>NC_067417.1:38925666-40278198 GCF_009764475.1 Pristis pectinata
GCTCTATTGTAAGAGATGTTTATCAATATCTTGTAATCATTATTGAAAAAAATAAATTAACAAATAAGCAATTTCTTCAAATTACTTTCTTTCAAAGTAATCTTCTACAAACAGAGCGTGGGAAGAATTAATGGCTGGTTTGGAGAAAGTTACAGTTAAGTCACAGGTATATGTTCTTCTCCTGCCCCCTCTCGGCTGTCTTTGTACTACTTGAAAGTGGTTCAACACTAATGTCTTCTGGTTTGGATGAAAGATCATTGACCTGGAACATTAAGTCTGTTCCTCTCTCCATCAATGCCGCTTACAGAGTTGTTCCCAAGATTTTATCTGGTTGGGTGACTCAGATATTTAGAACCCTGTGAAAGAGAAAATAAAAGTCTTTACCACGTTCAGAACAGTAGAGGTTTCCTCTTTCTCTCTGTACTTTCCAGAGAATAGGTCTGCTTCATTATGATCATTCTATTTTTGGATTACAAAGATTAACAATGTAAACATTTTTATATGCTTTCGTCTCACATTTTCCATCAGTCAGGTAACAACAGCAATTCTAATACATCTATAGGGAAGATCCTTGCTTTCTGCCCTGAAACTGGACCAATAGCTCCCCACAGTCATACTTTACAGATCAAATCCCATTAAAGATTCTGATACAGATGGTCAAAATATTTATTCTCGTTTCTTCTATTATCACCCTTATTGCTGCAAGGGGTTTGTAATTTGTACATTAGCCAGCAGTTTTAATTAGCGTAACCTTTGTCTCCCTTGGGCCAATTTTTCTGAACTGTCCTCTGCTTCAGATAAGATCTTTATTAGTCACGTACATCGAAACACACAGCGAAATACATCGTTTTGCGTAGTGATTTGGGGGAGGGGGGCAGACCGCAAGTGTCACCACACTAGACATTTTCAAACAAATCAGGCTCTGGAGACAACCTTACAAAAAGTGAACAAAGGCAGAACACTGGAGCAAAAGGTTCATGTTGACGTTTTGGATCAAGAGCCTGCATCAGAACTGAGAGGGAATAGGAAGTACGAGGTAGGTGGAAGTATGAGGGAGGAGTGTGACAGAGGTTGGTAGGTGATAGGTGGAACCAGATGCGGGAGGAGATGAAGGCCAAGGGGAACTAGGTGGAGGAGGGAAAGGGGGGGTGGGAATGGAAAAGGTGAGCAATGGGAGAAGAAACCTAAGTGCACCAGGTGAATGTATATGGGAGAAGAAGTTGAAAGAAATTTGCTATCCGGAATTGGAAAACTCGCTGTCCATACCACTGGGTTGTAAGATACCCCATGCAGAATGTGGGATGTTGTTCTTCCAGCTTTATGGTTGGCTTCACCGTAGCAATGAAGAAGACCGTGGACGAGTTGAAATGATATGCAACCAGCAGCTCCAGATGGATGTTGTGGACAGAGTGCAGGTGCTCTGCCAAACAGTTGCCTAGTCTACACTTGGCTTCTTCAGTGTAGATCTGGTCTGTTCTGACACAAACAGGAAAGGTTGGTTACCTGAAATTGTTAAATTCAGTATTAAGTCCAAAGGCTGCCTTGTGTCCAGGTGGACATCTGACTACAACATGAACTCAGCTTTTCTCTTTGCAGATGCCACCTGATCTGTTGAATATTTCAAGCATTTTCTTCAATTTCAGATTTCCAGAAAATTCCAGCATTCCACAGTTCCCACATTTTTCTTTCTCACTACTGCTTTCGTTCGTCTCCTTCTACAGTGAACCTTTGATAATCCGGTGCACTCGGGACTTTGGTGGTGCTGGACAAGCAGATTTTTCATGCCTTTGGATGTTCCTCCCATTAACGTACCAACACACTTTTATTTCATTTTTTTTTTACATGTTACACCATAGTATGATAAGTATTGTGAAGTGGTGGGCTGAAAGAGATCAGAAATAGAACCCAGTGAGTCTCATCCTGTGTGTTTCAGTTTGTAAAGACAAACGCTCCAGATCCCAACATCTTTCCTCTGATGTTTCCAACCCGACCCAGCTCCAGCACGATCCCTGCTACCTACACCCAGTCCAGACCCCCAGTCCTGGCCACATGCCTGGCCCACAGTCCAGACCCTGGCCCACAACACTCTGCTTGAACTCTGAACCCTGGTTAACACTCTGGATAATGAATGAGCCTGATGCAAACTGTTGGGACTTCAAAACAATCAGATACTGGATAATCAGAGTCTTACTTTATTTTCATCCATCAGATAGATTAGCTACGATTAACAAGAATTCTTTGTCAACACCAAAGGCATTTGCTTGGACAACCTCGGTCTTCTCCCTCCCATGGTTTTTTTTTCCATCCACCAGGCCACCGGGCTGAGGAATGACAGATGGAGTTTAATTCAGATAAATATGAGATGTTGCATTTTGGTAAAACAAACCAGGGCAGGACCTACCCATTAAGTGGTAGGATGTTGTAGAACAGAGAGACTTAGGGGTGCAGGTACATTGTTCCTTGAAAGTAGTGACAGGGTGCTGAAGAAGGTATTTGGCACACTTCCCTTCATTGGTTAGGATAAGATAAGATCTTTATTAGTCAGATGTACATCAAAACACACAGTGAAATACATCTTTTGCGTAGAGTGTTCTGGGAGCAGCCCGCAAGTGTCGCCGCGCTTCTGGTGCCAACATAGCATGCCCACAACTTCCTAACCCCTACGTCTTTGGAATGTGGGAGGAAACCGGAGCATCCGGAGGAAACCCACGCAGACACAGGGAGAACGTACAAATTCCTTACAGTTAAGGAAAAGGTTATAAGGAGAGGCTGGATAGGCCTGGACTTTTCTCCCCTGGAGTGTAGAAGTCTGAGGGATGACCTTATAGAGATTTATAAAATCATGAGGGGCATAGATAAGGTGAATAGTTAAAGTATTTTCCCCAGGGCAGGGGAGTCCAAAACTAGAGGGCACAGGTTTAAAGTGAGAGGGAAAAGATTTAAAAGGGGCCTGAGGGGCAACTTTCTCACACAGAGGGTGGTAAGTATATAGAACGAGCTGCCAGAGGAAGAAGTAGAGGTGGATACAATTATGAGATTTAAAAGGCATTTAGATAGTTACATGGATAGGAAAGGTTTAGTGGGATATGGCCAAACACAGGCAAATGGGACTAGCTCAGTTAGGCAATTTGGCTGGCACAGATGAGTTGGGCTGAAGGGCCTGCTTCCATGCTGTATAGATCCTTGACTTAATGACACCCCTTCCCCCCTCTGCAACTTAAAACACACTTTTGTTCTCACCTGTCCAGTTCTGACAAAGGGTCATTGACCAGAAGCATTAATTCTGTTTCTCTCACCACAGATACTACCTGACCTGTTGAATACTTCCAATGTGTTCTGTTTTATTTTAGTTTCACAGCATCTGCAGTTTTTTGCGTTCTTCCAGAACAAAATTCATCACACTTTCTTGCTATTTCAGTCAATTTATTTTTGCCATCTCATCAGCGGCAAAATATTTCCTGAGGTAATAGAACAGCTTTGGAAAGAATTCAAATTTCTATATGCCAAACAAATGATATTCCATTAAATAGGAAACCCAGCTAAACATACAGCAAAAGACAATTTTACAATGAACTGCACTATGAAAGGTTCCATGGAACAATGAGTGCAAATTCCCAAAGGGAAGAATCGAGTTTCTTGGTAACGTAGCACATCCTACTTGGGGTAAAAAACAGCTGTACATCTTCAACACATGAATGTGAGTGAAATATTTCATGTCCATAGGAAATGTTAGGCAATAGGAACTTATTAGGCAACAGTTGACACAGAAAATTAAACCTTTAAGTGATCTCCTTGAGAAATAGAAAAGACACCAATATAACTGAATATCCTGGTATGTCAGAATCAACTGACTCCCAAACAACAAACTCATAATTATACAGATTCATTATGCTCTTTGTTAAGTATCATTCACCAGATAGGACACAGACTGCAGAAATGTAAGTCTTATGATGATCAACATGATAGACATAGAGAAGACATTTCTACTTGTAGAGAATAACTGAACTAGTGTCCATGCATAAGATAGTCAGTGATAAATTCAAGGCCAACTCTATAAGTAACTTTGTTACACAGAGAATTATTAGAAAATGGAATTTGCTGATACAAAAATCGGTTGGTTTGACTAGTATGGATTAATTTAAGGAAGCTAGAGAAGAAGAAAGGAATCCGCGAATATGTGAATTGGTGTAGTTGGAGGGGTCTTGGGACTGAATATAGACAGCCTTGGCTTTTTTTTGAGAGAATAGACTTTCTTTACTGCAACCACAATGTGCCATGTAATTAAAACATTTACAGTGTTACTGCATGTAGTAATTGGAGTACTTCACACTGTCCATGAGTTCTGCTCCAACTTTTGTCCCCAGCCCCTGTGCGTATTTGGGACATTCCTGGTGACTCTTTTCAAGGTGCAGTTTGCCTAAGCCCAGAATTCCTTTGCAGAATTTTCTGACTTGAATCCCTAGTGTCCCACAATTACCATATTTTGTGTTACAGTTACTTACAGTAGATATAAGGATCACAAAATTATTGTTTTTTTGTTGTAGTCTATCTCAAACAAAGCTGATTTTCTTGCAATGGATTGGCACAGCATCAGTTCACCGTTCAGTCCTCCTTTCCTTGGTCACCTAGTTCACTTTGATCTTTTTCTCAATGTTTGTTCTTTATCTTCTGTAGTTGATTATCAGTCATTTGCAAAATTACTTTCAGAATTTATCTCTCTTTATGAACTAATCTTAAAGACCTCTATTAGCTCATCCCTCAGTTGTAATTTTCTAGAGGAAATAGACCTGGCTTGTTTGATCTTTCCTGGATATTATAGCATTCAGTATCATCACAGCAAATCTTTCTTGCACCTTCCCCTCTATAATGTTTGAATAATAGGGAGAACTGAACTGTTCACATGTAGTCTGGACTAACCGAGGTTTTCTTCCCACTCCTGCAACAGTAGGTTTGAAGTCTCCTATTCCTCATCTACATCCCATCCCTTAAGATAAGATTTCTTTATTAGTCACATGTACATTGAAACACACAGTGAAATGCAACTTTGCGTAGAGTGTTCTGGCACTTGAATACACAGCATCAGCTTCCAAATGTATACTCATCACACCCTACTCCATCACCACTATTTCTAAACTGTCAGACTGCTTGATATCCATTTCGCATGAGCAGAAATTTGCTCCAGCTAAATATTGGGGTATTGTCTTTAAGCTTTGCTGTAAATTTAGATCTTGAGCAACCAATCCTATCTATCTTCCTGACAATGTTCTGAAATCTTAGTGACAAACTTGATCCCAAGACAAGCTTTGTGCCAATACGCCATACATCACCCAGCACTGCTCTTGAGGCAGCTCATCCACATCTTTGTTACCTCCAGTGCTGAGTTGTCCAACACACTCCTGCCTTATTCTACCTTCCATTAACTTGAGGTAATTCAAATCTTTGCTGCCCATGTCAAAACTCAGCCCATCCTATTCACCAGTGACCTCTGCGCTTACTGACCTACAATGGCCTGCAGTTAAACAAAGCTTTGATTTCAAATCTCCTCCAACCCTGCAATCATCTACACTCCAATTCTTGCTTCTTGAACATTCTCAAATTGAAACTACTCCTCTCTTGGCTAACAGGGAAATGTCCTCTCACATTGCTCAGTGTGAAACTTGATTTGGCATCATTCCTGTAAAGACATTATAAAAACAATAGTTTGTTTATGTTATACTATGCCAAAGGGAAATGAATGTGGTCCAATAATGGCTAACGAGACATACCTTGACATCAATACTGCATCGGCTGCCACAAAACCTCATTCATCAGAAGTGACAGATGCCTGTTAACAGAAAAAAGACAAGCAGAAATTTCAACAGGCAGAAAACTGTAAAAGATAGCTGGGAACGCAAGCGTTAATGACTGGCAGTGTAAGAGTTAATAGCACGCTTCTTTGTATGCTTTTCATTGTAATTGGGTTCTCAAGGTAAAGAATGATCTCACACATGGTGTGATTTAGTTTTGTCTAGTTTCAATGCCAGATGCAAGTGGGGAAGAAGTAGTTTTTTTAGACAAATCTTGTTATACCATAGAACCATAGAACCATACAACCCAAAACAGGCCCTTCAGCCCACCATGTTGTGCCGTCCATCAAACCACCCTCACACTATCTAACCCTTTCCTCCTGCATATCCCTCTATCTCACATTCCTCCATGTGCCTATTCAACAAACTCTTGAACCTGTCCAATGTATCTGCCTCCACCACCACCCCAGGCAGTGCATTCCATGCACCAACCACTCTCTGGGTGAAAAACCTCCCCCTGACATCTCCCCTGAACCTCCCTCCCATAACCTTAAAGCCATGACCTCTCGTCTTGAGCATTGGTGCCCTGGGAAGGAGGCGCTGACTGTCTACTCTATCTATTCCTCTCAATATTTTATATGCCTCTATCATGTCTCGTCTCATCCTCCTCCTTTCCAGTGAATAAAGCCCTAGCACCTTAAGCCTTTCCTCATATTCCATATGCTCTAATCCAGGCAGCATCCTGGTAAATCTCCTCTGCACCCTCTCCAACGCCTCCACATCCTTCCTATAATGCGGTGACCAAAACTGAACACAGTACTCTAAGTGTGGTCTAACTAGAGTTTTGTAAAGCTGCATCATCACTTCGCAGCTCTTAAACTCAATCCCACGATTTATGAAAGCTAACATCCCATAGGCCTTCTTAACTGCTCTATCCACCTGTGAGGCAACTTTCAGTGAACTGTGAATATGAACCCCCAGATCCCTCTGCTCCTCTACACTGCCAAGTACCTTGCCATTTACCTTGTACTCTGTGTGTACCACCTCACACTTCTCCGGATTGAACTCTATCTGCCACTTGTCAGCCCAGCTCTGCATCCTATCAATATCCCTCTGTAAGTTCCGACAGCCCTCCACACTATCCACAACACCGCCGATCTTAGTGTCGTCCGCAAACTTACTAACCCAGCCTTCCACCCCCTCGTCTAAGTCATCTATAAATATCACAAAAAGTAGAGGTCCCAGAACCGATCCCTGCGGGACACCACTAGTCACTGCTCTCCAATCCGAGGGTAATCCTTCCACCACAACCCTCTGCTTTCTACATGCAAGCCAATTCCTAATCCACACAGCCAAGCTTCCCTGGATCCCTTGGCCTCTGACCTTCTGAAGAAGCCTACCATGAGGAACCTTATCAAACGCCTTACTAAAATCCATATAGACCACATCCACCGCACTACCCTCATCAATCTTCCTCGTCACCTCCTCAAAGAACTCTATCAGGCTTGTGAGGCAAGATCTTCCCTTCACAAAGCCATGCTGGCTGTCCCTAATCAGTCCATGATTCTCCAGGTGTTCATAGATCCTATCCTTTAGAATCCTTTCTAACAGCTTACCAACCACAGACGTAAGGCTCACCGGTCTGTAATTCCCTGGACTATCCCTACTACCTTTTTTGAACAAGGGGACAACATTCACCACCCTCCAATCCTCCGGCACCATCCCCGTGGAATGCTAGAAACTTTATGTAAACAATTACGCTAGAAACTTTATGTAAACAATTGCCTGCGTAAGTGTAACTTCTCACCTAGTTTTCCCTCGAAAATGGGTATAAAGGTATGCTGTAGCCAAGTCTTCTTCGGGTGGGTTTCGGTATAGAGTTAGGGTTACATGGTTTACCCTCTCTCTGTATTCCCCCACTCCCACTAGCAAAAGCTCATAAAGCATTTATTGTAAGTTCTTTGGTTCTGCTGTTGTCTGATTTTTTTTACAGAAGCACGGGTTGACTTTGAAAAAACATCATAAGATAGTTAACTAATATGGAACAGAAGGATCTTGGGGTCCATGCCCATAGATCCCTCAAGATTGCAGCACAGGTTGATAGGGTTGTTAAGAAGGTGTATGGCGTGTAGGCCTTCATTAGTTGGGGTACTGAGTTCAAGGGCCGCGAGGTAATATTGCAGCTCTATAGAACTCTGGTTAAACCACACTTGGAGGTTTGTGTTCAGTTCTGGTCGCCTCATTATAGAAAGGATGTGGAAGCTTTAGAGAGGGTGCAGAGGAGATTTACCAGGATGCTGCCTGGATTGGAGAGCATGTCTTATGAGGATAGGTTGAGTGAGCTAGGGCTTTTCTCTTTGGAGAGAAGGAGGATGAGAGGTGACTTGATAGAGGTGTACAAGATGATAAGAGGCATAGATCAAGTGGAGAGTCAAAGACTCTTTCCCAGGGCAAAAATGGCTAATAAGAGGGTGGATAATTTTAAGATGATTGGAGGAAGGTATAAAGGGGATGTCAGGGGTAAGTTTTTTTACACAGAGAGTGGTGGGTGCATGGAACGCACTGCCGACAGAGGTTGTGAAGGCAGATACATTAGGGATATTTGAGAGGCTTTTAGATAGACACATGAATGAAAGAGAAATGGAGGGCTATGTGGGATGGAAGGGTTAGATAGATCTTAGAGCAAGATAATATGTCGGCACAACATCGTGGGCCAAAGGGCCTGTACTGTGCTGGAATGTTCTATATTCTATGTTGTAATATGAGCTATTGTGATTAAAAAGACTATGCCTAGATAATGGACTCAATACCAAGGGACTATTTCAAAAATACTCCGTTTCTCAGTCTTCAAGGGGTAGCTAATGTTTTGTTTACAAACTAGAGTAAAGAAGAAAGGCACCATGAATGTCCCATGAGGCATAACATTTTAGTAGCTGCAGACAGTAATAATAGTGGTATATTTTGGTGTTGCAAAAATGGGCACTGTTATGAGGGACGATGTTGCAAACCAAATTAGGGCAGTAATCAGACAAGTAAAAAAAAAACAGCAGATGAGTTGAGCCAGGATGATATGGCAACAGCAGAACAATTATCAATTTTTGTCCTGAACGAATGATTTGAAATAGTTGAACTCAATAATGCGTGCAGAAGATTGTAACCTGCTTAATCGAAAGGTGAGGTGTGGTTCCCTGCCCTGCAGTGAAATTATGAAGGAGGCCAAAGTCAGAGAGGTCTACGTTGAAGGAAGATGAAGAAATAAATGACCAGAAGCTCAGGGTCACCTGACAGTTCAGCAAGATGGTCATCTGTTCTCCGTTTGGTCTTCCTGTTGTGCAGGAGACCACACAATGGGCAGTTGGTACAGTATACTAGCTTATTTTTCACCACTTCAGTCACAGGACACAAACATGCTAGCAAGGGCAACATTTGTTTTCCATCCCTAATTGTACTTTGAACTTGGGTGCTTTTCGGGACCATTTCAGAGGTCAGCTAAGAGTCAACTACACTGGTGAATCCAGAACCCCTTTTGTCATACTGGGTGTTAGTAACCTTGATGTTTGAAGGACTTTAATGAACCAGATGGTTTTAACAATAATTCGGTAATTTCATTGTAACAATTACTGATATTAGCTTTCTAAAAAAAAATCCATATTTACTTAATAACCAAATTAAAATTCTTCAGCCGTCATGCCGGTGTTGAATTCATGTCTCTGGATAAACGGATGAGATCTCTGAACCCTAGTCCAGTAACTCAACCACGGTGTTCCTGGACCCATCAAAGTAGTAAATGGCTGTTTCAATTGAGAGGAGATACATAAGGCAGAGTTGCATCTCCTGCACTTGGAAACTAAGCTGTGGTATGAGCTGGGTGTATTGGAAATTATTGAAGGGTGGTCTTTACGAAGTGCTGAAGTGGTGAGCAGAGGAATGTGTGCTTGGTGCTCTCATCACATTGAGGATGGCAGAAATGGCAATGGAAATCCATTATCTCCGCAGACTGGTGGGGTGTAGGGTGAGGACAAGGGGATTCTTGGGAGAAGGCAAGGGAATGAAGGCACATGTGCAGGAAATTGCCTTTATCAATTGCGATGAAGGGAAATTCAGAATGGAGAAAAAGGACATACCAGATGCATTGGGGTGCCTTGTTACAATCAATGCAACTGTCTCAAGGTATTTTACAAGAACATTTATCAAACAAAATTTGACATGGAGTCCCATAAGGAGATATTAGGGCAAGTAACCAAAGGTTTGGTAGCAGAGGTAGGTTTTAGGGAGCATGCACAAGGGAGAATGGGAATAGAGAGGAGGAGAGGTATAAGGTGAATTCAAGAATAGTTGATCTGCAATGTTATGATTAAGAAGCCAGATTGGAGGAATGCAAATACCTTGGAGTTCTAAGGTACAGAAATATATTGCAAGAAAAATACTGGGATTATAACTGCAGTTCTGTGAATGAGAGAAACTCTTGATTTGCAACTTTGGAAGGAGGTTATCTTGCAAAGGACCATTCTTATCTTCAGTTATAGGCACTAAAGGAAAACGCCAGCAGGTGGAGTGCTAAATTAACATTAAATAAGATGACTCAGAAAAGTTGGGGTGATGTAGAGAAAGTGGAAATTGGTCATTGCTTGAGATTGGTGAAAAGCATTGGTGCCCTTTGAATGAGCCCATCTGGGAAAGAATTCTACCACAGCAATGATATGAAGCAGAGTTTGCAACTTCCCTTCATGAGTAGAATGTACCGTTATTTCAATTTTTAAGTAAATCTGTTGCATTGGTAAGAGTTCCACCACCACTTGTTAATAACTCCTACAGTTGGATTGGTCAATTATTAACAATAGACTGGACTGAGTTCAAGTCAGAGAGCAACAGAGTACTCTCTGGTATGCTTTCCTTTCCTGCCATGGAGAACATTGACCCCCAGCCTGGTATCTGGCCCTGGTGAGGAACAAAGTACAAACCCACTATCCACAACTTGAAGTGCAATGCGTTAGTGCTAACTATGAATCTATTACTAAAGCAATGTTTTTCCAGATGACAACTGGGGTATGAACTACAGATTTTGGCAACAACAGTAAATCAAGAAACAGCAGATGCCGAAATCTGAAGCAAGAACAGAAAATGCTGGAAGTATGCAGCAGGTTAGGCAGCATAGAACTCGGAGGTTCTGATGAAGGGTCCTTAACCTTCAACTCTGTTTAATTCTGTTTCTCTTTCTGCAGTGCTGGCTGACCTTTTGAGTGTTTCTGGTTTTCTATTTTTAGTTAAGCTAATCTGAATACCAGGTTTTAATATTTCCCAGTGTAATGACATAAAATACTGAATCCTATCACAGCGTTAATCTACCAGAGTAACCTTAAGAAATTAAAGATGCTATTGGTTCAGTAACCAAGCATAGACTGTACCAAGGTTAGACTCAGTCCTTTTTGCCTGTTGAGGTTGAGTAAATAGGATCAAAACATATGGAACAAGGAGAACAAATTGGATCAGTCAATTAATATATCTCCACTTCCTTACAAGGTATGTGTAAGCTATGTTTGAAAATGGCTGTGACTGATTTTAATATGGCACTAATTTGGGATTGGAAAACTCAAACTATCTCTGTATGATGAGACCCGCAGAAGTCCCTGTCAAATTCAAAGCAAATACATTTTGTTCAATAGTTTCAGCTCGCTGACAACAAATACAAGAGTTTAACAGCAAACTCCCAGAGTTAATCAGTAATGTGCAAAAGCTAAACATTTTAAAGTGACTTGGCACCATTCTGGGATTGAAAAGAGAGATCAAGGATTCAGTATCTGTAATGAAGCCAAGTCAAGAAGGCCAAAGAACATTCAGTTCTGTACTAAGCCATACTGGCAAAGCAGAATGCATTATCAAAGGAGGTAACAATTAATAAACTGAAAAGACACTCTACGGTTCAAAGACTGCATTCTATTTTATTGCAACTACTTACATTTTATTGTTTAATATAAAAGTATAATATTATTTCTTAAATTTCTTAAATATTGAATATGTACTGTACAGATCAACCTCAAGAATTCATTAACCCAATGAGCAGCCTCAAACAAATCCTTAAAATTCCATAGCACTGGATTTTCATGTACTTTTTGGAATCACCAAAACATTTGGCTCTCCACTGATAATTTTTTTTAAGCTACAGGTGTCAGATCACTGAACAAATCCTTATTGAAACTCTTGAATAAATTGAAAGCACAGTCAAAGAAATTGAGCCAAAAAAGGTCACATTGGGATAGATGACCAAAAGCTTGGCCAGAGGACTGTAGTGAAGGAGGAGAGGTTCAGGGAGGGAATTCTGATGCTTGGGACAAGGAGACCAATGGCATAGTTATCAATGGTCCGATGAAAAAAACAGTGGGCAGGTATGAGGCATACGGAGTATGTGGATGGTTGTAGGAAGTTTCCTGAAGGAGACGAGTGATGACAGGGGGTGGGGGTTGAAACACAAGGTTGAAAACTTTAAAATCAGGGTGTTTGGGAACTAGTTGCCAATGTATGATAGTGAGCCCAGGAGTGATGGGTGAATAAAACTTCATTGCAATTTAGATGAACTCAAGCTTATGGAGGGTAGAAGATGGGCTGGCCAAAAAAGCTTCTGTTAAAAGATAAGAGTGGTTGCCTACTACAGTGAGGTATGAAATTTATTAAATGCCTGTTAAAACTTTAGTTTCATGTCAAGCTCCTCACTAATAGAGTATCTCCCAAAAAATCCAATAGACCAGTGAGGCATACCCAATACCTTGTAGATTAAGGCAAACTGCACTTTCTAATTCTGTGTTCTTCAGATATCAACAGTATTTGTCTAATGCCCTTAAGTATTCTTTGTCCTGAAACTGCTACTAGCCAGTTAATGTTTTATTGATCTTCTGCAAACCTCAGGTAGTGCTACCCGATCCACCTCCAGTTTGAGTGCACTTATGTGGTTATAAGGCTCCAAATAATCACCGACACATTATTTGGACATAACCTGGCCATTGCTATGAACTGGAAAGCTTTCACATCCCTTAACATGAAGAATTTCCTGATGGTGAATGATGGTGTTTCCAGGAAGCACACGTGGTTCCTTCCTGAAGGAATCTGCACTGCTTGGCAGATACTGCACTGAGAATGGATCCTGGGAGATTAGGGCTAGATTTACTTACATGGCTGCTTACCTCACTACAGACACGACTGAGTGCATGTACAACAGGAGACACTAAAATTCCTGGATACTAGATCTTGTGAAAGGCTCAAAATCAAATTCCACTGCCTTTATTAGTCTGGAGACACCCTGCAGATGTGGAGATTTTACTGTGGTGTGAATTGAAGATAGCAGCCAGTGCTGGTGGAAGAAAATCCAGGAAATCTGGAGACTGGGGCCAAGCAGAAGAGCCTCACTAAAGCAAAAGAGACAAGTGCTGTTCACATAGGCGAGAAGGGACCTACTGATTGAGAGGGGCTTCTTGTAAAGAACCTATTATGCAAACTATTTGATTCTTTCCACAGTCTATTTGTTACCACCAATATATCAGGTAGTGAGCCCAAATGCTACATAATAATCCCTCACATGTTGATTTGCAAGAGTTCTACCTGCAGTGGTTATAAGACATCAATAACTGAATCCCTGATCCAATTACTGCAATGGCTTGGTATAATTGTTTTTAATTGCCTACAACTCAGCCTGACATATCTCGTGAAAACCTTAAATTTATTACTGTATTCTGCCACTAGGTGGGGATTCTCATCCTTGGGGGAGACAGCTTGAGCCAGGTCCTGTCAGGCTCTTCCTATGGTGGCCCTTACAGTTGTCATGGCTTTCTTGGCACACGGGACCACTCTCCTGCTATGCATCTCACTCACTGGGACTTCGATGGCTCATTCAATGAATCCGGAAGCTCTCACCCTCCCTCTGCCGTTTCCTTTTCTCCATGGCAACTATAGTTTGTTGTTGCTGCCATGTGTCTGTCTTTCCACGCTGATCCCTTTTTGATTTGTTGCACAGTAAAGTCTCAGAAGTTGTTTTCAATTGAGCTTGGTCCCTTTGAGAAACGTATGTTCAGTTTTAGCACTCTGAGTGTAAAACACTCTAATGCTGTTCCAAATTTGATTTTGGCTTATTCCACTGATTGTTGAGGGGTACCCATGATTGAATTAGTGCTGAATTCAATAATGGGTCAGTACACCAAAAAAAAAGCAGCACTGCAGTTTCCCACAAATGAAACTCATCATCTCAGGCTGTCAATGTTTGCTCGCTGAATGATAGAGGAATAAATGGCCTGCACTAACCATAAAGACGTTACTGGGCACTTACCTGTTCTCAGTTACAATGCAGTCGGAGTCTGAAAGACATTTGAATAATAGAGGAAGAATGTGTTGATCAAGTTGGACTGAGCATAATGCGGCTTTAGTGCTCATGAAGGGATTCTGAAATTGGTATTTGGCCTATTAGTGTTCCTGCTGGTCTGTTTATACCGCTCTAAATTACTCATTGGCACTTTTATTTTTTTGCTACTGGCCTTTGCACAGAGAAATAAGAATTTTGGAAATCCTATAGGCATCTGCAAGGATGCTGTCCTTAGTCGATTTAATCATGCAATGTTTTGTGTTAAAATATCAGTGGAATGTTTGGTAGCTCTGGTTGAAGCTTTACAGCAAATATATTCTACTTTGTTACATGTCCGACACGAGTCTTTGGCTCCCAAATAGTGCTGGTGTAGAATGTCATAAAATGAGGGATAGTGATAATTCCACACTCAAGACAGCTTGAGTTCATACTATGGGTTGTACACTGTTAGATTCAAGAGATCTTTCTATCACAGAGGACAGAGAATTAAGCCTGGGATCCAAACATGAACAAATTAACCTCTGCTTCTGGAGATATCAGCAGTTCTTGTCCCTTTGTCATGTAGTTGGTTAGGTGTTGAAGTGATGTATTTGTTGGCTCTATTGAATTGCACAACAGTGCACTATCCTTGATGGAGATGGCAGTGGGCACAGAACTGTCTCCTTCCTCTACCTCCAGCATTAGCTAAAAAAGAGCCCAGAGCAAAAGGTGTAATACTACATTGGCTCTTCTGGCCACAAACAATGCAGCGCTGACATTCTATAGTTTGCAGAGAACTTCAGGATGACAAACATCTGTCATCACCTTCCTGTTGAACTCAAGCCTCCTCAGGTCCATTTCTAGCAGGTATCTGTGTCTGGAGCAAGAGACTCATGATACATCAAAGCAGCGGTATTTACCAGAGGAAATGCTGTCTAATATCATAAGTAACCTTTCCTTGCTCTTGTTGGTTCTCTTATGCCAAGCAACTGAAGGACTGAATGTAGTCTCTATGTGCCCAAAAATAATTTCCAGACATTAAATTTCATAAATTTTATTAACTACAAGCTGTCTTTGCACACCAATTATTGTAAAAAAAATGTTCACAGAATCAAGAGGATTCTCCAAACATCTGCACTTAGCCTTTGAGTATTTGTCCATTTTTCTTCCAAAACAGGACTTCTTAATTTTTATATTATAAACATATTATATAATGCAGTCAACTTGACTCTAATCACATATGGCAGGAAAGAATACTCTCAAAGCTTTGCTTTCAAGTAAGACAAATCCATCAGAATGAAACAAGATTAACGGACAAGCTGATTTTTATCTCTGTTTATTTTTACTGGGACACTTACATGAAAGACTGAGTTCATGGCCAAGACAACAACCAGTGATAAAAGCACAGGAGAGAAACCAAGGTCAGTTAGCATGTCAAATCCTCCATAAGTATATCCGTAAGAGGAAATTGTTTCAGTGATTTAGATTTTCTGCGTTTCTTCTTGTCTGCTTAATAGCTAAATGGATTTACCACCAGAGAACTGTCCATGCAGTTGCCAGCAGATCGCCGGTGCTCATTCCTGCTGGAAAGTTTGCTCCAGGGTGAAGATCTAGCTTCATTTAAATGATGGTGACGTGGCAATGACTATGTGTTCTCAGGAATCTGCTGACTTAGTGCTGTGGAAAAATGAGGCAGTATCTTGCCAGCAAAGATTCATGAGTCCTCATGGGATACTCTCAAACCTCCAAAGGTGCCGATACAAGCCCAATCAGCTTTCTCTAGCCATCCATCCACTGGGGTTAATTGGGTTTGAGAAAAGTGAGGTGGGTGGCTAAGGGCCTGGTCCTCCTTTTTACCTTTATGATGCAGCTACTTCAGGCACTGTGCAAGTGTCATAAGAATCACAAGAAAATCTCAATCCATGACCAAAGTGATCCCCAGAAAATCTCTATGCATTAGCCATGTGGATCAGCAGAAAATCCCAGTCGCATGGCTACTGAGACCCCCAGAAAATCCTAATCACATAACCACAGGACACCTAGGAAATCCCAATCTCTTTGACCAGAGGGACAGGGCTGGCAGCTAAATGTTCCAGGGTACAGGTGCTATAGGGGTGGAAAAAAGAGAGGAGGGGGAGTTGCATTTCTGATTAAGGAGAACATCATGGCAGTAGTCTGAGATTAAATGACTGAAGGATTATCCAGTGAGGCTTTATGGGTGGAGCTTGAGAAATAAGACTTGGCACGGCAACTGCTCTGCCCAGGACCGCAAGAAACTGCAGAGAGTTGTGGACACGGCCCAGTGCGTCATGGAAACCAGCCTCCCCTCCTTGGACTCTGTCTTTACCTCTCGCTGCCTTGGTGTAGCAGCCAACATAATCACAGACCCCACCCACCCGGGTCATTCTCTCTTCCCATCAGGTAGAAGATACAGGAGCCTGAGGGCACGTACCACCAGGCTTAAGGACAGCTTCTATCCCACTGTGATAAGACTATTGAATGGTTCTCTTATTCGATGAGGTGGACTCTGATCTCACAATCTACCTTGTTGTGACCTTGCACCTTATTGTCTACCTGCACTACACTTTCTCTGTAGCTGTGACACTTTACTCTGTACTGTTATTGTTGTTATCTGTACTACTTCAATGCACTCTGTACTAACTCAATGTAACTACACTGTGTAATGAATTGACCTATACGATCGGTATGCAAGACAAGTGTTTCACTGTATCTCAGTACAAGTGACAATAATAAACCAATACCAAGAAGGCGATGATCACCTTATTGGGATTGTACCATAGGCCCCATAATATACAACAGGAAGTAGAAGAACAAGTATGCAGGAAGATTGCAGAAGATTGCAAGAATAATAGGGTTGTCATAGTAGGGAATTTTAACTTTCCTAATATAGACTGGGACTGCCATAGTGCTAAGGGCTTAGATGGGGTGGAATTTGTTAAGTGTGTTCAGGAAAGTTTCCTAAGACAATACAGAGAAGGCCCTACTAGAGAGAGGACAAAGCTTGACCTTCTTTGGGAAATAGGGCAGGACAGATGACTGAGGTGTCAGAGGGGAAGCACTTTGGGGGCCAGTGACCATAGTTCTATTTGTTTTAAATTAGTTAAGGAAGGGGATAAATGAGGTCCACAGGTTCAAGTTCTAAATTGGGGCAAGGCAAATTTTGCCCCAATTGCAAAAGTTGATTGGAGTAGGTTGTTTGCAGGCAAAGGGACATCAGGCAAGTGGGAGGTTTTAAAAGTGAGATATTGAGAGTTAATATCTGCATGTTCCTGTTAGAATGAAGGGCAAGGCTGGTAGGAGTAGGGAATCCTGGATGAAAAGGGATATTGAGGCTCTGGTCAGGAGGAATAGGTCAGGTACAGGCAGTTGGGATCAAGCGAATCCCTGGAGGAGTACAGGGGACGCAGGAGTGTACTCAAGGAGGAAATCAGAAGGGCGTAAAGGGACATGAGATAGCTTTGACAGGGAAGATTAAGGAGAATCCAAAGAGATTCTGTGTATATTAAGGGGAAAAGAGTAACTAGAGAGAGAATAGGGCCCCCCAAAGACCAAAGTGGACATCTTTGTGTGGAGCCACAGGAGATGGGCAATGTCCTTAACGAATATTTCTCCTCTGTTTTTACCATGGAGTAGGACATGAAGACTTCAGAACTTAAGATAGTTAATGGGGATGTCTTGGGGATAGTCTGCATTACAGCTGAGGAGGTACTGGATGTCTTAAAACATATGAAAGTAGATAGATCTTCAAGGCCTGATCAGATGTATCCAAGAACATTGTGGGAAGCCTGAGAAGAAATTGTGGAGCCTTGGCTGAGATATTTGCATCATCATTAGTGACAGATAAAGTGCCAGAACACAGGAGGGTGGCTAATGTTGTGCCGTTATTTAAGAAGGGCTGCAAAGAAAAACCTGGGAACTATAGACCAGTAAGCCTAACATCTGTGTTAGATAAGTTACGAGAGGGGATTCTGGGGAATAAGATATACAAGCATTTGGGAAGATAGGGGTTGATTAGGGATAGTCACCACAGTTTTGTGCATGAGAGATCATGTCTCACGGATTTGATTGAGTTTTTTGTAACTAATAAGGTTTTGAAGGCAGGGTGGTAGACATGGTCTATATGGATTTCAGTAAGGCGTTTGATAAGGTTCCATATGGTAGGCTGCTATGGAAAGTTAGATCACGTTGGGATTGGAGAGAGCTAGCTAATTGGATACACAATTGGCTTGATGATAGGAAGCGGAGGGTGATGGTGCAAGGTTATTTTTTTGGACTGGAAGCCCGTGACTAGTTGTGCTCCCCAGGAGTTGCTGCTAAACCCACTGCTATTTGTCATTGATATCAATGATTTGATGAGAATGTACAAAGATGGTTAGTAAGTTGTCAGATGACACTAAAATAGGTGGTGTTGTTGACAGTGAAGGTGGTTATCAGGATTTACAGAGGGATCTTGATCAGCTGTGTAAGTAGGCTGAGGAATGGCAAATGGATCTTAATTTGCATAAGTGTGAGGTCTTGCATTTTGGGAAGACGAATAAAAGTAGGACTTTCACAGTGAATGGTAGGGCTCTGGGGAGTGTTGTGGAACAGAGGGACCTAGGTAGGTAGACAAGGTGGTGAAGAAGGCTTTTGGCACCATGCCCTGACTGATGAAGGCCAGTGGGTATAGAATCTGGGAAGTTATGTTGCAGATGTACAAGGCATTAGTGAGGCCACATTTGGAATATTGTGTTCGGTTTTAGTCATCCTGTTATTGGAAAGATGCCATTAAGCTGGAAAGAGTGCAGAGCAGATTTACAAGGATGTTGCCAGGACTCAAGGGACTGAGTTATGGAGAGAGGTTGAGCAGGTTGGGAGTTTTTTAATTGGAGCATAAGAGCATGAGGTATGATCTTATAGAGGTGTATAAAATCATGAGGGGCATAGGTAGGGTCAATGTGCACAGTCTTTTTCCCAGAGTTGGGGAATCAAGAGCTAGAAGACACAGGTTTAAGGTGAGAGGGGAGAGATTTAATAGAAACCTGAGTGACAACTTTTTCACCCAGAGGGTGGTCAGTATATGGAAGAGGAAGAGGTTGAGGCAGGTACATTACCGACTGTTACCGACTCGGTGAATGTCCCTTTAAGATAGTTAGTAGTGTGTGTGTGTGTGTGTGTGTGTGTGTGTGTGTGTGTGTGTGTGTGTGTGTGTGTGTGTGTGTGTGTGTGTGTGTATGTGTGTGTGTGGTGTGCTTACATCAACCAAAGATAAAGGACATAATGACGTTGTTGAAGAAGTCAGTTGAAGTCAGTCAGAGGAGAGAGAGAGAGAAAGGAGAGAGAGAGACACCAGCCTGCTAATTTCTCTATCGATGGATGAGAAACAATAACTGTGTCTGTCACTACAATCCACGTATGGAAATTGGAAGTAATCCGGTGGAGTTCACTTTGTCGTTAACCTGCAGAGAGAAACAGGTATTTGTGTGGACGGCCACGATTCGGATGCTTTACGGGGTGAGGAAGTCACTGCCGAGTAAACACTGAAGTGTTGTTTGGGTTCCATCGTGGAACATTTGGATTTCGTGATTACTCTCTCTATGTTCTCTACATCTACATCTTATCTTCAGACAACAGTGGTTGTTGAAGAAGCCTTTGCTCATGTTTCACCTTATGGCTTGCGGAACTGAACTCTAAGAACCATTCCTGGACTTGGAGTTTGGGACTTTTCCACACACACACGAAGAGTTTATTTTTTGGGGTTAATTTTCAAGGTTTAACATTTTTACTTCTAACATTCTAACATTTTTACTTTTATTTTTCTTATTATCATAAGTAGTTATTAACAAAGTAGTTTTTAACACTGAATCATGACTCAGTGTGTTTCTTTTGTTGCTGGTTCGTAACAAAATTGGGAGCTCGTCCGGGATCCAACCCAAAGATTAACGAGTGTCGTCTGGGATCGTTCCCCAGATTGACGAGATTCGTTCGGGAT
Source organism: Pristis pectinata (assembly GCF_009764475.1). Taxonomy (NCBI): domain Eukaryota; kingdom Metazoa; phylum Chordata; class Chondrichthyes; order Rhinopristiformes; family Pristidae; genus Pristis; species Pristis pectinata. The sequence continues at coordinate 38,945,768 of NC_067417.1, forward strand.
CCAATCCAAAGATTGACGAGGGAGGTCTGAGTTTGAACAAATTGGGGTCTTAGTGGACGACTGATTGTGGTTGGTCTGATAAATTCTTTTTAATTGGCTTGTGTGTGTGTGGAAACCAGCAACAATGGATATGTTTTTGAAAAAACCCACCCCTGGGGGATTGCAGGGGATGAGGAAGCCTGATTTGGTGAAAATTGCTGCAGAGCTACATCTTGAGGCAGTAACGCGATTTATGAGAAAGGCAGATATTCAGAGACTGATAGCTGGCCATTATGTGGTGAAGAGGGTGTTTGAGGAGGAGGTGTTAAAACAGTTTCCTGGCAGTGAACCAGCGATTTCTGAGGCACAGGTGCAGCTGGCAAAGATAGAGGCCAAACGAAGGAAACTAGAGTTAGAGGCTGAACGGGAACGGGAACTGATTTGGTTGAAGTTTGAAGCTGAGGTGGAGGAAAGGAAGGCCCAGATGGAAATGAGAAGGATGGAGCTGGATAGGGAGGAGAAGGAAAAACAGTGGCAGCATGAGTTAAAAATGAAGCGAAAGAGTTTGGAATCTGATTCTGATGATGGTTTTTTAGCCAGCAGGGAGGTTCGATTAGTCCCTTCTTTTGAGGAAGATCAGGTTGATCAGTATTTCCAACATTTTGAAAAGGTTGCTGTGAGTTCAAACTGGCCAAAGGAAGGATGGGCTCTTATGTTACAGGGTGTAATTAAAGGTACAGCTCAAAAAGCTTATTCTGCTTTGTCTGTTGAGGATGCAGCTGATTATACAAAGGTAAAACAAGCTGTGTTGAAGGCCTACGAATTAGTACCTGAAGCTTATAGACAAAAATTTAGAGACTTGAAGAAATCTGCAGTTCAGACATACATGGAATTTGCCAGTGGAAAGAGAATATGTTTTGAACGATGGTGCATGGCTAAAAATGTAGTTGGGGATTATGAGAAATTGGCAGAATTGATGTTAGTGGAAGACTCTAAAAGATGTGTTCCAGCTGAGATAACAACATATTTAAATGAAAAGGAAGTGGAAACATCACAAGAAACTGCTAGGTTGGCAGATGATTATGTCTTAACCCATAAATCCAAATGGGGACCACCTAAAACCTTTCAAAAGAGTTATAGGGACAATCTGGGTAAATTGGAGATTAAAGTGGGAGGTAATCAAAAAGGGAAGGATGAAAAGAAGCCAGTGCTGGAGAAACCTGTTGAGCGTACTTGTTATTACTGTAAGAAATCTGGCCATGTATTAGCTAATTGTGCCCTTTTGAAGAAAAGGAAGGAAGCTGTGCCCAATGCTTGCTTTCAGGTAATTAAAAATAAAAAAAATTTAGGAGATGTTGTTAAAGATCAGTCCTTGCCAAAGGTGAAAGCTGAAAAGTTGGAGGAGGTGAGAAAGGAATTCCGTTCCATGTATCAGAGGGTTTTGTTTCACTGAATGATGGGTCACCCCAGGTGCCAGTGAAAATCCTTAGAGATACTGGGGCTTGTCAATCTCTCTTGCTGGACAGTGTTTTAAATTTTGGTGAAGAAACTGACACTGGTGAGGTAAATCTAGTGCGAGGCGTTACAGGTGACACCATGTCTGTCCCTTTGCACAGGGTGATTTTAAAGTCAAAGTTCGTAGAAGGACCTTTCGATATAGGGATACAACCTAGTTTACCAGTGGAAGGAGTTTCTTTGTTATTGGGGAATGACCTTGCGGATCGAGAATTTGTCCCTGTGGTACGGTTAACGACCAAACCAAGGATTGATGAGTCTGAGGATAATCCAGATGTTTACTCATCCTGTGTGGTGACTCGAGCTAGAGCTAAAAAATTAGCCAAGGCCGACAGTCCTGTGCAGTTTGATGTGGTTCCTTGTGACAGTCCTAAACAGGAAGAAAATTATGATTCCTTGTCTGAGACTTTTCTGTCTTCACTGGAGGATCAAAATCCTTGTAGTGAGCCTGAATTTAAAGATTTGTCTTTGTCGAGGAAAGAATTTATGGTGGAACAGACGAAGGACCCTGAGCTTACAGAATTGAAAGAAAAAGCACTCTCATGTCATGAGATTGAAAAAGTACCAGTTGGATATTATGTCAAAAATGGAGTGTTAATGAGGAAATGGAGACCTCCTCATGTTCCTGTTACTGAGGAATGGGAAGTTATTCATCAGGTTGTGGTTCCAAAAGTTTGTAGGAATGAGATTTTAAATCTGGCCCATAGCATGCCTTTGGGTGGTCATTTTGGTGTGAATAAAACTGTAGGGAAGATCTTGAAACAATTCTATTGGCCTGGTTTGAGAAAAGATGTGGTGATGTTTTGTCGAACGCGTCACACATGTCAGATGGTAGGTAAACCAAATCAAAGACCCCCGTGGCTCCGCTGAAACCTATTCCTGCTTTTGGTGAACCCTTTTCGAAGGTGATTGTGGACTGTGTTGGCCCATTACCAAAGTCTAAGGCTGGAAATCAGTATTTGTTAACCATCATGTGTGCAACTTATAGATTTCCAGAGGCAATACCATGTGATGTGAATGTTGCTCCTAAGATATCTGATGTTGATATTGGGGAAGGCCAATTTAGACCAAATATTGTTCCAACAAAACTAAAAACCAAAATATCCTGGAGAATCTTGAAACAAAGTTGGACCATTTACAAGTTTCGCACAGACAACAGATGAGAGAATTAATTTTAAAATTTAAAAATTTGTTCCCAGATGTTCCAAACAGAACATCAATAATTACCCATGATGTTGATGTTGGGGACACAAAACCAATCAAACAACACCCATATCAAATGAATGTGGAAAAAAGTAAACTTGTTGATCAGGAGATTGAATACATGTTGGAAAATGATATTATTAGACATTCTACTTCAAACTGGAGTTCACCCTGTGTTATTGTACCTAAACCTGATGGAACTGTTAGATTTTGCACAGATTACAGGAAAGTGAATGCTGTAACGAAGTCAGATGCTTACCCTATTCCTAGGGTGGATGATTGCATAGACAAAGTGGGAAAGGCTAAATTTCTTACAAAGATTGACCTATTAAAAGGGTACTGGTGTGTACCATTAACAGATAGAGGAAAGGAGATTTCTGCCTTTGTAACCCCTTCTGGATTGTATGAATATAATGTTTTGCCATTTGGAATGAAAAATGCTCCGGCAGCATTTCAAAGAATGATTAATTCAGTGATTCATGGGTTAAAACATACAGATGCCTACATTGACGACTTAGTGACAGGGAATGACACATGGGAGGATCACATCTCTGCGTTAAAAAGGTTGTTTGAAAGACTTTCTGAAGCTAACCTTACAGTTAACTTGGTTAAAAGTGAATTTGGCCATGCCACTGTGACGTATCTTGGTTATGTTGTAGGTCAAGGCAAGCAAGCTTCTGTTCAGGCAAAAGTTCAAGCAATATCTGAGTTCCCTGTTCCCACAGGTACGAGGACTGTTTGAAGATTTTTGGGAATGGCTGGATATTATCGGAAATTTTGTAAAGATTTTGCTGATGTTGCTCTTCCCCTAACTAATCTTCTGAAGAAGGGAGTAAAGTTTGTTTGGACAGATTCTTGTCAAGAAGCATTTGAGAAGCTGAAAGCCATTTTGTGCTACCATCCTGTGCTCAAATCACCTGACTTTGAAAAGCCATTTTCATTAGCAGTAGATGCCAGTGATGAAGCTGCAGGAACTGTGTTGTTGTAGAAGGGTGACTTTGATGATATTGACCATCCGGTAGCTTACTTTTCAAAGAAATTTAATGAGCATCAAAAGAGTTATTCCACCATAGAGAAAGAATTATTGTCGCTTGTTTTAGCCTTGCAACATTTCAGTGTATATGTTTGCACCGCTCAGAAACCATTGACTGTGTATACAGATCATAACCCATTGGTGTTTTGGAGTTGAGTCAAAAACAAGAACAGAAGGCTGTTAAACTGGAGTTTAATTTTGCAGGAATTTGATCTCATGATAACTCACATTAAAGGCAAAGATAACGTGATTGCTGATTGTCTTTCCCGATGTTAAATGGGAAACATGTATGGTTACTAATCTGATATTCTGCAATTGTGTAGCATGACAATTATTAACATTACTAACTGTATGCGCGGCTAAATATTTTTGGGGGAAAAAATTCTTTTTAGGTGGGAGGTGTTACGGACTCAGTGAATGTCCCTTTAAAATAGAGTTAGTAGTGTGTGTGTGTGTGTGTGTGTGTGTGTGTGTGTGTGTGTGTGTGTGTGTGTGTGTGTGTGTGTGTGTGTGTGTGTGGCGTGCTTACATCAACCAAAGATAAAGGACGTAATGACGTTGTTGAAGAAGTCAGTCAGAAGAAAGAGAGAGAAAGGATAGAGAGACACCAGCCTGCTAGTTTCTCTATCGATGGATGAGAAACAATAACTGTGTCTGTCACTACAATCCATGTATGGAAATTGGAAGTAATCCGGTGGAGTTCACTTTGTCGTTAACCTGCAGAGAGAAACAGGTATTTGTGTGGACGGCCACGATTCGGATGCTTTTCAGGGTGAGGAAGTCACTGCCGAGTAAACACTGAGGTGTCATTTGGGTTCCATCGTGGAACATTTGGATTTCGTGATTACTCTCTCTATGTTCTCTATATCTACATCTTATCATCAGACAATGGCGGTTGTCGAAGAAGCCTTTGCTCATGTTTCACCTTATGGCTTGCTGAACTGAACTTTAAGAACCATTCCTGGACTTGGAGTTTGGGACTTTGCCACACACACACGAAGAATTGTTTTTGGGGTTAATGTTCAAGGTTTTACATTTTTACTTCTAACATTCTAACATTTTTACTTTTATTTTTCTTATTATCATAAGTAGTTATTAATAAAGTAGTTTTTAAACACTGAATCATGACTCAGTGTGTTTCTTTTGTTGCTGGTTCGTAACACCGACATTTAAAAGGTACTTGGTCAGGTACATAGATAGGAAAGGTTCAGTGGGATACGGGCCAAATGCAGACAAGTGGGACTGGTTTAGACAGGAATCTTGGTCAGCATGGACCAGTTGGGCTGAAGGGCCTGTTTCCGTGCTGTATGACTCTTAACCAAAATATGAATGCCATCCTTTATCTTGTAATCCACAGAAAATTCCAATCAGTGGAGTTGGTGATTTGATGTAGTGGGTCTCCTCTGTATTTTCCCCTTCGTTGCATCCAGGAATGGAAGTATTCTCTGGGAGCGGTGAACTAGATAACTCAACATTTAAGTCCACCTTAATTACTATGAATGCTGTAAGGTCACTACATCAGCCTTTTCAACACTCACAATTCAATGTTAGTGTCCTTGGATAAACCAGCACTCTTGACAACTCGTACAAAATGACACCTTCTACTTCCATTTGCAACACAGATTTTTGTTCTGTAGGGAAGGCAAGGGCTACAGGGATTAGAAAGGAAAGTGGAGCTGAGGCAAAGATCAGATCAGCCATGATCTTATTCAATGGTAGAGTGACCTTGAGGGGAGGGATGGCCTACTCTTGCTCACATTCTTATATAAAGTTACAATGCCTACTTTGCAGACATATTTTAGAACATAGAACAGTACAGCGCAGGAACAGGCCCTTCGGCTCACGATGTTGTCCCCAACTAACTAAATCAGTAATCAAATGCCCAACGAAACTAATCCCTTCTGCCTACACAATGTTCATATCCTTCCATTTTCTGCACATTCACGTGCCTATCTAAGCGCCTCTTGAACACCGCTATCGTATTTGCCTCCATCATCACCCCATTTTACATTAACATTCAGTGCAACATCAAACCTGATTGCACCAAAGCACAGGAACACAAGAAGCTACAGAGGGGGTGGACTCAGCCAGTTCCATCATGGGTACAGCTCTCCCAACCATCGAGGACATCTACATGAGGCGATGTCTCGGAAGGTGGCATCCATCATCAGGGACCCTCACCATCCGGGCCATGCCCTCTTCTTGATGCTGCCATCAGGCAGGAGGTACAGGAGCCTGAAGACCCGTACCTCAAAGTTCAACAACAGCTTCTTCCCCACTGCCTGAACTGACCTGAAAAACCTTAACAGTACCTTGGACTACAGTTTATTTTCTCTCTCTCAATCTAGCACTAGTGTCATTGTTTATTTTGCTAATGTGTAAGTTATGTATAATTTACATTAATTTAGGTTTATGTTATCTTATGTTTGTCCTCATCTTGTAACGTACTGTGCTGCTACTGCAAATAGCTAATTTTTCATGGCATTTATCCCGTGTATTGTTAGGTCTGGAGATGATGTTGTCCAGAAGGTTCTTTGAAAATCAGCAATGAGGCAAAAATCTTATGGTTACAGCTGTTTTATTAGGTGTTCATCAGAGGACAGGTTAGACAGGGTCAGCCTGTAGCAGCCAGCAAGGTAACAGTAACGAGAAGTAACAAAGGAACAGGAGCAAACACCTTCCTTTCATACTGCAAACCAGTCTGGACAGGTTTCAATAAGAAACCTGCTTACCAGGTACTGACCGAATCACACTTCAGCTTTGCAGACAAAGAAACTACAGAAGTATAGAACCAAATGTAATACAGGTTACTAAATGCTTACAGACAAATGGGTGATTATGCATACAGTACATATAAGCAGGCATGAAGAAAGCTAAAACTACAAGGAAAAACACGATAAAAACAACAATCTGGACCCTAATCCAACAGTATGTATTCCAATGCCAACAATAGACTTGAACACTTATATTGCATGTAAAAGAAGAGAAAATTAATTAGCCACATGAAACCAAAACAATAACCAGGTTTCCAAAATTAGAGTTCTACTGGCTGATATTGCTTGACCTTACACCTTTTGGTAGAAGTTTGTGTGCAATAAAAACCTCATTAAGAATAACATCACTCATGAAGGAAGGCAGGAAATAGTAAAGAATTTTTAGCACATCAACAATATACTCAGTGGTGTATCTAGGCTTAGGATGTTGTACTAACAAAGCAGTAACAATTGTTTCAATCACTGGATCTACATGCTGTCGGAATAAAGGACCAATTGTGAGAATGGCTTGCTTTAATTCAGCAAAATATTCTTCTCCGTAATCACGCAGAAGAGCTGGAGAGAGGTTCTCCACAAGTTTTCCATAATCTTGCTCCCAGACTTCAGCATTCCCAACTTGTCCTTAAATAGAAAATGTGAGAAAGGTTTACATTCTGTTATTATTATTATTATTATTCATCCTTGATATCACAAGGACCTTCCATGTCTATAGTTGTTAATGAGAAAACCTGCTTAGCAACGATCAAATCAGAGAGAAATATTCATAGTCAAGCAAATGTAACCGGAGCAAGCAAGTTGGCACTAAGTCACTGTAATCATAGTGTTCTTCAATTAAGTACTGAGGAAAAATAAATGCACTGTGCTTAATACCTATCAAAAACTCTGTATTCTTGACCTAGGATCCATGCTTCTCATAAAAGATCCTTGAAGCTCATGTCAGGTGGGGCTCAGTTGGTAGTAACCCTGCCTGAGTCAGAAGATTGCATATTCAAGTCCCACTCCAGAGGCATGGGCACAAAAAATTATACTACCAAGGGAGTGCTGTGTTACTTCAGGTACCATCTTTCTGAGGAGATATTAAGCCAAGGTCAACCTGCTCTGTCATGGAAAAAAAACACCGGCATTCTTCTGAAAAGCAGTAGGAAGGTTAAACTGAAGTCATGAATTATTCTTCAATCAACGTTGCTAAAAATGTCCTTGTTCCTACTACATTACTGTTTGTGGGAACTGGTTTTGTCAGGCCTACTCCCACAGACACCTCCCACCCTGCACATGCAGGCATCTCCCAGTCTCCACCCAGCTAATAGGGTTCACCTGATGCTCATTCCAGACTCATCACCTGCAGCCTATTTAACCCCAGTTCTCATCCACAGTTCTTGTTCACTTATTGAACCAGCTGGTCCCAGCCAGTTGCTCCTAGCTTTACTCTCCCTGCCTAAGGTTGCCTGTGGTGTTTCATTTCTATTCTCTCCTGTTTTGGGGCCCCTTGTGGCTTGTTATTTTGTGGTCTATTATTAAAGTCATCATACACTGCTAAATGGTCTCCACTGCTCTGCTTTTGGGTCAAGCTTCCTCTACAGTCATGACAGGTTTTGTAAAATTAGATGCCATGTTTCTTACAGTATACAATCTCAAGGAGTACTTCACTCATGATGAAGTGCTCTGGATGGTCAGAGGTTCTGAAAGGTGCTATAATAGATACAAAGCTTCATTTTTTGCATAAACAGGATCCATGAAATGATATACAGTCCATCACCTCTATCGTGGCTGACATCTACCAATTTTCCCAGCACCATTCAAAACATTCAACTCAGTTTACAAATTTCTCTGCAAAATTTCTTCTCACCTTACCCCCCCCCCCCCCCCCATCCCCTGCCTTGCAGAAGGAATACAATTGCTCCATATTTATTTTCTGCAACCTCTGTTAGGTTTGCAACACTGCTCTTCAGTTTTCCTGTGCACACCCTGATTTCCTTGGTGTTGAACTTTCAACCATATTAACCAACACTCCATATATCTTCACTTAATTACCTATGAAAAGCCTCTTCATTGAGATGTGAAGATCTTCCTTGCTGGTAACTATTTTGCAAACCACTTGGGATAATGTGGATACTTTATGAACTCAAGTTATTGTTGTTAGCCATATAAAAAACCTCGGCGGCTTCACTTTGGAGCAGATAAGTTTTTCTTTATCTTTTTATCAGGGTTTTAAGTTTAAGGCTTAGTTTTTTAATAGGGTTGTGATTTAGTAGGGTTAGTGTTTTAATAAGGTGTTTTTATAAGGGTTAGTAAAAGTTTAAAGTGGTAGAGTGGGGGCTGGACTGCGCAGGCACGGCGCGGGCAGTTTTAAAAAGCCAACCGCCACATCCAGTGGGCAGCGTCAGAGGGAGCAGAGTGTTCTGGGCTTTGGCTCAAGGGGCTTCGGCGTAAAAAGGTGAGGAAAGGTAGGTGACTTTAGTTAAGGAAGGAGTATGAGTGCAGTTTCCTGTACTCAGATGTGGGAGTTCCCGGAGTCTCCCTGCCTCCGGGAGGGCTACATTTGCGCCCGGTGTGTCGAGCTGCAGCTCCTGAGGGACCGTGTTAGGAAACTGGAGATGCAGCTCGATGACCTTCGTCTGGTTAGGGGAAAGTGGGGAGGTGATAGAGAGGAGTTATAGGCAGGTGGTCGCGCCGGGACCATCGGAATCAGGCAATTGGGTCACAGTCAGGCGGGGGAAGGGGAAGAGACAGGTACTAGAGAGTACCCCTGTGGCTGTACCCCTTGACAATAAGTACTCCTACTTGAGTACTGTTGGGGGAGACAGCCTACCTGGGGGAAGCAACAGTGGTGGTATCTCTGGCACAGAGCCTGGCCCTGTGGCTCAGGTGGGTGGGAAGGAGCGAGGAGGGCACTAGTGATGGGGGACTCCATAGTTAGGTGGCAGACAAGCAATTCTGTGGACGCAGGAAAGAAACTCGGAAGGTAGTTTGCCTCCCAGGTGCCATGGTCTGGGATGTTTCGGATCACGTCCAAGATATCCTGAAGGGAGAAAGAGAACAGCCAGAGGTCGTGGTACATATTGGTACCAATGACATAGGGAAAGGAATGAGGTCCTGAAAAGAGACTATAGAGAATTAGGAAGGAAGTTGAGAAGCAGGACCTCAAAGGTAGTAATTTCTGGATTACTGCCTGTGCTAAGCGACAGTGGGTATAGGAAACAGAATGAGGAGGTTAAATGCGTGGCTGAGGGATTGGAGTAAGGAGCAGGGATTCGGTTTTCTGGATCATTGGGGCCTCTTTTGGGGCAGGTATGATCTGTTCAAAGAGGATGGGTTGCACTTGAAATCCCAGGGGGACCAACATACTGGCTGGGAGGTTTGCTAAAGCTACTGGGGAGAGTTTAAACTAGAATTGTTGGGGGTGGGATCCGTATTGGAGAGACCGGGGAGGAGGTGTTTGGCTCTCGAGTGGAGGAGACTAGGAGTTGGTGCTGTGGGCAGGTGATAGAGAATGGACGTGTTCAGACAGGCTTGAGATGTGTCTATTTTAACACAAGGAGTGTTGTGAACAAGGCGGATGAGCTTAGAGCTTGGATCGATACTTGGAGCTATGATGTGGTGGCCATTACAGAGACTTGGATGGCTCCGGGGCTGGAATGGTTGATTCAAGTGCCGGGTCTTAGATCCTTCAGGAAGGACAGGGAGGGAGGCAAGAGAGGTGGCGGAGTGGCACTGCTGATCAGAGTGTCACAGCTGCGGAAAAGGTGGACGTTGTGGAAGGATTGTCTATGGAGTCTCTGTGGGTGGAGGTTAGGAACAGGAAGGGGTCGATAACTGTGCTGGGTGTTTTTTATAGGCCACCCAATAGTGACAGGGTTATTGAGGAGCAGATAGGGAAGCAGATCCTGGAAAGGTGAGAATAACAGAGTTGTGATGGGGGATTTTAATTTCCCAAACATCGATTGGCATCTCCAGACAGTGAGGGGTTTAGATGGGGTGGAGTTTGTTAGGTGTGTTCAGGAAGGGTTCTTGACACAGTATGTAGATAGACCTACAAGAGGAGAGGCTGTGCTTGATTTGATATTGGGAAATGAACCTGGTCAGGTGTCAGATCTCTCAGTGGGTGAACATTTTGGTGATAGTGATCATAATTCTATCTCCTTTGTTAGCACTAGAGAGGGATAGGAACAGACAGGCTAGAAAGGTGTTTACTTGGAGTAAAGGGAATTATGAGGCTCTTAGGCAGGAAATTGGAAGATTAAATTGGGAAAAGTACAGAAGATATGTGGCAAATATTCAGGGGATATTTGTGTGGAGCTCTGAACAGACATGTTCTGATGAGACAGGGGAGTCCTGATAGGATACAGGAACCGTGGTGTACGAAAGCTATAATAAATCTAGTCAAAGGGAAAAAAGTATACAAAGGTACAGAGGGCTAGGTAATGTTAGAGATCTGGAGGAGTTCAAGGCTAAAAGGAAGGAACTTAAGAAAGAGATTAGGAGAGACAGAAGGGGACATGAAGGCCTTGGAGGGCAGGATCAAGGAAAACCCCAAGGCGTTCTACAAGTATGTGAAGAGTAAGAGGATGAAATGTGAAAGGATAGGGCCTATCAAGTGCAGCAGCAGGAAAGTGTGTATGGATCCTGAAGAAATAGCGGAGGTACTTAATGAATACTTTACGTCAGTATTCACCACGGAAAAAGATCTGGGTGATTGCAGTGGGGACTTGCAGTGGCCTGAAAAGCTTGAGCATGTAGATATTAGAAAAGAGGTGGTGCTGAAACTTTTGTAAAGCATCAAGTTAGATAAGTCGCCGGGAGCGGATGAGATGTACCCCAGGTTGCTGTGGGAGGTGAGGGAGGAGATTGCGGAACCTCTGACGATGATCTTTGCGTTGTCCATGGAGACGGGAGAGGTTCCGGAAGATTGGAGGGTTGTGGATGTTGTTCCCTTATTCAAGAAGGGGAGTAGGGATAGCCCAGGAAATTATAGACTGGTGGGTCTTACCTCAGTGGTTGGTAAGCTGATGAAGATCCTGAGAGGCAGGATTTATGAACATTTGGAGAAGTATAATATGATTAGGAATAGTCAGGCATGGCTTTAAGGGCAGGTCCTGCCTTATGAACCTGATTGAATTTTTTGAGGATGTGACTAAGCACATCGATGAAGGGAGAGCAGTAGCTGTAGTGTATATGGATTTCAGCAAGAGTGTTTGATAAGGTACCCCATGCGAGGCTTATGGAGAAGGTGAGGAGACATGGGATCCAAGGGGACATTGCAGTGTGGATCCAGAACTGGCTGGCTCACAGAAGGCAGAGTGGTTGTTGGAGGGGTCGTATTCTGAGTGGAGGTCGGTGACCAGTGGTGTACTTCAGGGATCTGTACTGGGATCCTTACTATTTGTGATTTTTATAAATGACCTGGATGAGAAAGTGGAGGGGTGGGTTAGTAAGTTTGTGGATGACACGAAGGTTGGGTGTGTTATGGATAGTTTGGAGGACTCAGAGGTTACAGAGGGATATAGATAGGATGCAGAGTTGGACTGATAAGTGGCAGATGCAGTTCAACCCAGATAAGTGTGAAGTGGTTCATTTTGGTAGGTCAAATATGTTGGCGGAATATAGCCTTAATGGTAGGACTCTTGGCAGTGTGGAGGATCAGAGGGATCTTGGGGTCAGAGTCCATAGGATGCTCAAAGCAGCTGCGCAGGTTGACTGGTTAAGAAGGCACATGGTGTATTGTCCTTCATCAATCGGGGAATTAAATTTAGGAGCCAGGAGGTATTGTTGCAGCTAGAAAGGTTCCTGGTCAGACCCCACTTGGAGTACTGTGCTCAGTTCTGGTTGCCTCACTACAGGAAAGATGTGGAAGCCATAGAGAAGGTGCAGAGGAGATTTACAAGGATGCTGCCTGGAATGCGGAGCATGCCTTATGAAAGCAGGTTGAGGGAACTCAACCTTTTCTCCTTGGAGAGGCAGAGGATGAGGGAGGACCTGATAGAGGTATATAAGATGATGAGAGGTATTGATAGGGTAGATAGTCAGGCTTTTCCCCAGGGCTGAATTGGTGGCCACAAAGAGGACATAGGTTTAAGGTGCTGGGGAGTAGATATAGAGGAGATGTCAGGGGGTAAGTTTTTTACTCAGTGGTGAGTGCGTGGAATGGGCTGCCGGAGATGATGGTGGAGGCTGATATGATAGGGTCTTTCAAGAGACTGTTAGGTATATGGAGCTGAGTAAAATAGAGGGCTATGGGTAAGCCTAGTAATTTCTAGGGTAGGGACATGTTCAGCACAGCTTTGTGGGCCAAAAGGCCTGGATTGTGATGTAATTGTTCTATATTCTATATGTTGCACTAACTAATTGAAATGCATTCTACCTGTTTTAGTGGCACCTGGTTGGATGATCGATATTTGTACTTCCCAAGGTTTCATTTCTTGACGCAGAATATCCGCAAAAAGCTCCAGTGCTGCTTTGGATGTACTGTATGGTGACAATCTTCCAAATGGCAGTTCCCCTGTTGGCCATGAGATCATTAATAAGGCAATCTATATATACTTTTATTCTCAAATTAATCAGAGTGCAAAGAAATAATGATCAATGATGTATGGTTATACAAATGCATCTATGACTTTCTAGTTCTTTTGATACCAAATATTATCTCTTAGTGTGATCCTTCCAGTTTAGTGAGAGCATACAGGCCACCCCCGGGTTATGAATGCTCAACTTATGGACAACCCTACATATGAACAAACTCCCATAATATTATTAAATTCAAGTCTAATGTAAGTACATACATTTGTTCCTATGGACTGTAGATCTCTCTGTTCTTCCTCATCAGTCTTATGTGCTTTTGATACCATTCATTGCAATACTGTGGAGGTATGGTTACCATATTGAGTGATTTCCAACTTATGGACAAAATAGTTTGTAAAAATGGAATTGGTCCATCACCCAGGGAGGGTCTGGTTTATATTCATAGCTTGTTGAACTCAACTGATGGTAAAAAGCTAAAGAGAAAAGTCTATGCTGCCACACCATTCAAAATAAATTACCAAGATATTTCAATACTAATTGCAGTGGCCAACTGTTTAGATTTAATATCTTATATTTCCATACACCACAGAAGCAGGTCATTTGGCCCACTGAGTCTATGCCTGGCTCTCAGAATAACTCCATCAATCCCCCTCATTTCTCTGCAACCCACTACGTGCCCAATAACACCTCACTGATTCACCCAATAGCCACCTACATTATGGTTAATTTACAGTAGCCAATTAACAACAATGTCTTTGGGATGTGGGAGGAAACCAGAGCACCTGGACAAGTCCACAGAGGAGAATGTGCACATTCCACAGACAAGCGACAGAAGTCAGAATTGAACCTGGGTCACTGGACCTGTGAGGCAGCTGCACTACCTGTGCCACCCACTCCCACCCCATGCCAGTCTGATGCCAAAACAATAGTCTGGGGCTGGGGAGAAGGACATAGAGCATGGAAGCAGGTGGATACCACATGCACTCTAAATTAGCATCATCAGTTTTAATTAAGGCAGCAGCCAGGTGGTAAGAGGCAGCATTGCCAAGAACAATCACGGCAGGCTCGCATATAAAACAACTCTTCCACCTAGTTAAGACCAATGGTATTCTACTTTTGAATTTTATGACTGCCAGAATGACTGAAATTTCATGCTCCTGTGTTAAATTACAAAGTAGCAACAATTTAGAAATAAATCACATCAGAAATAGAGCATATTGATACAAAATAATGTAAATGGTTAAAGCTGGCAGTTTGCCAGATTTATTGAGCCTTCTCTTCATTGGGTCATGAAGACTGTTCCCTCCCTTCCACATGTCTGTATCAAGATTGTTGCTTTGACCAATCCAAAGATTTTTTTTTATATTGCAACTTGGTAGAATAATTCTACTATAATTAGAAAATACGGTGGGCTACAACTTCTATTTGATGCTGGTGATACTCAGAATTACAAGGTAAGGACTGCTATTTTAAATTTCCGGGTTTTGCCATGTGGAGGTGTGTGAAGGTTTGCTGCTCACCAGGGATCCTGCTCGTTATAAAAAGCTGTCACTGAGGGGCTGGAATGAGAGGTTGCCTGAGGCTTCCTGGATGTATTCTGGCTGAAATTTTCCACCCATGTTTTCTCATTATGACTTGGTGACAATGAGGCTCTCACTTGTATATATGAAGCACATACATCAATCTCCCTTCTCCAAGACTTCTTTCTTGATCACATTGGATTGCATAGAATTTACTTCAGGGAAACCAGCCAATCTCCTAAACTGATATTTATGCTCATCATGTGGCTGCTTCCTTCCTACATCTAACCCTATTAACTTATTTTTTCCCTTTCATATACTTATCTAGCTTCCTTTAAAAGGCAACAATGTAGCTTTCAATTGTTTTCATCCAACCATGTGCACCTCCTCAACATCTTCATGGTGCTGCTATATTGCATAAAAGTTTGGTGTATGCTTGGAATGAGTTATCAGTACAGAGAATGATAGCTCCTCATACCAAGAAATTCAACATAGTTAACTCAGTACCTGAAGTGATAAATGTGCATAGTAGATGGACTACAATAATCATTGCTGGACCTGTGCCCCCTCTAAGAGGCAATAAGTTACAATACTGTCTGGGAAACCATTTACTCAGTGAACCTTCTTTATCTATTGTATAAAAATACATTGTGGTGCAGATGTGAATTGGGGTTATTGCTTGTGTTGGCATATAATGCACATCTAAAGTGCTCATGGTATTTTTATTAGAAGCTGGACAGTTTATTAAGTGACTAATTTCAACATACAAGAGTTGTAAACAGAAATTTTTAATAGGTGGAATATTATTGTAACATTAAAAAATTGGCTTGACAGTGTGTGTGGCTTCAAATCTAATAAATATTATACCCAAAAGGTTAATGTAATTTATTTGTCCAGAACACAAGAATTTTCAGCTTTAATAGACAAATGCATTCAATATATGGCCTATGGCAAGATGATCTGCCAATCTTAGGGCCATAAAGATTCCAGACTTGGAGGAAATTCCTGTGCGTTGTGTGTCTTATAACGCATTATTTGTACCTAATGTTGTACTTGAGGGAATAAAAACTATGAACAAAATAAACCAAATTAATAAATTGTTTCTGCTGCAAATGAACAGATTTTGATGCATGATCATATGAATCACCTGGGACTTAATGAAGACAGGAATACAGAAATGTATTTCATTTCTGTGATGTATTATACTTGTTGCTATTTTGTGCCACAAATTTCATGTAAAATCCTGATTTTCTTTCCAACAACAACTATGCTCAAGGAGAGGATAATAAACCTCCCACGTTTGTCAAGAACAGGGCATTATAAGTTAAAATAACAGCACTGTATTTCCTTCCCGTTAGTAACTTAGTCCTGTCAGCTATTATTTTAACCACCAGGAATTATAAAGGCCCTTACTATGGGAGACAACAATGACTTGCATTTATATGTACACTTAATTTAAGAAAATATTGCCAAGATATTTCTCAGCAGAATTATGAACTTAAAGTTGACAGGCAATCAAGAGTTTGCATAAAGAGGCAAGTTTAAAAGCATACCTTAAGGGAGGAACTATTAACTCAGACATGGAATTACAGTCGTTAGGGATTTGTAAGCTAAGAACATGGTTGGCAATGACAGGGTGAGTAAAATTGAGGATGCACAAGAGGCTAGAATTGCAGGCGTACAGAATTTGAGAAATGTAGGATTGATGCAAATTTACAAAGAATAAGGAGGTAGGCTGATGAGGTGTTGAAAGCAGGAAAAGGAATTTTAAATTCAATGCATTGTTGAGTGAGGAACTACTGTAGTTCAGTGAGTGTATGTGTGGTAATTGGACAGGACTTGGTGCATTTCAAGACATGGGCCGATGAAAAACCTCATAAATATTCAAAAGATAGTAACGTTCTCTGGGTTCAATGAGAAATTTATGGGATTTCCATGCCTTGGCTTTCATTCTCCTCCTGTGGGCTGGAATTGTCTTAAACCTTTCTCAATCACTTGTCCCAGCTGTAGCCTCATGCCAAGTAATCTCCTGTACCAACCTGATGGCCATCCTCATTCCTACCAACCTTGGACAGCAGTCCAAACTGAAAACTTAAAGTACAATCTGGGAGTTAAAGTGGCGTGGGCTGATCGTGCCCTCACCACATGCTACACTCTCAACCACCCCAAACCAACTTCTTTTTCTCTGGAACATACAATCCAAGTCAGTCTGGAATTGGAGGATCCAGGCTTGGATCTCTGATGCTTTATTTCTGCCAAATGGATTAAATTGCACTTAGTATACCATCAATATACTTACTTGGTGGTCATAACGTAACTGTAGGGAAAAAGAACAAAGTGGTGACTGGCGACAGACTGCTGAAATAATGCCAGAAGGGCACAGGCTGCAACTGTTAAAATAATGTAACTGATCACATGCAATCCTCTTACTAGACATTAAAAAGCCAGGTTGTTCCCATTGAAAACGTGGGAAAGGAAAGGTTTTGTCTGTTTGAACCAGTGCCAATCCTGGAGAGTAAACCAGAGTTAACTATAGTTTATCACTAGAAGGCATAGCTCTATGCTCAGACTCTTGCTTCTGAATCAGATGACTGTGGGTTCAATTGCAGCTCCAGAGATCATTGAAGATTCATTCTGTACAGTACTAAATGAATTCTGCACTGTCAGAGGTGCTGTCTTTTGGAATGAGATATAAACTTAAGGTTCCACCTTCCACTCAGGTGCATATAACACCTGTGCAAAACAGCAGACTTCTCCCCTATATCATAACTAATATCTATGCCTCAATAAACATCACCAATACAGATTGTGTAGTCTTTATCTCATTGCTGCTAGTAGGATCTTGTGGTAGACTGATTTATAAATCCCAGATTGCAACAGTGACTATAGTTCAAATGCATTTTACTGGTATTAAGCACTTGGGAATTATTTTTTGTTGCTACACGTCTGCTGTTAAATGAGTGGACATTTCTAGTCTTCAGATAATAACAATAATGGCAGAGTTATGATTAACAGGTTCCTATCACATTTTGCACTCCACTGGTTGGAATATTGACAGGAAATCAAATTGTGTTGCTGAGGAGTTGCAAAGCAGAATTGAACATTGTGCAATCATCAGTGAACATCCCCAGTTTCTGACCTATGATGGAAGGAATGATCACAATGAAGCAACTGAAGATAGTTGGGCTGAGGAAGCTGCCTGGGGAACTTCTGCAATGGTCCCAGGACTAGGATGGTTCACATCCAATACCTATGCAATCTTCCTTTATGTGATGTACGATTTCAACCACTGGAGTGTTCTCCCTTTGATGCTCATTGTCTTCAGTTTTACTAGGGCTGTCTTGATGTCAAGGGCAGTCACTCTCATCTCACCTCTGGAAATTCAGCTCTTTGGTCCATATTTGGGCCAAGGCTGTGATGAGACCTTGAGGATAGGAGTCATGGCAAATCTAGGCATTGTTGAGCAGATTATTAGAGAGTAAATGCTGCTTTACAGCACTATCAGTGACACCTTCGATCACTTTGTTGATGATTGAACGTAGATTGATTGGAAAATAATTAGCTGGAATGGACTGGACCTACCTTTTGTGAACAGGACATTCCTGGGCAATTTTCTATATTGTCAGGTGAATGCCACTGTCTGACTGTTGGAACATTTTGGTTAGAGATACAATTGGTTCTGGAGTGCAGGCCTTCAATATTACAAGCTGGGATGTTTGTCTTGCCCAATTGCCTTTGCTATATCCAGTCCTATTGGTTGTTTCTTGATATCATATGGAGTGAATAAAGTTATCTGGAGACAATTTTCTACGATAGGATCTCAAGAAGATGCAGAGAAGGATTGTCTATTCAGCACTTCTGGCTGAACACGGTTGCAAATGCCTTAGTACCCACAATGCTGGGCCCTACCATCATTGTGGATGGGATATTCTTGGAGCAGCCTCCCTGCATTAGGTGCTTAATTGTACACCAGTACACTAAATCTACCCAGCAGCTTTCAGTAATTTGTGTATATGGATAGGCAACCCACTTTCCTCCTCCATCATTCCTGCTTTCCCACCTTTATCCTTCTTGGATCTAAAGTGGATGAACGTGCTCTTCTTCACATTGAACTCCATTTGTTCCAAATTACCCACTCACTTACTCTGTCTATGAACCTTTGTAACTTTCTGTTTCTAGCTGCACAATGAATCACAGAGTGTGTATCCTTTATCTCTATTATCTAGGGTAGGTGTCTGACTTTATATTTGGTGTAAAATGGTGACGTTGAGTTGGCAGGCCCCTTTTCATCATTCCTGTTTATAATTCTCATTAGCTTTTAAAACACTGCACCACTTTCTTCCAAGTAGATGACATTGACCCCCTGACTACTATCCTAGAGAGCTGTAAACTCATAAATAGACCTTCTCAATGAAGCATGACAGTCAACTCATATAGAATTGGTGGGTTGTAGAGGAGAAAGAAATTTGTTTTTTTTTTGAAAAACACAAGTGCTAAATGCTTGCACCAATGTTGGCTGCTGGTTGTACTCATGTGCAAACATTTGGTTTACTGAAGGTAAGCATTAGTGGCACGACACAAACGTTTATCACTGGCTACGCAAGATGAATATTCCCTCTCACCCCTTCCCTGCATTAAATGTTGACCAGGTTATTGGCTTTAGAAATGTTGCTTGATGTCTAAATATTGGACAGAAGACACAGAAAGATTGCATGTTTTTCTATTAATGCTACTATTGGGCCAAGGATAACACAGTAATGCAAAATCAAGCAAAAGGGCACTTAAAACACACTGGCTGCAAAAAGCCATGAGATCATTTAGACTGATATTAAACATTCAAATGCGCTATTTTTATCCATCTATTTCTTCTGGCTCCAAGCTTGCCATAGCTCACTCACCTACTTGTGGGCATTGTCTTGGTGAAATTCCTTGTGTTGCTGGAGCACTAGGCTGAGAAGGAAACTGAAGATTAGTTTTAAAAGGTAGTTTTTTGCAGCAGGCTGGAAGTTTAGAAGGTTGGTAATGGGTGTTCTTAGAGACAAAGTAACAAATGGCTTTGTGTCTTAAACAAAAATCATGCACCAGCACTTTTACGACACATCTTCACATGGAGAAACTGCCAAATAGACCAAGGTGTTGGATTCCACTGTTTAATTAGTTTTTTTTTAATATGTATAGTGTTTGATACACCTCGAGTGGTTGTACAAGGAATGGCCACTTCCTAGCTTATTGGTTCATCCATCAGGTGAATATGTGTTTTCTCATTGGTTGGTTTGGCCACAGGTATCTCATAGGTTTCCTGATTGGACTATTGTTAGCTAAGGAGTACCTCTTATCTCAGAAACAATGGAAGGAGTTGAGAACAACCGCAGCATCTCCAACTGAGAGAGAACTGATAACTGGGGTTTAAGTGCTTACTTGGATAAAGTATATGAATTTGATGTGATTAACGAAACAATCCTGAAGAAATGTGCTATTGATGCCGAGTCTAGTGAAGATTGGCTTATGAGTGATGTTGGAAAGATATGGAATAAGATTCAGAAAATGTGGTCAGGAAAGGCAAAAACTGGCTGGACGATTGCAGTATTAGCAGAGCTAAGAAAGCGTGAGCGTGCCAAGCTAAGAAGCCAAATCACTGAATCTGAGAGTGAGCGTGCAGAGCTATAAAGCCAAACCTGTGAACTAAAGCGAGCACATGGTGAATTGACTGAGCAAGCAAATAAATTAACTGAACAATTGGGGAAGAAATGTGTAACATGCTGAAGGAACAGTATGATAGAGACAGCAAAAAGTGTGAAGAACAACTTTCTGCATTAACTGAATGAGTGAGAAAACAAAGCAATATATGTAACCAACTTAATGCAAAATATGGGGAACTCCAGGGCAGACTGAATCAGCTTCAATACACAAAGTCAGGACTTTCAGTGGGCGGTCCTTCCAGAAGAAAAGGATCGAACAGACCCCAGGAACAGTGCCACCTTTGGAATTCTAAGGCACTGCGGAATGGATGTAACACTGACTCAGCAGAAAACCTCTGGTGACTCAGGTGATGACAGCAATGAGAGAATTGGTCTGGCAGCCACGTCACGACTTGCCCCAATAAAAAACGAAGGCAATCAAAGCACGCAAGAATGAGAATGGAGATTATGAAAGGAGACAAGAGGTTTACCATCAACCAGTAGAACCCAGAAAAGTTGACAATGGTCCAGAGAAATTCCACATCCTAAAAAAGGAAACTTAAGGACTTGGACTGAACTTCATTGAATCAAGAACATATACCAACTACATCTGTATGATGGCCTCCAAATTTTGGCCACTATGTGTTGTCTCAGCAAACCAGACAGTTGAGTGAGAGAATTGATGATGGCATGGGAGATGACAGACAGGACAGAAGAGGTGGTTGGAATGCAATTAAGAGGTGTGTGAAAGAACAGGCCCCAACACAGATCGATTGGAGGAAAGTGGCCGATTGCAAACAAAAGGCTTCAGAGGATGTTTCTGATACGAAGACCGGTCTAGGACAGTTTGGATCAGTTATTCAGGAGTTCAAGGAATAACTGAAGATAATATAGAGGAATCCAAATATGGCCCCCTCAAGTCAAGTCGCCATTCATGGATGGCTTGAAACCAGATGTTGCCAAAATGGTGAGGCTAACGAAAGCAATTGAGTGAAGCTGCCATTCCCTACAAACTGCCAAACAAGTAGAGTGAGATATCAGAACTTCAAATAAGATCGGTACAAATGAGCCAACTTTTCCACACCTGCTCACCAACAGGACAAGTGGGACTGCCAATGGACAGCAATATCGGTCTGGGTCACGACCACAAGGTAATAAAATGAGATGTTAACTCTGTGGTAAGAAGGGACACAGTGCAAAAAAGTGTTGGCATAAACAACCTCAACAACAACAATTCCAACCACAGCCTCAACCGTAAGTTCAGTCCCCTACCTCACAAAGAACAGGGCACTTTGATTGGATGGAGCAGGTTCAAAGTACAACTTTGGACACAGTGGACACGTGGACAACATTGTATGATAGTTTGGTCAATTATTGTGTGAAATTAACCCAAGCGGTTCAGTCTGCTTCCCAACAGGTTTTCTGTTGCTTGGGGTGGTCCATCGGAAGGAGGACACACCCTGATTCCTGGTGAGTGGGTCCTCGTCAAGAAACCACACAAGGAACCACTGTGAGCTCAGGTGGGAAGGCCTTTACCAAGTTCTGTGATTACCAATTCAGCAGTCCAGGTAGAAGGTAAAAGCAAGCGGATACACACGCCAGCCACTGCAAGCAGACTAAAGTGGCTCCAGACAAAGACAACAAGTGATGTGGTTAATGTGCTGGTAACCTCTTGGTCACAGTGCCTACGCTGCTGGTCGACTACAGTGAGCAAATCACTAACCAGCCAGAAGACTTCAAGCAAGACAACTACTAGACATCATGAAGTCTATTCTAGTATTAGTTGTAGTTGTTGTATTTTAGTCATAATGTTCATACTATAGGTCTTATAATAATTTATATCTTTATTACTTGTTTAAAGGTGATCATTAGTAGAATTATTCAAACTCGTGCAAGTGCATCCACTGATCTGCCTAACCATGACATAAAGCTACAAGTGCTTTGAAGGACACGTGTATATTATTGTACATATTTCAAGTCTTTTCTGCATCTGAATTTTCAGAGGTAATAATCCTAAATGGGTGATTTAGAATCAAAGGGGGGGATTGTTGGATTCGACTGTTTTAATTAGTTTTTTTAATATGTATAGTGTTTAATACACCTCGAGTGGCTGTACAAGGAATGGCCACTTCCTAGCTTATTGGTTCATCCATCAGGTGAATATGTGTTTTCTCATTGGTTGGTTTGGCCACAGGTATCTCATAGGTTTCCTGATTGGACTATTGTTAGGTAAGGAGTACCTCTTATCTCAGGTAATAAAAAAGTGTCATTTTTTGTTAATCTCTCTCTTGCTCTCTTCCCCCCCCACTCCCCAGATCATCTTTAGTTCCTTCTGTCTTGGCTCATCTCCTAGTAGTAAAGCTAGTGCCATGTGCTCTGTGACTGTTTCTTTGTTTTAAACTTTTCCAATAAAACTTTGTGAAGCACCAAGTTGTTTTCAACTCATTCCTGGACTCCTGACAAGAACCTGCAGATTCGAAAATAACCGGATCCGACAAAGGCAAGGAACAAGGTATTGAAAAGGAAGAAAAGATCCTGATATTTCAACAAAACCAATCTATAAACACGTCCAATGAAGATGTAGCAAAAGTAGGGCAGGAGTGGAATTGGATTGCTCATCTGGGAGCTGGAATGGATCTGATGAGCTGAATGGCCTCTTTCTGTGCCTGAGAGAGCGAGAGACTGCTTGCCCATTGGAAAAAATAGGTATTACCCTTCCAAAATATTCTTTACCACTAAACTGGCCCTACCACTGGCCCACGTAACATGCTGTTTCTGGGAGTACCTTTTTTCACATTTACATGGATACTGACGAGTCAGGGGCCATTTAGTTTTGCAAATGACAGTAGACCTTTCTAACTTGGAATTACAGTAGATCCCTATCTACATTTTTAAAGAAAGACCCTGTCAGCTTTGAGCAGGTACATCTTTAACCTGCTCAGTAAAGCAGGCCAGACTGATCTCCTGCAGGACTGATGGGTGATAGTGGACAGGGATAAAATTGTGGAGACACAAAAGACTGCAGATGCTGGAACCTGGTACAAGAAACAAACAGCTGGAGGAACTCAGTAGTTTGAGCAGCATCTGTTGGGCGAAAGGAATTGTCGAAGAATCAAATCAAGACCCTGCATCAGGATAAAATTGGATCCTGCGCTCTATGTACAAAACCCTGGGAGATCAACTAGCACCTGTCACCTGTAATCATTTACTGCCAAGTTCAAGTTCCCAGATAATTATTGTAAAATTACTGTGCAAATTTGTCATGCTGCGATAATACCATTCTCCAAAAATAGCAGTAAGTACAGGAAATGGAGAGTGCACTGGTGCCAATACTCTAGTCCATTGTCTCCCAATATCTAATCCCTCCTTACCTTGAATTACAATTATCTGCAATCCCATGGGAAGTTACTTAATCATTTATTATTTTCAGTACAATACTCAGATGCATTGGTGTCAATTTGTTTTACAGATGTCTTTTAAAACTGTTGTTCCGTGCTCTGTTAATTAAATGCAAAACAGAATGTTTTGGCAGAAGCAATAAGAGGCAGAATTGCAAGCTGGTTGAGTGCCAAGTCAGATGTTCCAGCAGGTGTTCTGTATGTTCATAGTCACTTTGGGCTGACACACCAATCCTACAAACTGCTTCAGTAGCAAAAGGAACATGTGCTCCTGGTTCTGATCAAAACAAGCAGTGTTTAAACTTTCAAATTACTGGCTGTCATAAACCAACTTATTTATGAGTCTGTCACAAAGTGTTTGGTAATCTTAATAATGCACTGTGTATATCTCAACTCCAAAATTATTTCTCTTTACTTAAAACCACTGGCACAAGCACTCTGAACCAATAGGATGTTGGAAACTATATTATACCAAGGAGGCAGAGCAAGACCAAGGTGAAACGAGATGTGGGACCAGTAATTTAGCTCTTGGTTGTTTTTTCTAACCTTCCAAATACCTCCGTGTTGCACAAGTCTTTTTTTTGGACATGCATATTCCTGGTTCAAATGAACATTCTACACAATTCCTTAGCAGCTTGTTACACAAGAAGATCAAACCAGGTGAAATGAACCACCCACTTTCAAAACACAAATCTGAGGGAAAAAAATTCCATGGAATGTTCTGCCACTCACTACTCAGTCCCAAAGTGACAGTTAACCATTTCATTTTAGTTTCATCATGCCTGCCCACAAAGACATCCCTGGAAGTTTTTTTTTACATCAGTCAAAATTTACTGTAAAGCAGTATGAACTCATGTCCCCCTTGTCTTACTAAAAA
This sequence comes from Pristis pectinata, assembly GCF_009764475.1. Classification (NCBI taxonomy): domain Eukaryota; kingdom Metazoa; phylum Chordata; class Chondrichthyes; order Rhinopristiformes; family Pristidae; genus Pristis; species Pristis pectinata. Next base: position 38,970,261 of record NC_067417.1, read on the forward strand.
GCTATACCATGCCATAAAAGTAGTGCACTGATAATAAATCAATCAATTTAAACTTTAATAAAATATTCATTTTGATAGATGAAAAAAGTTTATTAAAATTTCCAATGAATCAGTTTACTTGGAAGTGGAGTTAACTGCCCACTGCGTGGACTGGAAAAGTTACCCCCATTGAATTTTGCTGTGCTTATTACAGTGATCCAGGATGCTAATAAGTCTACCATATTGTACAGCATATGTACAGCATATGTGCAGGAAACTTAGGAACACAGAAAGCCCAGAAGGCAAATGGCTAGCAAAACTATCTCAGCCATGGATCTGTTGAACAAGGTTAACAACAGGTAAAGCTAACTGCTAGGGAAGGTGCTACATGCGCCTTCTGGTAAACAAAGACCTGAAGGGAGAGTTAAAATGATTGGTGAATTATAAAGAAATTTGCGGTTCAGGAGCAATAAGTCATGGGTTTAGGGGCTCTCAGCATGCACCAGCAAGTTGTCTGAACATGCTACTCCGTGCCACTGAGTTTAGGTGAGGAGTAGCTGCCAGGTAAAAATAGTGGAAGAATGAAATTGTGGGCCACTCACCACAAACTATATTACATTTTAAGGGATCATTTTCAGAATGTGCGCTTCTTGGAATTGTCACTTTGGATTTCAAGTTGTGAATTCAAACTGTGCTATGCATATTCTCTTAGCCAATGAAATTGATTGGTGGAGGTTGATTGGTGATCTGCTCAAAATACCCCAACAGGCAAGATTTCTTGTTGAACTGTACCTCTTTACTGTCCTATTGTGAAAAATAGTTCACATTAAACTTTACATATGTCCAAGAAACATTCCCCAAACCAAAATCAAAACATACATTTTGATTCTGCAGACCCTAGTAACAGCAGAACTGATTGTTGAAAGTGAAAAAACAAATTAAAATGTATTAGTGCCAGAAGAATACATTATGCACATTAAATAACAAAAAGGTCTTGGTTGGCGATGTGTGTTCCAATTTCACACATAGGAATCTGAAAACTCCTTTACCCAGAGTTTACAGATATAAAACTTTAAAACTTATTTATACAGCACAGTAACAGGCCCTTCCGGCCCAACGAGCCCACACTGCCCAATTACACCCATATTAACCTACTAACCCATACGTCTTATGTGGGAGGAAACGGGAGCACCTGGAGGAAACCCACACAGTCACGGGGAGAACGTACAAACTCCTTACAGACAGCGGTGGGAATTGAACCCCGACTGCTGGTGCTGTAATAGTGTTATGCTAATGTGCCACCCTGCCTATAACCTTACTCACAATATCCCCTGCACCCACTAGCATAAATGCCAAAAATTTCAACTGTATGCCTAAGGAAAGGAAAATCTTCAAAATTAACATAAGAGAGACTACTTATCTTCAGGATAACTCATGAGGGTAAAGGAGCTCCAGACATTGGGCTGTGGACCTTATTTTCACACCAATAATGGTAAAAGAAGAGCCCACCCATGAGCGGAGGTAAATGATAGAAGTTCAGGCTGAAGCCATCAGCAACTCATCAGGTGACAGATCCACGAGACTCGGTGGGAAGTGAGGGTGTGTACATGGCTCACAGAGAAGTTACTGCTCCGGGAGGGATCACGGAAGAGGGAAAAACATGGAGCTGGAGATCATGCCCCCAGTTAAAGCAAGTCACAGGACTGGGGAATGCAGGAGCAGACATGCCACAAGGCACAAATCCAGAAAGGTTAAATAAATAATAAAAATTCTTCATCATCTTGAAGAAAAAACTCTCCAAATACAGCTCGTACACATTTCACTCAGATACACAAAACAAATGGAAAATGCCTGATAATTAATTGGGGGAATTGTGCATTAAAGTACAATCAGTGAGGTGAGTCTACTTGTGAGAGGGTGACATTTCTTACTGAGCCATAATAATCTCAGCAAGCCATTGCAACTGCCTGATCTACCTCACTGCACTAGATCTTAATTACAATCTTAGAGGTCTGTCAAGAGAAAATTACACATTTTAACCGCTTGACTGCACGTTCTGGAGCTACCTTTACAACCACTCAGCCAACCTAGTAAAGTGCTTTGAAAAAAAACCAGCCTGGTCAAATGTTCCTGAGCTTTTTGCTTAGATAAAAGACATTTTGCTGAAAGTGAATTTACCACTTTCCCTCTATCCTCTCTGACAGTTTGGCAATGTTTGCTTTGTAGCTAAGTGTTGATGATCTTATTGTGCTCTATTATTGTGGTGCAAGTATAAAACTGTGAAGGTAGTGGTTACTTTAAGGATGGTCACCTTAAGGACCATGTCAGGTGAAACATTGTTATACCGCTGTTGAAGATTGACAGTTACAATATGTTCAATTGATGACAGTCCTTAAGTGAGTGACCGAGTTAAAGTGATACTCAGCTCTAGACCATTTCAAAAGAAAACTACAGGAGCCATTTAACACAAAACATTAGAAACCATCCATTCTGAAAACAGTGGCACACAATAACCACCCAGATGGGATTTAAGGAAATCCCAGGTTATAGAAAGTAAGATTGGGTGAGTTTGTAAACTTGTAAAGGTGTAGTGAAACAGAAGGCTTTCGTCAAAAATAAAATAAAATTATCATATGCAAAAAGGGAGCTTGAACAAATGGAAAAGAATGAAAAACTCAGGAAAAGCACTAAAGCATAGGAGGTGTTTTGTATTTACTGAGAATATTTGAGCATGTTCACCAGGACTCATGGTGTGGTAGAGGCCACAAGTGGCAACGTTGCAGAGGAAAATATGGGGAGCCACGACCATATTATTAGCAGAGGCAGGTGTCAACTCCTTATGTGATATTACCAAATTTGTTGACAACAGAGTGCTATAGGCATCCCATTTGATGAAATAGTTGCAAAGTCAAAAGCACACTATGCTATGCTATGTTGGCACTGGAAGTGTGGCAACACTTGTGGGCTTGTAGTGTAAAAGGTCATGGCTGTCATGTGACCGTGACAACACTGACCCCTCTGGCTGGGATGACACCATTGAGCACATGGCCAAAAGTGACACCACTGTCAATCAAGGTTTGGCTCCACCCCATTAGGTAAACACCTTTGTCCTTGCTGGACCACTCGGATTGGTCTGTGCAAGCACCTTTGTCCTGGGCACACCGATCATTGGTCCGTTTAAACACCTTTGTCCTTGCTGGACCAACCAGCCACGCAGCAGTATAAAAGTGCTCCATGTTTGGTTCTCTCCCTCTCTCAGCGTTCGAGGATGTTGAGGTAAGCTGTGCACTACTTCAGGGCAGTTAGTTAAGGACTTCCGAGACCAAAGAACCAATGTTTGTCCAGAATCAAGGTGTTCAAACATTGTATTGTTTATTCCTTGATCATTTGTACCCAGTTATTTTTTGTGTGTGTGTGTGTGTGTGTGTGTGTGCACGCGCGCACCTCACCCCTGTTGCGATTCCCTTCACATTCGCGATCTCCTGCTTGAGAGTGTGTCAGTGTGTATTTGTTCCCATTCATTCCGTCCCCGCGTTTGTCTTTGTTAATAAACCATTTTTAAATTACAAAGACTGTGTCCAGAGTTCCTCTACCTTTAAGATGTCAAAGAACCGTTTCAGGGCTGCCCCCAGAACACTCTACACAAAAAGATGCATTTCACTGTGTTTTGATGTACATGTGACTAATAAAGATATCTTATCTAACTTGGCACCATCCATAAACATTCAGAATTACAGGTCTGGTACTCATCACTCACATGCCAGGCATTACATCGCGGATTACCTTCAGAGACTTAACAAGACATTATATTTTCAGGACATTCTTGAACAGACCATTAAGGAATGGCTACCATGTGGGTTAAGTGATAAGCAAATGCACACCAACTCTTTAACATTAAGCATCGCTAGTTTTGAGAACGTAATGGAAATTGTGGATTCAATGCAAACATGAATGAAAAACGTGAAGGAGTTTCAGCCAGCTCAAGATAACAGTGTGCTTTTACTGGGGAAAGCTACTGGGGTAAAAATGGTGGCATGAGTTATGCCTTTCCCATCAGGACCTAGTCACGTGGACATTGAGGGCAGTTTCAGCAGGAAACAGTTAACCCTGGAAGCCTGATGGGCAGGAAAACCATGGATCACAGAACTGTGAAAAGGCAGGTGGCCCTATCACTGATGCAAGGGAAATCATGACATTTCATTCTGCCTATTTGAAGCAGTCCATTAATAAAACAGTAAAAAAAATTGGACACCTGGAACAATTTGCAGAAGCAAGCAGGACGTGGCTGACATAAAGAATTGTTATCCACTGCTTGGAGGCAAGGAAATACACCTACTGAATACATCCAGAGAAATGCTTTGAATACCAGTGAGTTAATGATAATGTTGAGGAATGCATGTTGAATGGTATTTACTTCACAGCTGGCAACATAACATAAGACTACATGTGGCTCACAGCAACTATTAAAGTAAATGAGTCAGCATATTGTAATGAGTGCCGATGTAGCAGAATTCTGCTCAGTAGTGGGATGGGACACCCACCAGCACAACAATGGAAGTCTGGCTAATGAAGAGTCCTACTATGCCCAAACCCTGGAGACGTGTTGTCATCACTGGGAGGAATGAGTGCCCCATGGCCCAAGGCAATGGGAGTACAGTATGCTGCCAATAACTGTGGCAGCCTGCAGCCAGAAACTGACAGTGTTGGGCAGGGACTGGATTTGAGCACTTGGCTAAATACTCCGTTTAAGCACAACGCTTGGTGGAGCGAGAAAAGGTGAAAGCTAAACACGCAGGTCTTTCCCTCCAGTATCTCTTACTTTGGTGTGGCAGAGAGGAGGAGAAAAGAGTTACCTAAACAAAACAAAATGGAGGCAGGAAGTGTCCGGGCAGGTCAGAAGGGAAAGGATGTTGGTGTAGGGAAGGTGAACAGCAGCACAGACATTATGAGGAGCTGTGCAAAGGCAGACAGAGATGGAACTGATACGAGGCAAGCTAACTGCAGAATTGTAAGAGAAGTGGCTGAGTTGCTCAGAATAGTCAATTATACATTATACAAAGAACCACTTGATAATATGCCAGTTAAATCGACAAGATCTGAAAGAGAAGTGGGTATGAATGGGGGAGGCTTTCTATTGTCTGTGAAAAATCTGGACCAAGGGAAAAGGTCCAGAAAACTGAAAAAAAAAACCCTGAAAACTTTCTTTTCATATGAAGGACTGAAAATCCTGGATCATCAAATTAAGTCTGATCGAGGGCAGGGTAAGTAAGAGCATTTGGAAGGAGCACTTGAGCTTAGTGACACTGAAATACTGGGGCATGTAGTCAGTGTCACCAAGGCAATGAACAGACCCAACAGCAGAGAGCAGATACAAAAGTCAATATAAAAACACAGAAACAAGAGAGGAATCTGTATCAGGAAACTCAGTTTGGAAATGGGATGCAAGTTATGTTGCTAAATCAGGCAAATGGGAGGCTTTTGTTTTCATCTATTCATTTTTTCATGATCTGAGATTTTCCTTGCCTAAAATGCCCTTGAGAAAGTGGTGGCAAGGCACCTTCTTGAACTACTGTAGTCCTGCTGGTGAAGGTACTCCCAAAGTTCTGTTGAATGGAGAACTCCCTGATTTAGATTCCTCTAAGACATCAGAATGGAACTACTCAGAAAGGTCCTTTCAGAATTGAGAGAGTTTGGAAAAATAGGAGGGGCTTAGTAGATTCAGAGAAGCTAGAACAAATCCAACAAAAGCCTGCTAGCCATAGGGAAAGTCCATAGGAAGGCTGTCTAGGATTAAAGGCAAAGCTTGAAGTGAGACCACAATCAGCACCAGAGTACATCTGCCATGGATCATATGAAGTCACTGTTGGAATTTTTGCCCTCAACCAAACATTGCCAATTATAGTGCTTCTGACAGGGGTCAAGGTGTTCCAGATGGAACTGGACAAATTGAGAAAGAATGTGCAGCATTATGGCAATAACATCAGGATGCAAGACCCACAGTTAATCACTTCAATAAGACACAGGCTGATTTAATACTGGATTACATCTGCCCAATGAGCCACCGCCCAAGCATGGCAGAATTGGATTGGATGTGTTTTGCCACAGGCAAAGGCCAAAGAAGGGAAGGGTGATGAGGTCTGAAAGTTGAAGCTTCAAAGGAAAGCAGTGGAGGGGAGCAGTCTGAGAGGAGCAGCATCCGAGAAGATGAACACAAGTGTAGATTGGAGTATAGAGACACAGGAGAGAAGTCCATGAGGCAGTTGGAATGCAACAAAAGCACTGGGTGTGCATGTTTCTTCACAAATGTCCAAAGAGATACCACTGTGTGCAAAGGTGTCAATCAGTATGTAAATAACCAGGGACACAGTCTTCTGGCAGATCTGAAATAAAGAGAAGATACAGGGCAAAGGGATGCCATTAGAAGCCTCTGGAGAACAGGAGAGTTGCAATGTTGATGTGTACTTGTATGCAACCAGATTTACATGTTATACTTCTGAAAACCACTAAACAGATGGAATTACAATAGACTTATTTTGACTCATCTGTTCATATGTACCTGCAGTTCCCTTCTTTCTTTTCACCGAGAGAAGGGAGTAGTAGGGTTTATAATAGCTGTGATAGTAATGGTCACTTTAAGGATGGTGTAGTGCTATCATGTTAAGAACTATGTTACATGGTTAATCATTGAAACATTCTTTTACTGTACTTGCAGCTTTGATGACTAAATGCCACAATAAACAATTGTGTTTACTTGATGTTCTGTCTTTAGATGAGTAAACAGGTGAAAGGGATACTCAGCTCCAGACCTGTTCAGAAGAACCCACAGTGTACTAGAGTTATGATCACAAACAAACCTATTCGCTGCATCTGTAAAAATCACCCTGTGAATACATATTACTGGCTCACTGACGCCACCACAATGAACAAACTGATTTTCAGCTAACAGTGGAAGAGCTGGGTGCACTTTTTGGAAAGTTTATATAAACTTCTAAACACCAAGGGGCATATTTTGAAAATTTGGCTCATAATGGAGCATTGCTGGATTTCACAGGCAGACAATCAGTGTGGGGAACTTAATGTGACTTATTCAGCACCCTTCCAATTTTCAGTGCATCATGTCAGTGACCAAAAAACTGGGAGAGGAATAATGAGAAGCTCTGATGTCCAGGGCTGACTGTTCTGTAGGCCTTCCACCCAGCTCCAGTCCACAAGCTCCAACTGGAAAATTTAAACCAAAATTGCAATCATGCAATTTCCTATCACAGCCAATCTTTTTGCAATCTTGTTTACTTTCAGCCTTCTCCTTGATAAGGTTTTTGAAGCACAGCTTAGCAGGTGCCAGTGCCCCTCTGGTACCCTACCAGGTAAATGCCTGAAGAGCTGGATACCAGGAACGCCACTTGGCAGTTGAAGTCTTCATAGCTGAGCCCAATCATGCCTTGAATGATCCCCACACAACTGTATTATCAGCAAATGGGTAATAACTCTGACTGACACTTCCCCTTTTCAAAGCCCAAGGTGCTGAGACAAAGTGAATCCTCCAGAGAATTGATTGGCTATTACTTGCTCACTTGGCATGGCCCTAGTATCTTCTTGATCTTTTGGCTTTCCCCATTTCTTTCACCTCAGTTTTAGAACCTGGCTAGGCATGAGGTCTGGAGTTTCTTCTCTAAACCTCTTGCTATTCTACCCCTCTCTCCTCCTTTAAGACTTCAGTGCTCTTTGAGCAGGTCCTTGGTTACCTGTCCTATTATCTGCTTTTGTAGCTATTGCCGGACAACGATCCAGCAAAGCACCAAAGGAGATTTCATTATCTCAAAAAGCTCTGTAAACATGCCAGTGTTGAAATCGGTATACTTCAGCAACAGCACTTTGACTTCATTTATCAACTTTCACAATGGGCAGCTGTCGGTCAGTAAGATTTAGATGAGAGCTTTTAGCACTAGCATTTTCAGTATTCTGAGTGCCAGTGAGTGATCTTTCCCCACACAAAAAAAAATTCACAGCTGCAGCTGAAACTGTGTATGATTTCAATTCTCCAGACAGTCCAGTCAGACATGCACAAAACTTGGAGTCTATTCACCATGCCTGCAACAGCAGTCAAAGTAATTACGCTGTCAAAAATTAATCAAAGGGGAACAGAATTCCCCTTCTGGGGAGTGGAGATTAGTTATCTAAATGAAAAAATTTTACTGCCAACCACCTGCGTAATTAAACTACATGGTCAAAAAAACAAATTTTAAACAAGCAGCAGAGAAGGTGTGAGCATAAGTAAAAGAACACTCGAGGACACAACGGATCATCATCTTTGAGAACTCCATTGCAGACGTTCTACACTTAATACATTTTCAACAATACATTCAATTTCTCAGCAGCTTCAAGGACAAGGCAGATGCAATAGTTAGCTCACGAATTTTGAAGCACAGTTGATATTCAGAGATTTGACGTCCCAAGAACTGAGTCAGCAGTCTGCTACTTACTAACTATCTTGCTAGATTCCTCAACTAAAAAAGGCAGAATAGAATCAATTGGCTAACTAAGCCCCAGGAACTGACAGGGTGGGGTTGCAGGTGGGGAAGTTGGAAATTTAAACTTGTCCACCTGGCTTAATGATTTAATGAAGGAATATTTATCCATGTATTCATCAGTGAATCATGATATCAGGCAGTAGATCATTATTGTGAGGAGTGAATCGTTGTTATTCTAGCATTTTCTATCATCATTACAAACTATTACCTGTTGGCCAATAGATAATAGTTTGTAATAGAAACAGAAAATGCTGGAAATATTCAGTAGGTCAGGGCAGCATCTGTGGAGAGAGAAACAGAGTCTACGACCTTCCATCAGAATGCTCCCAGCTGTTTTTCTCAGTTTCCTCCAGCAAACATTTTGCAGAGTTCTTGTGATCACAGATATTTTTTTCAGAAATTTTAAAGATTTCAAACAGACATCGATCACCACAATGGATAGGGATGGAGAAAAATTTAGATAGATGATCAGTGAGACTGTCCACTATCTCTGATAGCAATGTGGTACTCTGGTGAGATCTGCAGATGCTCAAGGAGGAGGTACATCACATGACTCTGGGAAACACAACTCCAAGCAGAGCAGTGAACAACTGAGTAGAATAGTTGAGTGGCTGAAGCCATAGGAGATGAATATTGTATGAGAAGATCTACATTCAGAAGCTCAGATTCCTTGACCTATCAAACAAGCAATGATGCAACAGACGCAGGGAACATGCATGATTCTAGCCATTAGTACCTGGATCAGGTTACAACACATTGCCTGTTGTTGAGACTCAAATTTACCCTCAATTTCTTTGCCTTTAGCTCCTTCCAGTGCATTATTCAAAGGTCTCTCAGTCAGCCACACATGGTCACAGGTGGCTGTTTGCCAGGACGTCACCAACTTCTCCAAAACAACAATAGTCTGAACAAGGGAGAAGTCAGATTCACATCTATGGCTGGATGCCCACAGAACACAGAGTACCACTGATTGCACATTCATGCTCATCCAAAGACCAGCAGATCAACTGAGAGGTTTCACCAGCTACAATGGATCTCATTCCATTCTCCAACAGCTGCTTTACAACCTCAAGAAAGTTCATAGAGTGGATATGGCAGATTCCCCCAGAAACTGCTATGATGCCTTAACAATGTGCAAAATCTATCATTCTAAAGATCTTCCTATCAAGAAATAGAATGAAGAACTGGCATGCAATGGACAAGTGATGACTCCTTCAAATTTAGATTGTGAAATCAATGAGGAGAAGACCACTACAACAAGAGCCAAAAAAAGAGACCAGAAGGTATGACAACTGAGCAAGCTATCAGCATTACTGAAAATGCAGCTCAATTCCCTAAATGAATCAAGAGGCACCATCCTGTAACTTAATAATGAGGGTATTGATCGTGATGTGCTGTGTCCTGCCCATCCCTGCAGAACAGAGGAGATCAGAGCTGAAGAATTTTTTGATGATGAAATCACTGAAGGAAGAGTAATGAGGACAAACAATGAGGGTTGGAAAAATTAAGCAGCCATTGCAAGACCCATTGCTATCCGGGATACCAATGCTGCCATTAAAGTTCAGCCAGTGAACCCAACAGACTTAAAAAAAGAAAATAAAGAATGAAATTTTCAATCTTCTTGTCCACCATCACCTCCATTCCACTGCTGCACAACTGCACCGGTGCACCCAAAATAAGCAGACACCCTCTCTTTGCACAAAAAACAGCCCTTCAGCCAAACATGTTGCCATTTCCACACCTGTCCATGAGTTTCTCATGATCATTCATCTTGAAGCAACTGAAAAAAAGCAAGTTGTCACGTAGAAACATAAAAAAAAAGGGGCAGTAGCCTATTCAGCCCTTTGAGCCAACTTCATCATTCAATATGATCATGACTGATCAATAACATTTGGTTGTGACTAGAAAAGATATCTTACCTTATCTTAAGGAGTAACTGCCGTAGACATTGTAGACTACCACAGAATGCGAACACTCCCATCTCTCACTTACTCAAACTGTATACATCTGTTAGCTAATCAATGTACAGACAGACTCCCTTGGACTCTCTCAAAATCACATTCCTGCTCTCTCTCACACTGCTGGATATTTTCTATGCCAGACCACCCATCATTCCTTGATAACAGAGCCAACTGGTAAAGCCAGCCAAGATCAAGGGAATCAGCAAGGGATTAGGGTGGAGTCAGAATGGTGAGATTTCTGTAAAATAAAGGGCTCAAAGGGTTAAGAATTCAGGGCTAGAGCCACAAAAAGCTTTTAAAAAAAAGTGCTGAAAAAGATAGTGTACAGAAGTAAGGATATGGACACACAATATCAGAATAACAGGATATGTAAAGAATGAATAACAAGTCTTTGTCAAGACTTATCAGCAAGCTGTTGCAGATGTCCTTGTAGCCGAGGATAACAAGTACAGTAGTGTAGCTGTTAGCGTAACGCTGTGTTGGCACCAGAAGTGTGGCGACACTCACGGGGCTGGCCCCAGAACACTCTACGCAAAGATGTATTTCACTGTGTGTTTCGACGTACATGTGACTAATAAAGATATCTTACAGAGTAACTGCCGTAGACAAACCGCCATGGAATGTGAACACCCCATCTCTCACTTACTTGAACTATATAAATCTGTTAGCTAATCAATGTACAAAACAGAATTCCTTGGACTTTGACCAGCTGTAGCCAACGGTGAGTCGGGGTAACAACGGAGTTCTCTATCTCTGCAGAGAAATAAAGAAGTTTGGTCCTGAAAATGTTCCTGTGTGATGATCTCGGTTTATAGTAATTAAGAATTTGGCAATAACAAGAGAGGCACTGTAGCAGGCAACTGTCTCAGCGCTGACACCAGATCATGCAGAGCTGATGCCAACCTCATGTATATTTCTTGTCAAATATTTTTGACAATCTCCCAAATACAGATCTTTGCTACAGATATAAGAGTGCACAGGAGGAAGTCAGTGTGCCATTATTGTGATTTACTGGGCATTAGGACAACCTGCCTCAAAGGCGTACTTTAGGAAGAATCGCTCTTACTACCAACATAAAAGCACCCTAAGTTGAAATTAAAGACACTCTGGTTAAATGTCTTCCAGGGGCATGCTATTGGCACAGAGCAAGTTTGGCAAGTCAAGGGCCAGACCCTTTCTGTCATTTGAATCTCTCCCTTATTGGCAAGCTAAAAACATTGGGGTAAAGAAATGAGTGAAAGGCTTAGAAATCCTATTGCAAATCCCACATTCCTTAAACAAAATAGGACCGATTTTCTGTCTCAAATCAGTTGCAAACCCTAATCAGCATGTTTTATACTATGCCTCAAGGATAATTTAAAGATTTGATTGCATGATACTTTTCTGCAACTGCACACACATGCCTGAAGCATCCAGAGAAAGTAGAGCTATCTCCACAGATCAAGGACAACAGAATAGGTAGAAATGACAGTTAAAAAGACATGCAAGATGATTTCCCTAATTAGCCAGGCACCAAATACAAGCGAGCTGGGGTAATTTATACTGGAATAGTATTTTGCAGAGCAAATTTGTGAGGATCTCGTCAGGACTGGAAAAATTGTAGTCACGAGACAAGATTGGACAGACTGGGGATTTCTTTTTGAAAAAGAGGAAGTTGAAGGGAAGCTTAACTGAAATGTATAAAATTATGAGGGGCCTAGATAAAGAGAAAGGATCCATTTCCTTTAGCAAAAGGGTCAAAAACCAAGGGTGCAGATTTAAATTAATTGATAGAAGGATTTCATTGGAGAATACGAAGTTTTTCCTCCAGTAGGGTTCTGGAATTCATTGCCTGCAAAGGGCAGTAGAAAACAGAAAACCCTCACACCAAGAGTTGGGTGTTTTGCAAAAACTGGGTCAGGTTTAGGTGATACATTCCAGAACTCCCTTAACCTATATCCCAAAGGCTATTATTTTCAAAATCCAAAGACTTGTAGAGTCGGGTATACTTAGGGAACATGATGTTTAGTGTGCGAAATCATATCTCAACAATATTGACCTTGCACGTTTCGTCTATCTTTGCAGTTAGCATGTTATCAGTTCAAGAGGAAGTGCATGGAACTCATTTTGTAAGAATATAAAATAATCTACTCATTTTTTGCATCAATGTCTTTAAAGAAGCTCATTATTTTTCTTTAGAAGCTCTAACAGCAGAAAACCTGTTTGAGGCTTCCTCCAATTTACCGAGCAGTGGAATTATCAACTGATCCAAGTGCCTTGTATGTAGGCTAAATTCAGATAACTATCCCCTGCTTCTCTCTTTCTCCAAAACTCCACCATAACAGTGAGAATAGATACGGGAACAAAAGAACCAACCACTGACACTAGTCAAAACTGGCCATTTATAGTAGGACACATCAACCTCAACAGGGAAGACAAGAAATGATGGAAAGAAAAGTTCAAGTCTGCTTGTTAATACAGAGGGACAAGGAACTGAAACACACACAGTCTTATCTGTTTCCCAAGGCCTTGAAAATCAATGTCATGATTAGTATCCAGAATCAGTGGTACAGAGAAAAGGCAGCCTATGCAGTTTACAAGGCTAATAAAGACCATCACATGTCCACATCATTCCTCTTTTTATCGGCATAAATAAACAATAAAAGATAATTATAGATGTCTAGGCAAATAACTTTGTGAGAGAAGGCAAAGTCAATAATATAATTGGTATGTTCATTACTTGTCCACAGTAACAGGGGAAAAAAAGATGAGAGACAAGATCTAATTTAAAAAAAATTTAAGGCAAGTAAGAAGAAAAAGAGATAGAAGGGAAGCATATTCTTTAGTAGGATAGTATAAATGTAGATTAATTCATGCCTGGATAAAGAGGAGTTCAGTGCTCTAGTGAGACATGGCTTACACCGAGTTAAGTAGGTCAGTAGATAGAACAATGGAATGGTTAATATCATCATGAGGGCCATTCATGGCTTTGTGTGGGGCAAGTCGTGTCTTACTACTTGATTGAGTTTTGAGGAGGTGACGAAGGTGATTGCTGAAGTTAGAGCTGTGAATTGAGATCGATGTTATCTACATGGATTTTAGTAAAGGGGTCTGACAGGGTCCCTCGTGGTAGGCTCATCCAGGGATCCATGGTAACTTGGCTGTTTGGATTCAGAATTGGCTTTCCCATAGCAGACAGAGGGTAGTGGTCAATGGAACTGGCTGGAGGTCCATGACTAGAGGTGTTGTGCAGGGATCTGTACTGGGACCTCTGCTGTTTGTGATATATATAAAAATGACCTGGATAAAAATGTGGACACAAGAGATTCTGCAGATGCTGGAAATCTGGAGCAAACACACACAAAATGCTGGAGGAACTCAGCAGGGTCAGGCAGCATCTATGGAGGGAAATAAACAGTTGATGTCTGGGGCCGAGACTCTTCATCAGGACTGGAAAGGAGAGGGGCAGAAGCCAGAATAAGAAGGTTGGGGGAGGGGGAGGAGCACACGCTGGCAGGTGATAGGCGAGTCCAGGTGTGAGCCGGAAGGTAGGTGGGTGGGGGAGGAGGGATGAAAGGGAGTGATGGCTCTCTCACCCTCTCAAGCAGATCGCTCTCCCTGCGGCTCCCTTGTCCACTCGTCCCTCCAACTGATGACCCTCCCGGCACTTATCCCTGCAAACCGTACTAAGTGCTTCACTTGTCCCTACACCTCCTCCCTCACCAACCGTTCAGGGCCCCAGACAGTCCCTCCAGGTGAGGCAACCACTTCACCTGTGAATTCAAGGGAGTCATTTATTGCACCTGCCTGCAGCCTCCTCTACATCGGTGAGACCCGACGAAGCGGTCACCCAATCTGCGTTGAACACCTTTGCTCCGTCCACCGCAAAAGGCAAGGATCTCCCGGTGGCCACCCACTTCAATTCCACATCCCACTCCCATACTGACATGTCTATCCATGGCCTCCTCTACGGCCACCTTGAGGCCAGACGCAAGTTGGAGGAACAACACCTCATATTCCACCTTGGGAGTCTCCGACCTGATGGCCTCAACATCGATTTCTCTAACTTCTGGTAACCTTTCTCCTCTTCCCCCAGCTTTTTATCCCCTTTCCCTCCCCCTCCATTTATCCTCATTCCTTTAGCCCCCTCACCCCTTCCCTTCCCCTTTCCCCTCCCCCACCCGCATAACTTGTCCATCTATTCCCCACCTCCTTCCCTTTATTCCATGGTCTGCTGTCCTCTCCTACCAGATTCCTTCTTACTTCAGCCCTTTGCCCAGTTAGCGTAACGCTATTACAGCACCAGTGACCCAGGTTCCATCCGGCCGCTGTCTGTACATTCTCCCCGTGACTACGTGGGTTTCCTCTGGGTGCTCCAGTTTCCTCCCACATTCCAAAAGACTTACAGGTTAGGAGCTGTGGGCGTGCTATGTTGGTGCCTGAAGAGTGGCGACGCATTTCACTGTGTGCTTCAATGTACATGTGACTAATAAATAAATATCTTATTTTATATCTATCACCTCTCAGCTTCTTACATCGCTCCCTTTCATCCCCCCTCCTCCACCCATCTACATTCCCCTTCTCACTAGGACGCACCTATCACCTGCCAGCCTGTGCTCCTCCCACTCCCCTGACATTATAGCTTCTGCCCTCTTCCTTTCCAGTCCTGATGAAGGGTCTCAGCCCGAAACATTGACTGTTTATTTCCCTCCATAGATGCTGCCTGGCCTGCTGAGTTCCTCCAGCACTTTATGTGTCTGTTGCCAGATCAAAATGTGGGTGGATGGATTAATAAGTTTGCAGATAATACAAGGACTGGTGGTGTTGTGGATAGTGTAGAAGATTGCCAAGGGACACAGCGGGATATAGATCAACTACAGATATGGCCGGAGAAATGGCAGATGGAGTTTAATCCGGCCAAATGTGAGGTGTTGCACTTTGGGAGATCAAATGTAAAGAGGCAGCACACTGTTAATGGCAAGACCCTTAATAGTGTGCATGTACAGAGGAATCTTGCAGTCCAAGTCCATAGCTCCCTGAAAGTGGCTGCACAGGTTGATAGGGCAGTAAAGAAGGCATATGGCATGCTTGCCTTTATTAGTTGAGGCATTGAGTTCAAGAGTTGGGAAGTTATGTTGCAGCTTTAAAAAAGCTCTAGTTAGGCCACATCTGGAGTATTGCGTTCATTTCTGGTCTCCCCATTAGAGGAAGGATATGGAGGCTGCCAGGATTAGCAGGCATATACTATGAGGAGAGGTTGGAAAATTTTGAGTTGTGTTCTCTGGAGTGGTGGTGGTCAAGGGGAGACCTGAGAGAAGTTTATAAGATTATGAGAGGCATAGATAGAATAGACAGCCAGTATCATTATCCCAGGGTTGAAATGTCTAATACTAGAGGACGTGCATTTAAAGTGAGAGGGGGCAAGTTTTTTTTTACACACAGAGAGCAGTGGGTGCCTGGAATGCATTGCTAGGGTGGTAGTGGAGACAAATACAACAGAGGCGTTTAAGAAGCTCTTAGATAGGTACATGAACGTGCAGGGAATGGAGGGTTATGCACATTGTGTGGGCAGAAGGGATTAGTTTAGTTAGGCATTTAATTACTAATCTAATTTGTTCGGCACAACGTTGCGGGCTGAAGGGCCTGTTCTTGTGCTGTGCTCTTCTCTGTTCTATCAGAATGCACAGTTTTTTTTTACAACATTCTATTATGAAGTAGTGAATAGAAGGTAGTGATAGAACAACAAATTTCATGTCATATGAAACAGTGATAAAACCTGATTCTGATCCTGAGATGGCTGCAAGGAGATAATGGGAGTAACAAATGTGTAAGCAGAGAGAACCTCTAAGAATATAATCAGAATAGATATTAAAAAAGGCAAGAAAAAAGCAAAGTCAGAGTCAGAGACATCTGGAGTCAATGAACAAGAGGTGTAATAAATACTACACATGGAGGCTTAACATATCATTCCAAAAGTAAATCAGCGATTCATTCCAAATGACCATCCAACTGGTCTGGGCAATATTACATCTCTGCTCCAGTTGTAACTCTTTCTCTATACAAAAAAAAGCATATTATTTGCCAAACGCTTTGAATAAACCAGATTGCTCCTTACCATTAATGGTGTCACTCAAATTCAAGCTTTATACAATTCTTTCTTTATGAAGGATTTTACAACTGCAACAAATTGTATCAATATAACGTTGGGTTGGTTGCTTCACCATTTTATGAGGCTTCAGCTCAAAGACTGCTTGGAAATAGAGATTCAGAATTATTGGAAAATGATGTATCCAGACCTCATATATCAGCTAGAACAGAAATAGCAACTTGGAATTTATGATGTGTTTGGAAATATTATTCATTTTCTGTGCTCAAAGAAGTGGAGAACAACGTCTGTATCCTTGTTATATTGGATTTTCAGGCAGCTTGATTTGCACCATATGGGATTATAGCCCCTTAGCCATCTGTCAGGGCTAAGTTTTAAAAATAAGCTGCAGGAAGACTTGGAAAGTAAGGTATTTACCTTCTGCCAGTTATAATTGCGGGTTTTAACTGAACTATTCCTTTGATTATTTGTTTTCCAAGGTTTACAAAGTTTTCAACGCATTCTCAATGGATGAACTATTAACTCATTATAGATGTGACTCTATAAAGAATTCAACATTTTATGACTACATATCAATTAGGAAATGAACACATCAGCAACCACCTGTACAGTGGTTCTCTATTTCAATGGCATTACATCAAACTATGTGCTGCAATCTTCAAGTGGAATTAATTGTAACACAAAAAGAAAATGTAGAAACAATCTGGTTAAGTGGCACCTGTGGAAAGAGAAACTATTAATGTTTTGGGCCAGGAACCTTCATAAAAGTGGAGACACAAGAGACTGCAGATGCTGGAATCTAGAGCAACAAACAGTCTGCTGGAGAAACTCAGCGGGTCGAGTAGCATCTGTGGGAGGAAAGGAATTGTCAACTTTTCAGGTCAAAACCCTGCATTAGGACTATTGATCAGGACTACTCTCTCCACATTCCCATCAACTTGCCAGACCCTACCCCTCACCAAAACATAAGGGGCAATTCACAGTGCCAATCAACCTACTAACCCCCTCATCTTTGGGATATTTTGTCCTGATGCAGGGTTTCAACCTGAAATGTCGACATTTCCTTTCCTCCCATAGATGCTGCTCAACCTGTTGAGTTCCTCCAACAGATTGTTTGTGGCTCCCTTCATAAAAGAACTTGTTGTTTCCACAATTTTTGTCTTATTTCAGTTTTCCAGTATCTGCAATTTTTTTTTATTTTCATTTACAATAGAATTAGTTGTTACTGATACAGGAATATGGGATTAAAGGGTGTTTAGATTCTAGACTCTAAATGATCTCAAACTTTTCCTCGAAATGTTGTTTCTTCAGAATATGCTACTTTTGGATTCCCACACTTGCTTACAGCAACAGCAGTCCAACAAATGGCCACTTCATTTTATTGCTGCAACTGTGAAGGATTAGTGCCGAGACATAGCCGTCAAGATCATTATCTCTTATCCACTCTTTTACCATGGGCGTTCATACTAAACAAAAATGTAAATTTTATGCATTAAAATCCATTTTTACTACTCTTTAAATACTGACCTTAGCTAAACTGCAGTTTAATCAGTTTTCCAATCTGTGGTTGCATTATTTTAGTTTTATGTTTCCCTGATTAGAATTGGGGAAAACAATCATTGTGAAGTTAAGTTTTATTTAGAATTCTTGTTCTCTTCATCTGTGTATCTTCTACTGCAAAAACATTGTGCTGTGGTTAAGAACAAAGAGAGTCCTAAACCTATGCCCAAATAAATCATGCCATTCCAATAGTTGGATGCTTTTGACACAGTTGCAATTTCTGTGGCAAATCCTAGAAGATTTGGGTCTCTCTCATTATGGCAAACCTGGAAAGGTGAACATGTATATGTGAGTAGTGATAATTGGGAACAAGTCACACCTTCTTCCCAAAGGACAGACTGATTAAATTTTCATTTTGCCTTATAAAGGTACTATTTAAACACTATATTGTATTAATTCTTGCTGTTCTCAAATAAAATGATAATACTAAAACCAACCTAGTGAGAGTAATGAACAACTTAAAGGAAAACAAGATGGCAGCACTGTCCATCATCTACAAACACAAATCAGGTGCATGACAGAATAGTCTTCGCCTGCCCAAGTGTGTGTGGCTCCAAAAGTTCTCCAGATGCTCAATATCAGCAGCACAAAGCAGCCTCCTAGACTGGTACCCTGTCCAACACTAAACATTCATTCGCTCCACCACCAGCACCAGTGACTGCAGCGTTTATCATCTACAAAATGCATTGCTGTTAATTATTTGGACTCCTCTGGCAGCACCTGTTATCCCATAACCTCTACTACCAAGAAGGACAAAGGCAGCAGGTGCATAGGTAACACCATCACCTGCAGGTTCCTCGGCACATCGTCCTGATTTGTAAATATCTCACCAGTCCTCAACCACTGGCCTTGACAATGATGCCGATTTTCTGAAAAATGAATAAATAAAGGACACCTAGTTCCCTCTGAACAACAACACTTTTCAATTTCTCAGCTCCTCTACACCATGTCTCAAAGACCTTTGGTGCAAAGTCAGAAAGCCATAGGCACTTCCCCATGTTGTTCCATTCTTGAATGTCTCACAGGTCAGTTTCAGTATCAGAATCCCTGCTAACATTTGCTACAGCTACACTGGATCTCTATTTAAAAGTTGCAGGCTGAATTTCGCCAGAGTGGAGAGGGGTTTGCACCAGCTTGATGCGGCAGTTGTTATAAGGAATAGCGTGTATGATTTTACTGTGAAACTGATCACAAGAACACATGAAAACAGGAGCAGGTGTGGCTAGCTGGCCCCTCAGGCCTGCTCTACCATTCAATATGGCCATGACTGATCTGCTCCAGGCCTCAACTCCCCTTTTCTCTGCCAGTTCCCCACAGCTCTCAAAATACATCAGGTGACCTTGCCTCTACAACCCTCTGAAGTAGAGAACTACAGAGATTCACCACCCTCTGTGAGAATTTCCAAAGCATCTCAGTTTTAAATGATGATCCTTTATACTGGAACTATATTGCTTTGTGCAAGACTCTCCCAGTAGTGAAAACATCTCAACATCTACCCTGTCTTGTTTCCTTAGGATGTTATATGTTTGAATAAAATCAACCCTCATTCTCCTAAACAGTGAAGAATATAGATCCAGTCTCTTAAGCTGCATGTGACAGGATCTGATCCTGGGAATTATCTGAGTAAATTTGTTTCTGGACTGCCTCCATTGATAGCATATCCTTTCTCATAAAGCCTTCTGATCCCAGCAATTAGCCAAGTCAATTTCTTCTGGACTGCCTCTATTGCTAGTATATGCTTTCTTATATAAGGGAACCAAAACTGTGCACAATACTTCAGCTGGAGCCTCACCAACACCTTGTACAATTGTAATAATACTTCCCTATTTCTAAACTCCAACTTGCTTGCAATTAAGGCCAATATACCATTTGCCTTTGTAACTACACACTAAATCTGCCCGCTATCCCTTTGTAGTTCATGCACAAGAATATGCAGATCCCTCTGTAATCCACTCACTTGCAATTTCTCTCCATTTAGGTAATAATCAGCTTTTACTGAAGCGCATGGTCTCACACTTCCCCACATTGAACTCACTTGCCAGTTTTCACCCACTCACTCAATCTATCTATCTCCATCCTGTTGTGGAGTCCAAATATTCTTATCGCAACATTTGCTCCCATTTATTTTGCATCATTATCAAACTTGGATGCCTTACATTCCGCCCTCTCTGCCAGATCATTAACACAAATAGCAAATAAGTGTGGGCCAAGAGCTGATCCTAGAGATATTTTGCTATTTTATCATATTACAATATTTCTTTACAACATAGGAGGCCATTTTAGCCCATTGAGTCAATGCTGATTCATAGAGCAATCCCATTCTCCCGCTAATCTTCCCTGTAATATACTCTCCCCACATTCCCATCAACTCCCCCAGATTCTACCCCTCATCTACACACTAGGGGCAACTTACAGTGCCAATCAACCTACTAAGCCACTCACCTTTGAGATATGGAAGGAACCCAGGGCACCCAGGGGAAAACCAGGTCAGTGGAGCTGTGAGACAGCAGCAGCTCTACCAGCCTGAAGGATACCCATTTATTTCTTTGTGATAGCAAGTCTTCAATCCATGCTAACATGCTTCCCCTAATACCATGACCTCTTAACTTGTGCACCAGCCTTTTATGTAGCATCTTGCCAAATGCCTTCTGGAAGTCATCATGTTGAGCAGACATGGAGGTAATAGTGTACCTCGATCTGCTTGCCATCCGTGGGAGCTATCCATTTTAGCCCTCAATGATTTCAATTGCTTTCTCTTTAATATTAGTTTACTAACCATTTGCTTCTCCCATAATATAAGCTATTCAATAAATTAATGCAGTGGGTTTGCCAAGTTGTCATGTACTTTCTCTGCAGTTTGGAGAAAACTCAAGCTATAATCAAAAGCAATTCACTGAAAATTCTGACCATCAAGAAGGAACCTGGTAATTAATCAATCACAGACCGGACAAAATAGTTTCTTTTTCTCACAGTATGATATCAATGACCAAGAAACCATAGTGTGCCAGGAGATGCATGTCAAACAGGTGCAATAGGCCAATGTAGTTTGTGTGTGGGACTTCCGTTATAAAATATTATTACAACTAGAACCAAGGCACTCTGCATAACAGAACTAATCTTGCACGTGACTTGCATACAAAGGCCTTTTTTCTGTTCACTGCAGATGGGAGGTAGAATAATTGGGCTTAAGATCAGCTGGGGTGTCTGAAGGACTCTCATTGTAATGGGTAGAGAACTTAAAGGGGACCTACAGAGATGATTCAAAGTGCTATACTTGACAGCCTTTAAGTTGTGTTGAAGCAGGCCTTACATGCTACCTGAAGTTCTATTTCTACATCAGTAGTCTTTGCATTTCATAGGCGTGCACAATGGAGTTTTCCACAAGTGACATCCACTACATATGTCTGGGTGCTTCTGTGCATAAACACACCATGCATATACAGTACCCAAAGTATTTTAGTGAACTTCTTAATCCATGCAGTGGCCCAGTCGCTAACGATTTTGGTCAGGATTGTCAGCCTATATATATTTTTCCAGGTGAAGTAGTCCTGTTATATTCCTTTTATAACTGTTATCCTAAATACTATTGCCATTATTATTCATATCAATGCTATGTAATTTCCTGTAAATTCTATTTTAAAGGGGAAAGGTAATTAGTAATAATCAACTTCAATTTTACTTTGAATACCGTTAAAAAATGTGATTTCACTCACTTCCTCATATGGAACAAATAAACTTTACAGACCCTTAGTAATTCTAACTTGCACATTAGAAAAGAAAATGCCATCTGTAAATTAGTTACACATGGAATTGCTACGTTTGGTCCACAGAAACAACTCCCAGGCAATTGTAATTCATTATTGTTCAGGACAAAAAGTCTATTCATTACTCTGTATGCTGAGACGTTTCAACAATGATTGCTTACAGAAGCAAGTCAGAGAGCAGTTTATGGAAAGTTCAATTCTACAAATCTGCAACATGAAATGCAATTTTAATACATTGCCTTAATATATCAGAAGTTCCACTTGTCTATCATGTGCATTCTTGTTCCCAACGTCTAATCCATGCATCTGGTTCAACAACACCATTGTTATTAATGCATCCCTATGATCTGGAACTCAAAGAGTGTAATTGTTTCCGTTAATCAAACATTATTGCAATGAATGTTCACCCTGAATCAACATCAGCAAAGCTTCAACACTGGAGCACTGGATTTTAATATAGCCTGCAGGTGACCTTACTATCATGAGAAAATCTCAAGTTACTTTGGAATTTAAAACCGTATCACCAACTGCAGATAAGCACTGCCACTTTAAGAAATTTGTTTCCATAGGTCTTCATTGTGGAAGATTGATTTTGAGATGAGCATTGCAAAATAACTTATGAGTAGCTGTCAGTTACTTCCAGCAGGGTCCCATGTTTAACATCAATACCTCCACTTAAAGTGCATGCTATTACTATATAAAAGAACATACCTGATGGACTAGAAAGATTAATTATCCTCCCCTTTGCTCGACGAATCAAAGGTAAAAATGTTTTTGTAACTTCAACTACTCCCAGGAAATTGACTTCCATGCATTGCTTAAAAGCATTTGTTGGGATGATCTCTGCATCACCAACACAGGATATGATGCCAGCATTATTAACTAAAGCATAGAGTCCTACAGAAAGAGAAAGTGATAATTAGAGCTAAAAAAACAAAGTTCTCTGATGTCTTTGTTCTTCATGGAATAAAAATTGGTTTTATTTGGTAGCGTCTAACCGCTGTAATCTGCTCCTCCTCTGAACCCCTACGAGGTATCAAGCTTCTTGAACACCTGAATTTTAATCACTCCACCACTGGTAGTTGCCAATACCTTAAGCTCAGGAATTCACTCCCTAAACTTCACCACCACTGTTTTCTTGTTGAGATATTCCTTAAAATTTCCTGTTTGACCAAGTCTTCGATCAGCAGCATGAACATTATCTTTCGTGGTTCAATTTCATCTAATTTTATTTTTAAATGAACTTTTCAGGAATGTATTTCTTCATAACATTGCAGTATTTTGATCGGAGTATATGAGGAACAGAAATTAACAATGTGGACATCTCATCAAATTGTATTTCTGCATCTGCCCCTTAGCAATACTCACATCAAAGGAAGCTTGGATATTCATATTTACCAAAATGCTGGCTACCTTTAATCTATAAAAGGTAGGTTTCCTGCTGCAATCCATCACACAAAAAATCATGAAGACAAACAAGAGGATGAAAAATGCAAAGAAAACTAAGAGCAGCTAAAGAAATAGATAATTAAATATAAACACAGGGAAGCAAGAAGTATGATAACAATGTTTAGTTATGAATTTTCAACAAATAAAATTCATGTTGTGTAATAGAGGAGCACAAAAAATGTTTAGTATTTTGAGATCTTCACACAGAGATGCACAGAGGAAATAAAAGAATAATTGTATTCATTTGTAAGTAAAGCTAGGTGGAATCATTTGCTAAAATGTAAAGGATCCCGTTGGATATTGTTTGTGGAGTTTGTCTGTCTGGATATGACAGAGATGAGAGTGAAGCATCCCATTGAGGGTTTATTTTTTTTTACAGTTGTAGTAAAATTTTCTTGCCATTTCAAAAATATTTTTGTACAGTCCAAAACTCAAATTACATTCAACTGGAGAATTGGAGGTGTTTGAATTTACCCGATTACTTGGGTATCCTTTTTTATTGGACCTACTTTCAAAATTTGTAGGAACTCATGAATCATGCTGCCAAACAGCTGGTTCTGAAGTTAACTATCAAAAGATATTAATCATTTGTGCATTGTAAATCAACGCTGCTAGGCCTTGTAATCTTATGGATATCATGCCAATGAGGCCCAGTCTTAACCAAATTATCCAATTCAAAAAAGCTGGAATGTCAACCACATATTAACTGTGATCCTTGGAAATTCATTTTCCTCTGAACTTAAGAGTAATAACATCAGCAAAGCCAATGTCATGCCTACCTTTGAATTTAGGCAACAACTTTAGAATGGCTTTTAACTATGCTACAAACGGTGGAAGTTGTCTTCCCTAAACATTTTCAGAACAATGCTAAGTGTTAATGACATTAGCTAAAGGAAGACGGACAGTTCTGAATCTCTAAACTTATTAAAAGGGTAATGTCAAGAGTTTATCATTAAGGTGTAATTGTATTACGAAACCATGAGGGTTACTATTAATTTATGTACTAGTACTCATCAGGAAAGGGACATTTTGTACAAGCTTTGTTGCAACTCTTAAGATCAAAGAGACATAAGCAGCTTTTATTAGTCACAGCACAGAACTGTGTTACGGACTCAATGAATGTCCCTTTAAGATAAAGAGTGTGTGTGTATGTGTGTGTGGGGCGTGCTTACGTCAATAGAAGATAAAGGACGTAATGACGTTGTTGAAGAAGTCAGAAGAAGAAGGAGAGAGAGAGAGAAGGGAGAGAGACACCAGCCTGCTAGTTTTCTCTATCGATGGATGAGAAACAATAACTGTGTCTGCCACTGAAATCCATGTATGGAAGTTGGAAGTAATCCGGTGGAGTTCACTTTATTGCTGACCTGTAGAAGGAAACAGGTATTTGTGTGGACGACCACGATTCGGGTGCTTTTCGGGGTGAGGAAGTCACTACCGAGTAAACACTGGAGTGTCGTTTGGGTTCCATCGTGGAACATTTGGATTTCATATTTACTCTCTCTGTGTTTCTCTACGTCTACGTCTTATCTTCAGACAACGGTGGTTGTTGAAGAAGCCCTTGCTCATGTTTCACCTTATGGCTTGCGGAACTGAACTTTAAGAACCATTCCGGAACTTGGAGTTTGGGACTTTGTCACACACACACACACACACGAAGAGTTTAGTTTTGGGGTTAACGTTCGAGGTTTAACATTTTTGAATTCTAACATACTAACATTTTTACTTTTATTTTATGTATTATCATAAGTAGTGATTAATAAAATAGTTTTTAACACTGAATCATGCTCAGTGTGTTTCTTTTGTTGCTGGTTCGTGACAACTGAAATTTGTGTTAAGTTTATTTAAGCATTTTATACCTTTGGATACAGGACCAATTTAGAGCTAAGAAGGTAGCCTAGAATTAGAATCAATGACTGGTTTGGTTTAACCCTTGTGAATCCAGCACTTAAAAACAAAAGCTGCATAATAAAAGTAGGGGGAGACCATGTATCTTTAATAATGTACAAATATTAGTTACTAATTCTCTTCAAAGATCCAGATACTGATAGAATTGCTAATAAGAAGGATGTAATTAAGCCAGAGGAGGTGCAGAAAATATTGACAGGACTGTTGCCTGGACTGGAGGATTTGAGTTATAAAGAGAGATTAGATAAGCTGGGACCGTTTTCCCTGGAGCAAAGGAGACTGAGGGGTGACCTTACAGAGGTTTATAAAAATTATGAGGGGCATTTTTCCCAGGATAGGGGAATCTAAAACTAGAGGGCATAGGTTTAAGGTGAGAGGGGAAAGATTTAAATGGGATCTGAGGGACAAGTTTTTCCACACAGAGGGTGGTTGGTATATGGAACGAGCTGCCAGAGGATGTGGTGCAGATGGGTACAATTACATTTAAAAGATATTTGGACAGGTACATGGATAGGAACATTTTAGAGAGATACAGGCCAAACGCTAGCAAATGGGATTGATATACATAGACATCTTGGTCAGCCTGGATGAGTTGGGCCAAAAGGTCTGATTCTGTGCTATATCAATATACAAGAATATTAGAGGCACAGATAGGGCAGATAGTCAAAATCATTTTCCCATGTTAGGGTATTAAAAGCAAGAGGTAGGTAGGAGATTTAAAGAGGATCTTAGGTGTAGGTTGCTTTGGTTGATATCTGAAGCATGCTGCTGGAGGAGGTGGTGGAATCAGATACAATTACTATGTTTAGGAGGCATTTAGACAGACACTTAAATAGGCAAGGATATGATTCTACTGTGGGCAACTGGAATTAGTGTAGATGGACAAAAAGGTCGACATGGACATGATGGGCTGAAGGACCTGTTGCTGTGCTGTACAACTCTATGACACCATGACTGTATAATTTTCAAAATTAACAATTAGTTTATCAGATGTTATGCTCCATTGTACATCTCAGGCTTTAGCCAAATACCATACTCCAGAAGCTAAGATGTTGGGGCAAATATTCCATTGCCCATCTGTCCCTGGGGCAGAGTGTTTGCTCCAGCATGGCTAGATCTTCTGCAGGGGGCTCCCAGCACTTAGGCATGACTTACAGTGCAGCCATGTGCAACCTTCACAGTGCGGTACAGGGGCTGTCCACAGCACAGGCAGTCAGCTGCTCTCATAGAACAGCTGTGACGGTAGATGAAGCTCTGCCCCCAGGCTCAACATCAGTCAAAACTATTATTGTTGAAGCCACTGAATGTCTTTTACTTTCGCAGGCATTCTTTGAGACTGATTTTAAAAAATGTTAATAAATTAGAAATATTAAAATTTATCAGTTATCAACATAAAAACACATTCACCCAGTGAAGTGAATTAAAAACACTGAAACCAACTTAAATAAATAATGATGAAAAGTAACTGCCTACCTTACAATTAGCTGCAGATATATCACATTCATTTTAAAAGGGAACTACTGTGTTTGAGCCATGTTTAATTAGGCTCAGCAGGCAGACTCCATGAAGAGCCTACTGGTGCAGCAATGGGGCAGCAGGGAGCAGCTTTGGAAGGGCAGAACATGTCTTTGCTGACTTGAGCCCACACAGGAGCTAGAAACAGGGACTTCCATGGGCAAGTTCCAACACTACCATCAAGGCGGATATTCCAGCTGTTTATATATATCAAAAAATTGACTGGCTGAACTATTGAAGTCTTTTGCACATTGGCATCAACTACTAAACTCCTAAGATATTTTTTCCTGTTTGGAAATCCAAAATGAGGACCTAGTGCCTGAGATAGTGCCAACATTATAGATTTCGCATGTGGCATTTGATGATGTTGATCGAAGTTATTTTATGCATGTTTACATCATCTGGTGTAAAGTTATAACACTTCTTATAAGCAGTCATTGGCAGTAACCAATTGTTGTCCTTCAGAATAGCAGATTAATGTTTACTCTAATAGTATAGTGTTATAAATGTTGTGAACATTTCCAGGACCACGATGTGAAACATGGTAGAGTGTAACATCCTTTACATACCTTTGTTTTCCAACTGCTTTCCAATTTTTTTCTCAACTTCTTGTACCATTGCCCAGTTTGTAACATCCATTTGAATTACCATGAGTCGATCAGAACCAAAAGACTTGAGAACTCTTGCTCCATCTCCATCTTCATGAAGCACCGTGGCAAACACGTGGAAGCCAAGAGAATGCAGGCGCTTGGCCAAAGTGTGACCGAAGCCCAAGTCACAACCTAAATGGAAAATTGGTAATTGCTTTATTATTGTCACATGTACCAAATTAGTGTTTTGCTTACCATCCAGAAGGATCATTCCAAACACAAGTACACCGTGGTCGTCCACACACAAATACCTGTTTCCTTCTACAGGTCAGCAACAAAGTGAACTCCACCAGATTACTTCCAACTTCCATACATGGATTTCAGTAGCAGACTACAAAGATTGCTACAAGGTTAAACCTTACAGAAGTAAAGCAGTCTATGAGAGAGGCAGATATTCAGAGACTGATAGCTGGCCGTTATGTGGAAAAGAAGGTGTTTGAGAAGGAAGTGTTAAAACAGTTTCCTGGCAGTGAAATAGCAATTTCTGAGGCACAGGTGCAGCTGGCAAAGGTAGAGGCTGAACGAGAGCTAACTCGGATGAAGGTAGAGGCTGATCTAGCAATGAAGCAGATGGAATTGAAGAGGATGGAGCTGGATAGTGAGGAGAAGGAGAAACATAGAGAGAGTAAATACGAAATCCAAATGTTCCACGATGGAACCCAAATGACACTCCAGTGTTTACTCGGTAGTGACTTCCTC
The DNA here is from genome assembly GCF_009764475.1 of Pristis pectinata. Taxonomy (NCBI): domain Eukaryota; kingdom Metazoa; phylum Chordata; class Chondrichthyes; order Rhinopristiformes; family Pristidae; genus Pristis; species Pristis pectinata. The sequence goes on from NC_067417.1 coordinate 38,998,356, forward strand.
ACCCCGAAAAGCATCCGAACCGTGGTCGTCCACACACAAATACCTGTTTCCTTCTACAGGTCAGCAACAAAGTGAACTCCACCGGATTACTTTCAACTTCCATACATGGATTTCAGTGGCAGACACAGTTATAGTTTCTCATCCATCGATAGAGAAAACTAGCAGGCTGGTGTCTCTCTCCCTTCTCTCTCTCTCTCTTCTTCTTCTTCTGACTTTTTCAACAACGTCATTATGTCCTTTATCTTCTATTGACGTAAGCACGCCCCACACACACATACACACACACTCTCTATCTTAAAGGGACTTTCACTGAGTCCGTAACACCTCCCACCTAAAAAAAAAAATTTTCCCAAGAAAAATTTAACCGCGCATACAGTTAGTAATGTTAATAGTTATCATTTTACACAACTACAGACTATCAGATTAATACAGATACATGTTTCCCATTTAACATCGGGAAAGACAATCAGCAATCACATTATCTTTGCCTTTAATGTGAGTTATCATGAGATCAAACTCATGCAAAATTAAACTCCAGTTTAACAGCCTTCTGTTCTTGTTTTTGACTCAGCTCAGAAATACCAATGGGTTATGATCTGTATATACAGTCAATGGTTTCTGAGCGGTGCAGACATATACACTGAAATGTTGCAAGGCTAAAACAAGCGACAGTAGTTCTTTCTCTATGGTGGAATAATTCTTTTGATGCTCATTAAATTTCTTTGAAAAGTAAGCTACAGGATGGTCAATATCATCAAGGTCACCCTTCTGCAACAACACAGCTCCTGCAGCTTCATCACTGGCATCTAATGCTAATGAAAATGGCTTTTCAAAGTCAGGTGATTTGAGCACAGGATGGTAGCATACAATGGCTTTCAGCTTCTCAAATGCTTCTTGACAAGAATCTGTCCAAACAAACTTTACTCCCTTCTTCAGAAGATTAGTTAGGGGAAGAGGAACATCAGCAAAATTTTTACAAAATTTTCGGTAATATCCAACCATTCCCAAAAATCTTCTAACAGTCCTCGTACCTGTGGGAATAGGGAACTCAGATATTGCTTGAACTTTTGCCTGAACAGGAGCTTGCTTGCCTTGACCTACAACATAACCAAGATACGTCACAGTGGCATGGCCAAATTCACTTTTAGCCAAGTTAACTGTAAGGTTAGCCTTGGAAAGTCTTTCAAACAATCTTTCTAACGCAGAGATGTGATCCTCCCAAGTATCATTCCCAGTCACTAAGTCGTCAATGTAGGCATCTGTATGTTTTAACCCATGAATCACTGAATTAATCATTCTTTGAAATGTTGCCGGAGCATTTTTCATTCCAAATGGCAAAACATTGTATTCATACAATCCAGAAGGGGTTACAAAGGCTGAAATCTCCCTTCCTCTATCTGTTAATGGAACACACCAGTACCCTTTTAATAGGTCAACCTTTGTAAGAAATTTTGCCTTTCCCACTCTATCTATGCAATCATCCACCCTAGGAATAGGGTAAGCATCTGACTTCGTTACAGCATTCACTTTCCTGTAATCTGTGCAAAATCTGACAGTTATTCATCAGGTTGTTGTTCCAAATGTTTATAGGAATGAGATTTTAAATTTGGCCCATAGTATGCCTTTGGGTGGTCATTTTGGTGTGAATAAAACTGAAGGGAAGATCTTGAAACAATTCTATTGGCCTGGTTTGAGAAAAGATGTGGTGATGTTTTGTCGAACCTGTCACACATGTCAGATGGTAGGTAAACCAAATCAAAAACCCCCTGTGGCTCCGTTGAAACCAATTCCTGCTTTTGGTGAACCATTTTCAAAGGTGATTGTGGACTGTGTTGGCCCATTACCAAAGTCTAAGACTGGAAATCAGTATTTGTTAACCATTATGTGTGCCACTTCTAGATTTCCAGAGGCAATACCCCTTAGAAATATTAAGGCCAAGACGGTGTCAAAGGCTCTTTTAAAATTTTTTTACCTTGTTTGGTTTGCCAAAAGAAATCCAATCTGATCAAGGTAGTAATTTTATGTCAAATTTTTTCAACAAATAGTCTATGAGCTGGGAGCAAAGCAGATTGTATCATCTGCATATCACCCAGAATCTCAAGGAGCTCTGGAGAGATTTCATTCTACTCTCAAAAATATGCTGAAGACTTATTGCTTTGAAAACACAAAGGATTGGGACGAAGGTATTCATTTACTTTTGTTTGCCGTTAGAGAATCAATCCAGGAGTCAATAGGATTTAGTCCGTTTGAGCTTGTATTTGGACATAGGGTGAGAGGACCTTTGGAGTTGTTGAGAGAGTAATGGGTTAATGAGGAAGTGCACTTGAGTCTGTTGGACTATGTCCAAAAATTTAAAACTCGGTTGGAGAGAGTCTGCCAGCTAGCGAGAGAGAATTGGAAAACTAGCCAGATAAGAATGAAGACATATTTTGATAGACGTGCTCGGCCTAGGACATTTGCAGTGGGGCAAAAGGTGTTGGTATTTTTCCCTAGCCAAAATAATCCCTTGCAATCTCGTTTTTCTGGACCCTATGTTATTGAATCTCGAGTGACTGATTTAACATATATAATCAAAACACCAGATAGACGCAAGAAAACACAACTCTGTCATGTAAATATGCTAAAGCCTTATTATGAGAGGGATTCAGTTGTGGCATTTTGCCTGCTCCTGTGGGCTGAAAGACAAGTAGCTTAAGTCTTCTCTCCTCAAAAAATGGGGTTTGGATGACCTCCCTCACGTATGGTGATCAGTAAACTGATTTGCGACATATATCAGACGTAAACTGGAATGATCCTGAGGCTAAGTACATGAGACTGAATGTAACCATTTCTTAAACTGAGAGAGCAGTGGAGGCACATGTGTGAGCTTGCATTTGTGGCTTTGAGAGATATGAGTGGAAGCTACATTGTGCAACTATGATCTGGGTAGACATTGGTGACCTAAGAAGTGGCTCCCTTTGAAGCCTAGGTGGATAAGGAGTTGCATGTTGAACCTCTGTATTGCTCCACCAAAGTAGTCCAGTGGTGCCTGAGAGGCACAGGTTCTGCCACAGTCATTCATGAAGAGGAGTATCACGTCCAGATAACTGACCTTTATACGTCAATATGAAGCACATTTTTTGAAGATTCTAGGGGAGGGGGAGTCAGTGCTGAGTGTGAGCAGAGTACAGAGTGCGCTGCGAGTACGTAGACTGGTGAGCAAAAATCTGCGAATGCAGATCAAATACGATTGCTTTCAAATAACGTTCCCTGTGGCTTTGAGCATTAGTAAATGCTTATTCTTCTGTGTGTGAATGGCATTGGTCATTAGTCTGATCAACGTGTTTGAACATCTCACAGGCGAAAGTTGATATCAATTTGGCAAGCTGACACTGGAAGAACAGAGCAAGGAACAAGAAAATCTTCCAAGAGAAAGATCATACAATTTAACAACTGGCAATAAGGCTAGAAACGTGCACAGGGTTACTTGAAATGTTGTTAAAGTGATTTGCAGTGCACAGTTTATATCTAGGCCACAATTTAAATGTGAAGGATAAAACTCAGAAATCTGATAAAGAGTGAGGAAAATAACAACAGACGTCAGGATGACTTTCATAACTGATGAGCAGCAGATATATGGCTAGTAAAACATAAAGCGGAGAGCATGAATTTTTTTTGATAGGAAGAGTCAAGTCAAGCAAATAAACTAAACTAGGCAATTTCCAAGTGAGTGTAGTTGAATCTGGGCTTGTGTGTACAAGTCTTTGAAGCTGAAAATTGAAAAGACTACTAAAATGCCAGATGGAGACACAAGAGGTGAGCAAAAAAAAACAAATTGCTGGAGACACTCAGCAGGTCAGGCAGAATCTGTGGAGGGTATTGGTATTCAGAGTGGCCCTCTATTTTTAAAGATCCCATATGGCATTTTAATAGCAAAAAACAAACTGCTGGAGGAGATGCATGTGAATCTCTGCCTCCGCAGGAGGTGTAACACCTGTCCCTACACCTCCTCCTTCACCACCAGCCAAGGCCCCAAACAGCCCTTCCAGGTGAGGCAGTGATTCATAAGCATCACCTCCAACCTTGTTTATTGCTCCACCCCTTCCCCTCACCCCTTTATACTGGTTATGTCCCCTCTATCTTTCAGTCCAGATGATGGGCATCAACCTGACACATCGATTGTTTATTTCCCTCCTGACCTGCTGAGTTTTTCCAGCAGTTTGTTTTTTGCTATTAAAATGCCATATGGGATCTTTAAAAATGAAGGTATAGAGTACAAAAGGAAACTATAGTAAATCGTTATGACTTACTGGTTAGGCCCCAACAAGAGTTTCGCAGCCACAGTTAAGAGTATTACAGCTATTTCTGGGCATCATAATTTAAGGAATATACAAGGTGGGGAGGAGACTTGCATGAATGTTTTACGAGATGAAAATGTTCAGTAACATGGGAAGACTGGAGAAACAGGGTTTACTCTCTGTAGAGCAGAGAAATCCTTTAAGGATTTTAATATAGCAAAATTGTAAACATTCTATCAAGCAGTGGAAAGGCCAATAACCAGAAGAGGAAAGTAATTGCCAAAAAAAACAAATGGAAATATTTTACTCATGTAGTGTGCTGTTACTATCTAAAATGCACTCCCTGAAAGGGTCACAGAAGCAGGTACAACAGTAACTTCAAAGAAGGAAATGGAATGAATGCATGAAAAGGAAACTTTTCTGGACCCCGATAAGAAACATAGTAGGATGGGACTAATTCAATGGCTTTTTCAAAAGGCCAGTACAGCTGGCACAATGGGCTGAGAAACAAATGGTTGTTGTCTAACAGGGTAATTTGTACAATAACAGAAAGGGTCTTTTGATTTGTACTGAATGATTCTACTAATATAACCCATTACTGCTAACTTTAATTAGAACTTCACTACATTTTTCACTTTCACTTGCGGAATATGGGCAACACTAGCAAGGCAAAAATTTACTGCCATCCCAATTATCCTTGAGATATCAGTGAAACACTTGAACCACTGCAGTCCTTGTGGTGAAGGCACTCTCAGAATAGTGTTATGAAGTTCCAGAATTTAGACATAATGATGGGATTCATGATATACTTCCATGTCAGAATGGTGTGCAACTTGGAGGAGAATTTGCATCTAGTAGAACTTTATGAACTTACTGCCCTTGTTTTTTTATGTGATAGAGACTGAAGGCTTGGCTGGTGTTGTCAAAGAAGTCTCCTGAGTTGCTACTATGCACCTTGTTGCTCATACAAATTACAGACTCAGTGTGTAATGGAGCAAGTGAAGGTTTAGGATGGTGGCTGCAGTGCCAATTAAATAAGCTGTTTTGCTCTGCATGGTGTCGACCTTCTTGACTGTTGTTGAAGTTGTACTCATCTAGACATGTAGAATGTATTCCATTAAACACCTGATAATAGTGAAAAGGCTTTGAAGAATTAGCTGTTTAGACACTGGTCGCAGGACACCCAGTCTGTACTGGAACCACAGTAGTTATGTGGCTGGTCCAGTTAGGGTCTGGGTATTTGGGGCCATCAGGATATTGAACATGGGCTCTCTGGTAATGGTGATGCCAATTGAATATCAAGGAGAAATAACTGGACTTTCTCTTCGTAGGGAAGGTTATTGCCTGACTCTTTTGCAGGTTAACATCACTTGCTAGCTAATGTTTTCTGGGTCTTTCTCATGTAGTCATGGATCACTTTGTTATCTGAAAAGTTACAAAGAGAAATGAACATTGCATTCATTAGTAAACATCCCCACTTCTGTCCTTGCAATGATGGCGTTTCATCATGAACTTCTAATAATTTATATACAATGGTATCAAGTTCTCTTTACTATTTTCCCCCCAGAGTATGACAATCTAAATTTACATTACTGTGTTAAAATCCCACCATGTCAGTTTGTGAACTTGACTACATTTGAAAAATATTCTAAAATGCCATTGTCAGTGATGGAGACCAAAAAGCTTTCAAACGTCACTTAGAAGTGTGGCCTGTTAATGATTTTCCCGAACTGAAACATTCAATACCACAGACCCACCCATCCCCATCCCTCCCATGTGTCCGACCTCACAATCATGTATGATCAGAAAGGAGAGGCCCTAAAATTCACGCACACAGACTGTGGAAAACTGTCAGAGTTTCTGCAATGTTCTCAAAAATTCCTGGAATGGGAACTTTAGGATGGAAACCTTACGGTCCTAGGGATTTCTCTCTTGTTATCAATGCTATTTCGCTTACACTGCTCCTGGTCAGCTCCCGTCCCCAATTCAACGTTAGTTCCCTTAAGATGTTCAGGATGCTACCATCTTCTCCACTGTAAACGCCAATTCATGCAATGGACTGCTCCTGCCTTACCCAAAGTAAGGCACCAATAAAAAAACATATTTAAAAAATGAAGCAGGATAGCAGATGGTCTGCATGATGCAGCAAATAAGTAATCAGAAGCTCATCTCAGTGACACAAATTAGAAACCATAAAACAGCGTGGTTCAGTTTCAAACAGTAACCAAAAAGAAGAGCAGATTATGGCAGGGAGGGAGTTTACGCAATATTTGGCATTAATATATGAATAAATGTATTGGTATTGGTTTATTATTGTCACTTGTACCGAGGTACAGTGAAAAGCTTGTCTTACAAACCGATCGTACAGGTCAGTTCATTACACAGTGCAGTTACAATGAGTCAGTACAGAGTGCATTGAGGTAGTACAGGTAAAAACAATAACAGTACAGAGTAAAGTGTCACAGCTACACAGAAAGTGCAGTGCAATAAGGGGACAGAGCCTCAGTCCTGTCAAAGTTATCAAGATGTTGTAAGAGTTTTTAAATGTCCTGGATATATTTAAAATTATTAAATTGTTTTAAATAATTGAAAAAATAAAAATGATTAAATCTAAAAAAATAGAAGTCCACTCTTCTAGAGCAGTTGTTTGGGATTGTGCATAACTTTTTTCCATTCCAGTTCTGTTAGTTCCCACGTAAGTTCTTAGGACCTGCAGGTAAGGCAGGTGGTGCTTGACAGGAAAGTAAGAAGGATAATTAGGAACACTGTGTGCTCCTCTGTTACAGGGAAAGATTGAACAGGTTAGGACTTTATTCCTTGGAACACAGAAGAATGAGGGGAGATTTGATAGAGGTTTACAAAATTATGAGGGGTATAGACCCCACCCACCCAGGACATTCTCTCTTCTCTCCTCTTCCATCGTGTAGAAGATACAGGAGCCTGAGGGCACGTACCACCAGACTTAAGGACAGCTTCTACCCCACTGTGATAAGACTATTGAACAGTTCCCTTATACAATGAGATGGACTATGACCTATGACCTCACAATCCACCTTGTTGTGACCTTGCACCTTATTGCATTGCACTTTCTCTGTAGCTGTGACACTTTACTCTGTACTGTTATTGGTTTTTTTTACCTGTACTACATCAATGCACTCTGTACTAACTTGATGTAACTGCACTGTGTAATGAATTGAGCTGTAAGATCGGTTTGTAAGATAAGTTTTTCACTGTACCTCAGTACAAGTGACAATAATACACCAATACCAGAGTTAATGCGAGTAGGCTCTTTCCACCTAGATTAATGCGAGAGGACATGGCTTTAGGGTGAAAGGGGAAAGGTTTGGGGGATCTTCTTCACTCAAAGAGTGGTAGGAGTATGGAACGGGCTGCCATCTGATGTAGTAAATGCGGGCTCACTCTTAAGTTTTAAGAATAAATTGGATAGATACATGGACGGGAGGGGTCTGGAGGGTTATGGACTGGGTGCAGGTAAATGGGACTAGCGGAATAACGTTTCGGCACAGACTAGAAGGGCCAAATGGTCTGTTTACTGTGCTGTAGTGTTCTATGGTCTTGCATAGCCTCTGTGAACTCCTTTCATAAGGTGCAAGGTCACAACAAGGTAGATCGTGAGGTCAAAGTCCATCTCATCGTATAAGGGAACCGTTTAATAGTCTTATCACAGTGGGGTAGAAGCTGTCCTTAGGTCTGGTGGTCAAAACTAATGCAAACGACAATCTACCCTAATGTCCTGCGAGATGTTGATATGAAAGTTTTGCTTACCTGTAATAAGAACAGCCTTCCCTTGTGGAGAAAGAATTGCATTAGAACGGATGGTTCGAAAAACTGTGTAACAGCACAGACCGAAAAATACGACCCCAGTGTATTGTGGTAGATAACTGTAAGACAGGAACAAGCCGAAAAATAACAGCAGCAAGTGCATACAAGTGCAGAGGTTTAAATTCAAAGTCGCTTTAGATTTCTTAAAATGAATGACGACTGCTGCCCCAAACGCCACAGTAATGAACCCATACAAAGCTAGAACTAAACTGCTGCCGCTCCCGATTTCTTCCAAAGTTTGCATTGCAGCGAGTTTTAAGGCCAAAGTTGCAAAGCAAACGGCCGAAAAGTATCACTTTCAACCACAGAGGCAGCACACAGAAGAGACTATATTTAAAACATGAAGTTTTAAATGTTTTAAAATGTGTTTTAAATATGCATATTCATATGCCCCTCCTCTCCCCCTCCCTCTACTCTCCCCCTCCCTCTCCTCTCCCCGCCTCTCCTCCACTCCCCTCCCCCCTCCCTCCCCCTCCCCCTCCCTCCCCTCCCTCCCCCCTCCCTCCCTCCCTCCCCTCCCTCCCCTCCCTCCCCTCCCTCCCCCTCCCTCCCTCCCCCTCTCTCCCTCTCCCCTCTCTCCCCTCCCCTCTCCCCTCTCTCCCCTCCCCTCTCCTCTCTCCCCCTCCCTCCCCCCTCTCTACTCCCCTCTCTCCCCCCTCCCTCCCCCTCCCTCCCCCCTCCCTCCCCCTCCCTCTCCCCCCTCCCTGCCCTCCCCTCCCCCCCTCCCCTCCCTCCCCTCCCCCTCCCCCTCCCTCCCCTCCCCCTCCCTCCCCTCCCTCACCCCCCTCCCTCCCCCCTCTCCCCCCTCCCTCTCCCCTCCCTCCCCCCTCCCTCTCCCTCCCCCCTCCCCCCCTCTCCCTCCCCCCTCCCTCTCCCCTCCCTCCCCCCTCCCTCTCCCTCCCCCCTCCCCCCCCCTCCCTCTCCCTCCCCCCTCCCCCCCTCTCCCTCCCCCCTCCCCCCCTCTCCCTCCCCCCTCCCCCCCCTCCCTCTCCCTCCCCCCTCCCCCCCTCTCCCTCCCCCCTCCCTCTCCCTCCCCCTCCCCCCCCTCCCTCTCCCTCCCCCCTCCCCCCCTCTCCCTCCCCCCTCCCTCTCCCTCCCCCTCCCCCCTCCCTCTCCCTCCCCCTCCCCCCTCCCTCTCCCTCCCCCTCCCCCCTCTCCCTCCCCCTCCCCCCTCTCCCTCCCCCTCCCCCCTCTCCCTCCCCCTCCCCCCTCCCTCTCCCTCCCCCCTCCCTCTCCCTCCCCCTCCCCCCTCTCCCTCCCCCTCCCCCCTCTCCCTCCCCCTCCCCCCTCCCCCTCCCCCCTCCCCCTCCCCCCTCCCCCCTCCCCCTCCCCCCTCCCCCTCCCCCTCCCTCCCCCCCTCCCCCTCCCCTCCCCCCTCCCCCTCCCTCCTCCCCCTCCCTCCTCCCTCCCCCCTCCCCCTCCCCCTCCCCTCCCCCTCCCCCTCCCCTCTCCCTCCCCCTCCCCTCCCTCCCCCTCCCCTCCCCCTCCCCTCCCTCCCTCCCCCCTCCCTCTCCCTCCCCCCTCCCTCTCCCTCCCCCCTCCCTCTCCTCTCCCTCCCCCCTCCCTCTCCTCTCCCTCCCCCTCTCCCCCCCTCCCCCCTCCCTCTCCTCTCCCTCCCCCTCTCCCCCCCTCCCCCCCTCTCCCTCCCTCCCCCCCTCTCCCTCCCCTCCCCCCCTCTCCCTCCCTCCCCTCCCCCCCTCTCCCTCCCTCCCCCTCCCTCTCCCTCCCCCCCTCTCCCTCCCCCCTCTCCCTCCCCCCTCTCCCTTCCCTCCACCTCCTCCCCCCCTCCCCTCCCCCCTTCCCCCCCCTCCCCCCCCTCCCCCCTTCCCCTCCCCTCCCTCCCCTCCCCCCCTCCCCTCCCTCCCCTCCCTCCCCTACCCCCCTCCCCTCCCTCCCCTCCCCCCTCCCCCCCCCCTCCCCCCTTCCCCTACCCCCCTCCCCTCCCCTCCCCCCCTCCCCTCCCCCCTCCCCCCCCTCCCCCCCTCCCCCCCCTTCCCCTTCCCCCCCCTCTCCCCCCCCTTCCCCCCCCTTCCCCTTCCCCCCCCTCTCCCCCCCCTCTCTCTCCCCCCCCTCTCTCCCCCCCATCTCCCTCCCCCCCATCTCCCTCTCCCCCCCCCATCTCCCCCCCCCTCTCCCCCCCCTCTCCCCCCCCCATCTCCCCCTCCCCCCCCCATCTCCCCCTCCCCCCCCATCTCCCCCTCTCCCCCCCCCATCTCCCCCTCCCCCCCCATCTCCCCCTCTCCCCCCCATCTCCCCCTCTCCCCCCCCATCTCCCCCTCTCCCCCCCCCCATCTCCCCCTCCCCCCCCCATCTCCCCCTCCCCCCCCATCTCCCCCTCCCCCCCCATCTCCCCCTCCCCCCCCCATCTCCCCCTCCCATCTCCCCCTCCCCCCCCATCTCCCCCTCCCCCCCCCCATCTCCCCCCCCCCATCTCCCCCTCCCCCCCCCATCTCCCCCCCCCCATCTCCCCCTCCCCCCCCCATCTCCCCCTCCCCCCCCATCTCCCCCTCCCCCCCCCCATCTCCCCCTCCCCCCCCCCCATCTCCCCCTCCCCCCCCCCATCTCCCCCTCCCCCCCCCCATCTCCCTCTCCCCCCCCCCATCTCCCTCTCCCCCCTCCCCGTCTCCCTCTCCCCCCTCCCCATCTCCCTCTCCCCCCCCCATCTCCCTCTCCCCCCCCCCATCTCCCTCTCCCCCCCCCCCATCTCCCTCCCCCCCCCCCCATCTCCCTCTCCCCCCCCCCATCTCCCTCTCCCCCCCCCCATCTCCCTCTCCCCCCCCCCATCTCCCTCTCCCCCCCCCATCTCCCTCTCCCCCCCCCCCATCTCCCTCTCCCCCCCCCCCATCTCCCTCTCCCCCCCCCCCCATCTCCCTCTCCCCCCCCCCCCATCTCCCTCTCCCCCCCCCCCATCTCCCTCTCCCCCCCCCCCCATCTCCCTCTCCCCCCCCCCATCTCCCTCTCCCCCCCCCCCATCTCCCTCTCCCCCCCCCCATCTCCCTCTCCCCCCCCCCCCATCTCCCTCTCCCCCCCCCCCATCTCCCTCTCCCCCCCCCCCATCTCCCTCTCCCCCCCCCCCATCTCCCTCTCCCCCCCCCCCCATCTCCCTCTCCCCCCCCCCCCATCTCCCTCTCCCCCCCCCCCCATCTCCCTCTCCCCCCCCCCCCATCTCCCTCTCCCCCCCCCCCCCATCTCCCTCTCCCCCCCCCCCCCATCTCCCTCTCCCCCCCCCCCCCATCTCCCTCTCCCCCCCCCCCATCTCCCTCTCCCCCCCCCCCATCTCCCTCTCCCCCCCCCCCCATCTCCCTCTCCCCCCCCCCCCATCTCCCTCTCCCCCCCCCCCCCCCATCTCCCTCTCCCCCCCCCCCCATCTCCCTCTCCCCCCCCCCCCATCTCCCTCTCCCCCCCCCCCCATCTCCCTCTCCCCCCCCCCCCCATCTCCCTCTCCCCCCCCCCCCCATCTCCCTCTCCCCCCCCCCCCCATCTCCCTCTCCCCCCCCCCCCATCTCCCTGAGACGCGCAGGCGCAGTGGGTTGCATTGACGCGTCATGAAAGGAGTTTTGTGACGTAGCCGGTGGTGACCATGGGTGATCGGGAGCCGAGCGGCTCGCATCCGCGGTGAAAGGTACCGGGGGGGCGGCTCAGAGGGGAGAGCGGGAGGGATGGCGGGCCGTCACCGCTCGCAGCCCGCTCGGCCTGCCCCATGGCGGTATCGTGCTGCGGTGTGAATGGACTGCTGGCCATTTCCCCCGGCGCGGTGGTGGGGGGCGGAGCGGCTCCGGCCAGGTCGGTGTGGGCAGCCCCGGGCCGGGCTGCGGGCGGGGTGCGAACTCGACGATGATGATCGCCTTCGCGGTCTTGAGGATCTCAGACCCCGAGCTTGTCACGGCCCAAGGCAGGAGGGTCACACCACGGGTGCTCCCTGATGCCAGTGGGTTCGAAGCCACGCTTGTCATGTCAGCCTTGCATTGCAAATGATAAAGTGTGCCTTGTATAAAGAATGAAACGAGGGTTGAATTGGTTATAGTACTGGAGACGTGTCTTCCGGAGCTACCCGTGTAGCCAAACTCTTGTAGTGCATTTACAACACAATCCGACAATGTGGAAAAGTGCCCAGGTATGGCGTTCACAAAAACAGGATAAATCCAATCCGGCGAATTGTATGTCAGTTTTCTCTGAATTGTGATAATAGTACTGTCAAATAGCACATATTCTCCAATAACCTGGGCGTTGATGCCCAGTCTGGATTTTGCCAGGATCACTCAGCAGATAGCCAGTAGTGAGGTGAGAGTGACTACCCTTAACGCAATTCAGCAACTGATGGTCTGTGGTATCAAGGAGTTCTGGTAAAACTGAAGCCAGTAACCATCAAAGGGAAAACGGCAAGCACAACGGAACATCTCTACAGGAGTTCCTTAGGGCAGTATCCCTCGCCCAAACATCTTGAGCTGCATCCTCAATGACTTCCTTCTGTCATAAGGCAGCAGTGGGTATATTTGTTGATGATTGTGCTATATTCAGTTCCATTTACATCTCTTCAATAAATGAAGCAGACCTAGGTAACAAAAATTTGAAGTGCATCTGAAATCTGACTTAAAATAGAAATAGAGTGCTGGAAGCACTCAGCAGGCCATAGAGTCGTACAGCATGGAAACAGGCCCTTTGGCCCAACCGGTCCATGCTGACCAAGATGCCCCGTCCAAGCTAATCCCATTTGTCGGCATTTGGACCATAAGATAAGATTTCTTTATTAGTCACATGTACATCGAAACACACAGTGAAATGCATCTTTTTGCGTAGTGTTCTGGGGGCAGCCTGCCAGTGTCGCCATGCTTCCAATGCCAACATAGCATGCCCACAACTTCCTAACCCGTACATCTTTGGAATGTTGTAGGAAACCGGAACACCCGGAAGAAACCCACACAGACACGGGGAGAATGTACAAGCTCCTTACAGACAGTGGCCGGAATTGAACCCAGGTCGCTGGCACTGTAAAGCATTATGCTAACCGCTACACTACCGTGATTCATGTACCTGTCCAACTATCTTTTAAAAGTTGTTAATGCACCTGCCTCAACCACTTCCTCTGGCAGCTCATTCCACATGGATACCACCCTTTGTGTAAAACAAAAAGTTGCCCCTCATTCTTGGTAAAATGTTTTTATCAAAATATGGCCATAAGATAAACGCTTTTATCTCTGATAAAAGTCCCCAGTTATGTGCTTGTTTCAGACGTAACACCACAATCTTAATCAGTGCCTTGGCTTTAACAATCTTCACGTTTTAAATATTGTCCTTCTGTGCTGGCACATTCTTTGCATTTAGCAAAATTTCTTGACTTAATGACCCTTCACGCTTTGCTTCTTGACTTTGTGCCACGGAGTATACTTGCAGTTCGTCAATCTTTATAACACTGTTCATTCTCAGTAATGATAGTAAAACACTGACATCAGGAACAATTTTAAATAAGGTTATATTTCTGAAATAGTTCACTACTTAAGCAACCTCTTACATATCCTTCCTTTTAATAACATGGCAGATCTTTTGCCTCAAGTCCGCTTCCTTGCCCAATAATATCCTTTAGTTACCTTCCAGTCCAAAATGCTGTCAGTCACAGCCTTGAATGTAGTAACTGACTAAGCATCTACAGCATCTGAGGCTGGGGAATTTCAATGATTTACTGTCTACTGAGTGAAAAGGTTTGTCCTTCACAAATGATGATAGTCCTCAATGATTATCCTCTTTTCCTGAGATATATGCCCCTAGTTCTAGCCTGTCCAGTAGGGAAACTGTTTCTCAGCACCTATCACATCAAGCATATCAGAATCTTAGAACATAGAACAGTACAGCATAGGAACAGATCCTTCTGCCCACAATGTTGTGCCAAACTAATTAAGCTAATGACACTGAATTAAACTAATCCCTTCTGCCTGCACATGCTCCATATCCCTCCACCTTCAGCATATTCATGTGCCTGTCTAAGAGCCTCTTAAATGCCTCTATTGCATCTGCCTCCACCACCACCCCTTGCATCGCATTCCAGGCAACCACTACTCTCTGTGTAAAAACAAAACTTGCCCTGCACATCTCCTTTGAACCTTGCCCCTCCCACCATAGTGTTAGACATTCAACTCTAGGGGGAAAGAAATACTGGTTGTCTACACTATTTATTCCTCTCATAATTTTATAAACCTATCAGGTCTTCCCTCTGTCTCTACCACTCCAGAGAAAACAACCCTAGTCTGTCTAACCTCTCCTTGTCGCACATGCCCTCCAATCCAGGCAGCATCCTGGTAAACCTCTTCTGCACCCTCTCCAAAGCCTCCACATCCTTCCTATAATGGGGCAACCAGAATTGAATGCAATAGTCCCAACCCTTCCCAGTTCTAGATAACACCACTAAAGGATAAAAACCTCTCAGCATCTATCTTGTCATTCCCACTCAGTATCTTATATTTTTCAAAAAGGTAACTTCTCATTGTTCTAAACTCTAAAATTCCCCTCTACCGTAGCTGACAGAGTTCTTGAATACATCCTGTCTATTTCCAGCATCGCTGCTTTCACCTCTTCACCTTCTAGTCAGGACAACGATAGAGTTCCTCTGCTCCTCACTTTTCACTCTACCAATCTCTGCATTCAAAGGATTATCCTTCACAATTTCCACCAGTTTGAATGAGATTTCATCACCAGACACATTTTCTGTTCCCTTGCCTTTCAGCATTGCAAAGGGACTGTTTTCTTTCTGACTGCCTGCTCCTACTACTCTCTCTACTAACCGCTCCCCTTCTATTCACTTTGCTTGCCTATTCACTTGCAGGAGATGCAACACCTCTTTCCGACCATCCAGGGACTTGCACAATCCTTCTAAATGAGACAGCCATTTATTTGCACTCCTTCCAATCTTGTGTAGTGCTCTTGGTGTCTTCTCTACATTGGAGAAACCGAATGCAGATTGGTTGCAAAGCTCCCAGTTACCTACCACTTTCATTCTGCATTACTCTCCCACTCTTGCCTATCTGGCTGTGGCCTCCTTCACTATTATAATGAGCATCTCATCTTCCCTCTCAACATGTTGCAGCTTCTGGACTCAGTGTTGAATTCTTTAATATCAGATAACTTGTTTTCTTTGTCTGCATCAGAACTGGCCATTTCTGCTGTAAGTCATCCACCTAAGATATTGGCTCAGTTTTTCTCTCTCCACAAGCACAGCCTGACTTGCTTGACATGCCTAACTGTATTTTATGTCATTTTACATTCCTTTGTATATATTCTCAGTCTTTAACTTACCCCAGTTCATGGCTTTTGTTCATTTTCTCTCTTTTTAACTGTTCTCATTAACCCATCAACTGAATATTCCCTGTAACTGATCACCATGGCAGCCCTCGCCTCACCCTGAAGGAAGTCTTTAAAATTAATATTATCAATCTACAGCATTTCATCTTTAATACTTGCAGGAAAGTATTATTTTACTCCATCATTTTCAAGTTCAAGCTTATTGTCATAGGCATACGACAGGGTATAAATGTCATGAAAATGAGCTTTTTGCAGCCAATACGCTGAAGGAAATAGAATTTACTAACAACTTAAAGAACTAATTGAAGGTTTACCGTCCAATTGCATTTGTTTAAATAGGTTTTATTGTTTTCCTGCTTGGTTGATTCTCCTGTTGCTTATTCATCTATGCCATATTCTGGATTACTGGCAATCAGAACTACTCAGTTAACCATGTATCAATGGAAAACAAAAGTTCTTCATGTTATGGTGGCCTTCACATTTTATTTTAATGGCGCTAATAATAAATTATTCCTGTTTGCAGTAACTAAATGTAACTATAAAGAAAACTATGCATTTACAGATGTAAGTGCTCTTAACAGCTTGTGTTGAATTTTACAATAGGCTTCTTACCGCATTGTAAGGGCTTCTGACACTTAAGGTCAGCATGTTATGTATTTAATTGGGTAGAGCAATTTCCAGGAATACCTAAAGGGCAGCAGTTTGTTATTGAAAGGAGATTTGTGTGGTGTCTTTCAATTGGATATATTCCCAGTGTGCCTCAGCAAAGCTATATGAGCTCCCTTGGATTCTGAAGAGTTGGACGTATTTGGAAGACGGGTGCACCAAAGGATAGAGTTCATGTTTGGAGCTGAGGCCACCTTGCATTCAGAATGCACGTGCAAGCTGCATGTTGGCCAACAGCTCCCTTGTACCCGATTTACAATGAGGAAGTATTTTTGGGAGCAGAAGCATGATGAATGTGTGTTCCTAGCTTTTCTTGTGGGGAAGTCTTCAACTATGATGGAGTCATAGAGTTGTACAGCATAGAAACAGGCCCTTCGGCCCACTGTGTCTATGCCGACCATCGTGCCTTTCTATTACTAAACTCACTTGCCTATATGAATTCCATATCCCTTGATGCCCTGCTCATTAAAGTACCTGTCCCGATACCTGTTAACTGCCTCTACCTCCTCCTCCTCCTCCTCAGGTAGTTCAGTTCTTTGTGTGAAAAGATTACACCCTTTAAACCTCCTTCTTCTCACCTAAAACCTATGCCTTCTAGTTTTAGACTCCTCTACTATAGGAAACAGATTCTGGCTAGATACCCTGTCTATGACTCTAATAATTTTATATACCTTTATCATGTCGCCTCTCAGCCTTCTTCATTCCAAGGAAAACGGACCTAACCTATCCAATCTCTCCCGATAATTCACATCCTCCAATCTAGGCAACAACCTTGTGAATCTTTTCTGGATCCTCTCTAGCTCACATCCTTCCTATAGTGCGGTGACCAGAACTGCTCAAAATACTCCCAACATTTGGTACAACTGTTACACAAACTCTTATACTTGTTGGCTTGGCCAATGAAGGCAAGCATGCTGTATGCCTTCCTCACCACCCTGTCTCCCTGTGTTCCCATTTTTAGGGAACGTGTGCTAGTACTCAAGGTCTCTCTGTTCAACAACACTCCCCAGAGCACTGTCACTTCACTGTGTATGTCCTGCCCTGGTTTAGCTTCTCAAAATGCATTATTTTGCACTTGCCCAAGTTAAATTCCATCTGCTATTCCCTTGCCGGTTTTCCTAGTTGATCTCTATTGTGTTGTAACTTGGATAACTTTGTTCACTATACCACCAGTTTTGGTGTCACCTGCAAACTTACTAATCACGTCACCCACATTCTCATTCAAATCTTTCATATATATGACAAACAACCAATGTGTTGGAAATTTTGGGAAGTGTCATTTACATCATTGTATACGAATTGTCAACTATTTGTAGACTTCCGTATTTGTCTCAAAATGCTTTGGGATGTTTTGTTCAAAGTGGCTGTAAGTCAATGAAAAAAATTGCTGAACTGGCCAGGTTGAAGTGTGCTTTATGCTTTAGTTGTTAGGAGGTTTCTCAGTAGGGCCAGCAATCCCAAAAGCGGGATATCGCCGAGCCCCTCTCCCCCAATGTTTACTCTTCATTATTTATTCTTCAGATAATGAATGCACCATGAAATACCTCTGACTGCCAAAAGTAGGACCTTTATTGTCTAGTCTGGATATTTATAGCACATGCCCTCTATACGGTTTACTAACCATTTTCCTTCGTAGATTGACCTATCCCTTTGCATTCGTATTTGCGTTCTCTCAGACTGAGTTACTCCTTGTGTGCGGAACTCTTGCAGTAATTGTCTCACATTTAGAACTTTTCCGAGCGAAAAGGTCCATTCTTCACTCAGTCCTAAATGATTGTCCTCTTAAGACTTGTGTTCCTAGTTCTGGACTATACAGCAGGGCAAATAGATTCTCAGCACCTTTTGCGTCAAGCATATCAGAATCTCATATGTTTCAACGTGGTCACCTCTCACTCTTTTAAACTGAGTGGGATGAGCCTGTTCTCATTAATGGAACAATTTCCTTATCTCAAGGAACAAGGATGTATTGAATGCTTTAGGAAAGAGGTTAAAATTAAGGAGAAGGTACAGAAAAATATTATTAATAGGAATGAAATGCTTTATTTGTTATGACAGACTGTTAAAAATGACTTGTTTTCACAAGAACAGAGAATGCTAAATGAAATCTAAATATGGTGTTCAAAATTGAGAGGTTTATCATGTTAAATAGGGGTGAGGGTGACTGGAAGATAAATATTTTCAGGTTACTAAAAGAACATGGGGAGATTATATTGGACTCTGCTCAACAAGGACTGTTTGGTTAGGCATTCAGCCAGCTCTCTTAGCATGACTTCATATCCCTTCATATTCTCCCTCTTCATTTCTATGTTAGCATTTTATTATTTTTTAGAATATTGGAACATTTTTAGCCCATTAGAATTTTATTGCTCTTCCTTCAATGTTGCACCAACTTTTTCTGTAATCTTCAGTTACTCTCCATGCATATCTTGTGGTTGAGTTGTTTCCTTACCTCTTTATACCCTGATATACATAATTTTTCCCAGAAAGCAGCCTTTCATTGTGCCCATTTCTATTTATTTCATTCCTTCAATAAGCTTAGTTCCATCCTAAAGTAAACTGTCCAGTCCTTTTAAAGTGATGGGGCAGTTAAATCAGCTCGAATTTTATTTAACATTCAGGTGGCTTAAAAATATTGATACAGCTTTTAGTTATTGGAATTTTATTTCAAAAGTTTGGAACATTGGAAGGTACATTTATTCCATGGGGAAATGCTTCTCCTTTTTGGTTAGAAATCCAAAAACTATCTATGACCTAAAATGGTTGATATCAATTGTCATTGTAGGAGACAAATACGCTTTTATTGGCATCTTATCAGTGCAGGAACAGTTGAGAACTAGTACAAAAATTGGAATAACTTCGATCTTGCTGTGCAAAGTTATATGAAAATGTTTGGTTGCATAAGGAAAATTCCTCTGCTCACAATAAATAAAATTGAGGTGTATGCAAATGGGAAAGTGAATTTAAAATATGTATGGAGACGATGAGGATTCATTTTACAATCATGACAGAGGCATAAGGTTAATGTAATGTAAACTGAATTGCCTCTACAGTGGAACTACATAAACTTCATTGCTATTTCAATATTAGCTTGCATGTGACTTTTTGATATTACATTGCAGATGAATTCCTTCAACAAGCGCAATAAAACAGGACCAAAGCTAAATCCGCCTACTTCAAGAACGTACGCCTTCCGGCCCTCAAGGACCAATGGCTGGAGCTGGCCACCACATCCATATCAGATAGCCTGTTGGATGTCCTACTTGTACTGTGCTACCGTTGTATTAGGCATACTTATCCCCCTTCTTCCAACTCACTGGTTACCTGCTGGCTATATTGTATCTTTTTTTATTATAACCATAAGACCTTACTGATATCCATTCAAGGAAGCAGTTGCCACTACTCCACAACCTCATCTGTTTCCGTTCAGTGTCACGTGTTTGATGACAATTTACTTCTTGCACCATAGTTGGTCCACGAATGGAATAGCAGACTCTAATTTTAGTGAGCATGAAAATTTAAATGAATTTGTGCTGAGAAAGAATTGTAATAGAAGTGGGCAATAATCACTTTGTAAAATATACTTGCATGCATTTTATAATTAAATTTATTCTTCTGATTTAGCACATGTTGTTGTAATAAAGCAGACCCTAAGACACTAAAGTGACTAGAAGACCAGGCAATCTTACTGCAAATGGCTGGCAAGGACCTCCTGACTCTGGAGGCACACAAATAAGAGAATCATATCATAGAATGGTTACAGCACAGAAGGAGGCCATTTGGAGAATTGTGTCCATGCCAGTTTTCTACCGGTGCAACTTGTTAGTTCCATCCACCAGCCCTTTCTCCATAGCCTTACAAGTTTTCCTTCGCCGTTCATTCATCCAATTCCCTCTTCAAGGCCACAATGGAACCTGCCTCCACCACATTTACGGATAGTACATTCCACATTCTAGCTATATGTTGCATTAAAAAAATCTTAATACTGGATTTTTCCTTACGAAACCTGTTCCAGGCAGTTGGCTGACTGCTGTTGATATTCAGAGTTGGTTAAAGAGTGGAGTTCTGATGATGGAGAGCAGGAATTAACTATTTGATGGACCTAAATACAAAGACAGAATGGAATCCATTTTCCCAATAAAAAAAATCTTAATCTTCTTTCCCTTAATTTTATAGCTGTGGCCTCTAGTTCTTGACCTCTTCACCAAAGGGAACAGCTTCCCACTATCCACCCTGTCCAGACCCCTCATTATTTTATATTTTACTATCAAAATCTCCACTCAGCTTTCTCTTCTCTAATATGTCTCAGTAATTATTGCCCCTCATTCCAGGAACTATTCTTGTAAATCATTCTTGAACTCTCTAAAACCCTCACATCTTTTCTATCATGTGGTGACCAGAATTGAATATGATACTCCAGCTGGTGCTGGACTGTTGTTTTGTAAAGTTTCAGCATGACTTCTGTTTCTTTTGATAAAACCCAAAGTCATGTGCAACTTACTTGAAACTTTCAATGACTGGTGCAAGCAC
Source organism: Pristis pectinata (assembly GCF_009764475.1). Taxonomy (NCBI): domain Eukaryota; kingdom Metazoa; phylum Chordata; class Chondrichthyes; order Rhinopristiformes; family Pristidae; genus Pristis; species Pristis pectinata. Next base: position 39,018,959 of record NC_067417.1, read on the forward strand.
ACCACAGGTCGCTCTGCTCCTGCAAGCCTACATCTTAGGATCTTATCTGATACTGGTATGTTCCTTATGAAACCTGTTCCAGGCAGTTGGCTGACTGCAGTTGATATTCAGAGTTGGTCAAAGAATAGAGTTCTGATGATGGAGAGCAGGAATTAACTATTTGATGGACCTAAATACAAAGACAGAATGGAATCCATTTTCCCAAAATAAAAAAAGGAAATGTTTATGTCCCATTTATTCTAAAGGAAAGCTTTACAAATTGGTCATAAAAAAAGAAAGAACTTTCATGTATATTATGTTTTGTAAGACTTTGGGATTCCCCAGGGCACCTTAACACTAATTAAGTACTTTAACATGAACAACTCAAACTCCTTCTATGCCACAGCATCAAATTTGATAATGCTTCATTGAAGCACCTTTACTACAGTATTATTTATCTGCAAGTTGTTGACCAGGAGAGGTACCCTACTTGTAAAATAGATAGGGGCTTGATTTATTATTGTATCTAGAATAGTCACCCTCCCATGGCGTTATAATGAATGTAGTTTATTTGCTCAACTCTATTTGGACTTGAACATTCAACCTAATTTGAGAGTGCTACAACCAAGCCAAAGGTGGCAACTGAACGAAGTGTAATATTAATCGAATTATCTGTCAGATATAAGTGATACAAAAACATGAGAAATATTGCATGAATTATGTTGAGAGCTAGCAGTAATGTAGCAAAAATCAACTGGGGAACGAGGAAGCTGTTCCACAGGGCAGGCTTTACTTAAATCGGGGTTAATCACCATCATAATAAATCTAATAACTAGGGTTATAGTAAAGGCCTTAAATAGTGGATGGGGGGTGAATTGTAAAGAGTATAAGAGAAAAGACAAATAATAGTGTGGTATAGAAAGTGGGTATTGATATCTAGAGTCTGTCAGAAAGGGACAGTGCATACGAACATAAGAGCATAGTGGACTCGGAATCATAGCAAGGAAATATGGTAGAAAGACAAAATCCAAGGCTTTATCCGAATGTATACAGTATTTGCAACATAATAAGCAAATTAATGGCGCTAATAGAAATAAATGGATATGATAAGTTGCTATTACAGAGACATGGTTGCATAGTGATCAAGGTTGGGTATTAAATATTCCAGGAAAATTTTAAATGAGATAAACTGGAAGAGGAGGTATCCCTTATACTTTGGATAAGGGAAGTAGAATGGAAAGATTTTAGTTCAAAAAATGAAATAGAGTTAGTTTGGGTGTAGCTATGAAACCTCAAAGATGCGACTTCTCTGTAGGCCCTGAAACAGTAATGGCAATGTAGGTCATAGTAAATGTCAGGAATTTGCATTTATATGTTTTTGGAGTGATTTAGAAATTGACACAGGAGTCTAAGGAAGAGTGATCACAATATGATTGAATTTTTATAAAATAAAATTATCAGTGATTTGGTTCAATCTTAAATTTGAGTTGTAAATTTGAATAAGGTAAACTACAAAAAACATAGGCATATGTTGTCTGTAGTAGATGGGGAAACTACATTAAAAGATACGACTGTAAACAAACAATGGCTAACATTTAAAGAATTAATGCATAGATTACAACAAATGTATTTCCCTTTAAAGCACAGCAGGAAAACTGATTCATCCATGGCTATCAGAAAAGTTCTGTTAGATCAGAGGAAAGGTATATACTATTGCCAAAAGAAACAATAAGCCCAAAGACTGGGGACATAACAGAATTCAGCAAAAGAGGACAAGGTATTACTTAGGAAAAGTAAAGCCGAATATGACATGAGAGTGATTCAAGAAGAAAGTTAAACTGACTGTAAAGGCTTTCTTTGTAAAAGAAAATCATATTGACACTACACAATCCTGTTTTTTTTTGCACTCTATTGCCACTTCCTTAGTAATAGATTCCAGCATCCTCCATACAACTGATCTCAGGCTAAGTGGTCCACAGTTCCTTGTTTTCTCTCTCCCTTCTTTCTTAAATAGTGGGGTCACATTTCCTATATTCCAATCTGTGGAAACTGATCGAGAATCATTGAAATTTTGGAAGATGACAGCCAGTGCATTCATTGTCATCATCTTTAATAATTTTCCTGTGCTTTTTGTTAATAGAGCTGCAAATTATTGTACCCTTAACAAATTAGGGTTCTCAACAGGATCATTGTTTTTCTCTAAACATCCAACTAATTTATGCAATTGAAATGAAGGAATTATGGCAATAAAATCTGAACGTTAATCACGAAGAAAAAAACTACCATACTCCTGTACATTCAGAGGATTTTCATGTACCAAGTTTGTTTCAAGTCTTTGCATTCGCTTCTTAGATAAACAGCTAAAGCAGGTGCATATAGTAGCTTAATCACTTAAATGATAATGTACATAAATTTACTCGAGATTACATTGCACTCACCTAGATTACTGTTTTCTGGAGATGAAATCTTTATATGGCATGTAAAATCTCATGAAAACATAACTAATAATGTGAATAACAAAGTGAATTAGTGGAGCAGAGTTTAACACATGCAGCCTGATGATTTTGCCATCTTGGAAGAACTTCATTAGCCATTTTTTCCAAAATTCATGCATGCATTTCAGAATTATTCACTTATGTAATTCTAAGAAATTTTGGTGTGAATAAAATTTATTATATTATTTTACTTGGGTGATCGTATGTGTTAATTTTCAGCTTTGTAGCAATAATGCAAAATATTTGAATCGGATCAAAGCTGAGATGGCTGGTTTGAATAATGTGTGTCTTAATGTGTGTACAAAAGTACTGTGTTTGATACCATCAGCTATAAAATTCTAGGTAGTTATTTAGCTTTTTCATGTATAGTTTTATATCACAGTTTTAAAACTTATATGTAAAGTTTTACAATATGTCATCCATAATATTCGGAACTTTTTAACCTTAACCCTTTTTAGTGGTTTGGTATTGTGTTTACTTGCCACGTGGTTTTTCACCTGATTGCAGCCAGCATCGACCCAGCTGATGATAATGTTCGAGCCAAGAGCTATAAGAAAACACGTACAGTGTTTGACCGCAGCAGACATAAACATGTTATCGAAAATCGTCACTGCTTTCTTTGTGAAGTTGATGTGTAAGTGCTGGACAGAATAATGCTTTTATTGCTTAGAGCTGAAAAATATACAAAGTAGAGGATCATCTAAGTTCTTTTGATAGTCGGAGCAGGCTTGAGGGACGTTATATCCTACCTCTGACCATATTTCTTTGGTTCCTTATGATGGCCTAAGCCATTATAATAATACAAAGTCATGTATATTACCCAGTGCAGATTTAATTGAAATTGTCCAAACTGAATTCAGATTTAATTGGACAATTTCAACTGAATCTGTATTCTTTACAGTTAGCCATTATTATTAACAGTATTGGGCTCCAACAGGTGAAATTATTTTATACCTTTATAGTAATTGCAAATTATTGCAGTAGAGTTGTCAAATTGATTGAAAAACTTTGCAGTGATGAAATTGTTATTGCAACTGCTCCTAAGCAACCCAAGTTCACTACACTGCAGGTTTACCACAGTCAATTTTGATATTGAAGAAAAATATGCAAATGCTAAGTAAGCTTTTTAGAAAATATGATTTTCAGTACATTCTGAATAAAACTGCACATTAACAGTACTGTATTATCTATTGAACATTTCAGAAATACACGTAATAAGACAGTTTCATATATCCCTATAATATATTGGCAAAGAAATTCGTTTGCAATATAGCTGTTGAGAAAATGACTACACAAGAGTTGTTGGTGTTGAACTTGTCAGTATTATTGAATTCATTTCCCTTGTCAGCATGCCTATAATGTGTAAGCTATAAAATTTTAGTACAATTACACAATCTCATTTAACTATACAAAGTAATGCATTTATTTTCAGCATTTAATAGTTTATTTTGTAAGTTTTTACCCATAATTGCCCACCCTTAGAGTCAAATTGTCTTTCTATGACTCAATTTATGTAAATACATTTGTGTTGGACTGATGCATGAGATTGGTGCAGAAGTTGCATTTAAATTCCGATCGTATTTACATAGTATTACAAATTGTAAAAGCTTCATTGATACCGTATTGTTTGCTGAGTTATGGTTCCCTTTGATTCACTGGTAGTTAACTTAATTTTGACAGTCAAGCAATGGATTCCGGTCTGAAGGAGGAGAATGTTAGATGTGAGGCAAAAAATTTAAAATATTACATCAATAAAGCAGTCAGCAGAGGTGTAGAGTGAAATGTTTCAAGTACCCTATCCAATTAATGGCAATAAAACAAATACGGTAATTGCCTTTTAAGGATGCGGAAAGTTAAACAGGGAAATGAAATATTGTGGCCTTAATATATCTTAAAATAATTTTTCAATTTTTCAGAATGAAGGAAACTTGCTGAAGAAAGCCTAGTGCCGGGCTGCAGCTATTCATTCTTTGACGTCATTTGGACTTTTCAGTCCACTTACTGTTATGACTCCCAGATATTTATAATTTATTACATAATCAGTTTTGCAGATTTTGTTCCCCATGTCAATAGAAGTGTGTGTGTGTGGGGGGGGGGGGGTGGGGTGGGGTGGGGTGGGGTGGTGGGGAAGGGATAGGAGAGAAAGGAAGTATGGAGGAAATTGCAGGTGCATTTGTGTTACTTCATTGCCCATTTTTCTGTTTGTACAGTACGCCTTCCTATGAATATCCCAATCTGTGCTCTTGAAAAGGCACTCCTTAAAACTTTGTTCATCAGTCCTAACTTCCCTACATGTTGTTTGGCTACAGATTTTGTTTTAGAATACGCTGCAATTTGTTGTAGGTTATTTTCACTGCATTAGTGATGCTATGTTAGTGTAATTTGTTTCTATTTTGACCAACTTAGAAGCACACTAGGAGCCTATATTCCTCTTTTGTGGAAAAAGTAAAGAGGTATTTATTTTTTCACATCTATCATAATTTTTGGATCATAGTTAATGATAGATTTTATTATATCTGTTTCACAGAGGTTTAAAGTCCAAGCACTGCAGTCGGTGTAACAAGTGTGTAGCTGTATTTGATCATCATTGTAAATGGCTCAACAATTGTGTAGGAGGCAGGAATTACTGGTAAGTCTGACTTTCATGTGTTTGTATTAATAAAAATAATATAGCTAATTTCTAATGTGCTTGTCTGGAACAAAAACTAAATTTAACTGTATAACAGCCATATATCTGATTCGAGGCTGTGGTTGGGTTGGGTTTTAATATCATTAAATTGAAATTCAGTCCAACCAGAACCATTCCAAACCCAGACCAAGCTAAAGTACTTAAATTTTACGACCAGAACCTGACCAGTAAATATAAGTCTCATGCGTGCTAGTCATTTGGTGGTAATGATGTATTAATGGTCCTGATGTATTAAGTGGTGTGAATGTTTAGAAGGTTTGGTCTAGTTCCTAGCATTCAATTGCATTGAACTTTATTTCAGTACATCTGTTAAGGTTTTCATTCCGTAAGATGCAGGTGGTTTAAACTAGTCTTGTGTTGTTGGACTCTCTGGTGCCAGTTTCCTTCACTCTTTGGAGTGTTGGGTTCCAAGCACATCTCCACAGTATGTTCAAAAACATATAACTGTACTTTGCATCTTGACATTTTTTAAATGGTTGTTTTGAGGGTGCACAGAAACGTAATGTAGAAGGTAATTTTCCTATGATAGACAATGTAATGTTCACTATGCATTGGACTCTTTGTTGATAAATATTGAAAAAGCAGAGCTAGAAAATGATTGCCTCTTTGTTTTGGAGATCTGATCTGTGGGTACCATGAGAGCAGGACATTTAACCTCCTGTTTGATTGTGGTACAAGAATACCATTTTATTTTGTAATAATTCATGGGTGTCATTTTGCTTTTACTGATTAAGCTGACACCATCTCAGCCTTTGCTCCAGTTCCCAGGTCATTCCTCCGTGACAGTTTCCCTAATTTTGATACATTGTACCTTCTTTGAAGGTGTTCCAAACTTCTTTGACCATATTATATGCACGGGGCTCCCTTGGGTTACAAATGACCTGACTTGTGTAAATCCAAAATTATGCAAATTCTTGCACATGTATTTAAAGCATTTTTCACATGTTTTTATTAAAAATAAAATGTTTCATGGCATTCACTAATGACTGGATAGAGTATGTATTCTATTACTTTAATTATGGGTAGTGTTTGGGTGAATATTTGATGAAATGAAAGAATTATAGCAAGTGTATGATACAACATAGGTTGCAATAGAAAACACAGGTTTCTGACTTAAGGAGAAATCGGCTCATGGACATTTCTCAGGAATGGAACCCATAGATAACCCGGGAACTGCCTGTACCAGGAAAACTCGGGCCAAGGGCAGCTGTTTGGTCTCAGATTGTTCTTAAGTTTTCCAGCAGGGGATCCAATCTCATCTGTGTGAGACCTGCGCAGCTCTGGTCTCCTTAAGCTCTTTTTCAGTTACTACATTACCATAGGCATCTCGCTGCTTCCTCTGAATATCAGAAAAAGTCTTTCTTTGGTTTTGGGTATTTTTATTTGTCTCTTTACATATTAAATCTATTAATCATGATCATGTGTGATTAAGAGCTGAGTTGCTGTTTTCTTTCCACACTGTCTTGAGACTTGAGTCTCGAGCATCCAGACACTCAGCACCCATCACAGTTGCTGAAAGTAATGTTAGAAAGTGATTATTACACTACTTGTGATGTTCACTGACATTGTGTAAAAAATATTTCAAATGGGCGATAACCTGACATTTAAAAATTATGCCATGGTATTGAATCAGTTCAGAAATTTTGCTTTGGAAGTGTGTGTTCAATTCTATTGTTCAGCATCCTTGCCATTGAGGGTGCAAAATATGGCACTCTATGACAGAAATACAGTGTTGTTTCTATCATAGGGTGCCATATTTTGTTCTCCTAAATGCCAAGAGAAAGTGTACTAATAATGTGGGTACTTTGAAAACAAACTTCTTAACTCTAAGTACTGCAAAAAAAATTCCCGACGCCACCATTATAGTTGCATGACTTTGATATCTGAAAATTGCTGTAGAATTTGCAATTTTCTATTTCTACTAGAGGCTGTCTCATTTCATGGATGGATAAATGTGTATAGCTCACTAACGAGATCTGCTGGCTGAAATTTCATGCTGCAACAGTTGCTGAAAAATAGTTCTGCCAATTGAAGATAGTCGAAGGCTTCCCTATAATAATTCAGTAGTCTGTAGATATTCAGCCACATCAGCCTTCATGGCTGGCTGACAGCTCCATGCATGTTCCAAACATTCGCTCCTGCACACTGCAGTGCAGAAATGTGGAATGAGTTGGAGATCAGATGCCAGTGGATATGACCTCCTACTGTGATCCTGAACTCAGCGCTGAGTCTACAGATGGTTTCTAATCTTTATATGGTGAGAGGTCGGATACACATTATATTTGCCCTAACATGCTGGCACTGTGAAGCAGCAGCTCTACCAGTGGCATAGTGGTTTGGTGAGTGAAGCTGCTGCCTCACAGTGCCAGAGACCTGGATTCAATCCTAACCTCGGGTGCGTCTGTGTGGAGTTTGCACTTTCTCCCTGTGACTGCATGGGTTTCGTCAGGGTGTTCCAATTTCCTCCCACGTCCCAAAGATGTGTTTGTTGATGGGTCAATTAGCTGCTGTAAATTGCCCATAATGTATAGGTGAGGGGTACAATCTGGGGGGAGTTGGTGAGTATGTGGGGAGAATAAAAGTGGGATTATTGCAGGATTAATTTTAATTTGTGGTTGATGGTGCAGATCTGCTGGTCAAAGAGCCTGTTTCTGTGCTGTATCTCTTTATGACTGTAAATGTATTTTTTCAAGTTTGTGTTTTTTATTTATTTTAATTATTTATGTATTTCCATGATTTTAATTTCTGTGATCATCAGAAGCATTTAAAAAGAGTAGAAAGGGCATCCTGACAGCATAAATATTAAAAGGATATCAGGGCAATCAATGAGCCAGGCCTCAGTTTGCACTGCCTGGAGAATACTTGTGGCTGCAGGGCCTGGACTTTGCTAGCCGCATGGCTGCAAAAGTCAGATGCAACCTGTGAGCATTCCATACCATCTATTCTGAGGATACTGGTTTATATGTTGACTGGTTGCAAGGAAATTCAGTAATTCTGTGTTGAGTCGGGCCCTTTCTTTTAAATAATGTGTTATTCACATTATTTGCTTATATTTTTCTTACTGTAGGATATTGAAGAGAAAGTTCATACTTCTTTAATCTTTGCTAATAATGCTCAGCCATCCCTATGTACCACATCAGTTAATTCTACTCTTTGACAGCGAGAAACCACAATAAAGTTGTTCTGATGAATAGAAGAGTTAACAATTGTAACAGTTTCAGAGCACTGGTCTTTACAGCATACATTGTTGAATACTCATATACTTCATATTATGCAGTGTTATTTTTAATTTTCTTTCTTATGTAGGTACTTCCTGAGCTCTATTATCTCTGCTCTCCTTGGTGCTCTGGTAATTGTCTCCATTTCAACCTTTGTGTTAATTGGATACTCTGCGGATGCAAATCTGCTTCGGAGCAACCCAAAATTTGCACGTAAGTTTACCTTGCTGAATTTTAATTTCCAACAATGTGATGTCCCTGATGCTTTGTACAACTATAAGTTATTTTGCTACCTGTTTTAATTAACTGTCTGAATAATGTGAGAACTCTTTCAGGAGTCACTTCTATTTTGAATCTTTTTCTTCCATTTTCTGTCTTTTTCTTGTATGTTTACTTGAGTGACTCAATTATGTTTATGAATAGAGTTGTATGATTTATTGCTTTCTTCCCATTGCTAGGATCCCAAGACCATGTATAAAGACACTGCAGTTCCATTGGCTCATATTAGTGAATTTGCCAGAGATGATTTCAATTTCCCCATTAAGAATTTCATTTCAATATTTAGTAATAACATAGGATGCCCAAAAGAAAATGCTTTTTGTTTAAAAATCATGCATACAGGAAAGGTAGTCTCAAGGTATTGCACTTAGTGTTTAATATTCAATATACATGATGGATTTACAAAATATTTATTTATTTGCAGTGTCATGAATATACACATTACATAGAATACATATATTTACTGCAAACAGATATTTATAAAATCTGCTTTTACCATAAATATTGGGTTTTTGCTGATCATTCTCTTTGAGAGACTGATTTCTTGTGCCGTTTGAGTTTCTTCATGACATAAGAGAAGAGGAATTGTCTGTTTAGCTCCTCAGGCCAGTCCCCATTACTTAATGCTGATCTTTTAGGATGACATAATTACATTTTCCCAAGTCTCTAAATATCTTTGGTTAAATATCAATCTCAAATTCAAATTAACATTTGCCCTACTATTAATCGCAGAAGTTTGCAGAAGCATGTTCCAAATTCCTACCACACTCTACATGTAGATGTGTTTCCTATCTTTCCTCTTGCTGGGAAAAACAAGAAATACTTTAAATATTCAGCAAGTTAGGCGGTATCTATAGAGAGAGAAACTGAGTTGACATTTTATGTTGATACCCTTTCATTTGAACTTTGCATAAGACTAAATTATTTGTTCAAGTCTAAGATTTGCCTGATCATTTCTCTGCAACCACCTATTTCATTTGCCATAATAACTTTGATCAAATTACCCCCTCCTCTTCTAAATTCCAGGGAATGCAACCTGTTTTGTGGAAGAAATGAACTAAATTTAGCAAGAAATACAAAACTGAGTGTCAACAATAAAAAAAGTGTATAGCAAAATATATGTGGCTTCCTCAGAGGGATAGGGAAGAGAAATTATAATGGAGAATAAAGAAGATGCTGAAGAATTAAACAGATTTTGTATCTATAGGAAAGGTAATATGTGTAGCAGAAAGAGTGAAGAAAGAAAATACTAATAGTGTAAAACTGAAAGTAATTATTACTAAAAAGAAAGTACTGGAAAAATTATGGGGACTAAGAGCTGACAAATGCACTGGACTTTAATAGCCATGTCCCTGGATTGTAAATTTTGTAGCTGATGATTTTCTAAAATTCCCTAGATCTGGAACATACATTGCAATTCTACCACTGCTAATCATTAAACAATTTAGGCAGAATTGGTACAGTTTAACACAAAAGAAATTGCATTGGACTTACCTAATTGAATAATTTGAGAATTTAAGCAGCAAGCTGGATAAGGGAAAATCAGTGGATGCGGTACACCTGAATTTTCAAAAGTTATTTGGTAAGGAACTTCACCAAAGGTTATTACCTTATGTAAGGACCTGCAGAATTGTGATTAATATACTAGTATTAGGGACAGAGGATTGGTTAAGAGAGAGGGAAAACTGAATAGGACTATGAGCCATTTTCAGGTTGGCAGGTGGTGACTCATGAGATGCAAGAGGGATCAGTACCAGGCCCTCAGCTGTTACAATTGATATCAATGAATTGTCGGGGATGATAGAAAACTGGGTGGGAAATCAAGCATGAAGAAAGCTTCGAGTCTGTAAAGAGTTGTAAACGAGACAAGAGGAGACTAGAAGATATATAATGCAGGATTTTTTTCTTAAATTATCCATGCACAGGATTGGATGTCTCTGACAAGGCTGGCATTTATTTTCCATCCCCAATTGCTCCTAAATTGAGGAGGCATTTAAGAGTTAGTCAGATTGGTAGGTCTAGAGTCCCATATAGGCCAGAATGGTTAGGATAATAGATTTCCTTCCCTGAAGAGCATTCGTGAACCAGACAGATTTTACTGACAATCCAGTAGTTTCATAATTACTGTCCAGATGAAGGGTCTCGACAGGAAATGTCGACTGTCCACTTCTCTCTACAGATGCTGCCTGACCCACTGAGTTCCTCCAGCAGTTTGTTTTTTGCTTCATAATTATCAATATTGAGACAAATTATTTTTGACTTCTGTTTATTTATTTAATTATTTAATTTATGTCTGTAGCTTACTGGTCCAGAACTATGCTTGCATGTCCAGTAAACTAAACATTACACTATTATACCCACAAATATGCTACTTTTCTTGCCATTGCAGGTAAATTACAAACATGATTATTTAGTGGGGTTTTGGTGTGCGGGTTTGTGAAAAGTAGGGAGTAAATATGAAGGTGCATCAAGCTGTTAGTAGGGCAAATTGTGCTTTGGCCTTTATTGTAAAGGGGTTGGACAGAAGTAAGGATATCTTACAGTTGTTACTTATTACAGGACCTTTTGTGCGGGCCACACCTGACATACTATGTACAGTTTCAGTCTCCATTCCTATGGAAAGTTATCTGTAGAATTGGTGCAATTTAAGTTTGGAAGATTGATTCCTAGGGCAAGAGTTTTTTTTCCCAGTGATGGGTCCATTTTCAAGGAAGATTAGAAGAATGTGAGCTGACATCATTGAAACACTAGATTTTGAGAAAGGTTCTCAGAGTTCATGGGAAGGGGCTGCTTTTGCAGTGCAGAGATTCCAAAGTCAGGGAAGTATAGACATAGGATCGTGGGTTTGTCATTTAGGGCAGTAATGACAATAAATGTCTATGCAAAGAAAGTTGTGAATCATTGGAATTATCTATTTCCAAGGGCCAAGAATGTTCAGTCATTGAGTGCATTCAAGTCTGAAATTCATAGAATAAGGGGATTTATGGGGATTGTATGGGGAAAATGATGTTGAGGTAAATGATGATCTTGATATTGAATGGTCAAGCTAACTCAAAGGGGCAAATAGTATAAACTGCCATTCTTCTAGTTCTTGAGTAATAACTCCTCTTAATTTAAGTTTTAAAATTCAAAACCTTCAAAGGCCAATGAATCCTTCCTAAGGTGAACTGCTTGCAGCACTCCTGACGTGGTCTAGACAGGACTTCAAATAGCTGCAGTGTAAACTTTTCCCCTTTGTACCCTAGTACTGTTAATTTAGCCATTGTGGTTGTTTTCTGCATTTGTACTTGACATTTAATCCATGTTAGAGAGGAGGGGCGGTTGCGTTTTTGATTAGGGAGAACATTACACAAGTAGTTAGAGAGGTTATTCCTGGGGGATTGTGCAGTGAGACTATATGGGTAGAACTTAGAAATAAGAAGGGGGTGATCATTTTGCTGAGATTGTACTGTAGGCCCTCATTAGTCAGCAGGAATTAGAGGAGCAAATATGTTGAGAAATTCTCAGAATAATAGGCTTGTAATTGTAGGTGATTTTAACTTCCCTAATATTGACTGGGGCTACCACAGTGCTAAGGAATTGGATGGGGCAGAATATGTTAAGTGTGTCCAGGAAAGTTCTCTCAATCAATATCTAGATGGCCCAACGGGATAACGGGCAACACTTGATCTCCTATTGGGAAATGAGGCTGGGCAAGTGGCTGAAGTGTCAGTTGGGCAGCATTTTGGGACACGTGATCAGACTTATCTTTTTCCATAATTATTCTAGAGCTAAGAAATTAGTTTTAGAATAGTTATGGAAAAAGATAAGACTGATCCACAAGTTAGTCCTAAATTGGGTCAAAGCTCATTTTGATGGCATTAGAAAGGAAGTTGCATAGGTTGACTGGGAGAGGCTGTTAGCAGGTAAAGAGACGTTTGGCAAGTGGGATGCTTTTAACAGTGAGGTAGGGAGAGTTTGAGGCCAACATGTTCCTGTCAGAGTGAAGGGCAAGGCTGGCAGTATTAGGGAACCCTGATTGATGAGGGGTATTGAGGCTCTGGTCAGGAAAAAAGGAGGCATAACAGATCCAGGCAGCTGAGGTCAAGCGAATCCCTTGAGGAGCATAGGGGATGTTGGAGTGTACATAAGGGGGAAATCAGGAGGGCAAAAAGAGGACATGAGATAGCTTTGGCAGACGAAGTAAAGGAGAATCCTGAAAGATTTTATATTAAAAGCAAAAGGGTAACTTAGGGAGAACCCTTAAGGTTCAATGTGGTTGTCTATGTGTGGAGCTACAGGAAATGATCAAGGTCTAAAATGAATATTTCTCATCTATACAGCAGAGAAGGTCATGAAAGCTAGGGAATTTAGGGAAGAGAACAGTGATGTCTGAAAGATATCCAGATTACAAAAGAGGTGCTGGCAGTCTTAGGGCACATAAAGGTGGATAAATCCCTGGGGCCTGATCAAGTGTATCCTTGGACATTGTGGGAAGCCAGGGAAGAAATTGCTTGGGCCCTGGTGAAATGTTTGTATCATCATTACCATGGGTGAGGTACTGGAAAACCAGAGAATGGCTAATGATATGCCTTTACTTAAGAAGTGCTACAAGGACAAGTCGGGAAACTATAGGCCGGTGAGCCTAAGATCAGTGGTGGGAAAGTTACTGGAGGGATTCTGAGAGAGAGGATCTACCTGCACTTGGAAAGACAAGGACTAATTAAGGTTAGTCAGCAGGGCTTTGTTCATGGGAAATCATGTCTTGCGAATCTGAAGAGGTGACCAAGAGGATTGATGAGAGCGGGGTGGTAGATGTTGTCTGCATGGACTTCAGCAAGCCCTTTGACAAGGTCCCTTGTGGTAGGCTGATCCAGAAGGTTCAGTCATATGGGATCCAGAGGGATCATATTGGATACAAAATTGGCTTGGTGGTAGGAGCTAGAGGTGTTAGCAGAGGCTTGTTTTTCAGATTAGAGGCTCCTACCTACTATTTTAGTCAGTTCTTAAAAAAAAAATTAAATCAAGTTGGTCGTCCTTTAATGTGCCCTTCACAAATCTGTCCTGTTTCTTTCTGATTAACTAACTATTTTCAAGGCTTTTAGTTGCTCTGTATTTAATGATGGATTCTAATGATTTCCTAAAAAGGGATGTTGGACAAATTGGTCTATCCCCTGGTTTCCCAAGCTTGCCTTTTCTTTAAATAGTGGAATAACATGCACAAATTGTCCAATCTAAAGAATGGTTTCTGAATCAAGAGGACTTTGAAAGATTATGGTTGAAGCATCTGTAATGTCCATTATATTCATAGGGATCTTTCAGAGTTTTTTTTAATTCTCATGTTTTGTCAGTAGCATGGATTTTTAAATAGAAGAAACAACTGCTGTTTGCTGCCATTGCTCTTTGATATTAATATCATATCTGATATTCCTTAATTAAAAATGCTACACGGAAATGTCAGTGATTCTGCTCTCCATCTCCAAAAGAATCAAAGGAAATTGTATGAACTGATATAAATTTATACTGTTATCAAACTAGTCCTGCTTTAAGATATCCTGAAAGCATTATGGTTTTTTGCAAAAGCTCTATGAATTTCTTAATGGTACACTAAACCATGACCACAGTCCTCTGGCTCAAAAATAACAAATTTGAAATATTTTAATTAATTTGAAGTATTTTCACTCTATCATGGAAATATTTCAAAATCTAAGGAATTTAATATTTTTGATGTTTTATAAAGTTGTTTATTTGATATTTCAGCTTTCACCTTAATAATTTGCATGTGCCAACCTTTATTTAGAGCTTAACATAACATTTCTAAAGCTCCATTTTTATTCCTTCCTGGTTTGATGTGTTTGAAAATTGTTTAATGTGATTGGCAGTTCAGCCAACTAGACAACATCACAGTTGCTGAACATTTGGGGTCATCTTGAAATGAGACCTGACAGCAATACAGGCGACCCCCACCTTTCAGAGGGATTGCATTCCTCGAAAGCAGTCGCAGTTTTTGTAATGCAAAAGCCCTTTGCCCAATGAATCCCATGTTAGAAATGGAGATGCATTCCTACAGGATAAGCCATTTTAAGCCATTTTATCGGCGAATACAAAGTGACCCACCGCTGTTATTTATTAGCTGAGGCCAACATTAGACTCGGGATGGAGCAGGCTTGTGTGAAAGAAGCAACAAATATTGTCAATTTTTCTTTTTAGTCACTCTGCTGTGGGGCAATAAGATTTGGACATGAGTCACCACTTCGAGTGGATTGGCAGTCACAGCCAAGGCCCTCCTTTGCTGCGCCCTCTCCAGTCCAAGGACGTGAAGGTGTGAAGAGACATCTCAGAGTGTAGTGCTGCTGCACTGTTTGTCTGTGAGGCATTTTCCCTGACACACAAGGTCCGTGCATTAGGAAAGGGTTCAGGAAATGGGGATATCAGGGAAAGGGATGGAATCCAAAAATTGGTGGAGGGGGTTCATGGGAGAAAAATGTGTAGAGGGAGATCAGGAGGGTAATGGGTTAAAGTGCGGTGACTTAGTGCAAGTGTAGTAAAGGCTGAGGGAGTACTTTAAGGAGTTGGTCATGGCTACTGCAGCTTCCCACAATGCAGCACATCAGGGAAAATGCCTCGCAGATCAAGGGCTCGACAGCGCTGCACTCTGTGATGTCTGTTCCCATGTCCTCTTACTGGAGGAACTCGGTCATAACTGCCAACGCAACCTATGTGGTGACATCATATCCAAATCTTATTGCCCAACTGTATTGAGTGACTAAAAAGAAAAAACGACAAAATTTGTGGTTTATTTTGCATTTTGTGTTTATTTTTTTCCAACATAAATTCCATATGAGCAAACTTTATTCTACATCTCAAATTTTTGGGTATGATTTGTGAATTCAGTAAGAGTGAATTTCTGTAACCCAAACGACCATGATGCGAGAGGTCGCCTGTACATGTCAAAAGAGAGGAAATTCTCGCTATGGGATCTTTATGAGAATATTTCTTTGAGGTCAGCAGTGAGCACTGTTGTTGGTGACTCTAAATTCAGACCATTATGTTAACACACAGAATGAGTGCATTGGAGCTCAATACAGGGGACCCACATGTTAGGGCAGTTTGGGTAATGGAAATCCTCCCTTACAGAATTCATAAACATTACCACAAATTCTGATACGCGGAGTAAAAATTTGCTCTTATGAAATTTACATGGGGAAAGAAAAGTAAATAAATAAACACAAATATTTTTCACCTTTCATTTTTTGATGCATCTGCAGATAATGCGGTTTCATGTTACGTAAAATAGTCATGCAGACCATTTCCTAGGAATGCAATCCCCCTTCCTTCCCATAATGTGGGGGTCACCTGTATTCATGAGCTGCTGATTTAAAAATTCAGTTTGATTGGCAGCTTCATTGCATATTTTTAATTTTTCAAATTTATCCCACAATAAATGAAGTTTTAAACAGGCTCTCATCTTGAATTATACCTGGAACCATGAAAACAAGGGCAGATGGGGAGAGAACTGGTGGAGATTAAATCCAATTAAAACATTATACTCTTAATTCCAACAGTCATAAACGACACAAAGACCTGGCTTGCATTTTTGCCACATCTTCCTGTTCATACTACCACAGCTGCTATTCTTACTATCACTGTGATCACCAACGGACTAAGTCTGACTGCAGTAGTACTTTTGGGCCAACTTCTGTGCTTCCATTTCTACCTCTGTAAGTAATATACAAAATGTCTGCTCGAATCTTTTCGTCAGTCAGATTCACCACTTGTATACTGCTTTTTTTTAAGGAAATTAGACCTGTTGAACTTTAAATTATGTGTTAAAGATTCTGTTATAATTGAATGATTGCTTAAATGTTGAACTTGATCAAATCTCTACTACAAATTAGTTAAGCATCTACTTTGACAGGTCATAGAAAGTATGACAGACCATACAAAATAGGCTTAGCATATGGCATTGAAATTAAAGCCTTTACCACAGTAGAGCAGACTGATCTGACTTTACCAGAAGAGTAATTCATTTAAAAGAGTAGTTAGTCCTGGACTGTTCCTTGTGAAGTTGTCAGTTGCAGTATGCTGCTAAACAATTTTATTTTTACCACTTCTATATTGTTTCAAGGGAACCAGACAGTGCAGACTTCAAAGCTTATATTCCCTCGTATTTATCTTCATGTGCTAATTGAAGGGAAGACAGATATTTTGTAAGACTCACCCTGTGGGCAGCATAATGTAACAGTTAATTGGACTACTAATCCAGGAGTCTGATGCCTGGACAAATGCAGACAATATGAATTATGATTCAATCAGGGCAGTTTAAAAATTTGAAACAGATTCAAGAATGTGGAAATAAAAATAAGTAGAATTGGCCTTTACTCTTTTCATTCATGTTCAATTGATTGGCAGATCACTTTTATGTCCCATTCTTTTACTGCTCTTGGTTGTATTCAGACTTCAAGGCCAATTAATGCCATCCTTATTAGCAAGGTGCACATTCTGAGATTGATTTTTTTTAAATACAGAAATTAATTTATTATAGAAATCTAAATATAATCACCAAACACTATAAATAGTAATGTATAAAATGATGCCGAGAGGTAAAATGTGTTCTGAATTGAAGACTTTTACAACTAAGCAAAGTGGAAAAATATCTTTCAGCAATATCTGTAGGTAAGTCATTCTGGAAAATGGTTTTGTGATGTCAGTTACCCTTTACAAACCAGAGCCCAATTGATAAATGTTGACAGGCGGTTTCCTTTGAGGGACCTCTCAACAGAGTTGAATCCTAATGTCTACCATGAAGCAGTTTCCAGTGTGGGTCACAGGAGTACCAGTTAGGAATGGCAATCAATTTGATTAGTCCCATGGAATCTTTCATGACCTGCACAGCAGGCAGAGCTGACCTTGATTTAATATATCATGCAAAACACTCCCTCAGCAGATAAAGCACTTCAATCTTGCAGTGAGGTTGAAGAGGTTTGAACTAATAACCCTTCTGAAATAAAACTTGTATTTCTATAATTACCACAGTTACTGCATTCCAGAAGTACTTCACTGGCTTCAAGTTATGGCCTGAGGCTGTAAAAGATGGTACATATGTGCAAAAGAAGTCTTACTGATGGCTCATATGTTTTGCCTGTGATTTTTCTGTCCATTAAATTATGGCCAGGGTTACCTTTTTTTCTCCAAGGTGTACTGCATGTGTGCCAATAATCCAGGCACAAGCATATAATTGGAAAATATCTTTGTAATATTCCTTCTAATGAAGTTTTTGTATGGAAGCAGTTTGCTTGGCAATTCAAAAATGAGGCTTTATGAATGAATGTGAAAGTAGTGCATGCATCCAAAACCACTGATATTTCATGTAGAAGCAAAATGAACCTTTTAGCATTCATCAGATGAACTTCACAAAGTTTCCTTGATAAAAGTAGGGTCTAATAGTATTTTGTACAAAGAACAAATGTTGATTTTCTTTGTAAATTATCAAGAGCTTGTAAGGCACTTTGCAGATATTTTTCAGTTTACTGCCTTAACACATTTTACTTATAAATTAGATTTTTCATTCATGTCCAAAGCTATCACTAACATCAGCAATGAATTTTATTAGCATTGCTCATCTTCCAAGAGATTCAGTGTTGAAATTGCAGGTGGCACATAACTGGGATATGTTCTTTTCCTGACAGTGTGGAACCGACTAAGCACTTATGAATATATAGTACGCCAGCGTCAACGGCGAATGTCAAAAGTCTCACCCATAGATGATGTAGAAGAATTGCCATCGAGATCTATTCAGGTAGCAAGGTGTCAGTTTTCTATAGATGATGCATGCATTTTATAATTTTGGATACTGTCCTGTGCCTGTTCAGAAAATTTTGCTTATTTTCTCATGTTAAGCTGATTAAAATATTGCAAGTGGATGAATAATGGGTTGTAAATTATGAAGGAGTGGCAGCAGTGGGAAGACTTTTGTTTGTAAGAATAAATAGAAGTTAATAGATTCTAGCTAATAAAATAATGTTAAGGGTTGGAAATCAGTAGATAAGTAGCCTAGGCAAAATCTGTGTAAAAGAAAGAAATGGTAAAATGTGGAGGTGTACAAAACATTGGGTCATCATGCTACAGTTGTACAAAACATGTTGTACAACTGTGCTACAGTTATGGGTAGTGAGGAAGGTTGTCGAAGGATACAGAAATGTGGGCAAAGAAATGGCAAGTGGAGTTTAATCCGGACAAGTGGGAGGTGTTGCACTTTGGAAGGTGAAATGTAAGAGGAAAGTATACAGTAAAATAGAAGGACCCTTAACAGCATTGATATACAGAGGGATCTTGGGATGCAAGTCCATAGTTCCCTGAAAGTGGCACCACAAGCAAGTAGGGTGGTAAAGTAGGTATGACATACTCACCTTCATCAGTTGTGGTGTTGAGTATAAAAGTTGAGAAGTAATGTTGCAGCTGTATAAAACTTTGGTTAGGCCACATTTGGAGTATTGTGTGCAGTTGGTTGCCTCATTGCGGGAAGGATGTGGAGGCTTTGGACAGGGTGCAGATGAGGTTCACCAGGATGTTGCCTGGATTAGAGAGATAATCTATAAGGAGAGGTTGGACAAACTTGGATTGTTTATTTTGGAGCGTTGGAGGCTGAGGGGCAACCTGATTGAAGTATACTGTCTGGATGGAATGTCTGGATGGCATGCTTTTCACTGTATCTTGATACATGTGACAATAATAAATCGATTACCAATATAACATAGTGAGGCATAGACAGTGTAGATAGTCAGAATCTGTTTCCCAGGGTGGAAATGTCAAATACTAATAGGCATAGCTTTAAGGTGAGGGGGGGGGTGGTGGGGAAACTTAATGAAGATTAATGTGACAAGTTTTTTTACACAGCAATGATTCAGCAATAAGATAGTGGTCGAATAATCGATTTAAGTGATGTTGACTGAGGAACAAACAGAGGAATTCTCTTTATACCTGAGAGAATTTCTATTGTCATCTTAAAGATAGTTTCATGGTATCTTTTGTATGTACTTGCAAGCAGGCATACCATACCTCACCCAAATGACACCACCTCCTCCAGTATTGCACCATATTATTGTCTTGGTTTTTTGTGGACAGAAGAGATAAAAAGACCACTAACCATAATTTTTCTAAAATTACTTTAAGTATAAAAATGTTTTCAAAGACCGGAGGGTGAGAAATGTTAACCACGTTAAAAATTTTAATCAAGAAATAGGAAATAGATAATGAGAAAATAATAGGTCAGTTAGTTTCTCCTCACTTATGGTTGGACAAGTTCAAGAATTTGTGCAAATGGCACCAGCTGATCAAATCTGGTCAGTGGTGATGTTTAACTAATTATATTTTGTGAAGAAAAGAACATGAACTTATGTCAAGTTTCAAAAGGCAGTTGATAAGGTACTATATAATAGATATGTGTGGACTTGAGGAAAAATATCTGGGTAAATTGCTTTTTAGATTTGCATAATGTGTCTATTGGTGTCCCACAGTATCAATGCTGGGACTTATTTTGTTTTTTGAATATTGGCGCAATGGAAGATAATAAAGTTTATTAATAACCACTTAAAAAAGTCTTTCAAAATGAGAAAGACTCCAGAAGTTTATATACAAGTTAAAAGAATAGATGGCAAATGTAGTTCAGTGCGAGAAATTCAATGCAATTTAAGAAGAGACAGGGACAGGAAGTATGCCCTAAATGGTATAGTCAAGGGTTGAGGTTGGCGAACATATTAAAGATGAATTTGCAAATAGATAAAATCTGAAATGGATCTGCTTAAGACAAGGATGTCTATCTGCGAATAGTTACTTTTGTATTTCTTGAATACAGTATAACAGGCAATCTGCTTAAGGTGTTAGTAGAGGCAAAGTTGGTTGAGGACTTAAGAATAAAAGGACAATTTTAAAATTAGAGTTCAACCATTTAAAGGCAAAATAAGAAAGCATCTTTCTACAAAATAAGGCAAAATAAGAAAGTTTCTCTGGTACAATCTGTACCTCAGTTTAAAAGTAAATTGGATAAGCTTCTTGGAGGAAGTGACCAAGGGAGGTGAAACAGAATAAAAGTAGTTATCTCCAACTAAGGAAGCAATATCATTGGCTGAAATAAAATTCTGTAATTTTTATGCAGTTGCTGGTCATAGATGTAACAGTTATTGGTTCTGAACTTGATATTTATTTTTCAAATATTGTCATTTATGTTCCAGTACAGCTTTTGCAATTGGACAAATTATTTAAGCATTTGTTCTTTTCCTAAAGATAATGACTCTGGTGGGAATTCAGTTCTAAGGGCAAATATTCTTAAACCTAGACAAGTTACACCCAGCCTCTGCTATCCAAGCATGTGCACCTTCCAGCAGAGCTTCTTGTGAATGGCAGTTTGTATGAGCTCAGCAGGGTTGGCCTGTGACCTTACTAATCTGTACCATTCCTAGCAGTATGTTGATCATCAAACTTTGAAAGAAACTGAAATTCTGCCATTTTACCTTTTAGTGGTATATTCATGAACATATAACTGTACTGATAAAAAGCTTTGCTTCCATCCTAAGAGACCATTAGAGAAAAGCTTAATTACAAGAATGTGTTTCTGCCTGGGTCACTTTGAAAGAAGCATGCCTTTGGTGAAGATTGCATTAAAGAAGCAGAAGCTCAAATGGTATTATCTCTATTTTTTCCAGAATATAGAAAGCACAAGATCTTTTGGATACACTAATAATGGAATTCACTTTGAAGCCACCTCATTAACTGGGTCAGTTACAAAGGAATAAGTCCTCATTCTAACTTTTCTCAGCACCTGAAGTTAAGTCCTAACTATTTTAGTAGAAATGCTATAACAAGTATATGAAATAACATGATGTAAATTGCAATGTTTAATCAAATTAATTCAAATTAATTTATCATGAGATTGCAATTCAGAAAGAGGAATTGGATAAAAGATAACAGAAAAATTATTAGTAGCGTTAATATTCTCTATATATTTAAAGATTCAAAATTAATCTGACTGGGAGGTTGTATGTGGTCAAGTGAGCCATTGTGGTAGATGTAGTTTACAGTGTCAATGCATAGGAGGGTATTGTGACCCTTCGGAAGTCACAATACCCTGCCTGCCATGGGCATTCCATCAATGCCTCTCACTCTTAGATTGTATGGATCCTAGACATTACTTTGAGTGCAAGAACTTTGGATATGAAAATCAGAACAAAAAATACAGTTGTTGGAAATTCAGAGAACAGAAAATGCTGTAAACACTCAGAAAATCAAGCAGCATCTGTGGGAAAGAGAACCAGGAAACGCTTCAGGACTGAGACTCTTCATTGGAACATGAGGGTATGGGGTTTCCTATCCTTATTCAGGGTGAAAGGAAGAGAGTGGGAGCTGGTGCAAGAAATGGAACATTCAAGGTTGAGAGCCAATCAACTATGGTGATGGGGAAATCAAGGGTTGAGGAAAAAAAGAAGGTAAATCAGAAATGCTGGTGTGCAAGGTAGTGTCTCAGAGCAGATATGATGGAGTCAAGCAATTGGGAAAATGGAATTATGGAATGGACCCCATTCTAATGGAGCTCCTTGGGTTACTCCCACTTCCCACCTCTCAGCCTGCAACCTTAATAGTTATGGCTGTTGAAGTGTTCGTTCAACTGCCTTTTATTGTGATGGGGTTTTCTGACCTCTCTATTCTTTCAGGCAGTGAGTTTCAGACTCTTTATGCAGTTTGGTGAAATAGTACATACCTCACTCCCATATCCTACCAATTCAAAAATCTATCCCCCCCCGGTTGTCAACCTTTCATCAAAGGGGAATAGGTCATTCCTACTCACCCTGCCTAGGCCTCTCATAGTTCTATGTATCTCAATTAAATCTCCCCAAGCTACTGCACTGAAAATAGTCTGTCTCATAACTATAGATCTCCAGCCCTGACAACATCCTCAAAATTTATTTAAACCCTCTAAATGCTGATTTATGCTGTCCCTCTGCATTATCCAGTAATTGTCTCCCTTTCAATGCTAGGCTGATCGTTGTAACTCATTCCATCCCATCTTTCCTTTAGAGTGCTGTCCAGAACTGTACCTAATTCTAAAGCTGTGGCCTAACCACTGTGTTATATATACCTTTCCAGCATGATGTCCCTATTCTTGTATGCTGCAGTCAGTACAGGTTAGTATCTCATATGCCTTGTCCTGTTACCGTCAGGGGTCTGTAGACATCCTCGCACTTCCCAAATACGTTACTTCACACCTCCAGACTGAATTCCATTTCTCACAATAATGCCTGTCTAACCAGCCATTGATATCTTCCTGGAGTTTAAAACTTTCTGTCCCATGACCTATCTCTTTGCCAGTTTTTGTATCATTAACAAATTTCTGAAGTGTCACAAAAAGTTAGGAAACTAGTACTGAGCTCTACGGGACACCACTGCAGACAACTCTCCAGCCACTGAAAACTCCCTTTAGCCACTAGTCTTGGCTTTCTTCCACTGGGCTATTGTTTAAAGCATCTTGCCATTTTTTCATGACTCCCACGGGCTTTAACTTTCCTGATTAATCTGCAATGCGTGGCTTTGTCAAGCAACCAGCTAAATCTACATAGGCTACATTAAATGCACTGCTATCATCACCCTTCATTGCAAAAGCCTGAAAGCACTTACCACCAGGTTCAAGGACGGCTTCTATCCCACTGTTTATGACTATTACGATAAGATCGACTCCTGACCTCACAATCTACCTCATCATGGCCTTGCACCTTATTGATCTGCCTGCACTGCACTTTCTCTTTAACTGTAACACCATATTCTGCATTCTGTTATTGCTTTTCCCTTGTACTCCCCTGATGTACTGATGTGATGAAATGATCTGTTTGGATGGCATGCAAAACAAAGTTTTTCACTGTACCTCGGTACATGTGACAATAATAAACCAATCCAATCGTTGCTACCTCATGAAATTTAGTTAAGCTAATCAGATGAGACCTTTCTATTAGGGGTCTATGCTGATTAAACCTGTGCCTCTCTATAAAGCTAACTCGTGCTTCAGAATTTTTTTTTCCAGTAATTGGTCCACTATCAACGTTAGGCCAATTGGCCTGTAATAAGTCAGTCTATATCTTCTTAAACAATGCTACCAATATATTAGTTATCTTCTAGTCCTCCAGCCCCATGCCTGTAGACAAAGAGTAATGGAAAATGATAGGCAGAGCCTGTGCCGTTTCCTTTCTTTTAAAATCCCCCTATGATACATTCTATGTTCCCACCTTTAAAGATGTAGGGTCTCTTGCGATGTCCTTTCAAGTTTTCTTTTCCAATAGTTCACATTCATCCTCCTTAATGTCTTCCCTACTTCCACAAAGAAAAAAGCAAAAGGTTCATTTAGCACTCTAAATGTCTTCCAACTCCACACTCAGGCTATCGTTTTGAATTGTAATTGATCCTACTCTTTCCCTTGTTATCCTTGTTCTCCTCACACATAAATAGAAAAAAAATCTTGGGTTTGCCTTGATTTTACCTGCTAGTATTTATTCATGCACCAACACTGCCAGACTAATTTCCTTTTTGGTTTCATGCTTGTGCCTTCTGTGCTGCAGGCTATCTATTGTGTTGAACTCTTGATATCAGTCATAAGCTTCCCTTTCATGCTTTATCCTACTTTATAACTTCCCAGACATCCATGGATATTTAGAATTGGGAGTTCCTAAATTTGATTGGAACACATTTTAGCTGACTCCTTTCTACGTACTTGAATGCCTCCCACTGCTCCAACAAGGATTTATCTTCATTAGTTTCCTCCAGTCCACTTTTGCTAAATTGTATCTTAGCCTGGTGAAGTTGGCCTTACCATAACTTAAAGTTTTTATAAGAAAAAGTATGACAGAGAAGGCCTTTCAGCTCATCATGTCTGTGCCAGCCCAAACAGAGCTACTCAGTCTAGTCCAGCTTTCCAGGACTGGCAATTCAACCATGGGTCTTCCAAGTATGCATCCAGTACTTTTACCACCCATTTGGGTAGAGTCCGAAACCATGAATCAAAAAACCTTACCTAATCGTCTCTCTGATTCATTTACCAAAACTTTAAATCCCCTGGATTTTGACTGCACAAATAAGGGAAATAAATGCTTCCTATACTGTACACCCTTGATAATTGTTATAATCACTGTCTTACTCTGCCGTCATAGCAAGCTCCAAAAATTTATTTTGGGGTTCTCCATATAGCATCTTAGAGGATCATTCTTTAGAGGTAAAAATAATTTACTGGATAAGTATTATGTATGGTTGAGAATGGTGCTCTGTCTTTAAATGGGTCCTCCCCAGGTTACAGCAGGGTTCCATTCCTGAGAACTGTTGTAACCTGAACAGTTCACAAATCGGAAATGTGACTGCCCGCCAATATATTTAAATAAAATCATAGGCCAACCAAGGGCATTGTGTAGTTAAACCAGGGTTTTTAACTTGATCATTCAAATTTCCCTGTGAGGTGCAATAATACTGCCGCAAACTGAGTTCCCACATGACAGAAGACTCCTGCAGCAGCCGACAAATCCATCCCGCCAGTCTCCCAAATGCTCGTTCATGTGTATGGCCTCTCCTGGAGTTGGGTGTTTGTAATCCGGGGAGGACCTGTAGATTTTAATGTCATGGAGTTGAACTATTCAGTCTTGGAGAATGCATAGCCCCTGGGTCCAGCTAAGTCAGTCCCAATTGTACTTGTATTTCTCAAGTGCCAGATGGCTCTGTTTGAGCTTTGTGGGCTCAGAAGGTGGAAAAGGTTCTTTTAAAACACAATATTTTCAATCAAAACACAGATCAGTTAGTATGAGCAGCTTAAGAATATGTACATTTCAGTGGGAGCATGAGTTTAATCTGTTTATACCTTCCTGAGGTTCATGCTTCATCCAAGCACAGCTGGTGAAGATTAAAGTTTGGATGGATACCCATGCCATTCAAGGTACTGAATGACAGCAGGTACTTTAAATACCCACTGCCTTTCCGATTGATTTTTCTATATATAATACCCACTATGGGAATTAGCAAATTTGAATATTATCTTATTATTTTATCATGATAAATTGTGCCAAGTTATCACTCTCCTGTATAAATAAATTGGTTGTGGTGCAGTTCTATGAAGATCTTATTCCCTAGCAACAAACATTAAGTTAACGCCCTAGCGCAAAGATCCTTTGTGCAGAGAACCAGATGCATTGGTCATGCCATAAAGAGAATCTAATGGTTAAATTCTAGTGATTCTTTCCAGTAACTAAGCAAATATAGAAAGCACTTACATAGAAACACAATCAACCATGCTCATTTAAGTTTGATTACTAAATTTGATTTGGTCCAGAAATGCCAAGCTGCTCCGATAAGTATAAACAGATTTGCAACAATGTAGATCACAGCAGGGGACTATTGTATCTGAGGTATATTTTGTTTCCTGCTCTTGAAAGCCACAAAAAGTTATACTCAGCTCAGGAGTAAATAGATCATCTTCTGTGTTATGAGAGAAATAATTCTATTAGTTGATTTGAAAGTTCCATAGGAAACTCTACAAGTAAAGTTTGTAAGATCATTTAATTTGCTTTAGGAAAAGCCAATTTAATTTTCTAAAGTGGAGGCAATAAACCTCTCTGCATTTTACAGACAATCACCTCCATATCAGTTCCTTGTTCTAGTAGTGGTTAAAATATAGTTCTGAGATGATGCTTAATCATTGCAATTTTATCACTGACGACATAATTAACTTTCTCTTTCGTGGGTAAGAAAAAAATCATGATTGGGCTATGGGAAGTCATCTTCTTCCAAAGCTTAAAAAAAGTGTTTAAATGGAAACAAACGAACATACCCAGTTGAATGAACTTTCCAATGTTGTATTGTGGTTATTTTTCTCTGTTTAAAACATCTTAGTAATTTCTAATATAGGAACTACTACATTAAAAAACATAATTTGGTATCAGAATTGATCAGGCTGCCTAGGGACCTAATGGTTCCAATCAGAAGCTTTCCACTGAAAATAGTCGGGATACTGGTAATTTTGAAGATGAGTTGGTCCATTTGATGGGGAGTAAATCGTCTTTAGATTGTCTGGGTGAGATAATTTTGGAGTGTCCTGTCATTGGCAAAAATATATTCTTAACATGACTTAGTGTATTTCTGTTGCCCTACCACTAAAGCCATCTCTGAAATTGCTGGTAATACAGGTGACCCCTGCGTTATAGCTGTTTGCGTAATGGAGATTCCCCCTTTACAGAATTCACAAATGATTCCCCAAAAATTTGAGATGCAGAAAAGAATTTGCTCTCATGGAATCTATGTGAAAAAAGGAAATAAATAAACACAAGATTAATTTTGTTTCAACTCACTTTTCATGATGCATGCGCAGATGACAGAGCTTCACGTTATGGAAAGTTAAAACATGGACCGTTTTCTAGGAATGCTAACACCCCCCCCCCCCCCCACCAACAATCCTCTGGGGGTCCCCTGTATTATGGAACCTTGGTATAAATATCATGTTATTAGAAATATCTAACATTTTTAAAATATTTTCTCCATCAATCAGCTCATTATTTGAAATAATAAAAAAGCCTTTATAAATTCATCTCACTGTAATTACACCTGCTAATTTTGTAGTACATCAGTTTTGTCTTTTTTGGCTCTTTAGCCAACATTGTAAAGAAATTCCAAAGCTGCAACTCGTATACTAAATTAAAATGAAGTCTGAAATTGTGACCTTAAAATGGGAGCTGAAATATCAGTGCATGCCAGATTCAATTATTTTCTGACTTCACTTCACCGAAAGAGTTGATTTGATTTTGGTCACTTGTTTTAAATTCCAGCTAGTGACAATGAAGGATGCTGCCATATAAAGTGCCAAATTGTGTCTTAGCATAAAAAATATATTTGTACCAACATGTAACATCTTAATTTGCTCATGTTATCTAACTAGTGATTATTATAACCCCGCCGTGGTTGTCTTATTGAAATTGTGTGTATAATTTTTTTTACAACAAAGTATTCTTTTAAATAAGCTTGCTGGTTTTTGGATAATTACTTTTATTACTTTAATAAACCAATCCTCTTTGTTTAAGAGGAGCCAAAGATGGAGTTTCCAAAATATAGTTTGATAGTTTATAAAGAGAGTTGTGCATGGCTGATTAAAATCTTGATGTAATGCACGTGGTATAAGAGTATGGGTTTATTTCCCTGATTTGTTATGTGTTGCCTTCCTCTTTGCTTTTATGCTTGTGGGAAGGTGTCAAATGGGGCCAAAGCAGGGAGGGAGAATCTTGCCCACCTTAAGCAGTGAGTTATGAGCAATGGAAGAAACGTGTAAGGAAGCTGATTTTCTGCCCCATAAGCTCTATTTAGGGTATAACATGGCAAACCAACCAAGTGGAAAGGGAGAGGACTCAAATTAAAGATGACCACTCACTGCTTAAAAACCACAGGAATCTTGGAGAAAACAAGGATAATGTTGGTGTTTTGACAAAAGGATAGCATTGTTTTATTTTAATTCTTTAAGATTTAACCCTTTTTCTTCATGTGAGTTAAATACTACCTTTCAGAATGTAAACTTTGCAGCTGTCAGCAGAAGGTATTTCCTATTAATATGTTCAGGATGTAAGTGCAATCTTAGGCACATACATATTACAAAATGGACAAACACTTTTGCAAAGGAAACATGCGTTTTAGGATTTGAGGATACTGGGCAAAGTAAGTGAAGTAGACATTTAGGGTGTCTAAGCAGAGAGCAACAGCCTAGGCAGGGTAAGTTTACTTGCTGATTTTGCAAGTAGGTCACAATGTTCTGCACTCCTGTGACTGGTTTCGATAAATGTTATTTTGACCCAACGACTAAACCGCAATAATGAAGTTATATGGACTTGACAAAGTTACATGGACTTGTGGTCATCATTTTGAAATGCTGTATTTGAGGAAGATGTAACAGGAAATTCTATGAATAGTATAAAGGTTGAACAATTGCGTACCTCAGGAGAACTACCTAGGGACGGCCTGGTTCATTCTCCTAATGCATCAGCCATATTGAGCTATGAATACAGCACTAGAGACCCGGGTTCAATTCCAGCTGCTGCCTGTAAGGAGTTTGTACGTTCTCCCCATGTCTGCGTGGGTTTCCTCCGGGTGGTCCAGTTTCCTCCCACATTCCAAAGACGTATGGGTTAGGAAGTTGTAGGAATGCTATGTTGGCGCCAGAAGCGTGGCAACACTTGCAGGCTGCCCCCAGAGCACATTACGCAAAAGATGCATTTCACTGTGTGTTTCGATTTACATGTGACTAATAAAGATCTTACCTTATCTAATAAACCATCTTTCTTCTAAAGGTTTGTGCCTCTGAACAGTTCCACTCCTACAGTAAGGTACAGGGTTTTTGGCACCATGCTCAAAGCTGTCATTAAATAGAACTGTTTAACTCGGCATTATGCTTTCCTCCTTTGGCAAAGTCCAAATAAATAAGTGGGTGGGGAGTGAGGAGAAGGGTAGGGAAATGGTGCATATTCATTAGGCAAATTTTGGGGACACTTTTAGAATGAATGGCTAGTTTGGCATAACATAATAGTTCTCAGATAAATATTGATAGTGGAGCAGGAAGCAGATATAAAGTTTTTAAGTTGGAGGTGTTAAATGTTTACTGCAAATTAAATCAGGTATGAAAAACACCTTGGAAAATCTGATAGGATCTAGAAGAACTGATTTTGTTCTGTTTCCCAAGTGCTTGGAACATTGTGTACATCAGAAGTAAATTACAGTGAGACACCTAAACAGGGGAATGATAGAATGATAGATACAGTTCTGTAAAGAGGGAAAGAGAAAAGTCAGAAACATCAACCTGTTAGCCTGAATCAGTATTTGGGAAAATGCTGGAATCTATCTTAAAGGATGTGCTATCAGAATACGTAAACTATAATAATATTGAACAGAGTCAACAGGGAAAGAATGCTTGACTGATGTGTGAATCTTAGAGTAATAAAGGGAAACCAGTGGTTGTTGGGCATTTGGCTTTTCGGAAGGTTCTTCGTAAAGTACCATACAGGTGGTTGCTGAACAAAGGTAGACCACAGATACAGGATTGAATATGTCGACTTACTGGTTTATCATAATTATCATACCACAAGGTGGATTTATCTGTCATTTCCTTCTTTACTAGTGTAAAAAATCCCGCACCTTATTGCTGAACTGCACAGGTTGCCTAGACAACATTTTTTCTTTCTATCCTGCTGTCCATTTCATTATAGGACTACATCAGAATATCGTCAGGATGATGACTTGAAATTACCCACTTTCAAGATAGAGAATGAATTTTTGCCGACAATTTCTGCTCACCTTCAGCAAGCCAGGGTAAAGAAATCTTCGCAGGTAAAGGAGGCTGGTGCACAGAAAATTTCAAAATATGTATATTACAGAATTCAGAGAGTAACTTGAACAACTGGATTATTGATTTCCAAATAGAAGGCCCTACAATTAACCTGAAACCAATATATAGGTAATGTAACTTCCCTAGTCAGTGAGATGTAATAAGTTCCTAACTCAACCGACATGTGGTAAGCATTCCATTTGGAGACAATGAAACTCACTCCATGCAGTTTAGTTCTGAGGTAGTCATAGAACTCCAGCATTAAGCCACGAGAGGATGAGAATTGGTTCATTCCCCACATTACATATTGATAATTTTCTTGTACTGTTAGGTTCCTTATCAGAAACAATGTGTAGTCCCGTCAAAATGGCAATCTTCCAATACACAATTCTTGCATTTATATAACACCGTAAACATTGTGAACTCAACACTATAGTGGAGTAGTTAGCAAATTTGCAGTCTGTACTCAATTGCACATTAGTGATGTGATAAAAAAAAACTGTGTATTGTTTACAATCCACCCGTTCTGCACCCAAACAGCATTCCAAAGTGTGCTAGAGTGCAGTAACTTTTCTGGAAGCATCCTGTGTCATAATTATTTCCTTGCCTGCAATGTTTTCAACTGGAATCTGGATAAATCTGGAGCTTGGAATATGACTGTAGTAGTTAGGTGTTGCTTGGTGCTGTGGTCTACATAGCAAAAATGTGTCAGGTTCTATAGCAACCACAAAATTCTGCCTAATTTTATCAGCAGACCCTTGTTTGCTTTAACAATATTTAAGTTAATTTGGAGAAAGGGAGAACATGAGTTGTTGATGGGAATTGGAATTCCATAAGTCATAAGACTAAAAGTAAGCAAAATATTTGTTCAGTTAGCAGCCATAAAACTGACATTTTACTGTACCATTGTATCTACAGTATGGTATGCCCAGTACTGTAAGTCTAATGACCGATAAATAAGTCTAATAACAATGCAACATACTGAGATTCTTTCACATCAGTAACTGCAAAACAATTAAAGTATTTCTTAAGTGGTTTTGAATAAAGTTTTGAGAATATGAAATAATTTTTGCATGAAAGCAGCTCTGCCAAATTTCTAAATAGGGTGTATATATCCCTCTGGCAGAGCTTTGTATTGGGTGACTGATCTGAGTTACTGATGTTAATCTTCTTATAGTTGAGAAAAAAGAGAAAACGCA
Source organism: Pristis pectinata (assembly GCF_009764475.1). Lineage (NCBI taxonomy): Eukaryota > Metazoa > Chordata > Chondrichthyes > Rhinopristiformes > Pristidae > Pristis > Pristis pectinata. The sequence goes on from NC_067417.1 coordinate 39,050,173, forward strand.
AAGTATCCGCAAGCGTAAATAATGACAAGGCTTCAACCAGCACCACTAAACTACCATCTGCACCTCCTCTATCACAACCAGGTAAGGATTAACTAATTAAATAACTAAGCAATAAAGCTTAAAAAATATAACTTTTTTTGTATTTATGCCAAGTTTCAGGAATTGTGAACTATTATACTCTCCTAATAGCCTGATTGTCTAATTTTTCATAATTTGAAATGAGCTAATATATACATCAAAAGAAAAACATTTGCCTAATTGGTGTCAACTTCCTGCAATGAAATTAATATAAATTACATTTATTTTAATTAATAGATACCTAAAGCATCATATTTACTGCACTTTGTTTCAGTCTAATGAAATATATTCAGCTATATGAGTCATCAGGTCCAATATTAATTTTCATCTTGTGTTGAGTTACTCTACTAAGTTTTATTTGTGGTTTCTTTCATTGTGGTTCAATTGGCCTTCATCCGGTTAGGTAAAGGGGGAGAGAAATCAGTCTGGCTCCTAACCTCCCCATGAATCTGGTGACGTCTGCTAGACAGTGATGTGCTTGGATGTTACATGAGTTTAGCTATGAACTTCTATTTTGAAAAGCACCTGACATTGCCTGAGCTAACTGTAGTCTTGTAAAACTTATTGTTTTCAAAATAAAGATGAAGGTAGTCTTGAAAAGCATTCTGTTTAAAATCCAAATGATCTTGAATCCAAAGAAAACTTGTGTCCAAATAAGTAAACAAAAACAAAGTTGAATTTATGAACACACTTTTCACTGCAACTTATTCTTCATTTTTGGGTTAGACTACTCAGCTTAAGTTAACCATATGATCAAGGCAACTTTTAAGCAATCAGTTACAACTGATCAAGATTTTTATATTCAAATTTAAAATTAATGTTATCAATTATATTTCACAATAACAAAAAGTACCTATAGAGTGCAGCAAAGATGGCTCAAACTGTGCAATGGCACAGTTCCAAAGGATATGAAGGAATGCAGATGTTATACGTATGTAATCTTTGAAAGTGCCAGGGTATATAGAGAGTATTGTTAATAGAGCATATAGAATCCTCACCTTCATAAATAGGGGCATAAGGGTATAAAAGTTCAACATAACCTCCCTGTATAACAGATCGCATCTAGAGTATTGCACCCAGTTCTGGTTACTATACTTGGGGAACTATGTGAAGGCCCTCAAAAGTATAGAAAAGATTTACTGGAATGCTCCCAGGGATGAGGGATTTTTTGCTTCAAGATTAGATTAGAGAAGCTGGAATTCTCTTTACACTGAAGAAAATTGAGAGGAGATTTGATGGAGATTTACAAGACCGTGACTGAATTTAGACAGGAAAAACAGAGAAAAGCTCTCCCATTAATAGATGGTTCAATGATCATGTGGGGCACATTTGAAATGAAAGGCAAAAAAAATGTAAAGGAGGGGTATAAGGAAAAACATTGTAACACAGAGAGCTGATGATCTACAACACTAGAGTACTATAGCACGGAAATAGGCCCTTCAGCCCATCTAGTCCATGCCGGCCTGGTTTTCTGCCTAGTCCCATCTACCTGCACCCAGACCATAGCCCTCCAAAACTGCAGAGGTATGGTTAGCATATCAAGTGATTTTTGTGTATTTTCTGACGCTATGGACAATTTTCACTTATGGGTGTCTGTAAAAGCAGAACCCATTTGTTACCTAGGGATGGCCTGTATTAGAAAGGAGTATGTCATAATGCAACATGATGATCAATGTCACATTATTATCAGAGAAGTGCAACTGGCCAAGAAGTATTGTAGAAATGAAAATTTTGATTTGTCACCAGTTTATTTAGCTTAAGCTGGGAAAAAAAAACATCAGTATTGATTTGCATGTGGGCCTTGACAATATCTCAAAGAGAAATGTTTGTGTTGAGGAAGTTTGAGACACTTTGATCCCAAGTCTGGAGGTAGCAGCAGAGTACATTAGTTAGTCAACCACATGTGGACTGTGGCAAAATAGCCATCTGTTTATCATCCAGGTCACTGGAGACTCTGTCTTTCCTGATGCAATGTTACACCAATGACAGCTTCAGTAAAAGCCACAGGTACACTGTGGAAAGTAAAGAAATTGGGAAGAGGAGAAATACTTTTTGTAATCTCGTACCTTCAATGGTGTCAGTGACCTGGGCAATCCTCACCTCAAACACTGTCTGTGTGGACTTTGCATGGGTTTCCCTTGGATGCTTGGGATTCCTCCCACATTTCAAAGATGTGTTAATTGCCTTTAATGTGTAGTTGAGTGAGAGCATCTGAGGGGAGCTGATGAGAATGTGGAGAGAATAAAGTGGGTTGGGTATATTATTGTAAATAGGTGCTTGATGGTTGGCTAGGACAAGGTGGGCCGAAGGGCCTGTTTCCATGCTGTATCTCCATATGACTCATATGACTCAAACCCCTCCCATCCATGCACATGTACAAACTTCTCTTAAATGTTACAATTGAACCCACATCCACCACTTCTGCTGGCAGCTCGTTGCACACTTGCACCCTCTGAGTGAAGAAGTTTCCCCTCAGATTCCCCTTAAATATTTCACCTTTCACCCTAAACCTATGACCTCTAGTTCTAGTCTCACCCAACCTGAGGGGAAAAAGCCTGCATGCATTCACCCTATCTATACCCCTCATAATTTTGTATACCTCTATAAGATCTCCCCTCATTCTCCTGTGCTCCAGGGAATAAAGTCCTAACCTATTCAACCTTTCCCTATAATTCAAGTCCTGAAGTCCTGGCAACATTTGTGTAAATTTTCTCTGCACTCTTTCAAGCTTATGGATATCTTTCCTGCAGGTAGGTGACCGGAACTGCACACAGTACTCTAAGTTTGGCCTCACCAATGTCTTACACAACTTCAACATAACATCCCAACACCTGTACTTCGTGCCCTAGTTTATGAAGGCCAAAGTGTCAAAAGTTCTCTTTACAACCCTATCTACCTGTGATGCCACTTTCAAGGAATTATGGATCTATATTCCCAGGTCCCTTTGTTCTACCGCACACCTCAGTGCCCTACCATTCTCTGTGTAAGTCTTACCCTGGTTTGTCCTCTGAAAGTGCATCACCTCACACTTGTCTACGTTAAATTCCATCTGCCATTTTTCAGCCCATTTTCCCAGCTGGTCCAGATCACTTTGCAAGCTTTGATAGCCTTCCTCGCTGTCCACTACACCCGAAATCTTGATGTCATCCGCAAATTTGCTGATCCAGTTTACCACATTATTACCTAAATCATTAATATAGATGATTAAACAACAATGAGCCCAACACCGATCCCTGTGGCACACCATTAGTCACAGGCCTCCAATCAGAGAGACAACCATCTACTACCACTCTCTGGCTTCTCCCGCCAAGCCAATGTTGAATCCAATTGAGTACTTCATCGTGAATGCCAAGCAACTTAACCTTCTGGAGCTGATGAGATTTTTGTAAAATAAGGGGCTCAAAGGGTTAAGAATTCAGGGCTAGAGCTGCGAAAAGCTTAAGAAGTGGTGAAAAAGATGATGTACAGAAGTAAGGGTATTGACACACAATATCGGGATAACAGGATGTGTAAACAATGAATAACAAGTCCTTGTTTGGTAAGAACTTGTCAACAAGTGGCTGCAGATGTCCTCATAGCCGAGGATAACAAGAAGTACAGATTAAGGAGTAACTGCCGTAGACTGCCATGGAATGTGAACACCCCCACCTCTCACTTACTCGAACTGTATAAATCTGTTAGCTAATCAATGTACAGACAGACTCCCTCGGACTTTGACCAGCTGTAGCCAACAGTGAGTTGGGGTAACAATGGAGTTCTCTATCTCTGCAGAGAAATCAAGAAGCTTGGTCCTGAAAATGTTTCTGAGTGATGATCTCGGTTTACAGTAATTAAGAATTTGGCGATAACAGAGCAGCCTCCCATGCAGGACTTTGTCAAAGGCCTTGCTAAAGTCTATGTAGACAACGTCCACTGCCTTCCTGGTAACCTCCTGGAAAAACTCTATAAGATTGGTTAGATATGACCTGCCACGCACAAAGCCATGTTGACTATCCCTAATCAGGCCCTGTCTATCCAAATACTTAAATATCCTGTCCCTCAGAATACCTTCCAATAATTTACCCATGACTAACGTCAGGCCCACCGGCTTATAATTTTCTGGCTTATTCTTAGAGCCTTTCTCAAACAATGGAACGACATTAGCTATCCTCCAGATTGGGATAGGTGACAGAGGAGTCTATAAGCTGTTCTTGTAGTTGAGGGTGAAGGAGGTAGTTGAGAGGGGTTTAGGAAGACAACTTGCACTGGATAAAAGCAGCTGAGGTAATCTTTACACTCTAGTATGAAATTGGAGTAGTGACCAGTTTTGGTAGCTGGAAGCAGAGTCAAAATAATTCTTCATCCAGTTTAACCAGATCAGATACTAAATGACTAAACAGTTTTACCACATCCATTCAGGATCCTCATTGTGTGGTGAGGAGTGCTGTGCCAGGCAAGGGCAAAGGAAGTGGTTTTAACGGGAACTAGAGAAAGGAGGCAGCAATTTGGCTGCACATGTTAGAGGTTGCAGAACCGCTGTAGGTGAATGGAGAGTGAAATGCTGAAATTGGAGCTCACAGATGGAAATAGAATTATCCTTGTCTGCCTAGGCAGTCCAGCAGAACTGAGGATGACTCGCTTCCTCTCCACCTTTGTGGGTTTTGAGGTGGCTAGTAAACTTTTCTACTGATGAGGCAGGTAGGTGAGTAGTTTGTGACAGGTAGGTGGGTAGTTTGCGAGGTGTGCTCCTTGCACTGCTGCTGCTTGACCTGCTGAGTTCCTCCAACAGTGTTTTTTGCTTTAGATTACAGCATCTGTAGTCTCTTCTGTCTGCAAACAAGAGAACTGGTAGAAATGCGTTCAATCTACTTTTCTGCTCTCTTTTAGTGACAACACTCCTTGAAACTATGGCAGGTTCATAAGTGAAGGGCAGAGTTATTGTGTGTGGGATCGGGATGCAGCTGCAATATTAGCTGATAAATCAGTGATCACACCACAAGCTAATTTTCATAGCAGAACCTGAAAGTGAGATGAGTAGTCTGGGGAAAACCATGCATTCAGCATAATGGCAATCAGCAGCATAATCTGTGACTATCAGTGGGGTGCATTTGGTCTTCCACTACTGCACTAAGTGGATGATAGCAAGTCAGTCACTCATGTTCCACCAGATCGATGAAAAAGCAAACCAGGCAGCAGTAGACTGGGCTGCTGATTTAGTTTCTAAGGTCCAGTCTCATCCCCTGATACTTCGTATGATCTGTGGTAAAGTCGGGTGTTTCTCCATTATGGCAGATAAACAGGTTTCACTGCATAACACAGTAAATAGTCAAGCAGGTTTGAAAAATAGTCTGGAAATAATTTAATTTTGCTCGTATAAATTTACAAATATCAGATCATTACAAAATTACATATTTCTTATTTTACAGGATGTATGTTTTCAGTAGCACACTGGTGGTTCAGTTTTGTTTTCCTATTTTCCTTCCCTGTTGTCTCACATCTCCCACACCCCCTCCATACCCTCCCTCACTTGTACCCTGTTTTATGGATTCTTCTAGAGTCTTTGAGTAATTTGAGCCCACTTACAAGCTGCGAAGGAAGGAAGACAATGGGAATCTTCCATGGATCATGGTTGAGAAATAAGACTTGGGGGGGGGGGGGGGGCGGTGCAGCTGAGGTGGACAGGGGCACGAGTATGTGACCAGTGTACTTGACCCTGACCATCACTAGACCCAGTCCTGACCATAATCATACCAAATCCTGAAGGTTAAAGCTTCCAAAGACATATGGGCAGGTTAATATGGGTGTAAAATGGGCGGCGCGGACTCATTGGGTCGGAAGGGCCTGTTACCACGCTGTAAATAACATTTAAAAACATTTTTAAAAAAATTTACATTTGGATATCCTTTAGCCTTTCAACCATGTAATATTCTAGAACAAGTACAATTTTAACAAAGAATTTCTGTAATGCTTCAGTTGTGTAATTCCACTTGCTTACTCCATTCCACAGATCTAACTGCTGCTTTTCGGAGTTCAGGGCTCCCTCTCCAAGCCTTCCCACCAATGGTTACTTTACCTTCTTTATTAGTGAGCGGCATTAACCTCGTGCAGGCCGCAGGACCTCCAGCTGAGTACCATTCTGATTCTGCAGAGTCCATGAACGAAATTCCAGTGGTCCAGACAAGACTTGGCAGTGCAGCAGTGGTCAAGCACACCAAGACAACCTTTCACAGCACAAAGGACAACTTTGAAAATTCTCTTCAGACTCTGATTCCCAAACAGCAGTGTGATGAAGAACCGGTGCCATCTTCTGCTGTGCGGCCAATTTTAAGGAAAAGCGTTAAAAAATCTGAAGGCTTGGATCCAAAAGTTGAACTGCTTCACAGTGTTCCGCCTGTGAATGTTAGTCACAAGAATGGCAAACTTCCCCTACCGGAACTATTGCATAGTCCTAGATCTGGATCTGTGAACCAGAAACTGTCCAGTTAAAAATTACCCAGATTTGCCTGTGTTCTTTCGCCTTGCCAGGGATAACTTGGATCCAAAACCAAACACAGCTCCTGGATGAGTTTGATGTTCAATTGGTTTCAAGGTACACATGTTAAAACTGGGTCCCCAGCAATCATTCAGTTTAGGTGTACGAGGATGGCAACCACAGGAAGTGGTCTGTGATACTACTTGTCCATTGTGGCCTAAAACTGGGCACGACTTTGGAATTTAAATGATTAGCATATTTTTTCCTTTTTATATCCGTATATAAATGAGAGCTGATATGTTCTATGGAAATATCACTCCTACAGAGGTTTTAATATATTTTGCTGTTATTTTTATATTAATGTAATTTGTCACTATCATCTATATAAATATCTGATATACATATATACTGTATATCATCTCTGTAAATCATTTGGCCAATCCTTAATAGAACTGTTTCTCAGGGACAGGTTCAGTACTGTGTTTTAGCAGGTATCACATCAGATTTTCTTTTAAACATTCTGCCTACTCTACAAATTGGAAATCGTGACAATCTGGGAAAAAAAAGCATCATTTAGCAGATTCTTTCAACACCTGAAAATGTAGCATTTATTTTGTGTGGCCTTGGCATTCTGTTAAAGGTAGTGTGACATTACTTTTTTTATGTAAATTTTATTTCTATGTAATTCAATGGTTTATTCTCTTAAGTGCCAATCACTTTATCGATGTAATTTTAATTAAATCTTTTTAAGACTATGGCACTGTTTTTGTACTGAAATAAATCATTTTAAGTTATACCTTTTGTAAAGACCATAAGAATTAGGCCATCTGGCCCATCGAGTCTGCTCCGCCATTTGACCATGGCTGATTTGTTCTTCCCTCTCAACCCCATCCTCCTGCCTTCTCCCCGTAACCTTTGACGCCCTCACTAATCAAGTTACTGTGGAATAACTACATCACTAAAATATCATGTCATATATGCTTAAGAGTTGTTTCCTCCTCCTGTTTTCTACTAAGCCTCCACACTAGAATTAAATATTGGGAAGACCAAAATGATCATCTTCAGCTCCTTACCACAAGCTGCAACCCTTTTTTCTCAACTCACGTTTGTGGAGATTAGAATTACTCCACCACAAATTATTGTGCACCTCAGTGGATACGCAGCCATCACGCCAAGAAACAAGGCCACATACTATGATCAGAGCATTGAATTCAACAGCCATTGACTGTGTCCCAACATTAGCAAACACAGATTTTAGAAGGGAAGCATCTGTTTCCTTCTACATTAATTATATCCCTGCAAACCCAGCACACTTGTTCCATCATAGGATGGAGAACATGCAAGGATTACGGATTAAACCAAGACAATCATGGTGAGAGAAATTCCAATGATATACCCGATTTAATGGTGAAGGACAATGGCGCTCTCTCTGGAACAATGTCATGAATAAAATATAAATTGCTGTAAATTTGTTATGAACCATACAAGGAGGATGTAGCCATCATTTACACCAGTGGAAACTCTACTAAGCCATTGTGTCATTCAGTCTGTCTTGCTCTCCTTCCTATCACAAACATCCCCTTTGTTCTCGACCCTTCTGCAGAACAACCAAAACAATGTTTGATCTCAAACGTTTCTCAGTACCTGAAGCATTAACTCTGTTTCTCCACAGATGCTGCCTGACCTTCTGTATTTCCAGCATCTTCTGTTTTTATTTCAACTTTCCAACAACAGGAGATGTTTGCTTTTCATATGTTCCCTGTTGTGATTGCAGCAAAGGAAGTCAAACAAATGAATATATCATCAAAGGTGGCCCCCTCAGTCTTTCCAGGGCATGTGACCAATATCCATTAGCCAAACCAGATCTGCACATCAATATATCTGTTGCTGTCACTGCCTTATAAGAGGATTGGTAGAGATCTAGTTATGGTCCTATCAACTGCAGATAGTACTTGGCATGACGAGGCCATTAGAAAGGGAGGGTGGTAGAGCACAAAACCTTTGCTTTGGCTCGGCTATAGGGGGTTAAGTTGGAAGGATGAGAAGGGATCCCACTTTCTTGCTGAAATCTGTGCTGGGTTAACAGATCTCAAGCAGTGGTGGATATCCTGCAGTTTGCCTCTGCATCATCAAGTGGGTGAAAAGGTAGAAATCAGACACGGTTTCTTTTATGTGCTCACAAACTCTTGCTGGAAATGCATGCGTGGATGTTGGATAATAACAGCTTCATCTCTGAGAGGGTGTTCCCACCCAACAGAAAATGTCCAGGTTCATAATGAGCAATGGCTGCATGGGTAAAGCACCAGAGGACAGAGAGTGTCCATTGAACTACCTGAGCAGGAACTTGACACCATCATGGAGTGAGAAGGAAACAAAGAAAAAGATAAATTGGATGAGCAGTATCTTCATTATTCTGTTTTATAAAGTTAGTACATATGGTGGTCAGTAAGTACAATAAAGAATTTCCCATGGATTAAGATCCCCTATTTGCTCTCAGCAGTCTGAAGTTGTGGACTAGCTGAGGTAGAAAAGAGGTCCTTAACCTCTAAACCTATCCCCCTCAATGATACCTGGTCTCTGTGGTACAGTAGCTTTCACTTTGGTTTTATCTCTTCCATGGTGGTCAACATAAATTGAAAAGGAGAGAAGGTAAGAACACCTGTATTAATGTGTATTCGAATACTGATGTTCCTGCCAGCTTTAGTTCTAGTATAAGCAGACTGCCTTTATGTGGAATATGATTGCTAGCTCACTTTGTTCCTAGATTGCAGTTGTGTCATCTTAATAGTTATACTGTGTATCCCGTGAGAAACGCTCCATCGGGTGCATGTAATAGCAGTTTATTCTTGGAAAGATTTTTATGGGCCCTCTTTAAACTCAACGGCAAATAAGTTGCAATTATAAAGTATTTTCTCATAAACATGCATACTTGATCCAATGTAACAATGTTTACTACAAAATAAATGATAAAATGAGTGCAATAACATGATAATTAATAGCAATGTAAAATGAGTAATTCATGCATTCCTCAAGCAATCAATTTAAAAGTAAACCATTTCTTAAGAAGTCTCTAACATTTTTGGAGATGTTAATTTCATCTTGATGACTGAGAAAGTGTATAAGGTATAATGAAGGGTTAGGAGAGTAAAAGATTGTGAGCCCTGAGACGTGATTTAAAGGGTACATCACTATGGCTGTAATAGACTGCTTGAAATAGCTGTGCTTCGCTTTGCAGTGCCTTGCTTCAGAGATTTTGCTTTCTTCAGTTAGTTTTCTTCAGCCTTGAGGTATGATAATACCAAGTACAATCAGTTCCTGTCTCAGCAAGTCTGCACAATTGACTCTTGCGCCACCAAACTGACCCTGAGCCCACCACAATAAACCTTATGTATACAAAGATAACCGGTGGAACAAGATGGTTTGAAAAGATTAAGGAACTTTAGCATTAGTAGAAATAGTAACTTTTTTAAGTAAATTCCTTTGTCTGTAACCAATCACGGTGTAGAAAATAAGTGCCATGCTGCCTGACTAATGCATGATCATTCCTTGTATGGTAATTGTTTGCACCTCTGAAAAAGTATAAGAATGTATGTAGATCAATGTGTCTCAGAGACCACCCGGTCCGGGATGTAGGTGCCTGCTTGGTGCTCTCTCCTCAGATCAAGTAATAAAGAGATTGAACGAGAACAGTGGTCTTTTGAGTCTTCTCTCCGACCGAACTCGACAATTTTGGCGAGCCAGCCAGGAGTCCAAACGGCACCCAGCGGTGAATCGGTGTAAGTGGAAGAGGCAGAAACTCGCGATTGGAGACGAGACGGGCCCACAGGGCAATTTGATCCTGGTCTCCTCTCAGCCGCGATTCTGTAGCTCTCCCCCTTCGATCCCCGACTGGAGTGACCTAAGGACTCCTTGAACCAGAGAAGGGGAAATCGGTCGGTAAGACCTATTTATTTAAGTATTATTAATCTGGCTCGGCGCAGAGCAGGGTAACCAGGCCCTGCCTGCTGACAAAGGTTTGAACGATTCGATTAGGCGTCGAGTGAGGTAACCAGGCCTCACCAGCTGACGATTAGTGAGACAAGGAGAACGAATGGGGGAAATTGGGCCCCGATAAGACCCGATAAAGAGTTGAAGGTAAGAGATTGTGAGCGCTCGGGGAAAAGAGAAGGGGAGGAGGAGATAAGAGTCACCAAAACAGCATCCTGCCTTAAACCGGTTGTCAAGAGGGGAAATCCCCCACGCGAAGGTCAGGATCTGAAGTGGATGCCAGAGTAGAGTGACAAAATGGGTCAAACTTTAGACAAAGGGGATGTTAAAACACCCTTGGGAAAATTGTGTAAAGAAAATCCAGATCTAGAAAAGAGTTTTCATCAACTTAGTGCACGATTGAACAAGAAATTGGGGGACTATAATTGGCCATTGGGGGGGGACTTGGGATTTAGAAAAATGTACGCGTGCTGAAACAGAGGTTTGGAAAACAAATTGTTCGCAAAATTGGAAGGATCTCATTACTTAAATGGGAAGGGGTGGCAGAGAAATTGAATGAGAAATCTAAACAGACCTCTTGGGAAGTAAAGGCTAAAAGGAGGGATATCCCTATTACAGATGACCAGGGTATACCCCGTCCATATATAGTCCTTAAAGCCTTGTCTGAATTGTATGATAAAAAAGGAATTAAAGCAAAGGGGGAAACTGGTAAACGAATGGCGCCTTTGGACATGTCTGGACTTCAACTACTTTTTGAGAGTGGGGGAGACACTGATATGGAAGAGGTAATTGCCTCCGCCCCTCCCTTACCCCAACGAGGTGCGGCTTTTGCCCCATTGTATCCCCAATTCCCCTCCCAACTTCCCACCTACTCAGGATTGGAGGAACAGAGAGCTGAGAAAGTTCGACCTAGTAGGGAGAATTTTTTTGACCGCATCGCTTGTCATACTAGGTCGTGATAATAAGGGAAACCTTCAAACTCCCCCGGAAAGTAACCCAGGAGCTAGGGAGATAAAGACTCTCTAGGGCGCAAAGCCCAAGACTCCAGCAACCCATCATCAGACCTTGGCACCCAACCTCAGGCAGGTCCATAGCAAACCCACAGGGAAGGGAGTGCATTTTAAACCGCCCTGAGAATGGGCAGAATAGCGACCCTGAGGATACGGACTCAGATACAGATGATAACCATTCAGGGAGGCATTGGCTAGAACCGTCCCCTGATCGGCCATACCTAAGTGGCAGTGATCCCTCGGAAAAGTCTCTGAAGGCCCTGGGTAAACGACAACTTCCCATACGAAGGGCTCCAAACCCCAGGGCGGGTCAAAATGGTCAGGGTAACACGGTTGAAGTATATACCCCCTGGAAACCCCAGGAGATGTATATGATCATGAATGGGGCCCCCGATAGGAAAACAAAACCCGAAGATTTTATTGAGCACATAATGAGTACCATTAGAATCTATCAGGCTACACCCAGGGACCTATACAGCCTTTGCTGTATGTCCCTTTCTGTGCACAAGAGGGACAAATGGCAACAGAATTTGCAACATAATACATGGGAGGAATTTGAGGTCATCCACCCCAACTTAGGTGATCAGGTGCGCCTAATAAGGGAAGCCCTTCAAAAAACGCTGCAACAACTGATAGATTTAATGAGAGTGATGCCCTGTAAGCCAAAGAAAGATGAGGATGGCCCAGATTTTTTCAATAGGTTCTGCTCCACCTATGCGACCTATGCGGGTGATGAGAATTTCCAGAGGGGAAATACAATGACCACAATGGTACCTGCTATTTTGAGTTGATCATTTCCATATCACCAGATGCTATGCGTTTCCTCATGACCGAGTATTCTGTTGTGTGTGAATAATGCCCATCAGATTAATTACCAACACATGATTGCTGTGTTTGTGGCAAACAAATCAAACACCTTAGGAGAGAGATGGAGTGAAGAAAAAGACTATGCAGGGGACCCCCGCGTTACAGTCATTTTGGGTTACGGAAATTTACCCTTGCAGAATTCACAAATCACTACCCAAAAATCTGATATACGGAATAAAACTTGCTCACAGAATTAGTGCGGGGGAAAAGAAACTTAATAAATAAACACAAAATTTTGTTTTCAACTTGTGTTTCTTGATGCATGCGCAGATGACGTGGCTTTGCATTGCAGAAAGTCGCAATACAGCCCAATTTCTCAGAACACAAACCCCCGTAACGCAGGGACTGCCTGTATGTGTGAGAAATCTCTTGCAGGCCACAATGTTCTTTGGTCAGTATATTTATAGAAACATTTGCTATATGACATGGCAGAAACAACATAAGTAGATTTTGGGTTTTTTTTCCACAAACATAATAAATTCTTGTTTATTCCTAAAGTGGTCAATTTATTAGGTGAGTACTGATGACGTCTTTTCTCTTCTAGATGTGGATTAACCTGCTGCCCAGTTCAAAATTGTTCTGTTTTTCCAAGTCTCAAGATTTAGGGTTAGTAATAATTGTGAATGCAGCCCTTCAGTGTGACTTTCAGCTATATTAATGAAGGCAGTAATAATTCACGGATTTGATTGGTTCTGATAGTCTCCAGGTCTGTTCTCCAATTAATCTGATTGATTAATCACCAGTCTCTCTGCCAGTCTAATTCAACCGAACCAGAGTGACTGTGGATTCTGTTTCTTCAATGCAGTTTGTTTTTTCAATTGTGCATCCAGTCTGTTCATTCAGTGCCTTTTAGCTGTACAGTTGAATTTTATCTTGCTGCTGAATTTACCTGCAGAACACAGCTTACAGATGTTTCCTGGGTATGTGTGCTTTAACACACATTACGTCCATTGTCAGAGAAGAAAATACCTGCATTTATAGAGCATCTAATCACTTTAAACATTTTTAAGTGACTGTGGATTGTCGGCAGATGGTTGGAATAATGTAAGACATGAGTTCAAGGTGCTTGTGCTAACATTTAAAATCCTAGCCTGTCTAGAATTCAACATCCCTAGATTAAAAGGTTCTTGTGTCACTTTCTGGTGCTCAAGGAGCTTGTTATCCAGGACAAAGTAGTCTGCTTAATTGGCACTCAAACCATCACACTGAACATTCACTCCCTTCACCACCAGCCAAACATAGGCACAATGCATACTAAAAAATACGCTGTAATCACTGGTCATTTCTGCATCTTGCAAGCCCATGATCTTGACCACCCACAAAGACAAGGGCATCAGGCACATGGGATTACCATCACCTGCAAATTTCCTGATGAGCAAATTATCTTGACTTGGAAATATAGCTGTTATTTACTCCATCACTGGATCTAAGTCCTGAAACTCCCAACTCAATAGCACTATAGGGATACCTTCACCATTATATGCGAATGGAATAGTATCAGAGAACATCTGCACTTCTGAATGGTCATAGTTGAAGCAGCTGAAGATGGTTGGGCGAAGGACATAGTTCTGAGGAATTCTAGCAGTAACATTCTGGGAGTGAGATGCCTCTAACAACATTCCTTCATGTGCAATGTGTGTCCACAGCCAGTGGAGATATTTCTCCTCGGTTTCCATTGATTTCAGTGTTACTAACATGAGGAAAGATTAAATTGAGGTGTATAAAATAATGAGTACTGGAGTTGTTTGTTTCAACACATTTCCTTTGGCAAGGAGGTCAAACCTATGTATGTGGGCATGGCCATTGGTAAAGTAATTGGTAAAAAGATTGAAGGGTAGTTGAAGAAAAGTTTGAGGTTAGGAAATTGGGACATACATGAAGTAACCTACAGGCTACAGCTCCAGAACTGAAAAGTGAATTTTGGATGGGCATCTCTTTTACAGCTGGCATAGGAACAGTGGGGTTAATGGCCACAAATTTCTGTGAACCATTATCTCAGCCATCAGGGTTCTGTTGCACCGCATACCTGCATGGCTTTTGTTGCATACGTACTGTCATAAGCCCATATATGCTTGGGTTGTTTCCCAGAGTTATAGACCATGTATTCTGCACATAACAATTATCATCTACTCTGATTTCTCAAGATGCAGGTGGTAGTTCACACTGAAGCATCATAGAGGTTTTGTGACATCAGGCAAAGCACCATGCACTGAACTGCATGCTTCATTAATTGTTGACCGCAATTGTGCTGGGTGGAGGTGATTGTTCCAAACAGAAGAACCAGCATTTGGCCAACCCCTCTCCTGTCCCTGGCTTGTATAGATGTGCTGTCAGGTCTGGCACAGAATTAGGATTGGCATTCATTTGAACATGAGGAAAAGGGAAGTTATAATGCTTTCAATTATTTCTTAGTGTTTTAATACGTTTTAAATTATTTTTTAATTTGTTTACTGAAATTTGAGTTGTTTTGAAATCCCTCTGAATAAGGCCTTCCTGACTGCAGAATATTTGCTCAATCTGCCCTCATCATCCATCTCAGATGATTGCAATCACTTTTTAATGGTTCACATTAACCATAACTGCCGTCACACTCTCTCTCTCCTCATCGTTCTCCCTCTCTCTCCTCTTCTCCCCATCGCCGTCTCTGTCCGTCGCGCGCTCTCTCTCTCTCCCCCTCTCCCTTTCCCTCTCCCTCTCTGCTCTGTCTCCCCTTCCTCCAACATGTACATGCTCTGCTTATTATTCTTTGACAAGGGAGTATGAAATCCATTGAAATCCCTTTGCAAAGAGGCTACCAATGACCCTTCTAATATAAAATCTTCAGAACTGATAAATGTTCCAAGTATCTAGCCTGGAGGGAGCCTGAGTCAACAGTCGTCTTGACACCCATGAGCAATATGGTCCTTGCCCGACCTTACTGTTGCAATTGCAGCTGCAGTAGGTGGCAGCTTTCAGTGAATGAATCATGGATATTTCACACACTTGTCACGTATGTGTGATTGAGAAAAGGATGTTACTTGGAATATTGAGTTCCAATATGGCAGTGCTGTCATGCTGTCAAATAATACACACTGATTGATATGATCCGCCTACTCTGCATACATTGAGCAGACATTAGCTGTGATTCTGGCATCACAAATATGTGCATATACAGTACATTGGATGCCACTCTTCAAACCTGCAACACTATGGGTGCTATTTTGGTTGCACGTTTCACTGTATGCTGCAGTCACTAACTGACCTAGCTGTCTCCAAAGATCATTGTAAAGTTGAGTAATTGGGTCATAATGTCCTTGTTATTTCTGTGGTCCTCTTTCTGCTGCCTTAGTAACAATAACTGTTGGCCTTTTGTTGACAATGATCAAGTGCTGTAACTGAAATGCCAGTGGAGATGGCTGAATTCAGACATTATGTAAGCCCTAAACCTTGCAATGATTTATGTGTTGTTGGCAACATCTCCAGCATTCACTCAAAGGAACCCTTTACTGTGCAGCAGATCACCTCTATCTGCAATTTTCCTGCAAGCTGTCCTTTAAATTTCAAATCTCTTTTAATTCTAGATTTTGAACACGTCATTCCAGTGATTACTCAAGTGAAGTATTCCCGTGTGCACAGGGGATTAGTCTCATCCACAGGTGCCTCCAAGTTGCGAGGTTTGCTTTGAATCCTCCTTACTTTCTCAAGCAGCTATTTAGTTCCCTCTTACCATATCAGGAAAGAAAATGGTAGACTTTGTGCAGTCTATGGTAAATCACAAATTTATTTTTGTATTGTAGCGGCTGCTACCGCGATGCGAAAGTAAGACACTAGTCGATCAGTTGCAGAACAAAAACTGATTTATTTTCCCGCCTTGCGCGGGCCTTTTAAAAGGAATGGTTCCCACCCACCAAAAATGGAAATGATGTATGCGCTACGTCATCAAACTTTTCCCACACGCGATTTCTCCCCGTCGCTCAGGGAAGAAGAAGGCCCAGTGCCACCTTGGGCCTCGCCGCTCCGACGATGCGCGACTCAACCACCGAGCCAGTTCGCTTGCTCAGACGGTGAGTCGCTACACAACTCCCGCCCCCCCCCCCCCCACCCCAAGAACTAGCGATACGGTCCCCAAGGTTCGCGGGCTATGCTAGCCGTTGCTTAGGAGGTCAGGCTCTGCGTCGCGGTGTTGGGACCTCGACCGGTTGTTGTAGGTCTAAATGGGCTGGTTTGAGGCAGTCCGTCGTGAAGACCTCTTCCTTGCCCTCAATGTCCAACATAAAGGTGGACCCATTATTCCTGATGATCCAGAACGGCCCCTCGTATGGTTGTTGCAACGGTGCCCGGGGTGTGCCCCTGTGAATGAAAACGAACTTACAGTCTCGTAGTTCCTTGGGCTCACAGGATGGGGCTCGACCATGCCGCAAAGTGAGATGGGTGCCAAGCTACCGAGCCTCTCGCACAGTCTTTCCAGGACTGCCACAGGTTGTTCCTCTTGGCCCCGAAGGGCGGGTATGAACTCCCCTGGGACAACCGGGGCGCACTGTACACGAGTTCAGCAGATGAAGCATGGAAATCTTCCTTGGGGGCAGTGCATATGCCGAGCAGGACCCAAGGCAGTTTGTTGACCCGGTTAGGATCTTTCAGGCGGGCCATCAGGGCTGATTTCAGATGGCGGTGGAAACGTTCCACCAACCCGTTTGATTGAGGGTGGTAGGCCGTGGTGGTGTGCAGCTGCATCCCTAGCATGTTCGCTAATGCAGACCAGAGGCTAGAGGTAAACTGGGTGCCCCTGTCTGAAGTGATGTGGGCCAGAACACCAAAAGGCGAGATCCAAGTTGTGAGCAGCACCCGGGCGCAGGAATCAGTCGTGATGTTGGATAGAGGGGTTGCCTCTGGCCACCTCCTGAACCGGTCCACGATGGTAAGGAGGTACCGGGCTCCTCTTGAAACTGGCAGAGGACCAACGAGGTCGACGTGGATGTGGTCGAACCTCCTATGGGTAGGCTCGAACTGCTGTGGTGGGACCTTGGTGTGTCATTGGATTTTTGATGTCTGGCAGTGCGGACAAGTCCTGGCCCACTCACTGACCTGTTTGTGCAGGCCGTGCCAGACAAACTTGCTGGCGACCAGTCGGACAGTTGATCTGATGGACGGGTGCACCAAATCATGTACCGTCGAAAACGCGTTTCCACCAGGCTGCAGGGACTATAGGGCGGGGCTGACCTGTTGCTATGTCGCAAAAGAGGGTCTGCTGACCTGGACCGACTAAGAAATCTTGGAGCTGCAGGCCCGAGACTGCGGTTCTGTAACTGGGCAGCTCGTCGTCGGCTTGCTGTGCGTCAGCCAGGACCGTGTAGTCTACACCCAGGGACAGGCTGTGGATGGTGGGTCTGGAAAGCATGTCAGCAGCGACATTGTCCTTTCCGGAGACATGTTGGATATCCGTTGTGAATTCGGAAATGTAGGACAAATGTCGCTGCTGACGAGCTGACCAGGGATCGGAGACCTTGGAGAAGGCAAAAGACAAAGGCTTGTGGTCAGTGAAAGCGGTGAAAGGCCTGCCTTCTAAAATGTACCGGAAATGCCAGACAGCCAGGTACAGCACTAGAAGTTCCTGATCAAAAGCGCTGTATTTCAGTTCGGGTGGTCTAAGTTGCCTGCTGAAAATGTTGTGTTTCTGTGTTTCTGGGGTGAGGTCGCTTGGTTGCTGGGACTGGTTTAGGTAGGCGTTGGGCCCGCGGTCTGGCGATTTGGCTGACGGATGACTCGCTCTCGCTTTTAGCCTTCCACAGGACATCTGCCCGGGTGGCTACCTCACGTGGGTTGCTGAAATCGGCATCGGTCAACAGCAGGTGAATGTCATCGGGTAGTTGTTCGAGGAAGTCCTGTTCGAACATCAGGCAGGGCTTGTGTCCCTCAGCCAAGGCCAGCATCTCGTTCATCAGGGCTGATGGGGATCTGTCCCCCAGGCCGTCGAGATGAAGCAGGCGGGCGGCGCGCTCGCGACGGGAGAGGCCGAAGGTCCGAATAAGAAGGTCTTTGAAAGCCGGGTACTTGCCTTCCTCCGGAGGAGACTGGATCAAGTCTCCAACCAGGGCGGCTGTCTCCTGGACAGGGAGCTAACCACGTGGTAGTACCGTGTGGAGTCGGAGGTGATCTGCTGAAGTTGGAATTGTGCTTCGGCCTGGTCGAACCACACGCGGGGCTGAAGCGTCCAAAAGGTGGGCAGCTTGAGTGCCACTGTATTGGCTGCTGTTTTGTCGTCCATTGTGTGGGTCCAAAATCCGTTTGGACCGTTGGGGTCACCAATGTAGCGGCTGCTACGGCGATGTGAAAGTAAGACACTAGTCGATCAGTTGCAGAACAAAAACTGACTTATTTTCCCGCCTTGTGCGGGCCTTTTAAGAGGAACGGTTCCCGCCCACCGAAAACGGAAATTACGTATGCGCTACGTCATCAAACTTTTCCCGTGCGCGGGTTCTCCCCGTCGCTCGGGGAAGACGAAGGCCCAGCACCATCTTGGGCCTCGCCGCTCCGACGACGTGCGACCCGACCGCCGAGCCAGTTCACTTGCTCGGATGATGAGTTGCTACAGTATTATATTTTTCATCAAAACTGAACTGGGTTCCACAAAATCTGCCATGCAACCTCATGCACGTTATTCTCCTTCTGTTGTTTCCTGACATTTGGGCAAGTTCTTAATTTGATCAGGAATCTATTTTCAATTCTATGAGCAATAATTGTACCTAGCAGTTACTTATCTTTCGCTTTCTGGAATTCCATATGAAACAAGCAGAAGTATCTCTCTGTTTACTACTTCTGTTGCTTCTTTGACATCAGAATAACCAGGCATGATCTACTTATTACTCTGATCATTTAGGCTACTCAGACACTCAATCTGCAGGCAGGAAATTAAAACTAATGATTATAGACCAGCAGGTCAATGTTTTCCCCCGCTCACCTTTTTTTTAAGTATTGGTCTTATGTGCAATTTTCCACTCTAAAGAAATGACTCTCAAATCAAAATAGCTTTTGAAGATTATAGTCAGGTCATCTGTAATGTTCAGATCCATTTTCTTTAGTAGACTGGCTGAAAACCTTTTGTTTTCAGGATAAATCACTCACCCCTTAAAGCCATTAGACACAAAAAATGCAATAGAAAAGAAAACAAAATCTCAATGGTTTAATTTTATATATTTTTATATTTCATTGATATAAACCAATAGATAAAGTAGTGTCTCTTTTAATTTTGTCTTGCTGGTGCTAGATACTCTGATTTTGCAGTTGTATCGGTTTTGTGGCACAAGATCTTACAGTCATCTGTTGTTCCAATTATTTGAAAAGGGACGTTGGTCTCATTACGTTTCCTCATTCCTGTGCTGATTGGCCTCAGTTCCCAGCCGTTGCAAAACATGAGACGGATGCACTACTATTTTATGCACTCAGCACTTACTCGGACTGATGGAATACAAGTCACCTTCCTGTCCTCACTGTAAGGATCAATGCCAAATAAGAGAGGGGTTGAAGGTGAAGTAAGCAGTACTGTCCCAGTTGGGAGCTCGCATATGAAATAGATGTAGGATTAGGTTGCATGGCCCCTCCAGCCTGCTCTAATGCTCAGAAGGAGAATGGTTGAGCTGATCTTTGCCTCCTCTACATTGGTGAGACCAAACGCAGACTAGGTGACTGTTTCGCAGAACACCTGCGCTCTGTCCGTAACCGCGACCTGCATCTCCCCGTTGCCAGTCACTTCAACTCCCCCTCCCACACTATCACAGATACGTCAGTCCTCGGCCTCCTCCACTGCCAGGAGAATTCCAAGCGCAAAGTGGAGGAACAGCACATCATTTTCCGTCTTGGAACCTTGCAGCCTAACGGCATGAATATTGAATTCTCCCACTTTAGGTAATCCCCACCCCACTTCCCCACAAATCCCCCACCATGCTTCCTCTCTTCTTCCCTGTCATAGCCTCCTTTTTTCCTCTCTCACCTTTTATCCATCCACCGGTGGATCTCCTCTCCCGTCCTCCCCCGCACCTACCCATCACTATGTCTTACCTGCATCTACCTACCACCATCTTGTGCCCACCCTGCCTCCCCTCTTTTGTCCACCTATCACTGCTCTGCTTTTCCCTCCTATACCATATATTGGGCTTTTCCTTTTCCTATCTTCAGTCCTGAAGAAGGGTCCTGACCTGAAACGTTGACCGCCTGCTTTTCTCCACAGATGCTGCCTGACCTGCTGAGTTCCTCCAGCATCATCATGTTTTTCATCTAGATTCCAGCATCCGCAGTCCTCTGTTTCTCTGATCTTTGCCTCAAGTTATACTATCCTGCCTGTTTCCACTGGGCTGCACACCAAGTGACACACACAGTCTGAGTAATCGTAGGTGGAGCCTCTTCTTGAGTCACCCATTTGAATGGGGAGCCACCAATTTTGAGGCAGTAGTCTTGCAGCTGCTCTCCCTATGACCATTTACATTAACTGAGCTCCAATAAACAGAAGGGTACTGTAGGTCACGCTGGCTGCTTGCCAAAAGTCCACTGCCCAGCTTTCACTGTGGAATAATGGGGTGGATGGAAAATCAGCCTTGTTCTACTTTGTAGGAATCACAGTTTTGTCTATGAGAATAGGCGTCTGTATTGTTACATGCAATAAAATTAGTAAAGGAAAATCATATCATAATACTTATGCTAAAATAAGTTTGTTTTTCCTCTATTTGCTTTGATTCTAATATTTTATGACATCCTGCATTAAGGGCTTTGGCTCATGACTTGATTTCTCAATTGGACATTCTTTTAAAAACCCCATTGCTCTGGTTGCCACAGGGAGGGAATAGATACTGCCTGGATAACCCAAACTAAGTGATAGGTCCCTTTTTTGTTCAGTTATTCATGGGATTTGCACATCACTGGCAAGGCCAGCATTCAATACCCATACCTCATTGCCTTTCAATTGGGTGTCTATTTGGCCCTCTCAGTGGACAGTGCACACTGCTGTGGGTTAATGGTTGTGAATAGGTCAGATTGGGTTAAGAGAGCAGATTTCTTTCCCTGAAGGATATTAATGAATGGCATTGTAATTAGAAAAGCTATCTGGTAGTTTCATTACTGGCTCAATCCTTGTTTTTAAGTATCACATTATTTAATTGATTGAATTTAAATTCCTGTGATGGGATTTGAACATGAAAAACACTATGATGCTGGAGGAACTCAGCAGGCCAGGCAGCATCCATGGAGAAAAGCAGGCGGTCAATGTTTTGGGTTAGGACCCTTCTTCAGGACTGGCTTGCTGAGTTCCTCCAGCATCATAGTGTTTTTCATCTAGATTCCAGCATCTGCAGTTCTTTGTTCCTCTGGGATTTGAACATATCTATAGATCAGTGATTCAAGCTTCTAAATTACCAGTCCATTAACTTGATTACTATGTTACGATCCCAATGATATTGAAACTATAAGTATCTTTTAAATTTACATTAAAGAAGGGATAATCATTTAAATTATTGTTTATAGCAAATGTTCCACCTATTGATTAAGATTCTTTCTGTTAAAATGGACTCACTGAAACAAGGCTGTTGCTACTACAACTGTAACCAGTGACCCTGGTCACTTTATTGCGTTGTGCTATTTTATCACGCCCTCTTGATGTTGCATAGCTTGTTGCTACGGCTACAGGAAAAACAGAAAATAACATCTCTTCACTTTAAAGGAACATTTTGTAACTGAACAGGAACAGAAGAACTTAGTGGAGAGGCTCTCAAAACAAAGCTGAAAGAGCTCAAAGGTGAGAACACTGATTCCTCCTTATTTAATCCAGTAACAGAGGCTATAAATGCTTCAGTGTGTAAAAGATGTGGTAGGGTTTGTACAGACTGAAAGATTAAGCAGTGTTGATCTGCTTACAGACTTGAGAGCATTGTCCTGATGTGTTAAAGAACATTAAATTTTTTTTGATATTTCAAATTATTTCATGCCGAGTATGATCTCTTTACATTCTTTTTCACCTCTTCCTTCCAAGAGTTGTGCTATTGTCTCGGTTCTTCACACAGAAAGTCCAGCTGTACTACTTACATTTTGCTGAAATGTGTACTAGTTTCCACGGGTCATGGTCCTTTGTTCCTAGTGTTCTGTGTAGTTATTGAAGTGAAAATATAACTCAGTGAAAAGAAATTGCTTCCTTGTGTCCTGCATCAGACTCAGGACATCAGTAAGCATGGAATGCTTTTAAAGTCCTGTCATTGTTGTTATACAACCAACTGGACTACATTAAAAGAAACTACAACTAGCAACCAAATCATTACACAATCTCCTTTTGATGATAGTTGAGATAATAACATTGGTCACAGTGGAAAACAGGTATAAGATACCTTGTCCTTAAAATTATTCCAGAGATAATTTAGTAAGTCATCTAAAAGTTAGTGCTCTGATAATGCAGCACTACCTGGGTACTGAAACTGAAGGATCAGCAGATATACTCAAGTTTATTTTTCAGTATCAACTGTGGCTCACTTCTGGTTCAAATCCCATTCCAGTGAGTTGACCACAATCACCCAGGCTGACACCTCAGGGCAGTGCTGTAAAAGTGTTACTCTATCAGAATTGGTATATTTTGGAAGTGAATTTAAATCATCACCTTGTCTGCTGTCTTGAGTACCCCATGCCTTATTTTCAAGTAGAGGATGGAGTTATCGCTGATATATAGACCAATGTTTATCTCTCAACCAACATCACAAAAATAGACTGGCTGATCATTGTCACATCGAAGTTCATGGGAGATGGCCTTTTACAAACTGATTACTCTGTTTCCTACATTACACCAGTGACTACACTTGGACAGGTAGATGGATAGGAAAGGTTTAGAGGGATATGGGCCAAGCACGCATAGATGGGATAAGCTGAGATGGGAATCTTGTTTGGCATGGACCAGTTGGGCCAAAGGGCCTGTTTCTGTGCTGTATGACTCTATGACTTAAAAATGTATTTCATTGAATGAAAGGTGCTTTGAGATGTCATAAAAGGTAATATATAAATGCAAGTCATTCTTTTATTGTTAAAGGCACAATATACATTTAATATAAACAAAAAGTACTGGAAATACTCAACAGGTCAAGCAGCAGCTGTGAAGGAAGACACAGAGTTAATGTTTCAGATCATTGACCTTTCATCAGATGAGTTCTGATACAAGGGTTTCAAACAGAAACATTAACTACTGTTTCTCTCTCCACAGATGCAGCCTGACCAACACAGTATTTTCAGCATTTTCAGTGTTTTGCTTTTGCAGCATAGATGCAAGTTATTGTGATGGGTCTTGAATCACAACTTTCCTGCATCAGAATCAACCCATAACCACCACCATCACTGAAACTCCATTAGCTGTGCAAGAGGAAAATTAAAATTACTGATCCCTGTGGCATACAAATGAGGAGGCAAAAAATCTCATATTCTAGGAGTTTATTCAATTTTTCACAACCTAAAGTTTTCTGCATTAGTCCATGAATCCACAATGTTGAAATTCATTTTAGCTTTTGAAGGTGTCAAATAGCACCAGGAGAAAAGGAGGTATTTTGCATTGGTGAATTTCACAAGATGCCCCAGAGCTATTGCGTCTGTTTGTCCCAAATTGTTTGGAGACTTAAGTTCAAGGGAGGGGTGGTGTAGGAGAGCAGAGAAGATGTCTATCTGTATTTTTGTTCAATATAAATAATAGCACAAGCAAAAAACCTGACTTCAAGTTGGACTTAAAAATCATCAGACTATTAAAATATGCATTTACAGTAGGAAATGGAAATTGAATTGGTGAGAGAAGAGGTAATTCATAATCCCTGTGCCACTATAAATAAAGGTAGTTTGGATAATTCAGAATAAGGCCGGTTCTTTGAGGGAGTTTTGTTATAATCCTAAATTCATAATTTCCACTGCCATAAAAACCAGCAGTCTTTTGTTGAATTGAGCTGCAGTTGGGCGGCATAACTGTAACCATCCTTCCACTCTTCCGCCTTTGAAAGCTTTTGCACCTTCTTGGCACTGCTCAGGTGAGAGAGGGAGAGAGAGAAAGGGAAGGGAGCAGTGGAAATATCTACAGCCTGTGAAATCGATTTTTTTATGTTAAATCTTTTCCTTTGCTTAATTTTGAACAACATCACTGGTAGCAAACCGTGTTAGATTTGCTGGAACTTTAGAGGTGGGTCGATGAAATGGACCCGAACATGTCAGACAGAATTAGCTGGAAACAAGGCACTCCACCCAACAGTCCAGGGTGGTGTATATCGTCTTCATGAGCCTCCTCCCATGTTACGTCTTTAGAATGTGGGAGGAAACCGGAGCACCCGGAGGAAACCCCCGCAGACACGGGAGAACGCACAAACCGGCCTGTTACCACGCTGTAAATAAAATTTTTTAAAAATTTTTTAAAAATTTACTATATCCAACCCCTCTATTCCATTCTTCCTCATGAGCTTATCTCCCTTTCAATGTACCCAGGCTACACACAGAACAGCAGTGCTGAGGTATTCCAGTGGTTGCTGAAGCTGCCAGTTGCTGAAAGCCTGTCATTTCTGAGAACTCCTGGTGATGCTGTGTTGAGAGTATTTAAAGCAGGCTGACTGAACTAGCAGAGCACAACAGTCAACTGCTATTTATGATCCTCCAACAATTACACAGAGGTAGGGTTTCATCTCTAACACAGGGCCGTCAAGGGTTGACAGGATGGAGCATAGAAAGCAAAATCTGCTTGGGTCCTTCCCACACCAGTGACTGATTCTGCCTGAATTTTCTTCCACTGATTGGTATTGGAATATTCCTTTCTGTTCTGTGAACTCTGCTGTGGTACACGTTCCATCCCGCAGATGTTTCGGGTTGCCAATAGACGCAGGAAGTGGAACAGTGCAGCAGAGTGATGCAGGTGGTAGAGCTGCTGCCTCACAGCTCCAGAGACCTGGCTTCAGACCCGAACTCTAGTGCAGTCAGCGTGGAGCTTGCATGCTTGTTCCATAACCATTTGGGTTTCCCCCAACATCCCAAAAACGTGCATGTTTTTAGGTTAATGGGCCAGTGTAGATTGCCCCCAGTGTGTACATGAGTGGTGGAATCTGGAGGGAGTTGATGGGAATGTGGGGAGAATAAAATAGGATTAGAGCAGGATGATTGTAAATGGGTGCTTGATAGTCTGCATGGCCTTGGTTCTGTGCTGTGTGTTCTATAACTCTATGACTCTTAAACCAGGGCAGACATTGGCAGCAGTGGGCATGTGGTTGATGCAGGTGATGGCGGCACGGTAGTGTTTGGCGGCATGGTAGTGCAGCAGTTAGCGTAATGTTATTACATTACAGTGCCAGCGACCCGGGTTCAATTCCCACCACTGTCTGTAAGCAGTTTGTACATTCTCCCCGTGTCTGCACGGGATTCCTCCGGGTGCTCCGGTTTCCTTCCACATTCCAAACACGTACGGGTTAGGAGCTGTGGGCATGCCATGCTGGCGCCGGTAGAGTGGCGACACTTGCGGGCTGCCCCCAGCACATTTTCAGTAACACAAAAAGACACACTTCACTGTGTGTTTCAATGTACATGTGACTAATAAATAAATACCTTAAATCTTATCTTATGTATACACTAATGCAATGCACATACTTAGTACATCAGAAAGCAAATGGCATTTGGAGTGACAAAGGTGCTTGCAGGCTAAATGCAGATAAAATTATCAATGTTTGTTGCACCCTTGAACATCATTAACATTGTTATCCTTTCATTACACTTCTTAGCTTGGGGAGATACTAATGCTAAATATACACCAGCCACTGGGCTACATTCAACCATGTAGATGCAGAAGTAAAAACAAAGAATGCTGTTAATACTCTGGAGATCCAGCAACAGCTGTGCAGAAAAAAAACAGCGAATGTTTTAGAAACAGATGTAGGAGTAGATGTAGTTACAGACCAGAGTGAGGACCCTCTTGTTAACGTAAATGAGATTACAAGTTTAGAGGGATAAGTAATTTCCAGGAAGTGATTATACTCAGAAAACTGGCAGTTGTTGAGTAGAGAAGTAAATACATTCAAGCATGAATCACATCTAGTTTCATCCAATAAATTAAATCAGAGCCTCGGTGAAGTGACGAGTAGGCTCAACGCTACTCTCTCCATGGCTTTTTAACTCTCATCAGTTTGGTATCCATTCTGTTTTGTATAGCCTTGGTGCTCTTCATCATATAAACACATTTATTAGATTATTCTGAATAGCTTTCAATTGGTGAAAGGTAGAAATGATAAAAGTACAGTTCAGCTCCAGTGCGGTGATCAATGATTTGATGGTCTCCAGATTTGATCTTTATTGTCCTGCTGCCTTCCAGGACTGATCTTCACTGCCCCGCTGGTCTCCTGGTCTAATCCTCACTATACGGCTGGTCTCCGGGTCTGACCCTCACTACATTGCTACTGAGCTGGTCTGTGCTTTACTGCCAACAACCAAACAGTAAACCACTAACATTCTAAGTGGATCTTGAGTAAGTTTAATTTTTCCCTGGAAAGGAGGTGAAATAAGATTTTTATATCCTTATGTGTTTCTGGTAGTATACTTTGGAGTGGACTATTCTTCCATTTCCTTTTTACTTATCAGGAGAATGGCTGAGGGAGGCTCAGTTAATATGCAAACACTGCATGAGTCATTTAAGAAGTTTGCAGCCTATGGAGACTCCAAAGCCACCGGCAATGAAATGACTGGGAAGAACTGGGCCAAATTGTGCAAAGACTGCAAAATCATTGATGGCAAAACCATCACCTCAACTGACGTTGACATTGTCTTTTCAAAAGTGAAGTAAGTAGCAGATAAATGTTCAAATTAGAACTATTGTACTGCCTGCATTGAATAATTTGGCATTGTCCATAGTGGCAGAACTGAGATTTGTTACAAATTTACATGGCACAAAACATTACTTGTAAATTTGAAAAAGCTATGCTTATTTAGTTAAAACAGATGGAATGAAGATCTAGTGGTTAGTCTTTTACCATTGCTAAACATATGCAAAAGTATCAACCAGTAGCTACATTCACCTCCCACACACGTGAATTCAATACAACCCCAAATATACCTTGGTAAATAAAACGACCTGATACTGTCACATACTTTCAGTGGTGTCAACCAAAGAGGAGTTTCCCCATCTGTAAATTAGGGAGAGCAATCTCAATCTAACATTTGGTAGTCACATGTCCACCTCAAAAAAATGCCCACGTTTCAACAAAGTGAGCTTTTTCAGTCACATCTAGTCCAGGCTATTTTCCTTCCTTTATGTAACTATTGTTAGTGGAATCAACAGCCCCCAAACCATTCCTTTCTGCCATCTTCTCATGCTACCCTTCCATCACCCCCAGACCTTCTCTTCACTAACCCCCTGCCTACATCCTTCTTTAATTTGTATTGATGAATATCTGTGATGGAAAAATATAAAATGAGATTTAAAAACATTAAAGAAGCACATGGTTGGAATCTGTAATGCACTGCCTGCAGATGTGGGAGAGATAGGTTCCATTGTGCGCTTCAGAGGGAAATGGATAAATATATAGTGGTGAAAAATTACCAAGTTCGTGGGGATGGGCCAGTGAGTGGCAGCGAACGTGGGGCAGACATCGTGGGCCAAATGGTCTCGTTCAGTGCTATTACCATTCTAAGATTCTGTGGCAATTGGCTACACTACACCAAAATGGGAAGGGGTAAATATCACATCACTGACAGAAAACTTGCTTTGTGTGATCTGTCTGTCATTATTTCATGTACCAGCAAGTAATATACAGGCTCAGTGAGAAACCCAAATCTGCAGTTGACCAAAAGCAATTAATGTTCCAATGAATCCAACAAGGTAAAATATAGATGCTCAGAGCATTATCTGATGAAATAATCTATCTTCCTCTGTGAGGTGATGTCTGATCCTCTGCACATTTTCAGCACTGTCTATTTTGTGACCACGCACAGTCCATGCACAGTCTCTTATCATCACCAAACAGATTGATCTCCACATTTAATCTGTATCCTCAGGTTAACATAGAAGTGAATGTGATTCTTTTTCATGACTGCTTCATTTCTTCATGACTAACACCCATTTTCCCATATTTCCTTATAACATAGAAGGCCATTCAGCCCATTGACTCTATGTTGGCTCACAGGGTAATTCATTCTCCCACTAATTTTCCCTGTTACCTACATTCCCATCATCTCCCCCCCACCCTACCCCCTCCCCAGATTCTAACAATTAACCGATACACTAGGGGCAATTTAGTGTCCAAATAACCTACCAACCCACATGAAACAAGAACATCTCAAGGAAACCCACATGGTCATGTGGAGAATGTGCAAACTCCACACAACTGGCACCAGATATCAGGATTCAACCCAGGTTACTGATGCTGTGAAGCAGCAGTGGTACCACTCGTGTATATGTATGGTAGCTGATTGGTCATTTCAACAGCCTTTCTTAACTCCTCCGGGAAGTTATGACAGGACATCTTCTTGGCCAGACAGCTAAGTAGAAGATAATGTGGGAATGAGGGGAAGCCATCGTCACTGTCATTTCATTCCACTTAATATTACGTTTGTAATGTAGTAAGAATGACTGAAGACTCAAGCCAGTTAAATAGTATTGGAGATGCAGCAAAGTTTGGAGGCACCAGACATTTGACAACCATATTTACAAATTGGATGGATTAAAAATCAGATTAGAATCCCTTAGACTTCAATGTACTATTTCCAAAATCGGTCTGTTATAAGTTTGCAAATGTGTAATAGATACCTCATTTGAAAAAGTGTATATTATAAAGAAAAGAATTAATTGTTCAAGTTTGTTGCAAATCTAAAAATCTATATATGAGGAAGTTTTACTGCTGGTATAGCTTGCACAATTTAAACATGATATAATGATTTTTTAAACCCTCAGTAGATCCACATTACCAATTTTTAAAATGAGAAATGAAGTATTTTAATTACATTTGCACAGAGCCAAAACAGCTCGCGTAATCACCTTCGAAGAGTTTAAAAGTGCTTTGGCAGAGCTGGCCCCAAAGAGATTCAAAGGCCAAAGTAAGGAGGAAGCTACTGAGGCTGCCTACAAGATGATTGCAGGGAAAGACCCAGCAAATATCGGTGTAACGGTGAGTGAACCAGCAGAAATTATCCAGCGAGGGAAAGAATGTCACGCAGCATGTTTGGCCTGTTTTTATGAGCAGGTTTGGCCTGTTTCCGTGCACCACAGGATTACCAAACACAGGCCATTGTTGATGAGGGCTGGTTCATCAAAACTGTCCAGCAATGTCTTGGTGCCTTGTGCATCAGAACTTCTAATGCTCCACACCCACTACCGTGTCATCTTTTGGCAATTACAAACAAAATACCTTGGCCAGTTTTCTGAGAATAAAGTCTGGGAAGTTGCTCCCTAACTCACAAGATGATCAAAATAAAACCACATTAGTCATGATTGATTTATCTAGTATTATCCCTATTTCTATGCATACTACTTCTTTTATAGCCAGTAACTTGTCCAGTTCTCTTTGAACAGTGAATCCACACACATGACAACTATTGTCTTACGGTACCTGGCTGAAAAAGAACCTGCTGACAAACAGCCTTGTTCTGTCTTTTTGTAATTACATCCAAACAAACGTATGAATACAATCAAACCAGTTCATTACTTTAAACACCTCATTAAGTCCCCCTTGAGTCTACAGCTCCCCAGAGTTTGCTGTCCTGACATACTGAAATAACTGAAAGCCTTGTGCTTGCTATATCATATGAAAGCTCTTGGATAAGATAGCTTCTCTGTAAAAATCATTACCTTAGGTAGTGCTGTACTAGTTCATTCTACCTTTAACAGGGTACCTCCAAAGAGTTAGTCCAATACTTAGTTTTGGACCTTTCTGAAGATGCGTTTGCTAGCACCATGAAAACAAATGAAATAGAGAGAAAATGTCCCTCTGGCTCCCTGGCTTTCTCTACCTTTCCATTTCCTCTCACTCTTGTTCTCACTCACTTTGTGTCCCAGGAAATTTGGGACAAGATCTCAAAGAGACGCTAGCTTAAAATTCTTTCATACATGCATGGATTGCTAACGGCAGAGATTGTTCATACAGAGCAGATCAGCGCAAGGAGTGTGAGTACTGAGTAACAGGTCTCATGTGGTGTCTGAGGTAGTGGAGGCAGCAGAGTGTGGTAGTTGGAACTAACGGTAGGTCCCCTTTAATTGACGTACTTGGTCTATCCTTTGGGTATCCTTTGGGCCTCCCACCAACCTACCTTGACCCATTCATGATCGCTACTCCATGCCTACACCACTACTACTGTGACCAGATCATGTAAACGCTCTTTCCAAAAGCAAGTGAATGTTAACTCACCTCATTGCCCTAATCCAATATTAGGGGATCCCTAATCCCCTTCTGACTGAGGCTCTGATCTTCCTCAGGTCAATCTCTAAAGTCGACCTTCCCTCACCCACCAACTCAGTGACTGGCAGAAAAGGCTTTTGGTCAGGCATTTGCCACAGCAGAAGGCATCTTCTTCCTCATTTTGCAGCAGTATATTCACCCGCAGAATAGAGGCTGCCTGAACAATTTTGCCTTCTTCAGGTCAAACAGTGTCTAGCCTTCTGAGGATCTAATCCTCACCCTTATTTACAAAATAGTTATTTCTTTAAGATTCATCTTTAACAAAGGATTTGCTTTTTGCTCCATTATTTTCCACAACCACTTTTTAAACATGAAAGTAAATGGAAAATGGTAAAAACAGAAGAAATATGCACAGGAGGACATATTCCACGGCCTCACTATTAACAACACACAACACAGACAATGAAGCATAATGTGCTTCTAACTGCTGCCCTGTTAATCTATTTGTTCTCACCTTATCAGAAAAATTCCCTTTGTTCTACCCAACCCTTCTCACTTTTTCTACCACTTTTTTTCTCTCTTTCTCAGTTCTGATGGAAGTGAAATGAGGTTAAACAAATATTAACCTTGTTTCACTTTCTACAACTGCTGCCTGACCTGCTGAGTGTTTCCAGCACTTTTTGTTTATATTCTCTTGTTGTTCTCTGCTGTAAAGGTGCAACTAGAAAAAAATAGCCTGCACAGGAACGTATGGACAAACATGAATATATGCTTAAATGACTGGTTATTCGGAACTGAAAATATACTGTTCGTGAAATATACTTAATTTGGATTTATCAAAAATTGATAATTTATATTGATGACAGTGTGTGAAAATATCAGATTGTGACTCAGTTAACACACGTTATCAAATTAATTATTTATTAAATTAAAACTGCAAGTTCCCAAAGGCTGATCAGTGTTAGAAATCACATATCTATGGCATTCAATCTCAATCCAGTTTCCTCATATGAATTATGTGATTTCATACAACAGGTTCATAACAGTTTATATGAGTGAGGTGTTGTTCATCTGGAGTAAGATGCATGTACATTGCATTTGGTATATTGGTATGAGGACAGGCTGCCCAGAGACCGTGAACCTGTGGAATTCTCCAGCATAGTTGAAACCAAATCATTAAACATATTCAAGAGGGGGTTGGATATTGTTCCTAGGGCTAGAGGGATCAAGGGATATGGGGTGAAAAGTGGTACACAGTACTGAATTTGGATGGGGACACAAGACTGCAGATGCTGGAATCTGGAGCAAAACACAAACTGCTGGGAGAAACTCAAAAAGTCAGCCAGCATCTGTGGAGGGAAACGGACAGTTGATGTTTTGCGTTGAGACCTTTCATCAGTTGACAGAATTTGGATGATCAACCTTCATCTTATTGAATCATTGATCATATTCAATGGTGGAGCAGGCTCAAAGGGCCAAATGGCCTATTCCTACTCTTATCTCTATGTTTCTATAATTATCATTATCTTATGAGCTTAACATGAACTCATCTGGTCTAGACAGAATCAGAAAATAAACATATGGATCAAATACCCTTCTAACTTAATTTTCTTCCTTTTCTAGATTCTTATAACAAAGTATTATTTTGTTTTTAGAAAGTGACAAAGACTGGTGCTGTTGACAGACTGACTGACACGTCCAAGTACACAGGCTCCCACAAAGAACGCTTTGATGAAGGTGGAAAAGGCAAAGGGAAGATTGGTCGAGAGGATATAATAGAGAACACAGGTTATGTGGGAGCTTACAAAGGAGCTGGCACATATGATGAAAAGGCAAAAGAGAAATAATATTAAAAGTGACTTCTGGTTTGTTTGGCTTCTTGTAAGTGGGGGAAATGCTTTGGTTAACCTGCTGAAGACTTAATATAATGTATAGTCATTATGCTTTAACAAGCTTTTAGTTAAAAATAATTATTTAATATAAAAATGATGATAATTTTCTGTATGGACACAGCACATTTATGCTAAATCTTTACATATTTTGTGTAGAAATTAGTCCTTTAAAAATAAACAGTTAACACTTATGTTAAAAGTAGCCAGATAGAGTTTTTGTGTCAGCAGCCATATAAGAATGGAAATAAGCCCCCAAAGTATTAATTACATTTTATCTGTTAAGGATGTTAAAATACATAATGGAAATGGCATTTCATATCTCCATTATACAAAAAGAATGTATTTCTAGTCTTAAACACAACCTTTGTAAATAATTACTTTAACATTATTCTTAGATTACAGATATTTACACTTACCTACTTAACTATCCTTAATGAGAAGGCTCCAAGTTCTGAAGCATTTCCCCTTTGATAGGCCAGAAACGCATAGCGTGATATTGCTGCAGCTTTTTGTGCCACTACATTGGCCTGCATGGCAACACTGCAAGTTGGAGTTACAAGATTTTGTAGTAGGCAAACTGTGTGGATGTCAGCGTCAAATGTTCGAATGCATGATTCCAGAATTTTGTTCATCGTCCAACATTTGCCAATGCCAACAAAATCCCTGGAGATGTGACAGTTTCAAAAATTCAATACCAAGGACATACACCAAAGTTTCAACATGGAAAATCTTTTAACCCATCCAGCCTGCATCACTATTTGCCCTGTGCCGGAGCTAATGGTTTTAATTTCCCCACCTTATTACTTGCACCCTTTTTAGATTAATAACAAATAATGGGGCGGCATTGGTTCCCAAAACAG
The DNA here is from genome assembly GCF_009764475.1 of Pristis pectinata. Classification (NCBI taxonomy): domain Eukaryota; kingdom Metazoa; phylum Chordata; class Chondrichthyes; order Rhinopristiformes; family Pristidae; genus Pristis; species Pristis pectinata. The sequence continues at coordinate 39,083,653 of NC_067417.1, forward strand.
ACTTGCTAGGATAAATTTTAGACTCTAGCCATTGTGTGATGAATAAACACTAATAATCACCAGAAATCACTGGAGTGGAACCTCATAAGAATGCTCTTGTAGATGGAACTCAATGAGATACTGTAACCTGACATCACCCAGCTGATAAGATTATTGGTAGATGAACGAACCACGCTACTTTAACTAGATTTTCTATATTGATAGTTTTTATGGAAAATTAAATCTTTCCTGATTATGATCAAGGAGCATAGTAAGATCAATTAATATTTTTAGTATTGAAACTTTGTACAAATACTTTCCACCCTCTTAAAGCACCCTTTAAATTTGGGAAATAGACTCTCTGTTGGACATTCTAAATGCTCTGTGTACTGAGTGAATACTGTAATGTACATCTTCTATTCCATCACTTCACATGGACAGAAAGCTAAAATGGCATGCAGCGTAATGGACAATCTGGGTGTTTATGTAACATCATTCATCTAAAATATTTTGAATAAAAGATAACTTGCCCAAAAATTACCTTGGTGCAAATATACCACAGTACCATTTACCAAGATTTTTTTACTATTTATTCTGTTCTTAACAATCTGTTTTGATATCTATTGCATTAAATTATTCTGTTTCTAAATAATTGGAAATGTTCACATGCTTTCTATCAGATAGCAAAGGGACCAACAGAAGGATGAACTTGCACTATGGTGTAATTATCCATCGTAAACAACACCCTGCACGCAGCAGGCAGCTTGCAAGAAAACCTCAGCAGTGCATCTGTGATTTTATGATAAAAGGTGACTGCCATGGCACTCAAAATGGGAAAAGTTAACCCAGCCACTTTAGTGTCAGTCCAAACCTAAATATATTTTCTTCTTGGAATATTCTTCAAAGATAAGATAATTGAAAACTCAGTAAAGAGTATGAAGTTCTTTGGCATCAACTGAGAGTATCTTTGATATTTATGGAACTGTCTTGGGTGAAGCTCCCAAAGGAAATGAAAGTTTAGCTAAATCCAGGGCATGACTTTAGTAAACATGTGTTTCTCCATGGAAACACATATTCATCTAAACAATAAAACAGCTGCTTTTAATAAGATTTAGCCTACACCCAAGCATGGTTTCAAGGTAACCGTTGTTTGCAGACTGTCGTTGCTGTGCTATAATATACAATAGTGAGTGTCAATATTGAGTTAACTGACTTAGAGTTCCCAGGACCGTACAATTACTCGAGCTTGATGAATGAAAGTTTATTTTGTTTTGAATAGTACGGTATCCGACTTAAGGATGGATTTGTTCGATAAATAGGTCAGGCAATGCCTGTTCTTACTCACAATTTGTAACCAGCTAATGAAACCATCGAACTGTACAATTTCTAATCTTGCAATTTTGTTAGTGGGAACAAGAAAAGCAGTCAATTATTCCACAACAAATAATCCTTTAATAATCCTCAAGGATCTGATAAGATGCTTGACTAGTCTGGAACTCATTATTTTTGTTACTCCAGTGCTGGAGTTCACAATATTTCAGCTAAATTGCAAAGCTGCCATGAATAATATTGGAGTGTATTCACTTCTGAATGTTGCTTAATCACATTGTCCATTTGCACAAGCTGTTTTTATTGTGTAAGATAATCTATTGGCTTCCAGTTCATGAATGATTGGATCGATGGTTAATAGATCCAATTGTTTCTTCAAGGATGTGCCTGCCTCTCACCAGATCAATAATGTTAGTGCAACTATTCATACTTGTTTATTCATTTAGGCTCTTAATACACATTCAAGGGACAGTTTACAAAAGGAATGGTGGAAGGTTTCTTCCTCCAAACTCTACTATATGTTCTGTGGTAAGGCAATAATTCAAGCCAGAGTACCCCTGAAAACACCCAGCAACATCTGTGAAATTTGGAACTAAAATTTCTGATCACTGACCTTTGAAAGGCCTGGGATGGATTGGTCAGGATTACCACAAATTTGGGAATGCCTAGATCTCTTTTGAGCTCAGGTAGGTGTTGGCATTCCGAATGTATTTGCAACCATTTACTTGACCCAGAGGAACTGTGCTAGATTCGTAACCAGACAACAGAACTACTGGGCCATGATTGGCTAAAGCTGATGAACTAGTACAGCGTTTTTACACTTGTTAGGTTTAACTGACCGACCAAGAGTGGATACTGGTTAACTACAACTTCACTCTGGGCTTGTTCTGGTCTAGACTAGGACCACAACGTTTGTATGTGAGAGCTTCAGATCTGTCTGGAGATCATGCTCCAGTATTATTTCTACTCTTTATCCAGCACCATAAGATGCCACACTGTACTCCATCCATGACAGGCCTCTAAGCACCTTACCCTCTCTCTACCCATCCACTACCACCTACCCCTCTCCCCCATCACCAATGCATCTCTGAGAAAATGCTTGTTACTGTGCCCTTGTCACCAGTCTGCCTTTACTTCCACACCCATAAAATCCTTTCCTGCACATCCAAGACTCTCATGCACAATCACATTAAGCTTCATCCCACATATCATATGCACAATCAACGTGCCTCCCACTGTTCTACATGGTGGAGAACTTCCTTGATTCTTTTTCATTCCTTATTCTTACACAGCTTTGCGAGTTGAAATCTAATGCAGGCCGTCTCCAGGTAACACGATGGTTCTGTTCCTGAGAACTGGCCATAAGCTGATTTCTTCATAAGTCAGAAACATCCACTGTCTATAGTAACCAATATTGTATTGCTCTACGTACACTTGTTATAATTTAATTTCACTGAATAATCATCCTAACATTATATATTCCATTAGTTTAATTATGGATACAGTATCCAGTCATTAATGAATACCATGAAACATTTTATTACTTTTATTATTACTATCTTGAAAAATACTTTAAAAATATTTGGGAGGATTTGCTTAAAGTTGGATTTCTGTAAATCAGGTCCTTTATAACCCGTGGATAACCTGTAATCCCAGTGCTCCATGTTCCCAAATCCCAGATCAAACCTTCCCATACTTTCTCCTTAATTCCTGGACATTGTTCCTGCAGCTATTCCATCAACCTGTTAGTTAGAATCATCTTTCTCCACACCTGCACGTTTAAAAATAATCTAAAAGATTAATTAACAATCATTTAACACTTCAAAACAAACCACTGGTTCCCTGTTTCAACGCAAAAATGCACGTAATTCTGGAAATGAGGTAATATCACCAAAATACACTACAGTTCTATAATTAAAGAAGCTTTCCACTTTTACTCATTGTAAATTGGAGGCCCTGATAATATATTGTACATTGCATAAGCAATGTTGTGCAGTTGGATAGAAAATATGCAGCATCCCTGTACAACATATCACAACCCTCCCTTACAGTGGAGCAGTGCTGTGTTAAATCAACTCCAAGTGGCCTCACTGACTGTATGAAGAATCCAACATATGTTGCAACATGATATAATTCATAATTTACAATTGGTTACAATTTCACAAATGGTATACATATCAAAATTCATAGCTGGAAGCAGCATAATGAACAATGTTTTATGATACTAATTCCAGGAACTCCTCAGGAGGACGTAAGTGATTAATGCCTCCTGTGAGTTCCCAGTCTCAAATAGACCATTTATTTATCTCCGCTCCTTTAATCAACTATTCTCCCACAAGTGGAAATGTATTGTGAAGAATCGACACTAACCCCACTTGGTGTGGCTTCCAGCACTGCTAAAAGGGCACTATTGTTGGAGGCACAGGAGCAGGTCTTCACTTCTAGCTCTCTGGTTACAGAAGACACAAGGTTGGTCCCTGCCTATTCAGGCTTACAGCATTGTCAATGTTACACTCCAAAACCGATGTTTCCTCCTAGTTTGGGAATTGTATGTAAGCTCTAGAGACAATTACCAATGAATATGCAGTGCTGGTGAGAAGTACCCATTAAAGGAAATCTTAAAAATTGCTGTCAAATTTAATGTTAAAATTCTGTGATCGTCAACCAAAAAAAAATCTGATGAGTTAAATGTAATGCTTGCAGTGTTCAAGTAATGAACTCTCACATAAGCTCAGTTTTTGAACCTTTTTGTTGTGAGCATGGGCTAGCACAGTGGTGCAGCTGGTAGCACTGCCTCCTCAGCTCCGGTGATCTGGGTTCAGTCCTGACCTCCCACGTTGTCTGTCTGGAGCTTGCATTATCTCCGGTTTTCTCCCATGTCCCAAAGACGTGCTCGTTGGGAGGTTAATTGGCCACTGTAAATCATACCAAGTCAGTGTTGGAATCTGGGGGGAGTTGATGGGAATGTGGGGAGAATAGGTTATAGAGGAAATTAGTGGGGGAAAGGGGTTGCTCTGTGAGCCGATAGAAACTCAATGGGACAAATGGCCTCTTTCTATGTCATTGTAAAATAAGGAAGTAAGAAATTTATCCCCTCCATTCCTTTCTGATGAATTAACAAAAATGTTTCAAAATGTCATGGCTATTATAATGATCAATTTCAATACAAGTTGACTGAAGAATAATTATGCATATGATAGATTGATCATATGTGAAGTTTTTTTTCCCCTAAAAGCAACCAATCTACTCCATTTCAACAATTATTTTTTGTGTGTGGGGAGCAAGTCCTGAATCGCCTTGGAATATCTGTGCCAGTGTATCCTCCTCCCCTGTGAGGTACCAAGAACAAAAGTGCACAGTTCTACTTGTCTGTGCAACTAATTCTTCCTACCCTTTTGTGTGAATTTGTTTAGATATAGAAGGAAACATCAAAACAAGGTAATTTCCTCAGTACATTCTTTTTACTGCAACACATGTAACTTACAGCAAACTTTTTGAAACCCTCTTTATTTATTCATTCTTACTTGCAGCAACAAATGAAACCATTCAGTCATCAAATCTATGCTAGCTCTCGGAGCATTCCAATTAGCATCATTCCCCCACTTATTTCCCTCTAACTTATTCTCTAACACATGGCCCATTAATTCTCACCCCCACCCCATCTCCATCTACACGAGGGGCAATTTACGATGGCCAATTATCCTCCCATTCTGTCTTGGGGGTGGGGGGTGGGAAGAAAGTGGAGCACCCAAAGGAAGTCCATGCTGTCAGAGGGAGGACATGCAAATTCCTGAATAGGGATTGAACACAGGTCACTGGATCTGTGCAACAGCAACACTAACTTCTGCACCATTTGGTCATCATTGTATTAACATCTGAAAATTGAAACTTCATTCATTCCTGTCAGTAAAGGCTACAGCTTTCAGACAACTGCTGAGTTCTTTGTTGGATACCACATTCACTCAGGGGTTTATCCACAACATTCCTGTTTGAAGAGCTGCCCTGGGCAACTGTACCCAGATTTCAGTCCGTTCAGCATGACCCACGTTTCATTGTCAATGGCACAATGTCACATCTAAAGGAGTGTAGTGTTCATCTGAACAAAACCCCACAGGAACAGATTCAAATGTTTCCAAGTGATGATTCATTCCCTATTGCCCAAATATTTGCTCCAATCTCTTCTCAGAGCTCACGTGCATCATTAAATCCTGATCGATCATCACTTGTTGATGGACACTGACTCCCCTGTCCCTTACTGCCTTTGTTATTCTCCTACCTGACCTTCACATTATGTTAGTGAGGAAAGGAAGATAGGACAGATGAATGCATGGTTAAAGAGCTGGTGCAGGAGGGATGGCTTCAGGTATATGGGATTGCTTTTGGGGCTAGGTGGAACCTGTTTAAGAAGGATGGGTTGCACCTAAACTGAAAGGGGACCAATATCCTTGCAGGGAGGTTTACTCACACTACTTGGGATGGTTTAAACTAATTTGCAGCCCCCCCTCCTCCCCCAGTATAGCAGGTAGGGAGAATGACTCAAATGTAGAGGATAAATCAAACCAGTGGGCCGATCACATAGAGGCAGGTTGGGAAGCATGGGAGGGTTGGCAGGCTGAACTGCATTTACTTTACTGCAAGGGGCCTCACAGGTAAGTGAGATGAGCTTAGAGCACGAATTGGAATTACATTGTTATTGCAATCATGGAATAGTGACGGAGGGGGATGCAGAAGTGGAGGGGAGATAGGGTTAGGACATATACAGTAAACGGTAGGGAGCTAAAGATCGTTGATGAACAGAGAGACCTTGGGTTTCAACTCCATAGTTCCCTGAAAGTGTTAACACAGGTGGATAGGTTGGTGAAGAAGGCATATAGTATGCTTGTCTTCATAGGTTGGGTCACAGAGCATAATATAGAAGTTGGGACGTTATGCTGCAACTCTGCAAACCATTGGTTGGGCTACACTAGGAATAAAATGTGCAGTTCTTGTTCCCCACTAATAGGAAGGATGTGATTGTGTTGAAGAGAGTCCTCCAATCCAGGATGTTGCCTGGATTGGAGGACTTTAGTTATGGGGAGAGATTGGATAGACTGGACTTGTTCTCCCTGGGGAGAATGAGACTGAGGGGTACCCTCATAGAGTCATAGAACAATACAGCACGGATACAGGCCCTTCGGCCCATCCAATCCATGCTGACCACGGTGCCCACCCAGCTAGTCCCAATTTCCTGCAATCGGCCCATATCCCTCCAAACACCTATCCAAGTGCTTCTTAAATGATACTATTGTACCTGCCTCAACCACTTCCCCTGGCAAGAGGGCAAACCTATGACAATGGTATAAGGAGTCCAGAGGAAGGAGTTATAAAGGGGATCTGAGGAGAAAGTTTGTTTTTACATAGTTAATGACTGAGATCTGGAACACACTGCCAGAGGAGGTGGTGGATTTGATGCAATCACCATGTTTAAGAGGTATTTTGACAGGTACTTGAATAGGCAAGGCACAGGGGGACGTGGACCTGGTGCAAGTGGGATTAGTGTAGCTGGAAAAAATGGTCAGCTTGCATGTGGTGAGTACTGTATGACTCTATGTCTGTCAGCTCAGTTGACTCCTTTGTTCTCCTGATGGGTTTGGAGCTCATTAGGTTCTCAGTTTACATGTTACATTCTGCACAATCTACAAAGAAAGCAGGGTGCAACCTGTTTCAAAGACAAATAAATACGTAAGCCCTCAGTTTTATTTACAATAATCTCTGTTCAGTGTCCCAAGTTGCATGGCAGTGAAGTAAGGAGGTTGAATATTGAACTGATTTAGTAGCAATAACGGGCCAATCAAAAGTTAAAAGGTGATCTTAGACAGCTTAGTCGTCTTTATCATCATGATATAAAAATCATGCAGTCTGGAAGATTATTTGATGAAAATTAGATCATAGTATTTATAAAAATGTGTTTCCGCCAATCAGGTTTCAGGATTCAGGTTTTTACACTTCAATGATGACAATTGGCATTGTTTGCTTATTACACAGCTTTGATGTCAGGTTTGGTGTTGCCATGGCTGCGACAGTGTGTAAGGTCAATGCCGCCCTTTAAAACATCGAGCAAGAGAAAGGATCTTTCTGTATACGCTTTAGGACATTAGGTGAGCCATGTCAGAGGAATAAAATCAAATTCCAGTTTATCAGTTTTAGAATTAAAGAATTAAATTATAGTTCCTTCTGCTTTGGTTTGACAGTGTCTGAGAATTCCTCAAACACTGCAGAAAAGAATTGCAGGAAAACTACATTTATGTAGCGGTCAATTTTCCTCTCTAATGTGCTTACTTGGCAATTACATTCCAGAAGCAAGATCTAGGTCTGACCATTTAACACAGAACATAGATCATAGAACAGTACAGTACAGGAATAGGCTCTTCGGCCCACGATGTCTGTGCGAAACTGCACATTCGCCTGTATGTGGTCTATATCCCTCCATTCCCTGCCTGTTTATGTGTCTGTTTAAATGCATCTTAAACGTTGCTGACTTTTAATCTGCTTTTTCGGATGAAGGAAAAGTATTGCCCATATATCAGCACTCCCTTCTCCTTTCAGCAGAGTGCCACGGGACCCAGAACTTTCATTTCAACTTTTCAATCGAGAGACCATTGTCTCACATCAAGGTCTGATAATGCCAGAGTCCCATAGAACTGTTTGTTTAGCTTAAGTGCTCAGAGTGGAACAGGTCTTAAACACAGCACTCCTCCGTCTTATGACTGAGGGAAGATTGTTCAGAGAGAACGGGCAGATGCTTGGGCAAAGAATGCTGCCCTGAGGAACTCCAGCAGTAATGTCCTGGTTCTAACAATCAATCATTTTTAGATGGATCATGTATGATTTCAGCAACAGGAGGGTCCTCCCTTTGAACTCTGTTGACTTCGGGTAGACTTCCTCATTGTCAGACTCAGATCAATTTCAAGGCACTGTTCTCACATTTTCTTTAATATTCAATTCATTTGCCTGTCTTGTTTAAATCTTTGATGAAAATAATTGCACCACACAAAACCAGGTCCCTGACAGGTATACATACTTATAACAAGTCTTTGTGTGCAATTTTAATCAACTGTTAACTTATCCTACAAACTAATACATTGCAGTCATTGTTTGTTTAGTGGTTTATCAAAATGATTTGGGAAAATAAGATGCACAGCAGTAACCAGACCAGGCAGTTTTTGCAGAGGGGACACATAATGATGATTCATGTCTGAACCCTTCCTTGCAGTGTAAGATTTTCCAAAAGAGTGGTATTTCAAAGAACTAAATAAATGTATTTTGAATGGGGGGAACACCTCCACATAGAGGAGTAAAAGAGCCTGCAAAGTCCTTCTCTGCAACTTTTGGCTATGCCTCAGAAGTAAGAACTAATTAAATGTTCCAACAGTTAAAAAAATGGCAGGCAACTTTTCTTGACCTCAGAATACTGATCATTGCTTCAAAACCAATGAGTTACTTTTAACATGTTATAGCTGTTATAATATAACTTACCCAGCAGGAAACCTTCATCCAGCTCTGAATTGAACCAATGGCTGGATTATTAGTGGAGGGAAAATATTGGCCAGGGCACTGGGAGAACTTCTGTTTGTTCCACGGATATTGCATTTGCCAAAGACGATAGATAGAAGTTAGCTTAATGCCTCATCTGAAAGATGACACCTCCGACAATATAACTCTTCAGTACTGTACAGGAATGCCAGATCAGATTATGTTATTGACAGGAATCCACTTGAATCTAAAGCCTCTGAATCAGAGACAACAGTGCTCCAATAAAACTAAGCAAAACAGTAAAATAATTTTAATGCAAGAGTCAGAAATATTTCTCTATATCTTCAGTTGTAGAATGCAATTCCTCTTCCAATAATCTTAGATCATTTCCTTTCAACTCTCTCTCTCCTTATTTTATGCAGGACAACTGAATAAACTACAGAACGTGAAAAATGGCAGGTACTTCAACTAATGTGCAAGCTCTGCATGAGTCTTTCAAAAAGTTTGCAATGCATGGGGATACCAGGTCCACTGGGAATGAAATGACCGGGAAAAACTGGTCCAAAGTCTGCAAAGATTGCAACATCATTGATGGCAAAACAGTCACCTCAACCGATGTGGATATTCTATTTTCAAAAGTAAAGTAGGTACCAGCCACTTTTCACACAATAAAACTGCTTGTACTCACTTTATTGAGTAACAATATAATCTGCCTAAATTTGCTTCACAACAGAAAGCGCAACAAGCCAATTCAACAATGCACATACTTGACATAGTCATGTGATGATCATTCTGTTATTGTTTTCCCTTGTACTACCTCAATGCACAGTTGTAATGAAACGATCTGTATGGATGGCATGCAAAGCAAGTTTTTCACTGTATCTCAATACATCTGACAATAATAAACCAACTTACCAATTAAATGTTATTACAAAATTCACTTGTCATTCAGTCTATCAGTGAAGATAACAATTACTATTCCATCTCCATGCAGATTGGACAGCATGGTGCAGCACAGTAGTAAACAACTCCCAGGAGTCCTGAGACAATCATAAAGTCCTGAATAATTGAGAAGGTCACCCAACAGAAACGAATAAACAAGGAAAGTAAATAATAAAATCGTTTACCCTCTCAAAGTTTACTCATCCATCACTTTAACTCCCCCCAGCAAAGCTGTCAACTGAGGCTCATGATCAGTCATGAGGTACATAGGGCAGAGGGACCGAACTAGCAGACTGCTTTGTCTTGGATGGTGTCAAGCTTCTTGAATTTTGTTGGAAATTCACTCATCATCTGATTGTGCCTTGTAGGTTATAGAAAGGCTTTAGAGATTTGGAAGGTGTTTGAGCTATGAGGGACTATGACTGAAGCTGCAAACTATGAAACCATCAGAGAAAGTCCCAACTTTTACCTCTAATGTGGGTTCTATTATTGTGTTTACTTATCTGAACATACACCTCTATTATATAACATAATATGTTTTAGCAATGTCTGGGGAGTAATGATAGATTACAAGGATAAGTGGACATATACACCCAGACCTAAATGCCATAGTTACAAAGGGATATGTAGGAACCAAAGGACCCTGGTGTACGTGTCCACTTATCCTTGTGAGTGGTAAACATCTGTGACTCTGGAATTGATAGAGCAAAAGGAAAAAAATATGTTGAACCTGTACAAAATGCTGGTTAAGCCACAACTATAGTTACTGTGTCCAGTTCTGATGACCACACTTGAGGGAAGATGTGGAGATCCTAGAGATGGTGCAGAAGAGATTCACTAGAATGGTTCCAGGGATGAGGGATTTCAGCCACAATGGTTGACTGAAGAAGCTGTGGGGTGTTGTCCTCAGTGTAAAGAAGGTTGAGAGGAGGTTTGATAGTCATGTACGTGGTTTCATCTGGTTTAGATAGGGTAGATATAGGGAAGCTATTTCCATCAGCAGATGTTTCAAGACTTAAGACCTTGGCAAAATTTACCAGGGCAATTTCAAGAAAGTTTTGATGCCTCAGGATATCACTGCAGGAGCTCCTTGGAAGAGTGTCCTAGGTCCAACCATCTTCAGTAGCTTCTTCAAAGACCTTTCTAGCATTATAAAGTCAGGAGTGAAGAGGTTTCACTTGACTGCACAATGTTCTGTTCCATTCGCAACTCCTCAACAAATGAAGCAACCCTTGTCTGCATGCAGCAAGATCTAGACAACATTCGGGCACAGGCCAGTAGGTGGCAAGTGACATTTATGCCACAGAAGTGCCAGGCAATAACCATCTCCCATGTACAGAACCTAATCACCTACCTTTGACATTCAATGGCATCATCTTCACCAACTCATTTGCCATCAACATCCTGGGGGTCATCATTGATTAGAAACTCAATTGGACCAGCCACATAAATACCACAGCTACAAGAGCAGGTCAGAAACTAAGTATCCTGCAACAAACGATTCACCTTCTGATGCCCCAAAGTCTTTCCATCATCCACCAGAAACAAGCAAGGTTTAATGCAACTCCAACAACAATCAAGAAACTCAACACCAAGCAGCCCACTTCATTAGCACTTTATCCAGTACCTTAAATATTTACTTCCTCTGCCACAAGAGCATAGAGGCTACGGTGTGTACCATCTACAAATGTACTGCAGTTACTGATCTGGTCTAATCTCACTGCACCTCCCAGACAGGTGATCTCTACCACCATGAAAGGACAAGACCAGCAGGCATAGGGGAGCATCCCAACCTGCAGGTTCCTCCCCAAATTGCACACCATCCTGCTTTGGAAACATATTGACTATCCTTCCCTGTAGCTAAGTCTTGGAGCTCCCTATCCAACAGTATTGTCGGAATATCACCACTAGAACTGCAATAGTTCAAGAAAGCTGCTTATTGCCATGTTCTCAAGGGCAATTAGGGATTTACAATAAATATTGGCCTTGCTGCTGATGCCCAGTTCCTGAAAAAAATTATATTGTCAATTTTAGAAAAAATAAGTACAGAAAATGCTCATTACACTCAATAGATCAGATACCATCAGTAGAAAGAGAAACAGATTTAACATCATAGATCCTTGAGCAACAATAATATCTCAGTCTTTCTCTTCATAAACACTGCTTAACCTACTCAGTATTTACAACATCTCCTGCTTTGTATTTACAACATTTAATGCCAGTCCAGTTGATGTTATTTGGAAAAATATTAGGGAAAGTTAATCTACAGTTGTGTTTTAATTTCAGAGCCAAATCAGCTCGAGTGATCAACTTCGAAGAGTTTAAAGCAGCTCTGGCTGAACTCGCTCCAAAGAGGTTTAAAGGCCAAAGTCAAGAAGAGGCACTTCAGTCAATTTATGGTTTGATTGCTGGAAAAGACCCAGCTAACCTTGGAGTAACAGTAAGTGTGTTGACCCAATCTAATTACAAACTCAGGTCTGGAGTTTCAAATTCCGTTTCAAATGTCTCAATAAGATTCCATTAATTTCCCTTGAGTTTCTGGCACTTATATTGAGTTGCTAAATCCTATCTTAAAATTCCTGATCTCATTCTCTTCTTCTGACATGAACCAATATGAACGAGACAAACTTTGGTCCCTCTCAGGTAGATCCTTTAGAAGCTGTGCAGCCATTTCATGGACTTTCTCAATATATATTTGCACATACAAACACAGAGTTAATACATACCACATCACACACTCACATTCATGCATGTGCATGCACACACAGAACCATATCCCTGTCACAGACAGGCTCACATATACGCACTCACTCAGTTCAACAGGACCATGTGGAAAACATTGGGCAGATCAACTACACGACCTTAATCTCTGATGGATGAAAAGACCAACTGGGAGAATGAATGGACAAAGGCTGCTATACTTCACAGAATCACAGAATGGTTACAGCACAGAAGGAGGCCACTCTGCCCATCAAGTTTGCACTGTTTGCAGAGAGCCTTGGAATGAGATTTGGAACTTATTTTTCTTAAGTGCTTGAATCATTCCCTTTGTAAGGAAGCAACTGGGGCAATTATATCTTCTTTCTGAGGAAGTATTAGGATCATTTTCCATTTAGGTCAAACCATCAAACTTGCTGCTCTGGCAGGCTTCTCATGGTGGGCGAAGGAAGGCCCTCCAAGCAGATTGGTCGCTTGCTGAGCTCTACAACTTCCACCAACACAACACTGCAGGTCAAGCATGTCTCAATGTGAGATAGAGCATGGATACAGGCCTTTCAGCCCATCAAGTCTGTTTCGACCATACACTACCCATTTACTTTAATCCTCATTAATCCCATTCTTCCTGCATTCTATCAGCTCCTCAGATTCACCCACTCTCACCTGCACACTAGGGGCAATTTGCAGTGGCCAATTAACCTATTGACCAACATATCTTTGGGATGTGGGAGGAAACCAGAGCACCTGGAGGAGAATGTGCAAATTCCGCACAGACAGCACCCAAGATCAGGATTGAACCTGGTTCTCTATCTACTAGCTGCGCCACTATGTTGCCCACTGTGTTGCTGGAAAGTTCCTTGAGCCTCTGTGCACCTGATGTGCCCTAGACTTATTTAGGAACAACCTCACCCACCTCCTGTCCCCAATGGAGTCAAAGCATTTAAACAGTGTCTTATTCAGCCATGTTGTATCCCTCTTCTTAAAAGGTTTACTCAGTAGATGTTACAACTTGCTATGAAATATTCTAGGAATTTTTGTTCTTATTCTTTGACTTCACCTTGAGGCAGTTCTGAACTTCTTAAAAGCTCAAATGACTTGGGAGAGTTTGCCAGAAACTGCAATTGGTCAAAGACTCAGTGGTAACCTTGGGTATTTTAGCAGATGGAGCACAAGTTGCTGTGGGCCAAGGGTGTGAAGACCAGAACAGGCGTTCAATGCGTAAGTACTCAAAATGGAGTCACCTGAATTCTGCTACTTGAGAATGCAGTTCAAGTCAATGGGATCTGTAACAATACATGTATCCGGCACAACTTCTAAGAGCCAGAACTTGAATCCAATTTGAGTATAAGGACACTTCTGTGTTTTTTTTCTCTGCTGCCTTTTCTATCCACGGAAGATTGGGAATTAGCTGCAAAATCTCATTGCAAACAGTCAACAGCTGTAACGCACAAGGTACCAGATGCATTGATTAGTCAGGCCAAGAATGTTGGTCATTTCCCATGGAAGCCAGCCAACTACACCAATGGATGCTGCACTTTTACAATGCTGGTGTTTTTTTCCAAACCATGTGATATTATTGGTGGTGTATATATTTTCAAGGAATCAGGGGTGTCCAAGGGTGTTTGGGGGTGGAAATGTGGAGTTCCACCAAAATGACATCCTACTTGGGAACAACAATATTTTCCATGTCAGAAAAGTTCAGCTGCTACATGACCATAGATATAAAATCCCACAAACAAGTGCTAGCTATTCTGTAACTGCACAATTCCTCTCGGCTACAGCTCTGTGGTTTCACAAAGCAGAAGATGTGGTAGATGACTGCTTGAAGATCAAGTCTAACCATTAGAACTCTTTCTCATGATTACCTGTAATATATCCTCCAGAGAACAGGTTAGAGTTTTTCATTCCACCTCCATTTGTTTATCCTAATTTATGTGCTGGTCTGCTCCTGAATCCTCTGGACTGTGGTCTTGCCATTGTGTGTATTATCCATGAAATGTTTTATTCAGGACAAACAATCCTTGGCACCAAGGCTTCATAAGCATGTTTCTGAAAGTGGCCGAGAAAACATGCCATGAAACAGAGCTTCTTTGAAAAGATTTTCTAGGGTGCTGAACTGCAGATTTGCAACATGTGCCTGTGTAACTCGGAGAGAAAAGAAAACAAGTGAAAAGCAAAATATTAGGGGAAAGGAAGAGATAATGATAGGCATGGTTTGGAGGTTCTCTGACTCTCTCCACCATGTCCACCCCCTCCTCACTCAGTAGCTTAGTCTGCTCATTATTTAATGCATGAGCGTCACGTGGAGAATCAAATATATTGAACAGGATGAATTCCCTGTTACTTGCGGCATTCTCCTCGGAATCAATATTAAGAACTATGTATGTCCGACAGAGCAGTACAAGTGTGTGTTCCAGCCATCCAGCCTAGCAATTAACCAGTGTCAATTCCTGAATCTGCTGCAAGCCTACATTTTTTTTTGAATACATGCTCAGTATTCTTCAGATCACCATATGTAACGGGCGTACTGTCCAAAACATTGGTATGACTGCAAATAGAGAGTACCCTGACAAAATATAGGCCCGTCGGTACATCTGCAAAATAACAGGTTGTTGTGTATTAACCTTTTATGGTTCTCCAACAACCAGGTACACAGGTAGTTTATCAACAAAGATTGTGTGAAACATTATACCATTAGGCAAAGTAAAAGTTCACTTATTTTACTGGCTTGTGTAAAGCAGTAGATTTCTTCCTCACCTCATGACCGCATCAGTGCAGGTAAATGAGCCCACAGTCCTGAAGCAACCTCCACTCAGGCAGCCTTAAGACATGAAAATATTGGGAATGTGTTCGTCCACTGGAAAGGGAGAATTCTCCACTCTTATTCTGCACACTGGAATAGTATTCTTCTGCTTCATGATCGTCTTTCTGCTAGATCCGTCCTTCCAGCTTTAAGGGCAACTGACAAAATTAATACAGTTGATGAGGAAGACTCTTCAGCTCATCGTAATTTATTCACTCAGAACTCTACCCTCACTCATTGCCAAATCAAATTGTTTCTTAAAAAACGATTACAATTTTCTTCTCTTCCAAATGCTGACCAGGCTTGGCAAGGAAAAAAACTTCCTTGTTCCCTCCAGCTAATTTGATTATGTGTCTCCTTGTCCTACTCCTACTGTTTAATTTGTAGTGTATTCCAAATTTACTTTTTCCATACTACACATTATATTTCCTGAAATATTGGTGGGTGGAATATTCCATTCAGGCTAAAAACTCACAGTCTCTCAATCTCTCCTCAAAATATTGATCCATGCACTTGACACTTATGGGCTCTTCTTGGTACTATCACCAGCAGCTGGCATTTGAATATCTCCCTTATTCTTTGGCAACTGAAACTAGATCCAGCATTCATGACGAGAGCACTGGATTGCTTAACCAGAACTTCTCCTTGACAATAACTTGCTTTAGCCTTTTGAAGTACCTGCATCATTTCTTCTCATTTTAATAACCCTAGTGAAGCACAAGGCCCTAATACTTCCGTTATCTTCAAACCTTTCCTCAAATATCATCCTGATCTCCTCTGGAACTTGTGTGAATGCAACAGTTTATAGTCTCTCTTTATATGTTTTTGACATAAAATTGTATCCTCCTTACTGAGCTAGGTGACCAGTGACCACAATGCAAATTCACCGTCAAAATGACAGACTGCACTTTTTTTTAAGCAGGCAAGATATCATGTCATTTCTCCTTTTAGGTTGCAACTAAAGGAGGTGGTGTTGAAAGATTGACAGATACCTCTAAGTACACAGGTTCCCACAAGGAACGCTTTGATGAAAGCGGAAAAGGCAAAGGGATAAGCGGTAGGGAGTACACAGCAGAAAACACAGGTTACGTTGCGAATTACAAGGGAGCTGGAACATACGACCAGAAAGTGAAAAAGTAGAAGTAATTGGGATATTTCCACTGAAGGACACAATGACACCTGTACTCCCTGTGCCTTTCCTTGTTCAATTGCTTAAGGTCCTCTGGCGTTTACATTAAAAGATTAAATTACATGTCCATTTTTATTTTTAACTATCTACTTTGTGAGTAGAAAGTGCAATTCACTGCTTCATGTTCCTCATTCCTGCCTTAAGGCAGCTCTCCTGCTCAATTTCCCTGTTTCTGCTCCAGGGGATGGAATATTTTATGGATGCAAATTCACGCAAGATCATGAACTTCTACCCACAATGGCAACAATCTTAAATTCTGGCCAACGTGGAGGTTGAGGAGAATAGAGAATATCACCATGCAATTAAAAGGTTGGGGTGGAATGCCAATGTGCATTAAGGAGGGGGAGGAGTCTGCCGTGTCGAACAGAAGAGGAGGAGAGACAAGTACCAGCCAGACTGAAGGAAAAAATGCCTTTGTGTACATAAGGCTAATGATTGACAGTTGGGGGAGTGGGGTTGGGGAACAGGCTGCGGCGGAAAGGGAAGAATATAATGACAGCACAGTGACGCAAGGGTGGTACAGTGGTGCAACAGGTAAACCTGCCGCCTCACCTGACCTCCATTCCATCTGTATAGTGTTTGCATGTTCTCCCAGTGACCACGGCAGTCTCCCCTGGGTGCTCCAATTTCCTTCCACATCCCAAGGACATGCAGGTAGGTTAATTGGTGACTGCTCTGTGGGTGAGTTGCAGGAGAATTTGGTTGCAGAAGTTGATGGGCATGTGAGAGAGAACAAGTGGGGGAATTGGACTGATGGAATCGTTCTGAATGGACTGAATGAGCTCCTTCTATTGTCATAAGGAACTACGATACAGGAATGGCTTAACTGAGGAGAAAAGGAATAAAGGTGCAGCCTGAACTAGGAATAAAAAATATGAAGTAACAGAGGGGACAGAGTGTTGTGTGAATTGTACATAAGAGTCAAGAAGTTTTGGAGAACCTACCTGTTCCCATGACATCAATATTTTAGAACATTTTAATAATTATGTTTAGTAACAAGGCCTGCAAATATATGCCGTTGATGCAAGGTCAATTCTAATTTTAAATTTGATATTGATCACTTTTTGTTAACTAAAGATGTTAAGGGAATGGTATACTGGTGAAGTTACAGGATGAGTCAGAATCCTGAAATGATGACCTGCGGACAAGAGGTCAAATTCCATCACAGTGGCTGCGGGTTTTAAATTCGGTTAACTAAATAATCTGCATTTTTTAAAAAATGAGTTAGTTTCAGTAATAGTAACCATTAAACTATTATATCTTCATTTAAAATCCATCTTGTCACCTAATGAAGTAAATCTGTCATCCTTATCTCATCTGGCTTGTTTTTAATGTGCTTGTCATGAGGCATAAACTTACTAAAATGCATTCTCACCAATCTACCCCTCTTCAAGGTGCATCTGTCCATGACAGTATTGGTAGGACTGACCACTGCATAGTCTTTATGGAAACAAAGACCTTTCTTACCAAGGAGAACCTCTTTTGTTTTGTGGCACAACCATTGTGCTAGAAGGGATTTGTGAGGCACTATGTATCAAGGGCAGCAGCAGGAACATGTTCACTCACAAACTGTTACCTCCAGGCCTGCCATACCTTTCACTGAATCGTTTACAATGATGTACAGCCCAATGTGCTGAGTGGATGATCCTGAGGACTTCAGTTCATTCAATTAAATCCATGTAATTTCAAGAAAAGACTGGATATGAGAAAGGCTTTGGGACCAGACAATATCCCCACTGTACTACTGAATACCTGTGCTTCAGGACAGACCACGCCTCTGGCCAGGCTGTTCAAATTGCCCAGGTATGCTCCAACCATAAAACACGGGATAAATCCTGTCCAGCTAATTAGCACCCAATCAGAATGCACCCAATCACCAAAGTAATGGAAAGTGTTATTATTATCATTTGGGTTATTAGAACAACTGAGCTCCAGACAACAAACAAATTGCTGGAGGAGCACAGTGAGTCAGGCAGTATCTGTGGAGGAAAACGGACAGTCGATGTTCCAGGTTGAGACCCTTCATCTGGACTAGGTCTGGACTGGCAGTCCAGATGAAGGGTCTCACCTCGAAATGTCAACTATCCGTTTCCCTCCACAGACGCTGCCTGATCCACTGAGTTCCTCCAGCATTTTGTTTGCTGCTCCAGATTCCAGCACCTGCAGTCTCTTGTGTTTCTACTCAGCTCCAGACCACACTACAGTCGTGGTCTAAACTTAGACAAAGGAACTGGATTCCAAAGGTGATACTGGAGACACTGTCCATAACATCAGCATAAGGAAGCCCCAGTAAAACAAATCAAGTGCATAACTCAGAACTGGCCCTGAATATAAGCCCCTGACACATAGCTGCACTTAAAGTACAGTGGGCAATAGACTGGCCATAACTTGATCTGCAGTTGTGTAAGAGAGGTAAAAAATACAAGGATTTCCCTTACTTTCTTGTGGAAATTTTGCTGCTTACTGCATTAACTTAATGCTGACCAATAACTCTATTTTACACCAGCAGAAGCCCATAGTACTTACAAAATTCTTTGTGGTGCAGTTCTGAAATGAATGCAATAACACAGGAAATAAAAGGTTAGTCACATTCAGCAGTAGAATATGACAGATTATGAGAAATTAATGAATGTCCCCATATTTCCATGGAGATAGACATCAACATGATCAAACAAACTGCTTTGTCAGAAGCTGTCCTCATGCCAGCTGCTTTGAGATTAATCAGCAACATATCCATACTAAATCTGATTCATTTGGTTAAAAATGTGAGGACTTTTGATTAGAAATTGGATACCTCCTAGAGAGGTTAACTTCTGCCTATGCATGCCACTTTAGGTTACATGCCAGTACTCAGTCACGATCCCAGTAAAAGTGCCAGTGCACTTTTTGAGTGGGCAATGTTCCCTTTAAGTCATTAATGTGTGAGTCACGATCACTAGTGGCTTGGTGCTGCACACCTGCTGACCCATTCCAGGATTAATTGGCATCTGGTTTACAGCCCTTAAAGGGCAGGTTCCAAATTCACAGTAGTGCTGGCAGTGTATTCTTTGTGGAGAAATAGTGGCAGGGGAATAAAAAGGAATGTCCCTCCTTCCCCCAAATTTGCAAACTTTGTAATTCTTGCAGAATAATTGCTGTTCACAGAAGTGTTGAAAGTCAAATGCATGGCTCTTGAAAACACATCACTGTGCATTCTGATCTCTAGGCATTTATGTTATCATGATTTCACAGGCAATATTGAAATCCTCAGTTAACTCTTTTTTGAGCTTCCAAAATCATTCAGTCACATAAAATTCTGATAGGACAAACAAACCAGATGCTGATCATTCAATCTAAAATCAATGTATGTGAAATGCTCTGCAGGTCAGGCAGTATCTGTGGAGAAACAAAATTAACAATTCAGGTCTGACCCTTCAATGGAAATTGTATACATGACTGTTTATCTCTGTACTGGTCAAGATCATCAACCTGAAACCTTAGCAAAAAAAAACTGCTGGAGGAACTCAGTGGGTTGAGCAGCATCTATTGGGGTGGTGGGGTGGTGGGTGGTGGGGTGGAGGGTGATTGGGGGAGAGGAATTATCAAAGCTTCAGGCTGAAACCCTGCGATAGGATCTGATGCAGGCTCTTGACCCAAAATATCAACAATTCCTTTCATCCCACAGATGCTGCTCGATCCATTGAATTCCTTCAGCAGTTTTGTTTTTTTGCTCCAGCTTCCAGAATCTGCAATCTCTTGTGTCTCCAACCTGAACTCTTAACTCTGTTTCTCTCTCCATGTCCTGCCTCCCCTGCTGAGTATTTCCAGCACTTTCAGTTTTATTTCTGGTAAGTTCATGAAATATCTGGCTGTTCATATAAATGGCCCACAGATCCTCAGTAAAATTGCCATATTTTCGTTACTTGTGGTCTATTGTGCTATTTTTCTCACCTCAGTGAGCTACTTCCATAAACACCATCCAATGCGGTAACTACCCACTTACCTCCTCCAAATATAATGATGTATCTTGGTCAAGCTTCTATGTATCTGTATGTGTGTGGAAATTTGAAGAATGAGAGAAAGGAAAACAAAATTTCATGTCACTGCCACCAGTGAATGGGGAGAATATAATGCAGAAAATGCACTTTAATGAAGACATTTACCAAAAAACAACAGAGGTGTATGAGCCATAGCGAGAAGTAGTAAAGTCGGCCAATAGAGTCTTGTGTCTTCAGTGGATACTGGATTATGAGAACATAGGAAAACAACTAAGTCTTTGCCTTTGGGAATAGGTGTTCTCTGCCAGTTTTCTGAAGGTGAACTGATCAATGATGAGGAGTGAGTTGAGGCTAGATACCTACAATCATCATTAATCTAGAAAGACTTGTCCTCCAGATATATTGTTATATGGAAAATTGGAGGAAAAAAATGGGTTCCTAACCATTCTTGGAAGATTGTGTGTCTGCAGATGGAAGTTGCTTGCCATTGTTTTCCATTTCTCCTTTGATGTAAGGGAGGTCTCAGAGAACTGGTGAATATCAGACACTTGTTCAAGAAGGGGTATAAACCATGCCAGGTACCTACAGAACAGCCTGTTTGACCCCAGTTGTGGGAATCTGTCAGAAATAATAATCAGGGAAAATATTAATGGGCACTTGGGGATGTTTGAGCTGGAAAAGGGAAACCTTTATTGTGTATAATTTATGTTTAATATACATTTAATTTTTTTTGTGAATGCTGCTTATATGATGCTATGTGCCTGTGATGCTGCTGCAAGTAAGTTTTTCATTGCACCTGTGCATATGTGTACTTGTGCATATGACAATAAATGGTAAATTGGTTTACTATTGTCACATGTACCGAGATACAGTGAAAAACTTATCTTGCATACGGTTCATACAGATCAATTCATAACACAGTTCACTGAGGTAGTACAAGGTAAAACAATAACAGAATGGAGAATAAAGTGTTCCCAGAAGGCATTCGATAAGGTGCCACATAAAAGACTTCTCCATAAGATAAGGATGCATGGAGTTATGTATTAGCATGGATGGAGGATTGGTTAACAAATAGAAGGCAGAGAGTTGGAATAAATGGGTGTTTCTCTGGTTGGCAATCAGTAGTGAGCAGGGTGCCACAGGGTTCAGTGCTGGGCCCACAACTGTTCATGATATACATCAATGATTTGGAAGAGGGGACCAAATGTGGTGTATCTAAGTTTGCTGATAATACTAAATTGAGTGGAAAAGTAAATTGTGCAGAGGATGCGGAGAGTCTGCAGAGAGATATGGATAGGTTAAGTGAGTGAGCAAGGGTCTGGCAGATGGAGTAAAATGTTGGTAAATCCAAAGTCATCCACTTTGGAAGGAAAAATAGAAGATCAGATTATTATTTAAATGGTGAAAGATTGCAGCATGCTGTTGTGCAGAGGAACTTGGGAGAACTTGTGCATGAATCGCAAAAGGTTGGTTTGCAGGTGCAACAGGTTATCAAGAAGGCAAATGGAATGTTGGCCTTCATTGTTGGAGGGATTGAATTTAAGAGCAGGGAGTTTATGCTGCAACTGTACAGGGTACTAGTGAGGCTGCACCTGGAGCACTGCATACAGTTCTGGTCTCCTTACTTGAGGAAAGATGTACTGGCTTTGGAGGCGGTGCAGAGGAGGTTCACAGGGTTGATTCCGGAGATGAGGGGATTAGCCAATGAAGAGAGATTGAGTCACCTGGGACTATACTCGCTGGAATTCAGAAGAATGAGAGGGGATCTTATCGAAACATATAAAATTATGAAAGGGATAGATAAGACAGAGGCAAGAAGGTTGTTTCCACTGGTAGGTGAGACTAGAACTAGGGGCCATAGCCCCAAGATTTGGGGGAATAGATTTAGGATGGAGATGAGGAGAAACTGCTTTTCCCAGATAGTAGTGAATCTGTGGAATTCTCTGCCCAGGAAAGCAGTAGAGACTACATCATTAAATATATTTAAGACACAGTTAGATAGATTTTTGCATAGTAGAGGAATTAAGGGTTATGGGGAAGAGGCAGGTAGGTGGATCTGAGTCCTTGACCAGATCAGCCATGATCTTAATGAATGGTGGAGTGGGCTCGATGGGCCAGATGGCCTCCTCCTGCTCTGATTTCTTATGTTACAGTTACAGAGAAGTTGCAGTGCGGGTAGACAATAACGTGCAAGGCCATAATGAGGTAGACAACAAATTCGACTTTGACTTTGACCAGCACAAACTTGTTAAAGGAAATTGTATTTGTCAAACCTGATTGAATTGTTATGAGCAATAAAAAACTTGATGGAGGAAGACATTTGATAAAGTCCCACAAAAATGGTTGGTGAGCAAAACTGAGGCCATGAAATTAAAAGATTACATGGAATTTGGCTTTAAAAGCAGAAAGTAATGGTCAATGATTTTTTTTCATATTGGAGGATGGAAGACAATAGTCTTGCCTGGAGGTTAGTGCTAGAACTGCTGCTAACTTTAATATATATTAATGCCTTGGATATGGGTGTGCAGTGTAAAATTTCCATATCTGCAGAAGTTTGGAAGTGTGGTCTGCAGTAATAGACTGCAATCAGAAATAGATAGGCAGGCTGACTGGGTAGAAAGTTGATACAACAAAGTTTTGGCAGAGAGAAGTAGGGATTATACAGATTAATTGGGGTAGTTCCACATAGTGTGCAGAAACTTTGGGACCAGAGTGTGCATGGGCATAAACCTTTGCAAATGGCAGGCATGTTGGAAGCATTGTTAGCAAAGTGTACGGGATCCTGAGAATTTTAAATAGAAATTGAAGCTCGTCCTGTTTTAGTACATGAAACATATGGAACATTATCCTCCAACTTCCTGAAAAAATTAAGACATTGGGCAAAAATTGATGAAAAGTGGCACTTTGGATACCAATTCCTGAGCAACAATGGGAACTAGGTTGTTCCTATCAGGATCTTTATTCAGAGTTCTTAACTGGAAATGAGTCTGCGCTTAAAGAAATCTCTCCATAGAAACGGCAGAGCAGTGATTGGAAAAGTGGAAGTGAGTTTCAACATGGGGGTGGGGTGGGGAGGGCGGCAGTGAACAGTGTGTCTGAGAACACCCACCTTCCCCCCATCACATGATGAGCTGGCCTGATCGACTCCCATGCTGTGAGTGGCCCTAATCCATTGCAAGATTTTTGTATATAACATCACTATTTATGAGTAGAGTTCCTGAGAAAAAACAATAGTCTCCTCTGTATAAGGAAACAGAGAACAGAGGACCTATTGTGGCTTAGTTTAACAGCCCAAGGGGTTAATAAGTCAACTTCTAATCTTACACTGTTACCATGGGGCAACATCTACTTAAGAAACTTAAGCTTAATAATGTCTGACGTGGAAAAATTATCCTGTTAAAGTCACTTTGTCAGGCTTAATAAGATCATTAAAAGATTTTTTTGTTTCTCTGTCAAGAGTTTCCAGTGTGTTTATCAGTATGTGTGAAACAGCATGTGCATAGAGCACAAAGGCATTGGACAAATACAGGCAGGGTATTGGTTTAACAGTTCTCGATTAACAATTGATTATACTTGATTTATTTTAAATGTAATTGATTTTTGGTTATTACTGAAAATTATGCAAAGGTCTCTAATTGACATGAGATTATAACGTAAATAATTAGCACCGATCATTTTTATATGTATAATGAGGAAAAGAAATGTGTTTGCTGTGGCTAAGCAGTTCGATTCTTGCTCATCTGCATTACTAATGTCTTGATGATTTCTTGACAGAAACTGTGGTACACTCTCCTCTCTGTGCTTGTTAAGAAAAAGCTTTCCTGACTCCAGTTCACTTCTGTCTCTGAAATGATTTTGTACTACAGCAATGTTTAATGAATAAACTGGCATTCAATTAGACAGAAGTCATGTGCTGCATGAGGAAAAACAATACAGCTATCAGTGGAAACGTTTTTGTATGTTTGTGAGATTATCAGACCAAATGATTTAAGTAAATATAAATTTTCAGGGTTGAAAAGTATTCAAACATTATTTTACACTTTTCTCCAAAGGCTTTGTACTTTTCAAACTTTGGTCAAAATTTCCTAATACAATTAACTTCAGAAAGCAATGTCAGCTTTTCCTTTAATCTAATATTAAAACCCTGAGCTAGAAAAAATAAAAAATGTTAACAATTTTTTACTCATCCCTATGCATTAAAATCCAGTTAAAACAACAGAAATTGTTAATTGCTTCATTAAACAGTTTCAACACCCTGCAAAATAATTTTATAGTACAATCCAACCACAGGATGTCAAGAATATCATCATCTGCTCAATAACCAATTCTTACAAGTTTCCAACTTTGCATAAGCTTTTTATTTAGCAAACCAATTTCCTTCCCTGACTATACATGTAAAAATTATTAGCGCTAATCAGTTACATGATTATCTCATGTCTGGAACTAAAGACTTCTGCATAATTTTTAGTGATCAATTACATTTAAAATTAATCAGCTTTAATCAAGCCAACATTTTAACAATTAATAATAGAAAACAGTAACAAAAATTAAAAAAAGAAATATCATGAAATCTTTTTGCTCTTTAGGCAATTTTTCAATTTAAAAACTAAAGAATTAGTTTTCACAATGGAATAAAAGCCGGAACACTCACACAAAAGGGAAAAAAAGAGAACCCAGAGCAGCTAGCACAGATATCCACCAGATTTCTTAATGAGACATTGTTGAAGACAAAGGAAGACATGCTCTGTGACATCAGGATCTTTCCCTTGTTGCATTATTTAACCCATCATTAACATATTTAGTACTTAATATTCTTTAGATGTACTTTTTCCAATTTCTTACTTGATGAGCAGGGTTGGGATAGAGGTTAATCTCAGTTTTACAGCAACCAAATTGAGAAAAACGTATTTTAGTAATTATTCAAACTGATTCTCAGCATGATTACGCATTTGTAATTTAAACTGAGTACAACAAAGATTATTTCTATTCCTTAAGCAGTGGTCATTCAATGACAGGAAGTGTTTGCTCAAATTTTGCAAATGATGCAAAGCCACCAGGAAACTATCATTAGAGCAAAACTCTGACCATCTGCTATTCAACTATTCAGAAGTCCCAATTGTTTGGCATCTGGCTCACCAGGTGATATTTGCCACGCTCCCTTT
The DNA here is from genome assembly GCF_009764475.1 of Pristis pectinata. Lineage (NCBI taxonomy): Eukaryota > Metazoa > Chordata > Chondrichthyes > Rhinopristiformes > Pristidae > Pristis > Pristis pectinata. The sequence continues at coordinate 39,109,264 of NC_067417.1, forward strand.
TTCACTCACTGGGAGTGTGGCAAATGTCACATGTTCCACTGCAACTTGTCTGGAAAATTTATTATAATCCTGTGTAACACTAAACAAAAAGGAAACTTAATAGTATGTTGGAGTATTAATAGAAATAGCATCCAATAGTCCAGAAATTCTGGCAATCCTGCACCATTAAAATCCCAAGCATGCCAGATTATTGGAGTTTAACTGTTTTCTTTCTCACAGGAAAAAAAATGACTTTCACTTAAGTAACACTAAAATAAAGACAGCTTGATGCCAGTAAACCTCCAGGCTCACCATGACTAGGGAGTGAGATCTTAAAGATAGAAATACATTTATATCTGCTTTGTATAATCAATTGTTATTATTGGCAAAACATCTTTATTCTTGTTACTTACCTGATGTACAGATTAGGTTGTGGATTTACTAAAAGAGGAGGGAGCTATCCAATACTTCTTGTCAAGAGGCTGGAATTCATTTTCAGAAGCATTACCTGCTGCCTAGTGCCTGCTGTCACCATCATGTGCTGAATTCAAAAATGTTTCAAGTAAAATTCATTTACACACTCATCCTCTATTTCCTGGTGATTCACATTATCAACCTACTACTTTGTGCATACAGCAGCTGCATCTGAGGACCCCCTGTTGTGAAAGACACCATATAAACCAAGTCTTTTCCTTTCTTTTGAAATTAACATAAGCAAAATAACAGCAGTGAAGGAAAAAAAGCCACAAAAAGCTGGCAAGTCACCAGGACAAGATAGTTTTCATCCCATGATTTAAAATGATGTAGTTGAGAACATGTAAACTATCCTATTTATCATGTCCCAAAGTTCTCTTGATTTTGAAATGATATTTTAGGCAAGAAAATTATAACTCCAATACTTAAGAAAGTTAAGAGATGGGAAACCAAAAAACTGTAGACCAGTTAGTTTTTGGCCATGACACTTTCCTTAGTGCTCAGGTTGTGTTCCTGGGATTGAGACTGATGATGGAACTAATGCTATAAGAGATTAGAGAGTATGAGCTATAAGGAGAGGTTGGACAAGCTTGGGTTATTTTCTCTGGAGCATTGGAGGCTGAGGGGCTGACCTGATAGAAGTATATAAGATCATGAGAGGCATAGACAGCGTAGACAGCCAGAGTCTTTTCCCCAGGATGAAAGTATCAAATACTAGAGGGCATAGCTTTAAGGTGAGAGGGTGAAAGTTTTCTATACAGGGTAGGTGCCTTGAATGCACTGCCAGGGGAAGTGGTGGAGGCAGATACAACTGCAATGTCTGAGTGATTTAGGCAGACATATGAAAAGGCAGGGAATCGAGGTATATAGACCTTGTGCAGGCAGATGTGCAATGTAAATTGACATTATGGTCAGCACAGACTGCATGGGCCATAGGGCCTGGTCCTGTGCTGTACTATTCTATGTTCTGTGTTCTGTTACAACATCTACATGGAGAGCTGTGCTACTGACAGGAACTTGGCACAAACCATTGCCCTCTCCAAGGTTGTGCTGGGAACCTGGTGGTTCCTCCAGCAATGAATAGCCCCACTGCTCAGTGTGGAGAGGCTGCTTGTGAGGACTGGTGTTGGGTGGGCTGAATGCAGTCCCTCACCGCTGAGATGGGGGCCTCAAGGCTGCACTCTGATTGGCAGGGTGAGTGTGGCCATTGCTGGGGACTGGCGGCACCCGCTCCATGTGTTGACGGATAGCTCGGATCCTACACTCTCTCTCATCACCTCCAACTGGATGTGATGGAAGCTGCTGTCTGCCTCTCTCCTTGTTTGGCTGCATAGCTCTCCCCAACCTGGAGACTTCTCTATGCATGTAAGTTCAAGGGCTCTCCGGGCTGGGGAGAACCGTGCAGCCAAACAACGAAAGGCAGGATCAGCACCAGGTTTGCATCAAGTTCCTGCAATGGGATAGGCAGAGTTCATGACAGGATTCCAGCACAGCAGTGAACAGCCCAAGCTGCACAAGGGGGCACATAAATGTGAGTGTTTGAACTACATGACCAAAACCTCTCTACAGAATCAGTGAGCAGTGGGGTAATGGTAAGCAGGACACCAATGTACTAAAGTCTATAATGATGGATGGAATAACTGAGCACCTTGACATTTTTCATTGAGCAGAGGGAGGCAGCATGGGTTTGTACAGTGTGTGGTCATGCATGATAAGCTTTCGTTTTTGCAAAGCAGACCACAGTGGATGGGTATTATCAAAAGTGATTTTTTTACGTAATCTGCCAGGGAATTTTTAATAAAACCCCAGACGAAGGACAGCAAGCTAAAGGTGAAGTCGACTGAACTGAAGGGAAATTGTTGATCTCACTTGGAAACTGGCTGAGTGGCAAGAGAGAGAGGAGGGGGTCACAGAAAGGCTTCAAAGTGGCAGGATGGGAGGTGGTGACCTGGAAAGGCGGTGATGTGGGTCAGAACATGAGGTGTTAAAATATTCCATGTTTCCATGTTGGAATGGCATGGACCAAATACTACATGCAGAATAAGAAAAAAACAAGCAGTGATTCTTTGTAGCTAAAAATGTAAGTTTGAAGAGAACAGATGGACAACAGCTGAAACTCGTGATATGGATCTGCCAGCTCTGCGGTTGGGGGCTGAGGGGATACATTAAAAATAACTGGCGGAAATTGTAGATAAAGCGGGCAATGTGCATCCGTCAGTAGAGTTGGCTGAGAACAGCTCCGATTTCAGTTTAACACCCACTTCAGCTGTTAAGATGATGTCTAGAACGAGACCGCCATCTGCTGGCTGTAGTGGTAAGTGTGTTTAGTGTTTGCTTCTCTTTTCAATAAATCTGCAAACCAGCGGCTCCCAGCATTCTTGACGGAAAACCCTACTGTTCACGTTCAGTAAAAGACATGAACCTCCCTGCTTTGTATATGTCAATGGTGTTGCAGGTGGTTCCTTTGAAAGAGTTGGGACTGTCATCGGGCAGCTAGCATGCTGAATATATTTTTGTTATAAGAACAGCACAGCACAGCAACAGGCTCTTCAGCTCAAAATGTTGTGCCAAACTAATTAATCTAGTAATTAATTGCCTAACTAAACTAATCCCTTCTGCCTACATAATGTCCATATCCCTCCATTCCCTGCACATTCATGTCCCTATCTAAGAGCCTATTAATTGCCTTAATCATATTTGCCTCCACCACCACACTGGCAGTGCATTCATCACCTCTTCAAAAAAATCAACCAAGTTAGTGAGACACAACTTGCCATGGACAAAGCCACTCTGTGTAAAAAAAACTTTCCCCGGATATCTCCTTTGAAGTTACCCCCTCTCTCCTTACATGCATGCCCTCTAGTATGAGACATTTTGACCCTGAGAAAAAGATACCAGCTGTCTATCTAAACTTCTCTCAGGTCTCCCCTCAGCCTCCACCGCTCCAGAGAAAACAACCAAAGTTTGTCCAACCTCTCCTCATAGTACATGCCCTCTAATCCAGGCAGCATCCTGGTAAACCTCTTCTGCGCCCTCTCCAAAGCCTCCGCATCCTTCCTATAATGGGGTGACCAGAATTTAATGCAATACTCAAGATGTGGCCTAACCAGAGTTTTATAAAGCTGCAACATAACTTCCTAACTCTTGAATTCAATGCCTAGACTAATGAAGGCAAGCATGCCATATGCATTCTTTACCACCCTATCAACCTGTGCAGCTACTTTCAGTGAGCTATGGACTTGGACCCCAAGATCTCTCTGTACATCAACACTGTTAAAGGTCCTGCTATTAATTATGTGCTGTCCCTTTACATTTGATCTCCCAAAGTGCAACACCTCATATTTGGCCAGATGAAACTCCATCTGCCATTTCTCTGCCCATATCTGCAACTGATCTGTATCCCACTGTCTCCTTTGGCAATCTTCTACACTATCCACAACACCACCAATCTTTGTATTGTCTGAGAACTTACTAATCCACACATCTACATTTTAATCGAGGTCACTTATATAAATTACAAACAGCAGAGGTCCCAGTACGGATCCCTGTGGAACACCACTAGTCACAGACCTCCAGCCAGAATAAGTCCCATTGACCACTACCCACTATCTTCTATGGGCAAGCCAATTGTGAATCCAAATGGCCAAGTCACCATGGATCCCACACATCTTAATATTCTGGATGAGCCTCCCATGAAGGACCTTGTCAAAAGCCTTACTAAAATCCATACAGACAACATCCACAGCTCTGCCTTCATCAATCACCTTCATCACCTCTTCAAGAAAATCAATCAAGTTCGTAAGACACGACTTGCCCTGGACAATGCCATGCTGACTGTCCCTAATTAGGCCATGGTTTTCCAAATGCTCATAAATCCTTTTCTTAAGAATCCTCTCTAATAGCTTGTCTACTACTGGTCTATAGATTCCAGGATTATCCCTATTTCCCTTCTTGAATAATGGAACAACATTAGCTACTCGCCAGTCCTCTGGGATGTTGCCAGTGGCTAGAGAGGACACGAAGATATTGGTCAAGGCCCCAGCAATCTCACCTCTGACTTCTTTCAGTAACGTGGGGCACACCCATCAGGCTCTGGGGACTTATCCACCTTAATGTTCTTTAAGAGACCCAACACTGCCTCCTTCTTTATTTTAAAATGCCCTAGCATATTAGCACTGATCTCACTATCCTCTTCGTTCTTCTCCTTGGTAAATACTGATGCAAAGTACTCATTTAGGACCTCGCCCACATCTTTTGCCTCCAAGCACATGTTCCCTCTTTCATCCTTGAGTGGTCCTACCCTCTCCCTAGTTATCCTCTTGCTCTTGATGTATGTATAGGATGCCTTGGGATTCTCTTTAATCCTACTTGCTAAGGACTTTTCATGGCCCTGTTTGATTTTAGCTTCCTAAACTGTACATGTACTTCCTTTTTCTTCTTGACTAAATTCAGCACCTCTCTCGACATCCAAGGTTTCACTGCCTTGCCATCCTTGTCCTTCCTTATTACTGGAACATACCTGCCCTGTCCTGCGCAGTTGGTCTTTAACCACCCTCCACATGTCAGATGTGGACTTGCCCAAAAACAGCTGTTCCCAATTAACCCTCCCTAGTTCCTGCCTAATACTCTTGTAATTTGCTCTGCTCCAATTTAATACTCTCCTCAATGTCCATACTTATCCTTATCTATAGCTTTATTAAAAATGAAGGAGGTGTGATCACTGTTCCCTAACTGTTCTCCCACTGAACGGTCAGTCACCTGGCCAGGCTCATTTCCAAATACCAGGTCCAGTACGGCCCCTCCTCTCGTTGGACTATCTACATACTGTTTTAAGAAACCCTCCTGGATGCACTCTGGTCCCAGTCTATATTAGGGAAGTTGAAGTCACCCACGACAACAACCTTTCCCTAATCTGCCTGCATATCTGTTCCTCAATGCCCCAGTGGCAACTGGGGGGTCTGTAGTAGAATCCCATCAGAGTGATTGCACCTTTCTTATTTTTGAGTTCTACCCATATAGACTCAGTGGACTGAGTGCAGCTGTAATCTGTGATATTGTCCCTTATTAATAGTGCAATCCCCATTCTTTTACCTCCCTTTCTATCTTCTGTAAAACATTGAAACCCTGGAACATTAAGCATCCAGTCCTGTCCCTCTCTCAACCAAATGTCTGTAATGGCCACAACATCATAGTTCCACGTACTGATCCATGCTCTAAGTTCATCACCCTTATCCCTAATACTAACATTAAAATAAACACACTTCAACCCATCCATCCCATCGTGTCAACTATCTTGCTCCTGCCTGTCCTTCCTTACAGACTTACTGGTCCTGACATCTACCTTCCTCTCAATCCCTCCACTTTCTGACCTGGTGCTCTGGTTCCCATCCACCTGCCAAACTAGTTTAAACCCTCTCGAGTAGCACTAGTGAACCTCCGAGCCAGGATATTGGTTCCCCTCCAGTTAAGGAGCAACCCGTCCCTTTTGTACACCTTGCTCCTGCCTCAACAGAGGTTACAATGATCCAAGAACCTGAAACCCTGCCCCCTACACCAGTTCCTCAGCCACACATTCTTCTAACTTTCTATTCCCGCCTTGACTAGCACGTGGCACTGGGAGTAATCCAGAAATTACTACCTTCAAGGTCCTGCTTTTCAGCCTCTTTCCCAACTCCCTATACTCATTGCACAAGACCTCTTCCCCCTCTCTACCTATGTCATTGGTGCTAATGTGCACAACATTGTGAGAAAAGATCAGCCAAACACAGACAATTATCCCTTATCTCTGTCTGTGCTGGGCCTGAATCCATCCAGCTAAAGAAAAACTAGCCAACCTCCAGAACAGCACGATCCAGCACTCTTATTAAAATCAAGTGACACTGCAACTAATATAAAACACTATGAATAATATAACTTGAAACTATTTCAAGAAATTACAGAAGGATTATATATGGGATTATACAATAAGAAATACCACAAAATTCAGCAATAAATGCTGAATGCTGATGATAATCTCAGACGGATTTCAAAATTTAACTAATCTTCAGCTTCAGATCCCATATAATTAGAACTAACTCTAATTAAGGAGACAATTCACCCTGGTGATCCATCAGAGGAGCCTGCCTCCTTCTGTCTGCACAGGTGACCAAACCTGAATAGAGTCTTTTGCAAGTTGCTAAGGTTTGCCCCCAAACATCTCCATTTATAATACAAAACAGTTATGTCACTGACAACCGATTGATGCAGACCCCTCTCCTTGTGAATATCCCTTCTGTACTAAATTTATTACCTATAAATCTGTGCATCATTTAATCCCACCAGTCTTGCGTTACCAATTTTTCACCAGAAAGTTGTTTTCCTTGGGAAGAGCTCCAAGTTTATCACATCTGGAGAAGCTTTTAGTCTACAGAAATTCTGCAGGCAGTCATACCGCAAAGCCTTTCTGGAGAAAATGTATAAGTTATATCATTGGAAAATCTTGTTTATGAAAGAAATCACCTTTCTCACAGATTCCTCACTTTACAGCCTGTATTTCAGAAGTCAGTTTAAAATTCCGTTGTGACATGCTGAGGCAGAATTCATAGCTGATTTTCTGTAGATGTTGGTTCACCAGTAGTTTAATTGAATTCTTGGTTCAGGTTTCTAGCTACACAAACGAGGGTTGCGGTCCCTGGAACTTAAAAGGTTGAAGGGTGACAATCAAAATGTTTAATATGTTACGGAGAGCTGAGAGGACAGTGAGAGACAAACTGACTCCATTGGTATTGATGACTCCAGGACCGGGGATGCCTAAAAAATAGATCCAGGTCTTGCTGTAGAGAAGTTAGAAAACACTTTTACACACATAGTAAGACAGTTTTCCACAAGTGTCAAGTTCAAATCAGTGGGCACGGTGGTTGAAATGGTTAGAATACGACAGATGGTTTCGGAGGTGTTGAAGTTAGGGATGCCAGCTCTGGTCAGACACATTCCTGGAGGTTTCATCACACATTCTGAGGGTTCCTACAGTACCACCATTCTCCCGGGGGTATTGATTACCCTTGGTGAACAATCTCCGCCTTCCCACGATAATGAAAAACAAAGAGACTCCCTGTTACTTTTTGGACGATCGACTCTCAAAACAGCCCATTTCTCAAAAAAAAGGGTTCAAAGAAAACAAGCAGGATATTTTCTTCCTGGTTCCTGGAAGGTCAATCCTGGAGGCATTGCAACCCAAACCCATGTGTACCTCGACTTTTGAAATCGTCGAATTTAGAAGTCACAAGTGCGTGGCTGAGGTTCAGCGCAGCTCCTCATTGCTGATCAAAATCGCTATTTTCACCCTTTCAAAGTAGCAAAACAAAAGTTACAGGAATAATTCTACTCGTTGACAGCGGAGCCACTTTGAAATATAATTTTTTTTATTAATGCATGCTCTCTCTTGCCTTCCTTTAACGCGGGGGGGTTGTCCCCATGACAAGTGCGTTTAAAGCATTGTTTTGCTGGGTATTAATATAACTTTTTTTGCATTATTGGCGTCATAATATCCCACTGGTTCAGCTGATGTGCAAAAGCCCGGGCTGCTGCTTGTGCCGCCTGTCGGCAAGGAGCATCGTCGCGGAGCGCGTTTTCCTGCTCACGGGGGCATCAGGCTTCAGTTCTCAGCCTTCGGCAGCAGAGGGCGCAGCGAGCCAGTTTGGGCCGAACTTGGTTGTCCCGGCAACGGGAGAGGCGGTGGTGTGGGCGTCCGGAGAGCGGCCGGGAGGTGATCGAGCGGCCGGGAGGACAGGGAGAGGGAGAGAGGGAAGAAGTGAGAGAGGAAGGGGGTTCACGGAAAGGAAAATGGAGGCGGTGGAGTTGGTGGCGACTGAAGAATGGATCAGGAACAAGGCGCAGCTGAGCAACGTCAGATCAGGTAAGGGTCGGGAACTGGGGCTGGGGGTCCCCACCTCTGCTGCTGGGGCTGGGGGTCGCCACCTCTGCTCCTGGGACTGGGGGTGGGGTTCTCCACCTTTGCTTCTGGGGGTGGGGGTCTTCACCTCTGCTCCAGGGGCTGGGACTGGGGGTGGGGGTCTCCACCTTTGCTTCAGGGGGTGGGACTGGGGGTGGGGGTCTTCACCTCTGCTCCAGGGGCTGGGACTGAGGGTGGGGGTCTCCACCACTGCTTCGGGGGTGGGACTGGGGGGGTGGGGGTCTCCACCTTTGCTTCAGGGGGTGGGACTGGGGGGTGGGGGTCTCCACCTCTGCTCCAGTGACTGAGATGCAGCAGCAGCAGCTATCACATCTCCATGGGCAATCAGTGCTTTTCCACTGTGACCACTTTCCACCATCACCTCCAACTGATGCTCTCTGGCATCTTTGAAGGACACGTGGCATTTTATAAAGGGGGCAGCGTTGGTGGCTGTTGGTGGCTGAGTGGGATATTTGACTCAATGCCAAGTGAATAGTGTGTGCAGGGACGGTCTGGCAGATTCTGAATTAGGAACAGAGATTTCTGGAAATGCTCAGCAGGTTGGGCAGCATCTGTGGGAAGAGAAGCAGAGTTGATGTTTCAGGTCGGTGACCTGATGCAGGATTTGAAACGTTAACAGTTTCTGTTTCTACTGATGCTGCCTGACCTGTTGAGTGTTCACACCATTTTCTGATTTTATTTCAGACCCAGCATTTGTAGTTTTTGATTTCTACATCATAGTTTGTCTTATTTTTAGATTATTTTGTATACTATTTACTCTGTTAGCCTCATGGGAACAAGGAATTTCATTGCACCTTGGTGTATATGACAATAATCTAATCTAATCCTTTGAATTTTGAAGTTTTACATTGTGTATACCCGTACTCCTGATATTTGCTGCAATGTATTATCTCTATTCATGGAGAATTTTAGGCATAGTTTTGAGCCTCTCAAAATACTACTGTTGGACTCCACACACTTTCCACTTCTGAAAAATGCTTTTTGTTTTGCTGATGAAATACACTGATGATTTTACTAATATTTATGTATGAAGAAGTCAGATAGCATTACTACGCTTATTGATTTCTGTCATGACTATGGGTGTCTTTTGTGTTGGTGCAAGCAAGGCCAGTCAGACTGAGAGAGAACTTAAAGAGAACATCCTTTATTGAAGGCAGTAACTCTCAACACAACAGTGTCTAGGCATAATATATCAGAGTCATACCAGGTGCCAAGGTCTGTTCTTGGGAGTACATTGCATATGTATACACTTCACTGCTTTCCTCTTAAAAGGAAATAAGCCCATACAATCAATTAAACTGAAATTTTACGGTTATTTATTTGGAGGTATACAGTATAATACATAGTTATACAACAACTTGCACCCTTTGGAAAGGACAAGCTAGTCCCTACTGGAACAGTGGATTACTGTGCCCTGCAGACATATAGATATTTTAAAACTCAGACAGATAATATTCCTAGTTACAGATCAGAATATGAAGATGGGGAAATACTATGTCAATATTTAAGTTGTCCATAACTGGTGTTCATCAGTTGCTTTGACCTTACACTGTGTCTTCTAATGTTTATGGTTTATTCATTATGACCAATAGCTTTATGTTTTATTTAGGATGGAATATATTCACTAAAATTCATTATGCTGCATTTTCTAAATCATCCTGTAAAGAGTTTGATGTTAAGGGAATTAAGTGGAAAGGGGTGGTTAGGGAACATGAAGGATGGAAGTTAAGGAAATTGAGTAGTCTTGGGGAGGGGTCAAGGAGGAGATGGTGGGCAAGAATAATGTGTGTGTGTGTGTGTGTGTGTGTGTGTGTGTGTGTGTGTGTGTGTGTGTGTGTGTGTGTGTGAGAGAGAGAGAGAGAGAGAGAGAGAGAGAGAGAGAGAGAGAATATTAATATCCATGCAACAAAACCTGAACTCCAACCCCCTGTTACTGGATCAAGAATTTGCTTTGTCAAGTCTGCATGACACGTGCCATGCAAGGGTCATTCTATATTGAAAGAAATCATGCACAGGCATATTCCACTCCTGAAAACAAAGTTTAGACTTGGAACACCAAGACCCTCACGGACCATTCGGGCAATCACAAGCCCGAAAGTTGCTCTACTATCATAGCCCTGGAACTCAGCTCGGATATTGACAATGTCACTCTGAATGAGATGACACAACAGAACACAAGCCTTGGAAGGACTAACCAGAAGACTTGTGTGCTTGACTCTATGACCCACAGTTCATTGCAATACAGAACCAGTGCTGGAAACTATGGATAAGGCCAAGGAAAATTTCCACACTGACCTTGAAATTCCTGGCTTCCCTTCTAGGAGACAAACTGATGCTCCAGGCAACATCAATGCCAGGATGGGAAAGCTCTGGAAAGGACAATTCCGGTGGCATCTTGCTATTGATGAAATAGTTGGAACATAGCTTTATCATAACGAACACCTAGTTTCATCAGAGAAAAAAGTACAAATCTTCATGGCATCATCCTCGATCCTAGCGTTGGCATCTATTAGATAGGTCATTCTCTTGATTGGATAAGAATGGCCCCTTCATCTACCCAGAACGTGTGCTGATGACTTGGCAGCTGGATTGATCATCGGCTAATTTACTCCGTAATGGGTTAACCCACTGCTTCAGGGCAACAGTGGCAATAGAAAGGCTGCTGTTGCAAAAAAGTCAATGTTGAAAGTATCAGGGACCCTGCTAAGAATGTCTACTCTGGGGCAGTTGGAGATGAGCAATAAATACTGGCCTTGCCAGTGACACCCACATCCTGTAAATGTATTTAAAAAATCTGTTATATCTGGTTACACAGAGATTCAGAGGAGCCAGGTTGATTGGTAAATATTTAGGATGAGCTGTGATTTTATCGAATGATGGAGCAGTTCAAGGGGTGATATGTGCTCTTCCTGCTTCTATTTCTTTTGATATACGAAGAAAAATGAACAGAGGGAAATAAAGTTTGGATTAAGAAAGAGAGGAAAATCTGTTTTTTTTCCCAGAAGAAATTTGCCTTTAAAAGAATGCAATTTATTTAAGGGAATAAGACTCCACATAGTTCATTGTTCAGTTTGTAAACCAGCGCGGCTGATTGACAGTTATTAACAATTATTGCGATACTGAAAGTATACTTATGGTATAAATTATTAGACTTAACTTTCTGTGGAAAGCTTAATAGGTAATTTTGTGCAACTTAGAAACTCACAAGGGAGTTAAGGGCACAAACTCATCTTTTAAATTCTAACAGTGGTACTCAGATTTTGAGTGCATTTAATGATCCACTTCAAAGTTTTCAGAAAATAAACTGCAATTATGATGTTTACACAGACATGAAAGAAACAATACACATTGTATTTCAGAAATATGTCATTAGTAAATAAGTAAATGAGAGTTGCAATGGAATTATTTGCTTTCTTCTTAGATGAAGTGGAGTCTCTGTCACTGCAGGGAACCTACAATGACAAAATTGTGGCTCTTGGGGACGCTTTACTGAATTTCAAAAGACTGAGGTCTTTGGACTTGTCAAGAAATTCCATTGTCAATCTGGGGGTAAGTCTACTGTGCTTCTTAGTAAGTAATGTATATCTGAAAATGGATTCTTCAGTATTTATAATCTTAATTTAAGTGATTAATTGAATTCAAAAGGAAACATGGGCGAGCTACAGTTTTATTTGGATCTGCAATCATTTCTGCTTAATAATGTCATGTTAATGCCCAAAACATGCAGAAAATAATGTTGAGGAAGTTAATTCCACTGAAATCTCTAAATATTTGATGGGCCAGATCTTGCTCTAGCCAGCAGTTCCATTAGCCTTGCTCTAGCCAGCAGTTCCATTAGAGAACCTCACTTTAGCAGGTTGCAGGTTTCCATGCATTGACTCCAGAGGTGATACGTAATGTACCAAGCTGAGGAGCCAGTTACACTTTGTACCTTATGCCTCAGGTTTACACAAGCCACAAGTGGTGTAGCCATTGTTGCCCCATTTACTTAAATAGGTTGTCAACCTTCATTAAAAGGGCAGGTGATAAATCTTTTCTGGGACTTATTGATTTGTTGTGTTGTATATTTTGAAATTTCTGGTTGGAGAGAAACCCCGTGAGTAAAAATTCTTATTTTGTTTATTTTATTTAAGTTTATTTTGGGTATACTCCAGAATCCATTAACGTCATCTCTATTTTAACAGAGAGGGTTCAGGTGTTACTTTGAGTTAAGTTTAAGGTTTCTGTCTAAAAATAAAAGTGTAGTTGTAAAGATCTAGAATGGCCATGGGTACCAGGCAGCAAATATTTGTATTAAAACTGACAAGTGACTTTGGATAATGCTCCAACTCAGGAGTCTATTTCAGTTTGATGAGTGGATCTAATGGGCCAGAACTTGGTGGAAAATGGAGGCAGGTTCATGCTGAATTGCAGCTAATTCTCAGCATATGTACCTTTCACACAAAAGTTCCTGAACTTGAAGGCACCTTTTCCCCATGATTTTCCCACTCTGACATTGGTGGAACACAATTATTCTGTGGTATCTACCTGATGAATCTGGATCAGTGAATCCATTCGTTTAAGTGGAAATGAAAGGCTGTAAGGGATCTTGCTGGGTTCACTTAAATGCCTAAAAATAATTTTAAGCATTTTACTGTTTTAATTTTCTTTTATACCTTAAACATTTTTAAGGTATTTTAATTCCCTCAGTGAATCTTAATAGTTTTTTGAATGCCTCTGAATATCAGAAGCATTCATCTACATTCAAAATCCTGGAAAGGTATGATGGTTGGCTATGTTTACGGGCCTGATAGCCAACTCTAGAGTATTTCTTTGTTGTTCCATGGGCAGAGCTTGTTCTGGCCTAGCTACAGGAAGGTATTGTGTTGCACAAGGCTTGGCAGCCATCAGTTGAGATTGGGATGGCTTTGGGTAGCAATTTGACACTAGCAGATCAGGAAAAGGCAAGTCCATACTACCACATAGGCCACAGGTAAACATTGGCAGCTTACCACAAACAATCAAAGTTCAGGTCCATAGCCTGGCTATCTAGAAACTTTAAGCGGTTTGCCATTTCAACGGGGGCAGCAAACAAATGATCACACCCATTGTGCTTAGAAAGATTCTGTTCACATGAGCAGTGATTTTTTTTAAACAAGCCTACTGGACAATTCCAGAAGAGGAATGTGTAGGAAATTTCTTTAAGTGCTAAATTAATTTTAAAAAAGCATGCTTAAGGGGCTGATCATGTTTTTAACAGAAGAAGTGCTCTTGACCCAAAGTTGATGGCTAACATTTATTGTAACAGATCTTGCAATTGAAAATTGATGTAATCTGTTTCTCTTTATTGATGCTATCAGATTCGTAGCATAATTTGTTTTCATAGTTGATCTAAAATGTTGAAGTTCTTTGCTTGGGGAAAAATATAAAAGTGTAATATTAAGTTCAAAAGTGTCAGTTGTTTTATGAATGACTATTTGTATACTTTTCTTTGTGTAGGGTTTGGAGTGTTTGCATTCACTGGAAAAATTAAATTTGTATTATAACAATGTGCCATCTTTGAAAGAAATTTCCAGCTTGCGCCACCTAATTAATTTAAAAGAGCTTGATATACGGCTAAATCCAATTACCAGGAATGAGGAGAACTATAGACAGTGTGTAATACGCCTACTGCCAAATTTGAAGAAGTTGGGTAAGCATTAGTTATTTAATATCAGATTGTCTAATAAAAGACTTGAACTTGTGACACATTGAACATAGTCATTTTCAGTAATTACTGTTTGAGATTGCACTTGCACTGATGTGTGCAACCAGCAGACCTGAGTTTAATTACAATAAAACTCCGATAGTCTGACTAGTCAGAAATCCTGATGGTTTGGCTTCTGGCTCATCAGGTAATGTTTGCCGTGCTCCCTTTGCCAGGTTGCCAAGTTTGCTGGGAAATTTATTATAATACTGTGTAACATCTTAAAGAAACTGAATTTTAAAAAAATTGTTGGGGTATTAATATCAATAACATTCAATCATCAAGTCAAGTTTATCGTCACAATCACAAGTATGGTGAGGTATAGGAACAATGAAAAACTTGCAGCAACATCACAGGCACGTGGATTCTTGCAACACACAGAACATAAATTATACAAGACAGTGAAGAAAAACTCTGCAAAACAAGACATTACTGCAAAAAAAGCACAATCAGAAACAAGTCCATGGTAGTGCAAGAGGTGGTCCAGAGTGTTCCGTTGCTGAGGTAGGACTAGAGTATTGCAGGTTGGTTCAAGAACCTGAAGGTTGGTAGGAAAGTAGCTGTTCCTGAACTGGGGGTGGTGTGGGACTTCAGGATTTTCTACCTCCTGCCCAATGGTAGAACCGAGAAGAAGGCATGATCCGGATGGTGGTGATCCTTGATGATAAATAGTGCAGAAAATCTGCTGGTCTGGCACTACCAAAGGCCTGAGTGTGGCAGATCATTGTAGTTTTACTGTAGGTGCCTTTTTTTAGGAGACTATTAATATGGAACAATGGAGTAACTATGACTGTGACCTCCATAAGAATCTTTAGATAGAGTCTGAAGCCAATGAGATTCAGTCTTTAAAGAGTGAATACTCTAATGTGCAAACTCTTTTTGGATGTGTTTGTGCAGCCATCTAAATTTGAATCCTCTGGGACATGCAAAAATTTTTTAAAAACTTATGCACAATACTTTCTTAGGATTTTTTTCTAATTCTCCCTCCAAATCACAAAGTATCAACTATTTTTGTATGGATAAACAAAAGATAAAGTTGCATTAGAGAATGGGGTGGGAGTGGGGAGGAAGAAAAAGTTTAAAGCTAATCATATCTGTTCAATATATTGTTTAAGCAGCTCCAGATCCATAATGCCCTTTTCAAGTCAGAGAATGGCCCTTGAGATTGTCTCTTTTTCTATTCCAAAATAAGCATGCCAGTGTAAAGTTATCTGACAAACTCATTTTTATTTTCTTGTTCTATTTATTTAGGTTTTTCTTCCACAGTTTAAGTGGTAAATCATGTGCAGACAACTGATCTCTCTTATTGTTTAGAGTTACAGTTAAATAACTGCCAAAGCATCCTACATGAATTAACTGAAACAGCACTTGCATATTGCCAAGTCATGCATAGCTTGTAATTTGATGACATACTAATTGTTAGTATGGTTAGCCTATGAGTAATCAATTACACCACTAATTGTTTTTCAGAATACTTTATTTGATGGACTCATTGACAGATACTCCTTTCAAATACTAATGTGTTATTTTGTATTTTTATTAATTGAAATATCTCCAAATATTACTTGTCAACAACAGATGACAGACCTATCCGGGATAGTGAACGAAAAACTGCCCAAATGCACTTCAATTCACAGGAGCAAAATGGGACATCAGAACTAGATAAAACAGAAGAGAGGTCAGGAAAAATCCTGTTCTGTATATACATGTACATTTATCTAAGAATGCACCTAGATGAATATGGTATTTTTATTAATGTCCTTAATGCTTTATTTCATACTTTTAACATTTATTTGTTTATCATAGAGGCTACATTTCAATCAACTGATAGTTGTCTGCTGATAACTGAATCAAACATTTTTAAAAACATTGAGGATGAATGGTTAATTGTTTATTATAAATAAAAACCCATTATGGTCAGGCAGAATCTGTAGGAAGATTGCTGTAAGCGTTGCTGTAAAGCCAGCAACCCTCTGCAAATGCTTTCAAACCTGTGTAGTTCGAGAATTATCTGTTCTTATTTCAGGGTACCATCCTTTGTATTTTGTTTTCGTATGAATGTTATTATGATTGAGATTCTAATAAAGCTGATTTAACTTTGCCTCTCTTCCTATCTCACTATTGATTACAGTGACCACATAAAGAAGAACTTCACGTATGACAAAGATGAGCAGGATTCCATGAGTCCAACAATGAAGTACAAGTGGGATGCTGCATCAAATATTAAAACTGGTAAGAGATACTTTGATTTGTATTTGACTATCAAACATGATTGCTTCAGGTCTTACCGTATAATCAATTCACTGTTTTGATTTACTGGGCCAAAATTTATTGAGAAATGTGGGCAGTTCCTTGCAGAAATGCTGCCAATTCCCAGCATAAGTGTCAGCTGGCGAATGTGGAAGTAAATTGGTTTATTAATGTCACATGTACCAAGGTACAGTGAAAAACTTGTCGTACATACCGTTCATATAGATCAATTCATTACACAATGCATCAAGATAGTACAAGATAAAACAAAACAGGCATGGGCGGCACAGTAGCGTAGCAGTTCATGTAATGCTATTACAGCGCCAGCGATCGGGGTTCAATTTCTGTTGCTGTCTGTAAGGAGTTTGTACGTTCTTCCCGTGTCTGCGTGGGTTTCCTCCGGGTGCTCCAGTTTCCTCTCACCTTCCAAAGACCTACGGGTTAGTAGGTTAACATGGGTGTAATTGGCCCGTGTGAGCTCTTTGGGTCGGAAGGGCCTGTTACCGTGCAAATATAAAAAAAGAATGCAGAATAAAATGTTACAGTTACAGAGAAAGTGCAGTCCAAAACATGTAAACTAACTTCTACTCCAGAGTGGAACATGAACTTGCTAGAAGTTCTGAGCAACTTGTCTACAGATCTGTGCCAGCGTTAACCTGGTGCAGGATACCAAATGGAAATTCTATGACTGCAAAGAAGAAAGGGAAGTATAAGTTAAATTATATTTTCTTTTAATTATTTGTATATGTAGAAATGGTTTTAATTATGTTTTAATTTTTATGTGAACTGTAGTTAATGATTTTTAAACTGCCTTAATTGTTTATGGGATATCTTGTAATTTTTTAATGTTTCTGAATGTCAAGGTCAGTTGTAGAAAACTTGGTGGAATCTGTAATGAAGGATGCAATAATAATATTTTGAAAAAAATAATAAGCATGGAATTATGAAAGGAAAATCACGTTGACTGGATTATATTACCAGTAGGATAGATAAGGGAGAACCAGTAGATGCAGTGTATAAGGATTTCTGTAAGGTCCCACAAAGGATGTTGGTGTACGAGATTAGAGCATGCAGAATTAGGGATTCTATGTATGACATAGATTGACATGGATTGAAAATTAGTTACCAGGTAGAAAATGAAGAATGGAAATAAACCGATCTTTCTCAGGCTGGCAGGCTGTGACTAATAAGAAACCACAAGCATCAGCACTTGAATCCTGGCTGCTCATGATTTGGTTGAGGGGACGAAATGTCATATTTCCAAGTTTGGTGATGGTGCAAAACAAGGTGGAATTATGAGTTGGCAGGAGGACGTAAAGAAGCCTCAAGGGATATGGACAAACTGAGTGGGCAAAAACAAATGGAAAATGATGTCAAAAGTGTGAAGTTATTCATTATGATTCACAAAACAGAAAAGCAGAGTACTTTTAAATGGTGAGAGATTGTGTAATGTTAATGTTCTAAGGGCCCTGGAGCCCTTGTACACAAGGCACTGAAAGCCAACATACAGATACAGCAAGCAATTAGGAAGACAAAGGTGTTGGCCTTTATTATGAGAGGATTTGAGAACAGGAGTAATTATATCTTACTGTAATTATATAGGACATTATTGGAGTATTACGTACAGTTTTGCTCTCCTTACCGAAAAATAAATATATTTGTCGTAGAGGGAATGAGATAATGATTCACTAGACTGCTTGCAGAGATGGTGGGTTTGGTGTATGTGGAAAGATTGAGTAGATTAGGGCTGTATTTGGTAAAGCTGCCTCGGTAAAGCAGCCAACATAATCAAAGACTCCATCGACCCTGGACATTCTCCCTTCTCCCCCCTCCCAATGGGCAGAAGATAGAAAAGCCTGAAAGCACATACCACCAGGCTCAAGGACAGCTTCTATCCCACTGTTATAAGACGATTGAGTGGTCCCATAGGAGGATAAGGTGGACTCTTGATCTCACAATCTACCTCGTTACGGCCTTGCACCTTATTGTCTGCCTGCATTGCACTTTCTCTGTAACTGTAACACTGTATTCTGCATTCTGTTATTGTTTACCCTTGTACTACCTCAATGTACTGATGTGATGAAATTATCTGTCTGGATGGGATGAAAAACAAAGTTTCTCACTGTACCTCAGTACATATGACAATATTAAATCAATAATATTCTGTGGAATTTAGAAGAATGAGGGCAAATGTCATTGGGACCTATAAAGCTCTTGCAGAGCTCAACAGGCTGGATGCAGATATGCAAGGACTCCTTCTCTGGCTGAGGAGTCTAGAATGAAGGGTCACAATCTCAGAATAAAGGGTAGGACATTTAAGACTGAAATGAAGAAAAATTATCTCTATGTAAAGAGTGATGAATTGTTGGAATTCTCCAGCTGAGAGGGCTGTGGTGGCTTACTCCTTGATTTACAGATATCAAGGGTATGGGAAGAAATGGAGATAGGGCAGGAAAATGGTTATGAGGTAAAAGAGCAGGCTTGAAGGCCCAAATGGTCTACCCCTGCTCCCATTTCTGAAATTATATTCACAGCTTTCACTGATGGCTTTGTTGACAGTCAAAGGGTTTCTAAGCTGTGCCTTAGGCAGGGTTTGGTCTGGCAGCCCTTGTGACCAGATTATGTTGGCATGGTGCCTCACAGGTCCTCAGTGGATGGTATGTGGACCTTCTCAACCTTGCAAGTTCATTCATACTGTGAGGGATAGTTACTTAACTCAACAACAAGTGCGGGCAACAAGCCACACTTGTTAAATTCTGAGCTATTGACTGTAAATGAAACGTGCTACTCAAAGTATAATGTGATTGTCATTACAAACTATAGTTATGTTGTTTTACTCATTAGTTTAATTGGCAGCATTTATAGTGATGCAGGATTTTTGTTTAGCCATATATTATAATTTAGCATTGGACAGCTTATTGTTTAGTTATTTATTCTAGTCTTCTATCAGCACTATTTTAAGGAGCTGCTGGATGAAGAATTCAATAGGTAATGCTCCATCGTACAACAGCAACAAAAAAAGACATCATTATTATGATTTTATGGCAATATGTTATCCAATTTTCATTTGGGCCACACCATAATTATGGCTGAGAGAAATGCTGGAATGTAATGTTGAAAAATGTGATGTTATCCATTATGCCTCATGAAACAGAAAAGCAGAGTACTTTTTAAATGGTGAGGGATTGTGAGATGTTGGTGTTCCTTTCCATTTTGATCTCCACACCCTCCCTGACAATTGCATTATTCACCACCTTCCCACCATCCTCATCACCATTCTCTGCACTGACCTTTGTGAACTCCTTCTCTCCCCACATGCAATTTCAATGTCCTTGCTTCCTGATGATCACAATCTTCACTCCTTGGCTGAAGTCATACTGTAGTCTTAAAGCCTCAGTCTGGTCTGCTGCTGACAGGAAATGTAACCAAAACTTAAAGTGATCCTGCTGTCAGAATTTTCACACTTTTTAGGGATTCCTTCTGTTTAGTACACTTTGTTAAATTTGGCACACTATTTAAAAATAGCTGCCGGATTACTGTCAAAAGTGATGCACATAATGTAATTCTTCAATTTTTTAAAGTTGGGGTATTTGTCTCTAATTACTGAAACAGTTGCTACTATTTAATTGATAATTCATGCCACTTCACAAGTTTTCTCAGGCATGAGCTTTAAATTGGTACTATATTGATGGGACATGTGACTTTCCTCTGTGCTTAGCAGATTAGCTTTTGCATTATCTGAATATGTGCTTGTGTTCAAATCACCTTTTCTAAGAACGTTCATGTAATTCCATTGAATGCTCCTCAAACTCAAACAGGGTTACCAAGACTTCAGCTCCCATGAGCTGTCGGGCATGGCAGTAGTTTAAATAGTTTGAAGAGCTTGATGTGGGCATTTTGTAATTTTCTTTTGTTTCCTCTAGATCTGAAGGAACGCTGGGCGTCTCGTGACCTTCAGCTGATGAATGACCATCAAGAATCTGCTTGTAGTCGGCCTCCATTATCAGCTCTTTATTCTGCTAGGGATGTGAAGGAGACCAGAGAAAATGATGTGTCAAGCAAGATGAGCTTAGATCCTATGGTATGGTCATTCGTTAATAAAACTCGCCTTTTCAGCATTTACCAGTAGTTCTTTTAGAATCGTTTCAACGAAGTAAGTAAGAAAGCAACTGGTTAAATAAGTGTGATCTAATCAAGCACTTGTAGCTTCAGTATCTTTGTCACTTTCAAAAGTGATTGAGTAAAGGGTACATAGAGCTTTTTTAGATTTTTGTCAGAATAATCAGCTTGATAAAATTCTGTCCATTTGATGAGAGGCAAACCAAGAAGAATTGGAACTTTTGATTATTAGAATAGGTTTGTACCGGGAATTAGTTTGTTGCATTACATGTAGATTTATCATGTTAATAGGCAGATATAGCTCAACAGGTTTGCACATTGTTCCTGATATTTTTGGATGTCCCTTTGTATCCTGTTTGAAAGATTATGGTCGAAGAAGCAGGAAAGCTTCAAAGTTTCAACCCCATTTTATGTTATTCCTCTTTTGCACTATTTATTTATCTTTGTAACTTGTAGCAATTTTTATGTTTTTATATCTTGCACTATACTGCTGCTATAAAACAACGAATTTCACGACATACGTCAGTGATAATAAACCTGATTCTGATGTAAGAATGTAACTTTAAAGTCTTAACAAATTCTTATATTTATTTTGTTATCTTTTTTTCAAATACACCCTGTATTCAGGGCTCAATGTCAGGATATTTTGTGACATAGTTAATGGATGCATTCAGGGTAATTCAATGACTT
The DNA here is from genome assembly GCF_009764475.1 of Pristis pectinata. Taxonomy (NCBI): domain Eukaryota; kingdom Metazoa; phylum Chordata; class Chondrichthyes; order Rhinopristiformes; family Pristidae; genus Pristis; species Pristis pectinata. The sequence continues at coordinate 39,130,452 of NC_067417.1, forward strand.
CAGAAAAAGAGCTCTGCAATTGGCATGTTTTTAGCTATGAGACATGTGATTACACTATCTTTGAATACAACGATCAGTCACTTGAGGACAAAATTTCATTTGATGATGGATGGCTGACATGCATTTCATGTTGATATAAAGTCAAATCCACAATTAGTGCACACGAAATTCTATCAGGAGTGGGCCTTACTGCTTCTCAAGCTTTCTCTGCCTCTCAGTAAGATCACTTATCTGTGCCTCAAATTCACCTGTCTGCCTAATCCTCATCATTTGATTTCTTTAATGTCCAAAATCTGTCAATCTCAGTTTACATGAATAAGCATCCTCAGTTCTTTGAGGTAGAAAATTTCAAAAGTTTACAATCCCCTGTTGTAAAGAAAATGTCCCTCATCTCAGTCAGTGTGGCTGATCCCTTACATTGAGATTATGCTCCCTAATGTTAGACTCTTCAGCCTGAAGAGACAATCTCTCAGCATCTATTTCATCAGTCCTTCTCTTGCACACTTCAATGAGGTCACCTCTCATTCTTCTAAACATTTGTGAGTATAGATCATTTGATAACTCCTACGTTGAAGAATCAATCCAGTGAACCAATGCTGCACTGACTCCAAAGGCAGGTGTGCCCTTAGAGCATAGAATTGATCATAGAACAGCACAACACAGGAATGTACCCTTCGGCCCATGGTGTCTGTGCCGACAATCATGTCATTTACACTGCACATCTGCCTGCACACGGTCTATATCCCTCCGTTCCCTACCTGTTCATGTGTCTGTCTAAATGCCCCTTAAATGTTGACACCGTATCTGCTTCCACCACTTCCCCTGGCAGTATGTTCCTGGCACCTACATATCTCTGTGTAAATAAAAAAACTTGCCTCATAAATCTCCTTTAAACTTTAGTATTTGACATTTCCACCCTGGGGAAAAAGACTCTATCTACCCTGTCTATGCCTCTCATTATTTTATATGCTTCTATCATCCTTGGACTTCGATGATCCAGAGCAGACAGTCCAAGTTTGTCCAACTTCTCTTTATAGCTAATACTCTATAATCCAAGCAACATCCTGGTGAACCTCTTCTGCATCCTCTCCAAAGCCTCTACATCCTTCCTGTGATGCGGTGACCAGAACTGCACACAGTACTCCAAATGTAGCTTGACCAAAGTTTTATACAGTTGCAACTGGACTTACCAACTTTATACTCAACACACTGACCAATGAAGGCATGCATGCTGTACACTGCCTTTACTGCTCTATCTACTTGTGTTGTCACTTTCAGGGACCTATAGACTTGTATCCCAAGATCCCTCTGTACATCAGTACTCCTAAGGGTCCTGCCATTTACTGTATGCTTTCCTCTTGTATTTGACATCCCAAAATGCAACACCTTACACTTGTCTGGATTAAACTCCATCTGCCATTTCACTGCCCATATTTCCAAAGGATCTATATTATGCTGTATCCTTTGAAAACCTTCCTCACTATCTGCAACTCTTGTTAATTTTTGTGTCATCAGCAAACTTACTAATCAATCCTCCTACATTTTCATCCAAATTATTTATATCTATCACAAACAACAGAGGTCCCAGCACAGACCCCAGCAGAACACTACTAGTCACAGACGTCTGAGTGCTTTCAGCATTTGTTTTTATTCATCATTTCTGTAACATAGAACATTACAGCGCAGTACAGGCCCTTCGGCCCATGATGTTTTGCTGACGTTTTATCCTACTCTAAGATCTATGTAACCCTTCCCTCCCACATAGCCCTCCATTTTTCTATCATTCATGTGCATACCTAAGAGTCTCTTATATGTTGCTATTCTATCAGCCTCCACCACCTCTGCCAGCAGTGCGTTCCATGCACCCACCACTTCTGTGTAAAACAAAAAAACAAAACTTGCCTCTGACATCCCCCTGTACCTTCCTCCAATCACCTTAAAATTATGACCCCTCATGTTAGCCATTTTTGCCTTGGGAAAAAGTCTCTGACTGTCCATTTGATCTTTCTTTCTCAATCTTTTTATTGAATTTCAAATTAATTCAAATTCATATACATAATAATAATTATACGTATGGTGCGAAGAGATCGGGATAACAATAATAACAGTTAATATTTATACTTACAAGGAGTAAAATATGTAATCTGGACCTCCCGCTCTCTTGCTGTCCACTCGATCTATTGCCTCTTATCGTCTCGTATACCTCTATCAAGTGCCTCTCATCCTCCTTTGCTCCAAAGTGAAAAGCCCTAGCTTACTCAACCTATCCTCATGAGACATGCTCTCCAATCCAGGCAGCATCCTGGTAAATCTCCTCTGTGCCCTCTTTAAAGCTTCCACATCCTTCCTATAATGAGGCAACCGGAACTGAACACAATAATCCAAGTGTGGTCTAACCGGAGTTTTATAGCGCTGCAACATTAACTCAATACCCCAACTAATGAAGGCCAACACACCATACGCCTTCTTAACAACCCTATCAGCGTGCACAGCAATCTGGAGGGATCTATGGACATGGACCCTAAGATCCCTCTTTTCCTCCACATTGCTAAGAATCCTGCCATTAACCTTGTATTCTGCCTTCAAATTCGATCTTCCAAAATATATCACTTCATACTTTTCCACTTCTCAGCCCAGCTCTGCATCCTATCAATGTTCTGTTGTAACCTACAGCAACCTTCTACACTATCCACAATACCACCAACCTTCGTGTCATCTGCAAACTTACTAACCCACCTTACACATCCTCATCCAACTCATTTTGTAAAAATCACAAAGAGCAGGGGTCCCAGAACAGATCCCTGCAGAACACCACTGGTCACTGACCTCCAGGCAGAATAATGCTCCATCTGCCACCAACCTCAGTCTTCTGTGGGAGAGCCAATTCTGAATCCACACAACCAAGTTTCCCTGGATCCCATGCCTCCTGACTTTCTGAATGAGCCTTCCATGAGGAACCTTGTCAAACGCCTTACTAAAATCCATGTACACCACATCCACTGCTCTACCTTCATCAATGTGCTTTGTCACATCCTCAAAGAATTCAATCAGGCTCATGAAGCACGACCTGCCCCTCACAAAGCCATGCTGACTGCAAGGTCATGTTAGGTTAAATCTATTTATCTCTAATTGTGTCATTAATTCATCAAGTTTTTTACAAGTGTTTCATGTATCTAGACATAGTGCATTTAATTTTAACCTATCTCACTTTTCCTTGAATTGATCTTAGGTACTGATGCACTATTGACGTGAAACTGTACCTTCCTAACTCATTTGGTTTATTATTACCCAACTTACTGCTTTGACTATGGCTACAACTGTTCTCTTTAAATCTATAACCTTTCCTTCACTTGAACCCTGCTCCTGCCTCTCCGGCCACATTAATTTAAACCACAGTCAACAGCCATAGTTATCCAGTCACCATGATACTAGTCCCAGTGTGGCTTAAGTGAAACCGTTTCCAAGATTATAGCTTTTTCTTTTCCCCCAGTACTAATGCCACTGTCCAATGACAAAGCAACAAGCGCATGAGAATACCATGAGAATACTTTAATAGCATTCTATCAGAGCAGTCTTTCTGTTATTGATGATACAATATTGCCCCTGACTACTGTCTCTTTACACTACCATGTTGCATTTCACCATCCCAACCTGGGTGGCCTGGGTTCCCCTCCAAGTTGCATATGATCTAGACTTGGAAATGTATCATGGAGACGCAAAGGACTGCAGAAATATATTGCCAATCTTTATTGTTGCTGGGCCTAGATCCTGAAACTCCCTACCAGAAGGCCCTAAACCAGAAAGAATACAGTGGTTCAATAAGGCAGCTTACCACCATCGTCTTAAGGGAAATTATGGATGGGCAATTAATGCTGACCTTACCAGTGACACTCACATCCTGAAAAATGAATAAATAAAAATCAAAACCTCTTCCCCTCACACTACTCTTTGAGCCACACATCTAATCTTCTGATCCTTTCAAACCTATGCAAATTTGTACTGGCTGAAGTACAATCCCAAGATTATTACTTTTGAAGTTCTGTTTTTTATATTGACCCTGTCTCCTCATTATCTCTCAGTAACATCATTCCTATTTCCATTTATGTCATTGCTTCCTATGTGGACCTCCACAAATAGTTCCTCCTCCTACTACTCTATTGCTCTGCAAAACTGAGGAGATTTCCTTAATCCAGACACCAGGCAGGCAACACATCTTACAGGACTCCTAGTCATGGCGGCAAAGAACAGTAGCTATGCCCCTGACAACTGTCCCTTTACACAACCATGTTCCATTTCATTGTCCCCATCTGGGTGGCGTCTATGATTAGATTGCCCATCCTCCTTCCAATCTTTTCACACCCCTACAGGTATCAACAGTAACGGAATAGGCTATTATATCCAGGGTTCTCATACCCATCTGACTCGCATTCATACCCCTCAGCCCAAATCCCTACCTCATATGTTGTGCTCCCAAGCTGTTCCAGTTTCATGGCTGCCTCAGATGTGATTGCTGGAGATCTTGCTAGTCTCAACCAGTTCCCACATACAACAGCCTCAATAGATCAACTGTCCTCAAACCCCTATTAAATTTTGTTTGATGTATTCAATTAGTTGTGGTTTTTATTCACTTAAACTAATTAGTTAAAACAAATTAGATATTATCTTCTTAAAGTTAATTAGTTTGTTTTATTTACACTTATGTCAATATTTTTTAGAAATCACACTAACTTGTATTCAAACCAGACAACATTTTGAATAATTGCTGCCTGAAGTCACGTGAATCAAATCAACGTATAGTGAAAATGAGACTACTTGCGTACACCTAATGGAACAGTAATAATCTTTTATACAGTTGGCAGATGATCTTTCTTAACTTGCAATACTGGAACAATACCTTTATAATAGAATACTTTTGTTTGCAGGAAACTGAACATTTGAGAAGCGGACAATATCACAGTTACCTCAGTGAAGGTAAAACCTTGAGAGATAGTGCTTGGGTATAAGCCTGAAATAAAAAAAAAACATATTTTTATATTTATTGTTCCATATCTGTTTATTTAAGGCAAGAAGGACAACATTATGTTTATACATTCACGTTCAAGAGGTGATCACATTGAATTAATAATTCTCATGCCTATGATGAACTGATGCAGCTTGAATACAAGTGTTCACCTCTGGAGTTCTATTGAGCAGTTTGGGAATGTAGAATTACAAGCAAACTCCCATGGTCTTGCTTACATATAACATTGGCCTTGTGGTGAGAATTCTAATGTTTATCACTGTCCTTTTACATGCAGCAGTGGTTTGATCTCCATTTCAAATTGAACTATATCACAAAACTGACTCATTTAGAAAGGTATAGGAACCCAGCATAACTATTTTGAATTATTCTGTACTACAGCACAGAAACAGGCCCTTTGGCCCATCTAGTGCATGCTAATCTGATCTTCGGCCTAGTCCCATCTACCTGCACCCAGACCATATCCTTCCAAACCCTTCCCATCCATGTACCTATCCAAACTTCTCTTTAATGCTCAATTGAACCTGCATCTACCACTTCCGCTGGCAGCTTGTTCCACACTCACACCACCCTCTGAGTGAAGAAGTTCCCCCTCAGATTCCCCTTATATATTTCACCTTTCACCCTAAACCCATGTCCTCTAGTTCTAATCTCATCCAACCTGAGGGGAAAAGCCTGCATGCATTCACCCTACCTATAACCCCCTCAATTTTGTATACCTCTATAAGATCTCCCCTCATTCTCCTGCGGTCCAGGGAATAAAGTCCTAACCTACTGAACTTTTCCCTGTAACTCAGGTCTTCAAGTCCCAGCAACATCCTTGTAAATTTTCTCTGCACTCTTTCAAGCTTATTGATATCTTTCCTGTAGGTAAGTGACCAGAACTGCACACTATACTCTAAATTTGTCCTCACCAACATCTTGTACACCTTCAACATAACATCCCAACTCCTGTACTCAATACCCTGATTTATGAAGATCAAAGTGTCAAAAGATCTCTTTATGACCCTATCTACCTGTGACGCCACTTTCAAGGAACTATGGATCTGTATTCCCAGGTCCCTTTGTTCTACCGCACACCTCATAGCCCTACCACTCACTGTGTAAGTCTTACCCTGGTTTTTCCTCCCAAAGTGCAACATCTCACACTTGTCTGCATTAAATTTCATCTACCATTTTTCAGCCCATTTTCCTAGCCAGTCAAGATCAAGCTGCAAGCTTTGATAGCCTTCCTCGCTGTTTACTACACCCCAATCTACGTGTCATCTGCAAATATGCTGATCCAATTTACCACATTATCATCTAAATCATTAATATACAGGTAGATGGTAAATAACAACGGACCCAGCACCGATCCCTGTGGCACACACTAGTCACGGGCCTCCAGTGCAATCATGCAATTAACTTTGTGCAATTAACTTTGTTCTTCTCTCTCTTTCTAGCTGTTCCTAGTTCTCAGTTATTTTGTATTCTAATGCTCTCCTTTTCACATTGACCGTAGTATTTATTTAAGATTCAAATATTTTATTTATTTCAGATATATGATTCTTTGTTTCTCTACATCCTGTGACTTTTTATTTTTGCTGAAGCTTTAAACAGCATTTTAACAGAGCGGTCTTTCTGTTATTCATGCTACAATATTGGTTGGCTTATTCAAAAAAATTCACCAATAGCTCTTTTCTGCCAACATTAAAACAAAACGTGCTTATGTAATATGCTAGGTCATATTCAAGCCACTTGTTAGCTGCAGAGTCCGGGGGCAGTTCCTCATTGTACTGAGCTGAGAGCTGAATAAATTTTGCATTTGGCTCTTTAACTTCAGCCACCATACAAAAATCTGCATGTAATGTCCAGGAGCATTCTGGTTTCTTGCTCCAACCATGCACCCGGCTTGTTGTGGAGCCCAGAATCACCCTCACCCACCTTTCTCCCAACCAAAACTCATCATAATGGAGATGGTGATCAGATCTCAACTGTGGCACACAGTCCATTGACTAAAGTCTCAGTTTCCACTGTGGCACAGGTAGAAGCAACCCAAAGTGTGACTATTGCAGTGGAAACTCTGATCTCTGCCTATCAAGTGTTAGCTTGCTTCCTTGTAAGCTTAGATTTCTGCCAGTTTGGCAGCCCTCAAGCAGATTTGCAGAAAATCTGATGTCACACCAGAGTGGAGTCAAAGCAGTTCTATGGAATACAAATCTGCAATCCCACTGAAGTCAACAGCATTCAAACCGCCAGCCCAACCACAACCTGATCTCAGTGTTAGTCAGCAGTTTGCTATTGCAGACTGCTGTTGTTTATGATGAAAGATTACAATCCAAGATTGTGCCACTAATGCCTAAAATTGCTCCCAGTCAATTTTGACAGGCATCTGCAGAATCCTTCACTACAAAGGCAACTTGCTTGGCTGCAGTTCCAGAGGGAGCACTGTGTGGTAGTTATGGGCAAGCAGGGAATGCAGAAAACAGGCACTTAGGGAATTGACAAGAGTGATTAGCTAACACTTGTGTGATTTTGCTATTGATTGGATGTGTAAAATTGTTTGGAAAGTTGATGCATTTGATTCTGATATGATTTATGCTGAAGCAGATACTGATGCACTGATTGACAACACAGAGATGTTAACATAGGGTGCTGTAACAATGGGCTTTCGGGTTTCTTTTATTTGTAATTGCTCATGGGAGGTCTACATGTCATCCGTAGTTGCTGTTGAAGATGATGAGATGCTGCCTTCATTGAATACTTATGGTGAAGGAACTGCACCATAGAAGAATGGTGTTGTATGTCCAAGTCATGATGGTGTATGACTTGGAGGCCATCTCGCACATTTTCAAGTACTCCAAGTGATTATAGGTGGCAGCAGCTTTAACTTTCCCATGTGCTGCCAAGTGTGTCATGACAAGTAGTTGACATTGATTTTGTGAATTGCACAGCCATTGTGTTAACAGTAATAAATAATGAATGCTGGTAGCAGTAGATGGTCCAGGCAATCAAAGTAACTGCTTTGTCCTGAATTCAGCTTCTTCACTGTGGTTAGAGCTGGACTTACGGACTAGAAGAAAGCATTTTTCAACGTGGTTGGGGGTGCACTCAGAGGGACAATTGGAGAAACCTCTCTCACAACCATGGTGTGTCTTGTAAATGCTAAAAAAGTTATCTTCACTGCTCTGTAGCCAGCTCCCAATATGTTCTTATAGCCAAAGGAATTGAGAGTTTGATCCAGGTTGGTTTCTGGTCAATGGTAATTCTCTAGGATGATGCCAGTGAGGATGATGTTGCTAGGCAATCGTAAGACGTAGAATGATAGTATGAAATGCTAGACTTCTTGTTGGATTTAGTAATGGCCTGGCACTTTTGTGGCTGGATGAAGTATCTCGCACATCATCAGTGGGCATGGACTGAATTTTTCTGAACCCTTATTAAGGGAAGTGAGAAAAGCACTTGAACTGCAGAGAGTAAAAAAACTTCCCCAAAGTGAGCAGGGAAATCTTTGTTTCCACTTGCTTTGTTCTTCCTTCTGCTCCTCCTCCTCCTTCTCCTCCTTTTCCAGCATGTATGCTGTATGGAGACCCTTGATGGAGTAAACTGTGGAGTCTGCAATTTCGTGGTGTTTACTTATTGCTAATTTGGTTTCCCAACTGTCTCGTGAATGGGATGTTTTGCTTTGCTTATCTAAATTTTTTAACTTGAACGCAATACTCCGATGCAACTTAGGCAATTTTTTTAAAGACAAATGACAATATTAAAGACAAATAAACCCCATCAAAATATGTGATCTTTTTCAGGGGTTTAGACATTCAACAATTTTATTAAAAAGCATGTTTACTTTTCTGACACCACCATAGTGGAAGCCATCACCAAGTGTACTCATCAGCAGCAGCTTTCTTCCTGGTTTTGATGCTGAAGTACCTTTTGTGGCCTATTTTTAACCATCCATTTTATTGTGACACTTATCCTGTTTCTAAGTGAGGATTGAGAAAGGAGAAATAAGATATGAAAGAATGATTTGGGATGAAAATAAACAAAAAAACTTAAAATGCATAATCATAAATTAATACATTGGTTTAGAAGTAGTATCAAACTTTATAATCTTAGAGGATAAAAATTGCTGGTAAAAATATTAAAAGCACAAATGTTTTAAATATTTAATTACAATTATTTTCAAATGTTTTATTTTAATTTTGGACTACTATAGTTAAGTTATTCCACATATTCAAATAATTATGATAACAGTGCCTTTCCCTCCCTGTATCCTTGTATGATCAGAAAGAAAACAACATCTCTCAACTGGGTAATGGAAATTTTCCTGAAATTACTGATAGAATATAGTCAAATATTGAGCAGTGCTTGCTGGAAATAAAAAAATCATTAGTTTAAGAATAATTTTGCTTGCAACACAGCATTTTTTGTAACATATTTGCCTTTCAGATGATTATCGAACTTATCAATCACCAGTCCGATCATCTTTGCGTTCTATTGGGAAGAATGTTTGCAATCGATCCAGGGAAGGATTCAGAGTAACATTTTCAGATAAAATACTGGATTCGTGTTCAGATGAAAAGAATTGCCAGAAAAATTCTATTAATTCAGAATATGACCATTCTTCAGGGTATAGCAAGAAGGAAAGAAACCTTATGGATTACACAGATACTTCTGTAATGAAAGATACTTCTACAAGCATTGAAACGAACAGTATATTATCACGTGATTATCACAAGCAACCATATACAGATACAAAGTCTTATCAGTCCACTCTGGAGTCTCAGAGTTCGTACTTAAACCATCAGACAGACAAAGCAACCACTGGAATGAACAGTGACAGATTGTTTAAATTGAATTCAGGTAAAAGTACTCGCATTTGTACTTTAGTGTTTGCCCCACCTCTTTGTTTATTGTGATGTTTTTACTTTTTCTGCAGTGCATTTTAATATGTGGTAACTTTTTAATAAATTTTATATATTTACAGTATGTAGTTTATACTACTAAATTAGTGGGCACCGGAAGCCATGTTTCAGCAGGAATTAGAAATATTTAGGACAGTGATATAGGGGATTGGAGAAAAACAGTTTAAAAAGGGGTTCTCATCTTATCTCCATACACCGTAAACTGGTGCCTTCTCTCCTGAAATATGAGAAATGCCAAACAAAAAGCCTGCAAAAAATGGTAATAATAAGAGGAAGTATTGCTTTTGGTTCAGCATTTCTCATTTTTAAGTAGAGAATGCACAGATTTACATGGAGACATGTTGAACTGCTCATTTGTAATAACTCTTCTCCCAGTATCTCTCCTCACGCTTCAAAATAATACATTAATTGAAATTCTTTGGCACCATTTGAGATCATGATATCTCTCCCTGATAAACATGTTGAGATAGGCAATTTGGCTTGTGGGTCCAAGTAAAATATGGTCTATCACGGGGGAAAAGTGTATTGGAATGGAATTTCACTGTTACAGAATTTTTAAAAAAATACTAACTCAGAAACATTGACAGGAATGATATGTACAAAATTTATGTGTGAAAGTGAAGATTACACAGCAAACATGAATGAATGATTTTCTGTTTGCATCTTCTTTTGCTTTTTTAATCTCTGCTTGATGTAATTGTACGATGTAATCTTAACTGAATCCTCTGTTTTCTGATGATTGGAAAAACAACAAACAAAAGCCAGACTATCACAGGTTTCATTATGGCAGGGGAAATTTCAATGTTCAGCAAATGAAAACAAATCATCCTCCCATAAATACATATTTAAGAAAGGGTAACAGAGAGCTGTAATGTTTGTTAAGATAAACTGAATATTCTGTTGTAAAAGCTAAATTATGAAATTAATTTTGTATGAAGGAACACTGATCATCGCCTGCTTTTTGTTTTCTTAATCTGTCCAGACTTGAAAACAAGCAGCACATATGGAAGTAGTAAAAGTACCCATGTAGATGATAGCACCAGCAATCACAGATCAAGAATGCCTTCTATCGGCCTAATACCACATCATGGAACTTCATCTTCTGACCACATAGTCGATCGACAAAGTTTAATATCACCCAGCAGCTCTTTTACATCCCTTTATTCTGTTGGTTCAAAGAGAGGCTTTACTGAGCATGTGAATACGGAACTTATGGCCAATAAGAGCTCAGAGAGACAATCACAATTAACTACGGCTAATATGGAACATTTTGAGTCTAAATTAGAACCGAAGAAAACAAGCAGTTTAAGTTCATTGTTGTATATGCAGCCAAGTTATGATAGAAAGGTAACAAACCCTGTTTATTTAACCTCAAGTTATTTTTTCCAAAGAGCACTTGTCTCCAGCCTAAACCATCAAGGTTTTCCCCAGTATTAGGGGATTGATGTAGTATTATGTACATGGGAAATACTTAAAGTATTGGTTGACTGTATTCTTAACCCTTCCCCTCGTCCCAACCAATGTGAGGCACCACGTTTCTCACCTTGACCTTGAATAACTTGAAGCTTTTGCCGTCAGGAGATGATAACCTGTGTACATCACACAACTGAGGCCTCAGGTAAGACTGATTCTAGTGAATGATATTTTCACGAAATTTCAATGGTCACTTCAGTCAAAATAATTCATCGATTGACATTCATTGGCACATTTTAAGATCATGATAAGTGCTGTTTGAATGTAAAGACTCCCTCCTTAATTTCCTTAAACTGCCCTTTTTTTTTGCAAAAACAGGAAATGTTGAAAGTTCACAGGATAGCCATAAAAAGAATATAGATTATCATTTTGTATACAGTTGTTCTTCAGAACCCTTAACTAAGCTTGGTCAGCTTCCAGCCAGGAATTTTATGTATCCAGTCTGTTACTTTATATGGATATTGAAATCCTTATTGCATGTATTGTGCTTTTCTTAAAATGTTTGTTTTTAAACTAAAATTTATTTTTTATAAATATATAATCAGAGTCAAAAATATGGGTGATGTTAGAAACCAGGGAAAGGGGTGTTTTAGTATTTTAGAGTGAGAAGTGATTACTGTGTGCAGCAGGATCATATGCATTTTCAAAAAACCATGGATGCATTGTTACAACAGAAAATAACTGGGATATCCTTCTGCCAGTGATTTAAGGAGTTGTTGATCACTGAGAAAATGTTAGTTGGATGAAAAATGTCATTCCTTTAATGATTAAAATAACTTTTTACTCAAGTTTAACACATCAGAATAATGTATGTTGATATAACCCTATTCCCTAACTGCTTTCAGGGGTAAATATGCTATAAGCTTTTATTTTATTTCTTATTGAACCAATAGCTAATATCTCCTAATTTCTTCGTGTAGTTGGTAGCATGATGTAGTTATATAATAAGGTTTAATTAAAGAGATTTAATCAAACTTTTTCTTTTGAATCTGCTTCTACCACCCTTTCATGCATTGTATTCCAGATCACAGTAATCAGCTTGATTTTTAAAAATGTACTTACATGTCAACAATAACTTGCATTTTTATAGCATCTGTGACATAGTAAAGCTTCCCAAGGTGTTTTAAAGGAACTAATCAAACTCAATGTGATGCTGACATGAGTAAAGAAATCGGACAGGTTGCCAGAAGCTTGATCAAAGAGATAGTGTTAAAGGAGGTTTAATGTAGAAATGCAGGAGGAGGAATGAGCCATTCAGTCTGTCAATGTTGTTCACCATTTAATGATATTGTGGCTAATCTGTGAACTGACTCTATATACCTGCCCTTGACCAATATCTCCTATTAACTTTGGTTAACTAAAATCTGTTAAACTCAGATTTAAAATTAACATTGGCTTAAAAACTGCTGTTTGTGGAAGATTGTTCCAGACATCTATCATCTTCCTCACTGAGAAATGTTTCCTAATCTTGCTCTTGAAAACACCAGCTCTAATCTTTAGACCATGTCCTGAGTGGAAATGCTTTCTCTATCCACCCTACGGGTTAGCTTAATATCTTGAAAATTTCAATCAAATCATTCATTAATTATTTATATGACAGGAAACAATCCTAGATTGTAATATCAGTCATAATTTAACCTCTTGAGTACAGGTACCATCCTGTTAAACCTACTCTCGACTCTCCCTCAGGCAAAATGTGTGCCAAGAAATTCAATCACCATCCCTTTTTTATTATTGTTATGCAATTTAAAATTAATGTTTAGTCTTTGAATGAAACCCAATAATCACCATATTAGTCAGAAAAATTCAACAGGGCAATTCCAGACATCTGTCATGATGCATAGGATGATGTTGTTTTCTGTATGATGGGTGCAGTGCAGGGTAACTTGGATTAAGTTGTCCTAGGAATAACCATTGTTCGTCACTCCCAGACTTCCCTGTGCAACACTGGATTGGGAGATCTCTCAGGACTGTAAGGAAATAATTATCAAATTGATGGCTTATTTTGCAGCTAAACACTTAAATTCCAGTGGGAAGGAGAGGAAAGAAGCCTGTTAAACTGCAGGAAGGATGGGGAAGGGGGGCATGTCTGATGGGGTAAAACTGGGGTGACCATGGGGATAAACTGTAAACAAGATAATCTGGTCAATGAATGAATGGGAGCAGTTAGAGGGTGAGAACATGGACAAAAGAATGTAGGATTGTGAAAGGCAGATCAGGGAGACAGTATTATTGAAACTACTTGAAGTTGTAGAATTCTATATAGAGTCCAGAAGGCTGCAATATACCCAGACAGAATATAAGGTGCTGTTCCTCAATCTTGCGTTGAACCTCATTGTAACAGTACAGGATGCCACAGACTGATAGGTCAGAATGGGGGTGGAATGGAGAACTAAAGTGGCAGGCAACAGGAGGTTCCATGTTGTCCCTGTGGACTGAATACAGGTGCTTTGCAAAACTGTCACCCAGTGTTTGTTTGGTTTTGCCAATGTGGAGGAGACCACATGGTGAACACCAAATGCAGTACACTAGAAGTGCAAGTGAATCACTGTTTCATCTGGAAAGACTATTTGGGTCCTTGGATGGTGGGAATGGAAGTGAAATGACAAGTGCTGCACCTCCTGCGGTTGCGAAGGAATCTGTGGTAAGAAGTGGGGTGGTTGATGGGAACGAAAGAATTGACTAGGGAATCACAAAGTGAATGATCTCTACGAAATGCTATAAGAAGAGGAGAGGGAAGATGTACCTGGTGGTGGAATCTCTTTGAAGGTGCTGGAAATTGCAGAGAATGATCTGTTGAATTTGGAGGTTGGTGGGGAGGAAGGCGAGGTCCAGGGAAACTCCACCCTTGTTCTGTCTCAGAGGAGAGGGGTTGAGGTATGGGAAATGAATGGGATGTGGTCAAGTGCTTTGTTAACAATGGTAGAGTGGAAGCCACGGTTCAGGAAGAGGGAAGACATTTCAGAGGCATCTTTTTGGAAAGTTTCATCATCAGAGCAAATATGCCAGAAACAGAGGAACTGGGAGAATGGAATACAGTCCTTATAGGAGACAGGGTGGGATGAAGAGTAGTTAAAGGCTAACTACTAACATTCATTAATAGCTTACTGTGGGAGTTAGTAGGCTAGTAATGGATGTTAGTATCTAGCCTATCTCCTGAAATTGAGACAGAAAGATCCAGAAAAGGAAGTATCATAGGTGGACCATGTGAAGGTGAGAGTGGGGTGGAAATTGGCAGCAAGAAGGAAACTTGTGGCAGATATAGAGAACGGAAAACAGTGAAGGCCTTTCAGAAGTATAAAAAAAGTGTAGGGGATTACTTAAAGGAAACAAAGAGGGTAAGGAAGAGTCATGAAATGTCATTGGTAAGCAAGATTAAGGAAAATCCCAAAGCATTTTATTTGTATATTAAAGGCAGAGGGCTAACCAATGGAAGTGTAGGGCATATTAGGGACCAAAGTGGCAATCTATGTGTGGAGCCATAGCTGGAGTACTGTATATGGTTCTGATTCCCACATCTCAGGAAGGATGTGAATGTACTGGAGAAGGTACAAAGGAGTTTTACCAGGATGGAGTGTTTCAGAGGCAGAATAGGTTAGGTTTGTTTTTTGTGGAGTGGCAAAGGCTGAAGGGGTACCCAATATGGGTATACAAAATTAAAAGGGTGTAGATAGTGAGAACTTTTCATCTTTGGAGGGGTGTGAGGGCATTGGTTTAAGGTACAGGGTAGCAGGTTTAGAGGGGACTTGAGAAAGAACTTTTTCACCCATAAAGTAGTTGAAACCGGGAACACACTGCCTGAGACGGTGATGGAGCCAGGTACAGTCACAATATATAAGAGGTGTTTAGATGAGCACTTGAAACATCATGGCATAGAACAGTATGGGCTAGGAAATGGGTTTAGTAAAGATAGGTAGGTAATGACTGGCATAGACATGATGAGCTGAAGGGCCTATTTCCATGCTGTATGGCTCTGTGACAATATGTTGTCAAACACACTGACTGTTGCTGAAAAGTAACAATTTCACGTATAAATTCTCATTCTTAATCATTTTGATTTTTAAAATTCAATAGAAAAATGTATTTCATTTTCTTCTCTGATTCCAGTTTTTTGTTTCCTCTTTATCTCTCATTCTGTACCTGATTTTACAATGGATTCACTATCCTGACTTACACTTTGACCCTGAATTGTTTATTTAACTGTTTTTCAGTATGAATGGTTAAGGAGCTGCACAATGCTTGCTCAATTGACACAAATCCCAAGTGTTCTTAGAGAATACTATGCTGGTTTCACCACCCATTTACAATATCTTCCCATGTATGATCTTGCGGAGATTAAATGAACATTAGACATTGTAGCTAAAGATGGACACTTTCCTTCATAGGTCATAATAAATTCTGACTTGTAGTGTTTCAAAACTGATATATTTGAATATACTGTATATGGCAACCTAACTAAACTTCAGCTATTTTATTATAACCACTTGCAGTGGTATTATTTGGATTTGAACAGGTAATTTCCATCAGTTGCATGTGTGTGTGGAAACTTCTCACATTTGGAAAAAAAATAGGTGTCCAAATTATCTAACATAAATAAATTAGAAATGGTGATTTTTAAATGCTCTGAATCCGAAGGAGGTAAGTGCACATATTAACATAATGTAACTATATTTCTCCTTTCACCAGCAGGCAACTCTGGATAAATTGCTTGAAGTAGATGAATGTGGTGATTATCGTTCTCGAACTCCAGTGGGGCTCAGTTCTGGTGTTTCTGCAAATGCTTCCTCCCTCTTGCAGAACTTACTTGACCTAGTGGACCGACACTGGAATGGTTCAAGATCCCTTCACACAAACCAGAGATTTCTTAGTAAGTTGTCTACCTCTCTGATCTGTTAGGCAGTTGCTCAGGGTTGAGAATTACTTGCTTCCACTCCAGTTCTGTGGGCTCTGATCTGGCTGGCTCTCTGCCACATGGTGGGGTGGGTGGGTGGGAAGTTTGGCATTTCGTCCGGTCCATCTGTTCTTTGAACTTGGCCTTCATAACCTCCCATTGTAGCAACTCAGGATGCCCACTGCCATCCTGGAAGTGCCACCTCCATATTGAGTGATCAGGGGCCAGGGATTCCCATGTGTTGGTGAGGATGTTATACTTTTTCAAAGAGACTTGTAAATATTCTGTAAGCATTTCTTTGTGCCCTCAGGAAACCTCTAGCCTATTCAGAACACAAGAATAAAGGGTTTGTTTAGGGAGTCTGGTGTCAGATATGCAGACAATGGGGCCTATCCACCAGAGCTGGATTGGGGGAGGATTTTGCAGTGACAGCATTAATAGAACTTCTCCAGTGCTTTGTGGTATCTACTGTAAATTGCTCATATCTTAAAAGCATGCTGGAGGATGGGGATCATGGGGTTAGTGTGAGGTTTGAGGCCTTGGTCTTTAAATACTTTTCTCCTCAAGTTGACAAAAAGCTGTGCCGGTGCACTGAAGATGGTGATGAGCTTTGTCATTGATGTCTGTCTTTGTTGAGAGAATGCTGCCATGAAATGGAGAACGATGCATGTCTTCTGGGGTGTTAATGTGGATGTTGATTGTCTGGAGGTGCGGATCTGTCACAGGAGCTGGCTGACAGAAGAACTTTGCCTTTTGGATGTCTATCTCCATCTGAATTTCAATGAAGGAGTCGACAAGGAGTTGGATCTTGGCCTCTGAATGCGTATATATGCAACCATTGTGTATTGTAACTCAGTGACTGAAATTGGGGGTTGATTCCTTCATATTTTTTGTTTTTAATATATAGCTTATATCTTCAGTCTAAATATTTTAAATCAATTAGCAAAATAGATTGAACAATATCATGCTTTTAATCTTTGCTTTCCTGCAAATATACCCTAGAAGGAAATAATGCCAAATTAATACCCTTGTGAAAGTATCAATGAGGAATTATTTTTGCAGATTTTTAAAAATGTTGTATAGTGTAAAAAGTTTAGAGCAATATTTGGGAATTTTGATAAAAAATAATAAATTTCATATTAAAACTGAGTAAAATTTAGCCTTCAAGAGATTAAATTCACAAATCATCAATCCTGGGGAATATTGATTAGACTTCAGATGAAGTGTCTGTCTAGGTTTTATGAGGCAACAGAATTTTTTATTAAAGATTCAAACACAAAAACAATTTGTAAAGTTCATTCAGCAAACTAAAACTTTACATTATATAAGGAGATGATAAGGACCAAAAGCTTGTTCACTGTTGTTTTATGAGGTTCTTAAGGGAGGAAAAAGAGGTTAATAGGTTTAGGGTTAGAGTTGGAGCAGTTAGGACCCAACAGATAATGGCACAAATTGGTGCCACATGTATATTTTGCCACTTGCTTGTTTGCTTTCATTTCATAAAATATTTGATAATGGAACATTTTCATCCTTCATGAGGTTGAATTAATGATGATTGATAAACAATGGGTTTGATTTATCTCTCTAGAAGTAGTTAAACACAGGAGTAGAATTCATGTTTCAGGCTGATAATCTTTCATCAAAAATATATTTCCTTCCATAGGTGTTAGGATATAGAGTCATAGAGTTATACAGCACAGAGGCAGGCCCTTTGGCCCAACTGGTCCATGTCAACCAAGATGTCCCATCCAAGCTAGTTCCATTTGCCACTGTTTGGCTCATAACCTTCCAAACCTTTCCAATCCATGCACCTGTCCAACTGCCTTTTAAAAGTTGTTATTGTACCTGCCTCAACCACTTTCTCTGGCAGCTCATTCCACATGGATACCACCCTTTGTGTAAAAAAAAATTGACCTTCTCCTCTCATATTAAAACTATGCCCTCTAGTTCTTGATACCCCAAATCTGGGGAAGAAGACTGAGTGCATTTAGCCTACCTATGCCCCTCATGATTTTATACACCTCTATAAGATCACCTCTCAGTCTCCTATGCTCTAAGGAATAAAGTCCTAGCCTGTCCAACCTCTCCCTATAACTCAGTGCCTCAAGTCCTGGCATTATCCTTGTAAATCATTTCTGCACTCCTTTCAGTTTAATAACATCTTCCCTATAGCAGGACGACCAAAACTGAACACAATATTCCAAGTGCGGCCTCACCAGCATCATGTACAGCCGCACCATAATCTCTCAACTTTTATACTCAATGCCCTGACTGATGAAGGCCAGCGAATATGAAACATTATGATATATAACTCAACATAAATAAATTAGATTAATTAAGTTTGAAGAATTTTATATTCATAGCAGTAAGTTACAATTGTTTTGCCTCAGCTTTATAACTAAATAACACCTACTCTGCTACTCTAAAGCTTATTTGTGACCTTATTTAAAAAAAATACTGATTATGTTGAACGAAAACTGAAGTGCTATGTTAGAACTTCCTAAAGCCATAAAATTATGTTGGATTCTTTCATTGTAATATACTTTACTGTAGATTCTGCTCATGAACTACTGTCCAATGTGCTGAACTCAATGTCCATTTCAAAAACTCAAAGCCTAGAAAAAAAGGTTAAAGCATTAGCTGAAGAGAACAAATCTTTGCTGACCAGAACAGGCTCTGGACTGGACACTGCAGAGTTACATCGTGTAAAACATCAATTAACTCAGAAACAAGATGATTTGGTAAGTGGCATTTAAACTTGCTTATACAGAGCTCTTATTTGCCACAAATCAATTTGTTAAATATCACTTGAAATGACAGAAAATCGTCATCTCATTTTATTAAAATCAAATGTTCAAACAAATGCACAATAGATCCAAGAATGGTTCTGTGGAAAAATTGGATAATTATTGGGGACAGATTTTGCAGTCAACCTCTGTAAAAATTCTCCAGCCCTTTATCCACTCTGAGATCCAGTGCTGTTGTAATTCTGACCTTTGTGCAATTCCTGCTTAATTCACTCCACTAGTGGCTTTCAGCTCCCTTGTTGCAAAATGCTGACATTCCCTTCCTAATCTTGTCAGTACCTTTAACTTTCTCTTTCTTTCCTGAACACATTTCCTAAAATCTACCTTTTGACCAAGCTTTTGGTCTCATATCAAGCAGTGTCAAATTTTGTTTGATAGTGCATCTGTTAAGAGACTTGGGATGTCTTATTGCAGCATTTTTTAACCTTTTATGTGATAAAAGTGTTTCAACTTTTAATTTGAAATCTTGAAACTACCTTATTTCATAAAATGTTAAACTGCTCAAGAAGCATACCTACTTTAAATCTTCTTTTGGAAATTTCCTTTAGAACCTAAGGCACTGTGCTAAAGCAAATTATATATGATTAGCACTATGATCTCTTTGGCATTTAAAATATCTTAAAAGCATGTATCTCAGAAGGAAGAATGAAAATTTAGTATTTTTCTGTACTGTAAATAGGTAATGTTTTTTCCTAGCACAATCCTGTCCAACCAAATAAGTAAAAAAGGAAAGGTTCACTGTTGACATTTGCTGTTGTCTTGTGTAGCTCAGTTTCATCAAAATGTACTGTGATAAATCTTCTCACCAATAATAGTTTGATACATTGGTGGGTATCAGTCAATAACATAAGGAAATGTACAAGAAGGAAAATACTGCAGCTAGTACAAGTGCAACACATATTGTAGGAAGAAAGGGGCAAAAGAAGTGTTAACTAAGTTAACAGTGACATTTTGTTTTAATACCTTTTGAAGGAATCTTTAAAAGGAAGGTTAGCAAAAGTGCTGGATGAAAACAATAAGCTGCGCTCTCAGCTAACAAGTTTGGAACTTGCTAATTGTGCTGGAAATCAACTACAGAACAGTAGGTCTCTTTTTCTCATTTAAAATATTTCTGTCGATACAACTTATGACATGAAAATATAAAATGCTGGAAATACTCAGCAAGTCAAGCAGCTTCTATAGAGGGAGAAATAGAGTCATTCTGGCTAATGACTTTTTACTAGAACTGGAAAACAGCAATCAAATGTGTTTATGAGTTGCAAAAAAAATGGAGGGGTGGAGTGAAAGGAAGTGATTGTGGTGGGGTGGAGATTGAGAGAGACTGAATGACACAAGTGGTGGTGGTAGTGCCATATGAGAAAGGGTAGTGAAGGCTTGTTAAAATCAGATGATCTGCCTGTAGGACAAGTAAATAGATAAGTAAAAATGGAAAAAGGAGGAAAAGTGTTGGAAACAAAATGACAGAAAGCTGAAGAAAAAAATGTTGAAAATATGCAACATTCATACAGTATCTATGGAGACAGGTAAACAGAGCTATTGATTCCATTTGATGACCAGTTGTGACAAATTCTGATTTAAAAAAAGGCTTGTTATCTGAAATTGTTGAATTCATTGTTAATCCTAATGTTGCAAACATACCAAGTTCCAAGATGGGATGATGTTCCTTAAGCTTACATTGGGCTTTGTTGGAAAGTTGTAAGAGGTTAAAGACAGGTCTCCACCCTATCACATGAATTATTGTCTCCAGCTGCCTTTCTCTGTGACATAAAATATGTTTGATGGAGGTGGTGTGATCCTTCTGCTGGGCATCTGTGTGGTCCGGATGAATGAACTTGAGGTTCTCAATACTATCCTGAATGCCTGCTACTCCATTTCTTTGTTGTGAACCAGGGATTCCAGGCACATTTTCCAATATACCAATGTGTCTGTTACCACTCTGAATGGAAGAGCATGATGTTCCAGAGTTAAGAGGTTATTCAATTATGCAAGGCTCATAGTCTGACCTAGTACACTACTCATGCCTGACTTTCTAACACATATTGCTGAATTGTAATCACTTTGCAATTTTAAAATTGTCCAGCTTATAGGCCAGGAATGCTAAGGCTGGTTATGATATTCTAGCATTTGGGGGCAGAAAACCTTTGAAATATCACAGAATTACAGAACAGACATCAGGTCTATCCTGCCTAGCTCAGCTCTTGGAAAGAGCTGAACAATTGAGTTCGATATCTCAAGTTCCCTTCTTGTAACTCTCAGATCAGTGTGTTTCAAACGCAATTACCTATTGAGAATTTCTGTGGCATCTGATCCCATCACTGTTATAGGTGGTGTACTCTAGATTTTAATAGTTGATTAGGTGAAGGAAATTCTTTCTATTTTCTTCTGTAGTCCCTTTCCCAATTTGTTTTTTTTGATCTGTAACATCTTCATTTTTTGAATATCTTTATTAGGTTTCTCTTTAGGATTGTTCTCTACGTTTGGGAGAATAATCCTAATTTCTACAATCTTTCTTCATAATTTTAAATCCCCAATCCCTAATATAATCCTTGAAAATCATCTCTGTACCCTAAAGACCTGCCGTCGTCCTTGAGAATAATGCTGAGAGTTGTACATAACGTATAACAGTTTATATTGTAATAAAAACAGAAAATGGTGGAAATATGCAGCAGGTCAGGCAGCATCTGTGGAGAAAGAAACAGTTAATCTTTCAGGTGATGACCTGATCTGGTGAAAGGTAATCAACTTGATATATTAACTTTGTTTCTTCTTCCCCAGATGTTGTCTCGTCAGCAGACTTTTCTGCTTTTATTTCAGAATTCTAGCATCTGCAGTTTTTTTGCTTGCAAAAATTTGTCATGACTGACTTTTTTTCTGTATTGGATGATTTTGTTTAAAAATCCAGATATTCCCATGTGGTTTTGTTTACCACCTGCTCTACTTAGCAATAGGAACATTCAGGGAAAGTTTAAAAGATTAAGAATTTTGGAACAAATTAGTAAGTAAAAATGTAAAATAAGTGTATGACCTGGCACTTCAAAACAAGATTCCATCTTTGTTACTCATTGTTATATTAATGTTTACCCATCAAGTAACAAAAAGTTAGTTGCTTGACAGAACTTTAACCTTAAATATGAACCAAGTTGAAAAATAATTTCCATAAAATGTTGAAATTTTTGCTGTTTGGCTGTTTTCTTAGAGAATCTGCAAAAAGACAATGAGAGATTAAATTTGGAGGTGGAATATTTGAATCAGCAAATTAAACAATACAACAAATTACAAGAAACTGTCACGATGTTACAAGAGAGTCATAGGTAATAAAAACATAGCAAAATATTGTGATATATCAACCAAACCATTTATTTGAAAATAAGGATAGATATCATGTTAATGTCTGACACTTCCTGGGTGTTAAATTTGGTAGGAAATGAGGTGATTTTTCAGTATGTATTACTTCAGATTTTTCCTTACCTATCTGCTACTTAAATAAAAGTCAAGAATGCATCTAAAAACTATTCAATTTGCAATATTTTATAATTTCTGGTAACTTTTTTGTTATCTGTAGTATTGTGAAAATCACTTAATTCTACTAAATTCTTTTATAATTTAGTAGAAAACCACTATATTGAAAATAATTCCATAATTGAATTTTGCTAATGAATAATAATACACTAACTTAACAGTTATCTGGTAAAGGATCTCTTCGTATCAACTCTTGTTTAACCTTTTTTTCTGTTTATTCATTTTTTTACATTTAAACTACATGCAAAGCTATATATATTCTTTTAGTGAAGGTATATGTACTGATTTTATTTTCTTTCAGCATTCTCATTGTTTGGCCAGTGGGGTTGCTTTATGATATCAAAACACTACACTGTAGCATGCTGGTATGTAGGTTGTTAACTGCAGTTTCCCCAGGTGAAGAATTGCTGATCTCAGGCCTTGTATAAACATCTGACGAGCAAAGACCAAAATCAGCTACCCACAAGAGGAAGAAGGAATTCACTGCCGACTTTCGTTGAACATCACCTGTGCCTCTTGGCAGCTGGTCATTGGCTGGCACAAGGCAGTGGTCTGGAGCAGGTCTTCCATCCACTATGCCAGCTAAAGACAGACAAAAGCAAACTTGACATTATTTTGAAAGAAAAATCATTTTAAAACAAATACAAAATGAAAAATATCTTTCATATAAGCTGAAATAGTATAATTACACTCATTTAAAAAAAAGTTGAAGGGGAAACTAACAGTGTAAAGATACCATTGTTTTTAAATTCTTATTAGGGGTCCTGTTTTATTTTTAACCTCCTTTTTCCTCAGGGCATTTACTTCCCAGAAATCGGCAGTCCCACCAAAGTGTGGATACGTATCAGGTGGATAATTTGTGAGGCCAGGCTAAATGCAGTAAACTGTAGGAGAAGTGAAAAGGAAAATAAGATGGGAAAAGGCGAATAAGCAAATAGAATATACCAGCTTAAAGGGGAACCCAGAGATCTAGTATAGGCATGTAAAAAGTGACTGACAAGAGGAGGGGTTGCACCAAATGGAGATCAAGACAGTGACCTGTGCATAAAGATGAAAGGCACATGTGGAATATTTGAGTGCTTTGTACTTGTATTTACCATGCATGCTGTCAAAACCTCTTTAAAATGGGACGTAGCAGAGATAATGGATGAGGTGATAATTAGGGAGATGGCACGGCAAAGGTTACCTCCTCGAGTTATGCTTAAAGTAATCAAGGGTGGCACAATGGTACAGCTGGTAGAGCTGCTGCTTCACAGCTTCAATGACTCAGGCTTAATCCTGACCTCAGTTGTATGTGGAGTTCGCACATTCTCCCTATGGCTCCTCCAGCTTCCCACAGACCTGCTGGGTTAATTGGCAAATGTAAATTGTCTCTTGTGTGTAGGTGAGTGGTAGAGTCTGTGCAGCAGTTGATGGAAATATGGAGGGAACAAAATAGGATGAGTGGAAGTGGGTGTTTGATGATAGATGTGACTCTGGACTGAAGAGCCTGTTTCTGTATTGCATGACTCCTATGGTTTGGATGTGATGCATCTTAGGCTGCAGAGGGAATGGATTGTGGAAACTGCAGGAGGTCTTGCCATAACTGAGGTGCAGAGGACTGGAAAAAGAAGTGTGAGAACATGCCCAACAACCACAGTTTAAGCTGGTCAGGATCAGGGAAGCATTTAGAAAAAAAAAATCAAAAAAAAATTAATAGGAGAATTTTGAGTTAAGAAAGGACAGATTTGTTAAAAGCAAATTATGCTTAAGTGACCTAAATGAAAATTAGATAGAAGCTGCTCACATTAGTGCATGGTTCAAGGATTAGGGGAACAGATTTAAAATGTTGGGTCAAATCTACCAGGGACATGTTGAGTTATGATTTTTTTCTAACTTAATAAGTGGCTATGATCTGGAACTGCCCAGTGAAACTATCTCTGTTAGAAATGGTCAACCATGGTTTTTGAAAGGGGATTGGCTGTTGAAGGGAAATATTTTTCAGGCTGGGATATAGAGTAGGGAAATGGAACTGATTGGATTTATTTACACAGAGTTAGTAGAGATTCAATGGGCTGTACTGTTCTGCGCTATAACAATTTTATTTCCAATAATGCTGGTTACCATGTGGCACTTTGCTCCATCGACATTCTGTATGTATCTGCCTTGACAACAAATATTAGCCGGGTATTCCTGGTGCAAACTTAATTTCAGCTTCACCTGGTAACCCAGAGTTCACAAACATGCACTTTCAGCAGTGGTTAAAATCATTGGACTGGTAATCCAAAGATCTGAATGAACGTTCCAGGAAGCAGAATTCAAATCCCACCAAGGCAGCTGTGGAATTTAAATTCTATTGATAATCTGGAATTTAAACAAAAACTAATCATTCGTAATGATGACCTCGGAACTACTGGATTTTTTTCTAAACACCCCTCTTGTTCTTCAGGGAGGAAATATGCCATCTTTGGCTCCCTTATATGTGACTCAAAATCCACCAATATGGTTGTCTCTTAAGTGCCCTCTGAAATGGCCTACAAGCCAGTAAATTCTGAGAAGTTAGTTTAGTGAAATTAGGGAAATGCAAGAAATGCTGTTCTTGCCAATGACACCCAGATCCTCTGAAAGAAGGTGGATTGCTGGATATTGACTAGGCATATACAGTACCTAGCTGATTTCTTTTCCTCCTCTCTGACTGAAAGGTTCTGAGGGCAATTGCATTACATCTACTTCTATCAGACATGGGTTGGGCCACAAATAAAATAGTGTCCAGTTGTAGATACCCCTCATCAGGAAAATTGGAATAGCTTGAGAAGGGATGCCGAAGAAATTTATTAAAATGATTCCAGGGATGAGGGACTTTGAATATGTGGATGATCTAGAGATGCCAGGTTTGTTCTCCTTCAAACAAAGGAGGTTATGAGGGACTCTGATAGAGATATTTAATATCATGAAGGGTATAGTGAGAGAGAACTGGTGAAGGTTATGAACTCGGAGGTCTAGAATAAGTTAATTGGTAAAAGAACCAAAGTGAATATGGAAAAAAAAACACATTTTACAGAGTGAGTGGTTAGGGTCCAGGTGTAGTTATGGAGGTGTATTCAGTTGTAGCATTCAAAAGAGAGCTAGCTCAGTATCTGAGAGTAAAAAATTTGCGGAGTTATGACGAAAGGAGGGGAGATTACCACCCGGGTCATGCCTCCTTCATGTTACTACCATCAGGGAGGAGGTACAGGAGCCTGAAGACCCACACTCAATGTTTCAGGAGCAGCTTCTATCCCTCTGCCATCAGATTTCTGAATGGTCCGTGAACCCATGAACACTACCTCGTTATTCCTCATTTGCACTATTTATTTATTTTTGTAACTTATAATAATTTTTATGTCTTTGTCTTGCACTGTCTTGCACCGTACTGCTGCCACAAAACAACAAATTTCATGACATATGTCAGTGATAATAAACCTGATTCTGATTCTGAGTGGGACTCACTGGATTGCTGTTATGTAGAACTGAATAGTCGCTGGTGTTGTTACCATTTTGTAATCTGCTTCAACTTTTCTAATTTAAATAAATTTTATATTTGGAAGTACGTTGGAAGTAAGTTTCTAATATCAATGTTAATTCTGCTCTGTTAATCTGTTGATTTTTTTTATCTTGTTCTTAGAGCTCTAATCTCCACCAATAACTACTTACAAGAGCAGCTGAACATACATCCAGCTGGCCAAAAGTCAGACATGTCACATCATCTTGGTTCTCATCGGACAAAAGTATGGAGCAAGCTGTCAGCTTCAGGAATCTCAGAACTACCCTTATCATCCAAATCTAGCCATCACAGTAATACAGATATACTGTAACAAAAGTGCTGTATATTACAGTAACTAAATCAAAAATGCATAATTCTAATTAAATTAGTGTTTGTTGGAAGTTGTACATGAGCAAATCTAAATTATTTTTGGTCGAGAAATGCCTTATTTAGTCAAAATTTAGAGTTGGCCTGTAATAAATATGCTGCATTAATGCTAGACTACCTGGAAATAAGTACTTTGTATCAGTAAATATGCAAGGTTAATGTTTGTCATGGGGAGTGACCTCAACTGATCTGTGTGTGTTCAAAACCTAATATTTTTAAAAAAATCCAAAGTATCATGTATGACTTTTGCAACAATACCAATATTTATATTTCAGCTGAATTCATTGTTTTTGCTATTTCGTATTTAGCGGTTATATAATGGTTTTAATTTGCAGCAAATTAGAAATAAGAAATATTTTATTAATAAGCCAAATATAGAGTTTCTTTGTACTTATTTAATGGAATATCATGAAACTAAGTTGATTTAATGATGGTTACACTACCAAGACTCATTTCTGCATTTTGTATGCAAATCGGTGGTATGAGTGACAGATTTGTGACACATTTCCGCATTGTAACAGTTGTTTCTATCTGGTTTGCCAAAATCGAGAATTTTTCGTGCACATGAACAAACTTGTAATTAGTTCCCAATCATTACATGTATCTTACAATATATAAAAGTGGGATTTACACCAAATTGTATTCCACATAGTTATAATATCTCTAGAGTTAAAAACTGTAATAATACCATGTTAGTAATGGCAATTGAAATAAAAACAGAAAACATGGAATCACTAGACAGCACAGTCAGGATCATCGACCTGAATCATTAACACTTCCTTCTTCTTTCCAAAGTGCTGCCCAACCTGTTGAGTATTTCTACATTTACTTTTAATTTTTGATTTCCAGCATCAAAAGTATTTTGAAAAGCATAGAACTGCAGATGCTGGATATCTAAAATTAAAAACAAATGTCGAAACACTTAAAGAGAAACAGTAAATAGTGGAAACATTTAGCAGGGGTCAGGGAGTATCTTTGGGGAGAGAAACCGAGATAATGTTCAGATAGATGAATTTTTTATAAGTTTTTAAAATATCATGGATCTGACCTTGCTTTTCTCTCCAGACACTGCCTGACCACTAGTTTCTGTTTCTATGTCAGTAGTATTTTGATTTTGTACCTTTTATTTTGACTGTTTAGCAAGATTAAGTATTGATCATGTTCCTGTTGCATAACATACAATATAGCCAGTATGTACACAGGGGTTGGAATTTAAGATGTTTAAGAGAATGTATTTTGTATATCCAACACAATGCATAATGTTCATTAATTTATTAATATATCTAGTCATAAAACATAGTTGCATAAAACTGTACAAATTTAAGTTTACATTCCTTTCCATATTACTTTCATATTATTGGCTAAAATAGAGATGACAGGATATGAATAAGGGTTCCTTTTCTACAGTGTTTGGTGGTATCCCGCAGGGTTCATTCTGGGACCATTACTATTCTCCCTGTACATTGATGATTAAACCCACAGATTTAATAATGGAAAAAAGACCCATAAACAATGAGGAAACTGTATGTACAAAGTTATTGTCAACTAGATTGCATAGGCTGAAAATTAGATGAAAGCAGATTCACTAGTCCCTTTCAAAAGGAGTTGGATAAATACTTCAAGTCAGAAAAATAATACAGGTCAACTGGGGAATGAGCAAGAAAGTAGGTTTAGTTGAGTGGTCTTACATGTAATAAGCTATTTTATATTGTATCATTCTTGTATGAATACTGCAGAAAAGCACAAAGGTTTTTTTAAATCTAGTCTCTGTTTTTGCATTGCACTGGAAAAGAACCTTCCTGAGTCATGTTAGTTTTATGTCTTCTAGTGGCAGTTCTTATTTTTTAATTGTTACAGTCTTATACAAGTTTTCAGAGCACTTGGCAGCTATATCCTTGGCTTTCAGTGCTGCTTCAGGTAATAATTTAATAATAGAGCACCCCACCCCACTAGCCAGCCCACTTTTTATCTCCTCATCTTGAAAATAAGAGGCATTCTTCTTACAATGTTTGTACCGATCTTGACAGCAGATTTTTTTCCTCAAATTAATGCATACTATGATAAACAGGTGGGTGTTTTCAGGGTAAATTTGTAGGTACTTGAGCAATGCTCAAGAATTTCACTTTTTACTCTATAGTTTCCTTTGCTGTGATGTGCATTACAATATATGTATGTTTTTGTATTTTTTGGGTGGTGGGTGTAGGCCTGCTTTTGTATTCGTTCTGAGGAACATTAGCACTGAGAAACAGCTAGATCACCATCAAGCAATCAAGGATCAAGTGGATCATACTCTGATATAGAACAATGAACCCTCTGTCTCAAGATTGTAACACCTCAACCATATATTATAGTAGTGTGACATTTTCCACATCATTCATTCTGCTAAAGAATGAATCAAATACCTTTTTTTATTTCAAGTTAGTGTCCCAGGAAATGACTTGAGACTACGTTATGTTCTTAGTGCCTTCAATGCAATTCATCCACCCTTTATATTCAGCGACATTATCATTGTCACGTTCCCCATGAGTCACCAACAACCTGAAACTTAATAAACATAAATACTGTGGCTACAAATTCAATTTTACACAAACGTTCAAAAACAGTTTAAAAAATGTTTAAACAGAACAAATGAAATATCAGAATGTTTAAATATGAAATAGTTGAAGTTCTGTGCATATCTGTAAGATATAAACACAATTTATGAATATTTCTTCAATCATAATTTTTAGACATAATTTATTAAGGTTGCTATGCTGATGAAATCAAATTGTGGTACATTAAAATATTTTACAAAATAAAATATTTTGCATAAAATTTGCTTCAATTTTGCATCCGTCTTGTGTTCCACAAGCTGTGTTGAGGTCATTGATAAGTGTAACACTGTTTTTAAATAGTCTCTATGACGCAACAAAATTGATATTGCTGCTTTAATTGATTTTTTAAAAAACATTATTCTTTTCAACAATACCTTCTGGGATCATCAAGGGAGCTGCTCATTTTAGGCTAATAATGTGATGAGCTAAAGTTAATTAGCAGCCTAGTGTTGCATGGACATTTATCTATTAGGGATCAAACTATGATCATGTTCACCATAGATTTTGCAGGGAAGAAATGGTTGTTAAGATTTTATATCTGATTAAGACTGAAGGCAGAAAAAGGCTGTCATTGTAACCTGGGCTAATCTACAAATGGGTAAAATGACGACAACAAGAGCAAGTCAACAAAAAGTCTTCTATGTTATTGGGAACACAGTCCAGCCAACAACATTTTTTACTTAAGTCTGTATTAGAATGAAATTGACAAAGGTGTGTAGAGATGGGGATCTTGTATGTTATATAGATGATTGCAAAATCTGCTCTGTTTTGTTTTGAATACAATAAAAATTTGGACACCATAAGCTAAAAATTGCATAATGGAACATTGCATGAACCTTGTGCTTATTTGACATTTAAATATCAATATTAAGCCATTTACTTTAACCTAATGTCATGGTTGTATTAAGTTTGTAAAACTCTTTTCAAACCTGAAATATCTTATTATTGCAGAAAAAATTATGTTTGGCTTGGAAACCTGAATTTCATTTAGGTTCTAGAAAGTATACCAAATATAATTAATAAGCAAATTATTGGATGAGAATGTGCATGGGAGATAAATTCTTCCAGAACCTTTATAAAGAATAAATCTCTTGACTTCAATGTTTGCAACTTTGACAGATGAATTAATTTGGACCTTATTTTAGTAGGCATTTGATAAGCTGAAAGAAAGATATTTGCATATACAGCCTAAAGATTAACAGTCACCAAAACAGCAAGTAGGAAATACTAGAGAACAAGATGTACCGTCAAATTTCCCAATTTAAAAGTCCAGCATTCAAAGATAGTAAAAACTTCCGGGTTACAACTGGATTTTACTGAACAGGTTTGTTTTAAATTTTTGTATAGCAAATGGCTAAAACGATTTTGTTTTTGCAGTGACGGAACCCAGGCATTTGGAGCCTCAGTGAAGAGAAATAACAGACTTCTGTTCTAGAATGGCCATCTAATGTGTTTGATCTTCTCGGTAAGAGTTTGTGAAATCTTGTAACTCCAAATATAAATGCCAGACCTCTCCTGACATGACCGCAGGTTCCAAACTTACATTTTTTTTTACAATTTGACCATGGGATATTGATCATAAAGGGTACAAGTAAGTTTGCCATCATTTGGCCCTATAGAATCACCTTCTTGTGTTCACATTTGCCCTCATTTCAAGAATTCAATAATGCTAATTTGATAATTGAATGTCATAATGACATAACTACCTTTTCATTCTTCATGGATGACGCAGCACACAGACTTGTCACGATTAATTGTGCTTCTCAGACTCACCCAACAGCACTGTCACACTTTGTCATTTTTGATGGCTTCGTTCTTTGGTATCTTACTCTTGGGCAGGGTAAATGTATTCAGTAGGTTCTTAACGTCAACCAAAGTCTATTGCAGATTATACAGACTGATACGTATGAGGCATGAGTTCAAACAATGTGTGTCTAGTTTAATCAAAGATTCTGCTCAGACTACCCACGTGTGTAGTAATATGAACATGACATAAGGCATTGCAAATGAACTTACTTACATAGGATGTAGAAGCTATGAGTGCTCCACCATTCAATATGATCATGGTTATCAACCACTTAAGTACCTTGTTCTTGCTTCCTCCCCATATCCCTTAATTCCGTCAGCATTAAGAACTATATCTATCTCCTTTTTGTATATATTTAACGGTGTCCACTGTTTTCTGAGGTGGAGATTTCCACAGATTCTCCAACCTCTGGGTAAACAAATTTCTTTGATCTTGAATTTACATGGTATACCCCAGTCCCTGGTTCTGGACTCCTGTCATCAGAAACATCGTGTATCTTATCTCCTTTTTGAATTTTGTAGGTTTCTTTGAGATCCCCTCACATTCTTCTAAACTCCAATGAATATAGGCTCAATCAACCCAATCTGTGCTTGTATGTTGGCACTGCCATCAAAGATATTAGCATAGTAAACCTTCATGGCACTTCCTCCATGGAAGTCCAAACATATCGTGAAGTTCCAGATGAGGTCTCACGAAAGCCCTTTACAGCTGCAGCTACATTCTTGCTTCTGTTCTCAATGAAGGCCAATGAATCATTTGCCTTCTTAAATGCTTGTCGTACTTGAATGCTTTTCAGCGATTGGTGTAAAAGATCAACCAGATCCAGATCTCAATGCACCTCCCCCTTTCCCAGTCTATTACCATTCAGAATCTACCTTTGTTTTTCAGAACCAAAGTGGAAAACTTAACATTTATCCAAGTTATATGATATCTGCCACTAAGTAGCCCATTCACCCAATTTGTCTAAATCTCATGTGAGCCTCTTTGCACCTTCATTGCAGCTCGCGATCCCCCATTTATCCAGCCCCCACCCCTCCCCCCAGCTTTGTGTACAATTGCAAACTTGAAAATGTCACATTTAATTCCCTCATCCAAATCATTGATATGTATTGTGAATAACTGGGACACAAGCTCTAATCTCTGCAGCACCCCACTAATCACTGCCAGCCACCAAGAAAAAGATGCATTTGTACCTACTTTGTTTCCTGTCAGCTAATCATTTCCATGTCTCTATGTTATCCCCAATCTCATTGCTTTAATTTTGCACA
This sequence comes from Pristis pectinata, assembly GCF_009764475.1. NCBI lineage: Eukaryota > Metazoa > Chordata > Chondrichthyes > Rhinopristiformes > Pristidae > Pristis > Pristis pectinata. Next base: position 39,162,624 of record NC_067417.1, read on the forward strand.
TTACCTCTTACGTAGGATTTTATCAACAGCCTTCCAAGAGTCCAAATATATTATATCCACTGATTCTCATTTGTTTAGTTACAAGCTCTCAAAAAACTCCAGTAGATTTGTTAAGCATGGTTTCCTTTTTGTTAAACCCATGCTGACTTTGTCCAATCCCACTAATGCTTTCCAGGTGTTATTATGTCTCTTATAATAGATTCTAGCATCTTTCCTACCACTGATGTTATGTTTGCTGGTCAATAATACCCTGTTTTTTCTCCTCATCCTTTTTAAAATTGCAGAGTTACATTTGCCATCTCCAGTCTGAAGTAGGAACTGCTTCAGAGTCTAAATGATTTTGGAAGATACCAGCAATGCATCCACTATTTCTAGGGCCACTTCCTGTGGTACTGTGGAATGGAGATTATCAGGCCCTGGGGATTAGTCAGCCATTAGCCCTGTTAATTTCCATAGCAGTATTATTAACACTGATTTCCTTTAGTTCCTACTGTCACTAGATCCTTGGTTCCCTGGGTGATCATGTGTGCCATCTTTTGCAAAAGCAGAAACAAAGCAAGTTTAGTAGCACTGCCAATGTTTTTGTTCCCAATTATAATTGCTCCCATATTTTGACTGTGGAGATGTGCATTTGTTCTCAACTGACCTTTTTTCTCTTCGCAAAGCAACAAAAGAAAACTGCTGGAGGCAGAGGGATGTTCGCTATTTCGGTCGCGACTCTGCATGAGGACCGAGAGTGCAGAGGGGAGATAGCCAGTATAAAGAGGTGAGAGGGAGGGGTGAAGCAGAGGTTGGCAGGCAATAGGTGGGACCAGTTGAGGAGGGGGGTGATGGATAGATGGAGCCAGGTGGGGGAGGGGTGAGGTTGGGTGACAGCGGCTGTGGGTGATAGGTAGAAACAGATAAGGAGAAAAGGGGGCAGATGAAGCCAGGTGGGGGGAGGTTGAGACAGAGGCTGGAAGGTGATAAATGGAAACACAAGAGGCTGTAGCTGTTGGAGTCTGAGAAGTAAGGTAGGTGATGTGGAACCAGAAAAGGGGGGTGGGGGGAATGATGGGCAGAAGGAACCAGTTGGGGATTGTACAAGACACCCAGTAAATTAAGTGAGTGAGTGATAGGCAGATGGAACTAAGTGAGGGAGGGGAAAGAATCTGGGTAATAGGGGGCTCGGAGGTGAGGGGGGAGGTGTTGTGGTAAAAAGGTGAGTGAGGGAACCTGGGTGGATCAGAAGGAGACAGAAAGAAACACAGGGCTTATGGGTTACCTGAAATTGGAAAATTCAATGTTCATACCAATGGGTTGTACACTACCCAGGCAAAATATAAGGTGTACACCTCACACCACTGGTTACGTCCTTCCAATCTGAAAACCATTTATTCTACCTCTGTTTTCTATGAGACAGCCAGTTTTCAATCCATACTAACACACTTCCTCTGATATCATGAGCTGTTAACTTGTGCACCATTCTCTCATGTGCAGCTTGTCAAATGCCTTTTGGAAATCTAAATACACCACATCAAAAGGTTTCTCTTTATCAATTCCCTCAAAGAACTTAAGCAAATTTGTCAAGCATGATTTATCTTTGTTAAAACCATTTTGACTTGGTTTGATTATGTTAAGTTCTCCGAAATGATTGATTATTTTTCCTTTGATTATTGCCTTGAGCATCTTGCCAACAATAGATGTTAAACTAACTGGTCTATAGTTTCTTGCCTTTTGTCTTCTTCCTTCTTGAACAAGTGAGTCATGGTTGCTGTTTTCCAATCCACCTGTACGCTATCAGAATTCAGTGAGTTTTGAAAAACTTCAATCAATGGACCCACTATCTCTGCAGCTGCTTCCTTTAGAATACTTGGATGCTGGCCATCAGGCTCTGGCAACTTTTGTACCTTTTGGTCTCATTAATTTTTCTAATACTTTGTCCTTTGTGACTGGGATAGTTATAAGTTCTTCCATGCTTTTTGAAATAAGCCCATTTTATAAGCCATTATCTTTGGGATATTTGCTGTGTCCTGCACAGTGAAGGCAGATGCAAAAAAAAATTGGTTTGAAGCATCTGCCATTTCCTTGTTTACTGTTATTAATTCCCCAGCTTTATTCTCTAGAGGCCCCATGCATACCTTAGCCATCCTCTTCCATTCCTTTGTTGACCATGGTTAGTTCCTCTTTGTCTTGGAGTCCCCTTTCTAGTTGGGACAAATTTCCATGGACCAGCTGTTTATATGCCTGACATTGCTCAGGCATACTTCAGGCTGACCTATCTTTTATTTACCCAGTCCGCTCTAGACAACATCACACTGTAATTGCCTTTATTTATGTTGAAGACACATGTTTTGGACCTGGTGTATTCCACCCTCAATCTGGATCTGGAATCCCAGCATATTGTGGTCACTTAGCACAAGATCTCTTGTTAATCTTTGCTATTACACATCACCAAATCTAAAATAGATTTTTGCTGAGTAGGTTCTGTAACATACTACTTTAAGAAGAATTTCCTGACCTAACTCCACATTTTTTTCTTCGATCATACCCATTATGTTTGATTTGTCCAATCAATGCGCAGTTTAAAACCTCCTATGATAATTGCAGTTTCCTTCATACCTTTGCTATTTCCCCATTCATGCTTTGCCCTCTCAAGAAGCTACCCTTTGGGGGCATATATCACCATCCACTACATTAAACGTGATTTCCACGCACATAGAGCATCGCGAATGCTCCACAGCACTCCATCTGCAGCTCCAGCTGGATACACTTCCTACGCACGTAGTCGCCACGGACACAAAGTTCCCCAATTTCCCACAAAGCGCAGGAGGATTTACTTTATTTTGCAGGACGCCTGATTTTCTGAATCTAGCAGCTGGCGGATCAGCTGTTACATCCGTAACATTAGAAACCCTTCTGAACATGAAATAACGACTGCAGCCAGAATAATCGGGAAGTCACGGGGGGAAACGGCGGTACATGTTGTGCGTATTTCTGTAACACATACAACATGGGACACCACCAGAGGGAATTTATCCTGTCACGCCCTGCAAGCTCTGTGGTAACCATGCATTAGCCCTATTCTTATCCCATTGCTCCGCAACCATTTTCCTTTAAATATATTGGGTGCGAAGGGACCGGAGCAAGGGCTCTTGAGGGCGCGCGCACAGGACGGGAGTGGACGTTGCAAGGGTGCGCGCAACAGGGTGGGTGTGGAGGGAAGTTGCAAAGGTGCGCGCGCGCAGGGCGGGAGGCGGTTCCGAGGGCGCGGCGCGCGCGCAGGGCGGGAGGCGGTTCCGAGGGCGCGGCGCGCGCGCAGGACGGGAGGCGGTTCCGAGGGCGCGGCGCGCGCGCAGGACGGGAGGCGGTTCCGAGGGCGCGGCGCGCGCGCAGGACGGGAGGCGGTTCCGAGGGCGCGCGCGCGCAGGGCGGGAGGCGGTTCTGAGGGCGCGCGCGCGCGCAGGGCGGGAGGCCGGGACGGTTTTGTTCAAAATGTTTGGAGGGATCGCGGGCGGGAAGGTCAAACGGACGCAAGGCGTGAATCGGTCCGGGCTGCGATGCAAAAGTAACTGGAGAGCGAGGTAAATCCAGTGGTGCAAAGCGCTACTTAAAAATGATGCAGAATGCTGCTTTTGTAAATTATGTTTTACGCACGGGTCCGATAGCACCGTATCTGGGAGTGAGTGATTCCACAAATGGTGCAGAAGCTATTTGTGCCCACTCCAACCTGGAGGTTAAATAGCGCCAGCAAGGCGGGAGTAGCAGCAGATCTGGCAGAGATGTCCAGTCAGACCCCTGCTGATGACACAGGCATTGACGGAAATGTAATTAAATGGAAAACCTAGACTTTGAAACCTGCTTTCTATCTAAACCAGTCTCAAATATACCCAGCCCCTGCTTTAAAAACTCACTCGTACCCCGCCCCCTCCGTTTACCTTGCTCATTAAATCGAATCCGTGTGCCTTGGTCCCTGAACCATTGCAAAGGTGGCAGTTTCTTTCTGTTTACGATATCTACAGCTGTTATGAAATTGAATATTCCCTCAAACTTCCTCCTTCGCTCCAAGGAGCTCCTCTGGTCAAATCTTGTGGTTGATATGTCCCACCCCTGGAACTACGTGAGTAAAATCTTTTTCTGGACCCTCTCTAAGAGCTGGAGAAATTCTTCCTCAATCATGCTGGCCAGAATTGGATGCAGTATCTCAATGTTGGCTAACCATTAAAAAAATGCTGTCGTAGACCATTAGAAATAGTAGAATTAGGCCATTCGGCTCATTGAATCTGCTCCACCATTCAATCATGTCTGATTTTTTTTCCCAACCCTATTCTCCCACCTACCCCCCCCCCCCATCCCTTAATCCCCTAATCCCTTTACAAATCAAGAACCTGTCAATCTCTGCCTTAAATACGCCCATTAACTTGGTTTCCACTGCGCTTTGGGAATGAATTTGACAGACTTGCCACCCTCTGGTTGAAGAAATCCCTCATCTCAGTTTTAGCGAGGTCCCAGAGAATAGCCAATGTTGTTCCTCTATTTAAGAAGGGCAATAGAGACAAACCAGGGAATTGTAGGTCAGTGAGTTTTACATCAGTGGTAGGGTAATTATTGGAGAAGATTCTTAGGGACAGAATCTCCTTGCATCTGGAAAAGCATAGACTTCAAAGGGATAATCAGAGCAGCTTTGTGCGGGGGATGTCCTGTCTTACAAACTTGATTGAGTTGTTTTGAGGAGGTGACAAAGGTGATTGATGATGGCAGGGCGGTGGATGTTGTATATATGGACTTCGGTAAAGTTTTTGACTAGGTCCCTCATGGTAGGCTGATCCAGAAGATTAAGGTACATGGGATCCCTGGAGACATAGATTGGATTTAAAATTGCCTTGGCTGTAGAAGACAGAGGAGAGTGGTGGTGGGGTGTTACTCTGGAAGTCTGTGACCAGTGGTGTATGTCAAGGATCAGTGCTGGGCTGGGACCTCTGTTGTTTGTGATATGCATAAATGATTTGAACAAAAATGTTGGTGGTCTGAATAGTAAGTTTGCAAAGGACACAAAAATTGGCAGTACTGTGGGCAGCTAGGAAGGTTGCCAAAGGATTCAGCAAGATATAGACTGGTTGGAAATGTGTGCAGAAAAATAGCAGATAGAGCTTAATCTGGACAAGGGTGAGGTGTTGCACTTTGGGAGGTCAAATGTAAGAGGAAAATGTACAGTAAATGGCAGAACCCCATGGTAATGTAGTGGTTAGTGTAAAGCTATTACAGCGCCGGAGACCCAGGTTCAATTCCCGCCGCTATCTGTAAGGAGTTTGTACATTCTCCCCGTGTCCTCTGGGTGCTCTGGTTTCCTCCCACATTCCAAAAAGACGTACGGATTACGAAGTTGTGGGCATGCAATGTTGACGCTGGAAGCGTGGCAACACTTGCAGGCTGCCCCCAGAGCACACTACGCAAAAGATGCATTTCACTGTGTGTTTTGATGTACATGTGACTAATAAAGAGATCTTATCTTATCTACTGAGGGGTCTTGGGGTACAAGTTGATAGCTCCTTGAAAGTGGCAACACGAGTAGGTGGGTGGACAAGAAGACATACATCAAAGTTGCCTTCATCAGTTGGGGTGTTCAATATAAAAGTTGGGAAGTCATGTTGCAGCTGTATAAAATTTTGGTTCGGCCACATTTGGAGTATTGTGTGCAGTTCTGGTCGCTGCATTACAGGAAGGATGTGGAGGCATTGGACAGTGTGCAGAAGAGCTTCACCAGAATATTGCCTGGATCAGAGAATATTAGATATAAGGAGAGGTTGGACAAGCTTGGATTGTTTTCTCTGGAGTATTGGAGGCTGAGGGGTGACCTGATAGAAGTACAGTATATAAAATTATGAGAGGCATAGATAGAGTAGCTAGGCAGTCAGAGTCTTCCCCGGGTGGAAATGTTAAAGACTAGAAGCTATAGCTTTAAGGTGAGGGAGGGGAAGTTTGAAGGAGATTTATGAGTCATGTTTTTTTTTACATAGTGAGTGATAGGTGCTTGGAATATTCTGCCAGGGAAAGTGGTTAAAGCGGATACAATAGCAACATTTAAGAAGCATTTAGACAGGCACATGAACAGGGAGGGAATGGAGGGATACAGACCATGTGCAGACAGATGGGACTAATTTAAATTGACATCATGGTTGGCATAGACATCATGGGCCGAAGGGCCTGTTCCTGTACTGTATTGTCAAGCTCCAAGACCTGGGCCTCTGTACCTCCCTCTGCAATTGGATCCTCGACTTCCTCACTGGGAGACCACAATCAGCATGAATGGGGAAACCTCATCTCCTCCTCACTGACCATCACATACGTGCACCTCAGGGCTGCGTGCTTAGCCCCCTGCTGTACTCCCTCTATACCTATGACTGCATGGCTAAGCACAGCTCCAATACCCTCTATAAACTCACTGATCATGCCACTGTTGTTGGCAGAATCACGGATGGTGATAAGGTGACATACGGGAGTGAGATAGGTCAGCTGGTTGAGCGGTGTCATAACAACAACAGTGAACTCAATGTCAGCAAAACCAAAGAATGATTGTGGACTTTAGGAAGTGGAGGTCAACTGAACATGCACCATTCCTCATGGAAGGGTCTGCAGTGGAGAAGGTGAACAGCTTCAAATTCCTGGGTGTCAACATTGTGGAGGATTTATCCTGGGCCCAGCCCGTAGATGCAACCATGAAGAAGGTGCACAGTGTCTTTACTTTCTTAGAAGTTTAAGGAGATTTGGCATATCATCTGACAAACTTCTCCAGATGTACAGTGGAAAGCATTCTGACTGGTTGCATCGTGGCTTGGTATGGGAACTGCAATGCACAGGAATGCAAGAGACTACAGAGAGTGATGGACTCAGCCAGTTCCATTACAAGTACAGTTCTCTCCACCATAAAGGACATTTACAAGAGGTAATGTCTCAGGAAGGCGACATCCATTATTAAGGACCCCTGCCATCCAGGTCATGCTCTCCTTGCTGTCATCAGGCAGGAGGTACAGGAGCCTGAAGACCCACATTTCAAGGTTCAACAACAGCTTCTTCCCCACTGCCATCAGGTTCTTGAACCAACCTGAAAAACCCTCATTCAGCCTTGGACTGTATTTCCCTAAACTTGCACTAATGTTATGTTATTTTTGTTTATTTTGTCATGCAAGTTGTGTATAATTTGTTAATTTAAATTTATGTAATTTATATTTGTTGTGTTTCTAATGTGTTGGATTTTATCCAACATTTTCTGAAAATCCACGCAAGCAACATTTACTGTATTTTTGTCAAACTTATCTGTTACCTCCACAAAATGTTCAAATACGATTTGCCTTTAACAAATCAATGCTGGTTCTACTTTGTCCAATCAAACTTCTCCAAGTGGCCATCAGTGTTTTCCACGATGATTGTTTCTAAAAACTTCTCCAAAACCAAAGTTAAACTAACTTGCCTGACATGTCCTTGCACACCTTTTTGAACAAGGGTCTTTAATTTAAGTCCCTTGGCACCTCTCCTAATGAAGGAAGGATTGGAGGATTATGACATGTTCCCAAGCAACCTAGGATGCATCTCACCTAGGTCCAGTGATTGTTTAAGCATGGCCTTTCTAATCCTTATCAATGATCACCCCCATCCACTATTTCTGCCACTTCTACTGAGATCTTTCTTGGCGAAAAGCAATTCCTGCTATTCCAGTCATGCCACCCAACTCTCTGCACAGGTCAGATACATAGCTCTAATTACCCCACCCTTCCTCTTAACGGCCATTTACAATTTATATACCAATAGAACATTTTGATTCCAGTTTGTTATTAGAGTCATACAGCATGGAAACAGGCCCTTCAGCACAACTCATCCATGCCAACCAATTTGCCTACCTGAGCTAGTCCCACTTGCCTACATTTGGCCAATATCCTTCTAAACCTTTCCTATCTGTGTACCTGTCTAAGTGCCTTTTAAGAGTAATTTTACCCATCTCCACCATTTCCTCTGGCAGCTTGTTCTACATACCGCCCTCTATGTGGAAAAAGTTGCCACTTGCATCCCCTTTAAATTTCTCTCTTTTCACCTTAAATCAAAGCTCTCTTTTAGACTCCACTACCCTGGGGAAAAAGACTCTGACCATTCACTTTATCTATGGCCCTCATGATTTTATATATCTCTATAAGTTCACCCCTCGGCCTCCTATACTCCAGGGGAAAAAAAAGCCCTAGCCTATTCAGTGTCTCCTAACTTGAGCTGCTCAGTCCCAGTAACGTCCTTGTGAATCTTCACACTTTCCAGCTTAATGTCATCCTTCCTATTTCTCGGTGACCAGAACGGCACACAATACTCCAATTGTGATCTCACCAGGGTCCTGTACAGTTACAACATGATGTAACAACAGTTCCACCCCATCTACCTGTATCACCAATTTCAGGAAATTGTGTATTTGTATCCCTAGGTGTCTCTGTTCCACAACGTTCTTTAGTGCCCTGCCATTAACTGTGTAAGTCCTGCCTGGGTTTAGCTTTCCAAAATGCAATATTTGCATTATTCTATTCTCATAAGCTCTCTATCCTGACAAATTGGATTTTGTGTTTGTCTAGAGTAAAAATGAGCAACTGAAATGGTAAGCTTTGTTTTTCTCATCTAGATGAGCACTATTATGAAAAAAACAGATGTTGCATTTTTAAAACTTGGAGAATGGGGTGAATTTGTGGGAAGATTCATGAGTTGATTTGCAGCATGCCACAAACCACAGTTATCTTTATACCAGCTTTAGAGCTTAATATATTTTCCACAACCCACATGATTATGGGAATAGATGAATGGCAACCTCACCTACCAGACTGGATGATCCAGCTGAATTTCAATACAGAAATCGGAGCTGAAGCTCTAGTCTTCACTCAACAGAATTGTCTAGTGTGGGATTTGAACACTATACTCACTAGTTCAGAGGCAGGAATGGTTGGACTTGCTTCTCCAAATCCCTGTTTTATTGTTTATTAAGTGAGTTTTAAATTGGGTAGAATCATCAAATGAGCATAGAAGTTTTAAAACATTATAATTACTGCATGATGTGGGAATTGTCTTATTTGTGTATGGGTATTTTGCTTTGAAGGAACAAGGTAATAACAGATTACTCACTGAAAGAATATTTATGAGGTTCTGTTTGTCTAATATAGTGTATATATGATGCCAAGAACTTAAATAATTGGATTTGGGAGCTAACTATAATGTATTTCAGAAGAATAACTAAACGTTATTTTGTGTTTAATTTTAAAGCAGTTCCACAAAAGGGAAGAAATATTATGGCACCAGAAGACTATCAGGAAGAGGATTCTTTTTGTTTCAATGTAGGAGGCTGGTTCTTTTCAATTCCAAAGTCAAAACTTTTACAGTTCCGTGACTCAGTATTGTGGCAAGAAGCTTCCAGCCTTGTTCATTCTGAAGATGCCAGACTTTTTATTGACCGAGATGGATATACTTTCCGTCATGTACACTATTATTTGCATACATCAAAGCTGTCTTTTTCCTGCCTCTCTGAAATTAGTTTGTTGTATGAGCAAGCTACAGCAATGTGTTTAACATCTTTGCAACAGGTATTAGTGATGGATAGTATGTAGAGTAGCACATGATTACAAGACCACTAAAACAGTGTTAATCTTGTGGACAGTAACATCTGAATACTGTATACAGGCCAGCCTTGGGTTAAGAATGCCTGACTTATGGACACCCCTATGTATGAACAAGCTTTCATAATATTAAATTCAAAAGTCTGATGTATGTACGTTTGTTCCTCTGAATGTCAAAACTAGTTTCCACTCTCTCTCCACTGTTAGTAATTGTTCTTTCCTATTAGTCTTGTGTGCTTTTGATGCCATTCACTGTGGAGGTGTGGTTACCACTGAGTGATTTTTGTGCATTTTCTGCTTTATGAATATTGACTTAAGGACATATGTAAAAATGGAACCAGTTTGTTACCCGGGGACAGCCTGTACTGTGCTTTGTTGCCTAAGAGCTGATCAAAAAATACCTGAGTGTGTTCAGCAGATATCTAATATTTCCATCAATATGGTCAACAACGAAAATATGGTGATCGTGAAATCATTGGTATACAAATCCGCAAATGTAATACAAAAATTGGATTTTGAGCCAGAAAAGATGGTCCAAAATACATTTTAGCAAGATTAATAGGGATACTAATTATGATGTGATTTACAATAGAAAAAGTGTTCAATCTGAATTTGGATTTAATTACTGAAAATGCTTTAGAAATGGAATGGTTGGCTAGAATATGTTTGGATTTGCTTGCAAGCAACAGATAATTTATAATGAACAAAGTGGCTCTACAAACATTTGAAAGCACAGATTTCAGAGTTTAGATTACAGTGTTTAAAGTTGATTTTTAATGTTGTTTATGCAGTATGTTCCTCACACAAAGTGATAAGGTGTGTTATCACTTTGACATTCATTGGTAATTCATGTTTGTTAACACCATTTCATTTGCTTTTTAAAATGCTTTTCTCATGTTTAATAACAGGACATTGGTCTTGTGCTGTGTATTTGAATTCATTGCCAGATCCAGTTTCTTGTGACAAATGGTGACTAGTATGATCTTGATTTTTTTAAAGGAAGGTTCAATCAGTTTGTGATAAGACAGTTCCTAAATACAAGGTAATCTTGCACAGTGTGGTTATTCCATTACCAGTGCAACCTGGATGAAAAATGCGATTGAGATTCTTGTGCAAATGGACAGGGGCATTTGCAATACCTGGTGCTACCATAAATGGACATCTGCACAGGCTTTGATAATTTACATTGTAATTTAGTACAGCTGCTGGCACTTTGCTGCACTAATTGAGATTAGAGCTCTAGCCCTCACAACTCATGCTCTGCTAAGTCAATACAACAATGTTGAAAGTGTTTTAATGTTACTATGTGAAAGGGAAGAAGCTGAAATAGAGGCATTGCAGGGATGAGAGTATGTCTTCTTTTTCTTTGACATGGACCTCCTCATTCTCAGGGATGAGTTAGAGCAGGGATGAGTTAGAGCACAGATTATTTTTCCTCTCTGCCAGAGAGCCGAATTGAAAAGGTGGTGGCAGAGAATCGCTGTTGAAGTAGCCACCACACATCTGGGAGTAATGGCTCAAGAAATTCCATGGTTTTCCAAGATATACCAAGGTAAGTGCTATAACACTTTGAATTGTGTTTCAAACACAACACTGGTACATAGTTCCTTGACAGTTGTGACACGGGTAGGGTGGTGAAGAAGGCATTTGGCATGCTTGCCTTCATTGGTCAGAACATTGAGTGCAGAAGTTGAGATGTCATGTTACAGCTGTACAAGACACTTGTAAGGCCATATTTAGAGTACTGCATGCTGATCTGGTCGCCCTGCCATAGGAAGGATGTCATTAAACTGGAGAGGGTGCAAAAAAAAATTTACAAAGATGTTACTGGGACTAGAGGGCTTGAGTTATAAGGAGAGGCTGGATAGGCCTGGACTTTTTTCCCCTGGAGCGTAGGAGGCTGAGGGATGACCTTGTAGAGGTTTATAAAACCATGAGTGGCATTGATAAGGTGAATAGTCTTTTCCCCAGGGTTGGGGAGTCTAAAACTAGATGGCATAGATTTAAAATGAAAAGGGAACTTAAAAGGGACCTGAGGGGCACCTTTTTCCACACAGAGAGTGATGAGTATATGGAATGAGCTGCCAGAGGAAGAGGTAGACATGAGTACAATTATCACATTTTGAAAGGGAATGGGACTGTTATGTGGATAGGAAAGGTTTAGAGGGATATGAGCCAAATGCAGGTAAATGGGACTAGTTCAGTTAGGCAACTTGGTTGGCATGGACAAGTTGAGCCAAAGGGCCTGTGCTGTATGAACTATGACAACATAGCAACTCAAATCTCGTACAGGCTATCATCTTTCTTCCTCTGGCAATCAATACCTCACCTGCCTGCTAATGCTCCTCACTTCCTTCCCTTTTCCCAGCAACTCACAGAGACACTGACATCATACATGCACACGTGCCACTTTCAGCAACTGTATTCTGTGTCTCTAGTTCTTGACCCCTCTGTCAAAGGCAGTGGAAGTCTCTGTGAGGTGGAGCGATACTGTATTGGTCTTTGTGTGTGTGTGTGATGTTTATTGTTTTATTTATTGAACATTCAATGGAATAGGCAGCTGCCTTTGGTTATTCTGTAAAGTGTGTAATTTAGATATTGTCCAATTGCTACCATTATCCTGTATTTGTCAAACCAAGTTTCAGCCACCTTTTGTGTTTTTACAGCAACATCCTATGCAACAATATTTTCAAGGTTACCGATTAGCACATTCTTGTTCCTCTGTGGAGTGAGATGTTGTTAACAAAGGCTGCCTGACCTGCTGTATATTTTCTGTATTTTTTTAGGTTTGCAAATATCTGCATTGCTTTGCTTTTAAAGTCTGATTTGTATCTCTCTGCATGCCTTCAGTCTCAATGCTCACCCAATAACTGCACAAGTAACTCAGCTATCCATCTGCAGAATTTGTTGTGCTGTAGCTGTGGGCCACAGAATTATGGCTTTCCTGGCTTTGCCAATTGTGAGATTGGGAGTTATCTGCGGTACTTTAAGAAATTAATAAACCCTGGATTGGTGCAGACCATGGAATCTCATCCTGAGGACCCTGATGGTGTTCTCTGTTAGACTCCTGGTGATCCTTTTGCAATCATTGAAATGGCACTTGGATGTACATGGATTGCAGGTGGATGGCAAGGAAGGAGAGGATAACCTTTATCCACAGGACTCCCAAGTCTTCTCATGGGCAACTACAAATTGTATGTTCATAGTATGTTAGCCCCTGAGATTCATAAAGAGTTTCTGGTTCATAGTTGTAATATATTGTAAATAAACAGTATCCACCAGTGAGAAAACCAGCAGAAATATGTTGTGCCTGAATTCTGGATATATCATGCCTAATGTAGAATATGCCATTCATGTGGAAATAATGTGAAGTTGACCAAAAAGTACAGAAAGATAAAATTTAGACATTTTACAAATTAATTTTGGTGCTTTGCAAAGTATATTTCACATTTTTCCTTTTTTTAATTTTCTCAACCATTAATAATTTACTTTTAGTTATGTATTTTGAAAAGCAGAAAGCTAATACAGTATTGCAGCAAGTGCCAGAAAAATTAGTTGCATTGATGCAGGCTTTACAGATGGTTAGTTTAAAGAACTTGCATGAAAATATTGTCTGTAAACATGTAGTAATACTTTTAAATTACAGGTAGCTCTGCTATAATGCAATAATTACATTTCTAAGAAACCTTGCATTATAGAAGGTCGGGTTATAGCAGAACAAAGCGCAGATTTGAACAGGCTTTCCTGATCGCAATAGCCCTATACCGATGAGGCACACACAAAGCAAGTAGTGTTCCCTAATCCATCAATTGCTTTGTAACCAATTTGTGTTTTGGAAATGCATGTTATAGCAGAACTACCTGTATGACTGGCAGCTGGGCATCAAGGTGTCTTTCAAATTGGCACTCACAGCCACCAGCTCAGATGTTAACACTTCACATATTGTAGAGGTTCGTTTAGGGATGAGTTTTACATTGGTCACCAGGCATTTTGTTTGTTGTCAGAGCAGGAAGAAAGTATATGTCAGGGTACTAGCTCCTGAGAAGGCAAAAGTTGCAAATGAGTTTTGTTGCGGAGGGCTGAGAGATTTTAGTGGAGGAGCCTAAAGCTTAAGTATGGTCAGCATACACAAGGCGTATGCTGTAGTGCACGGCCTCTGGGGCAAGGGACATGGAGGATCCAGCTCCATATTTATGAGTGGCTTTACGCAGAATCTGAAGCTATTACTTTTCAATGTGCAAGTGCTGGCCAGTTCTTTTCAATGCTTGAAGACCAGAAAATTATGAAGCTGCTGATGGCCAGGGTTTCAGCTTTCATTGCAGCATAAGCAGAAGCAGCCTAATGGTTGAATACTGTAGTAGAACTTGCATTCATGCCTCTAATACATGTTTAAATATGCCACAGCATTTTCAGAGGGGTCTGCATTATAGTAGCTTCATATCCAAGTAGCGCACTTTGGGAAACTGAGAGCATACTGTCTGCAGTTTATTGATCTTGTATGTTATGTGCAAGGTGCAGTGTGTCCAGCAAGTACTCAGAAATACATCAATGATCACATCCTTGCCAAGCACAGTGGTTTGCAGATAAAGAAATTGTGCAAACCTGATGCTGTCAGTGATACCGAAACACCAGGCAATCGTGGGACAGCTGGCGAGCCATACTCCAATCTTCAATTTTTTGTGTGGAAGAAAGGGAGCTAACTGATTTGCCTTGAGCTACTTGCATAATTTTAGTTTGTGATTACTAAGCAGCAAATATGGAGTTATTAGAATTGATCATTTACATGATTTCTTGGCTCAAGAATGGTGTGGATGGAAAAGCCAAAGAAGGAAAATATTAACAGTGAAATTACAGGAGTTTATTAGGAATAAAAGTGCTGTGAGAATGTACAGAAATATCTATTACAATTAGCAACTTGTATAAGATGTATTGATTTGAACATTATGTTAATAGGCTTTGGATAATATGAAAGAAAGTAAACATCATTTGCGTGTACGACTTGAAGATGTACCAGTCACTCAAAGAGCCTATAAGAATTATTGGAGAACAAGATGTAACAGTAAACCTTCAGACTTCCAAATTAAAAGTCCAGTGTTCACAGGTAGATAATATTTCTGTAAATTTCTCAAGATGGTTATTGTTAACAGTAGGATTATTGATGCATAAAGAATTTGTTTGTTTTTGATGATTGTAAAGAAAATCTTGCACTTGTATACCAAGCTGGAATTTGAACATGTAATCCGGACACTTGTTATATAAAAAAAAGGAATGAAAGTAGTCATGGGCACCCTGATTCTGCTCCACCAGTGTTTCTCAACTACTTTCCTGTCCAATTCTCTTGCTTCTTTTGGTGTCTGAAAATCTATTAATCTCAGCAAGTGGAAAGTGCTCCATTATGCTCCTGATATCCCATGTAGATGGTGCAAAAGCCTTGGGTAGTCTGGAGTTGAGCCAGTCATTGCAGGTTGTCCTTTCTCTGACCTGCCCTTGTATCCATGGAGGTTCTGGTAAATGGTCACCCCCTGTGGTGGGGGGGCCTTGGTGATGGTAATTGAATGTCAAGGGCAGGTGGTTAGATTCTCTTGTTGAAGATGGGCATTGTCCGGCACTTCTCTGATGTGAATGTTACTTGCCAGTACTCTTCAGCAAACAAAGCAACTCATGTCTAAATGTTGTCCAAGCTGGCTGCATGCAGGCATGGATTGCTAAAGAGTTGTGATTGGAACTGAAGATGATGTAATCATCAGTGATTGTTTCACATCTGACCTCATAACAGAAGGAATTTAAATGATGAACAGCTGAAGATAGTTGTGCCTAGGATATTCCCCTGACTAACTCTTGCTATGATGATCAGGGACTGGGATGATTAACTATTTTCCTGTATGTGAGATATGGCACTGAACATTGGAGCATTTTCTCTTTGCTCATTAACTTCAGTTTTACTGGGATACCTTGATGCCACACTTGATCTAATGCTGCTTTGATGTCAAAGACCATACATTCGTCTTACCTTTGGAATTCAGCTTTGGTCCACCAAGGCCCTACCCAACTGTAACAAGACTTTCTGGCCTTGAAGTCCTTGTGCATAAAAATGTGTATACTAGGTAGCATGCTACGAGTGCTACTCAAAGGATATTGTACTTTTTCACTGTTTAAAAATTTGCCTCCATCATGGCCAGATCCAGTGGTTTGGGAAAAGAGATGATAGTCAGCCATAGGCTTAGGATCTGGCAAGGAGTCAATTAGGCAAGCAAAGTTAGTGAGGTGGAATCTGCAATCAAAACGAGGGTTGAGAGGAATTGGTACCGTGATTGGAGGTAGAGGGTTGTGGTGTGGTGGATCTGAGGTAGGTGCGGGACAGAATGTTGTCCCTTAATGACGAAACTGAGAGTGATTTACAATGTTATTATGTGAAATAAACAGCTAATGGAAAATATTAGGATTAAATGCAGCATTAAAAATGTAAATTAAATACGTAAATCTGGAGTGTGACTGCCACTGATACCCTGGTATCCATGTGCCCAGCAAATGCAAGCTTGACTCATGGATTCATAGCAGATTTAATGTGATCTTCAATTTTTTTATCCACTTTGCTCTTTGTTTAAAGAGCAATGAAAATTTTAATCTTGTATTAGTCATTAATTTCAGCCCTACAAAATATCATACAAAAATTGAATACAAAATAAGGCCACACAGCATTTTGATTTTTTTTGTACCAAGGGAATTGAAGGATGTGGGGTTAATGAAAGAAAATGGTGATGAAGTAAAAGATCAGTCATGATCTTGCTGAATGGCAGAGAAGACATGAGGGGCTACTCCTGTTTCTTATGTTCTTGTCAGTTGCTTTCAGTTTTGGCAGAATATGTGTGCATATGTTTAGAACAGTTCACAGCAATGGGGAACTGAATGGTGTAGTGGCACAGGCACACAAGGTTGCAGAGTGAA
The DNA here is from genome assembly GCF_009764475.1 of Pristis pectinata. NCBI lineage: Eukaryota > Metazoa > Chordata > Chondrichthyes > Rhinopristiformes > Pristidae > Pristis > Pristis pectinata. The sequence goes on from NC_067417.1 coordinate 39,179,183, forward strand.
CAGATAGTGACATCAGTATCCAGGTAACACTAATTTCGTGCCAGCCCTTAGAAATTAGACCTCAATGCTACAGATAATGCACAGTGTTGATGCCAATAGAAGAAACCTCGCATTTGGCAGTAGGATAAAATTGGTCCCCACCAACATCCCACCATAGTTATAGTACTTACGGGTTCCTGAATAACTTGGAAGTTGTTGATGACTTAGTAGAATGTTGTTAGGTTTGAGGAAAATATGTTGAATGATAATTTTCCAGAAGGTAAGACAAATGTTACTAACACTGGAATATAGAAAAACTTGATTTTGACTACTATGCACTTGGATGGTTTGCACAAAGACTTTATTCTGAATGTTTAATTCAGTTAGCTGTGTCTGCTATGGTCACATCATCATGCCACACCAGAATACTGGGTGATCTTTGGGGATAAAGGGTATGCATGAAACCTTAAGCAGCTTCATTTCCAAAAAAACACCACATAGCACTCTTATGGTGAAAACCAGAGCCACCCAAAGTAAAGTGGTAATCAGAGACTTGAATGAATGTCAGAGAGCTTTTAGGTTCATCATCCTCTTCAATCTTGCCATAATGTGGATGCATTCCTTGTCTCCATTTGGTGAGAAGGGCAATGATTGAGGCAGGAGACGGTGATCAAAGGTGCTTTATGGACATGCGTTGAAGGCTCTTTAATTGATTAATGTGTCCGATAAGGAGCAAAAAACTAGAAATCCAAAAACGAAATGCTAGAGTTACTAAGCAGGTCAGGCAGCATCAGTGGGGAGAGAGATGGCCAATGTTTCAGTCAAGGACACTTCAGAAGTGGAAAGATAAGAGGTGTGTTGTAATTTTAGAGAGGGACAGGGGTGGAGAGAATGTCTGTGTTAAGCTGTAGACCAAAGCTGAATGCAATACACAAAACTTCCACCATCCAGCAACCCACAGCAGTCCTTCCAGCTGAAGCAGAAGTTCACTTGCATTTCATCCAATTTAGTCTGTTACATTTGGTGCTCATGATGTGATCTCTACTTTGGAGAAACCAAATGTACTTTGGGTAACAACTTTGCAGATCTCCCTTTTGGTGATTTTTTTCCCCCCCATTTTCTTTCTCTCTCATGATAACTTTGGTCTGCACCCTATTACAGATATTCTCTGCTTGTTCCATGCTTGAATATTGACAACATGGTTTAGAGAAGGACATTCTATGCCTGAAATCTTAAGGACCTTGACAACATTTAAACTTGGATTTTATAGTAATGTTCACACCACAAATGGCTATCGTCATCTCCAATAAGTGGAAGACTAAACAATTAGCATTTCATTACCCACCATAAACATTCTGTAATTGACCATAAACTTGCCTCTTATTACTATGGTGGCACAAGGCAAGGCTTTGGGTATTTTCTCCAATGGACTGTTTGCTTGTTGTAATTTCTATGTAATTATTTGCCAAAGCATAGGGGAAATTGTAATATTTTTGACAGAAACTCAAAATTCTGACTCTTGATATAGAATCCTGTACTTTTTCACTAAGGTTCGAACTGGAGGACTGTTTTATTGAAGAATGGCAGATGTCTATTCATAAACCAAATAATGGCTACTTAAATGACAAGCTGTGCTTATTTAAAATAAAAACAGAAAATGGGAACACTCAGCAGATTAGTCAGTATCTTTGGAAAAAGAGAGTTAACATTTTAGGAAGTGTTTTCAATCCCATATGTTAATCTTTATCTTTCCATAGATGCTGAGCATTTCCATCATTTTCTGTTTTTATCTCAAATTTCCACAATCTGTTTTGTTTAATTTTTCAATTATTTAAAATATTGATATTAATAAATTGATAATGCAGCCAACTGTATTTGAAAATCAAAACACTGAGTGTTGGAAATATGAAATAATAAAATTCTGGAACAACTTGGATCAGGTTGAGGGCCTGAGATGCTAATTAATTTTCAACTGAGTATTTTTTATTAATACAAAAATAACCATTAAACATTGTCAAACTCAATCTGGAGAGAAAGACAAAGGAGGGTAGATAATTTGGCAAATTAGCACTTCTTTATGTAATATTGTTAACATCTGTTTCTACATGTTTAAACATAATTGCTATGACTTGTGAAGTTAGTTCCGTGACATGAGACTACACAAGGACAAGGATCATAATTATAGTTAAATTGAGCTTTCCCTTGTCAAATACAACCTTCCTTTGGCCAATCTGTTCTGACTAAACATTTAAAATGCTGTATTACGCCAGGTTGGTATCCCATTAACCTTGTGTGTTTGCTGACATTTGTAATTCAGTAATTCATCAGTTAGAAATATTTTGGTGATTTTTACAAGGAACAAGCAAATCAAAAGGCAAGATACAAACGCAACAAAATGTGAGCTCCAAATTGAGACTTTGCTGCCCTCTGCTGCTCAATATCACACCTGTGACACATTCAATCATTAAGTCCTTGGGGGAATTGAAGACTTACAAAGTTCATAATTATTTGGAATGTGATAACTATCTAGGGGGAAATATTTTTCTTTCAAGAGAAATGAGACAATTTTTTTGCTTTGCTTTAGGTTTACCTGATAAAGCCCCATTAGGATTGATAGACACACCACTGTTGGATACAGAAGAAGAGGTGCACTGGTATTTTCTTCCTTTGGATCTGGTGAAGAAATACCCAACTTTAATCAATGAAGATAATTTGCTGTGGGTGTGTGAGGGAGTTGTCCTCATAGAAATTGGCTGGAGTAATTTTCGATATATAGGTAATATCAATTATATTGATACTGTATTACAAATAGAGACAACTTGTTAACATTCTCACAGTTGTTACGAACCAGCAACAAAAGAAACACTCCGAGTCATGTGATAAGTGTTAAAAATTACTTTATTAATAACTACTTATGATAAGAAAAATAAAAGTAAAAATGTTAGAAATAAAAATGTTAAACCTTAAACATTAACCCCAAAACCAAACTTGTGTGTGTGGCAAAGTTCCAAACTCTAAGTCCAGGAATGGTTATTAAAGTTCAGTTCAGCAAGCCATAAGGTGAAACATGAGCAAAGGCTTCTTCGACGACCACCGTTGTCTGAAGATAAAACATAGATGTAGAGAGAACATAGAGAGTAATTACGAAATCCAAATGTTCCACGATGGAACCCAGACGACACCTCAGTGTTTACTCGGTAGTGACTTCCTCACCCCGAGAAGCATCCGAATTGTGGTTGTCCACATAAGTACCTGTTTCCTTCTACAGGTTAACGACAAAAGTGAACTCCACCGGATTACTCCCAATTTCCATACATGGATTGTAGTGACAGACACAGTTATTGTTTCTCATCCATCGATAGAGAAACTAGCAGGCTGGTGTCTCTCACTCTCTTCTCTCTCTTCTGACTGACTGACTCCTTCAACCATGTCATTCCATCCTTTATCTTCTGCTGACGTAAGCACGCCCCCCCCCACACACACACACACACACCATTTTGCTCTTATCTTAAAGGGACATTCACCAATAGTAACCTAGTCCATAACACCTCCCACCTAAAAAGAATTTTTTTCCAAAAAAGTTCAACCGTGCATACAGTTAGTAATGTTAATAATTATCATTTTACACAATTACAGAGTATCAGATTAGTAAAGATACATGTTTCCCATTTAACATCGAGAAAGACAATCAGCAATTATGTTACCTTTGCCTCTAATGTGAGTTATCATGAGATCAAACTCTTGCAAAACTAAACTCCAGTTTAACAGCCTTCTGTTCTTGTTTTTCACTTGGCTCAGAAACACCAATGGGTTATGATCTGTATATACAGTCAGTGGTTTCTGAGCGGTGCAAGCATATACACTGAAATGCTGCAAGGCTAAAACAAGTGACAGTAATTCTTTCTCTATGGTGGAATAATTCTTCTGATGCTCATTAAATTTCTTTGAAAAGTAAGCTACAGGATGGTCAATATCATCACGGTCACCCTTCTGCAACAACACAGCTCCTACAGCTTCATCACTGGCATCTACTGCTAATGAAAATGGCTTTTCAAAGTCAGGTGATTTGAGCACAGGATGGTAACATAAAATGGCTTTCAGCTTCTCAAATGCTTCTTGACAAGAATTATCTTAAAGGGACATTCACCAATAGTAACCTAGTCCATAACACAGTCATCTAATTTTTGTTGCTAAAATTAAGAGTCACACAAGTATTAATAGGGTACCTGTACTCGATATTCACGCTGCCATTCCCAGCATATCATGAGCAATTTTTCTGGAGAGCCAGAAACAAGCTACACTCTTTCAGTCTTGCAATGTCAACTTTTGTCACAATTATCAACTGGCCATTATCCATGGTGGTTTCCCCACACTGACTGAATCAGTTATTTATGAAAAAGATTTTTTAAAAAAATGAAAGTGATTGTTTCCTTCTTTAGAAAGAAAGTCGTTCTTCAAGAAAAATATTAGTTGCCTCCACCTTTTAGGAGACACATGCTATGTATCCTTGTGTGATTCACTTTACTTAAGATAACTCTGACATTCCAAAATATAAGCCATAACCTTAGTCAATTTTTTTGACTTTAGAGCAAAATGTTAGATTTAACCCACAAATCTAAACTCGTAGCTTAATGAATAAATTCTAATTTTGCCACCCATATCAATATGTTACAGGATACAATAATGCATCATTACAGAACAAGCAGATTGTCCAAATGGGTCATGGTAAACAAAATACGAAGTTTTATGCTGCTGTTTCCAAGATGGAGATTGCATATCAGGCCTTTGTGTTTTGTTAAAGGAGCATAGCATTTGCAGGCTGGGATTCTGTTTCAGAACTCCAGGCCATTCTGCTGGCAGATTGCAGACCCACTTCAATTGAATGGGGATTCTTGGCCTGTGGAATGGGGAAGCAAGTTATGATTTCTTTAAATAATGATTTAAAAAAAATTCTTTTCAATGAACTTCAAAAATGTAAAAGTAATATTTATTTCTAAAATATATTTACATCAATTTCAATAGTTTTTAAATGTTCCTGAAACTGAGAAATGTATAAAAACTGTTTTCTGTAATGGTATGTATTGTTTTGTAATGTAATGTATGTATTGTAATGTAATGTTTTCTGTCCAGGTACTTCAGATAAGGGCACTAACCAAGTATCCTGGCCTGTTTTCTGTTTCCTAACTAGAATTGTGCAACAGAGTTCACTTATTCATTGTGCTTATACTGATTCTTTCAAGGAGCTTTTGAGTTAGTTTCATTCCCCTGCCCCTTTCCAATGGCCCTGCGGTTTTCATTTTTATTTGTGTTGCACTCTATCTTGCCTCACTATCCCTGGTAAACTCGTATCATTAGATGGATATTCCATGACTTCTTTGTGCTTTCACCATCTCAGTAAAACCACAAACACAATTCTCTGATTGGTATATGGTTCTCTTCAACCTTTTTGCAGCATATAGAGCTGGAGAACACCCCACCTGCCCTCCAGTTTTCTACAACTAATCTTGTGTGGTTCCACTCTTATTTGTTTGAAGGCAATCAGCAGATATTTGACAGCTATTCTTATCCCCTGCATATGTACCAAGAGATTTCTAGAAATTCATTCTTGGTTCCCTTTACTTCTTTGTCCATACACTCTCCCTTTGTGATATGATCTACAGGCTGACCATAATCCATACGTTAGGAATGACGTCTGTGTAGTTCCTGTAAATAAACTTTTTCATGTTTGTTACACTGATGGATGTCACTTTTTTCCCAGTTTGGTGTAGAGAATTATGTTGAACATTTAAACTGCTGATAATTCTAACTTTGTAGCAAATTTCCTTCTGACTGGCAAGCTTATTGTACCAGACAAATTTTCAGAAGTAGATGTTCTTCTGACTGAAATGGAGATGCTTCAAATTCCAGAACTCATCAAAGCTGTGAAGTCATATAAGAGAGACATGGGTAAGTCAATGTGTTCCCAAAGGACCTTTTGAAGTAAAATGTCCTGGCTGCAGAAAAGAAACATGACTTGTTATCTTAGCCACATTTGTCAAAAACTATTGAATTACTTGGCAATACCTATTTATAGATGGAAAAATTGTTGATTTCAGTAGCCTTTTTATATTCAAATGAAATTTATAGTTTTTGTTTATGACAATTGCTGAACATTTAACAGTAACTACCTATCAGGAAGATTATGTGTGTGCAGTTTTTCTTGAATTAGTTTAGAAATGTCATGAAAACTTAAACAAAGCAGACATGGTTGAGCCAGGTTGTAAACCAATTGATATACTTAATGTTCTATTGTTAAGAGTGGAAAGAAATAGCATATCGTAAAAAGAATGAACTTTAGCACTGGTGTCAGTCTAATAAACCAAAAATGTAACATTATTCTCTTAATGTGGTTATGGTTCTTTAAAATAATTGTATTTTAGACTTTTATTTGCTTTGCTTCTTCTAAACTCAACATTTATATTGGGTAGTTGTGGCCACACATGTTCATACTTTTTAGACTGGCAGTATTAAAGGATAATATTTTTTGTTGAAAGAGAAAGAAAGACCTTTGTTTATATAGTGCCTTTCATAATTTTAGAATGTCCCAAAGATTTTTGCAGGCAACTAAGTACAGTAAAACTCTGATAATCTGGCATCCTTGGGACTTTAGTTTTGACAGTGTGGCAATTTGCCAGTCTGGATGTTACTTGTATTACCCTCAACACACTTTCATTTTTTAACATGTAGTATAATACGTTTAGGGAGCATGGGAAACAGAAACCAGTCAGTTGCAGCTTGTACATTTTAGCTTGGCCGACCTCTCAGTTTTGCAGGTAGAGGATTTGGGGTACCAGCGAGTGAGCCAGATACAGAATAATCAGTATTTCCGAACAATTGGATACTGAATTATCAGTGTTTTACTGTGCAAAAGTATAATCCACTGTTATAATGCAAGAAAGGTTATTGTATAATGTTTCCAGTGGCTTTATGGAAATCATTCAATGCAAATCTTTTTGCAAAAAAAAGTGTTGGGTAGACTTTGAATTGACTGAAATGGATTTGAAACCAAAGCACTGGTCCACAGTGGCAATTTTGCAGCCTAATAGCATTGATTTACAACTTGCTGTTATGTTTTATTATCATTTGCAATTTTGAGTAACATGAACCTCTCTTTATTATAGATGGTAATCCCAAAGATGCCTCTATCCCTGGCAATTCTGTACACCATTCTGATGTGGGTTGTGAGTCTGCATGTGCTATGGCAAATAAACCATTATATGTCCTTGTCCTGGAATTATTAGTGAAATACCCAGACTCAGCACTAGGACAGCTTTGCATTGAAAGCAGCCTTGATGGGATGAAGCTATATATTTTTGGCAATGGAGTTCTTTTTAAACATGTCAGGTACTTGTATTTGATTCGCTATTAATTATGATTTGACTCTAACTGTTGGCTGAGAACAAATATATTTTGTCTGAATTTATTTTCACAATTTTTGGATATTATTGACTTTTATTTTTCAATTAATGTAATTGAATGTACACTTGTCATAGAAAATAAAATAATAGTGACCCTATAAATTTAACATTAATAATTGTATATTTCACTGCATGTAGTTATGAACAGCCCTGAACACAATATAAAAAGTCTTTGACTTTCTCAAAGCTATGATTTACCACATTTTTGTTAGTTTTTCATTTTTTTGAATGTTGCTTGCAAGGTCTTCATTTATGGTGCCTCCTCAGTTGCCCATGAGGTAGTAGTGAACAGCCATCTTGAACAACTTCAATACTGCCATTTGTAAATGGGCACATCTAGGCAATTTTCTACATTGTTAAATAGCTGCAAGTGTTATGACTATGTTAGAAAAACTTGGCTAGTGGTGCAGATGGTTCTGGACCACAGGTTTTTGGTTCTTCAGCCAGGATGTTGTCTTGTCCCCATGGTCTTTGCTATATCCAGTGCTCTCAGCTGGGAGTGAATTAAGTGGGCTGAAGACTGTCAACGGTCTCGGGAGGATAAGGTAAGATATCTTTATTAGTCACATGTACATCGAAACACACAGTGAAATACATCTTTTTGCGTAGTGTTCTGGGGGCAGCCCGCAAGTGTCGCCATGCTTCCGGCGCCAGGAGGCTGAGATGGATCGTCCATTCAGCACTTCTGATTGAATTTTGTTGCGAATGCTTCACCTTTATGTTTTAGCATTCTCATGCTGGGCTCTGCATCGCTGAGGATGGAGAAATTTTTGGAGTTTTTTTTGTTAATCATTTTTTTGGGTTCTTGGTGTCACTAGCGAGGCCAGCATTTGTAGCCCATTTGTAATAGTTCACAAGCAAATGTTAGCTCTTTTCTTGAGCTGCTGCAGTTTTACTGATAAAGGTGCCTCTACAATGCTATTGAGGGGGGAGTTCTAAGAGTTGGAATCAGCGACAAAAGAAGGATATATTTTCACATCAGGATGATGTGAGACTTGGAGGGAAACATGGAGATAGTGGTGTTTCCATGAATCTGAAGGCTTTATCCCTTGTGGTGATGGTGATAATGGGTTTGGGAGGTGCTGTTGAATAACCTGGGCAAATGCATTCTGTAGATGGTACACACTTGCAGCCACTGTGGACCAGTGATGGAGTGTTGTGGATGGAGTACCATCAAGCAATTTGCTTTTCCTGGGTGGTGGTGAGCTCATTGAGTGCAATTGGAACTCCAGACAAGTGACCAGTATTCCATTACACTACTGACTTGTGCCTTGTAGATAATGCTTAGGCTTTGTGTGTCAAAAGATGAGTCACACAACTTCTGACCTGTTCTTGTAGCCTCAGAATTTGTGTAGCTTGTTCAGTTGAATTTTTTTGTCAGCTATAGTCAGGATTTCAATGGTGAGTGACTCAGTGATTGTGATGCTGTTGAGGGTTATGGATGGGTGGTTAGATTCTTCTTTCTTTGAAATGGTCACTGTGGTACATTTGTGGCATGAATGTTACTAGCCACTTACCAGCTCATCCCTAAATGTTGTTTACATATTGCTGCATTCAGGTGTGGACTACTTTCTTTGAGTTTGAATGTTGTGCAATCATCAGTGAACATTCTCAGTTCTGACCCAATGTCAGAAGGAATGTCATTGATGAAGTAGCTAAAGATAGTTGAGCCTGGGACAACTAAGAAACTACTTTAGTGGTGTCATAAGGCTGGGATGATTGACGTCCAACAACCACACTTATCTTCCTTTGTATGTGGTATGACTGCAACCATTGGAATGTTTCCCCTTGCCATTGGCTTCACATTTACTAAGGCAGTATGATGCCTCACATGGTCAAATACTGCCTTAATGCCAACGGCAGTCACTTTTGCCTTGTTTCTGGAATTCAGCTCCTTGGTCCATTTTTTTTTTATGGACCAAGCTGTAATGAGGTATGGAGCTGTGTGGTTCTGGCTAAACCCAAATCACTATTTTGCTTGTGATTGAGAGTAAACCCATTGGGCAGCAGCTGGTTAGATTGAATTTGATCTGCTTTTTGTGAACAGGGCAATTTTATGAATTTAAAATAACTACATTGGAGGGTCAGATTAGTTTATTGTCATATACATCAGGGTACAATGAAATTCCTTGCTCGCATGAGCTACAATCACTTGGGGGCAAGCTGGGTAATGATTTCCTCCCTGAAGGACATTATTGAAGAGATTCATCTTATTCATTGTTACTAATAGTTTCTTAATTTAAGGTTATTAACTGGATTTAAATTTCAAAGCTGCCAGGGTGGGACTTTAATTTTTCTCCAGTCTAGGCTGCCAGAATACAAGCCTGGTAACTTAACTGCTATGTCACTGTCAAAAGCTATTTTGGAATTAAAAAGCATTTTTACAATTAGTTACATATTAGCTGTAATACTTCCAGGCAAGAGAGAACCTTGTGTCCACTAGCCATAGTATTCGCTGGTGTATTTCCAGTAATTCTGAATTGCATTTGGTCTAAATCTATTTAATTCTTGTAGGTTTTTTTGTTCTACACACTGTAGAATGCCTTTTTTTCCCCTTTTACCCATTTCCTTTTGGTATCATTAATTTGTAAAATAACCCATGAAGTCATATACTTAACCTTTGCAGCCAATTTATGGATTAAATTTGTACAAATCATACAGTATATAATTTTGAACACTCGTAACATAATCCTCATTCTGCTTGTGTTATAATACAACATTGTCCAAAATTCTAGGATCAGATGTGCTTTCCTTCTGTATGCCTTAAATAACAGAATATCTTTTTTGGAATAAGGAGATTTAAAAACTGCACAGAGTAGACCACCTTTTATTTTGCCAGGCCCAAATATAAATTTAAAATCACTTCCCTGGCATTATAAATGTTATACTGTTAACATGCATCCCAATTTTCTGATTTATTTTCATGCTTGGTTTGTTGCTGCTCAATAAAACCATGAACCTTTTGCTGCTCTGTTTCTTAAAGTACATTTCCGTAAACACACAGTCCACATCAATCCTTCCTCTATCACAGCAAATCTTGTATTTCCAAATGATAACTTCAGTTTCACTGAGAACGTGTCAGCATCCTTCGTTAATGAGTCCACATTGATTGCCATAGTATGCTGCTGCTGTCAGTTTGGTGCAATTTGCAAATTTAGGCACTATGTACAAAGTTCTTTCTAAGTAATTTGAATGGATTATAATTCACCTTAAAGCTAATACAGGATCTCATAGCATTCTTCTGGTAACTGGTTGCAAATTAGCTACCTGCTCGATCTCTACTAATACTGTAGTTATCTATCAACAGTTCAGTCTGGAAAGTTGATTTAGTATTGTTTCAAGATACTTAATTTTTAAACATTTGAAACAAATTCAAAACTTCGACCTGGGGAATAACATTTGATTCCAGACAATTGGTTATTGTTTTTCCAGGGATTCCCATTTGCTTGTTATATCAATGACAAATGTGGAATTGTAAAATTGATAGAGGAGTTGTGTTAAACCATGCATGCAAGGAGTACATAATGATGACATCAATGCTTGTGTGACACTTACTTAATGCTCCCCCTGCCACATGGAACCATTCATGTGCAACTAACACACAGTGTGAGATGCACACAGGTAATTAGGTCAAAACAGCAGGTAGAACCTCAACGATCTTTAGTTTACTTATAATCACAGTGGAGGTCATACAGTCTATTGGGTCCATGCTAGCTCTCAGCAGAGAAACCCCATAAATCCTACTTCCCCTCTTTATTTCCCTGTAGCCCTGCAATTTATTCTCATTTACATGCCCATTAACTGCCCTTTGTGTTTTTTTACACTTGCCTACTGTCACGAACCAGCAACAAAAGAAACACACTGAGCATGATTTAGTGTTAAAAACTATTTTATTAATTACTACTTATGGTAATACGTAAAATAAAAGTAAAAATGTTAGTATGTTAGAATTCAAAAATGTTCAACCTTGAACGTTAACCCCAAAACTAAACTCGTCGTGTGTGTGTGGGTGGCAAAGTCCAAAACTCCCAGTTCCGGAATGGTTCTTAAAGTTCAGTTCCGCAAGCCATAAGGTGAAACATGAGCAAGGGCTTCTTCAACAACCACCGTTGTCTGAAGATAAGATGTAGATGTAGAAAAACATAGAGAGAGTACATACGAAATCCAAATGTTCCACGATGGACCCCAAACGACACTCCAGTGTTTACTCGGTAGTGACTTCCTCACCCCGAAAAGCATCCGAACCGTGGTCGTCCACACACAAATACCTGTTTCCTTCTACAGGTCAGCAACAAAGTGAACTCCATCGGATTACTTCCAACTTCCATACATGGATTTCTATGGCAAACACAGTTATTGTTTCTCATCCATCGATAGAGAAAACAAGCAGGCTGGTGTCTCTCTCCCTTCTCTCTCTCTCTCTTTCTTCTTCTAACCTCTTCAACAACGTCATTACGTCCTTTATCTTCTATTGACGTAAGCACGCCCCACACACACATACACACACACTCTCTAAAAGGGACTTTCACTGAGTCCGTAACACTACACCAAGATGTAATTTACAGTAGCCTGTTATGACTGCAAGTGCATTTTAGTGAAGTCTGAGTAAACTGGAGCAGTTTGTGGAAACTCATGCAGTTGTGAACAGTACTTGAGGTATGGATTGATCCTAGGTTAACAGTCACCAGTTCTGATGCTGAGGAGTGTGTGGCAGAAGGTTCAAAAGAGATGGGTGAAACAGGTTTGCAGGTTTAAGATGGAGTGAGTCCAACAGTCTCCATCATTTAAAAAAAAAATCAGTGTTCTTTTCATGTGTCAGCTTCAGCATCCCTTTAAGGAATGTGGCTTAGTTAAAATAGGCTGCGTGGCACAAGCTGTATCATTCACAGCTGGTTTCACTAAGGTGGCAGGAAACAGGCATTTTGTCCACAATTACCATTTGCAAATGCATCCTTATGAGAATGAAATGTGGAATAAGCTTGTATAGGCCATCAACTACATTGGGTTCACATTTCCAGGTGTTCACTCTGAAATTACAAATGATAAGAAATTATTAAAACATATATTTCATCTTTTCTGATTGAGTTCCTAATAAGAAATTACATATTATGAATGTTTGTGATTGGGTTCTTTTCTTGTTCCTACTACAAAGTCACCTTATTAGGAAGTGGAAGGTTCATAATCTCATGTCCCTGTAATCTTTTGATAGGTAGTAAGTTTCCAGAAAATAGAGAGCTTGACTTTACAGTATGTGGCAATACTCTGTGACAATGTGATAAGACCGATGAAAAGTCAAAGCTAATGATGATGATTCATTCATAGTTAGTTCCAAATTAATGTGTTGTGTTCATAAATTGTGGCTGTTTTCTTTCATTCCTGCTTTTAGTTTGTACCCTAACTGCAAAAGATTGACATTACTTGTGTCTCTAGAAGCTGGTTGGGGACATGTCGTTTACCTTTGACTGAAGATGTGTCTCAAATGTGTGCAGTTTGTGTTTTTCTGGACCGACATGACAGCCTGTACCAGCCAGTAAAGGATGCCATGCGACTTTATCTACAGAAAAGAAAAAGGGAGACACTTGAATCAAGGTTTAAGATAAGTAAGTGTTCTTCAAAATAAAACGCAAGGCTTTCAAAATAAGATAAAGTACAATGAATTTGAATGTGGTAGGCTATGTTGCAAGAGCTGTTAGTAAAGCAGATGGGTTTCAGAAACAAGCAGACATTACAAAGCAGAAGTTATATTTAACTTTTACAAAACACTAGTTATGCCACAGTTGGAATATTGTGGCCAATTTGGATCACTGCACGTTGAGAGAAATGTCAAAGCTTTAGAAAGAGTGCAGAAAATGTATTTGCAAGAATAGTTCAAGGGATGTGGAATTTCGGCTACAAGGCTTGAATGAGAAAGCTTTCCCTTGATCAAAGAAGGGCAAGAAGAGATTTGACATTCCTGTATATGAATAGGATGGCTTTAGATAGAGTAATTAGAAAAAGCTGTTCCTATAAGTGGATGGTTGAAAGACTTGAGCACACACATTCAAAGTGGTTGATAATGATGCGGGGAGGGATGTGAGGAAAAATACTTTTTACACTGAATGATTCTGATCTGGAAATTGCTGTGAAGGTGGTGAAAAAAGCCAATCGGGGCTTTCAAAATGGAACTGGATAGGCAGTTGAGGGAAATTAATTTGCAGACTTCAGGGGGAAAACGTGGGGAATGGAGCTGACTAGATTGTTGTGAAGGGAAAGATAATACATGGGCTAAATGGCTGCTTGCTGTGATGTTATGATTTTATGTATTTTTAATAAAACCATGACTTTTAGATTTTTATTTGCATGTATCGTTTTCTAACTACAGTAATTCATGACTTTAATTTGATCAATTATTTTTAAAACATTTCAGATGAGAGTTGGACTGCTGATGTAGACAGCCATACTCTTCATCAGATTGTAAAAGTTTATGTGGGAAATTATTGGTATGCCACTTACCTGAATACCTTCCTGAAGGTAAGCTCGATTATTTTTCTACCATTTGTCTTGTAGATCATTTATTCATCAGCACACATGCTAACCCTATGAAAATTGTTAAATACTATATGTAACAGTCATTTTAATGTTTTTTTGAGATAATTTACTGACATTATTACTATTACAATTGATGAAACAGAAAACAATGCACAGTGTTACAAAACTATCCAAGCTGGTTATTGTTCTCATGAGTGGTAGTTCCAAAATTGACTGATTCATTTTGATATAATCTGAAAAAGGCAAGAACCTGTGCTACAATTTAGGACAGAGTGCAAATCCACTGTGTCTCTGTCCCATATAAGTATGCATTAGATGGACCTGGTAATTTACCAACCATTTAAAGAGGGTAATAGCACAACCTAAGGTTCTACCTCCATCCTGACTTTGTATCTGGTAATTTCCACATTCAGTGGGACAAAAGGTGGGAGAATTTACCAGATACAAAATCAGGACAGAGGTAGAACCTTGGGTTCACCCTTGAGTTTCAAATTCTCAACCAAATTATTTTATGGTCATTTTTTTGTCTAACAACTAAACATTCTGAATGAATTTTATTATGTATTTTTTTGACATGGGTCAACCACACAAGTTTTTCTTAAAGAGCATGGTCTAGGAAAGTCATTCTCATTCAAACTATCTCCCCTTTATAAATAAATGGTGCACTTCAAACCTATTTGACATTTTTACTACAAATTTATATTTTTTCTGCTTCCGTGTTATTACCTTGTTCTGAGTGGAACCAATTCAAGAATCAATTTTTAAATCATAAAAATATTTTACTTGTAAACCACCTAACATCTTTATAGAATTGTTATGGCACAGGAAGAATACATGCAGTTCATTGAGTCTGTGCTGTTTCCAAATGAAGCAGTCCTGTCAGGCCCATTCACCCACTCTTTGCCCATAGCCCTGTAAATCATTCTGTCTTGAGTGTTTATCCAATTTCCTTTCAAACCTCTAATTTCTTGTAATGATAGTGAAAATAAAATCATTGAGTTTCAACTCCTAACTACTATGAGTAGAAAAACTTCTCCCTTGTATCATTTGCTGAAGATTGTACTCTGTACTCTGTTTCTGGAACCAAAGCAACGGGGCTATCTTTCATCTACTTGCACTGTATAAACCCTTGACGGTCCTCTGTCAAATCTGTCTACTTTGCTTCCTGGAGAACTGTCCAGCTCCTTCATTCTAGTCTTGGAACTAACATCCCTAGAACAAATCTAGTCTTGTGTGCACCTTGTGTAGGACCATAATCTTCTCCCTGACAAGAATCAGATGTAAAGTTTCACTTGTGGCCTAATTGGTATTTTGTACAGTTCACTATTTTTTTTGGCTTCTTTTGTATTCTATGCCTCTATGATGAATTCCAGGATCACAGGATGAATTCTTGCTAACAACTCTCAGCAGGCCCTTCCACTCAGGGATTAATGCATGTGTTTACCTAGCTTCCTCTGGGTTCCTGTCCTTCAGATCTCTGCCATGTAGTCTACGTTGTCTATCACTTCTTTCTGCCCTACTTTCCTGTTTAATTTTCATCTATCATTTGTTTACCATTTTGTCATCTTGTAGACAATTACTGTTTATCATCATTCCAAACTTTGTGTCATTTTTCAAATTTGAATAGTTTACACACTGATGTCTAAGTAATTAAAATATATTGAAATAAGCAATCATCCCAGCACTGATATCTGGGGAGCAACATCTCCAATCTGAAAAATAACTTTTCCATTGCTTTTTGCTTCCTGTCTTTAAGCCAGTTTCCTGAGTTTCCAAAAGCTTTAACATCAAACCGTGGCTATGCAGAAATTCTGCAAAAAATTTCAACGCTACCAAATACAAATCCCTGTTTGTCCAGGCCTATTTTATCTCCAACCCTTTTTGTATTATCTGTGCATGTTACTTATAGTCAGCTATGGTTCCATGGGAACAAAGCCTTTGGTATTTCATTCTAATAGCACCATTAACCTAGCTATATTATTCATAATTGGCATCAAATAAATATTAATTTTGAAGTTCCTACTAAGCATGAGACAAAGTCATAGGGAGGAGGAACAATGAATGATATCAGGATTATCTTTTTATCAGCTTCCTATTAATTTCAAGAAATCCTCAGGTCTCTCTTATCCAGCTGCTGTTTGAAAGGCCAAGAACACACTGTTCCTAATCTTCCACTGCAAGGCAGACTTCTTGCTCCATAATAGGTTTTAGTGCAGTTCATTGCTTAAAGCCATTAATCTTTTTAGTAATAGTGGAATTGTGGTACCAGCTGCCCTCAGGCAATAGTTGGGGCAAAGCATATGGTTACAAAATGTTATTTGGGCATCTAGATAAGCTAATGGGAGAAAAGTCAACTGAGGATTATGCTCTTGAAGGAGGATGGGAGAGAGCTTGAATTGAACATCACTGTCAACAGTGGACTGGTTTGAGCAGTTGGACTTTTTCTTGCAAGATGCTACATATTTTGTTGTAAAGTGGGAAATAGCAATATGATAGTCTCTGCCCAACTTTTCTTTCCCATTGACTTCAATGTAAATGAAAATTATGAAGGGCACAGAACAAATTGCTAATTTGCTATTTCATGTTTTCTGTCATTGCTGAAAACCAATTTCACCCATTTATGTTGTGATGGGACTGCCAGAATGTGTCCATCCAGACCTGGTAGCCTTTATCTAAATATAACCTTTCTTCACATACAAACCCAAAAACGTGTGCTGCCAATATATTTGACAATAGTGGGGCATTGTAGATGAGACCCATTTTGTTTTCATCAATATCCCCATAAATGCACATGACAGACCATGAAACATTGATCACCATAGACAATACTGGGGTTGGTTCCTGATGACAAGATGCTGGATCTCATTAGAGCTACAGTTATTGAATTGTCTTATTCAGCATTGACTAGGAATTGAATAGCCCAGTAGCACATTGCCCAATGTCATGTTTTATTACTGTTACATTTTGATAAATTAATCTGGAATATATCTAGAATTACGTCTGTATTCTTTGTAATACTTAAAAAGGCAACTTTATGAATGTTTGGGTCCTGAGGAATTGTGCTGGGATTGGAAGTTGTGAATACACTTCTCACCATTTCCTTTCTCAAGAAGTCACGAACTCTCTCCCACATGGAGTGGTTAGGGCAGATGTCATTGATACATTTAAGGGATGCTGGATCAGTACATGAGAAGAAAGGAATATGCTGAAGGGGGAGATGGAATTAATAAAATAGGAGGAGGCTTGAGCGGCGTATGAAGCACAAGGCTTTTGGAATATTCCATGTTGTAAAATGATACAACTCTATAGAAGTTTCTGTTCAAAGGGTTAGTGATTTGCTGTCATAAAGTCTGGTGATGTGACTTTCTTCTGGGGGAATACTTTTGCCAAATTTGTATATGTATGATATGAAAAAAACTTAACAAATTAATGCTAAAGAGATAACATATTTTAAATTTCTTACAAATCTTCGGCAAGAATTATAGCTTCTTGAGTGCCCATGACTAAATAAGCAATGTAGTATATCTGATGAGATTCTTGTGTGTTAGTATCCAGAACTGCTGTATAATCGCAACAAAGCACAATGGATTGCATATGGCAAGACACTTTTCATCATTGGAGATGGTCAGATGTTTAGGCATATTATCAACTTCCTGAGATTTGACAAACTGTATATTCCATCAGGATTCAAGTGAGTATAATACTTAATATTTTTGCCATCTGAATGTCAAGCAATTCGGTGTAATGCTACAGATTTTCCAACGTTTAAACAATTACATATCAAGTCAAGACCAAGGTTTAAATCTAACTAGTTTAATAGGGTGAAAATTTTGTCCATTTGTTGGCAGTAAGTTCGGGAAATCTCAGTTCTTACTCCCAAAGTGCAAAGCTGTGCTGATTTGGCAATTACTGTTATCACTTCGAGGAAAGTGGTCAAAATGAAAAATTGTCAACAGATGGAGTGCTTTAGGTGACACATTCTGTGGTAGTGCAAAGATGTTTAACACTGTAGACACACGAGACAGTAGATGTTGGAATTTGGAGCAACAAACAACCAGCTGGAGGAACTCGACAGGTTGAGTAGCATCTGTGGGGGGAAAGGAATTGTCGACATTTAGGGTCAAAAGCCTGCATTGGGTCCTGCTGAGTTCCTCCAGCAGATTGTTTGTTTCTAAATACTGTGCAAGCTTGCAAATTAAACTTGGCAGTGCATTTTTGCTGACAGGTGTTCAACAGTTCTGATGTGCAGATTATAGCAGAATCTTTTTCTTATTCAATGAAACTCCTTAAAGGGTCACTTCATCCTTACTTTCACTTTTTCTGGATGTAATCCCTGTCATCCCTTTGACCTGGGAACCAAGAGGACAGGGAGAGGTATGGCAAAACAATATCAAAAATCTGACATCAGATTTTTTGGAAAACCTTATGGTTTAGCAGCTGCCTCACCTAATTGTGTTTCCCATGCTCCCTATAAACTCAGCATGGCCCCATTTCCCGTGCTTCCTTTGAGCTCAGCATATTCATTGGAAAATATATCGTACTACCTGTAACAACATCAAAATGCATTAAAAGAGTGCTGGGGTGTTAATAATAATGTCTCATTGTCCCGAAAATTTGCCAGTCCGGCGATACCAAAATCACATTAACGGAGTTTTACTGTAGTATGGGAAAGTTGGTTCCTTGGATTATGTAAATTAGCTAACACTCTCTGACGGATACTTGCGTAGGATCAATGTGCTAGAGGGCGCATTTGCAGTCAAAATGTTACTTGGGGTAATAAAAGGACTTCCAAAATTGGGGGGGGGGGGGGAACAAAAGAGAAAAATGGAGAAAACAAAAACAATATCAAAACAGAAGTGCACGTTAAGAGAGATGCTGGGAATCCACCTATGTGCACCTTTGCTCCTGGTGCAGTAAGGGATGGTAAACACTCAGCACAACCTCCCAGGTCTAGGTTGTGGGAGCAGTCCAAGGAAACTTTTCATGACTGAAGCAGATCCCCAAGCTAGGTATAAATAGTCACCCAGTGGGAGAGGTACATGCATTTTGCATGAATCAAGCAATCAGCCCAAAACTCTGTCACATTGGTCAAACAATCTGCAAAGTGCTAACATAAACCTTAACTTTGTACCTCAATGCCTTGTCAGCAGAACGAAGCTGGAGTTTGCATTTAGTGTGTTATGTAATGATATGGGTATTATGTGAGAATCACAGAATTGCTCTGTGGCTCTGCACATATGTGCCTGCCTTGTGTTCATCTGTTTCCAGGTAATTTCCCAGAAAAAGTGTATGGGTTATGTGTAGAACTGCATTTTTTTTTATTATATCCTAATGCTGGCTGCATTTATTCATTTAATTTTTCTAGGAAAGGTGTTTGCTTCTTTCAGAAAAGAATCTACATCAGTTATTAGCCTCCACTTTATTTCCAGCATCAAATAACTAAGATGCAGGAAATTGAAGGACAGGAGAGTTTGGGAACCCAACCAGGTTCCTTCATCATCTTGCAAAGTCAAAGTGGGTTGGCACGACTTTATATTAAATCAAATCTATATATGCCACTCATTGCAAAATGTATCAGTAGCTTATATTCATTGTAATGCTTTTGCTGTTTGTTTGCATCCTCTTAAACATTGCAGAGAATGGCCTTTACTTTGTCAAGAAATAGAAGATTGTAAGATTCCTGCACTTACTGAAGCCTTGCAAAATTGTGAACAATACAGGTACACATAGTGAAAAGAATTTTATTCATTTTGTTAAGATTATTGTAAAATAATATAACATTACTCTGAAAATCAGTAATAATTCAATATAAATTCTCCATTGATAAGCATATTTCACAGCTTTTTTGTAATCAATTCACGGGCATTCATTCTGGCTCTTAGTATTGACAGAAGATTAACATGGCATAAAATGTTTCTGGGACAGTACTAATGGAAGTTACCACATAACAGAAAGGAAAATTAGACTTGGAGTAATAGAGTTATATGGCGTGGAAACAGGCCCGTTGGCTCAACTCGTCCACAGCATCCAAGATGTTAATGTTAGCCAAGTTCGTTAGTTCCACTAGGACTTTTGGACTTGGAGGGCCTCAGCTTTGTTCTTGCCAATCGGTACCTATTTTCTTGTGGTTAGTGTAAGCTCTCCAAATAGCGGGCGGAAACAACGACTCTGAATTTTGTAATAGTTTTATTTTAAGACATTTAGGTATCTTGTGAAATGATAGAATGTGAAAAGTGAATCTGAGGATCAATAAAACTGCAGGTGCTGGAAATCTGAAATAAAAACAAAAAGTACTAGAAAAACTTGTGGATTTATTGAATTCTCCAACTTTAGGTAACTGGCATTTTCTGTCTGTATCATTACTGGTCATTTCTGTTGTCAGCCATCCACCTGTGATATTGGGTTAATTATTCTTTCCCCATTGGTACAGCCTGACCTGCTGGACATGTGTCATGGGCCTGCTGAGAGCAACACAGTATGTTATCACCCTCGAACTGGCCCCATTTGACTGGCTGGACCCTTCAACTCATTCCCATGGTAACATTGGCCTCACCCTATCATAGACATTTGCTTTGTCCCATGCCGCCAGCTCAGTGACTTAAAACTACATTTTTTATCTCTTTCCCAGTTCTGACAAAGAATCTTTGACTTGAAATGCATTTCCGTTTTTATTTCAGTGTGTCTGAGAACTTCAGTTTTCATGTCATATATGTCCAACCCAATAACAATAGGGATTTATACTCTGAGTTAATGTCAATGCCTTTTCAGATCAAGATGCTTAGTACTCTTCCATCAGTAAGATTTATTACCTGCGTTAAAGGTAGCTACATACAAGAAATGTTGTAACAGATGCCTGTAGGATATCGTATTACCAAAAAAGAGCTGCGAGAAGTTTTCAGTTTATTTTGGTGTCTTGCTGCAAAACAGTAATGGAAAACTGTTGCATTGTGTTTGCTTCCTTTTGAATTTCACTTTATTGCTAAAATGATGTTACATTTTTATTTATAGAATTTGGTACGCGGAGAATGAAGTAGAGACAGTTACAGCAGAAGCAGTTGATGTTTCTACAGAAATGTCAAAGTCAATTTCATCTGTGGAGCTGCATGGAAGCTTAGCGGAAAAGGAAACTGTGTTAAATCATGTTATGCAAAAGGTATCACTTATCCAATTGTTTAAATCCCTATATTTGGCAAAGGAAATATAGTAGCTCAAATAACATTTATTTTCTGTGTTTCAGAAGACCTAACTGTGTAAAAGTTTCATTATCATTTTTTTTTGTTGCAAATGTGTTAATCGTTTATCTTCAATTGCATTAAAGGAAGAAACATTGAAGTGAAATGACTTAGGGGAGGGGAGAATATAGTCACCCAAAATGGCACAAGTTTATTGTAATCAGTTTAGTGAATATACTGAGGTTTAAATGAAGAAGTTAACTTCATCCTTGAGCATTCTTTTTTACAGCTTAGTGAATTGTAATAAAAGCAATATTTCATTATAGCATCTTTAGACGGAATTGATTTTAAATTGAGTTACTGGTTACTGTTTAGAAATGGAAAGATACAAAAGTTCTCATAGATTCAGTTTAAGAATGGTGTCATCTGCTGGTACCAGTATTTAGTACTGCCCATTCAGGGATTTAAAAAAATAATTACCCACATTTGCTATGAATCATAAATATTATTGGGGAATATTTATTATTCTGACCTAGCATAAAGTCTAAGATGCTAGAAATAAAACTTCAAAATAATATGTGCCGCAAATTGAAAGAAATTCTGAATTTACTGAACTGCTGATGAGAAAGTAGTAATTTACTGTGTATTTTTGTTTGGAAACACAAATGGCATAACTACATTTGATACAAGGAGTATCTTTGTTCTCACCCAACTAGATATGAAATATAAACTTAGTCCAGAACCTGCTGGAAAAAAACACACTTAAATTGCTCCCAATATATTTTTCCACTGATTTCATTACAACACATCACCCGACTTCATACTCTATCAACTGATTGCAATCATACTTTATATATGACACTTTTTTTTTCTATTTCTATAGAATGTGGGATTGCAGACATTCATTGCAATTCCCTGATTAATCTTGAAGGTTGTGTGAAATCTTGAAACATTGCAGTCCATCTGCTGATGATAGTGCCACAGAGTAGTTAGATGGGGCAATTCCAGTATATAGGTTCAACTGATATTGGGGTGGGGTGGGGGGAGGGAATAGGAATATATTTTCAAGTTTAGATGGTTTGTAACTTGGAGAGGAATCTGCAGTGCTGGTGTTCCCTTGAAAATGCTCCTTTCTCCAGCTTGGTGGTGGATGTCATGATTTTGTCAAGTGCACTTGGAGTCGCCTACTTGAGTAACTTCAATGTGTTTTGCAGATGATACATACTGTAGCCATTGGGACAGTGGCAAAGTGAATGGAAGTGGAGATTGAGATGCCCGTCGAATGGGCCATTTTGTTTTTGATGGTGTGAAGTTTGAGGTGCACATATCCAGTCATGTGGAAACTGTTCTGCCGTTCTGCTGAATTTTGCCTTGTAAATGGTTTTAAAAAGGCTTTGATGCCAGAAATTGCATCACTTGCTGCAGGATACCCAGCCACTGACTTGTTTTTGCAGCCACTGTATTTATGGATGCTCCAGTGAAGGTCTTGGTTAATTATGCCTCCCAAGATGCTCGTGGTTTTGGGCCTGGTGATAGTAGTGCTATTCAGTGTCAAGAGTGGTAGGTTTGACTCGTGTTGGAGGAGATGGTCATCTGACATCTGCATTGCACAATTGTTGCTGGCCAATTCAGCCCATGCCTGAATGGGGTCTAGGTCTTGCTGCAGCAGAGCGATTTCTGAGGAATTAGAAATGGAATTTAAGATCGTGCAATCATCCTCACTCCTGACATTATTGATGAGGCAGCAGGAGATGGCTGGGTCTAGTAAAACTGCAGTGATAACCTGGGCTGGGAGGACTGACATCCAGCTACCACAACCACCTTCCCTTGTGTATTGTATGACTCTGGTCACTGGTGAGCTTTGATGTCCGTTGTTTTAAGTTCCATCACAGCTCCTTGATGCCACACTCAGTCAAATGCTTCCTGAATGTCAACGGCAGTAAACTTCAATTCTCTTAAATTCAGTGCTCTGGCCCTTGTTTAGATCAATGTGGTGATGAGCACTGGTGAAACCCAAGTTAGGCATCAGTGAGTAAGTTATTGGTGGTTAATATGGCCTGATACCACTGCCAATGAAGCCCTCCATCACTTTGCTGCTGGTTGACTGTAGTCAGTGCTAGACTGGTTTTCTGTGCTTATTTTTAATGGTCAGGACTTAACAAGGCAATTTTCCACATTGGACAGTTGATGCCAGAATTGTAACCAAAATGGAACAACTTGACTAGAATTGTGGCTAGTTCTAGACTGCAGTTCTTCAGTACTACAGTGCTACAATGCTGTGTGGTCTCATGACCTTTGCTGCATTCTGACTTTCAACCATTTCTTGATATCAGTTGAAGGTCTTGATTCTGTGATAAGACCATAAGACACAGGAGCAGAATTAGGCCATTTGGCCCTTCAGGTCTGCTCCTCCATTTGATCATGGCTGATTTATTTTTCCCTCTCCTCCCTGCCCTCCCCCCACCCCCATTCTCCTGCCTTCTCCCTATAACCTTTGACATGCTTACTGATCAAGAACCTATCAACCTCTGCTTTAGATATACCCAATGACTTGGCCTCCACAGCTGTCTGTGGCAATGAATTCCACAGGTTCACCAGCCTCCGGCTAAAGAAATTCCTCCTCATTCTTGTTCTAAAGGGATGTCCTTCTATTTGGAGGCTGTGCCCTCTGGTCCTAGACTCACCCACTACTGGAAACATCCTCTCCACATCCACTCTATCCAGGCCTTTCAATATTCAGTAGGTTTCAATGAGATCCCCCCTCATCCTTCTAAACTACAGTGAGTACAGGCCCAGAACCATCAAACGATCCTCATACATTAACCCTGTCATTCCCGGAATCATTCTTGCAAACCTCCTCCGGAGCCTATCCAATGTCAGCACCATCCTTCCTTAGATATGGGGCCCAAAACTGCTCACAATACTTCAGAGGTGGTCTGACCAATGCCTTATAAAGCCTCAGCATTACGTCCTTGCTTTTATATTCTAGTTCTCTCGAAATGAATGCTAACATTACATTTGCCTTCCTTACCACCAACTCAACCTGCAAGTTAACCTTTAGGGAATCCTGCACTAGGACTCCCAAGTCCCTTTGCACCTCCAATTTCTCAATTCGCTTCCCATTTAGAAAATAGTCTATGCCTTTTTTTGCTTCTACCAAAGTACATGACCGTACACTTCCCTACGCTTTATTCCATCGGCCACTTCTTTGCCCATTCTCCCAACCTGTCTGAGTCCTTCTGCAGATTCCCTGCTTCCTCAACATTACCTGCCCCTCCACCTATCTTTGTATCATCCGCAAACTTGGCCACAAAGCCATCAATTCCACCATCCAGATCGTTAACATATGAAAAGTAGCAGACCCAACACCAACCCCTGCGGAACACCACTAGTCACTGGCAGCCAACCAGAAAGGTCCCCTTTATTCTCACTTTTTGCTTTCTGCCAGTCAGCCAATCTTCTATTCATGTTAGTACCTTTGCTGTAATACCATGGGCGCCTACTTTGTTTGACAGCCTCATGTGTGGCACCTTGTCAAAGGCTTCTGAAAATCCAAGTAAACAACATCCACTGACTCTCCTTTGTCTATCCTTAATAGACTGTAACATCTTACCAACCACTGAAGTCAGGCTAACTGCCCTATAATTTCCTGTCTTTTGCCTGCTTCCCTCCCTTCTTAGAGTGGAGTGATATTTGCGATTTTCCAGTCCTCTGGAACCATTCCTGACTTGAGTGATTCTTGAAAGATCACTACTAGTGCCTCCATAATCTCTTCAGCTACCTCTTTCAAAATCCTGGGGTATAGTTCATCTGGTCCAGGTGACTTATCTACCTTCAGACCTTTCAGTTTCCCAAGCACCTTCTCCTTAGGAAAAAGTGACTACACTCACTTCTGCCCCGATTCTCTCAAATTTCTGGCACGTTGCTGATGTCCTCCACAGTGAAGACTGCAAAATACTTATTCAGTTCGTCTACCATTTCTTTGTTCCCTATTACTACCTCTCCAGCATCATTTTCCAGCGGTCCGATATCTGCTCTTGCCTCTCCTTTACTCTTTATGTATCTGAAAAAAACTTCTGGTATCCTCTTTTTATATTATTGGCTAGCTTACCTTCATATTTCATCTTTGCTCCCCTTATTACTTTTTTGGTTGCCTTCTGTTGTTTTGTTAAAAGCTTCCCAATCCTCTAGTTTCTCTTTTGCTTTTATGCTGTCTTTGACTTCCCTTGTCAGCCAAGGTTGCCTCATCCTCCCTTTAGAATGCTGCTGCTGCTTTGGAATGAACTGATCCTGTGTCTTCCGAATTACTCCCAGAAACTCCTGCCATTGCTGCTCTACCGTCATCCCTTCTAGGTTCCCCTTCCAATCAACTTTGGCTAGCTCCTCTCTCATGCCTCTGGAGTTATCTTTGCTCAACTGTAATACCAATACATCCGATTTTAGCTTCTCCCTCTGAAACTACAGGGTGAATTCTATCATATTATGATCACTGCCTCCTAAGAGTTCCTTTACCTTAAGCACCCTAATCAAATCTGGTTCATTGCACAACACTAAATCCAGAATTGCCTTTTCCCTAGTGGTCTCAACCACAAGCTGCTCTAAAGAGCCATCTCACAGGCTTTCTACAAATTCCTTCTCTTGGAATCCAATACCAACCTGATTTTCCAAATCTACCTGCATATTGAAATCCCCCATGACCACCATAACATTGCCCCTTTTACATACCCTTTCTATTTCCTGTTGTAATTTGTACCCCACATCCTGGCTATTATTCAGAGGCCTGTATATAACTCCCATCAGGGTCTTTTTACCCTTGCAATTTCTTAAGTCTACCCACAAGGATTCTACACCTTCTGATCCTACGTCACTTCTTGCTCAGGATTTGATTTCACTTTTCACCAACAGAACCACCCCACCCCCTCTGCCCACCTGCCTGTCCTTTTTGATAGGATGTGTATCCTTGGAATGTTTAGCTCCCAGCTGTGAACTTTTCAACCACGACTCTGTGATGCCCACAACGTCATATCTGCCAATTCCTAACTGTGTTACGAGCTCATCTACCTTATTTTGTATATTGTGTGCATTCAAATACAACACTTTCAGTCCCGTATTCTTCTCAAATTTGTCTCCATATTGCCTGTAATTACATCCTTATCCCTTTTTAAACTTACTGTCTTATTCTTTATTCTGAAGACTTCAGTAACCTCTCCTGCACTCTTACCCTTTTACTTTATCCATACTTCTCCAATCTGTTGAACCCACTGCCCCCCCCCCCCTTTCAACTATTTAGTTTAAAACCCTATCCATAGCCCTAGTTATGCAATTGGCCAGGACCCTAGTCCCAGAGTGGTTCAGGTGGAGCCTGTCCCATCGGAACAGCTCCCTCCATCCCCAATACTGTTGCCAATGTCCCACGAATTCAAACCCACTTCTCCCACACCAACCTTTGTGCCACGCATTTAACTCTCCAATCTTATTGTCCCTGTGCCGATCTGTACGTGGCTCAGGTAGCAATCCAGAGATTATTACCTTTTTGCTTCTGCTTTTTAATTTAGTCTCAAGCTGCTCAAATTCGCTCAGCAGAACCTCTTGTTCTACCTATGTTTTTGGTACCCACGTGGGCCACAACAACTGGATCTTCCCCTCCCATTCCAAATTCCTCTGCAGGTCATATGAGATGTCACGAACCCAGGCACCAGGCAGGCAACACAGCCTTTGGGTCTCTTGATCCTTGCAACAGAGAATTGTGTCCATTCCCCTGACTATACTATCCCCAATTACAACTACATTTCTCTGCCCCCTCTTGAATGGCTCCCTGAACCACCGTGCCACGGTTCGGTTGCTCATCCTTCCTACAGCCCCCACTCTCATCCGCATAGGGGGCAAGAATCTCAGACCTGTTGGAGAAGTTAAAGGGCTGAGTTTCCTCCAGCACTACCTCTTGGACCCCCCCCCACCTGCCTCACTCACAGTCACACCCTCTTGTTCCCTGACTACACACCGAATTTGAAGTAGTTAATCTAATGGTGAAGACCTTGGAGGAAACCAGTGTAATTCATCTACGCAGTACGTCCATCTGAGCATGGTTCAAACTGTATTGTTGACTTGGCCATTGGGTGTAATCCATGGTGGAGCTGCTGCTTTCCATTAGCTGTTTATTTGTCCACCATCATTCAGAAATAGATGTAGTAGGATTGGAGAGCTTTGATCTGGCTTGTGGAAATGCATAACCTTATCTGCTGCTTGTGATGTTTGGCCAGCACGAGTCCTGTGTTGTAGCTTTGGCAGATGAGCACCTCATTTTAGGTATGCTGGGTGCTGCTCCTGGCAGACCTTCTCTGTCATGTGCTGAACCAATGTTGATTCACTCACTTAATGGTAATGGTGGAGTGAGGAGCGAGAGGACACAGGTTGTGGTGGAGTACGTGGAAACCTAGTTAGAACTGCAAAACCTATTGGCATGATAGTGCCACATAACTTGACGGAGGTTGTCCTTGGTATGAGATCAGGACTTCAAATGGATTCACACCCAGTGCTGTCATAGATGCATCTGCAATAGGTAGAGATGAGAAGAAGATCAAATGGGTTTATCTTTTCATATTGCTTTACTGGCCAACTGCTACAGACCCAGTCCAGCATTTATGACCTTCAGGACTCTGCTGGTCAAATCAGTGGGTTGTTACTGAACCACTCTTGAGCTTGGAAAATGAAGTTTCCTCCATCCACTGAACATTCTGTGCCCACGATACAAATGAGGACAAAATAAGTTTCCTGAAATCTTGCATACTGTCTTTGAATTGTTCTTGAATTTTACAGATTTTTAAAAGAACAGACTTTGTACAGGGCACAGTTTCCAAATTTGAAGTAAAAACTTGAAAGCATAATAATTATTGTCAAGGGAATGTAGATGAGATGGAGAAAGGGGTGGATACATGACAGTCACAATTTTGAAAGGGATAGAGAAACAGTGATATAGGAGTATAAGTGGCTAGGCACAGAACATAGACCATATAACAGTACAGCACAGGAACAGGCCCTTCGGCCCACAATGTTGTGCCAAACCAATTACATTAGTAATAAAATGCCCAACTAAACTAATCCCTTTTGCCTACACAATGTCCATATCCTACCATTTCCCTCACATTCAAGTGCCTATCTAAGAGCTTCTTGAACACCCCCATCGTATTTGCGTCCACCACCACCCCAGGCAATGCATTTCAGGCACCCATCACTCTGTGCTTTTAAAAAAAAAACTTGCCCCACACATCTCCTTTGAACTTGCCCCCTATCACCATGTCCTCTGGTATTAGACATTTCAGCCCTGGGGAAAAGATACTGGCTGTCAAATCTATTTATGCCTCTCATAATATTATAAACTGCTATCAGATCTCCCCTCAGCCTCTGCCACTCCAGAGAGAACAACCCAAGTTTGTCTGACCGATCCTCATAGCACATACCCTCTAATCCAGGCAGCATCTTGGTAAGCCTCTTCTGCACCCTCTCCAAAGCTTCGACATCCTTCCTATAACGTGGCAACCAGAACTGAATGCAATACTCCAGATGCGGCCTAACTAAAGCTTTATAAAGCTGCAGCATAACTTCCTGACTCTTAAACTCAGTGCCTTGACTAATAAAGTCAAGTATGCCATTTGCCACCTTTACTGCCCTATCGACCTGTGTAGCCACTTTCAGGGAGCTATGAACTTGGACCCCAAGCTCCCTCTGCTCATCAACACTGTTAAGGGTCTTTCCATTAACTGTCTCTTTACATTTGATCTCCCAAGGTGCAATGCTTCACATTTGGCTGGGTTGAACTCCATCTGCCATTTCTCTGCCCAATATCTGTAATTGATCTGTATCCCGCTGTATCCTTTGCCAGTCTTCTACACTATCCACAGCACCATCATCTTCGTATCATCTGCAAACTTAGTAACCCACCCACTTACATTTTCATCCAGATCATTTATATACATCACAAACAGCAGAGGTCCCAGTACGGATCTCTGAGGAACACCACTAGACACAGACCTCCAGCTAGAATAAGTTCCATCGACCACTACCCTCTGTCTTCTACAGGCAAGCCAGTTCTGAATCCAAATGGCAATTCACCTTGGATCCCATGCATCTTAATCTTCTGGATGAGCCTTCCATGAGGGACCTTGTCAAACACCTTAGTGAAATCATGTAGACAACATCCACTGCTCTACCTTCGTCAATCACCCTCATCACCTCGTCAAAAAACTCAATCAAGTTAGTAAGGCACGACTTGGCCTGCACAAAGCCATGATGACTGACCCTAATTCAGCAATGGTTTTCTAACTATTCATAAATCTTATCCCTAAGAATCCTCTCCAGTAACTTCCCTACCACTGACATGAGACTCACCAGTCTATAGTTACCAGGATTTTCCCTGTTTCTCTTCTTGCATAATGGAACAACATTGGCTACTCGCTAGTCCTCTGGGACCTCACTTTGTGGCTGGAGAGGACACGAAGATATTGGTCAAGGCTCTCGCAATCTCATCTCCTGCCTCTCTCAATAACCTGGGGTATATCTGGGGACTTATCCATCTTAATACTCTTTAAGAGACCTGACACTACCTCCCCTTTTATCTTGAAATGCCCAAGCATATTAGCATGCTCCACACTGATTTCTCTATTCTCTACATCCTTCTCCTTGGTAAATACTGATGCAAAGTACTCATTAAGGACCTCACCCACATCCTCCACTTCCAAGCACATGTTCCCTCCTTTATCCTTGAGTGGTCCTACCCTCTCCCTAGTTATCCTCTTGCTCTTGATGTATGTATTAGAATGCCTTGGGAATCTCTTTAATTGTACTTGCCAAGGTCTTTTCATGGCCCCTCCTGGCTTTCCTAATTCCCTTCTTGAGTTCCTTTCTGGCTTCTTTATAATCCTCAAGTGCTCTGTTTGATCCTAGCTTCCTACGCTTTACATTACTATTCCCTTTTCTTGACAGATCAGGGATATAGTTTTTAAAAAAAACTGGTATCCTGGACTTGTGTATAAAGGAAGTCATGATGAATCTTTACAAAACACTGGTTCAGCCGCAACGAGAGTACTGTGCCCAAATTTGGGCACCACGCTTTAAGGAAGATCTGAACACCTTGGGAAGGGTGCAGGAAAGGTTACTGAAATGACTTCAGGGATGAGACCCTTAATTTACTTGGATAAACTGGGGAAGATGGGTTGATTTTCTTGGAAGAGGAGGTTGAGAGCATAATTGATGGAGTTATTTAAAATCATGAAGGGTCTTGGCAGAGGAGATGGTAAGAAACTTGTCCCATCGGTGGAAGGATTAATAGGGAGCAGGCAGGGAGTTTTAATTGCATCATGCTGGCATGGTCTCAGTGGGCTGAATAGCCTGGCTTCGTGTTGTAACCTTTCTGACTCTGTGAATACTGTGATTCTTAAGAGTGCTTTTGTATTTCAATTTGAATCCATCAAACCTGTTTAATTAAATGTGTTATATT
Organism: Pristis pectinata; assembly: GCF_009764475.1. Classification (NCBI taxonomy): domain Eukaryota; kingdom Metazoa; phylum Chordata; class Chondrichthyes; order Rhinopristiformes; family Pristidae; genus Pristis; species Pristis pectinata. The sequence goes on from NC_067417.1 coordinate 39,209,812, forward strand.
ACAACAATTATATGTAGTAATTTACTGAATTTCTTACCAAAAGTCATTAAATAACTTTTTTTTCTTACCCCTTCTCAGGAGCATGCCAATACCGAAATAGATCAATGCAGAATAATCAATTTGAACTGGAGTAATAAGACAACTCAGACAAAAATTGTGTCCATGAGCCCAGCTTCTAGAAGTTACAATCCAACTCTTTCACCCCGTAAAGCAAGAAAAAGTAAATTAAATACAATTCTTGGATGGAAGCAAGTTACTGTGGGTTCTTGTGCTTCAGGCAATGAAGTATGTTTGGAAGATTCAGTAAGTCCACCTCAAAAACGAACAGCCAAACCACATCATAATGGACAGACTGAAACAATGACGTCGATAGATAAATTAATTTCGCTTGTTAATGGATGGAAGAATAGTAGCACTGAGCGAGCTGGATTTTTGTCCGATCCTGGTTCTAAAGGTAAAACATTACAGCCACATTTAATAGCTCAAGTAATTTCTTAGACCCTGGAATCTGGACCAAAGGCCAACTCAAGTCAGATCAGAGATCAAAAAGTTCTAAGTTCTCAGGATTTTCTGGGCCAACTCGTAAGATATCTTTATTAGTCACATGTACATTGAAACACAGTGAAATGCATCTTCTGCGCAGAGTGTTAACAGACAACTGGATAAAAGGTCTAAGAGTCTGGCTTTCTGACTTGAACCCAACTATGTGTTGGGTGAGGTATCAAAAAAAAGTCCCTAGTCCTTGGAATGGGTTCAGGAAAGGAAAGATAAAGAAGATTGGCTCTTCCACTTCAGAAACATAATATTTAGGGAATAATTTAATACTGAATTTTTTAAAACATCCACATCATTCTGCAGCAAAACTTAAATTTGGTCTGGCAACAGGATAAGAATAATATCTAGGGCACATTTGAACGGAGTTGCAATTGCCTTGGAAGTTTTTAACCTGCATTTTGATTGGGATGAATCAGACTGCAGGTATCAGAAAAGAAGAATTGTGGAGTGCGTCAGGGATTGCTTCTTAGAACAGTATGTTACAGAAAATGCTGGGAACAGGCTGTTTTAGATGTGGTCATGAATACTAAGGAAGGATAATAACAAATGTTGTGGTTAAAGATCCTTCAGGAAATCCAGATGCAGTTTGAGGGTGAACACCATAGGACCAAAACCACTGTCTTCCACTCAAACAAGTACAATTATAATGGTATGAAGGTGAGCTTGTCCAGGGTGGACTGGGAAAATAAGCCAAGAGGCAGATCAACAGTGGCAGATATTCAAACAGCTGGTTCATAACACTGAGGAATTTATCCCAGTTAGAAAGAAGGATTCCATTTTTTTTTGCTTCAAAAGGCATTTGACAAGGTACCCACATAAGAGCCTGGTGCATAAAGAGGATATAGGAGGAACTATGTTAGTGTGGATTGAAAACTGTCACGTAGAATACAAAGAGCTGGAAGTAAATAGGTTCTTTTCAAGCTGGAGGGATGCAACTCATGGAGTACCCTAGGGATCAGTTCTTGGCTCTCAATAAGTTTACTATTTATATAAGCGACTTGGAAGAGGGAAAAAAATGTAAGGTTTCCAAGTTTGCTGCTGACATGAAAATAAGGGGAGGGGCATGTTGTGATGAGAACAGTGTGATTCTGTAACAGGGTTTCGATAGAACATACAACAGTACAGCACAGGAACAGGCTCTTCAGTCCACAATATCTGTGCTGACCATGATGCCAAGTTAAACTAATCCTTTCTGCGCACACATGGTCTGTATTCCTCCATTCCCTGCCTGTTCCTGTGTGTCTAAATGTCTCGTAAATGTTGTTATCGTATCTGCTTCTGCCACCTCCCCTAGCTGCACGTTCCAGTCACCTCCCGCTGTGTGTGTAAAAACTTGCCTTGTAAATCTCCTTTAAACTGTCACCCTCTCACCTTAAACCTACCCCTTCCAGTACTTAACAATTGCACCCTGAGAGAAAGACTCTACCCTATCGATGCCTCTCATAATTTTATATACTTCTATCAGGTCACCCCTCAGCCTCTGATGCTTCAGTGAAAATAATCCAAGTTTGTCCAACCTCTCCTTGTAGCTGATTCTTTCCAATCCAGGCAACATCTTGGTGAACCTCTTCTGTACCTTCTGCAAAGCCTCCACATCTTTCCTGAAATGTGGCAACCAGAGCTGCACACAATATTCCAAATGTGGCCTAAGCAAAGTTTTATACAGCTGCAATGTGACTTGACAACTTTTATACTCAATGTCCTGACCAATAAAAGCAAGAATGGAATACGCCTTCTTTACCACCCTATCCACGTGTTGCCACTTTCAGGGACCTATGGACATGCACCCCTAGATTCCTCTGTGCAGGTCATCCCCAGGTTACAGCAGGGTTCTATTCCTGTGAGCTGTTCATTACCTGAAATGTGGCCGTGAACCAAGTTCCCAGGTGGCAGAAGATGCCTGCAGCCCCGCAGAAGCTGACAAATCCATACTGCCGGTCTCCTGAATGTTCGTTCGTACGTACAGGCTACATGTAGGTCAGGCGTCAGTAAGCTGTAGTGGACCAATGCTCCTCAGGGTCCTGCCACTTCCCTCTTACATTTGACCTCCCAAAGTGCAACACCTTGCGCTTGTCCAGATTAAACTCTATCTGCCATTTCTCTACCCATGTTTCCAATTGATGTAAATCTTGCTGTATCCTTTGACAACCTCGTTCACCGTACACAACTCTGCCAATTTGTATGCAAACTTACTTATTATCCCACCTACATTTTCGTCCAATATATAACACAAACAACAGAGGTCCCAGCACTGATCCCTGTGGAACACCACTGGTTACAGACCTCCACTTGGAATAACATTCCTCCAACATGGATCCCATGTGCCTTAAACTTCTGGATCAGCCTACCATGAGGGACCTTGTTGAATGCTCTATTATAGTCCATGCAGGCAACATCCACTGCCCTACCCTCGTCAATCATCTGCTTCACCTCCATAGAAAGCCATGCTGACTATAAGTCCATGCTTTTTTAAAAAAGGTATTTATTTATTAGTCACATGTACATTGAAACACACAGTGAAATGCATCTTTTTGTGTTACTGAGAATGTGCTGGAGGCAGCTGCAAGAGTCACCACGCTTCCACTGCCAACATAGCATGCCCACAACTCCTAACCTGTACGTCTTTGGAACCTGGGAGAAAACTGGAGCAGCCGGAGGAAACCCACACAGAAACGGGGCGAATGTACAGACAGTGACAGGAATCGAACCCGGGTCGCTGGTGCTGTAATAGTGTTGCACTAACCGCTACACTACTGTGTCATGCCAGGTGTGAGTAAATCATACCCCTAAGAATCTTCTCCATTAATTTCCTTACCACTGACGTAAGGCTCACTGGCTTATAATTTGCTGGATTTATCCATATTACCCTTAAACAAAGGAAGAACATTAGCCACAGGCGAGGTCCCAGAGGACTGGAGAATAGCCAAAGAGGATACAAAGATTGAGTGATTGGGTGAAGACCTGGCAAATGGAGTTTAATGTGAGGAACTGCGAGGTCATGCATTTCAGTAAGAGGAATCAAAAGGTGAATATCTAAATGGAGAGAAACTGCAAATAAATGAAGTTCAGAGGAATCTGGGTGTCCTAGTACATGAATCAAAAGTAGAAGGCAGGTCCAACAAGTAGTTAAGGAAGCAAAGAGCATATTGGCCTTCATTGCAAAGGGTTGGAGTTTAAGAATATGTGGTTTTATTACAGTTGTATAGAGTATTGGTGAGGCCATATCTGGAATACTGTGCACATTTGGTCCCATTACATTTTGTAATTTAAAAAAAAGGATGTAGTAGCTTTGGAGACGCATACTTCATTATAATAACTTTTATAGCAGAGGTTGCCAGAAGATACTCCCTCATAATGCTGATAACTGAATACAGTACATTTTTATTACAGCTTTAACACAAGTCTGGTCACTCAACAGCAGTATATTTCTGTTTGCAAAGAGGAGAAATGCAAACATTTCTTTCCTTAAAATAGATGGAGAATATAGATTACTGAAAATTTCTCCCATAACCAAAACTTTAACAGAGTGATTTTCAGTGTCCGGTTTAATGATTTTGGGTGGCACAGTGAAGCAGCAGGTGGTGCTGCTGCCTCATGGCTGCAGTGACCTGCATTCAATACTGACCTTCAGTCTGTGTGGAATGTGCACATTCTCCCTGTGATGTGTGCTTTTCCTTCCACATCACAGTCATGTTGATAGGCAGGTTGATGAGTTGTGGTAAACTACCCCTAGTGTCAGTGGGTGGAGGAGAATTGGGAAGGAGTTAATGGGCATATGAGAGAGAATAGATGTGTTTCCTTTACTGTGGTTTGTCTTTTGTACTAAAATAGATGTGGGGGGAAAAGAAACAAACATCTTACTGTGTGTAACTTCAATTGCATGTATGTTAAGAGGATATTTCTGGGCTGAATGCAAAGGTCATTAACAGGTAAATATCTGTGGTGTGAAATGGATTTTGTTGTTTAGTGGAATTGAGAATGTGATTGAAAGGCCTTCAAGACCCTTTTGAAAAGGTGAATGTCAAACTTGGATTAATATTTGCAGTGAGTTTGCCACGTCAGCTGATCTGGCAATGCTGTGCCATCTGTCACTTCAGGTGAACAGTAAATTTAAATAACATATTAACACTGAAGTAAAGGAATAGATCCTCTTGACACACATTTTCATATAGCTCTGGTGTTTTATGACATTCAGCCCCTTGAGTCTATACCAGCCTTCAGATCAATTCCATTCCCCTCCTTATTTCTCTCTTGCAAGTCTAGGCAGATACTCTTCGTTTTTGGGATCCGAGATAGTTAATGAGGCCAATGTTAGACCTCTTCCAGTGGGCCAGTGAGGAGGTCTGCAGCTGCTGCTGCTGATATACTCCTGGTTCTTTCAGACCAAAATATTAACTTGTTAAAAGTTCTTTTTCTATGCTGTACATAAATCACAGGAATGTCCACCAAGGAAAATACATTATTCATTTATGAGAAACTAAAAACTAAGCTGTAGTTAAATTGACCTCCCATACTGGAACCATTAAAGAACTGCCCATGATATTCCATCCATTATTGAAAAACACTTTGTTTGCCACAGCTGGTGGGTAAGTTTCCTTTCTGGCAATGTTAACTGAGAAAATCAACACTACTGAACCAGAAGGCCATCAGTTCTTTTGGAAATTGCCCCACTCCAGTCTTTACACAGGTTGACCAGACCACAGGACAGATCACAGTGCATTTCTATAAGGAGCCTTGCTCTTCTGTATCTCAGGACAATATCTCTTTATTATGAATAAATGCGTTTTCCAACATATGCTCTTGTTACGAAAGCTCTGAGCAAGATACTTGCTGCCACTTTTGCTTCAGATTGAAAAATGAATGATGTTTGTTCATTCTTGCATTGCTGATTCCACCATTTCTGCTTTGCCACTCACAGTGAGAAATGAGGTTGAATAACAACAGAAACATCGTAGCTCACAAAAGTTGGTAGAAAAGGTGTGTTTGGCAGCTGTGGTGTAGTTTTGAAAACAAATGAATAAATGGTATTTATAAGCCCTTGGGATAATTTTTGAGTGTTTCAGTTTTAAATCAGAACTTTGCATATCATTGGAACAGTCAGCGATTTACGTGTATGCAATCAGATCTTATCCATGGAGGGATCTAGTAACTTGTTATAACAGAATTAAATGCAAAATGTTGACATAACAAATTGTAATGATTAATATTGGTAAATGTGTTGCGCCCTATGCTTGATCTTCAAATTGATGTTTTTTTGTCACAGGAAAACAATTTGATAAATCAATGGACTGTAATCATTTTGATGGTTGGCCACACAACACTGGATTCATTATAAAAGTCCACCATCCTCTCCTCCTGGGAAATGATGGCTACTCGGAGTTTTACACAGATAGTGTGTTATACATGAAGTATTCTACAGACGTAGGTACAATAGAGCTCTCAGATTATTTATGGTAAAGTTGCCATTTTTGGTTTGGTGGATTAAACTGTTGGATGCTTTACTTGTTCACTACTTCAAATTAGCACGATAAAGCTAATTGTCTGACTATATTATACTACTTGGTTATGATTGATAGAGTTATTTAAAAACTTCCCAACAGAGGAAGGACTGGTAACAAAAGGACAAGGATTTAAGATAACTAGCAAAATAACCGGAGATGACATGAATTTTTTTAAAACATTCAGGATAACAAGGGTAGGTTGAGTGAGCAAAGGTGACTTGAAGTAGAACAATCAGCAGACAATTTTATTGAATGGCAGCACAAGTCATCTGAGGGCAACAATCTATAATGTACTTATAGGTGCAGTGGAGATGGATTCATAAGAAACATACAGAAGAGAATAGGATTAATAGTTGGAAGGGAAAAAATATTGCAGTGCTTCTGAGAAAGGCTTGAGAACTGGAACTAACTAGGATCAAAGAGCTGGCATGGAAATGATGGGCTGCAAGGCTATTTCTGTGCTCTGACTTTCAATAATTTATTCTAGGAAAGAATACTTAAAGGGACACGCCCTTGCACAAAGGAATATTTTAAATTGGCCTGCTACACCTATTGATGTGGATATAAGTTGTGCCTACTGATTCACCATCTTTGTCATTTTCTAATTTACTTTCATTTACAATTATGCTATTTTAAAGTAAGGGTATGCTACATTAAATTGAAAAATTTCTCAGCACAATTTACCAGTTTGCATATTTTTCTACAGCTGATGCACAATTCGGTCACTCAGAAAAGAGCGAAATCTCAGGTACTTATTTATTCCATGGGAAAACCTTGCCTTGTTTACCTGAAGTGATTTTTGGATATTCCATTTTATTTTATAAAGTAGGTACAAGAGACTGAAAGCACTGTTCTCTCCTAGATCCCAGATTTGTGTATGCTAATAAACTGACTGTAGCTGAGGCACCTGAAAGTCCTAACTACATTGCTTTAACCCGTTCATCATTGTTAATACGAGAGTGACATCTTTCAGATATCCTGTCTCTGCTGGAAGGCACCTTTGCTTTTTCTCAGAATGGCTAGGACTAGGGAATTTAGTGGGACAGAGAAGAACCTGAAGTTGCATCTCCAATGGCAACATTGATAAATAGTTTGATAATTGGAATGCATAATTCCAATAGAACACAAGCAGGAGTAGGCCTTTGTTGCCTGCTTCACCATTCAATAGTTCATGGATGACTTTTTACTTCAGTGCCACTTGCCTGCACTAACCCCATATCCCTTGATTATTTTAATGTCTAAGACTCTATAGGCAGTAAAACTCCAATAATTTACTACACTCAGGATGTTGGCGGTGCCAAATTAGCAGATTTTCTGGACTATGGAATATTATTAATGTTAATATACCAACACATTTTAATTCATTTTTTTAAAGATGTGCCACAGTATTATAATAAATTTCCTCGTGAACTTTAAAGAGAGTACGAAAACCGGGTGAGTTGGAAGGGGAGCATGAGAAACATTACCTCGTGATTCAGATGCCAAACCATTGAGATTTCTGAATAATTGTATAGCAGATTATTGGAGCTTTTCTGTATCTTTGTATAGATAATTTGAAAATAATTTAAAAGGTAGAAACACTTTTTTTAAACTTTTTATAGGTTTAGCATCTCTCATCTTTAATTTATCATATGAAGAAATATTTTATGCCAGGGAATGTAATCATTTTTTGACCGGAATCATTTTGGACTCTTATACTTTGAAGGATCCTCGACAAATAACATGGGAAATACTGCACCTAGCAAACTTTCTTTGGGTATGGCATATTAGTACTGTTTTGACAATATGAAAGAGGCAATCACCATTGGTTATTAATTTTTTGTACTTTATCTTTAAATTTGAAATTCATCAGTGAACATAATCCAATGGGGTAATTACATTTACTTATAACACTGCATTATGGCATTGTCAACTAAGTAGTAAAAATTAAAAATCTTCAAGCCACTGGGAGTGAGGAGAAAGGTTTGGTAAAGTAGACTGGGGGTGGGGGGAACTACTTCCATTGGGGCCATGAGCAGAGAACACGGATCTAAAAAAAATTTCTTGCACAGCACGCTGTGATAGTCTCAGCCAATTGTAAAGGTGTTTAGTTGTAGATTCATTAAGGAGCGAATTACATGTATATATGGAAAGTAGGCTTTTCCAAGCTCTGGGGGGAAAAGACGAGAAGGAAGTGAGTGGACAACCATTACACAGGCATGATGAGCTGAATGTAAGGGTCCTGCTTCAAATCATACGAATGTTAAATATACATGAATGACTGAAATATTCTGAAAGTAGGGAAGGAAAGCAATTGTGTTTGAAACTTGCTCCTAAACAAAACACAATGTGATCCCATTACATAATGCCTCTAAAAATCCAATATAAAAACATGAGTGAGTAAAAATGTCACTTTTAACATACAAATTTAAGAAATTTAATCCTCATTCCAAGAAGTGAAATTATCTTGTTTGTTCGTGGGAGCCTGCAGTGTACAAATTGACTACTGTGCTTCCAACGTTACTTCAGTGAGGTGCTTAAACCACACTTAATTTTAAAGTGGTTTGGGAGATTTTGAATAGGATATAATTTTTTTTAAAAATCAATCTATTTTCTTCTGCCATAAATCAGAATGCTGTGGTTGAATCTGCTGCCAGTTGTGAAGAGATTTTATACATTTTCTGTTCCAGATTTCTAGGTATTATGTATATGATACTAAAAGACGGTAATACATTATCGGTCATACAATCTGCAATGTGTTTTGATTGGCAACTATTTATTTCATCTCAGTGACTTTGTTAGGTGTACAAATATTGTTTTGCCATATTAACAAAACAATTTAACTAAATGATTCTTATTTAATATGCATCTTATAATGCCTTTTTTTTAAATTTTAAGACAGGACAAATAACACCGGAAACATTTGTGTCAAAACTGCTAAACCTAAAGGCCTTCAAGAACCATAAACAGTCACATGACAAACTGGTTAAATGGTTAACAGTAAGTAATAGATATCTGACTATTAAAAAGAAATTTAGTTTGGTTTGGAATCCTAATCTCCCCCAAGTCATTTTCATTATCGCGAAAGAACTGCAGTACAAGTCCTGCTGCATCCTGTTGCGAACGATAGCACAATAGAGAATCAATGTATTTTGTGAGCTCCTAATCTTGATTGGTGTGTTGGACACAATATCCTCTCATAATAAATTAAGAAAGGAATTCATGATAGATGAGAGGATGGGTCATAATGATTGAGATAAGGTGGCTGTTTGCAGTACTATCTGAGGTAATAACAGTGGTCATTCATCTGTGGTAGAGACATCTCATCAAAACTATTCCAAAGCTGTCCACCAAGCTTTAAGCTGTTTTTAATCAAAATATCAGAAATATTCAACAGGTCAGGCACAGTCTATGGAGAGTGTGGAACAGAATTACTGTTTCAGGTCTCATCCTCAACATTAACTCTGTTTCCCTCTCTTGGTGCGCATTTCCAAGAGTTTTGATTTTCGTTTACCTTTTCTGCTTTTGACTCTGATTGTTTGCAAGTATACAACAGACCAATGAAATGTTTGTGCCATCTGAATTTTCTATACCCCAGAGTATGGTTTATCTCAATAGCTCACAAAAACTTGTTTGGAGCAGACTATAACTGAAACTATGGAATAATAGATTTAAAATTAAATGCATAAGTATCTAATTTCAATGTGAAATTGATCATTTTCCTAGTTATAATAAACAACTTTTATGTCTTGAATATTTTTTCTGGCAGTATTGTTAGTGGCTACTGATTTTAAAAAATCTCAGTGACAGAAGTCTTATTCTAATTAGTTTGCTAAAAGCAGGTTGAGTTTGTGCAGATAATCTTTTGAATAATTAAAAAAGAGAACTCAGTAGTGTACAAAGATTTTCTGGTGTTTGCTTAAAATGGCTTTGTGATGTTCCAGAGAATATGTGACAGGATGTAATGTTGGGTGCCAGATTGAAAGTAGAGAGTTAGTTAATTGTTATGGCTCAGATTAGAAATTGCAAATTCCAGGCAGGTTTTTATTAAATTATGAAGGGATTGCAAATGGCAGGAAGCTATTTTCTCTACTGAGGGAGTTGATGATAAGCTTTCATTAATTTTAAGGTAAGATAGCTATTTACATTAAATATTTATTAACTATCAGAAGGTATAATGGCGTGAATATTTTTGATCGTATTTTACAAAGGAATGTTTTATAAGGATTAATACAAACTTTACTTGATTATGAAACAAAAATTACATGTTGAAAAGGAATACAAAATAATTAGCCTGCCAGTTTCAGTTCTTAAAACTGAAATTAACTTTTCTTATGTTTTCTAGTTAACATTGCCATTTGCTCGAAAGTATAGCCACTGCATGGAGCTACTGTTGAAGAAAGGATATTATAAATCAGTCTCATTTCCTGTGTTAGGGAACTAATCTGAAAAAATGGCAAGAGAAATTAATCTCTATTACTTTCATTGTATGCAGTGATTTGCTGTCAATTTAAAAAGCATAATTTGATTAGTCTTTTTACTGGCAGATGTTTGTTTAGGAAACAGCTTCAAAGATGAAGATCTTAAGTATTTTGTGGTGAGTGCAATGATACTCTAGCCCATCTTGTGGAATGAAAGGAGAGCGTGTAGAAATATCAGTCTCCAAAAGGTTACAAAATATGCTTATTTTATATCTTATAGAAGGCAAATGAAACTTTAATTTGGTCACATGAAATACTGTCTTAAGTGGTAAAACCTTATCTTTACAAGAAGATGTATTTTAATGTTTGGATCAGATGTAAAAAAGTATTGAGATTTATTTTAGATATTGAGCTTTGGCATGAATACTGTCTATTTGTAATTTATCTTGTACTTGTTACTTGATGAAACTCATTCAGCATGTTTGGTTTTCAGTTATAATAGCTTTACTATATATAGCGCTATCTACTTTATAATAACTTTAATAGATGGTTTAACATGTTAAATATATACTGATACAACCAGCAGCTCACCATGCCATTGCAAATCTCCCAGTGCCTACAAAGTGTGAGGGAGTCCTCGCCTCGAATAAAAGTTCTCCACTAGTACATCTTGTTCCTACATCCAGATGCCTACAATTTCTCACTCTGGGGGCCAAAGAACTGACACTTGTCTCTGGTACAAAAGTGGTGTTTTTCCATAGTTAAAGGAAGAATTTTTGACCCACCAGGAAAAGGTAGACAGCTGAAGGTGGGGATTTGCTTGCTTTATCTCACTAACATATTCCAAGTTGTGACCGCCAGCTTGTGGTGAGTTAGTCAAGTACCATTGGAAGTTGATGCTCAAGTTTGTCAGGACTGTTTAACTAAGATTCATTACTGATCCTTCATTTACAAGCAAATAGTACAAATGCTATTCAGTTTTATGTATACAAAGCCAAGATTTTCTAGTTATAATGACAGCAAACTAGTTTTTGTTTTCATTACACTGTGAAGCTGACAATTTAGGATTTTCCATCAGTAAATTAATGAGTAAGGTACACATTATTCCAGTTGTAAAATAGTCTAAAACTGTTACATAAGGTTCAAGTAGATTTTTAATGTCATTCTAAACCATAAGTCAACTTGGCTAGTTCCTGAATAGCTATTTTGTTAATCCAAGTTCTGTATTTTCCTCAGTTATTTAATTTGGTTTACTGATCTATTCGTACATTTTCTACTTTAACTGCATGGGCATGCCTCAGTGATAAAACATGCTTGTTACTTCCTGGTTTCCTGTTAGAGAATTCTGTAGAAAGCTTGAAGACTGGAAGGGATTATCTTGAACTGGTGATTTACCATAACCACTGCTGGAATTGAGTAAATCCATGCCCCAGTGATAATTAGATCTTTGTGAGTAAATTTCTTTGAGGTTAACAGCACCATGTGAACTGCTTTCAGTTAAGAATATCTCTAACTTTTCCTAAAAATCAACTGAATTGTATACAATTAAAACTTCAGAAGCTTGAATCAACAACTTATTTTGCAATGTTATTTTATTTATTTATAGTGACAGAACCTGCTTAAAATATTGCTCATTGTGACATGAATAAAGTTTAAACAATTTAAAATCAAAGCCATTTCACAGGTATTTTCAATATTTAATAAACAAATGCAAAAGTATATTCTCAACACATGTACATTCTTACCAGTAAATTAACTCAGTTACTTTCTATCATATTTAAGTAATAACCAATGGCACTTTCGTGATTTCCCTGTTTTGCTGGTAATTAGAACGCTTTTATTCCTCCCTCCCAACTCAAAACCAAAAACAGCATTTGGGCTAAGTGCAATATTTACAAATTAACAGAAACTATTACTTGTTAAACCATTAAACAGGTGCTACAAAGATCTCACTTTCATTTTATTATTAATGTTGGTCAATTGGCTACCTATCTAAATCCTTTAAGCCTGTGTAAAAAGCAACCATTATTTAACAAACAGGTTTTTAGTATTCCACTAAATGTCTACAAACAGCTTATGCAAAACACTAGAAATAGCTAACAGTACTCAAAGTAAATTGTTCATCTAATGAACTTTTATCAAATGGATCCAAAAAATCAAAAGTTTACACAATATCCCTCTAACTGTATAATTTAGGTCATGCATTAAGGTTACATTGTTTGTCAAGTTTGACAAACAATCTTGAAAAGCAAAGCTGAAATTCAAGGCATCCTGTTCCAAGCTACCATAGTTCAGTCATTACACACAATTTACATTAGTTTCTAAGGGGTACCAGATCATGTTCCATTTCAGACTCCTGTATACTGGAAAAGGAAAGCTGCTCTTCAGTTGTTTGAGGTTACCTTTGCCTTCCAATTATAGAACATGTCAGACCTGTATCAAATCTAACAGAAAAGTATGTGTTAAAACAGTGCTTCAGATCTATAAACTGCCAAAATAATGCAAGGAACATTTCTAATTGACAGCAAAATATCACATTATGAATAGTAGAACTCTACACCCTCAGAACAAATGTATACTAAGCCATCTTGCACACATTTGCTATATGGGGTCATCCCTATTTCTTGTATATGCCGTTGTGCAAACCCAGTGAAAATGCCAATTTTATAATCAATTATAGAGTTGCTTGTTGAGTGGGAAATTGCTCACTAGGAACTGAGCTGAGATTGAAATTATAACAAAGACCCTTTTTAGAAATAAGAACTTCTGTTGGATTAGTTCTGAGCTTATTTAGTTCATCTACCTCATAAATTCAGGTGTTGTCATGACATCCAGCTGTTAACATGTCTGCTTGGAATTTAAGGGAATACTGAGGATACAGAACAATTTCATAGAAATAAGTTTGCATCTTGACCTTTAGCCTATCTCTGTTCCTCACTGGAAATATGGCTGAATGGATTAGTGGCTAAAGAATGTTTGGACCTTTGTCAGTGATGCATTAAGTTATCTCACTTCAATGTGTTTAAGTAAAATTACTGGTCTGGAAATTAGATTTAGCACAGCCAAAAAAAGGTAAAATCTATATTGCATTTAGCATTAATTCCAAGTCAGATCTCCTACAAACAAAATCTTAACAGTGACCAAAATACATTGAAAACTATACTGAGGATTTATACCCAGAATTGCTACCTTGGCACCCTCGGGGATCCTGATTTTTCCACTACTTCATTTACATACACCTAAGAAGGGCAGTGACCCTGAGGACTTTAGAGCGATATAGCACAGATATAGGCCTTTTGGCACAACCACAGTGCCCACCCAGCTAGTCTCAATTTCCTGCATTTGGCCTGTTTCCCTCCAAGGCCTGCCCTTGCATGTACCTATCCAACTCCTCTTTGGATGATCCTACTGTACCTGCCTCAACCATTTCCTCTGGAAGCTCATTCCATACACTCACCACCCTGTGTGTAAAAAAAAAAGTTGCCCCTCAGGTCCCTTTTAAATCTTTCCTCTCTCAACTTAATCCATGCCCCCTAGTTTTGGACTCCCCTATCCTGGGGAAAAGACTATTACCATATCTATGCCTCATAATTTTAAACACTTCTGTAAGGTCGCCCCTCATTCTCCTACATTCCAAAACGAAAGACCTAGCCTGGCCAACCTCTCCCTATAACTCAGGCCCTCTAGTCCTGGCAACATCCTCGTAAATCTTCTCAGCACTATTTCCAGTTTAACCACATCTTTCCTGTAACAGGGTGATCAAAACTGTACACAGTACTACAAGTGTGACTTATACAAAGGCAACATGAATGTCCCAACTCCTATATTCAATATCCTGAATGATGGAGGCCAGTATGCTAAACACTTTTTTCACCACCCTGTCTACCTGTGAAAGTGTAGGACTAGCAGATATTAAATACCCAAACACACTTATTTCACTTTTATTATATATTAACAGTAGCATAATGAATTTTCTGATAAACCCAGTGAGTTTAATGGGAACAGAAAATATACAAGTACTCCAGACCCTGGCTCTGACCACAAACCTACCCACGTTCCTAACCCCTATTCCAGAGAAAGCAATCCAAGCACAAAAGCTTGGCCAAAGATCGACCTGCAGCATTTTACCCGTCTCAGTGATGAGATAAATGAATATGCAGTTCATCATAGAGGTCCAGGTATCACATATTTCTGGAGACTGGGAGAATAGTTTCTTTGCAGGTGTCCCCAACTTCTGCAAGGCCATAATGACACTGCCAGTGTCACCACTGTAGTACCCATTGAATGATCATGCCAGTAGAAAGCACACCCTATTATATTAAACACACTATGACCTTTGGAAAGTACTTTGAGTCCTGAAGCTGTTCTGTCAGTTTTTCTGATGTTAGCAGTGTTCCTTTAAATACACTGCAATACGGCAGAGCAGCATATTGTGCTCCCAGTTGTACCGTGAATGACCAGCAGTTGCACCTGGAAGATTCAATTTATGTCAGCAAGGGAGAAAATGTGTGGCACACACAATTAGTGACATAATTAGACGAGTGCCTGACTCTAGAAAAAACACAAGATGTGTTCAGGTGAATTGCGACAGAAGCGCCTAGCCCAATTTTCCAGTGGCATGATTCCTCTTGAAGTGAATAATAACACAATCTAACATTAAAGTGCAAAAGAGCATTTTTACTAATGTATTCAATTTCTTGACATTTAAAAAAAATGTCTGATCACTAAAGATATCTAAGAGCACTACAATATTGTTTGACAGTGGTAGGGCCTCAGGATGTGTCACCTGTGATCTGGTCACTTTGGCTAAGACCAGCAAGCCTGGACAATGTTTCGAACGGTGGGGGCATAACAGTTGCAGCTGCAGCCGTAACATGAACAGCGAGCGCAAGGAATTGGTCAGATCAAGCACGATCTAGCCCAATATGGTTACAGTTGATAGACTCCTATTTTGAAAGATATGAGCAACAATCACTAGCTCTTAATAAATCTCTAACCAACAGCTTTATGCACACTGTTCTCTTGTTAGACAAAATCTGCATCAATTTTATCATTGGAAACATATAAACTAGTTGGTTTCTAATGAGAAAGATTGCTGTGAATATAGCAGTATGTACAAACAGTACAGCTAACCAATTTGCTATTTGTAAACCCACATCAAAGAGCATTTACTGAATCTGAGCAAGGATTCTTTGTACCAAATTGTGTTGTATTCTCTCTCACGAGAGCAAATCAGATATTATTAAAAAAAAAGATTAATTGTACTCAAACTCTATCCCATTAAACTTTACCTCTTTGATTTAAAGGGAAAATTTATATTAGGCAAGGTTATTTTGAGAGCTTGATAGGGTGGATGTTGAAAAGCTGTTTCTTATGTCTGGAGAATCTAGAGGTAGGGACAGGGCTCTGGATTGGTGCTGGTCATTTGGAATTGAGACGTGGTGAAACTTTTTCACTGCAAAACATTTCATCGAATATGTCCTGGTCTTTATTGTTTGGGGAAAAAATTATCAGGAATTTAAATTATATTTTTTTCCCAAGATGTGAACATCATTTGCAATGTTGCTGTTTGCTGCCCATCCCTAATTGCCTCGAATGGAGTAGGAAATTAAGAGTCAACCATATTGGTGGAACTGGAGTCACATATAGGTCAGACTGGGTAATGATGGCAGATTTCCTACCCTGAAAGACCTTAGTGAATTAGGTTGTTTCAAAACAACTATCCAATTAGTTTCATAGTCTCTATTACTGACATTAGCATTTTACTTCCAGATTTACGTGCTTGGATTTAAATTCCCAGCTGGCATGGTGCATTTCAAGCTCCTGTTTCTGGATCAATAGTGCAGGTCTCTGACTGCTTGTCTAGTGACCTAAATACTATACCATGTACACTGTTTACAATAATGGTTAAATCATTTTTGCATGGGTGCATCTACTGGATGGCTAAAGAGAAAGTACTAAATAATGAAAGAAAGCAATATTGCACTTACTTTGACAAGGCAGGATGTGGAGCACAACTCTTACACCATTGTGGATGGACTAATGGTAAT
The DNA here is from genome assembly GCF_009764475.1 of Pristis pectinata. Classification (NCBI taxonomy): domain Eukaryota; kingdom Metazoa; phylum Chordata; class Chondrichthyes; order Rhinopristiformes; family Pristidae; genus Pristis; species Pristis pectinata. The sequence continues at coordinate 39,226,318 of NC_067417.1, forward strand.
TTGATCTGATTTCTGCTGAGTAGAAGAGAAGATTAAAGAAAGCAGTTAACAACCCACACTAAAGAGACTAAGAATAAACTTTATAGTCATCATTGGATTACAAAGACGCTGTATGTTGCAGGAAGCATTTATGGGGCAGACATCAGGCTTTCTCCACAAACGAGCTGAACAATTTTTGTCTACTTTGCACTGCAGTACAAATTAACCGCAATCTTCTTCCTCCATTAGTGTGAAATAAAAACATGAAATCATCCTTATATAATAGGTTGAAAGCTTACCTTGGGTGGACAGAAACACAGGTGTGGGTCACAATCAGCTTAGCCATAATCTTAATAAATGATTAAGATTTAAGATTAAAGATCAAGACTCCGGCTTTTAATTGATGTGTGGCATCGCCATTCTCTAATCACAGAAACCTCACACCAAAAATTACTCAATCTTCTAGATTAAAGTTACATACTCTAAATATTTAACCGCATTGCCGGACTGGTTTCATCAAATGCGCAGGAATGTAAGAAGCTGCAGTCCAATGCATCACGGGCACATCCCTCCCCACCATCAGTGAAATCTACAGGAGGCACTGCCTTAAGAAGGCAACATCCATCATCAAAGATCCCCACCATCCGGGCCATGCCATCTTCTCATAGCTCCCATCGGACAGGAGATACTGAAGTCCCTCATCAGGTTCAAGAACAGCTACTTTCCTTCAACCGTTCAGTTCTTGAACCAACTGGCACAAACCTAATCACAACAATTTAGTAACACTATGACTACATTGATCACTTTGCACTAAAATGGACTTTTTTTTGTTCCAGTTGTGTTCTTGTAAAAATTGTATATAATTTATGTTTTTCTTATATGATGCTATGTGCCTGTAATGTTGCTGCAAGTAAGATTTTTATTACATCTGTGCATACATGTATTTGTGCATACGACAATAAACTCGACTTTGAATTGTTTAGAAAAAAATAGCTTATATCTCCAAACTGTAAAAATTGTTATTTAGCAAGAAGTGTGAAATTAGCATGCAATATCTAACCTGGGATATTAATAGAAAATAATGCATATTATAGAGGACTTCACTCTTAGGCCAATAAATGTTTGGAGTTATTTGTCACATGTTCACGGACAGCAGGTTAAAGTACAGGCCAGCAAAGCTGCATTGCAAGAGTGATAAACTTTATCGGTAAGATTTGCTTATTGTTGGGAAAGATAACCACTAAGTTACTGAAGTTTAATAATGGTGACTTGTTAACACCCTCTGGAAAAACAGCAATGACTTCAACCAAAAACCTGAAGCCTGCACCATGCATGTGCTACAAAAGAACACAAGAAAATAGGAGCAGGAGTCGGCCATCAGGCCCTTCAAGCCTGCCCCATTTAAAATAATCTTGGCTGATCTTTGCTGGCTTCGATTCCTCTTCTGTGCTATCTTTCCATATTCCTTCCTCAACATATCAAATATTCATCCGCCATTTTAAATACTTCTAATGATCCACATGTGAAATGTTGATTTGCATATCTTCAAATCATAACCATTGCTCCTATTCTTCAGTGAAAATAATTGAGCTGTTGCCATTTACAGTTCCTCCAGATTCATCATTTCTCACTTGACCCACCACCAATTCTTTGCACAGTTATTTAGTCACTCTTTTACAGACCTTCCCCTAGTCCCCATCTCTGCAGTGGAACTAACTTTCTCTATTTCAACTGACGTGTTAACTTTCATCAAATGTCGCCCGACCGACCCAGCATTTCCTGCATTTGTCCTAATTTCACTCACAACTTAAAAAAAAATTAAAGCAATAGTCATGACTACAAAATAGCAGGTGTATAAACCAAGAATAAGTGTACAGTCAATACATACCGCTGAAATATATTGGCTATTTGAGAATCGAGGTTTATCTTCCTTTGGAGAAGGAGTAAAAGAACTGTGCTTAGATTCCAGGAAAGAATACGAGGCAGATACATCAGAAGGAGATCCTGTCTCTTCAGACAGATTTTCAGGAAGGAGACTGAAGACGCAGCCACTATCAGACCCACTTGAACCACTACCAGATATGCAGTGGAAAGATGACTCTGAGCTTTCGGTTGCTTCAATAGAATCAGAAGAACATTAATTAAAATCAAAGATTATATCGTAATTGCCAAAAGGTTTTTCCTGAAACATCTTCAGAACATGGATTTAATTTAACAAATAATAACTTACTTTACTCTTCCTTTAAGTTAGTAACCAAAACTCTCGTTCTAAAGCCACAATACATTACTGGATCTTTTTGGCTCCTTGAATTCATTCATTTTGAATGATAAAATTTACTTTCAATGTTTATTTATTTTGCAAGATAGTATTCATATACAGATGTGATGATGAAAAAGATGACATTTTTATATTTCTGCAGCATATCTATTGATAATTTGTTGTAATTTTTCTTTGCAACATTTATCTGATGGGGTACATCAATACAAAAAAAGTCTACAGAATAAGTAATCCAGTTGTCAATTAATAACTACCTACTGACTATAAGAAAATAACCCACAGGACTTTACAAAGACAAGGAAAAAGAGGAAGAGGACGCAAGATTAGTTATTGAGTACCAGAAGAAACATTAACAGGTCAACACTAAGAGGGTTATTCCAAGAACCTAGATAAAATGCAGGAAGTCTTATGAAATGATACGGGTTGTCAGAGTGAATGCGTTCATCCTCAAATGGCATAACCCATCGATTGCACCATTGACCTCGCTTACTTAGTGCTCAGTTCTCTACTTCCTCATCATTCTCTTACTGATCCTCTTTAATAGTTACTACTTAGAGAATCAGGAGGCCATTCAGCCCATCACATCCACTTGGTTGTCCAGAGCGACGCTCCTGTTCCATCCACCAGCTAATTCATCTTCATAGCCTAAATGTTCAATTATTTGTTTTACCACTTGTCACTATTGCAAGCTTCACAACTGCACATATCAGCATGAACATTATAGGAGCTATTCAACTGGAACAGACATCACCCTTGCACTTTGCAGAACACACAATGATGCAAGTCTCTCTTTCTTGCAGAAGATTAATACAACAGACAGTAGCAACAAACCAAAGGATGTAAGCAGTCTAACGTGCTTAATCCCCACAAAATAGTGTCAGGTATCATCAGAAGAGCGTCACCAAGGATGTGGTCACTGGTGCAACTTCACCAGCACTTCAAAGACTCTCTCAGAGAACCTTGGTGCTCTTACAGTCTCTCACTCCTCTATGACAGCCAAACTAGTGCTGCTGCTGTCTGACTACCATGGCCACTGTTGATGTCCAATACACATTTGACGTAAACTGGAGCTCCCAAATCCAGAAAAAAAATTGCAGGTGGCAGTCTTAAAAAACCATGGAACACAAAGGACTTAATTCTACTTCAACTAATTAAAGAGCCTCTCTGTGACCAAGAAGATACTTTATATAGCAGCTCCAAAATTCACTGGCTCCCCTCCAGAAATGCATCTCATTCCCCAGTATTTCAAAGTCCCTCTCAGAGAATCTTGGTAACCTCTGTAGCATCTCTTTCCCCTCCACTGCAGCCACAACATATGCTGCTGCACAGCTACAAGGGGACAGAGCAGGGGCACCTGCAATAAATTGGGTGTGCTCCTACGTAGGTCACAGCTTAATGCCTCTGATTTGGTTGAAACCACATTAACACTTATGCAATCGTTCGCAATCAATTTTGCAGCTCTTTTTTGAAGGGACAAAACACATCATGCAACACTGTCTCAGTGTTGTGTATACAAAAAAATGTGAAATACGATTTCTATACAGGTTGTTGCTGCTTGATTTATAGCTTTACTATTAGTAATTATGAACTTTAAACATACAGTACAGCAGGGATGAACTGGCACTAACATACCTCTGAAGTAAAACAATATAAAATTAAATTAAAAAAAAAACATCTTGGGAACATGTAATTACGGGAAATTGGTTTGCTCTGCATTAATGATCTCAACTATAGGTTAAAGAGGAGCCAACGCATTCCATGAGAAGTTCCCATAGGACAATCACATCATTGTGTGCAATTTGAGAACAATGCGAGGGCAGACAATTTATGCACTCAAGTGATTGATGTCTCATGAATGAATTTAAAACAAACAGCATGAGGGAACAAGGCAACTGTGTTTAATCTAAAACGAAACTGTTCTTAAAACATTTATATATTCTATTTAAATCACATGAATTATACACTTTAAGTCTGATGACATTTAGTCATTTACAAGAAGCTCCATCATAACAAAAGATTCCCAAAAAGACAAGGAACACACCTCAAAAATGGGAACAAAGTCTCCTTGAAAAATGCAACATTGATACTGACTTAGGGAAATTCCTGGCCCACCAGCACTCAAAAGGGAGGAGCAGCCAGGAAACCAATGAGCACTTTAAGCCCTGACAGTGGGACCACATGTAGGCCACATGTAAATAGCAGAAGATGTGCATAATATCCTTAGCTACCCACCCACTTTCCCAGCAAGTGTCAGCTGCCCCTGACATTCAGAGACTGCAAATACTGCATAAAATATTCAGCTATCTTAAAACCTATAGAACTGGAATATAAACAAGTTGTTCTTGACCAAGTAAGAACACAAGAAGCAAAGACACAGAGGTGAGGACTTCCAATTTATTAGTGATGAAACACTTACTCATGGAAGGTTGGCTGCTTGTTTCATGTTCCAGTTCATCCTCCTCAGGGTAGATGTTGATATCAAATGGTCTTTCATTGGCCATTACATTGTTCACCCCTGACAGCAATGCCTGATTGGTGTACATATGGAGGTTAAGAGGTCCCAGAAGTGAAGATGAGGATGGGCCACCAGCTGAAAGACTGCCTTTACTTGAAATATTCTGTCGCCTTCTAAATGGATTTGTGTGGTCAAATAATGACACTGCAATTGAAGCCCTGGTTCGTGCTCCTGTAAGAAATGCACTTTTCTTAAATATGTTCTAATGGAAAATGGGTAATTACCATTAAAAATATAACATTTGTTCAAAGAATATTTTAATAGCTTTAAGAACAAAGCATCATTTGAAATTTTCACTGAAGTACAGGTCCTCCCCAGCTTATGAATGCCCGACTGATGTACAGCCCCATACATACAAACGAGCGTTTGGGAGACTGGCGGTATGGATTTGCTGGCTCCTGCAGGGCTGAAGGCATCTTCTGCTGTGTGGGAACTTGGCTTGTGGCCACATTTCCGACTTGCGAACTGTCCGGGTTACGAACAGATCATAGAGTTAAAGAAACAGGCCCATTGGCCCAACTCATCCGTGCTGACCAAGATGTCCATCCAAGCTAGTCCCACTTGCCTGCGTTTGGTCCAAATTCTTCTAAACCTCTCACATGAATGGAACCCTGCCGTAACCTGGGGAGGACCTGTAGACTTTCACCTGAAAAAACCAACAACTGGATAAATGTGTTAGTAATATTTAGGGTGTAAAATAGATGCAGGAGAGATATCAGGTTTAACCAAATGTACTATCTCGATTGCATTTCTTTGCCTGAATAATTGGTAGTTGGTTTATTACTATCACATGTACTGAGATACAGTGAAAAGCTTTGTTTTACATGCCATCCATACAGATCATTCTAAAATAAAAGTACATAGAGATAATACAAAGAGAAAGGCAATAACAGAATGCAGAATGTAGTGTTACAGTCACCATTACAGAGAAAGGGCCACAACAAAGTAGATTGACAGATCAAGAATTCATCTTTATTGTACAAGAGGTTCATTCAAGAGTCTTATAACAGAGGGATAGAAGCTGTCCTTGAGCCTGGTGATGTGTGTTTTCAAGCTTTTGTATCTTCTGCCCCAATTGGAGAGAAGAGAGAATGGCTGGGGTGGGAAGGGTCTTTGATTATGTTGGCTGCTTTCTCGAGACATCAGGAAGTGTAGACAGAGCTAAATGGAGAAGAGGCTGGTTTTCATGACAGGCCGACCGACCTGTGTCCACAACTTTCTGCAATTTCTTGCCATCCTGGGCTGAACAGTTGCCATACCAAGCTATGATGTATCCGGATATGAAGCTTTATGTGGTGCATCTATAAAAATTGATGAGGGGTCAATGGGGACATGCTACATTTCCTTAGCTTTCTGAGGAAGTAGAGAGTCTACGTGGTTGGACCAGAACAAGCTATTGGTGATATTTACACCTAGAAACTTGAAGCTCTCAACCATCTCCTGCTCAGCACCCTTGATATATACAGGGCATGCACTCTGCCTCACTTCTTGAAGTCAATGACTAGCTCCTTTGTTTAGCTGACATCGAGGGAAAGGTGGTGGTCTCGACACCATGCCACTAGGCTCTCTATCTCCTTCCTGTACTCTGTCGCATCGTCGTTTAAGATCTGGCCCACTCTAGTGGAGTTAGAGCTGAACGTGGCCACGTAGTCATGAGTGTACAGGGAGTAAAGGGGCTAAGGACACAGCCTTGCGGGACACCAGGGTTGAGCATAATCGTGCTGGAGATGTTGCTGCCTATCCTTATTGATTGTAATCTATTGGTCAGGAAGTCAAGGAGCCAGCTGCAGAGGGCGGTGCTGAGTCCTAGGTCTTGACATTTGGACCATTATAAACCATCATAATAGATCCACTTAAAACATATTTCTCATTTAGTGAGACACAACATCCAGATTGAGATGAATTTAATCCAGCTTCATTTTCGGTCTGTGGTATTTCAAGATTATGCAGTCATGTCACTAAACATATTTAGAGGACCTACCTCTGCCTTTCATAATATAATCAATGGCGCGATCATTGATCGCAGCCTCACTTGGTTTGATGTCCAAGAACGGCTTGTTACCAATTCCCATTGACACCATTTCCTGCATTCGGACCTCTGAAACAGATGTTTATCATGTAATATTGAATAGGAAACAAATTACCAAACTAAGCCACTGAAGTCCAAATCTCCTCTAATAAAAGACAAATTATTCCAACAACCCATTGTAATGCCGAGTCAGGTCATGAAGTACCTTTCTCCCCCGACTGAGATGAATTCCAAAGCCTTCATCCAACAGAAGAAGACATTGCATGAGGAAGCTAGATAGGAACACATATGATCCACAACAAAGACTCCAATGGGAAGCAGGGAGTGAGATTTAGTGTCTCAGATTTCCCATGACACTGTGGGTCGGATGGGATCATGTCAAAGGTGGGAAAGAAAGGGAGATTGTATTAGAGATAGCAGCCTGAATCTCGACTGCACTCATGATTGTGGTATCAGTGAGTTATTTGCTTATTTTCCTACCCCCAATATTCAAGGTTGGAGCAAAGTTTCCAAGGCTTCTCTTCACTACACACCTATTTCTCCACTGACCAGTTGCTTGTATACCTCCACCAACATGTTTATAATTTGACCAATAAAAAGCCATTTTCCTTCCCCTTCCCTGAGTATCCACCAAACTATCTTCCCCAATTCCCTTTCTGACCACCCCATACTACATGGTAAGTACCAAGAACCTGACAAACCCATCAATGCACAATTACTCTTGTGTATCCTAAAAGACATCCTGCATTTCCACAGGAGTACACAGCACAGTCTGCAAACTTTGCTTTAGGTGAATCAGAAATTGTAGTGGGTACTTGAAGAAGCATTAATCCCCTTATTCTTACATGCACCTCACCCAATACAGTGGTGGGTTAATTCTCTAATGAAGGGTGTCTATACTTCTTGTCTGTCATTTTGAAATTTGAGTTATTTTCCAGATTTGTCTTTGTTGACCTCTGCCTTCTACCTTGATGAATTCCAACATAACCCATACCACTCCTCATGCCTCCTCTACCACTCATTAATATCACAGCTATTCCTGCATTTCAAATCCTCTTTCTACTCTATTCCCAAATCCATTAATTCCCCGAGCATCTAACAATGTTCTGATTTCAACTGTGAATATACTCAACAACTGAGCTTCTGTAGTTCTCTAGGATAGAGAATTCTGAAGCTTCACAATTCAAAGAGCAAAGAATTTTGTCACTTCTGCCCTACTCCTTCCCCTATGATTGAACTCCCTAGTGATAGATTTTCCAGCACGAAGGAAAAGCCTCTACCCTGTCAATCCCTTTCAAAATCTTTTATTTCTCATTGGAATCACATCTCATTCCAACTTCAGTAATAATGGGTCAATTTTACTCAATCTGTCTTCATTAGACACCCCACCCCTCTTACCCCAGGAATAATTCTAATGAATCAATGCTGCACATTCTCTTAAGGCAAATATGTCCTTTCTTAGGCATAGAAACCAAAGCTGAACATGTACTCCCTCTATAACCTTAGCAAGATCTCTTCATTGCAACAAAGGCCAACATACCATTTGTTTTCCATGAATTAACGTACCAGATCCCGTGATATATTTACATTCTTCACAGAATCATAGAATAGTTACAGCACAGAGGCTGGTCACTTAACCCAGTGAGTTCCTACCAGCTCCAAGCAAGAATAATCTAGCTATTCCTTTCCTCACTGCCCTGCAAATTCTTTCCTTTCAGATACTTATCAGCTCTCTTCTGACACTTCATGGAAACCTGCTCAGATTTCTAGCCATGCCACAGCTAATCACTTGCTGCATAAAATATTTTTTCTTCATGTCACTTTTGGCTCTATTGCCGTTCATTCTCTGTTCCCAATTCTTTACTGTTCTGCCATTGGGAACAGTTTTTCTCTATCTAATCCACTTACATCCTTTATATTTCTGCCTTTTACTCAGCTAGATCTCCATTACTGCCAATAGCATCGTAACCCACGTGGTTAAATCCATCTGCAGCTTACCAACCGTGTCTAGTACATTTCTCAAATTTACCTACTTTAGATCTCAGCCAACTCATACTCAATCTAATCCTGTCTTAACCTGCGTTTATTCTTGTTCTGGAGTTATCCCTCTTACCTTTTGTGCATTTTTCTTCCTTTCAGTGCCACCCTTCTGTGCCCATCTCCTTGCCAAATTAGTTCAAACATCATTCCACAACACAAGCGAACTTCCACACTCTCCTGCAGTGTACGTGTCACCTCCCTCCTACACTTTCTTAAGGCCACATTTTTCTGTGCCCTCCTCATCCCTCCATATTCATTGGTACAAGGAGTAATAAGGAATTTGTCACCTTTGAGGTCCTGCTTCTTAACCTCTTTCCCTTCAATTCTACCTATGGGACCACATCCCTGCCAATGTGGACCATGACCTTTGGCTGTTCACCCACTCTCTTCAGAATTTTCTGTGACCACTCCGGGCTAATCTTAATCCTAGCACCAGGGAGGCAACATTTGGTGCTGGAATCACAGTCCAGGAAAAGTTGGGCAGCTGATTAAAGCAGCTTTTTAAAGGCTAAGAAAAGTTGAAGGTTTTGGGGAATTAATTCCACATGTTCTCTGCTCCCATAACTATAGAATCCCTTATAACTACTCCTCTCTTGGTGTCTCTTCTCTCTAGTCTCAGGCTACAGACTTATTCAGTTTCCCTAGATTTCTTGCATGGCTTTACAGCCATACCAGCACCTTGGATCAGTAAGTACATAAACTGATGTACTAGCTGTTATTCAAGCAAAAAAAAAGGAGGAAGATAGCTATGCTGTTTAGCTCCTCCAACTGGTTCTGCCATCCAATGAGAACATGGATGATATGGGCTAAATTTGCCCCATATATCTTAATATCTCTGGTTAACAACAAAAAAGAAATCAATACATTGATACAGCTCCCACTAAAGCGTGGAATGATGAATCTTTCCAAATGCATTACCTTTATTTCTGGTAGCTTGTTGCCATAGGATGCTTGTTATATCTTTTGTCCAGGCCTGTTTAACTTCTTGTGAACTTGCCTGAAGAACATAGGTATCACTTGTTTTCCGACGACGAAACCAGATTTCAAATCTTATTCCACTTTCACCACTAGTTTCAGTCAAGCCAATATCTGCTGTCTAAAAACAGAATATTTACTAGCTATTTACTAACTGTAGTGACACACTCAATTTATATAAAATAGTTAAACGTGCTGTACTGAATGGAACATTTCTTAGTGACCAATTTCACTTTTTGATATGCTATTATGCTACAGTTCAAATTCTAATCATTTAGTTGGATTTTGCATTAAATACTCCTGTTGCTTATAATCTACATTCACAACTCTCCCAAGAGAAACACAGAATAAACCGCCACATTTTATTAAAAGTGAAACGCAAGCGTACTGTGACGTGGCTGTTTACAACCTTCATTAGAGAAGCTATCAAGATGTGATAATTAACAAAGCAACTAAATTCAGAGATTATACAATATTTTCTTACTTTGAAAGAATGCTTGTAGATATAGACATCAAATCCACCATCAATCCGTTTAGGTTTGCTGAAAAGAATAAGATCTTCAAATAGAAAAACATGCCGTAGGTACTTCTTGCGGCCAGACCAGATGATGAATTCGTCTTGGCGAACCAACTGTCCTTGCTCCTTCAAGTTCACCTGTTTTGATATAATTTAAACAAATTGCTTTTATTATCATGCCATCTACCTTCTTGCAATCTGGAAAAAAAAATCTTAGTAACTAAATGAACACATTTTTTATTAAATAAATTCTCATTTGCTGTTCTTGTTTATCCTGGGTTACCTAAGATCAATTTTCCATTGCCTGCCAAGTATCAGAAGGTTCAATAGATTTGATATAAAATCATTTGAGAAAAAAGTTCTATCCAAACGTGTGAAAGCATCTACTGAAAAACCTGTATAAATGCACTCTAACAAAAATAGATGCCTGCAAAAGAAGGTCACTCGTTGCCCCACCACAGCATAATTTACTTCAATGCTTCTTCAGATGTACATTCGATTTTAATTTATTCAGCTTGATAACTGCTTTGTACATTGAACATTGTTAAGCTTTCAGTATTAAATTGGTTCCACTAATTTTACACCAATATGCCATATTCTTCTGCATTATGGCACGGACTTTCAGAAACTGTCAATATACTGACAAGTTTGACAGCCATGGCTTGACTAGCTGCTAATGAATTTTGTTTTAGATTTTCATCAGTGGAACATTTTCTGCAGCCCTTACCTCCAACACTTTCTCACCCCTACATGTGATAGCAGTCATCATGCATGGCCTCACCACTGTGCACTGTTATTCACGATCAGGTCAGTTTGGAGAACAAATCCATAAAAGTGAATCCACGAAGTTTTTACTTACCTAGTGTGCACTAAGCTCACCAACAGAAGCAAGTTTTCACCCATTATTCCTCGTGTCACCTATCCAGCATTTTCTACACATATCATGTTATCTTTGCTTTCGTGGAGAATCCCTCTCAAAGTAGTTCCAAACTTTCATTCCCTCTCTTAAAGGCTCAAAATCTAACCAATCACTCAGTACCACTTTTCAGTCTGGATTTTTCTGACTTCTAGCTGATTTAGTTTTTAATCTGAAACTTTAACCAATGCTTAGTTAAATCCTAACAATTTATTAACAACATTTGCAAAGTACGTCAATGATAGGCTTACATCACAATCCCTAATAGCATCCATAGCCAACAAATCATTGCCGTGCTGAAGCTGAAATTTAACCATCTCTTCTGCTGCTCTGAGATTGTTCAGCTCCTGTTCCTGAAGCTCACTGCATTCCTTGATCAAGTCCTTCAGTAAAAGGGCATATTTGCTCATTCGCTGGATGGGTTTCAGCAGGTAGGAAGCCAGATTCATCTTATCACCTAGTTGTAGTTGCTTGTACTAAAATAACACAAAAACAACACAAAAACTAAAGTAAACAACAGTGCTAAAATGATGCCAGACAAATAAATAGTTGAAGGAAGGTACAATTAAAGCATCAATATCTGCTAAAGGAACATGGCTTAAAGATAGGTAAGTGAGAGCTAACAGTTTGTGGTTACAGGGGTTTTCTGTTGACAAAGAGAAAGAGATAAAAAGAGGAGTGTGGCAGTACTGGTTAACAAAATAATTACAGCTGTGTGAAGGAATGTCGAGTTAGAAGGATCAACAAATAAGGCTACAAGATTTGAACTAAAAACACAGTCCAAAGGAGGGAGAAGAGCAAATTGACAGAACTGTGGAAAAGAAATACATGGGGATATAATAGTTTGCTGATGATGCTAAAATAGGCAGTATCATAGACAGTGAAGGTGGTTATGGAAAGTTACAGAGGGACCTTGATCTGCTAGGTAAGTGGGCTGACAATTGGCAAAGTGTGAGGTGTTGCATTTTGGGAAGTCAAACCAGGGTAGGACTTGTACAGTAAATGGTCAGGCCCTGGGTAGTGTTGTGGAATAGAGGGACCTAGGAGTACAAGTACATAGTTTGCTGAAAGTGGCGCCACAGGTAGACAGGGTGGCGAAGAAGGCATTTGGCATGCTGGCCTTCATCAGTCAGGGCACTGAGTATTGCAGTTGGGACGTTATGTTGCAATTGTACAAGATGTTGGTTCGACCGCACTTGGAGTATTACGTACAATTTTGGTCGCCCTGTTATCGGAAAGACATAACTAAGCTGAAAAGAATGCAGAAAAGAATTATGAGGATGCTGCCAGGACTTGAGGGCCTGAGTTATAGGGAGAGGTTGGGCAGGCTAGGACTTGGAACGTAGGAGATGGACGGATGACCTTATAGAGGTGTATAAAATCACAAGGGTATAGATAGGATGAACACACATATTCTTTTTCCCTGGAAGGGGGGATCTAAAAACTAGAGGGTATAGTTTTAAGGTGAGAAGTGAAAGATTTAAAAGGGACCTGAGGGGCAACTTCTTCACACAGAGGGTGGTCCATATATGGAATGAGCTGCCAGAGAAAGTGGTTGAGACAGGTACAATAACAACATTCAGAAGACATTTGGATAAGTGCATGGGTAGGAGGGTTTTTAGAGGGATATGGGCCAATCGTGGGTAAGTGGGACTAACTTGGTGGGTACCATACTAACTAGACTATACTCAAGTTTAAAATGTAGGGAGGGTGCAGAATCAATGCATCCAAAAGATTTTTTTATCCAGTATAAAGCAAGCCCAATAATAAAGGGCAGCAATTCTGGACATAGCTTGAGGGAGTGAAGTTGGGCAGGTGGAAGAGTGTCAGTGAGAGGGGGGGTTTTGCGGTAGGGATCGCAATTCAGTTAGATGAACATAATGATGGAAAATGAAAACACAGAACAGGAGTAAACATTCTCAATTAAGGGAATGTTAATTTTACTAGATCGATAAGTGATTTAACAAAATTGGATAGGAAATAGTTACTTTAAGGTAAATCAGTTCCAGAGCAAGGGGAGGCATTCATGGGGTTCAGGATGAAAATGTTTCCCCAAAGGAAAAGGGTGGGAGTGCATCAAGGGCATTGCGATTCTGCAATGGGATATAAATACATCGAGAGGCTGGGCGAAAACCTGGCAAATGGAGGTTAATATATGGGGAAGTACGAGGTCATGCACTTCAATAAGAGGAATCAAAAGACAGATTATATAAATGGAGAGAGACTGCAGATGAGTGAAGTTCAGAAGGACCTAGGTGTTCTACTGCATGAATCACAACAAGTTAGCAGGCTGGTCCAGCAAGCAGTTAAGAAGGCAAACAGCATGCTGGCCTTTATTGTGAAGGGGTTGGAGTTTGAGAATAGGAAGGTTTTGTTAAAGCTATATTGGTGTGGCCATACCTGCAAAACTGTGCACATTTTGTTCCCCTTACCAAAAAAAGGATAAAATAAGTTTGGAGGCAGTCGAAAGGAGTTTCACCAGGCTAATTCCTGGGATGAGAAGGTTGTTCTAATAAAAAAGGCTAGACAGTTTGTGTCTGTATTCCTTGAAGTTTAGAAGAATGAGGGGTGGCTTTATTCAAACATAAAAGATCCTAGGGGGCTTCACAGGGTAAGATGCTCAGATGTTTTCACTTGTAGGAGAACCACAAATGAGAGGCCTGTCATTACAAACTGAGGTGTGTAGAAATTTCTTCCCTCAGAGGGCAGTGAATCTCTGGAATTCTCTGTCCCAGAGTAGTGGAGGCCACTTCATTAGATATATTAGACATATATAAGTAGAGATAAATGACTACTTGAAAGATGGAGAAATTGAGGGTTATAGGCAACTGGCACAGAAGAGGAGTTGAGGCTAACATAGATGTGCCATGATCATATTGAATGGCAGGACAGGCTTGAGGGGCCTGGTGGTCCACTTCTACTCCTATTTTCTTGTGTTCTTAATAAATCAGGGACAATAAAGGAAGCTTTTGTCAATCTCTGGATCCTTAATACTGCAAAAGGCCAGGAAGAGTACAGGAAGTTTTGAGATGAAAGTAAAGGGAAATTTAGGAAAACAGAAACATGAAAAATGCTTTTAAATAAAATCATATAAATCTTAAGATGTTTTGTATGTACGTGAAGACCAACAGGAGAACCAAAAAAAAAAGCAGGACCTAGTAGGGACCAAATAAAGTGCCATAGTGGTAGAGCAGTTAGTGCTGGCTGCTGCACAGCCCGGCGACCTGGGTGGTATCTGTGCAGAATTTGCAAATTCTCCATGTGACTCAGATGGGTTTCTCCTAGGTGCTCCAGTTTCTTTCTACGTCCCAAAGCCACGCTGGTAGGTTAAATGGCTACTGTACAGCACTCCCAGCGTATGTGGATGGCAGGAGAATCAGGGGAATTGAGTAACCATAAGACGTAAGAGCAGAATTAGGCTATTCAGCCCATCGAATCTGCTCCACATGTAAGCGAGAATAGGGTACAGGAAAATAATAGGGCAAATGATATTAATGGGAATGCTCTGCGGGCTAGCATAGACCCAATGGGCCAAATTACCTTTCTCTGTGTTGTATGAAATATAAAAAAGGGTATGTAAGATTTTAAAGAATACTTTGCAACTGCCTTTACAAATCAAAGTGAACAATGTCAACATAGTTATTAAGGTGGAAGAATGTGAAACATTAGATGTGATTAGCATAGTAAAAGAGGTAGTAGTAAAAGGTTTAGCATCATTGAAAGTGGACAAATCAACAGGCCTGCATAAAATAATCCCTGGCTGTTAAAAGAACAAAGGATGAAACTGAGCGGCTTTGACCATTATTTTTCCAGTTTTCCCTGGCTATAGGAGTCATGCTAGAGTATTGGAAGGCTACTGATGTTGTACCATTTAAAAAAGGGAAAAGGATAAATTAAATAATTACCGGCCTGTTAGTTGACTTCAGTGCTGTGCAAATGAATGTGATGAATTCTGAGTGTCATCACAAGCACCCATTTAGAAAGGAATAGATTCAACAGGCTTTCTTGAGGGAAATTAATGATGTAACAATGCAAATTTTTTGAGTAGGTAACAAAGTCAGTAGGTACTTGAAGTGGTTTAGTGAGGCTTTTTACAAGACCCTGCTTGGCAGATTGGTTAAAAATGTAAAAGTCCATGGACCAAAGAGATACAATTTGCATCAAAACAAGCTCAGTGGTAGCAGACTAAGGGTAAAGATTGATAAGAGTTTCTGCAGCTGGAAGGATGTTACTACTGGGGTTACACAGGGCTCAGTGTTGGTCCTTTGCTTTTTGTTGTAAAAATTAATGTTTTAGTCTTAAATGTAGAGGACATCTTAAAATGTGCAGATGTAGTTGAAGGGCTGTGACCTGCAGTGGTACAGACCCAGTGCAGGGTGGTAGAAAAAGGCTAGGTTACTCTTGTATGACTGGCTTGTTCATAATGGGTCAAGTAAATTTTGATGCTGTGAAAATAGCAACTAATCAAGTTTTGAAGCACCATGACATAAGTACCTCATTAAGATATGACCTTAGAAATAACAAATCCTCAAAAACACCACTGACTCTAAACAAAGAAGAATCATAATAGGACAGTGTCATCAGTTTGCAACGGTTTTCCTGATATGATAATTCTGAATTATTTTGTGTAACATATGAAGAGCTTACCCTGAAAAATGTGTTCCCATGGCTGGCAAGCAGAGCATCAGATTTTGGTTTGTTCTTGCTGTACAATGCATACATGCGAAACTGGTCTTGCTGTAAATGTATTAATTAAAAAACATTATTTCTATATATGTCTTTCTACCATTTTTCATAATTCCCAATGAAATATTGCATACAAATTAAAATGATAATACAGCAAACCAATTCTGGTGCTGTCATTGTTGCATATTAAAATACAGAATTAAATCACTGAATTCACTGGCATGTTTAAATTAGAAATAAAGGAAACAAACTGATTGCTAGATTAAAATTTTAATTACGCTTCAAATTTTATTAATTAAATGTCTCAATGCCCTCAAGATTCCTTATTTTGCTGTTAGGTTTTTTATTTTTTTTATATGCTGGTGGATCATTGGTGGAAAAATCTTGGGAAACTAATAGTAGGCAATAATGCAAAGATTTAAATTAATAGAGTTGAAATTTATTTGTTGAAGCACTTGATCAATTGATTGTTTTTGTACTTGCTCTTTGTAACTATTTTGTCTAATTCTGTTTATGGCTCCAAATGACAGGGTGTACATCTAATTTTATTCCTACATTTTTGGCGATACTAACTTTTGTTAAATACTAGGTTAGGCACAATCACAACCCCATCTAATTTATTGTGACTTTGTGCTGAATGCCTAGTCTTTGCTTTACATTTTCCCTGGGAATCCAGCTGAGATGAGATCAGCAGAAGCAGAAGGACCATTAGTGTTGCTACTCAATGGATGTTTGCAAACTGCGCCAATATGTTGCAAACTGCCTTTCAAGTGAGTTTTTGCAGGGGTTCACACTAATATTTGTATTGAAAAGGCGTAGATAATTATTGTATTTAATAAGTAAGCCATTAGTAAAGAATGCATACACTTTTTTGGCATTTGAAAATTACTTGTGATGGCAATCTATACATTTAAATAAATTAATTTCCACTCCAGGCAACACATTATTGTGACTATTATTACTTGTTAACATTGCTATGCAACAGGCATAGCGTAGAGTGTTAAAGGAGCTGTTCAAATATTTATTTCTCTTCTCTCTCTTCCCCTCTTCTCCACAACTGGGATTCTACAACTTAATAATCAGTGACAGCTAAGTACTCAGTTGTCAAGGCACTCAAACAGAAAGGCAAAATTAGTTCCTAAAGATCATTTCCCAATGGTTTCATCTCCAGTACTGTTTGCAATAACAACTGGCGAAGGGAACTGGCTTGATGCTCAAAGATTAAGCTGATAGCTGCAATTTCAAAACATAAAGCAAACTTAACAATGTGACATTCACACTGAAGACTTTTGTTCAGAGACAATATATGCAAGAAATATTATCACACTGAAAGCACTACTCTGATCTACATTAAAACACAACTCCTCACAAGGAGTATGAGATCAAGAATTTACTTGTGTAAGTCCAAGATTATGAAACCAAGATGAGAATAAAGTGGGTGAATTTAGCAGGTAGCCAGTTAAATGGAAGCCAAAGATTTAATTCCTTTAGCTTTTATGATTAATGCATTTTTATTTAATTACAATATATAATTCACATCAGTGTTAGCTCTCAAAAAACCAAACTGCATCAGAACTAAAATCATCTCATTTAACTGTCAATTAAATGGAAGATGCATTGAACTACCAATGGAAGATATCCAGCACTCTACTCTCAATGCTATCAAAGCTTCGGTCAGTGGATATTTCGCAACTGCATTCGTTTTTTGAACTAGCGTTGCTGTAGTTCCTTTACTGCAACTTGCTTCAGTGAAGCACTAGGTGCATTTGATCAAAAGGTAACATAACCAATTTGAAATTTGCAATATTTACCATAAAGGCACACTGGGATTTAGAAGAATCTCAACTGCAACCTAGCCCAAATATACAAGTTCAAATTACCTCAAAACCTATAGATCACCTCAGCAGCTTAATTACTGAATACAAACAGAAATTTTCCTATCTGGTAATCCTCTGAAACTGAAATACTAATGCATTGAGACCAAGCTACAAAAACAAATCAGGAGAAGCTCATTAGGTTGTGAACATGCGATTATCTTTTCATTTGCAGTCAATATTCCTACCGTGCTAGACAAAGTCAGAATAAGATTATGGAGTAAAGGAAAGACAGATAGGTAGTGAATGTGGGAAAACATAAAAGCTCCTTCCATTCCCTTAAGACAGGCCATTGCATGCCATGTCTCAATGTATTAGTTTTGAGTTTCACTGTTTTCAATGGTGCAAGCTCTATGAAATTCACAACAGACAATGGAACCTTTAAATTACAATAACTGCACTACTCTGGTAAATGGTAGAAAAATTCTAACAGGAAAAATATTGTGAAAATACATACACAGAAGGTAATCTTTACATTTAAAAGAAATCTTAGTTATGATTTGCAAATGTTATATATTACCTACATTCATGCATATATATGCCAGATCAAATGTGCAGTCTCTATGAGCCACGTATGCAACCTCTATAATTATCCAAATATTATATATTTCTGATCTATACCCTGGTTATCCTCTTTTCATCCACTTCTTATTCTTCACTAACTTTGTCTGATTGTCTTCTTTGCTTTTCATGACCTTTATTTATTGTGATATTTTTGAATCTTTTTTACTTCCCCAATGTTTTAGTTAATATTTTTTCATTGTATATACTTTCTTATACCTCAATCTTACATATGCTCCCACATGGTCTGAATTTTTAAATCGCATCTTACTTTGAAATCCCTGGATAGTGCCTGAAATACCTGAACCTGTCAGTATATTCAGGGGTTCTGAAGAATTTTGAGAACGCACCAAGAGCTACCAGCTGTGGAGATGACCTTACAAAGTCTAAGGGTGGAACAGATAACAGTAGGTAATGGCCATGACCTAAAATACTGAAGAAAAGGAATACCTCGAGCTTAATACGACTGGGGCAAATTTTCAGAGATTAATAGGTGGACGAGAGGTGAGAGTATGAAGGCATGGGGCAGTACCATGTGAAGAGGGGAGCTCTGGGATTGGGGAATACTGGAGGGTCCTGTGATAAAGTTAAGCACTTTCCTCACATTTTATCATGGTTATTAATATTTTACATGGTTTTACAGATGGCAAAAAATTTAATCATAGAAAAAAAAGTCAAGCTTGTTTGGTTATACTTTAAGCTCTAAAATATGGATGATCAATAACAATTAACCGAAGATTCGTTCAAGCCATCCAATTCAAATATAAGCCTTTTTGATTGTGTGTGTTTAACTGGCAAAATTATTTTTAAAGGGCACATTTTAAATTTCCTCTACAATCAGAGACAAAAGTGAAATGATTCCAAAGCACAACTTTTCTGAAGCTACCAGAAATAGGCAAACGACTGAGACGCCAGAAGATGTCTTACAGTAATAAGGGAATTCAATTCACTTAGTTACAAATTATTTATATAGAAGGATAATATCACACTCTGGGCTCTAGGGGATGAGACATACTTAAGGAAGTAAGTTGAGATCCTGGACCAAAGCACATTATCCAACCAATAGAAATGTGTAATAGGGAAGGAGTGCTAATTAGGATGCAAGCAAATTTACAACATTTGTAAGCCATTCATTCACTTGACGTACAACAGAGCTTCATTGCATAGTGAATGGGGGGGGGGGGGGGTGGGATTAAGTTATTAAGTTTTAATGGGAGGTGGCACGTTCACGTGGGAAGGACGAGTTATTCAGATCAATCGGTAAATTTTGATTTTCATTTCCCAGAACTCTTTAAACTTCAGAATCATCCCCATGGAATGGAAGGTAGCAAATAGTATCCCACTGATACTTAAGAGAGGAGGCACAGAAAAACAGGGAACAAGTAGATAATTAGCTTGACATCAGTAGTAGTTGAAATGCTACAATTTATTAGGAATGTGGTACATGGTTGGCAGAATCAATTATGAAAGGGAAAATTCATTTTACAAACTTATTAAAAGCTTTTTTATTAACGAATGGGATGGCCAAGAGGGATGTACTGTATTCAGTTGTCAAAATACAATCAGTAAGATCCAAACAAGAGGTAAAAAATTTGGCCTTACTGGATTGGGTTTAATATGGACCAAAGGTAGATTGATGGATAGAAAATAGAAAGCATGAATATGTCATTTTCAGGTTAACATGTTGTGACAAAGACAATACAACAAGATTAGCTATCTATAATTTGTAATTGCAAATAGGAAGGGATTGATGATACAAACTTAAGTAAAAACTAAAATGTGAAAAGGATACAAAGAGATTACAAAAGGATAAAGACAGGTTAACAAAATGGGCAAACAAAAAGGAGAAAACAGAATAAAAAGTGAAGATGCGTGAATTACATACTTGGTAGGAAAAAACAAAGAATGGTGAGATACCTTGGAATCCTGATACAATAATTACAGCAAGTTAAAAATCAGAGTAGAATTGATTGTAAAATATGACACGAGTAAAACTAAGGGTATAAAAGTTTGCTGGGAACTGAAACAAATAAATGTCCATTCCAGAAAAATTCCACTACATGTAAAACATAATAGCCTTGAAGCGACAAGCTAACAGCACTTGGCTACCTGCTAAATCTGCCTTACATTGAGTGAAACCCCACCAACAACTCCCCCAGTGAAGCCAGCCCTCATCTGATCATAAATATTACAGAGTGCTTTGACAGGCAATCTCAGTCTGACCTGGCTATCAAAGCCGTTGAACACATTTAACATTTTGAAAACTGAAAACTGTGGAAGCAGGTTAAGCAGCATCTGTGGAAAGAGGAACAGTTAACGCTCTGGGTCAAACACCCTTCATCAAAACATCCCCTTCCTAGTTCTGATGAAGAGTCTTCGATTTGAAATGTTAATTCTGTTTCTCCTTCCACAGATGTTCCCTAATCTTCTGAATGTTTCCAGTTTTTACTTCAGATACTTCCAACATCTACATTATTTTGGTTCTCACTGAATGCTTTTAATGTCATTCATATTCAAAAAGTATTTAACAAATAAATATATATTTAAATATTTTAACACTTAAAATGATTATATACTGTATACTTAAATTAAAAAAATAAATTACCTAAAACTCATCTTCCTCTTATTGCTGTGATGATCAGTTACCAAAAATCTCAATTCTCAAAAAGCTCATCCATATAAATTTAGCTTACAGAAGTAATCAAAGTGCTGACAAAATATTTGAAACAGATTTCATATTTTTGACCCATGCTGCAATCCAAATAACTTGTATCAATTAACAGGCACATAAGAAAATCCATTTCAATGCTTGCCCCAAATATTCAACAGGACTTTTCTATCCAGAGAGCTGTTCTCATCTCAGAAACATGAGATTTACCTTTAAGTTCTTTCCACTCATTGGGCTGCTGGGTTGTGCTTTGTGGACAGTTTCCTTCCCACCTGAACTTGATCACATAAGATATACAATCTTCAGACTGATTTTTGCAGTGACTGAACTATTTTGCAGTGGACAAGTACCAAGGAATCCAATTAATATGATCTAACTGTTCTCATTACAAGCTTTATGTTCTCTAACCTTCAACCTTTAATACTGAAAAGGTTGCTCTTTCACGCTACTGTCCCTAATCTTATTTGGACATTATCTTTATGACTATTAATTCCAGGACAATGAACAACAGTGCAATGTCAAAGTAAGCCAGTCTGATTCTTAATCTTACACAGGGTATCTCAGATCTTACCCAACATCACTATTTTGAACATATCAAAGTAAATCAGTTTTCTTATGATTATCTGTAAACTAAGCATTTGCTTACATGTCTGAGGAAGCAGTGGCTGGCACGTAATGGATGATTAGTACAACTTTCCAGTTCTTTCAGGAAATACTGGCTGTGGAAATTGTAAACCTTCTCTAGGTTTCCAAAGATAACACTGCGTTTCCCTCGCAGATCCTGAGGAAGATCAAAACGCTCCATCTCTGGGTAGTAATTATCAATGATGTACCTGAGAGATTTAACATACTCGCGTTCTGTTGCAACCATCTCATCAATGATGTGTCTAAGTTTACTATAATGAGAAGAAAACATGTGATTGTTAAGAAATGATTCACAAAGAGTAGTCCTGAATATGTTAACTTCCAGAATTTATACAACTCCCAAAAATTAGCAGTACACAGACCATAGAGTTAGATAACCAAAGATTCAACCTTTTGTTGGGGATAGTGAGAGGATGGGAACTTTAGTCTTTCTTTTGAAAAGGTGATCATCTGATTTGGATTCAAACAACCCTTTAATGTGGTTGCCATTATAAATAATACTATATGGAGCTTTGCTTAAAGTATATTTTCTGGTCAATACATGTTAGTTTGCAGAAAATTGTTTGCAATGTACTCTCTGCTCAACCCAAATTTAATTAATTGAAAATAATGTGGTGTAAAGAACCCTTCCCAATGATTTTAGTTCAATTAACCTGAATAGATTAGTTTAATTTATTGATTGGTTTGAATTCTTATTACAAATAGATCACAACCAGTGAAACATGGCATTCAAGTTCAACTCGGTACAAGTAGAGTGAGCAGCAACTTTTCCCAAGTGATCTGAACCAAACTCATGGGTATATTCTGGAACCAAAAACTAAATGCTGCAGGTTTTCACTACAAAGTTTCTGAAAGTTTGAAAAATCTGCATGCAAGTTAAATTTCAAATCAGCGCCAGCAAAGACCCTTGAGAAACATGTGTTACTTCCTTCCATTTGAGTACATTACCATTACCCTTATGTTCTAAATTCTATTACTTGATCTCTTCAATACTAATTTGCCTTAAAATCCATGACATTTAATTTTTGCTAAGTCTCTTATGCAGAACCTTATCTAAAAGGAATATATATTACAAATATAGGTATTCCCAAGCTATTACTACAGTCAGCTTTTTGTCTCAACCCATTAAAGTTTATCTTACCAAAAGTTAAAGTCTTAATAACTGCACAGTATTTCTCCTTTTCAAGGCAAATAATTTGAGAATACTATATTAGTGTTAGATAATGTTTCCTTCGTTGTATTAACAAAAGCTGTTCAATTAGTTTTTAAATCTAATAGTCTCTCGTTGGCTTAGCAAAACTAACTTTAATGTACTCAAGAAATTCATCAATTTTCTTTTTGAGCAACTCTGCTCTTAACAACCTGCATGAAAATTAATGTCTCCAATAAAGCAATTATGCATTTTCTACAAACCTCTCCAATCTTTAAACCGGTATCACATTACTGCTGCTCTCAAGATGCCTGAAGACAACATCCTTTGCAGTTTTAGGTCCTCTCCTATTTCTGAATCCAAACTAATGTACCTTAATCAACAAGGTTGCCCTCCCACTTTTCTTGTTTCTCCACACTTTCTAAAGATTCTTTTTAAACCTAGAATATTTAATTCTCAATCATGTTACATTTATAGCCTTTAGTAATGGCTACCACGTGGCACCTAGTTTTTGACCTTCCATCTATAAACTGTTCAGTTTTTTAAGTTTGTTTCTTCCTTTAAGGTCCCCCTTTACTAGAAAGGATCTTGGGTTTACAGTAACACACACAAAATGCTAGAGGAACTCAGCAGGTCAGGCAGCATCTATGGAGGGAAATAAACAGTCGATGCTTTGGGGTCGAGACCCTTCATCAGGATTGGGTTTACAGTTGTGTGGTAGGCTGGGGAAACTGGATTTGTTTTCCTCATGGCAGCAAAAGTTGATGGAGAGTTGTTTAAATTATGATGGAGAATCATAAAGTAAGTGAAGGAAAACCCCAATGCTTGCACAGTTAGTACTCAGATGGTCCAGGAATAAAGTAACTGCAAAAAGAACCAGAGGCATCAAGTGGACTAACTTTTTTCTTTAAAATAGAACAAATTGTTAAAATTTATAATGCTTTTCCTGACATGGTGGAAAAAACAGGTTCAATAGGAGCATTCAAGAGGTAAACAGACAAATTAAAAAGAAAAAAATGCAGGACTATGGCAACAGGAGGATAACTGGATCCTCCACAAAAAAACTGGTGTAAACTCGATGTGGGAATAGCATCCTACTGTGCTGTACTTTCCTGATTCAATGAATGCGAGCAATGGCCTGGATGGTAGTCAGATATTTCTGGCAGTTTAATGCTCCCAAATTTATATTCACTGTATATGAAGAAAAACTCAATACAAAATATTACTCCTCACAATTGACCTAAAGAATTCTTTAAGATTTGGTGGAGGAATTATGAACCAAGAGCTGGTGAACATGATAGATTTATTATAAAATAAAAATGTTGACTACTTCTCTTCCCACAGATGTGGCCTGATCTGCTGAGTATTTCCAGCATTTTCTGTTTTTATTTTAGATCTGCAGCATCTGTATTTTTATTTTCATGATATATCTATTATGTTTAGTATGATGATTCATAGCAGCTAATAATGGGCACTTCAAAGATGGGCACCTAAGTGTTAATTTTATCCACGATTACACAAACTTCATTTTAAAAGTGCTGAATAATACAGAAAATTGACCTGAAGCATTGACCACAGATGCTCCTCGACTTGCTGAGTATCTCTATCACTTTGTTTTTATTTCAGTTAACAAATCTGACTTTGGTAACTTGCTCTGGTTACTTTTAAATGTGTTTACTTACATTTTTTTTTAAATTGCTAAAGACCTTCTATTACAAAGTGCAATTAAATATAAATGTCCCTTTTTCCAATGGCAAAACCTCATACATTATTTTGGTTTTTAATAACAATGACGCCAAAGCAGCCAAAAACATTCAAAACCTAATGAAAGGTCTTCAACCTGAAACATCTTCCCACAGATGCTGCCAAGCCCGCTGAGAGTTTCCAACATTTTCTGATTTTATTTCAGATTTGCAACATGTGCACTCTTTTGACTCTTTAAAAACCTACAGAGCCAAGTTCATTAAAACACAATATCTATGTTTCCTTTTTAAGTAGCTGTCTCCACCTTCATCCTCCCCTGCCCCAGCTTGCTTCTTTTTTTCCTCTATCTCCATCCATCATCCACCTGCCTCTGTCTCCCAACTCCACCCCTCCCTGGCCTGTCCAACCGTTCACCCCTTTCTGTCCACCAATCACCTTAGGGTCCTGTTTCACCACTCCCCCTCTCCTCTTTAAATTGGCCATCTCCCCACCCACTCTCTACATCCTGATGCAGGGTTTTGACCCAAAGCTGACAATTCCTCCCTCTGCAACAGCTGCTGCTCAACCCACTGAGTTCCTCCAGCAAATTGTTTGTTGTTTCCTTTTTAATATCTGCAGGACAATTAGTCTGAATTTAGCAAAATGACTGCTTTAATATATTATTTTCAGAGCAATTTTCATTCTCTATTGACCCTTAACCACTGCAACTGATCATGTTTCACATTTTAGTGTGAGATGGGAATGACATCACATTTCTCTCACTTATTGGCGTCAACTTCATAAATTGGTTGTAAGAACCAAAAGGTTTCCTGCTGAGAACAATTTAAATAGGTTTTATTTTTCCCAATTATACCATTGGAAAATCTCCCAAGAGCTTTAAAGCTCTTCATTATTGGCTACCTAGATTTGTTTTCACAATGAAATTGATAGGTAAGCACTGAATATATTTCCAAGTATTCACTAATGTCTAGGAACCAGACGATTAATTTTCATGTTTAAATCAAAGGAAAATACATCAGGTTAAAACTAAAGCAGTATTTTTAAATTAGCATGGTGCTGTGCAGTGCCATTTCTCATTTTAAACATAGAGTCACTTACATAGTTCTCAGAGAAATGCACATCCTATATTTTGCATTGTTCCAATACTGTAGACAATCACTATAAAGTTAAAAGGAATATAAAAGCTAAGTTGACTACTCCATCAGTGATTGCACTTCAACTGGTGATACTGCAGAATACAGAAGCAAAGGATCCAAATTCAATCTTTGTGTTCAATAGTTTGTATTCAACTACCAGTTTCAACCAGGTCATTACTGAGTATAACTGCAATCCCCAAGGAAATGGGAGGTAATAAATAGTTGCATTCTTACTTCCAATCCCAACCCATTGAAGTCTGCTTGAAATTGCACACATGGCTATCCATCAAAATACTGATTATGAACTAGCACTCAATGCTTTTATGAGTGACTGACACTCTCTATTCAGGTTCAGAAATTATGAATGATCGCTTGTTCAAAATATCAGAGAGCTTGTCATATGAAAGAAGCCAAGAATTTCAAAGTAATCTTTTGAAGATTTTTTCCAGAGGGCTTTTCTTTAAAATTTCTCTCTCTCTCACACACACGCACACACAGATGAGAGTCATAATCATTGAGAAAACCAATTCCTTTTAAAGAAAAAAGAGGGCATAATCAATATAGGTAGTATTTGAGGAAGTCACTGTACTAAGCAACTCTGAATATGTAGCTGTTACTGGGAAATGACGGTAAATATTCAGAACAAGTACACACTTTCTCTAAATATTTCGTGTCAGTGTAATGTTACGGCTTAATTTAAAGGAAGCTATTTCTTGCTGTGTTTGTCTGTAAATTTACACTACTCCTGGATGAATTTAATACCCACCTAACCTTAGCCTTGGCCTCCGGTAAGGGAATATAACTTCTGTGACCTTCTGCTTGGTTTTCAGTCCAAATGAACAATGGTTGCTGTCTAGAGATACAAGGTCTATCATTAAGTTCAGTGCTGCTCACTTCAAGCCCTTTAATGAACACTCCCGTGTTTCCATGCCTTGCAGGTTCAAGAGAAGTTCTTTGACATGAATTGTACCTGAAAGTCTCATTAGGTGAACAGTCAAAACTCTGTGCTTTCCGCAGTAGTTTTTTCTGATGTTGATTCTGGTACTCTGGCACTGAAGAGCATCTAGATTTTGTGTGAGAAAAGTTAACATTGCTTTCACAGTTGGCTTCTTTATCAAACGTACTCTGCAGATGTTTGCAAGCCTCTGGTGTTGACATATGAACAGAGGCACAAACTCTTCCTCCTCCCACTTGATCAAAGTCCTGGTAACAAGCAGTAGAATTTTTGCTGGGAATAGTTTCAGGTACAGAAACTTCATTATTTATGGTCCCATAACAAATGTCTGATGATTGTGTTAAGAATTTGTCTTTCTTCCACAGACCACAATGTGTTGATCTATTGCTTGGAGAATAAACACTATTGTTTGAACCTGCAGAACCTCGTTCACATTGTAATTTTAGCTCAATACCATCTGAATGCCTCCTGGGTTCTACACTTAAATTCTCATTTCTCATACTTTCAAATTCAGGAAGCTTATGATCTGATGGCAATGACTTTCTGGTCCGCAATGCAGCTTCTAGTTTTTTTTCAAAGATGAGCTTTGTCTCTTGGCATTTGGACCAAGCAAACTTCCACTGTTTCATCCCCTTCTCATTTTTTAATTCACATGCCAATTGTTTCATTTCTTGAAACTTTGCATCTGGAATTTCAGGATGTTGACAATGATGATTTTCCAGATATTTTGCAATAGGTCCACAACGTTCTGGCGAACAGCAGTCATCCATACTGATGCATGCAAGGTGCCGCATACCTTGTAGAGCCCACTCATAAGCCTGTAACAAAGACAAATGAGCTTAACAGCCAAACCCATAATAAAAGGCAACATTTCTTAAGATTGAGTTCAGGTCCACACAAAAAGAATACATAAAATAGTAAAGAGCTCTGACATGAGATACGTTAATGACTTTTACAAAGATTGACACAAAATAAATATTTGCAGCATAATTGGTGACAGACAGAAAAAAAAACTCAAAAGTTACTGAAGTAAATACTAGTAAAAATGTATCCCGTTACCACAGACTTCCGAGTGAGCTGATATATTTTCCACAAAATGCTCGTGGAAAAAGGCACTTTGATTAGGGAACAATTTTATTTTAATACATTATACAATATGTAATAATCCATATTCTGTAAGTGTAAATAAACATACTTAAATTTAATATACTAACAATTTATTATACTTGTTCAGAAGGTGATAAAAGTTTTTTTTTGCTCTGACAAACAAATCTCAATTGATTCCATGAAACTTAAAACATGAACATCTTTAATTTGTTTTACAGCAGATATTCTTTGAATTTAAAAAATATATACTTTTGGGACATGGGTGTCATTCACCTTGAGAAGGTGCTGTTCAGGGCTTCCATGAACTGCAGTACTGCTTCTGGTGAAGATATGCTGCTGGGGTAGAGAATTTCAGGACTTAGATCTAACAACAGTGAAGGAACTTAACTGGCTACCATTTAAATATCATTCATTCTGCCCAGATCATTTTTTATGCAAATTCTCTTTAAATTGTGTTTCTGGATGATAAAAAGACTCTGCACAGGGATAAAAACATTTGTCCCAAACAAGTCCTCCTCAGGTTCCATTCCTGTGAACTGTTCGTAACCTGGACTGTTTGCAAGTCAGAAATGCGGCTGCAAACTGGGTTTTAACACGGCAGAAGATGCCTGCAGCTCTGTAGCAGCTGGCAAATCTATCCCTCTGGTCTCTCACGTGCTCATTCATATGTACAAGATGTATAGTCTGCATTCGTAACCTGGGGATGACCTGTAACTAAAATAATGAACCACCTACTTGGTTGGAAATAAAACAAAGATATGAGCGTGATTAGAAGAAGCCATTGAACTACAATTCGCATACGATGAATGTAATAACAAAAAAAATCAGACCTGAAATAGTGATTGCTTAAAATATGTGGTAATTAAAAGGATGTGAGCTTCAATTTCAGTTTCTTGGTAATGATATAACCTTGGATAAATTGAGCTTTTGATGCTTGTTCACCTGCTTGAAGTAGGATGTGAGACACAACCTCACAATATTCTAGTTCTTAAATCAGAAAGTAAATCTGCAAAGCATTTGGATGATCTGCCTGACAGATGGCTTGGCCAGGGGAAGAACCTAACATGGCAAGAAAAAAATCACTGGGTGGGGGAAGAGGAACTCAAGAGGCAAAGACTCTCAAGCATAATTATTTAATAATTCATGAATCAGTCTTTTGATTTATGAGTAGCGTTCTGGTGGTTACAGTAATAAATGAATGAAAAATATCTATAAATAAAAAGTGAATTCTTCTACAGTTATATTTACGATTACTTTTGAAGATATTTTCCAATACAAGTATCGGTTTAAGATAATGGTAGATTTGTCAACACGGAAAGAAAATGAAATGACAAAATTCTTTATTGAGTTACTTTTGAAGCTCAGTAACCCAATCGTGTTCAAGATTCATGAGTAACGTCCACAGAGTGATTTGTGACATTTGTATTCAAAGAATGGAATTGCACATGACAAAGAAAATAAAAAGTGACTTATTCCTCCTTCTCTGATTCCATTTTAACCCAGGCCACCCATCAAAATAAACTGGGTCTCTAATATCATCAAATTCTTTTGGAGTACAGATCTCAACTTCCAGGCTATTTATTACATACCATATGTAAGATGCTAAATCCATTCAGACTCTCATCAAAATTTGTTACTGTGTCAAATCTATGGGGAATTTATAGACTAATGTTTAAGGCAGGATGTTGGCTATACTCACATTGAGCATTGCAAGCGTGTAGATAATTTTCAGTGAAAATTTCACTTTGTTCTTTGTGAATCAAAATAATAGTGAAAAATGCAGTTCACCAGAGATTAGCTCACATAACATAGATGAATGTATACAATAGGCCAGTAATAAGTATTCAGAAATCATGACGTGAGGTAAATAAACTTGTGTAAAATGCAAGATAATTAGACTTGAGAATGTGCATGCAAAAAGTGCAAGCACTTGAAAAATAATACTTCAAACCATGTAAGCCACTCACCTAGTACCGATGCATTCCTTTTGCATTGCACTGTTCCTAAATCAGTTTTAAAATCATTCTCTCTCATTTTGCAAATGACCCATTTCTGAGATACTCAACTAGCCCAAGTCGGGGCCCCCACTGACATGCATTCATCCACAAGACAATACAATACAGTCCGATTCTGAAGTGTTTGAGGTTCTCGGCACCAAGAATCACTGAAACATAATTTCTACTGTCTATTTTCATTAATACTACAATGATCAAAAATATCCCTTTAATTTACTGTCAAATGTAAGTCTAAAGAAAACAATTTTGTTCTTTGAATGTAAACGTCTCAGTACAAAGTTCTTTTAAAAAATATCATGAAAGCAGATTTGAAATGTACAATGTACTCTCCTAATTTGGTGATTTTTTTTTAATACAGGCTATTTACAACAAAAACAAAGATGAATAGTTTTTTTTTAAAAAAGTACTGCATACAAAGTAGACATTTGACTCAACAAAAGACCACGTGCACAGTATAATAGTGATCAAGGGTTTTGTAAAGCACCAACAGTAAACAACAGTTACCCTATAAATTGTTCAGTCATTTCTATTATAAAATAAACATAACCCAATCTGCTGCACATAGCCATTGCCTACCGTTAGCTGTGCTATAATGCATTAATGCCTAAGAAATTTCGAACAAATACAAACATGCTCCGACCTCCACAGATCCACGAACTGATCTCAGTCCTGGATTCTATGAGACTCCTTCTGCTGTGTATGTTATCATCCTTAACTCAGACACGGAGATGATGGCGCCCAGCAAATGTGCTAACTTACTTCCCTACGAGCCCTGCTGTATTCATAGGCAAATGCTAGGTTAAATACCAGATGGCCTTCCCTCAGTAACTAATGGAAAAGGGATAGGGGAGGGGGTGGAAGAGTTTTCTACCTCTGCACTACAAAATTACACAACAATGCAGCATGAAATAAAAGTGCAGCACTGGAATTTTAACTGGCTGCAGCTCAGCAGAGTCACAAAATTTTCAACACTCAACGTATGTTTTAACAAAAATCTAAATGATATTCAGCTTAAATCCAGAAAGATCGATGTTCTGATTCACACTAATTAGAATCATGTTGCAGATAGGCAATGTTGTTGGAGAGAGACTTCTAGAAGATTTACGCTTTGCCTAGATGTGAAAAGACAAACAATAACATAGCTGGTCATTTGAACTTTTTTTGATACTTGCAAAGTTTGGGAGCAATTTATAAATGCATAGAATGCTCTACAACTGTCAGAACTGCAATGTTTCTTAATGCTCATCTTTGGTAAAAGTCCCTTTCTAAATTCAGCTTTAATTAACTATAAACTATGACACAATATTATAGCACATGATCCCTTTGTTACTGATTTTGAAAAATGTCACCCACAGATGTCACTGATTCATTCATTTCAGCCACGAGTGCCATCTGCTATTTCCAGGTCTTCAATTCACAAAAGTGTGACTATCGATTTAACAATCAATGCAGCTAGAGGTCAAAGTTAATCATCAGTTACTTATTCAGGGTGGCATAGATTTAGCCAAGGTGTGGTGATATAGAATGACTCTTGGCCTGGAATTCAAATCCAAAGCCCTGGTGCATATGCTCTTTAACATACAAAGTTTGTTGGGCTGACTTTCCATTCATGTTACTATCCAGGCACATTGAGATAGATGGTCATCAGAAGGAAACAATCATGGTGCAAAAACTTATCATAGAGTCACAGAGAAATACAGCATGGAAGCAGGCCCTTTGGCCCACCAAATCCATACTAACCACCAAACACCGATTTTTACACAAATCAATACACAAGGGGCAACTTAGTGGCCAATTAACCTACCAGCCCACATTTCTTTGGGATGAAACTCGAGCACCTGGAAGAAACTCACACAGTCACGAGGAAAACATAGAAACTCCATACAGACAGCATTGGAGATCAGATTCAAAACCAGGTCTCTAGTGCTGTGAGGAAGCAGCTCTACTAGTTGCGTCACTGTGTCTGAATTTAATCTTTTAAACTGATTCCTGTTAAAACAAAAATCTCAATTATTTTTTGTGCACAGTTTGTGTCACTGATACAGGTTCCTCCACAAGGTGAGTTGCTGCCCTCTCCATGAAGTACCAATGATTTGGTATGAACTTCAACTACTTGTACACCATTCAAAAACTCATCATTATTTCATGACTGCTGCATCATGACATGCAAGTTGTGACCATAAGCGACAGATTCACCACAGACCCAAGCCTTGTGCAGATTGGGGTCAGGCAAGGCTGCATCATTACTCAAACTCTCTTCTCAATCTTCCTTGCTGCAATACTACATCTCATCTCTAATAAAGTTTCCCACTGGATTAGAATTAATCTACAGGATGAATGGAAATGAGTTAGCCTTTGTTGTTCCACTCAGAGGTCATTCCAAACTCAGTCATTGAATTACAGTACACAGATGAGCAAGCTCCAACCAACTAATTTAATCCTTCACTGAAGTGCATGAGAGGATGAGCCTTAAACTAAACATCTGTAAGGCAAAGATCCTCCACCAACCTGTCCCCACAGCACACCACCACCTATTGACAATCAGAACCCATGCAAAGTACCTGAAAAAAGGTCACATTCCATATTTTGGAAGCCACCTCTTCGTTCTGGCGGACATCAATGACAAATCTCACCACCACCTCCAGTGCACCAGCACACACTTCAGGTGACCCTGGAAAAGAATGTTCGTACACCAAACCTTGCACCAACTTTTGGTCTGCCAAGCAGTAGTGACTTCCAGTTTTCTTGTATGCTCTGGAATCATAGACAACGTATAATAAACCCCTCACAGCACTAGAGAAGTACCATCTATGCAGTCTCTAAAATTTCTCCCAATCCATTAGCAGATCAGACAATCAAATATCAGTCTCCTCTCCCAGGTCAACATATCCGGCATCAAGCCTCTGAGCATATTCAATCAGTTTCAACTGGTGGTTAACAACAGCCACACGTTTGATGCCAGATAGCCAAAAAAAACATTCTATTCTGAGCCCTGTCAGTGGGACAAAGGAAGCACTTCAAAGACACCTTCAAAGTCTCTCAGAAAAATTGCAACATCCTCATAGTCATAGAAATCTGTGGTCTCTAACCACTTAAAATGGAGAAGCATGCAGAAAGACATGAAGCTCTTCGATTCTCTATGAAAGGAGTTCACGGATGCTATGAAAGACAACAGAGGAGCACACAATGTTCCTAATTATCCTTCTTACTTTCCTGTCAAGCACCACCTGCCTCACCTGCAGGTCCTAAGAACTTATGGGGAACTAACAGAACTGGAATGCAAAAAAGTTACCCACAATTTCAAACAACTGCTCTAGAAGAGTGGACTTCTATTTTTTTTTAATCATTTTTATTTTTTCAATTATTTAAAACAATTTAATAATTTAAAATATATCCAAGACATTCAAAAACTCTTACGACATCTTGATAACTTTGACAGGACTGAGGCTCTGTCCCCAGTTTCGTTTCCTGTCAAAGATTATCAGGTACACTGGTGCAGGGCCTCACTGTTATGCTGGTTGAGGCCAAGATAATAATTTCAGGGCACACATTAGTATGAGTTAGAATGGAGACAGGAAGAATGTAGGTGTTAAGTCCAGGCAGTGGGTTGAATCGTGAATAGTTCAGTGACAAACTTGTTTTAATACTGTGCTGTAGCCTGCAAGGGAGATGAGTGGAAACAAAATTCATTTTTGACTGAAGTAATTTGTACTACAATGGTATGCATGCTGCAACTTCAATGATACACTTGCAAAGTATATACCTTCTAAACAATGACCTACAATAGAGGTAATTGATATAATTTATAATTTTGGGTACCCAGAAAAACCATTTGCTCTGCCAATTCAACTTTAATACATGCATGGAAGAACAAAGCTCATCTTAAATTCACAAGCAGATTTCATTTTCCATTTTTCACTTCAGCCATCTTTGTACTTTCTCTAAGCAGCAGTGAGTGAAACATGATTAGTTTTACTTTGAGTCCATACCCATCAAGAATTGGTTCGAGATTGATCAAAATCATTCTACTAAGGGCTAGCAAACAACTACTTCCCTTAATGTCTCAACAGTATTCATCATCAGGTCTTATAGAGATCCTTTTTTGAAACATAAATTTTAGTCCAGTGGAATGAAATGTCTATATTTATATACCACAATGGGCAAGATGATTTCTAATCAAACATTTAAGATAAATGTTTATCTAACAAAGCACTTGTGAATTTGCATTCTGCTGTTAGATTCTTGGACATAAGTACAAGTAACAATTAGCAGATTGGGTTGCAGCTGGCAATTGTTTCCTCTATTGCTGCTCAGCAATTCTAAATTATTTAAACAATAACGCCCAACTAAGATTTATGTTTGTTAGAAGTTAATATTTTTAATCCTCCTGCTTGAAAAGGATTAGATAAAGACAACAAATTTGTCACCGTGTTACTTAAGTTAGTAGTTAACTACATCTTAGAGACACTTCTTAGCAACAGGTTCAGTGTTGCATTTCCCTGCCAGAACTTGGAATGGCGGATTGAAGGAAAGATTCAAAAATGTTCATAAAACCTCCTTGAAAAATGCAACATCCCCACCAACTCTGGGAATCCCTGGTCCAAGATAGCTCTGAGAAGGGTGTACAAAGAAGCCCAGTGTAACTGGTGAAAGGAGTAAGCCACCTTTCAAATTACCCATCCGCCTGTCTGAGCAAGCATCTCCTGCCCCACATGTATCAAAATCTCCAGGTGTTACACCGGCCTCTCATCAGTCACCCAGACCCACAGACTGGAGTGGAAGCAAGTCATCCTCAATCCTGCAGGGCTTCCTAAGAAAAATATATGTTGAACTGGATTATGCCATACTTTCTTATTGAGAAGTTAGTTGCAGGCTTTTCTTTCCGGGTATGATGTGCTTAGATATAAACAAATGTAAATTAATTTCCCAAAATTATATTGCAATTACAAACCATACGAAGTTACCACAGTTGAAGGGTTACTAAGAGAAATGTTTTGGTTACAATTTTGTAATGCATTTGAAGCAGTTGAGAAAGAAAAAGCTTCTTCTTAGCAGCTGTGTCTCTTTACAAATCAGTGTACACAACTTGGTAGAGTAAACAGAGTTAGGTGTACCACAATTAACACTCACTCCTCCTATATCCACAACCATTCCCCCACTCTGATCCTCAACCACCATGCTACACACAAACAAAGCAATTTTTAGCATCTTCATTTGAAATTTACTGTCTCAGGATGCATTTTTAAATATCCCACATTCAAGTAATTAAATAGAAGCCCATTTAAATTATTATAATTATGTAACACTTTCAAAGCATCTTGCTTTACATAATTACCTTAGAGTAATCACAAAGTAACTAAAGTAAGTAGATGCTGAACTATTGGCTCAGGTTGCCAAGGCTTGAGATTTTGGTTTTTATTATATACTCAAAACACCATCTGTAAAATTGGCTTTAACTTGCATGGAACTATCTGCATGTACCTCTATTGCTCTCAGGAACTTTGAGACTCACATACAACCATGCACAAATGCAGAATTCCCAAAATTCCTCTCAGCTAATCATAAGCAATTTCCTGGCTACACTCTGTTGTTGGACTCCACATGGAATCCAAGAGAACAGTGCCAAATTCACACAATTTTCTAGCATTATGCTGGAAGATATATGTCCATTCATTTTAACTGATTGGGAAATCTACATGATCAATTAAAGCCACAAAGCCCATGTTGTGCAGAGTTTTACTGACAGTTTGTGGCTGGCTTTCTGAGTGAAGTTACTGGTTTAAGAACCACATTATATGAGTGCTGATCTCATGGGTAGAGATCTGACAGAGAAACGTGGCTCACCACTCTCTGAATACCCAGAGACAATACACATGCCCAGAAGCTAAACAGTACTTGAATAGAGTTTGTGAACATCAACTGAACTACTGCATTACTTTGCACAATTAGAGAAATAATATTTCATTTACCTGTATTGAGAAATTGCCAGGGATCCATTAGATAGAATTACTGCAAAAAGAGACTTGTGACTGAAACACAGCATGTCCAATTGTTGGTAAATACGCACTAAGATCCTTGATGTATTCCAGTCAAGCAACTACGTCAGATGGAAGTAACTTACAAATAAAAAAAAAACAATGGAATGGCTACATGATCATTTTTTTTACAGTGAGATATAACACTTGGTCGTGATGAGTGGTGCATTAAATCCTACCCATGAACCACATGTGGGCTGTGCAACATTAGTACCTGATCCACCTCAGTGACTGCCTAACCACCACACTTGCTGCTCCATCACCTGCACTTGTGTCAATTAAGTTCCAAAAGCAGGCTTCTGATCAAAGAGACCCCACACAGTGTGGATGAGGAAGCAGTGTGCGCAGTGGCCAGCTATACAAAAGCAAGGAACATTTATGACATTGACAGATATCCAAAAAAAATTAAACTTTATTCATTTTATTGTCACTTTAAATTGTACAGTTTCAACACTTTAAAGATTAAAATAATAATAGTTTAAACCAAATGTACTTAAACTTGGGCTCCCAATTAACTGCAAACTGCTGCATTTCCTTAAGATGTTAATTGTATATATTGACGGAAAGCTTCAGTTTTCTAATGAAACTTCCACAATAGTTTCTGTGGGACACATTCAGGATTTGGAAAACTTCTGCTGTGAAGACCTTGGACTCTGGAAGTGTTATTATACTTCAGACTCCAGAGACTTGTTCACTGTACTCCACCACCATAGCCTGCCACCTATCTCACTATCAGATCCCTGACTCTGGTTGCCTACTAACCTAAGGCCAAACCCAAAGAGGTATTTGAATACAATGAGCATTCAAAATCATGTGAGAGGCTTATTAAGGCTAATAAGCATGTTACATTGGAAATAAGACAATTTCACAATGACCCTTTGATCTATAATGCCTGCTTCATGCCAGACTTGCTGTTTGAAAATCTACCCCTTAATTATTTCAACACATTTCAAATAATGCTAGAGTTGGTAAACTATCTGAATGAAATAACAATGCCAAGTAAAATGTGCCAGTAGAATGGCTAGCTTGACACAGCAGAGTGTATGCATATTTGAGTGAGGTCATGGGTTTAAGCCCCAGTCCCGGATTTACTTAAGTGTACTGTAGAAGGTACTGTCTCATGAATGTGACATTAAACTGATGCCTTTACTACCGGGTTAAATAAATGTGATAGATTCCATTGAATTATGCAGAGCAGTGAAGATTTCAAATCCAATTCTCATCCAGTGATTCAACTGGCAACTTACTTTTGCTTTCTATCTGCTAATTGTCTGCTGCATTACTCTGCCTAATAGTGATTACATTTCAAAAATAATCAAGATTCTTTGGGAAGGAAACATGTTCAATTTTTTTTCCATCTTTCATTAGGAACATAATCCTGATCTAGAGCACAAAAAAACGCATGTTAACGAACAAAGTATGGAATAGCAGGGCACAGAGAGTTCAAATCTCACCCCAGGTTTCCAGGGAGATGACAAACAGCTGCAAAGCATTTCTGCAGTGTAAGAGATGAAAAGTGGTCAGGAAAGCCATTCTTCTGCTTTTCCTCATGGCATATACAAAGTAATTTGGGCAGCAGGCTGGGAGCAAGTTGCCTAGCTGATCTCACAACAATGCTCGACAATGGCCAAATAAATGAAAAAAAATGCAAAGAACTTTGTAAGGTAATATTTTAGTATTAATTAATTATTGCCTCAGTTTAATTTTTGAAGCTGATTACAGATAGTAGTCTAATAAAATGTACCTAATACTTCAAAGCAAAATGTGTTTTTCTTTTAGCACTTATTTTGTTTTAGCTTTAAAACAGTTTGACAGTCATTACATCACAGGAGGACAATGCACATTGAATCCTTGCATCCATTCCATCCCATTCCCCCACTACTATCCCTGCAACCTTGCAAATTTATTTCTCTCAAGCACCTAACCATTTTAAAACAAATGGCCATCCCCAATTTCACAACACTCAGAAGCAGCAAGTTCAAAATCATTACCACTTGCTGAGTAAAAACATTCTTTTTCATATTGCCCATGTATCTTTCAAATCCTTAAATCTGTATACCCTGGTCCTTGTATCATCAGATAATGTGAATGGCTTTCCTTTGTCTTCTGATGCAGCTTCCTAGGCCCTTTATCTAATATTTCCTCAGTGAAATGAATTACTCTTCATTATTTCTGCCTGCGACAATGAACTAGCATTGATTGCTATTACTGTTTGTGTTTTTGCCTATTGAAAATATATTTTGATTCTGTTACAACCTGTAAAGATTCTTAATGAAAATTATGGAAGTATGATCAAGTTTTGTTAGCAGGTTTGATGACAGAACAATATCTTTGATTACACAGAACCTAAGCAGAATAAACTATTTATTTTATACTAGTTTTGTTTGGGGATGGGGGATGGTTAAGAATAAAAATGCTCTGTTTCAATTACGAAAACAGAATCCAACCTTTAATTTATTGTGCAGTAGATAATTTAATTTTCCATCTTGCTTCTTTCAAATATTTAAAGATAAAACTAAATCAACTTGAGCACAATGGTGTAGGACTGCTTAAAACAAAAGGCAGTGCAATACCTGTACTAGAACAATTTTCCATTCTCTAATTATCACAAACTAGTTGGATTCAAGGACTTTCAAATTTACAGGTCAGGAAATTTATCTCAGATAATTTTTGATGACAATTTTTTTTACTTGTCCGTTTGTCTTGTTTGCATTTTGTCGGCCTTAAGATTTGCGGAAGGGTATTCTTAGATGGTTTAATTATAAAAATAACACCTCAAGTTAAACATATGTTATTAGAAGTGTTCTCCAAATAGAACGAAGAACTGGGAAGTACTTAAAAAGTAACCAGAAGCATGATCTGATTATCTTTGTGGATGATGCAATAAACGTACATGCAGCTGCCAGAACACCAAGATCGTGTTATAACTCTTTCTTTATTGTAATGATCCTTATTAATTTCTACAGTGATTTTCTGTGGTGAATGTTTACAGAAGGATCGCTGTACAAAAGAGTGGTACAACTCTAATGGTAATGTCTATTGCGGAAGGAAGAACTATTAGAAAACATTGAAACAAATTAATGTGAAAGTGGCAGAGTTTAAAGCATTTTACATGTAGTACTCAACACCTTATCAGTTATCAGAGTGTTTCTTTTAAATTTCAAAAGTTACATTATGGTGATTATACATATGGATTACGGCGCTTGCCTGCTGCAACCTTGGCAGAAGAGATGAATAATCTCTGAAAAGTGGTTTCTAAAGTTACAGAGGCTTTTCCATCAAAGTTGAAAAGAAAATAGATGACGCCCCCCACCACCATTTCATATGTTTAAATGCTATCAAATAGCATATTAATTTAATTGTCTATAAAAACTCTAATTTCTCTACTAGGTTATATAGCATTTTAATTGTTTCCCTCCCCCCCACCACCTTTCTTAGCTGTCTGACAGGGTATAGAATCCTGGGTGTAATAGATACTGAAATCGAAAGGCTATCCCACTGCAGTTTACAATCACAAATTTTGAAAAATTGCTTGTTAGGTGTCAAATAATTGGATAAAATTTGAACAGGTGTTCATCCACTTGAAATGCTGGGTAAGCACTGGTTGACTTGAGTAGTTTATTGAATAATTTCCTTATGTCCAGTTTATTGCATGAATCTTACGCTTTCTATAATCACTAAAAGAAACAAAGCAGCACCCTTTTACCCACCTTATCAAAAAATTCATATAATGATAAAGTCTTGTCAATCTTCAGTTTGCTTTCATCCAGGTTCTTTACAAATTCTCCAAATTGTTTTTTGTATGCCTGCAGCTTGCCTTCAAAAGCATGCAATTCTGACGACTTAAAGTCATGCCACTGTTCCAGCTTCTTCAAGAGATCCTTGCCTTTCCTACAATACCTCTATAATGAAAGGCGGACAGTTGTTAAAAATGAAGCACAATCAAATGATTAACAAGAGCACTATGTTCCTGAGAATCATAAACTTTAATTCTGAAAAAAGAGCTCATTTCATTTTCTAGCAACAATACCATGATATCCATGCACCTTATTTTAGTTAGCACAACACATGCAATAACAATTTTAAAAACATTAGCTAAATACTTTTACCTAAATATTAAGTTAAATGTGGTGTCATGCATGGAAGATGTATTTTGATTTACTAAAACTTTGAACCTTAAAGTTCCCTGCAAACTGCAATTGAAGTGTCAAAGAAATTAAGAGGTTAAATGCCTTAATTATGAGAAAGAAACAATAGATTTTACTAGAATGCTTACTTTCAGGATTCTGAAATTAAAGAAATACAGAACTGCTTTGCAAGTTAATATTCCATTGATATTTCCACTGACTTGATAGAGCAAATAACAGCAAAATATTGTAGAGTCAGAAACAGAAATAATGCTGGTCTCTTATTTATTCAGGAAGGCTTGTAAGATGTGCGAGTTTTCTGACTCAAATGTGTCAATCCTCCATCTTCCAGTAATGTTGCAAGATTTAACTTGAGAATATTTCAACATTACTATTCTGCACCAGGAATGAATCTGTGGCAAAATCATTCAAGTTACTATCTACCTGCACAGGGCCTGCTGCTCAAGATCTTTCTATCCCATTCTCACTTGTTAGAGATAATATAGGCAAAATCCCTTTGGGCTTCTGCATCCTGAAGTTGTGTGACAACATGCAGTGAGATTTTAATGGTCATTAGGTGTCAGGTGACAGCTTCTGAGGCCCCAATCTAACATGTTCTGACAGGTTTTGTCAAATGGCAAAGTTAGGGATTAAGCATTGCCTTCTGTCAAGGAATTTAAGAGTCTCACATCATGACATTTAAAAATGATTAATGTAAAAAAAATGTTTACCTTCCCTATTCTGCATCCTGAGAATCCTCATGCAAATGAATAGGGGCTCCCATCCCACACCTTATCTAAGCTGCCTTAAGACCAGAGTGTCACCACCTCAGTGTAACCAGAGAAGAGAAAGATTTATTATCACCTCTCAACTTTTAGACAATTTTAAGCAATCCTGTCTTTTCAGAATGTTATCTTTAATTTGAACAGACAGCTCTTTTGAAAGGCAACTTTAATTGATTAACACCAATTATAATGATCAATAATATTAATTTATGATGTGCCATTTACCATGCCAAGAGACTCGAGTGTAAATTACTACTCAAGCTTCTCAACACTGATTAAGGGCAATATCCTGAAGCATAAATAAGTCATCCATGACAAGTAAGAGTCATTTACAAAATGGATATTTGTTCATAGCATGGACCAGGTTGGTTGGGGCAGGGAACGTTGTGAAAAAAGGAGTGGGCAAAATAAAATGGGGTAATGGACAATTAAAGTATATCATGTGAATAACGAGTTACTGTAGGGTCAGTTCAAAATTGGTAAACAGCTGATCCAACTATCACTCTCAATTCTTAACAAATCTTGTGGGACTTTTTTCTGCTCATTAGGGTAGCAGCAAAAGTAAACAAGCACTTCGTCAGTGAATGCATAAACATATCAAGCAAGCCTAGTCAAAACCTGGTTTATAGATTTTTATCATCATCTCAGTGAATAAATAAATCATATTATCATCTGAACTGACAATTATCTGCAAATATACATGTTACAAACCTTAAAAAGGATAAAATGTTAATTTGCCACAAGCTGCAAGATGGACAGATATTTCAAAATGCTGAATGTAAAATGAGCTCTTAAATCTAAATTAACAAATTATTCTATTTTGCAATAAACTTGGTATACCAGTAATACCTGTTACATCTGTAGGTGACTTTGAGATAAGTAATTTGTATTTGAGTGTTCTCTTATGCATCCGACATGACTACTCAAGCAGATTGAAGCCAATCTACTTCTTTTCAATATTGTTGGGTAATTAAAGCACTATAAAAATGATATATGATTAACTGCAGTTTACTCATATCCCTAATGTTTTCAATCTGAAAATCAATAGGATGGGACAGTAGTGCAGTAGTTAGTTGCTGGAGCTGCGAGGCTCAATTCCAGATCAATTCTGACCTCCAGTGTTGTCAATGTGGAGTTTGCATGTTTTCCCTGTGATAACGTGCGTTTCCTCCCACATTCTAAAGACATGCTGTAGGTAAACTGGCTGCTGTGAATTGCTCCTAGAGTAGATGGGAGGAGTTAGAATCAGGGGATTTTGATGGATGTGTGAGAGTGAATAGGTTATTAAGAAAATAAGTGGGTATATGGGACTGTTGAGAATGCTCTGAGCTAGGAGTTACTCAATATGCCGAATGGCTTCCTTCTGTGTCATATGAGAGTAATCTTACTCAACACGGAAGTGTACAAAATAAATACGTTTAACCAATACATCCTTTATCCTGAGAAACAAGTCAAATAGAAGGTGAATGACACAATAACTAAATTAGCCTGCCAAAATAATTTATATCTACCTGGGCAATATTGTAAAAGTTCTTGAACTCTTCCTGTGAGCTTTGCAACAAATCCAGTGAATCCTCCAATTGATCACTCCTCTCCAGTTGCTTCTCTCCGACCTGCTCAATCCAGCTACTCACCTGACAAAACAAGGATTACAGGAGGCCTACAGAAGCTTCAACATGTGTAAACAAACTCATCTACATTCACTAAGTATGATACGTAGAAAAAGACAACAACATTCAGTCCTGGAATTTTCCAATAGATAAAATACAAGCAGGAACAAAGGATTTTACATCAAACTTATTATCTTTTTATTTTATTCATAAACAAATGAGTTCATTTGCTGCAGTACCAATATTAAGTTGGGTGCTGTTAAATTTTCTCTGTAAATATAGGATAGTATTTATAAAGTAATGAATGTTGTAGATTTAGAAAGGCTGATTACTCTCAAAACCGATATTTTGGACTCTGACTTGAAAGGAGGTTTCCAGCAGAAACTTTTCAGTCCAATACAAGACAGTAAATGGATTAGAAAAGACACATTCAGAAGGAACGACTACGATGAACTTACTAAAATAATTTAAGACAGGTTTAGAAATAAGTTCAGGAAGTCTTCACTCCAAAAGGAACCAGACACAGTAGTGAATTGGAAAATGTTAGATTTACAAATCAATGAAATATTGAAATGGGGTGACTTAACGATCTTCCTTGGGGGTTTCTCATCCATAATAAATAGGAATTATTTACAAATAGAAATAAATCTCTTTCCCATTCATAAGCTTCCATTTGTTGTGCTTCTTGTAGAAACTGGACTTGTCCACCAACATATGCTGAAATTTGTTCTCCAGCTTGTTAAAATAATAGCTGCAGATATAATAGTGGATGGAAAGCTAAAAGCCAGGCAGCTGCGTATTCAAAATGCAATTAATAAAGATTTGAAGCAGAAGGATACAGAAAGAATCGGGAATGGAAAGGGAAGAGAGCATAATAGTAGAGAAGATCACACAAGAGGTGTTTCCTGGGGATCTATTCTAGAGCCTAAATTGCTCACCCTATCTATTGCCGGTTTGAATGAAAGAATAGAAATATGTAATTCCAAGTCTGCAGATGATATTATTTGGAAGAATAGTAAATAATGATAAGAGCAAAAAGGCAAAAACAAAAGACCAAAGATGGAAGAATGTAGAAAGAATTAAAACATGAAATCAATATGATTAAGCATGAAGCTGTCCAAAGAAAGATAGAAGTCTGATTTTTTTTTAAATAATAAGAAAAAAGAAGTCATTCTTCTAATCTTCAGCAAGTACAACACAATTTGCTTTTTTACTGCAAAACATTGCCATCATACCAAAGCAATTTACAGAAACTTGTATGTGCTGCCTCATTAGCAAATATGTCCTTCATCTAAATAAGGGAATCAAAACCTTATGCGGTACTTCTGGTATGTTATCACCAAATAATGTACAGTTGTAGCAAGACTATCTAACTTCTCTATTTCATTCCTCATTCAATAAAGTATTGGCCTTTTATCCTCAAAGGGGAATACAAATGTATGGAAATTAGACTTCAATTCCACGAAGCTGTGGTCTGAAATGCTCCTGAGCATGATCTTAGTTTTTAGGACTGCACCTCAGGAAGAATATTTTGGCATTGCAGCAGTGTAGACTCACTGGAATCAAACTGTAGTTTAGAGAGTTAAATTATGAGGACAGCTTGCTTTTCTGCTGCATGTAAAAGACGTTGGGATGATCTATTTGTTGTGTTCAAAGTGTTATTCAGTTAATATGAAAAAAAACATTTGTTCCGGCATGCAAATCAAAAACAGGAATACATCAGCTTAAAATTTAGAGCTAGGCAATTCAGAAGCAAAACCATGATTGCACATTT
The DNA here is from genome assembly GCF_009764475.1 of Pristis pectinata. Classification (NCBI taxonomy): domain Eukaryota; kingdom Metazoa; phylum Chordata; class Chondrichthyes; order Rhinopristiformes; family Pristidae; genus Pristis; species Pristis pectinata. The sequence goes on from NC_067417.1 coordinate 39,270,399, forward strand.
TCCACCAAGTATAATAGAAATTTGTAACTTTTTTCACCAAAAGGCTGTGGTTTCTGATACAATTGGAGGACTGAGGCTAAGCTAGATTTTTAATAGGTAGTGATATGAATTACATATAGATAAAATGGAGCTGAAGTCCAGATCAGCTTTCAACCAAATAGTACAGCAGGCTTCAGGAGCTGAATGTGCTACTTCCCTTCATAATACTGCTATTTCAACATACAAATATTTCATTTATTGAAGTCTTTGCCTAATCACTTCCACATAACAAGACTCCAATATGAATCTATGGTGAATTCACATGAATTATTGTTCTTAAACTTGGTTCTTGAATCTCTTACCTCCTTAAACTCTCCTTCATATTTTTTGAACTCCATCAGAAACTCTAATTCCTGAATGCGCTTATTAGATAACATAACCAGCTGATGGATTCCCTCATCCACTTTGTTATACAATTCTGTAACAGTTTCAGTTGTATCTCTGTAAAAAAAAATGACCAGAATTAAATAGTTGATTACCTACAGAACTTGTTTCACTTTTCTTCTTTCTTTCATTTTCTTCACCCTACTTATCTTGTGTTATTTCTTCTATGGCAACATTGTTTTAATCAACACTGTACTTTTTGTTTATTCTTGAGCTTCACCACTTCCCACTACTTTTGCCTTCATTTGTCTCCAATCTGTACTATTGTGAATCCTAGTAACTCTGGATTGTTCACATATATTTTGCTTTATTGTTTTACTCAATTCTAATGTCTTAGCTTTATTAAATTTCAGCACAAACAGTATTAGTGTAATGAGCAACAGAATTTGTTCAGGAAGCCATCCTAACCGTATGTAAGATATGCTCAAGGAAGCTGCTAAAGCTTGAATTGAAAAACAGATCTGAACCTTATGAGTTTAGATTTTCACATATCTGAAATAAACCTTCAGAAGAAAGATTTTCATAAAGCAATTTAACCTTGTGATTTTGTTTTGTATTCATAAAATCAGAAATATAATCTATTCCATTAACACAATCCAGTGCTTCAAATAATGGTCATAACCAAATTGGCATAAACCGAGAATAACGCCTCCAATTCCATACGCAGTAATGCCTAAATAGACAGCTAGCTGGTTTTATTTCAGGTCCAAATACATCAATGCTTTGCTGATGCTAATCAGCAGCCTCAATGGGGTTACTGCTTAACTAATGAGGAGATTGCCCAGACTTCATTCATATTGTGCCAGCATCAATCGCTTAACAAAGCTGACAAACAGAGAAGTCCCTTCACACCTTCATTTTTGGAGAGCCCGATGGGAAGGAAAACAGTCCTGTTACTGGTAATCCCAAGCAGATGCCAGACTTAAGTGTGAAATTTAGGGGCAAACTGCTTGTCTGCAGTAAAAATACAACAAACAACAGAACAAGAGGGTCAGAAATGTCAAAAATAAACAAGATAAAGTGAGCCAAAATGCTAATTCACAGAAGTACTCACTTTTATCCAGAAAGTATGAAAAAAAATTAAACAAAATAATTTTACAACTTGAAGCAACAGCATGTTGTGTCACAGATATCAAAGAGTTCAATTTTTGTTGGTTCCTCACAGTGGGAAATGAAGGCCTCAAGTATGATATCCAAAGGATTTATTAAAAGATGCTTTTCCATAGGGAAGGAAGAAAATTACATGGTCAGATGCACTGAATTGATTAAACATATTATCATGAGGAAACATGCAGTTACCAATGCTACAAATAAATTATTCTTACTATTCAGAATCAGCCATTTGGGTTTTTTATTTAGATCTGCTAATATCCATTTAGACTGTATTGTTAACTACTTAAATTATATTTCAGAAAGTCAACCTACACAGCATATGGATAATTTTTTTCTCTCTCCACAGATACTGCAAATCTGTGGCTATATTGTATTCTCATTTGACAATATATTGACTATAACTTCAGGGATGAGAGTGGCTGAAGACAAAAAAGTTGGAAAACTGTGTCTGAAGAAAAGCAGGCAGAGTGGTGACCTGTCCTTGGGCTCTAGCTGGGGGGATGGCCACTTTCCTAGGGCAGAGGAGCCTTTGATTTAGCCATTGCAGTGTTGCACAACTTTTTTTTTGCAGGAGGGCCAGACTGACAAACCAAACCACTTCCAAAGACCATTCATAAGAAACATTGGTCCAAAAATACATAAAGCTGAGAATTGTTTTAAATAAAAGCTAGTTTTTCACACCTTCCTCTCAAAGGTAAAATGTTTCCTACTCCCCAGCGTTAGTAAGTTGGACCCATTTCCTCCTTGTCCACATGCAATCACCATTCTACTTCATGTACAAATGTGCATCTCTTAACAAGAGGAAACCATGGGAGGAATGATAATTCAAAGATGTTTGCAGCCAATTGTGCCTACTCAATTGTTAAATTTTGACCTTCTGATCTCTAAAAGAGATATCTGAAGTTGTAGTTAGTGCCAGCAAAATATCTGTGCCATATTCAGATCCAAATATTCCTCCTGCACTCCACACAATTCTCTCATATGGTATCACGTGCCATTTTGTTTTAAGTAGTTGGGGCAGCCTTGGTGATTTTCAGGAATTGTTGGCATCCCTAGAGCCCAACTAGCATGACAAACATCCAGACTGGTCGTAAGTGGAACACATGGGAATAAATGCTCGTCGGCCAGACGAAAACACCACAGTACAGCTCTAATAGCAAACCATGAAACTGGATAGCTATTTGCAAAGTCAGAATTTAATAACTGTTAGATCAAGATTCTGCCAGAAGTCTAAAATTTCTCATCTTTGTCAGACTAAACTTCACATGGCTCATTCACGAGCTGCAATGTTCAGCGTACAAGCCACACGTGAATCTCTGAATGGCATCTGCGTGGAATGTCTCACTTAGGTTCAAAGACATTCACTCAGAATTGTCCTTACTGATAAATGAAGTAAAACTTAGTAATAAGAAACAATAATATACTTTTGTTATTACAGTTGTTTTGGAAATAAACTATTTTTTCATTTTTATGTGGCTGCTGACCACCATCTCAAAAACTTCTCCTAACAGCTATCAATATCATGTACTTATTCACAGATGCTACTCCAGACGCATGAACTCTCATCATGTTGCAGCTAAGGAAGCTCATACTGCCACTGGGACTCATCCTGCAGCTTATAACATTTCCTCAGTTTCTCTCAGTGTTTGCTGCTTATGACCCTTTACAAGCACTGCTTTTGAAGTTTGCTTATTGATATTGATATTGGCCCAAGACCTCCCCTTCCAAACCCACAATCTCCACTAAGAAAGATGAGACTGGCATGTGCATGTTTCCCTTCACTCTGCACACTGTCATAATTTGCACACAGGTTGCCCCTTTCATTGTCACTGAGACAATATCCTGAGACAGTCTACCTAACAGCATCTGCACACCAATCGGTACCGATGGCCCCTCAGGAAAATAAAATACTAGATTTCACACTGGAATGCAAGGTATATTCGCAGTTTTTTATCTAACACTACCTCCTTTACAATCTAATCCCAAATTAGGAAAGCTTGGAAGAGGAAACTGCCCGTTTTCCCTGCCGTTTAAATAGAATTATTTATTGCAAGGTGAAGTTTAGAAATGAAGGTGATTATTTTCAAGTTGCAACTATATTAATAATTGGCTGCTATAATACAACAGCATAAAGTGTATCAGTTACCACTGCCACATGCAGGATGTGACCATCCCAGGCAAGGCCAACATTTATTGCCCATCGCTAAATGCCTTTGAGAAAGTGCTGTTGAGTTGGTTTCTAGATCCCCAATGCCCATAATACTGTGAGCAGTCCTGGAATTTAGATCCAGCCATGGCTGGATTCATTTTCTGGTCTAGTGACTCTGAAGCCCAGGTTAATATTCCAGATGTACAAGTTCAAATCCCATCTCATCACAACAGTTGAAGAATTTAAATTCAGATGCTGAAACAATATTAAAAGCCAGTATTAGCAATGGTAACAATTACACTAGTTCAGGGAAGGAAATCTTCCATTCTTACCTGTAGGGCCCATGGCAATGCGGTTGATTCTGAAATGGTCAAACTAGCCACTCATTTGCAAACATCTATTAGTTGTAAATTACTGATCAGCAAAGGAGGCAAGGTTTGGTTTGGTTTGAATCAAAAACACTCATTATTGAGTGAGAAAAAAATCTTTCCTTGCTTCTTACAATTATCCACACTAAAGGCTGCACACTGGATCAGCAACTCACAATGAGGTCTTCCAACCTGCACACCAGAAATGATGAATCTAGAGTATTTTTCCTTTAAATGAATGCCTCACTGAACAGCATGCTGGAACAATAAAAACCTTCACTACCTGTAGTTAAGTCTTTGTCATCAAATTAGAATGTTTGCCTCTTTCATTTATTCCCCATCCTTAATTGTCTGAGAGAAAAAAACGGTGAGCCACCTTTTAAATCTCTGTAATCCAAGTTGTGCAGATGCTGAAAGGTGCTGTTAGGTAGACTGTCCCAGGATATTGTCTCAGTGACAATGAAGGGGGCAATCTGTGTGCAAATTATGACAGTGTGCAGAGTGAAGGGAAACATGCACATGCCAGCCTCATCTTTCTTAGTGGAGATTGTGGGTTTGGAAGGGGAGATCTTGTAACAGTCTTGGTCCAACATCACTAAGTATGGTTAGGCAAAAGTGATTTTTTTTTAAAACAAGATCTGGTCAATATTCAGACTTGAGTTGGCCACCTCCACAAGTTATCATCTTTCCTTGACATTCAATGCCATGACTGCTGTTGAATTCACTTCTAACATCCAAGAGACCTCTATATACCATAAAACTATTTGGATTATCTGCAAAAAAAAAACTATGCCTGCAATAGGTGGTCAGAAGCTGGGTATTCAAAAGTGATTGGTTAAATTTATGATTCCCTGAAGCCTTTTCATCATCTTCATGGCATAAGCAGGAATGTGACAGAATGCTATCCACTTGAAGATCATTAAGATGAATTTATCAAAGTAATCCACATGTTTGGTGGTACATCTATTACCTTAACGATAGACTACATCCATCACTAAGCACCTTGGCAGCAGTACATACTATCCTTGAGGTGCATTGCAGACCAACCCAAACCCACAATCTTGACTACCAAGACAGAAAAGGGTAGCAGGTACATGGGAACATGACCACCTGCAGATCCTTCCTGACTTGTAAATATAATCACCATTCTTTCATTGTCAGTACATCTACATCCTGGAACACCCTATCAAATAGCATTTTGAGAGCACCTTCCCTGGAAGGATTGCAGCTGTTCAAGAATGTGGTTCTTCAAGGGAAAGTAGGCATGCGCAATAAATGCTGGTCCTGTCATTAACAGCAACATACAGAAAAAAATCAATGAATAGAAAAATATTTTACCAAGACATCTCTGGCAGCATATCCCAAACCCTTAAAGGACAGAGGCATCATGTGCCTGTGAACGTTACCATCTCCAGGTCACATAACATTCTGACTTCAGAAGTATTACTCTTTCTAGTCTATTATATCATGACATATTCAGGAATGGGAAGAATTGGGATGGAGAATAGGTAGAGAAATTGTCCAAGTGACTCTCTGGGAAGTAAAGGAATTTCAATAACAGTTTATTTACTTCCCTACCCTCTCCCGAAAATGTAGCAGCAGCACCTGGTTCAAGGTGATCAAAACAACAAGAGAAAGACTGAAAATTATTTGTCATGGGTATCACAAGTAACCTTCGAAGACATAAGACAAGTTTAATATATTATCTATCCTGGAACAAGAATGTTCTCTCTATGCCAAAGGGAATCCCTAGAATTGATAAAGGGCATGCAAATTTGTTAAGAGATTTTGATTTATGAGGCATTTTAACCTGGCAAGTATTTTGTATTTGATTATTTTATAATGCAAGCCTATTGAATCACACAGTAATCTTAATTTTAAGAGATCTTCCTGTCAGAACCTCTGCCATGTTAATCATTTCTTTGAAATTTCTGCCCAGCTTTCACAGAAGCCATGATGGGAAATTCATAGTATTGTGGAATTACAGTGCCATAGTTCAGCTTGAGTTTATTATGATTAAGCATGACGAATCAAAACAGATTTCCCATTATTAAATGACCAAAACTATATCTTATATTAGTTGTTCTTTATTGAACACGAGGAATCATTTCTATCTAATAAAGCTCTTTGATTATTTAGAGTTCATTGTGCAGTTCTGGTTGCCATACTACAGGAAGAATGTGATTAAGCTAGAGAGGGTGCAGAAAAGATTCACAAGGATGTCGCCAATACTGGAGGGCTCGAGTTACGAGGAGAGACTGGATAGGTTGGGATTCTTTTCCCTGGAGTGAAGGAGGCTGAGGAATGCCCTTATAGAGGTTTATAAAATTATGAGAGGCATAGATAGGGTAGATAGTCACAGTCTTTTTCCCAGGGTAGCGGAGTATAGACTAAGTTTAAGGAGAGAAGGGGGAAGATTTAAAGGGGATCTAAGGGGCAACACTGAGGGTGGTGCATATATGGAACAAGCTGCCAGAGGAAGTTATATAGGCAGGTACAATTACAACTTTTAAAAGGACACTTGGGACAGGTACATGAATAGGAAAGCTTTCGAGGGAAATGGGCCAAATGCAGGCAAATGGGATTAGTGTGGATAGGTATCTTAGTCAGTATGTTCATGTTGAGCCAAAGAACCTGTTTCTGTGCTGTACAACTTTATGAATCTATGACTTAGCAAACATAAAAACTGCACATAGAATGGTCAAAACAACAACCCGGATTCATACATCATCTTAAATACACTAAAGCATCAAGATGCTTTAAATAAGTGATTATAAGTCAAATATTTCACACCGAGCAAAAAGGGAGACAAGATGACCAAAGGTCTGGACAATAAGAAACCCTTAAAGAGGATGAAAGAGAGATGTAGAGATGTGAAGGGATTTAGAGAGGTAATTTCATAGCTCAGGGTCTAGACAAATGAAAATATAGTGATCAGCATCAAGAATGCACAAGAGGAAAGAAATGTTCAAGTACAGAGATCGTGAAAACATGCAGAGGTAGAAGAAACCTTTGAAATAGGAAGGAGGAAGGCCATGGAGGGATTTAAAAACAAGGATGAAAATATTAAAACCCAAGCACTGCCAAACCACGAACAGTGTATGACATGCAAAAGAATGATGGAAAGTGGCATAATGTTTTGGATCATCTTAAGTTCATGCAGGGTGGATACAAGTGGCTAGTCAGGTGAACTTTGGGATAGTCAAGAGATAACAAAAACATGGGTGAGATTTTCAGCATCAGATGAGATAAGGCAGGGACAAAATTCAGTCAAGTTCAGAAAGTGGAAGTAGACTGTCTCAGTAAAGGAAATGATATGGAGTTGCAGATGTGAATGGAGTTGCAAAGTTGTGAATGGACTGGATCTGCCTCAACTGCCATGGAGAGAAACAAAATCCTTGGCAGGAACCATTATTCAGCCAGAACCTGCAGTCAGCAATTAAACAATGCTCACTAGTACAAAAACGTATTCATTTATTACATTTAAAAATCCTTTTGCATTTTAAAGATCTGTGATAATTACCATACACATCTAAAATCACATTTTAACATAAATATTTTGCCAAGAAGTAACTGTGGCTTAATATGCAATAAAATGTTCCTGCATCAAAGAGTAGGATTTTAATTATTTTACCGTAAGACTAGTTCAAAATTACTTAAGTTCACAACAATTCTACTGATTTTCCCTGATTTGGTGGAAGAGGATTGAAACATCGCTGCCTATAGAGTGGCACTCAATCATTCACATTATAGATACGATTTCCATATTGACCTACAAATACACAACAATCTCAAAGTTTCTGCAGGTTTTGACAACAGATTGTTGTGTGTATTTGAAGCTGAACTTGAAAATCTTGAACATGATGTGAGCGATTTGGCTAATGACAGCAGCTTCATCTTTCTTACCACAGTAAAACTCTGATAATCCACTATCCAGCCATTCAGAAATCCTGATGGTTCAGCATCCGGCTCATGAGATGATGTTTCCCATGCTCCCTTTCAACTCACTGCGGCCCCATTTCCCACATTCCCTTTCAACTCACCGGGACCCTGGTTCCTACACTCCCTTTCAACTTATTGAATTCACTGGAAAATTTATTATATTGCCACTTAACTCCAAAAACTACTGAAGTAAATGTCCGTCGGTGCATTAATAGGAGTAACATTCAATAATCTGCAAAATTTACCAGACTGGCTCCAGCTAAGTCTTGAGTGAGTAGGATTATCAGAGTTTCACTGTACTACAAATTAAGGCCATTCACATCAATCTTCCCAAGTTAGCTGGAGGAAATTCTGGAAGTTGGACAATCAACATAACAAATCAGTGACAATGGAAGATTAGAGAGGTCTCAGCTGGTATATCAACTGCAAAAACTCCTCATTTCCTTTTGCATCATTATTTCTGGAGTCTCCCAAAGACCTTTCTTTAGCCTCCTCCCAATTTTTTTCTACTTATTACTCCTTGATAGCATGAAAGTACATCAGTTTCCAGAATAGCTACTGGAGATGACCCACTTTAATTCCCCACCACTTCTCTCTAACCATCACAGGTGTGGAATCTGGTAATGTAAATATGACCATTGAGGATTTATGCTGCCGTCAATCTTTAGGTTTCTGATACTTAATTTTGTCACAGAATTCTATAGTGGAGTTAAGTCCATTAATTAATACCACTTTAATGAAAAGAATATACTTAAACAACATGATGTAAAGGGCTCCCTTGTATAAAGTTCACTATGTATTGCTTATACTTGACCATTAGAAGATAAATTTATGTTCCTGTGTTAAAAATAATGAAATCACATTATACTCTGGTCATCTCCTTCCTTGACTTTCCTTCCACCATTTACTGAATTTCCATCTAATGTAGCATGAGATGACATTTTTCAGGAAAGTTTAACAAGGATGGGAAAACAAATAAAGGGAGATTTTGCATTTCACAGCTCTCAATACGGAATGACCCTGGTTAAAAGCATATATGAACATTTTACACCCCAACCCTGAGATTATCATGGAACTCCTTTACCAGAAGCACATAGGTGAATATTACACATCCAAGCCCTTGACTTTGTATCCATTAAAGATAAGAAAATTCACAGGAGGAACAAACAACTTAAGCACACTATCAAGCATACCAAAAATATAGAAACTAGCTAAAAGTTGTGTTCTTGACTTCTTTTTGAATACTAACATCAAGTTGATTGTGAAGTTTTTTTTCTTATATCACAAGAATGGATAAGTCAAAAATAATTTTCTGCCCAGAAAATTTTATTATGTATTGAAGACATGGAAGTTTTTAGATAATTATATGCTTTCTCCTTTTCCTTGTGGGTGACCCAGTCTAAGAATACTTTCCAGAACATGGTGCTTTAGTAATGCTACAACCATGCATCTCTGCTAACTTCAAGCACTAGCATAACATTTTTTTCCTCATATATTTGTGGCTCAAGCAAGACTGTAATCTTTTTTCCCTTTATGGCATCGGCACAAGTAGTAACTGGACTGTGGATACCAAAACTCAAGTTCTTTGCTTTGTAAAAGAGATCTTTAAAGTTACCTGAACATTCCTGTTCCAGGGATATACGACTCCTCTTTTCTTAGTCTGGCAAGGATCACTCCTCCTTCAAGCTGCAATTTAACTAAACTTGCATCTTCCAGTACATTCTTCATTAGTTGCTTATACTCCTGCAAAAGAACTCTGGCCTCCTGTGAACAAAGTTAAATTATATGCATAAGTTGCAAAATATATCAGTTGCATAACACTCATCAATGTTAATATCAACACATCAACTATCATATTTGGTAAAAACCCATGTCTTTGGAAGAATCAGTAATCATTTGCTATTAGGCTTACAGTAAAAAGCTTTCAATTTTCAGAGTAGTAAAACTAATATATTAACTTATTTTGGGCAAAAAGGAATCTAGATATTATTACTATAACTTTGGATTGGTACAAAAATAGTGTAATTCCAGAGTTTGGTTCTGGAATTAAACGGTGAAGTCCTCTTGGAAAAGGATTGTCATGTCATTTCGCTTTTACACCAGACAAAATATAACATATTTTAAAAGACACAAAAAAAAGTGCTCAGGGAATCCCACCCATACTCCGAAAATGTTTAAAATTGAATAGCTAGTGGAAAGGTATGGGTAGAATTCTCCCATAGGATTCAAGATTGGGGCTATATACACGCATTTATGCAGAGAAAGGGCTTGTAACTATAATCAATGAATTGTCTGTAAATCCAAATTTCCCAGTCTCATTACCAAGCTAAATTCCTTTATTCCTCATTCAAAGGGTAATTATATAGATTGTTCAAATATTGAATAATGATTCAAATAGCTAATTGCAAGTTATAAAACATCCCTGGCTAATTTGTCTTGGTTCCCTCTTCAACCCAATTATAACAAAATAATCAGTGAGGGAGGCACAAATAAATTAAAGGATTCATGTTTAATTTTATCATCCATCAACTGTAAGAAATTCAGTGATGTTGAAAAACCAGATAAATAAATCAACCACATATCTTCAAGGAGTTCTTCCTTTCATGACATAATTCAAAATGGAAACAATTTGGTTTATTTTGATCATATTTGATAAGGAGAACAATACAATGTGGGTTTTGCATGCATCCAAATTTTGCATGGATTGCCCACACTGACTTCTGACTTGCTTTCACTTTAGATGTTCACAATGTGCTCCCAATGGTATATCTGTCAATATAAAGCAACTGATTAAAAAGCAAAAACCTTCAGGTGCTGAAAATTGAAATGAAACAGAAAATGCTATAATACCTAGCAGGTTAAGCAGCATCTGTAGAAAGAGAAAGAGCATTATTGTTCAAGCATGGGATGATATGTTACAAAATGGGCAGGCACAGTAGTGTAGCGGTTAGCGTAACACTATTACAGTGCCAGTGACCCGGGTTCAATTCCGGCCACTGTCTGTAAGGAGTTTGTACGTTCTCCCCATTTCTGCGTGGGTTTCCTCCGTGTGCTCTGGTTTCTTCCCACATTCCAAAGACGTATGGGTTAGGAAGTTGTGGGCATGCTACGTTGGCACCGGAAGCGTGGTAACACTTGTGGGCTGCCCCCAGAACACTCTACACAAAAGATGCATTACACTGTGTGTTTCGATGTACACGTGACCAATAAAGACCTTATCTTATCTTAAATACATTAATGCCACAAAAGTGCCAGGAAATGATAGTCTCCAAGAGAATATAACCACTTACTTCTGATATTACCATCACCATGTCACCCACCAGCAACATACTAGGGGTAACCATTGACCAGAAACACAACTGGACCAGGCACATAAATATGTGGCTACAAGAACAAGTTAGAGGCTGTGTATGTTACAGCAAGTAACTTTTGACACCCCAAAGCTTTCCATAATCTACATGGCACAAGAAAGAAGTGTAATGGAATACTGACTGTTGCCTACATGCGTGATGTTCGAACAACACTTAAGAAACTCCATGCCATTCAGGACAAAGCAGCTCCCTTGATTGGTACCCCAGCCACCACCACAAACATTCATTCCTCCACCACTGGCACAGAGTGACTGCCGTGTGTACCATTTATAAAGTGCACTGCAGTTACTTGGCCAGGATACACCAACAGCACCTTTCAAACTTGTGACCTCTACCATCAGGAAGTACAAGGGCTTGGGGTGTCTGGGAGCATCACCATTCCAAGTTCCCCTTCAAGTTACAGGGCATATTGATTTGAAAATACATCACCATTTCATCATTGTTGTTGGGTCTAAATCCTGGAACTCCCTTCTTAACAGCACTGTGGGTATACATTTCCCACAAAGACTGCTGCAGTCCAGGGAAATGGCTTCCCATCACCTTCTCAAGGCTAATTACAGTTGGACAATAAATACTGTCCTTGTCAGTAATGCCCAGATCCCAAAAAAGTGAACAAATGTATAAAAACATTTAGGCTTACTGTATTTGAACATCTTAATCAAATAATCTATTATTTTAAAAACTACTTTTTTTAAAATCTTATTTTCACTACTTATTTTAAAAACATTTTAAAAACAGAGAAAATTGCACTGATTTCATCAATTTGTATTTCTCTATTGGAGGTGAGAGGTCTTTGCAGGACTGTCTATCTGCAAAGTTGTGGTTAAAGTTCACAGATTGCTGTACGTGAAAATTATTAAAATGCTTTAGAACATAAAATCTTAACAATTACCTCAGTAGTTTCTGGAAGTTTACTTGATCTCAGGCTCATAATGTTGCTCTGGATGAAACTATTTGCACCTTTACATCCCTGCATAAGCTGTTCCAGTTTCTGCAGGGGTACAAATTTGTTGAAAAAAATTTAGAAGACATATTTTCTATACACTGTAAATATCTTCCAGGCGACATACAGAAGATGAAAAAAGTAGAAATTGTCAATTTTATGATTTACAATCTAGTTCCAAAGAAATATTATTTTTGATAAATGTATTAGTTTTTTTACTTTGCTATTAACATTAGTTTTAACATTCTTAATGGGTGAAATAATTGTTTGCAAACTATACAAAGATCACGTAAACAGATTATTTACCCTATTATTCATTTGAAGGAGATAAGAGACTAATAAATGAAAAGGGGAAGTAGCTTTTGGGAGAAAGGTACAGTAGGTGTTTTATTTTGGGTAGTTGGCAATGTCTCTTGGAGGTCATAGTTGGGCATTTCCAGACGGTGTCTGCGTTTGTTTGCAGTTTTTTCACACAAAAATAGCCACTGCTGGAGAACATATATGGACTTCAACTGTATTCTGCTAGAAAAATGGAGTGGGATCGTAATGCAAATTTGACTCACAGCACAAAAACTCCATGCTCAGATTCAGATTTCAGCAATGCTAGATGACGCTAGTTAGTGCTGATTGAAACATACATACACCTCTGAAAGCAAAGGTGTACTGGCTCAACAAGTAGTTGAAATCATTCCACAAGCTTCCAAAGCTTGCTGGATGGGTGAGAATTGGCATTCCAATATTCAGACACAGCTCTGCAGGCTTTAGTCAATGGATAGAGAAGGCAAGAGGTCCTCTTTCTGCTGCTGGTCAGGACACCCACCTGATATACAGTCAAGATACAGTGGGAAGAAGATGCAAATGAGGTTAATATTAGGAGCAAAAACCCAAGAACATGGTCACAAGGTCACAAATATTTAACGATCTTGCTCTCCAGGTCAAGAACAATGAATGCATTATCAAATCTCAGCCAACATCTGCAGTATTAGCCTCACATACTGCTCAATGCAATGCACCCTGTTACTCATCTCCAAATAATCTTTCTAACTCAGTGCTGGAGCTGAACAGACATTTGCCATACTATAATTACGTAACCTAACTGCTCCACTGTCCTGAAATGTGGCTGTTTCTAAGGTCAGCAACCTGAAACTTTAACTTTGTTTCTGTCACCACAGATACTGTCTGATAATTCCTGAGGATTTCCAGCATTCTATGGTTTATGACTGGAATAACTATCTAGTGATATCTTGAGAATTTAAATTCAGTTAAATAAATAATCTGAAACTAAAAAAGAGTAATATTCTTCAGGGAAAGAAATCTGTCACCCTTCCCCTAGAGCTGAATCCCAAAGGTGAGGTGAGCATGGCTGGCTTTGGCATCAAAGGAACTTTAGACCATGCTTCAAGGAAAAACTGAAGTCAATAGGAATCAAGAGGGAAACTTTCCACTAGCTACAGTCATACCTTGCACAAAGGAAAACAGCTGTGGTTATTGAAAGTCAATCAAGGCAGTCTCAGAACATCACTCCAGTAAGTCCTCAGGGTGATACTGAGACCTTACAATCTTCAGCAGCTTCATCATTGATCTTCGTTCCATCATAAGGTCAGAAATGTACAATGTTAAATTCTAGACACAATTTCTTAGAAAATGCAGCAACCCAGACCTGCATATCGCAAGACCTAGACAACAATCAGGAGTGGGTTAACAAATGGTAGTCACATTCAAGCTTTACCAACAGCAGGCAATTTCCATCTCCAACAGAAGAAGGCACAGTAGTGAAGAGGGCAGGCACGGTAGTGGAGCAGTTACCGTAATGCTATTACAGCATCAGAGACCCGGGTTCAATTCCGGCCACTGTCTGTACGGAGTTTGTACGTTCTCCCCATGCCTGCGTGGGTTTCCTCTGGGTGCTCCAGTTTCCTCCCAGATTCCAAAGACATACAGGTTAGGAAGTTGTGGGAATACTATGCTGGCGCTGGAAGCGTGGCGACACTTGCGGGCTACCCCCAGAACATGTTACACAAAAGATGCATTTCACTGTGTTTCGATGTACACCTGACTAATAAAGATATCTTATTCTATCTTAAGAAAGTCTAACCACTTACTCTGGACATTCAATGGCATTATCATTTCTGAGATTCCACCATTAACATTCTGGTATCGCCAATGAATGGCCAGAGATACAGTGGCTGTAAGAGCAGGTGAAAGAGATCGGGTATCATGCAAAGGAATGAGTCACTTTCTGACTCCCCAAAGCTTTTCAACATCAGTACAGCAAAAGTCAGGAGTGGGATGGAGTACTCTGTACTTGTTTGGATGGGAGCAGTCCAACAATAGAAAAAACACAATACCATCCAAGACAAATTATTATTTAACAGTAGTCAAGCTACAAAATATAGCCATACAAAAGGATCTGGGTGTCCTAGTACATAAAATACAAAAGTTACCATGCAGGTACAGCAAGGCTAATGGAAAGTTGGCCTTTATTGCAAATGGGAATACAATGAAAAACTTGTAAATTTTGATTCAGGATGCTGGTGAGACCAGACCTGGAGTACTGTGTATAGTTTTCACCTCCATATTTAAGGAAGGACATGTTAGCATTGGAAGCAATGCAGAGAAAATTCACCAGGTTGATTCTAGGATGAAAAGGTTCACAATTCTGATGATTGCTTGTGCATGAATTGCAAAAGGTTGGTTTGCAGGTGCAACAGGTTATCAAGAAGGCAAATGGAATGTTGGCCTTCATTGCTAGAGGGATTCAATTTAAGAGCAGGGAGGTTATGCTGCAACTGTACAGGGTACTGGTAAGACTGCACCTGGAGTACTGAACGCAGTTCTGGTCTCCTTACTTGAGGAAAGATATACTGGCTTTGGAGGCAGAGCAGAGGAGGTTCACCATGTTGATTCCGGAGATGAGGGGGTTAGCCTATGAGGAGAGATTGAGTCACCTGGGACTATACTCACTGGAATTCAGAAGAACGAGAGGGGATCTTATAGAAACCTAAAATTATGAAAGGGATAGATAAGACAGAGGCAGGAAGGCTGTTTCTGCTGGTAGGTGAGACAAGAACGTGGGGACATAGCCTCAAGATGCGGGGGAATAGATTTAGGACAGAGATGAGAGGAAACTGCTTTTCCCAGACAGCAGTGAATCCGTGAAATTCGCTGCCCAGGGAAGCAGTAGAGGCTACCTCATTAAATATACTTAAGACACAGTTAGACAGATTTTTGCATAGTGGGGGAATTAAGGGTTATGGGGAAAAGGCAGGTAGGTAGGGTAATGAAATTTTTTTTTAAAACATCATTGGGCTTGTATAGAAAAAAAATAATCAACCACATTTTCCACCAATGATTCCTACTGGGGAACTGATGCTACAAAATTCACATTCTCTTTGAAGTAAACATTTTAGGCACTGTGCAACAATTCTCACTTTTTTTTAAACCAAAAAAAAGGATCCTGCCAATATTTGGCATAGTTATACCAATGCAGAAACTGGGAAGTTGTTGTCAGCAATTCACAGTTGACCAGTAGGTTGTGGTCTGAACCACTGACAGGAATGCTACTAACTCTCCGAAGAATTCTGTGCCTGGTCCTAGGGATGCAGCCATTGTTACCTGTTTAACATGAATGGACTGGAACTGCTCCAAGAGTTTCAACTTATTGCTGGTGATATAAAAAGACTTTTCCAAAAGGTTACTACTACCTAAAAGGAATTCTTGAAAAGATTTAAGAATATTTTTAAAGTATATAATGGCTTGTTAATTTTTGATTTTTTAAAAGAAAAGTTCAGAAGCATTATGAATTTTTGAGGCCATATACTTCTGACTGCCCTTACATGATGCTCCTTGAGACAAGAACCTTGCAACACAGAACCTTACTACAGAGAATCCTGTCAGGTCTATCCACAAGTTCCCATTAGGATGACTGCCAAAGTAAATAAGCGATAAGACAACAATGCTTGTCATTGACCAATAAATCTGCCCCAATATTCATTTTGTATTATAGAATCACTAGAATGCTAATCTGTTCGCATCCGTAAAGGTGGCTATATGTCTTCCCCTGCACAAAAGGGACCGTAATCTTTTATGCTGATACTTTTAATGTTTAGTTTTTGTCTCTTGCAATTTAAGAGATCAACTTGAGAAATGAGATGTCTAATTGCACCATAAACAGTGGTAGCCAATAGTTAAAAATATTTGATGCTTCTGTCACTAACCTGCATCTGAACATATCAAATTACTTCCAATTAAAAATAAGAATGGTTCCATACATATCATGCAAGGAAAAGGGCAAATATTAATGTGTCTTTTGATTGTCCAGCAAAGGCCTTTCAGCATTTGCACCAATGGCGATATTTTTGTTTAATGCACAGTAGCTGAACATGCAGAAATTGAACTCAACCCTTCAGATACTCCACACTGGCCAGCCAAACTTCTTTTATCACACTATTTTGATCATTTGACAGCATTTATCATGCAAGATATTTCCATCTTCTACTGCCTACACTCGCAGAATTTTAAATATTGCAAAATTTACATTACTGAGTACACTGTTTAAATTTATTTATAATTGTTGTTAGTTTTGATTTTCACTTCTCTTCCTTCTGTTCTTGGTGAGGCTGTGTCTTACTGTCAATAATGACCAGACACCACTGATCATAAGGCGCGCCAAATGGCTGACAAATGGTTTTTCCCTTAAGTCTTGGCTGTTTAATTATATTGTGGACTCTTTTTAATTTGGTGGTTGCGTCTAGCATCTAATTTGCATCAAATAATGCATTCAAGTGACACTCACCATGCGAAAGCAAATCCAGTTACTGTGACAGTAGGGGAAAGTTCCATCAAATTCTGGTGGCAGCTGATTGCTTTCTATGTGTTTATGTAGTGACTTCAATGAAGTAAGAAGTTCAAACTGTACACAAAAAAAAGAGATTTTATTTAACAGGAATCTGTTTAAAAGATTAAATTCAGCAGCACAAATAAAAGCAGCTAAAAAATTCTTTTAATGCAATTGACAGAAATTGCCATGAAGATTGTTAAATTTGAAATTCACCCACCTAAGACACCAGTCAATTATCAAATCCATATTAAAAACCTTGTGTCTGTGTGAAAAAGATAAACAACCCTAAAAGTGATCAGATCTGAAATCCAACTGTCGATTCAACTTAATGATTAAATTGATCAAAGTCCAAAATTGGGAACTAACTGTCCCAAAACCACGTATATGATTCCTAATTTTTGTGAGTAAGTCAGTTACACTGCCTTAAAGGCCCAGTGAGTGCAAGGGAGGCAGCAAGCATCACCTGGTGAGCCAGGTGCCAAACCATTGGGATTTCCAAATTGTTAGAATAGTGGATAATCAGAGTTTTACAGAAACGTGATCGTCTAAAGTCACTGTCCAACACTTCATTTGAATACAGTCGCCTCTCAGCTTTTAAATTAATTGTTAAAGTAATTTTGTATCAGAGTTTTTATCAGTTTGATTTGTAGAGTTAAATTTTAGTAGGTACTGATGTTGTTAAGAATTACTGAAGATCACAGGATAATGTGATAGTTTGGTGTGTAAGAGCATCGACCTGCTTCAAAGGTGTGAGTTATGCTGTGAATTCTCATGATATAAGTTACTAGTCGAGTGGAGTATTGAGCTGATGCCAGGTACTTTTCCCTCAAGGGATGAAGGGGTGAGAATAGATGGGTCAGTTAAAGTCACAGGCAACAAAGGCAATCTGCTGAGGAAGGTTTTTCCTCAATGGTTTCAGGTAACAAGAATATTGGACGATAAATCCACAACAGTGAAAAGAGATTAACCCTTTTAAGGTATTTATCTTTGTGATAATGTTGCAGTTTGTTAATACAAAATAGTAATCATTACTTCCATGCATTATTTCTGATCTTATCTGTACAGAGGAGATCATTATAGAATGATTCATACTCAGAATATAATTAGAACTTGCAGAATAATTTTAGTATAATGTGGGATATAGAGTTTGAGATGTTCCAGATATGTTAAACTATACAATTGATGCTGCTTTATTTCATGGAAGGCTGAATGTAATTGTTTGAGTATTCTGTTTATCCGTCATAGGGTGTAGGTGCGATGTTGCTTATGAGGAATAAACATTGTGGACATATTTCATGCCAATGAGATTGATCTAAAAGCATTTTCATGCTTCCTGTATGGCAGGTATTTGGGGCTTGGCTGCTGATGTGGATTTTTGTATTGAAGGTCCCTGATTTACAGGATTTTCAAGATGTTCATTGATCTGTTTGGGTATCTATCTAATCATCCCTGCTGGGTTTATGCTGTAGATCCATATCCATCCATTGAGTCTGATTTGTATTGAATATTGTTTCTATATTAATTCTGTTTATTTCTCTCTCTCTCTCTCTCTCTCTCTCTCTGGTTTCAACTTTTTTGGCCTTCTGATGACCAGAACCACAGGTGGGGAAAATAAGGTGATAGCTGGAGGAAGTGCTCAGAGGGAAGCTGCAGGACTAAGTGATGAGGGTAAAAGCAGATGGTGCTGATGTATGGGGAGTGGTGTGGATGGAGAAGAAAGAGTCAGGAACTCGGTTGCCTACTTAAACGTTCAGAGGATAAAGTTTGATAATCCTAGATTATAAGGAGTGGACATATGGATTTCTCGTGCTCCATTTCAATTCATCTTGACCTGATTCCCACGCTCCATTTCCACTCACTGGGCTTCTGGTTCCCACACTCCCTTCCCACTTACCAGGGCCCTTGTTCTGGTGTTCTATTACAACACACTGGGGCCCCAGTTCCCATGTTCCCTCAAAAGTTGCCTGGTTCACTGGAATGCTTATTTTGTTTAACAACTTTAAAAAAAATAATTAATAGTATATTGGGGTATTAATAGAAAGAACATTCACTAGTCTGGAAAATCTGCTACACTGGCACCAAAGTCCTGAGGACATCAGATTTAAGAAATCTTACTGTACTCTGATTCCTTAGCCAACATACAATGAAAGAAGCAAACTGTAGTACATAGACTGCACAAGTTTTATCACCAGCTTTGTTTTTGGGTGGGGGTTGTGGGGTGAGGGGAGAAGAGTTTCTTTCATTAAGCAGACCAGACCAAATGAGTGGTCCTTTTGAACAAAAAGAGAGCAACATCAAACAAGAATGGATCGAATCAAGGAATCAGGATGACATCACCAGTTGTAGAAACAAAGGAATTTATTGCGTGTCTCAGGAAAAGATTAAGGCCTTGATATGATTTCTAAATATTGATATTACCTGATACTTAACCAGAATATATGCGTAGATAAGAAAAAAATGTGGTGTGCAGGAATTAACATTGGGAGGGGAATATTAAAAAGCAAAAAAAAAACAACTAGAATAGCTGTTCTCAGGCCTCAGATATTTATCTTACCCGTCAGGATTTGAACACATTTAATGTACGGTCAATACAGTTAAGTACAGTCAGTATCAACTCATTTTTGATGAGTCTATAACAAAATCAGCAGTAACGTCATGCTCACCAACAAGCTCATTTAAAAAAACTTCAAGGTTGTGGACAAGTAATGCCTACAGAACTGGAGGAAGCTATAGGGATAGGCATTTAAACACAAGATGAACATTTTATTTCAGGAATTAGGGGGAAGGAGAAGCCAGTGTAGATCAACAAGGTCAGAGGTGACAGACCTATTATTTACTAATAGATTCATTTAATAAGATTGATGATTTTACATTTTTCCACAGATTATTTATACATATTATTTTTGTTTATTTTCCCAAATACATACATCTTTTAATTTGAACCCTGGAATTCAAACTGCTGATGAGTTAAACAGAGGGTAAAAATGTTTTTACTTCAGTATCAAAGAACCAAAGAAAATTTAGGACACAGCACTGTAATTAGCCCATCATGTGTGTGCCAGTCAAAAAGGAGATACCCGATCTAATCCCAGCTTCCTGCACTAGGTCTATAGCACTACAGGTTAGGGTGCTTCAAGTACACATCCAAGTAATGTTTAAATGTGTTGAGGGTTTCTGCCTCTAACACTCTTACAGTTCCAGACCTCTATACAAAACAAAAATCATAATTTTTTCTCTCATTCTTTTACCAAATACATTAAATCTATGTTCCCCTCATTTTGGACTTCTTTACTAGGTGAAATAGGCACTCACGTTTTATTCTGTCTAGGCCTGTCATAATTTTATAGTCTTCAATTTAATTTCCCCTGTTCCAAAGGAAGCTGGTGTTGTATACAGCTCTAGATCAACATTCCTGCTCCTATATTCTATGTCTTGGGTAATAAGGGAAAGCATCCTGTATGATTTTTTTTAATTGTCTCATTGACCTGCCCTGCCACTTTTAAGGATCTGCAAATATACATTCCAAGATTCCTTTGTTCCTCTAAACCACTCAATTTCATGATTTGACTGTAGGGTTGGCACATCATTATGGCCATATTTTACTTTGGAGTGTGATACAAATTAAACCTCAAAGATTATTTATTAATGAACATTTTTGATAAAACATATACCTGCATGGAAGTTGGTTTCTCAAAACGGAATGCAAGGTCTCTTTCAACTAGCAGCAAAACAATATGGACAGAGTTAGGAATTGTGTCCTGTAAAGAAATACGAAATGTATTCAATGCAATGAAGCTAATGTGGATTATAAAGCTTGTTTCAATGGCTTAGTTGAAAACATTTTATCGAGGATTATATACACTTCAGCAGATAAATTCAGGCTGACGCTCCTGCAGAATACAAAGAGAGTAGCATGGTGTTAAGAGGTGTCATCAACCAAATGAGATGTTATACTGAAACCCCGTTTGCTTTGTCAGGTGTGTATAAAGATCTCAAGAAACTATTTCAAAGAAAAGCAAGGCTCTTATCCCCAGTGCTGCATATAATAATTATCTCTCAGTCAACATTTCAAACATTGCTGTTTGTGGGAACATGTTATGCACTGACTGGCTGTCATGTTTCCTACAACAGTGACTTGCGAAGAAATTCACTCGTCATATAGTACTTTGGTGCATCCTGAAAGTGACATCAAAGACACTACATGAATGCACATCTTTCTTTCAGACGAACGTTATCCAACATTTTGATTTATAAAGCGTAGATTCATTGGCAGTAAAGGAATTATTTAAATAACTTTCACCTTGTTTCAATAATACTGTAAAGCACTGAATAATATAAACCCATCCACAAAACAGTTATAAAGCATTTTATAATGAATTATAAGTACTTCAGCATAAAAATCCAGGTTGTCACCTCTGTCAAATAGAGAGAGAGAAGCCCAATGTTAACAGTTATTATCTTCTGGATGAGATGCAATCATATTTACTTTAATTTAAAGAGTCCTTGAAATTGTGCAATTGTCCACAATTTAAAAACATCAATTTCAATTGTGAAGCAATAAGTGTGAAACTTAAGTATAAGCACATAATAAGGAAGAAAAAGTACACAATGAGCACATAATAAGCTAACCCAAGAACTGAGTGCTTGGGTACAGGATACACTGATGTTCATGATAACTTTTACTGACATTTATAGTAAGGAGAGGTAAATTAATCTCAGTTCTCAATGAATTATCTCTGTAAATAAATGCTCCCAATATTTTCTGCCCTCTTCACATTATTGAAGAGGCAGGCAAGTTTCTATCTTTCATCATGCAGTTTTTTTCGATCTCAAAAAGCCTGCATGTTGAAAAGCTTCTGAGATACAGCAAAGCTGTGTTTGCTCACCTGATAAATTAAATATTCAAATTCCTGAAGGCTGATGGCATAAGTTTACTAAATGATATGGTTTGAAGCCAAATGAACAAGAAAGTTCTCAGCAGCAGCTGTTTAAGATCATCTGACATTAAGTAACACTTTCTCTTAGAAGTCCAGAGAATAGTTGACACAGTACAAAGCATGAATTGCACCTTGGAACTTCATGACTTATGTTGCTAAGACATTGATACATTACTAAGTATACTTACCTATGTCTATCGTGGAGCTAAAATATTTTCTGTTACAAAATATAGTTAGCACTGCATTCTAAAGAATTATCAAAAAGCATACTCTTCTGGTTATCTTCATGTTTGGAAAGATCTATGCCCACTTAGAAACAAAATCCTAAGCCTCACAAACAAAAAGGAGACAATGTAAATTCAGTATTCTGTAATTTCTCTTGATTTGAAACTACTCATTCCAATCCTTCTAAGCAACTCTGCTTTCTTCCTTTTCAAGCACTTATCTGTTTAAATGAACTTAATATTTCATGCTCCAATGAACTTAATGGAAAATATTTTAAACATCCTTTTTGTTCTACAATTTTGTTGTTACAATTCATCAACTAATGTAAAACAATTATTCATCTGCAAAATAGCTTATAATCTTGAAAACGTGTTAGATTCCTTCCATGAACGTATTCTATCAAAGAATGTTTTTGAGACTTTAAAGTGCTTGTTCATAATCGTAGTCCTTCATTCCTATTTTGTCATGCAAATGTTCAATGCACCCTCTGAATAAAGTGTTCTTCAATATCATTCCTGTATCCAGAATGTTACAGAGACTAAAAGGTTAAATGACAAGAGCAGATTAGGTTTGTATTCCCTTAACTATACAAAATGAGTAAACCTTGGACTTACAACAGGTCCACCTAACTTTGAGACATTGTTAATGAACCACCAGCATTTAGTCATTTCAATCCTTTGACCATAGCCAGCACCATAAGATGAATCAAAAAAAGTTGTGAAGAATTCATCCTGAATTTTATAAACTTTTTTTTTTGCAAAGGGCAAAAACTCCTACAAGTTGTGTAGACCAAAATTTTCCCCAATTACATGTTATTGCCTAACACAAAGGTAGGAACTTTAAATTTCCTTGTCAGGGGATACAAATGCAAAGAATTTTCTTTTGGATCACTCACGTCTAAAAGGCAGAGCTTTTACCATTGCGCTATACAAAAATTTTGGTATTCTATAATTGCTTAACATTGCAATTAAAATTGCAAAAAACTTGGAGTATTTTTTTTAAAACCGCATGTTTAATTCACATTTCAAAATTGCTTGAGGTATTATTATTGTGTAATCCTTAAACTATAATTAATCTAAATATTACAAACAAACCATAACAAAACTATAATTAATCTAAATATTACAAACAAACCATAACAAAGATTTTGAAGTTGCATACTTTTAAAGGGTTAACAAATTACAGGTTTAAAATTTATCACCTGCAGAATATTGAAAGCTTTAAATAATGCTGGCACAGGAGAACAACGCCGGGCATCCACCAGAATAGTTAGTCCTGCACTCTGGACTTCTTGCCTATAAGATGCAGTAAAAACAATAGTAAATGATACAACGATCTTAACCATATTAACAGAAGATCACTTTTTTTGACAAAGTAACTGACATCTATATAATGACTATTTGTACACTTTTCACAACTTCACACAATCATTTTGAGGCAGACCAAATAATATGCATCAGTGTAAAACTGATAAATAAAAATAGATATACAATTAATCTCTCAGAGTCTTGAGTAGAAAAACTGAATCTGTCATTAATTTACTGATGGCCTTGTTTCAAAGGAGCAAAGCTTTACTAGAGCGCAATAGACTCTGCAATCTGTTCGCTAAAATGTAATTTCAATAGGTTAAATCAAAATAGAACTTTCAGGATACTGTAATAAGCAAATGCCAAATTTATGTTATGGCTTTGCTGAAGTTAAAGTACTTAACCTTTTCTCACAGCATTTATTCATAGTTCAAATAACCCCAATAATATTATCAGAAAATGTATTGAATTATGATGGCTGAAATTAATAGTGCGTATCTGAATCCAAAATGTATTGTACATTTCAGATCAGTAACAATACTCGCAACAACATGACAGCTATAAAGGTGATGCATTATTTTAAAGTTGCACCATCATTCAGAACAATTAACAGGACGAGCACAACATGACAATTAAGATTAACTAATTTTCATTATTTGTCAAAATTGATGGATATCTGAAATATCTCTGTTTGATGGAATCAAAGTTCAACCATATTGTACTGCTCATATGATTAAAATTGTGCCAATTGCTGAGACCTTGCTACACTTAAGGCTGAAATTCTCAGGTGGTTATTCAATCATATCTTTATCTCTCCAGTCATATTTCTGGTGCATCTACAAATGAGCTTCCTTCCAACTCCCTCCATTTTACCCCTACTTTTTTTCCTGGCATTGTACAGTTCAATACATGTCTTACAAATTATTAGATAACACAGAGGCTATAAACATTATAACTGTGCATTAAATTACTGCAGTGAAATGCAAGAAACTGTCTGAATACCTGGGAATACTATAAAAGTAGATAAGGAGACGCACAAGTTCAGGGACATTGCAATGTGGATTCAACCATATTGTGTTCCTTGTTGTTACTATTACCACTGCATGGCCAGATCTGTCTCTGGCACCTGAAACAAAATAAAACTCTATGTAATTACTTGATATCCCTTAAACAAAATACAAAGGACCTGACAATCATCTCAATTTACTTTGTTCCAAACAATTACAGCGTGTCACACAATCCCTACACAGTATTTGAATGAAATGTAGATAATTAAAATAATGGTTGCAAGTGACATGGTATAGTATTTCCATAGATCAGAACAGTTTTGAATAAATTTGGTCTCTCTCCTACCTTCTATAACTCTAAGAACACCCAAAGAATAAATTAAAGAAAATCTATTTTTCTGGGAAAGCAAGCAACATCCACATGGGTAAGGGAAAGGGACATGAAGAATAAGGAAGCAAAAGAGGAAGTTATAAGAGCAACAGGCAGAAGAGTGGAGTGAGTGCACGAGGCTACTGCTTTGAGTACTTTTCAAAAGTTAATCTATATAACAAACTCATAGTAAGAAGTGTTCCAATGGTAAAACTCAAAGTAAAAATAGTTAAGGTAGTAATGACAAATGGAAGATGCAACTTCACCCAGAACTTAGAACAAATGGACACGTGCCATCAAAATGGAACCATCTGATCCCATCTGCCAGTGATCCTTCACCCCTCCTCAGTCCACAAATCACCTATTGGCCCATCTCACTATTCCCCATCTCCTCTTTACGCTTGCTATCTCCTTTCTCCTCTTTCAGTCCTAACGCAGGGTCTCAACCAGAAACATTAACAATTCCTTCCCCCACCTCCCACAGATAATGCTCAACCCGCTAAGTTCCTCTGGCAAATGGCTTTTTGTTCTGTGTCATCAAAATACTCAAATACAAAATATACCACCATATCCATATACCCACGTGTGCAGCTTTGGGTAAAGTCTCCGCAGCTATTCGATGACTTCTGAAGTTGTGTGAATTGACAAATATTATTAGGTACCTACCGCTCAAATATGCTACCCCAGATTTCAGAACATCAAAGTTGATTTCATTGCACAGCGTTGGTAGATAAGATTTTAGGAGTAAGGGAGGTGAAATCTCCTGTTGTTTAACTGTCAGCAGTTCTTGCCTGTTCACAATGCACTGTGTAATTAGAGAGATTTTTGGTGGTTCATCTGTTAGGTTGAGCTGTTCTTCTTCCACACTTCCTTTTGCTGTATCCAATGTCTCATTTGCTACTGAGCCAATTCCTAGAGAACAAGAACAATTACAAACTGGATAATTCGGACACTGAGAAATGCATGCCAATCAAAAACACAGGATATACATTTACATTGCATTAGGAATTTACTTGCAAAAGCAGAAGTGCCAGTTAGATCACGATGGCACCCGGCATTGTGACATTCAATACAAGTAGAAGCAAGTATATTTTTGATCTTCTGGTGTGGTAAAACAAGTAATATACATAACAATGTCCACGTCCAGAGTCCTGCATATATTTTTCTTGGCATATCAAAAGAGATGTTGGTTCTTTCCATTTCTATATGTACCTAATCATTGCCATATAGCAACACCGAATCAATTTAAAATTGCAATGAAAGGTCCTCCAGCTACTTAATAAAAACATCTTTAAGCAGCTATTATGTAGAAAGACCAGACATGCTGGGAATCTTCCCTTCATCTCCTCAACTGTGGAGAGGATTTGCTGAATATAGTAAAATTCTGGCAATCTACTATCTATTCAGAAATGCTGATAGTCCGGCATCTGGCTCTGCTTCCCAAGCTCCCTTTAAACTCACTGGGATCCTGGTTCCCACATTTCCTTTAAACTCACCGGATTTTGTTTCCCATGTTCCTTTTAAACTCATCTACTTCACTGGAAATTTGATTATACTGTGTAACATTATTTTTAAAAAGTGAATTAAATGAGTATCACTGTATCGAATAACATGCAATAGTCCAGAAAATCTGCTGGTTCAGCATCATCAAAATCCTGCAGAATACCGAATTTTTGGAATTTTATCTTCAAAATCATAACAGTTTTTATACAGCAAATTAGAAAGAATTCCAAAAGGCAGAAAGCTTGGTAAATGGTGGACAAAAAATGTTAAAAGAATGCAAGGTGAACTGGGGAAAAATAGTATTGAATAAAAAGGCAATTACCTATCAGGTAAGTTAATACAGCAAGCCTTGTTGTATAGTCCCTTATGATATGCCCCCACACCATCCCACACCCCTCCTCAAAATAAAAGATTATAGAGCACCAATACAAAATAGAAGGATTTACTGTCTGTCAATAGTCTGAAGGTGCGAAATAAATGGTGTGTGTAGAAGAAAGTCTGCAGATCAGACAGGACTTGTGTGGAAAAAGGAAGCCAGATCTTTAACATGTCATTCCCTTTCCCTCCTGTATACTTTGCACAGTCTCCATTCACAACAGACAGGTGGGATACTCAGGGAGGGGTGGGGGGGCAGAAGGCATTGCTTATTTTACTCCGTCCAGCTGCCTTGTCTGTCACCAGTGTGCAACATTCCCTAGGTGAACGGCAAAGCCCATTATCTAATTTCCATCAATGGTGCCATAAAGGAAAACATTAAAGCAGCAGGAATCATGGTCTCCCACTGACACACAACGCTCAGATTCTTCATTCCCAGTGGCACAAAGAGAGTGGGTGAAGGACAATCAAGTCAGCATTCAGGAACTTGTCATCTAGCAAACAGCAAGTGACTCCAACAGCACTACTATCTTCTAAATGTTAGCAGTTACAGCAGTACCTGATGGCTGACAGAAAGTATGATCTGTACCCATAAAGCAGTTATCACCATACCACATTCTTTCTTCCCAAGTGAATCAATTCTCCCTTTGCTTTATATTTAATCTACCTTACATTGGTTCATTTCACCAGACCGTGTCCCCCTTAAGTCCATAACTACTCCTCGCTGGTTACTATATTTCCATTTTCATCCGAAAACAGAAAATGCATCCCTAAACATCCAAGTCATTATTTGCATAAGATAGAGTATAACACTACACTGCCATGCCTGCAGTTTTCTATCTTGTCTAAGGAATAATTATTCATCAGGACAGTGCATTATGACCCTTAACGGTTTCTTCTTAGCATAGTCATTGATACTTTAATCCCACAGACTTAAAATAACACACAATGGACTGTTGACATTTGATCAAAAATACTTTTAGAAAGTCGATGTATACAACATCAATTGTACTTCCACCTTCTCTTCCCTCAAAAGTCTATCTTCCTCAGAAGTCAATCAAGGTAATCAAACACAACTTACCTTTAACAACTGGAAGGCTCTTTGACATGAAATGTTAACCAGTTCTCTCCCACATATGCAGCCTGACCTCCCAACTGTTTCCTGCATTTTCTGTTTTTATTGCCTTTAACAAATCTAAACTGGCTTTTGTTCTGATTCAATAAATTGTCCCAAATTTGAAGAACTTTTTTTCCTCCACCAGCTGAATGTATATATTTACTTTATTTAATTCACTGCCCTTTCTTGAACAGAGTAGCATCATTTCCAATCATGTCCTCTGGCACCTCCCATATCTGAAAAGGATTTGAAAATTGTTGTTGAAGTCTTTCAATTTCCAGCTGGGATGGATCCCTTTTAGGTTATGTGACTTCTCAAATTTTCTGAGTGAAAATCTTTCCAAGCACATCTTTTTAAGTAATTTTTTTTGTCCTGTCCAGTTTCTTCTCTAACTCTCCCTTTGCTGTAACATTGGAACACTCCTCTGTTGTAGTTTCCACTGAATTCTATCAGAACCAATACCCATACTGGTGTAACCTTCCACATCTAATGTACATCAATGTCAAATTGTAAGGCCAAAGGGCTCATCATTAACATTTCCCATCTGGCAATTCAAATCACCCAGATTTCTGACCTGACCTCAGATGCTACAATTGTTAATCCACTTACCCAATACCAGCAGAACCTCTTTAAATATGCAGGTTAGTTTTGATAATTCATTAGCGCCCTGACTGTAAAATTAACTTGGGGCTGTGCAAGAAGTCACTCTTTTTATGATCATCGGTCTAAACCAAGTTGTGACATACCAGCAAGATAAAGTATCCCAAGGCAAGTTACTTTGTTTAAACTTTCCTTTATGGGACCAGGAAAAGCAAGGAGAGCCTGCCTGGCTCCACATAAATAATATAAACAGTTTCTCCTCAGGAACTCTTCGTGATACTTATTCAATTTATAGCAAGTGGTTTATGGGTCACCTCAATCTGACAGGCAGACAGGTCCAGGGGAGTAATTTAGTGGCATGTAAATGAGGAATGGAAATTACGGTATTCCATTTCTTTTAAAACTTCTGTAGCAGATTCAAGTTTCCAATTCAACTCATTGCCCACTTAGCCAAAACTACACTTGGGGAGTCAGCATTACGAAGAGCTTTTGTTTTTGAGTTTTATCCATTCACTTTATCATCAACACCTGTTCTGGGGAAAACTTTGAAAGTAAACCTATATGATATAATATTGGAGATATCCTACCTTTCAGTTTATTGTCAATTAAACAGTCTCCTTGTTCTTCAACATCCTCTGATGATTCCTTTTCTGATGGAGCACAGTGCTTGATTGAATCTTGCTTTTGGGCTTTATTGGCAAATTGTAGTTTTTCATCTCTGTCTTCATTCGCAGAAGTCGATTCATGTTCTTCAATGCCCATCATACTTGTGTGAGCAATACTAGACTCAATTGTTTTCACATTTGACCAGTACTCTTCAACAGTAGAATATTGCTTACATTCACCTTCCTTTTCAACATTGAATTCCAAAGTATTCTGCACAGTGGTCTCATTTTCCAAGGCTTGTAAGGAGAGGTTTCTATTCTCTTGTGCTTGTTGTTCTTCTTCAAGTAACATTATATTACAGCTGTCTGAAAAGTTCAAATCTTCACCGTCAACGTGTTTTTGTTTGCAGAATTCACTCTGTAAGTAATTTACATTTCCATGTTCCACATGTTCGGACGCCTGATGTAATGCATCAACTTGAAACTGCTGATTAGTTCTTTCTTTTACAACAGAACTTTTGTGCAATTGTACATTTTCCTCTGTCTGAGATACATGATCTCTCTCTAAATGCGTCATACATTCTGATCCATGTGGTTCTGTACACTTAGTGTGCTCTGACAAATATGGCTGCAAATAGTTAGCAAATGTTGATTTCATTTCTTCATTTATTAATGTAATGTCTGTGCCATCAACCAGTTGGGAAATCGGAGATTCAACATCTTTAGTCAAGTGATCAGCTTTCACCACATTATGTTTTCTGTTGTCCTTTGAAGAACCTGTATTTTCAACAAGTGCAAAATCTTCACGCAAATTCAAGTCAATAGTGCCTTCAGAATTTAAGAACTGGGACGAAGAGATTCTACAGCCATCTAATTGTGTATTAGCACATGCATGAACAAAATATTCTGTTGGTTGATTTGTATTTTTAATAGATTGTAGTTTTTGGAATATATTCTGACCATTAAACTGTCCATGCCCTGATGACTCTGACTGCTGGGTCAGTGCCTTTTTCTGTTCTAAGTTTTTAGCTGAAGGTTGCTCAGGTGGTGTGCTGATAGCAATATTTACATGTTCTCCAGTGTTAGCTACATTACAGTCAATCAACCGATTTAAAAGTTCATCAGAATTAGTAAATACTGTTGAAGGGCCATCCTGTTCAGCAACCTGTGAGTATTTCCAGTGAGCATTTTCCACTGCACCTGCTTCAGACAAATCTGGTACTTTTTTATGCAAATTATTTTCTCCATAAATCCCTTTGTAATTTTTCATTTCAAATGTATTTCTATTGCATGATGTAGATAATGAAGCACCAGAAGAGCCATGAACATGTCCATCTTGTGAATCTTGAGCAGAAGTCTGTGTCTGGCTACAGACAGCTGATTCTAAAAGTCGGCTGTTTAAATTTTCCTCTGTGGTATTTGTGGTCTGACTAAATAACATATGCATATTTTCACAGCAAAAATTAAACTCCTGTTGCATTTTGTTCTGGTGAAGATCAGTTTCCATTGGCGAAGAAAGTTCTAATTTTGTGAGTTCTTTATTTTTATCATTATTACAAGTCTTATGAAATGGCACTCTCTTTTCCATAGTATCTGCAAGTGACTGATGCTCCAGTGCCTCACTGTCACCAAGGAGAAAATTAAATGGATTGTGTATCCTTTCTAAATTGGGCCAAGTTACCTTTGAAGATGTTTCCATGTAATTTAAACAAATTGATTCCTTATTACGAGTGCGGATATTCAAGGGTTCCAAAGGGGTCACTTCTGATGTCCCATTAGTCCTTGATGCATGTTGCAATTTTGAACTTAAACTGCTTGTCTGTGATGACAAATCACTTTCACTTACTGAAATTTCTACATATTCCCCTTCAAGTTCTTTTAAAGAAGCTGCTGTTGAATTAACTAAACAATCTGCAACATTACTTAAGGAATGATGTAAAACCCTTGTGAGATTAATTTGTTGGGCCTTCAGTTCATTTTCTTTTGTAAATATATTTTGATTTGTTTCAGATGGGTTTTCTGCTTGTCCACTGTAATTGCTGATTTGTATATTGTTGGGATTACTGCCAACAACTTCTTCATCCACAATCCAGTTTACTGGTGATGTGCTTCCAATCATTTTTGGTTTATCAATAAATTCTGGATTTACCACCTTTTCCCAAGGTACTCGAAAGATGGTGCTGTCAGTAGATAACAGGCAATTTTGCAAAGCTGTTCCCATCCGTCTTTTGTTAATATTGTCCAACCATTCCATTGTGAAGATAGAAGTATAAGAGACTTCTGGAATTAATACTTCCTCTACATTGTAGCCATTCGTTGCAAGGCATTTTAATATAATACGCGGTGCTTTTTTCAAGTGTGGAACAACTTGAAGGTAGAAATCACCAGGCTGTAAAGTTTGCCAGTCAAGTGCAGAGAGCTGTATTACAATTTTTTCTGAGATGCATAAAGGCCAGCCTTCATAACGGAATAGTAATCCACAATATTGAAACTGTTAAACATGGAAGATCCCTGTTAAAAAGCTGCTCTTCGGGCTAAAACAATGCACATGCAACTGTTCATTACAAAAAATACATTGGTGGAAATTAACAGCAGTAAACTAAATTGAAATCATCCTGAACAGTGTTAAGTTCTTTCAAAGTATGCATAAAAATTTGCTAATCCATCAACAGGCACATCTTTGTACAGTTCAGAAAAATAAACATTTTAAACGAGCCACGCAGACATGTATTTGAATGTACAAGTTGGTGCAAAATTAGCAGTTCTTGAAATTCATAGTACAGACAGCAATTAAATGGAATGCATCCAAGGCACAGGTTCTGTTTTTACAGATGTCCATAAGTCGATTTTGTCTAAGTCGGAAAATACACAAAAATCACTTAGTATGGTAAACATACTTCCACAGTATTGTAATGAATGGTATGAAAAGCACACAAGACTGATAAGAAAGAACACCTACTGAAAGTGCAGAGGAGGAAACTAGTTCTGCCATTTGTAGGAAAGATTGTCTGTATGTATGTTGGATTTTTTTTTAACTTAATGATATCATGGGAGCTCTTTCATATGAAGGGGGTCCATAAGTTATGCATTCGTAACCCCAGGACAGACTGTATAGCTTTTTTTTTTAAAACACTGATTACACAGAATCTAACACTTCTTCATATTTCTAACATGCAGAACTTTACAGCCATAGTAAAGTATTATTTACAAATAATTCTCATTTTACACCAAGAATGTTTGTAAGGCTACCATTCAGCTCAACCAAATCTTTGTCTTTAATATGTTAGTACACATGGAATATGGTGTAGCAAATAGAAGCAAACAGGTCATGCTCCCTTAGAGTGGCTCATCCATTTTGGGCCCCACTTAGCTCTTACCTGCAAGTGCAAGTAGCTGCTGGCATGCAACAGTGACCAAACCCTGACAAGAAGGTTTAATGAGCAAGCTAAACCAGTCCAGTCTAGCATAATTGAAGAGGATCTGACCCTTGTTGAAATAAGGAAAGTGCTTATCCCTAGCTTGTGAAAACTGTTCTGGAAAATTGGGCAGAGGAAATCAATGTGATTTGATGGAAAATGGTTCAGCAGCATGTTGTGAAGCACAATGCACATAGAAGGCAATGAAGGTATCATAGTCACCCATAAGAACTAGGAACATCTTCAGCTGTAACTATTCTTTGTTCCTTGGGCCACGGAAGTAGAAATGACTTTTACACTTAAATGATTTCCTGCACAGATATCTTATGCAAACTTCAATGCATCAACTGTTCATTAATGCAAGTTCAGCTATAATGAGGACACAACGAAGTCTGGGAGCATTCCAAGTAAATGGACAGCCTTTTTTTTTAAGCAGTCAAAAAACAAAAAAAGGAAGAATCTGTTTAAGCAGCATGGGATGTCTACACCAGTATGAACAAAGAACGGTTCTTCCCACTAGAGAACTTTCCTGTTATATTGATACTGCAGTACTAAATTGAGTTTAGACCAGTCAGAAAGATCTATCAATGAGCTAGGAGATCCATTGCTTTTCCTTTCCAGAAGAAAATGAAGACAGGATCCTTGGAGTTCCATGCGCAAACATGAAGTCCCTCCTGAAACAACTTCTGGTCTCTCTAATGGCCTCAATAATCAGCTCTTAATTAATTCCCCCTGAACTTCTTACAGCACGTCACTACCATAAATGCCTATGCATTTACGTTAAATACTACCGAAGAAAGAAATAGTTCTTCATGTATTGGACTCTATCCACAATGAAAAAGTTGGTAGAGACAGCAATTACTGGAAAGATGTGTTAAGACACATGAAATGGGAAGCAGAACAGCAATGGACTCTTTTTCTTAGATAAATGTATAGATCAGTTCTTTGCTAATGATATTTAGACAAAAGAAAAACTAAAAGCAACACAGATGCATCTGCAATCCAGACAATGGCATCTTATCAACTACATCACCATCCACCAACGTGACAGTTACTAGAGCCAAATGTGAAACAGAATCTAGATAGTCTGTAACAGCAGTATTCCAACCTACACAACACAAGCTCAGTAAAAGATTTCAACACATTAAATCTACTGTACATCAACTATCGGATGTAGACTCTGCAGTTGCTAAAAATGAGTTTTCTTCATCCTTTCCACTCTTGGTAACTAAAGGAAAAATGTGGTCATTAACATGGCTGAATCTGTGTTGGGACAAAATAAAACATTCCAAACACCAGATCAGGCAGAAAACATTACAATGAATTCACAGAGTGCATTGGGGTAGTTTCTTTATGCAATATATTATAGAGCCAACAAGCAAAAATGCTATCTTGGATCTGGTAATGTGTAATGAGACAGGCTTAATATATGATCTCAGAATAAAAATCCCCAAGGAAGCAGTGATCAACAGTGTGATAAAATTTGGCTTGAGGACAAGAAATTTTAAAAAGGGGAATAACAAAGTAGCGAAATGAGTGTCAGCTAAAGTTAACTGGGGAAATAGGTTAGCAAGTTAGACAACAGACACGCATCTGAGGTTATTCACGACACCCAGCAAAATTATATCCCAGTGATGAACCAACCATGGCCAATCAAGGAAGTTAAGAAGGGTATTATGTCGAAAGAAAAAAGCAAAGCTGACAGAAGTTAATGCTAGGCTTGAAAAATGGGATAAATTCAGAATCCGGTAAAGGAGGACTAAAAATCAGAAAGGAGAACACAGTGAAGCTCCGACAATCCGCTAACCAACTGTTTGGAAATTCTGATGACTTGGTATCTGGTTCATCAGGAGCTGTTTCCCATGCTCTCTTTACATTCACTGGGCCCCATTTCCGGCACTCCCTTTGTACTCAATGGGCTTCTGTTTCCTGCGCTCCTTTCACTCTCACCTGCGTCCTGTTTCCCACATTCCCTTTACACTGACTGAAGCCCATTTTCCCATGCTCCCTTTAAACTCAGCAGGTTCACTGGAAATTCATTATATTACAGTGTAACATCTTCTAAAAAGTGAACTTAAAGTTGTGTTGATATTAAAAGGAGTAATATCCAATAGTCCAGAAAAACTGCCAGACTGGCACCACCGAAGTCCCAAAGGTGCCGGATGATAAGAATTTTACTGAGGACAAACCAGCAAGAATACTGACGATAACAGTTTAAGTTTATAAAGAGTAAGAGAGAAATCAAAGTGGTCCTTTGAAGTATAAGGCTGGGGAAATAGTTATAGGGAACATGGAAATGGCAGATACATTAAACAAATATTTTGCATCAGGCTTTACTGTAAAAGATACAAGCATCCCATTAATAGTAACAAATACAGAGGAAGAATTAAATACTATAATAGAGTCCCTGACCAGCCGCGAGTTATGGCAGGGCTTACGTGCCATAACAGGCTAACATGCCATAACAGGCTACAAGACGAAGTCGGGCTGCATAGCTAGCAACAGCGCATCCCTTCCTGATGAACTTAACGCATTCTATGCACGTTTTGAACAAAAAGGAAGTGGATTGTCATCATCCACTCTGACAGCCACCAACGCAGCTGAACCTGCGATCACAGTGGAGGACGTAAGATCAGTCTTCTGGAGAGTGAACACGAGGAAAGCACCTGGGCCAGATGGTGTCCCGGGCCGCGTGCTCAGATCTTGTGCTGATCAGCTGGCAGAAGTATTTGCGGACATATTCAACCTCTCCCTGCTTCAATCTCAGGTTCCCTCTTGATTTAAGAAGATCACTATCATCCCGGTACCAAAGAAAAGCAAGGTAACATGCCTCAATGACTACCGACCAGTGGCTCTGACACCCACCATCACGCATCAACTCCAGCCTACCAGACAACCTGGACCCACTGCAATTCGCCTATCGGTGAAACAGGGCTACAGCGGATGCCATCTCCCTGGCCCTACACTCAGCTCTGGAGCATCTGGACAGTAAAGGCACATATGTTAGACTATTGTTTATTGACTACAGCTCTGCATTCAATACAATAATTCCAAGCAAGCTTGTCACCAAAGTCCGAGACCTAGGACTCAACATCTCCCTCTGTAACTGGATCCTTGACTTTCTAACAAACAGACCGCAATCAGTGAGGATAGGCAGCAAACCTCTGGCACGATTATTGTCAACACTGGTGCCCCACAAGGCTGCGTCCTCAGCCCTCTACTCTACTCCCTATACACTCATGACTGCATGGCCAGATTCTGCTCTAACTCCATCTACAAGTTTGCAGATGATACCACCGTTGTAGGCCGTATCTCAAACAGTGATGAGCCGGAGTACAGGAAGGAGATGGAGAGCTTAGTGGAATGGTGTCAAGACAACAACCTTTCCCTCAATGTCAACAAAACAAAAGAGCTGGTCATTGACTTCAGGAAAGGATGCACCTGTCTACATCGATGGTGCTGAGGGTTGAGAGCTTCAAGTTCCTGCTGGGTGTGAACATCACCAACAGCCTGTCTTGGTCAAATAACGTAGATGCCACACCCAAGAAAGCTCACCAGCGCCTCTACTTCCTCAGGAGGCTAAAGAAATTTGGTTTGTCCCCTTTGACTCTCACCAACTTTTATCGATGCACCATAGAAAGCATCCTATCTGGATGTATCACAGCTTGGTACGGCAACTGCTCTGCCCAGGACCACAAGAAGCTGCAGAGAGTTGTGGACGCAGCCCAGAGCATCATGGACACCAGCCTCCCCTTCTTGGACTCTGTCTTTACCTCTCGTTGTGTTGGTGTAGCAGCCAGCATAATCAAAGACCCCACCCACCCAGGACATTCTCTCTTCTCCTCTTCCATCGGGTAGAAGATACAGGTGCCTGAGGGCACGTACCACCAGCCTTAAGGACAGCTTCTACCCCACTGTGATAAGACTATTGAACGGTTCCCTTATACAATGAGATGGACAATGACCTCACGATCTACCTTGTTGTGGCCTTGCACCTTATTGCACTGCACTTTGTCTGTAGCTGTGACACTTTACTCTGTACTGTTACTGTTTTTACCTGTACTACATCAATGCACTTTGTACTAACTCAATGTATCTGCACTGTGTAATGAATTGACCTGTACGATCGATTTGTACGACAAGCTTTTCACTGTACCTTGGTACAAGTGACAAAAATAAACCAATACCAATTACAGTAAAGCTTCTACACTCATTTCCATCCCTTTTGTAATATAGGACAGCATTCAAATTTTCCTTTTTAATTACTTGTTGTAAGTTTTTTTTATTCATTTACAGGATATAGGTATCACTAACCCTAACTGCATCCCTAAATTTAGTGGTAGCAGGCCTCCTTTATGAATCACTGCAATTCTTTTGGTGAAGGTACAACCATTGTGTATTTGTGTAGGGAATTCCAAATTTCAAACATGATAGTAATGAAGGAATAACAATACATTTCCAAATCAGTCTGGTATTTGACTTGAAGGGTAACCTGAAGGTAATGTACCCATATGCCTTTTGCTTCATCCTTCTTGGTAATACAGGTTCCAGGTTTCAATGCTGTGTTGCAGTAAACTAGTTGAGTAACTGCATGACATTTTGCAGATGGCATTCATTACATCCACAATGCCCCGGTGGTGGAGCAAATAAACCTTTAGGATGGTGAATGGTGTGCCAATCAAGCAAGCTATTTTGTCTTGTATAGTGTGCGCCTGGAATATTTTTGGAATTGAACACCCAGTATAGAGCACGAAAAGAACTTGGGGTGTCAGAAGGTGAGTCACCCTACACAATAATACCAGCTTCTGATCTGCTCTTGCACCCAGTACAGCTGTTCCCGTAAACTTTGGATCAATGGGAACCATATGAATGCTGATGTTTGAGGACTCAGCAATAATACCAAGATAACAATTACCCAATCAATCACCAACAAAGTAATGGAAGGCATTGACAACTGTACTATCAAGTCATTAATAAGTAAATGTTCACTGAAGCTCAGTTGGGTTTCAAGAGGATCACTCGATCCAGACGTTATTGCTTTGGTCCAAACAGAGATAAGGTGAGAGTGAATGCCTTTGACATCAAGGCAGCATATGTGACCGACAATGGTATTAGGGAGCCCTGGTTGCATTACAGTCAACAGTTATTGAAGAGAAGGTACTCAATGATTGGAGTTATACCTTGTAAATTAGGACAATCAGACAGCACAAGAACAGACTGATAACCAATGTAAAAGGGTCTTCAATAGGCATGCTAACAATAAAAACTTTGGCAGAAGAGAGATGAGGTCAATTAGGTAGCCGAAGAGAAAGCTATTGACAGAGGTGGAAAACATGATAATGGTTCCAAGGTGAAGACTTTGGAAAACCATGGTTTTAAACAAAAGAGCTTATTGGAATGCAGCTTGAGATACAAATTGGGGTGCAGGAAAGGGCTACAGTACTTCAAATGGGTAAGTAATCCAGCCCAGATGGAGGATGCATTCTAGGATTGAAAGACTGCAAACATTACACCTTTTATTCCATAAAGGGGCACAAGGATAAACTTAACATTCACAGGCAGATGGTTTTTGATTGATAGAAAAATTGTTATAATCAATAATCCTGGTTAAAAAAAAACACCCACCTTGACAACCACAGATAGACTTTGTTTTGGACAAATTGTGTTTGCCTAGCTTTGAGAACTGGTGATGTAACAATGAAGACAATCTATTTGATTATCTGAAGGTGTTTGATAAAATATCACATATTGGGCATTAGCAACATTGGTGCCTTGGTATAAAAGGTAGAGAAGCAACAAGGATATTAAACTGGCTAAAGAACATAAAGGAGAGCTTTGGTCAATAACTACTTTTCACAGGAAAGCAGCATACAGTGTTATTCCCTAGGGTTCAGCACATGGACCACTGTTTTTTTGATATACATTAATGAATTGGAGGCTTTAAAGTCTGTAGATGATATGAAACTTGCCAGCTTAGTATATACAATGAGGTTAAAAAGTAATGGGCTTCAAGGGCATAAAATCTGTGCTGATGCTGTTCAATGTAGAGAAGTGTGAAGTGACATGTTATGACAGTACGAATGGGAACAGACAATAAATGCCAAATGATACAACTCTGAAGAGGGTGTAAGAAAAGAAGGGGGTATTTGTGCACAGTTCTTCACAATTTAGAACACACAAGATCCCAGAAGATTATAAAAGCCAAAAAGCAGACTCGATAGGCTGAATGGCCTAATTCTGCTCCTACAGAACATAGAACATTACAGCACAGTACGGGCCCTTCGGCCCACAATGATGTGCCAACATTTTATCCTGCTATAAGATCCATTTAACTCTTCCCTCCCACATAGCCCTCCATTTCTCTTTCATTCACGTGTCTCTTAAATGTCCCTAATGTATCTGTCCCCACAACTTCTGCTGGCAGTGCGTTCCGTGTACCCACCACTGTGTAAAAAAAAAACCTACCTCTGACATCCCCCTTATATCTTCCTCCAATCACCTTAAAATTACGCTCCCTCATGTTAACCATTGCCGCCCTGGGAAAAAGTCTCTGACTGTCCACTTGATCTATGCCTCTTATCATCTTGTACACCTCTATCAAGTCACCTCTCATCCTCCTTCTCTCCGAAGAGAAAAGCCCTAGCTCACTCAACCTATCCTCATAAGACATGTTCTCCAATCCAGGCAGCATCCTGGTAAATCTTCTCTGCACCCTCTCTAAAGCTTCCACGTCCTTCCTATAATGAGGCGATCAGAACTGAACACAATACTCCAGTGTGGTCTGACCAGAGTTCTATAGAGCTGCAACATTACCTCGCGGCTCTTGAACTCAATACCCCGACTAATGAAGGGCAACACAACATACACCTTCTTAACAACCCTATTGACCTGCGCAGCAACCTTGAGGGATCGATGGATGTGGACCCCAAGATCCATCTGTTCCTCCACACTGCTAAGAGTCCTGCCATTAACCTTGTATTTTGCCTTCAAATTCGATCTCCTGAAGTGTATCACTTCACACTTATCTGAGTTGAACTCCATCTGCCACTTCTCAGCCCAGCTCTGCAGTCTATCAATGTCCTGTTGTAATCTAAAGCAATCTTCCACACCATCCACAACACCACCAACCTTTGTATCATCAAAAAACTTACGAACCCATCTTTCCACATTCTCATCCAAATCATTTATAAAAATCACAAAGAGCAGAGGTCCCAGAACAGATCCCTGCGGAACACCACTAGTCACCAACCTTCAAGCAGAATACGCTCCATCTACCACCACCCTCTGTCTTCTATGAACAAGCCAATTCTGAATCCAGACAGCCAAGTTTCCCTGGATCCCGTATCTCCTGACTTTCTGAATGAACCTTCCATGAGGAACCTTATCAAACGCCTTACTAAAATCCATGTACACCACATCCACTGCTCTACCTTCATCAATGTGCTTTGTCACATCCTCAAAGAATTCAATCAGGCATGTGAGGCATGACCAGCCCCTCACAAAGCCATGCTGACTGTCCCTAGTCAGCTTATGCTTCTCCAAATGCCCATAAATCCTGTCTCTAAGAATCTTCTCTGGCAATTTGCCCACCACTGAAGTACGACTCACTGGTCTGTAATGCCCAGAGCTATCCCTACTCCCTTTCTTAAACAAAGGAACAACATTTGCCACCCTCCAATCATCTGGCACTACTCCCGTGGCCAACTAGGACACAAAGATCATCACCAAATGCGCAGCAATCTCTTCCCTCGCTTCTCGTAATAACCCTTTTGGATATATCCCATCTGGTCCCTGTGACTTATCTACCCTAATGTTTTTCAAAAGTTCCAGCACATCCTCTTTCCTCACATCGACATGCCCTAGCGTATCAGCCTGTCATACGCCATCCTCACAAATGTCAAGGTCTCTCTCTCTGGTAAATACTGAAGCAAAGAATTCATTAAGGACCTCCCTTACCTCTTCTGACTCCAGGCACATTTCCTCTTTTATCCCTGATCAGTCCTACCCTCACTCTAGTCATCCTCTTATTCTTCACATACGTGTAGAATGCCTTGGGGTTTTCCTTGATCCTACTCACCGAGGACTTCTCATGCCCCCTTCTAGCTCCCCTAAGTCCATTCTTAAGCTCCCTCCTGGCTACCTTGTAACTCTCCAGAGCCCTGTCTGATCCATGCTTTCTAAACCTCAGGTAAGCTTCTTTCTTCCTCTTGACAAGATATTCTACATCTCTTGTCAACCATGGTTCCTTCACTCTACCATTCTTACCCTGCCTCAATGGGACAAACTCATCCAGAACCCCATGCAAGTACTTCACATTTCCGCTGTGCACTTCCTCAAGAACATCTGTTCCCAATTTACACTCCTAAGTTCGTGCCTAATAGTATCATAATTCCTCCTCCCCCAGTTAAATACTTCCCCATATCATCTGCTCCTATTCCTCTCCAAGGCGATGGTAAAGGTCAAGGGGTTATGGTCACTAACTTCAAAATGTTCTCCCACTGAGAAATCTGAAACCTGATCAGACTCATTGTCCCATACCAGGTCCAGAATGGCCTGTCCTCATACTGTGTCAGGAATCCTTCCTGGACAGACCTAACAAACTCCGTCCCATCTATCCCCTTTACACTAAGGAGGTACCAATCAATATTAGGGAAGCTGAAATCACCCATGGCAACAGCCCTGTTATTTTTGCACCTCTCCAAAATATGCCTCCCGATCTGCTCCTCAGCATCTCTGCTGCTATTGGGGGGGGGGGGGGGGGGTCTGTAGAATACTCCCAATAGAGTGATCACTCCCTTCCTGTTTGACTTCCACCCACACTGATTCAGAAGACGATCCCTCCAGGACGTCCTCCCTTTCTACAACTGTGACACTGTCCCTGAACAGCAAAGCCACTCCCCCACTTCTTTTACCTCCGTCCCTGTCCCTTCTGAAACATCTAAACCCCAAAATATCCCGCAGCCATTCCTGTCCTTGCGACAGCCAAGTCTCTGTAATGGCCACTATGTCACAGTTCCATGTACTTACCCGTGCTCCAAGTTCATTACCCTTGTTCCTGATACTTCTCGCATTAAAGTAGACACACATCAGCCCATCCAACTGACTGCAATTTTGCCCTTTCAAATGCCTATCCTTCCTTACAGTCTTTTTACACTCTGCATCTACTTGTACACTAAATGCACCAACCTCTGACCTATCACTCTGGTTCCCATCCCCCGCCAAACGAGTTTAAACCCTCCCCAACAGTTCCAGCAAACCTGCCCGCAAGAATATTGGTCTCCCTCAAGTTCAGGTGTAATGTCCCTTTTGTACAGGTCGTACCTTCCCCAGAAAAGATCCCAATGATCAACAAATCTGAAAATCTGTGTCTTTGGTTATTACTAAACCTCTCTTAAAAAAAACACATGAAATCATCTCCAGCTGCAATTCTGTGCACCATACTTGAGGAAGAACCCAAAAACTTCAGAGGGATGCAGAACAGATTTGCTTAGTGTTCACTACATGTGTACGGACTTGTGAATTGAGATATTCTCTTGATAGGAGTTAAGACAAAGAGTTGATGGAAGTTTAAAATCATGGAGGAGTTGTAAAATCTAAAGAATGAGAAATGTTTTCCAATAGCTGAAAGATTTATATATTAATTAGCAAAAGATCCACAAGTGATATGGGGCCAGTGGGGGGGGGGGGGGTGGTGGTGATGGCAATTTTGACTATTGAGCGCTTAGGATGTGAAATACAGCACTGGATATGGCAGTAGATGCAGATTCAGCAATTGCCTTCAAGGGAAAATTGAAGAAAAAATTGCAGGGATCTGAGAAAATGTTAGAAAAGGGACAAACTGGATTATTTATTGAAGGAGATAGTATAAATTCAATAGATTCTTCTGCAATGCATTATTATGTGACAAAGAGGAGCCTGTTTGCAAAGGTAGCTGTGGCAACACAAAACTATGCATCCCCGCCTTACTAAATTCAAGACTCTGTAAGCGCCCACACACCCTTCTTTTCCAGTCAAATGGAAAGATTCAAAAGTGAGACCTTGTAAGACCTTTAAGACCTTGACAATTATGGAACTAACAATTATGGAAATTGTTTCATAACCTTCACAGATTAGAGGTTTGATAGTACTTGCCAGCTCACATGCTTTTTTCTCAAAGCTCCATCACAAAAGGCAGTTGAAGTGAGCAACATGTGCTGTGGATAAAGGGGAACTAGTGAAAGTATCATGCTTAGATTTCCCAAAAATATCTTGTAAAGTACTGCATCAAGGATTATTGCTGAAAATATAAGCTCCGTGGAGGGGAGAACATTTAACATCAATAAAAATTTGACTAATAGAAAATTGTGTAAATGTATCTCTTTCTGGTTGGCAAGATGTAATGACTGGCATTAGGTGCTGGAGCCTCAACATTTTACAATTTTACTTGGTTTAAGGTATGGTTGATAAATTTACTGATAGCACAAAGATAAGTAGGAAATAAGTTCTGGAGAGGATATAAGAAGGCTACAGAGGTAAATGGATAGGTTATATGACAGAGCAAAGATCTGGGAAATAGGGTATAAATTGAAAAAATAAGATTGTCCATTTTGAGAGAGAAAAAAAGAGAATATTAACTTAAATAGTTGAAAAGCTCTGAGATCTAGGAGTATCTGCATGCCCTAGTGTATGAGTCACGTAAGACCAGTATACAGACACAGCAAGTAATTAGGAAAGCTAACAGAATGTTATTGTTTATTGAGAGAGAAATTAGATACAAAACTAGAGGGCAAAAGAACAAAAGGGTCTTTGACTTGAAGTGTTGACTCTGTTTCTCTTTTCACTGATGCTGCCGGATCTGCTGAGTGTTTCTAGCATTTTGTTTTTTTGGGAGGCGATACTTCAGTTATAGGGGGCTCTGGTGAGACCACATCTGGGATACTGGGTACAGTTTTGTTCCTCTTATTTACAGAAGGATATTAATGCACTGGAAGCAAATGGATAATGCATATTGAAGCAGCTCATGGAAGATATACAGGACAAATACTTGGATGTCTTATGAGGAAAGGTTGGGCATGCTAAGCTCACGTCTGCTGGAGTTTATGAGAGAAGAGGAGAGAGGTGACATGACAGAAGCATAATAATCCAGAGGGGTCTTGAAACTTCAATGTGGACTGATGTTTCTGCTTTTGAAACCTGGAACTAGAAGTCACTGTTTAGAACTAAAGGGTCACCCATTTAAGACAGAAATGAGGCATTTTTTTTAATCTCAGAGTTGAGAATCTTTCATATCTTCTTATGACACGAGGTCATTTGGCTCAACGAGTCTATTCTGGGTCTCAGACTATTTCCATTAGTCCCATTCCCACACAATCTAATCTCTCCATCAATTTGCTCCACATTCTCATGCCATCCACCTACATAAGGGATAATTTACAGTAGCCAATTACTCTACCAGCACAATCTTTGATAACATGAGAAACTAGAGCATTTTGGGGAAATCCACGTGGTCAAAGGGCGAATACACAAACTACATATGGACAGCACCCAAGGTCATGATTGAAACTCAGCTGTTGGAGCTATGTGGCAGCAGCATTAACTGCTGCACATGCTTTGGAAGTCTCTTCCTCAAAAAGCAGAGTCTTTGATTTTATTTTAAGGCAGGCAATTAGGTTCTTGATAAGCAAGCAAGAAAGGTTACTGCCCATAGCTGGAAATGCAGGGCTGAGGTTGCAGACATATCAGCCAAGATCTTACTGAATTGCAGAGTGGACGTGAGGAATCATGTGACCTGTTCCTAATTTGTATGTATAATCCACCATATCAGAGGCAATCACAACCGTATGACAGTAGGAAGTCTAATTATGATAGTATGGACAACAATCCAAAACTACTTTGCAACTTGGGATTGTTCACAGTCAAAAGTTATATTTAATCAGAGCCATAGCTTATGGTTCTCCTGGCATTGATTAAAAACTGGACTAA
Source organism: Pristis pectinata (assembly GCF_009764475.1). Classification (NCBI taxonomy): domain Eukaryota; kingdom Metazoa; phylum Chordata; class Chondrichthyes; order Rhinopristiformes; family Pristidae; genus Pristis; species Pristis pectinata. Next base: position 39,314,971 of record NC_067417.1, read on the forward strand.
TTTTTGGAAATGTATGGTGCAATTAAGCAGATACAGAATCAAGGTAACAAATGCAAGTCCCAATTTGTTGCTCTAGCAGAGGTCGCAAATGGGCCCCAAGTAGGGGCAAGAGGTAGTTACAGGTTTGAGAAGTAAGGTTACACTGCAGGCAGACCTGAAAGATAGATAGATTGAAAACAAAACCTAACAGAGGCATTAAGATCTATTTTCTCTTCAATTGAATGCAAAACAAAAAAGGGACAGACAAATTAAAGCCCTGATTCTAAAGACTGACTCATCCAAGTACCACACAAGTTTACAAAACAGAAGGCAATTATTTCGCCAGACACATACAGACACGTTGCTGGATCAATCCAAATCAAATCTCTTTATCTTGCTCTCCCCAAAAGCCCAATATTTTCATCTGCATCAAATATCTTCCCTTAAAGAATGTAGTAGCTTTTATCCCAATTAGTCCATGAAATAAAATCAAAATCCTCAAGCTTACTGAAAAATACTATCTGGTTGAACACACAATGCACAATTTTGCCAGAGGGGGCAGACCACGACCAGAAGACACACCAAATAGCAAATTTAATAGCTTAGCTTACAAAAATATACCTTCATGACGGTTATATGAAACAAGAGCAGAATAGAAAATGCATAAAGTCCTAAGATTTATGATAGACAGACAGACAGACAGACAGACAGACAGACATTAGATAGCTAGTTCAAAGAATACTTTCCCTTCACTCCCAAGCAGCAAAAGATGCTGCTGGACTTTATAGTCAAAAGACTGAGATTTCTCCTCTTCCTCTGCCATTTTTCTTCACTTCTCCCGTGCATCAAACCAAGTTTAAGATTTTGCACAGCCCTATCCCTGAATTGGACACTTTCTCTGGTCTTTCGCCTAGTGTCCCTTGTACCCTCTCCAAGACCATTTTGTCCAGAGAGACAACCTTTGGTACAGTTAATCTCAAATAACCTCCTCAAAGATCTTTCTATTGAACTTCCACTAAAGCCCATTTGTTACCACACTATCATTGGCAGATTGCCTCATCACCAGAATATTCAAACAAGCATCAGCCTTCATGCCTGCTCTGACCTTCATTTAATTAGTTATGCAAACTACAAAGTATCCAGGTGCTATTTAAATAAACACATTTTATCTCTCCATTGCACTCAGATTGGTCTCCATTCAAGAGGGTACATGAATCTTCAATTTAACTTTTGAACCTTCTGACAGAGCACTACTTTCTCAGTACTGTGCTGTGTGAAAGCCTGTTTTCTGTGTTCAAGCCTTCACAGTGAGCCTTGAACCCCCAACTTTCAGAAACTGACACGAGACTACTATCAACTGTGGTACAGTGAACATTACACCTAGACTAATTCAAACATTAAAATTGGCACGTTCCCTTTAACCCTCAATTTTTATCGATGCACCATTGAAAGCATCCTATCTGGATGCATCGTGGCTTGGTATGGCAACTGCTCTGCCCATGACTGCAAGAAACTGCAGAGTTGTGGACACAGCTCAGCACATCACGGAAACCAGCCTACCATCTATGTCTACACTTCTCACTGCCTCGGTAAAGCAGCCAACATAATCAAAGACTCCACCAATTGGACATTCTCTCTTCTCCCCCCTCCCATCAGGCAGAAGACACAAAAGCCTGAAAGCATGTACCACTAAGCTCAAGGACAGTTTCTATCCTGCTGTCATAAGACTACTGAATGGTCCCCTAGCCTAAGATAGACTCTTGATCTCACAATCTCCTTCGTTATGACCTTGCACCTTATTGTCTACCTGCACTGCACTTTCTCTGTAGCTGTAACATTTTCTTCTGCACTGTTATTATTTTTACCTTGTACTACCTCAATGCACTGCTGTAATGAAATGATCTGTATGGATGGTCTACAAGTTTTTCCACTGTACCTCGGTACATGTGACACTAATAAATCAATTCCAATATTATTTAATAAAACTTACTTTATAACAACCACAAAAAACAAATTAAAACAAAATGCAATTGTACTTTAACGTAGATTTTATCTTTAAATCAAAAATATATTTTCTCTATTCATTATTTTAACAACTTTGGTATTCCCAAGATGGTTTGGAAATACCATTTGAGATTATGCTCTATTTAAACAGCAATAACACAAAAGGATGCATTTGACATAAGAATCAAGTAACTAAAACAAGCAGTTATCAAAAGTATTATTGTTGAAACTTTATCAGTCATATCATTAATGGGATATGTGTTGACTAAACAAAATTCATAACATCTTATGGAGTAAGGGCTTTAACCTAATTTTCATCTTCCTTTGGTATACAATTTTACATTTGTTAATTTTTGCATTAATCAAATACACACCAACATGCAAAGATCCTTTATCCATGCTTCTAGAATATCAAAGAAGATGCACTCACATCTGTATTTTCATTTCGTTAAGACTTGAAGTACTCACAAATCAAAGATTTAATGTGCTTTCCAACCACATTTGGAAGTCCCACAAATACTCAATATCAAATTTTTGAAGAGAATGAAAACATTCCTGTATTAGTCCATTCAATTACATAGGTCTAAGGTTAAAAGAGTAATTACTTCTTGGATGAATAAGTTTTTATGCTATAAATTGTCATTACAAGATAAAGTTATTCAGCCCATGACATTTTTTTAAAGTGGCAATTCATAATTTTCATCTTTTTTTGACTAACTTGTTTCTTGTCCTTCTAAGTACATGGCCAAGGTTAGAGAAACTTACTGCAAGTGAACCAAACCTTTTCCCATAGTTTGCTTTGAGCTATCACCTCTATCACATTTTACATTTTAAATGAAGAGATTCATCGTAACCATCACAATAGTTTACATCAGTTCACTTTTTCATTTTATATCAAGTCATAACCTACTAAATCATATCTTTATAAATTACCTCCACCCACTGCTCTCAAACATTTACTTACACAAGCGTCCTGCTGAATGCACTGCAGAATGTGTTTAGCAGGGACAAGGAAATCAATAAGGTAGCACAATCCATCACCACAGTATGTTTTCTCCACTACATCAAACACCTGACAGAGAACAGTGGATGCTGTTGCTTCGAAGGGGGGATAGAGTGTTGATAGAGTATTCTGAATACAAGTATCCAAGGATTCAGAATCCTGCCAAAAGAAGAGTATAATTAGTCAGAAACTACAAAAATAGACAGTATTCTTCCTTACAACGTAAACAAAATGTGATTCTCATCAACCCTTAGGTATTCTAACAAGTTAACTACTTTCAATGAAAATAAAACTTACTAATTCTACATCCACCAATGGTCATTTTGTGTAACCTACCAACAAAATAGACTGAACGAACTACACAAACAAGATGAGCACAAAATATCATTCATAAATAAATTTTGCATTGTAATTTGTTCCTATCTAAATTCCAAATAATGATTTTTTTTCCTGATAAAGGGTTAACTTCATGTATTGATATTTCTTGCATCATCATGCATTGATGCTACAATAGCAGAGAATGCTCTATCACTGCTAGTAAAACATTAGTGTACATTCTTAATAGAAAGTCAAGAATTATTATTTGTTCTGTTGAATGACCAAGTGGCAAAAAAGTTGTAGTAAATTGTGAGGCAATAAATAAGAATTCCACTCTTGCCATGCAACCCAATGGACATCTGGTACTCTAGAAATCCTGGACATTGCACCAAGTGAATATGAGATACTTCAAATAATTATCTACCAGAATTCAAATCTGAGAAGTGGTGCAGAATGGATTTCCACAAGGTATTCTACCTCTGACTGGCAGGTACAGCTGTCCAAGTACTTGCATCAAATCCAGTCAGGAAACAATGAAGTAGCTTGCTTAAAGAGGTTAAAATGCTTCCGTTCATTTACTAATCTTCAAGGAAGAAGTTTTAATGTGATGGTAATTGATTTGAATGAAGTATAATCCTCTTACTGGACCTCAAGTATATCATGCTTCATCAGCGAAAGGAACAGCATGACTCACAGACCTAACGTCATTCATGTACAAATGTCAGTCAGATTTTCTTCTCTTCATTTGTTCATGGGATGTGGATGTCACGAGCAATTCCTGCATTTATGCCCACCCCAAACTCCCCTGAACTGAACAGTTAAGAGCCAACCCCTTGATAGGTCTGGAGTCACACAGAGTCAAGACTGTACAAGGACAACAGGTTTACCTCTGAATATATCAGAGGACCATTTGGATTTTTACAACAATCCTGTAGATTGGTAACTACAATTACTGAGAGTAGCTTTTCTTCATTTGAATGACAGATTTTATTTAATTATTAACAATTAAATTCATTTGTTGGCATGGTTCCCCACATCAATTGCCAAGAACTCCAGCAGCTAGTCAAGAAACTTAACCCCTTTGCAAACAAACAGTATAGATTGCATAGTAATATTTCAGTGTGGTAGTGAAAACATTCAACACAGGTGAAGGTTCTTTCATTGGAGCGACAAGTTGATTAAAACACTTTTCTCCAATACTAGACTTTCACAAATATGACTTTATTATGATCAATATCTTATGTAAAAAGCTCTGCAAAAATACTCAAGGTGTCCTATTCACTCAGAGATGACAGTTAGTTTTAAAACTTCTGCAAATTAACATTGAATTTTTTAAAAATTATTTTTGATATTTTAGTTTTTGATGTCAACAAGACATCATGCTAGTTAAGCTTTGCTCAGAAGCTTTTGCCAATACCAATGAACAAAATATGGGTTTTAGATTGGTTTTCACAACACAAAAGGAAGCATCCTCAAGAAAATTTAGATTCTTATTTTGGACTAAAAACAAAACAAAACCTTGAACTTTACCTCTGAAAAGGGGTTTGTGATATAATTCTAACTGTAATAAAGGCAAGTCACTTTAAGGATATTGGGTTCCTTTCACCTTAAGAACTATGATACATGGTTCATTATTGAAGCATGTACTATGATTGCAGTTTCCATCGAAGACCAAGTGCCACCACAAACATATCTCCAAGTTGGATTGATGTGTTACTTAGAGGTATATTTGCAGTTGGTGTACCCATGTATCTGTTGTCTTTATCCTCCTGGGTGTTAGAGGTCATGGCTTATGTCAAAGAAGCCATGCTGCTCTTGAGTGGTGCTTTGGCCTGGCTGGTGTCAAGCTTCTTGGAGTATTGCTGGAGCTGTACTCATCAAGGCAAGTGAAAGAGTTCCATCACACACATAACCTCTACCTTGTAAAGATTTTCAGAGCTGCAGTGAGAGTAGTCTAGTCATGTAACAGCATTGCACTTTATAGACAATATACATTGCAGCCACAGTGGAGGAAGTTTATCTGTAGGTTAACAGATGGTAACTGAGTTATGCTGAAAGAAGTGTAGTCAACCAACATCTGCGGCATTCAAGAGTTCCTCACAAAAGAGAGGCAATTCAATGCTCTTTTTCAGAAATATTGCTTTCCTATCTATCAAAGGTACAGTAGAAAATGTTTTCTTTCAGTAAAAATCAATAGCTGATATTCAGTTGTCTCCCTTTGGTAGCTGCCGGTTCCAGAAGCTTTTCCTTGATTCAGTTTTCTGAGTGACCTGGATTGACCAGAAGAAAGTACCCCTACTTCTGCAAAGCCTCACCCAGGCTAAACAATTCAGATGAAAAGGAGTAACTTCTTTATGCCTACTAAATGGAAGACAATAGAGTCAAATCAAAGACAGTGGAGCAAGGACAGGAATCTCATAGAAATACAGTGAACTCAAGTCAAAATAAGTAAATTAAATCCATTTCTCTAAAGCATACTCAAGAAAGAAGAATTCAGCAAAGGACAATCAAACCTTGTACTTTTTTTTACATACTATAAAGGGCAGAGATGTACTGTTGCAATTAGGGACAATATATCACAAGCAAATGAATTCATGCATGATGTTGCTGGTGTTAAGCACAGATTTTATGATAAACTGTTGAAGTATAGTGACTGTCTAGTTTACTCTCTTGCTGTTCCAAATGTTACCTTACAGAGTCTGATACACATTTCTCTAATGCCCCAGAATCTGATATGTGATCATGATCCATGGACTGCTTAAGCGGCTACCTTATGACAAACTGCCAGGATACAACACTGACTTTATAACTGAGCCTCAAATATTTTACACAATCATCTCTACAACAAAATACATAAAACCATCCTTGGAGAAAATAATTATCTAATGATCTGCATAGAGCTAGTATTGGGGAATAGCAAGATAGTAACTTTGCTGTAAAAGCAAGCGTAAGAGCAGAACTGACTTCAAGCTGTTTGTAACTCTTCAGCAACAACAGCAGCATATCCAACACAATTAGAGCAATTTTAATTATTATTACTTTATACAAGTGAGAGGCAAGTTAATGAATTCATGTTAACTATTGTAATCAGCACTGCCTTCTTGAATTGTGAGCAGTACGCAATATAGACAGTTGTTAAAAACAGGTACGTATCACAATAGTGCAGTGAAGTTTAATATTTTTCTGTGAACATGCCAGGCTTGGCTGATATTCTTCCTCGTGCAATTTCCCACTCAGTATCCTTCATCCTCTTGGTGTTCAAAATATCTTGCAAGCTCAGCTTTGATATATTCAATGCCTAAGCATCCACAACTCTTTGAGGTAAAGAATTCCAAAGATTTACAATCTTAATGGCAATTTTGCCTCATCTCAGTCCTAAATTAGCAAGCCCCTAAGCCCAAGACTATGCTCCCATTTCTGAACTCTCTAATAAGAAACAGCATTTCAGAATCAGATTTATTATCTGACTTGTATGACGCGAAATTTGTTGTTTTGCGGCAGCAGTGCAATGTAAAGACATAAAAATCATTATAAATTACAAAAATAAATAACCAATGCAAAAAAAAGGGATAACAAGGTAGTGTTCATGAACCGTTCAGAAATCTGATGGTGGAGGGGAAGAAGCTGTTTCTGATTCATTGAGTGTGGGTCTTCAGGCTCCTGTACCTCTTCCCCGATGGTAGTAATGAGAAGAGGGCATGTCCCAGATGGTGAGGGTCCTTAGTGATGTATGCTGCCTTCTTGAGGTACCACCTCCTGAAGATGTCCTTGATGGTGGGGAGGCATATGCCTGTGATGGAGCTGGGCGAGTCTACAACCCTCTGCAGCCTCTTACGATCCTCTGCACTGGAGCCTCCATACCAGGCAGTGATGCAACCAGTCACAATGCTCTCCACTGTGCATCTATAGAAATTTGTAAGAGTCTTTAGTGACATAGCATATCTTGGAGAATGAGAGGAGACTTGATAGAGGTATAAAAGATTATGAGAGGCATAGACAGAGTGGACAGCCATCACCTTTCCCCCAGGGCGGTAATGGCCAATACTAGAGGTCACCTGTTTGAGGTGTATGGAGGAATGTTCAGGGGGGATGTCAGAGATAGGTTTATTTTTTACACAGAGTGGTGGGTGCCTGGAATGCACTGCCAGGGGTGGTGGTAGGGGCTGATAGGATAGGGTCATTTAAGAGACTCTTAGATAGGCACATGGATGAAAGAAAAATAGAGGGTTATGGGAGGTGAAGCAGAGAGGGGGATAGATAGAATGTGGATAAGGTTTATATGGGTCAGCACAACAACGTGGGCCGAAGGGCCCGTACTGTGCTGTACTGTTCTATGTTCCATGTCCTATGTCCTCAAATTCCTAACGAACTAGAACCACTGGCATGCCTTTTTCGTGATTGCATCAATATGTTGGGCCCAGGATAGATGATGTTGATACCCAGGAACTTGAAGCTGTTACCCTTTCCACTGCTGACGCCTCAATGAGGACTGGTGTGTTCTCTTGACTTCCCCTTCCTGAAGTCCACAATCAATTCCATGGTCTTACTGACACTGAGTGCAAGGTTGTTGTTGCGATCTCTCTCTCTCAGATTGCCATCTGAGATTCTGCCAACAACAGTGGTGTCATCAGCGAATTTATAGATGACATTTGAGCTGTGCTTAGTCACAGACATGAGTGTAGAGCAGAGTAATGCACGAAGCATTCATCCTTGAGGTGTGCCCGTGTTGATTGTCAGCAAGGAGGAGATGTTATTACCGATCTGCACTGACTGTGGTCTCCCGATGAGGAAGTCAAGAATCCAGTTGCAGAGGGAGTTACAGAAGCCCAGGTTTAGAAGTTTGGTGATTAGTACTGAGGGAATGATGGTGTTGAATGCCTAGCTGTAATCAATAAACAGCAGCTTCACATATGTTTTGCAATTGTCCAGATGCTCCAAAGTAGAGTGGAGAGCCAATGAGATTGTACCTGCTGTAGACCTGTCGTGGCAGTAGGCGATTTGTAGCAGGTCCAGGTCCTTGATCAGGCAGGAGTTAATTCTAGTCATAACAAACCTCTCGAAGCATTTCATTATGGTAAATGTGAGTGCTACTGGGCAGCAGTCATTAAGGCAGCTCACCCTGCTCTTCTTGGCACTGGTATGTTTGATGCCCTTTTGAAGCAGGTGGGAACCTAAGACCACAGCAGTGAGAGGTTGAAGATGTCCTTGAACGCTCCAGCCAGTTGGTTGGCACAGGTTTTCAAAGCCTGGACAGCTACACAATCAGGCCATGACACCTTGTGGGGGTTCACCCTCTTGAAGGATGTTCTGACATCAGCCTCGAGACAGAGATCACAGGGTCATCGGATGTTGTGGGAATTTGCACAGGTGTGCTGTTATTCTCCCTTTCAAAGCATGCATAAAATGTGTTGAGCTTGTCAGGGAGTGAAACATCAATGCCATTTATGTTGTTAGGTTTCGCCTTTTAGTAAGTAATGGCATGTAAACTCTGCCACAACAATTTCTTCTCTAATCTCCCACAAAGTCCTAGGATGCACTCAGTCAGGCCCTGGGGAGTTATCCATCTTAATATGCTGCAAGGCTGCAAATACCTCCTCCCTGATAATATGAATGTCCTCCAGAACATCTCCACTTGTTTCCCTTATCTCTTGAGCAACCATGATTTTCTCCTCAGTACACACAAAGGAAAAATATTCATTAAAAATCCCACCCATTTCCTGCAGCTCGAGGCAGCCCTGCTGATCTCCAAGGGGACCTACTCTCTCCCCAGCCACCCTTTTACTCTTAATATAGCTAGAGAACCTCTTGGGATTTTCCTTAACCTTACTGCCAGATCCATCTCATACTCATTCTTTACCCTTCTGACTTCCCTCTTAAGAGTATTCTTAATCTTTTTATTGTCATCAAGGGATTCACCAGTCCCCGACCACCTAAACCCAATGTATGCTTCCTTCTTTTTCTTGACCAGAGCCTCAATATCTCTCGTCAGCCAAGGTTCCCTAAACTTGCCAGATTTACCCTTCACCCTAACAGGAACATGCTGCCCTTGGACTCATGATATCACACTCTTAAAAGTCTCCCACTCGCTATTCATTCCTTTCCCTTCAAACAGGCTCACCCAATCGACCTCTGCTAGATCTTGCCTAATTCCCCCCAAATTAGCCTGTGGACCTGTCCCATCCTTTTCCATCACTATCTTAAAACTAACAGAATTATGGTCACTAGAGCCAAAGTGCTCCCTGACTGCCAATTCAGTTACTTGCCCTGCCTCGTTCCCTAAGAGGAGGTCCAGTATTGCACCCTCCCAAGTAGGGCCCTCTATATATTGACTCAAGAAACCTTCCTGGACACATTTCACAAATTCCATCCTATCCAGGCCCTTAACACAGTCAATTCTAGGAAAATTAAAATCTCCCACTAATGCACCTTATTATTCTTACAACTATGAGCAATTTCTCTACACACCTGCTAAAGTTCCTGCTGACTACTGGGGGGTCTATAATACAGCCCCACTAGAGTGACCCTCCCCTTCTTGTTTCTAAGTTTTACCCATATGGCCTCACTGGATGATCCTCCAAGAACATCATCTCTAAGTACTGCTGTTACATCCTCCCTTATCAAAAAGGCAATACCTCCTCCTTGCTCACTTGTACCTCTGTCACGCCTGTGGTATCTAGATCCTGGAATATTGAGTTCTGCCCTTCCCTCAACCACATTTCTGCTATGGCGATAACATCCCAGTGCTCAGAGCCAATCCACTCTCTGAGATCATCACCTTACCTGTTAACGTCATGCATTGAGATAAATGCAGTTTAACTGAGTATTCCTTTCCCTACCTTCTTGTAGGATTCTGGATCACCAGTCTTGAACACCACAGATCTAGCCCTCAGCAGACTGCAAGTCTCCTGGTTTATCTACAGCTTCTGTCTTGGGAAGACTCGGTATGTTCTCGAAGGCACACTCATCCACACAAGTCTTATGACATTGGTGACAGCTGGGACCAATGGTTGTGTAACAGTGATCAAGTGTGTTGGCTCCTCTGGTTCTGCAGGTGACATATTGGTGGTAGTTGGTCAGAGACTGCAAGCTGGTCTGGTTGCAGTCTCCTGCGATGATCAGGAAGGCATCAGGCTGCGCTGTCTTGTCACTGTTGACAAGGTGCTCACCTCCTTCAGTACCAGCTTGACACATGCCAGGGGTGAAATGTACACTGTTACCACGATGACAGTAGGGAAATCCCTCGGCAGGTAGGACAGATGGCACTTGACTGCCAGATGTTCCAGGTCGGGGGAGCAGGACCAAGATAGAACCGCCATGCTTGTGCACCACGATGACATATACTCTGTCTCTCTCTCAAAAGCTTCTGCATTTCAATGACATCGGCAACCAAGCTTCCTCATTTACTCTTTAAAGCTCAATCCCTCAGCTAAGGAATTTATCCTGTAAATCACTTCTGCAGTAACCAAGGTTAACATATTCTTTTTCAGTTATAGAAACCAAAATTACACACGGTACTTCAAATGTAGACTCAAATCCCTGTACAATCGTCATTACTTTTGTACTCCAGCCCACCTGTAATAAAGACCAACATACCTTGAGGTTTTCTAATTGCTTAATGAACCTACAAGTTTACTTTCTGAACCCAATATACCTGGACCTCCCAGTACACAAACGTTTGCCAGTTTCCCAATATTTAAAAAAAGACTCTGCTCTCTATTCTTTTTAACAAAGTGAAAAGCCTCACATTGTCCCAGTCTATATTCTATCTGGGACATTTTTGCCCATGTTAACCATGTTCTTCTGCACATTATTTCTCATCTAACCTTACATCAACGAACCAAATATATCTGCCTTTTCATCCAAGTTATTAAGGTAAAATATGAACAGATGAAGTACTGATTGATACTTGTGGCATGCAATAACAATCTACCAACTTGAAAAATACTCATTAATTCCTTGTTTTATTTTTATTTGTAAACCAATCCTCTATTCATTTCTACAGTAAAAAAAACAACTTCTGTGAACATTCAGCCAATGCCAATGGTTCACCTCTGAACCTGTAGGCTGTTGCCTTATGTACAACCTCTCAGTTGAGTTACATTGAGACTGAATGAAAAAAAAACTATCTGATTCAGAAGTGGGATTATGACACAAAGGAAGAGATAAAGAGGTTTTAGCAGAGTTTTTTTTAAATGGTGAGAGATTGGGTACTGTTACTGTTGAAAGGGCCCAACACAAGCCACTAAAAGCCAATATACAAATGTAACAAGCAATTGGTAAAGTAAATGGTACGTTAGTGTTTACTATGAGGGGATTTGAACACAACGGTAAGGAAGTCTTATTGCAATTGTATAGATGCCAGTGAAACTGCACCAGGACTACTGTACACAGTTTCTGCTACCTTACCTAAAAAGGATGTACTTGCCATGGAAGGTGAGCAGTGAAAATTCACTAGACTGGTTCCAAGGATGGTCATTTTGCCATACGAGGAAAGACCAAGTAGACTAGGCCTGTATTCTCTAGTTTATAAGAATGAGAAAAGAGCGCATTGAAACTTAGAAAATCTTACAGAGCTTGACAGGATGAACGCAGGGAGGATATTTTTCTTGGCGGAGGTATCTAGAACCAGCGGTCATAGTCTCAGAATAATGGGTAGGCTAATTTGGACTGAGACAAGGAGAAATTTCTTCACTCAGCAGGTAGTGAAGCTTTGGACGTGTCAACCTTAGAGTGCTGTGGAGGCTCAAGTTGATGAGTTCGTTCAAAACAGAGATGAAGAGATTGCTGGTAAATAAGGGAGTCAAACGATATGGGCATTATGCAGAAAAAAGACACTAAGGAAGATATCAACTAAGATCTGATGAATGGCAGAACAGGCTCCAAGTCACAATAGCCAACTCCTGCTCCTATTTCTTATATGCCTGATGCTGCCAAGAAACTCCTGAAATTGAGGACATGTTCCCCATATTAGCAGCCTTCACCTTGATCAGGATAAAGATTTACACAAAGTTTGCACTCTGTCTGCAATTACTTCCACTGTTTGCACAAAATACCTTACAAGCTTGTTCACTACCAACATTATAAATTACTAACATGGATTTGTGATACTGAATCACTTGTTTGAATCTCACTTAAGCTTATTTTTGTAAAATCAAGATAATTTTGAGATCAAGGTACAATTGTTCTCTATTAAATGAAAGCAGCCTCCCCTCCATGGACTCTGTCTACACTTCCTGCTGCCTTGGGAAAGCAGCTAGCATAATCAAAGACCCCTCCCACTCTGGACATTCTCTCTTCTCCCTCCTTCCATCGGCTAGAGATACAAAAGCTTGAAAACACACAGCACCAGGCTCAAGGACAGCTTCTATCCCACTGTTACAAGACTCTTGAATGGGCCTCTTGTACGATAAAGATGAACTTCTGACCTCACAATCTACCTCGTCATGGCCCTTGTACCTTATTGTCCACTTGCACTGCACTTTCTCTGTAATTGTAACAGTAACACCATATTCTGCATTTTGTTTTTGCTTTTCCCTTTATAATATCTTGATGAATTATGTTTTGAAATTATCTGTACGGATGGCATGCAAAACAAAGTTTTTCCACAGCATCTTGATATAAGTGACAGAAATAAACCAATTACCAATTAAGGATACCACTGTAGCGCAATATCTTACGGGGCTTTATTTTACTGTATATGGTGAGGAAGAACAAGTGGAGGAAAAATTAAACATGCATTATGCATCACAATCTTCAATAGGATAAATCAGCAGAGTTTGAGGAGAATAGATCATAAATCTGAGAATCAGCATTACTAGGATGATCCAGCATAGCTTGCAGTAATGGAGAGGATAATGAGTGATGTAAAGAAGTCCCACCCTCTAGACCATTAGTGTCGCCTCTCTTATTCTTCAGTCATCATTGATGGCTGTTAGCCGAGGAAACACAGGAGCTGGTTCTCAAAAAGGATCACAAGACAATACCATTAACAGTCAGTATAAAAAGTTTCTTTAAAAATGCAGACAAAGAATTCATGCTGTTTAAGCTATTTTTGACCATACTGAACTTTGCAAATTTCTGCAAATAAAAAATGTCAATTGCAGTGTCCTGCAATTTTGTCCATCTTTGGCTTTTTTGAATTCATTCTGCAATTTAAGTAGGGCCTCACATGGAATAAAGTTTTACATTTTCCAAGAGTAACTTGGGTACACTAATTGGCAAAGTTAGAGCAGATAGCACAACCCACAGTTTCAGGATTAAATGAAAGCTCTGCAAATTCTGCATGGAAAGCCAGAGGTATAGCAACAATGGTGCCAGTCTTCTTAACATTACTGCATTGTGATGCACAGCATTAGTAAATAGACTTGCAAAACAGAAAACTTTAGGTGGAATACTGAAGTTATAAATACATGACCCCAAACTGAAGACATACATATTCAGGAAAATATGCAGATAAAGTAAAATCAGCAGTCAACACTGTGGTTACAGGAAAATGTGTGTCAACTGGCTTTCCACAGGAAATGTATCACAAGCATGGAATAAATTGCCTTTTCTTTCTATTCACATAAACGTGGGTACACTTATCAACCTTTACAAGCAATGTTATTTTGTTACTAATCTTACTATATTTGTTCCTATCTATAACTTTTATTTTAAAATTGGCCAATATTCCCTTTCACTTTCAAGAACAGTGCTACTTTTTATTGGAACAATTTTTTTTAAATATCACTTGAATACAATTCTTTACTTTCTCTAATAAAGCCAATCTTATTAAGGTCTGCACCCAAAGGGAAACTTTCTCCCAGGATGAGAAAAAGGTCACATACACATGCCGAGGTCTGTAGTCAATAAATCAGTTTAGAATGCATATTAGCTGGCCACAAATTGGAAAAATACAACAGCCAGGAGTCTGTGGTTAGTCATGAAATAACATGTTCTCTAGATATCTCCAGGAAAACTACAAGGATCAGTGTGGATGTCACTTTTTCCGTTTTTGATTTCTGTCACCTGTTATTTTAAGGGGATCAGCACTCAAATTGTTATCAATATTGCCAAGCAGCCAATCACATGAGTCTTCTCCCTGGTATTCTGTCTGTGAGAAAAACATTTACTGCTTTATATTGTTAACATTTTATAGCGGGCAAAATAAAGTTTGGCATATAACGTTCAACTGTAGAAGCTAAAATATCATAAATAAACTTTACAAAAATAAATAAGTTACTTTAAAATCCATTATAATTTGAAATATTTACATAACTAAATGATAATTCACAAACAAAAAAAGTTATTTTCCCCCAGAGAGTTTGCTAAGCTGTTATTATATCTTAGTTTGCAATTTAAATAAGAATCATACTCATGTATCAAAGCATCACATTTTCAGGTCATTTTGTATGATCTTAGAAATAGTGATATTTTCAGCAATTCACCAATTTTGCTTGAGTGTAGTGGAGAAAGCTGAAGCATTGGCAAGAATCATCGGCCAGAAGTACCAAGTGGATGATCCATCTTGGCTTCCTCCAGTGTTCGCCAGCATGACAGATGCCAGTCTTCAGCCAATTCAATTCACTCCATGTAGTATCAAGAAACGGCTAAAGACACTGAATACAGCAAAAACTATGGGCACTATCAATGTTCCAGCAATAGTACTGAAGATTTGTGCTCCAGAGCTTGCTGCACCCTTGGCCAAGCTGTTCCAGTACAGCTAAACTGTGGTATTGACCCAAAATAGTGGAAAATTTCCCAGATATGTCCTGTCCACAAGCAGGACAAATCCAACCTAGCCAATTACAGCCCCATAAATCTGTTTTCAATTATTAGCAGTGATGGAAGGGATAACTGCTATCAAGTGGCACTTGTTTAGCAACAACCTGCTCACAGAAGCTCAGTTTGGGTTCCGCTAAAGTCACTCAGCTCCTGAACTCATTACAGCCTTTGCCCAAACATATTCAAAAGGGCTGAACTCCAGAGGTGAAGTAACTGCCCTTGACATCAAGGTAGCATTTGATCAAGTATAGAATCAAGGAGTCCTAGGTAAACTGGAGTCAATGGGAATCAGGGGGGAAAACCCTCTGCTGGGTGGAATCATATCTAGCACGAAGAGGGGTGGTTGGAAATCAATCATCTCACCCACAAGACATGTGCAGTGTCCTTGGCCCAACCACCTTTAGCTGCTTCATCAATGGGTACACACTTATGGGGCGGCACGGTAGTGTAGCAGTTAGCGCGACGCTATTACAGCGCCAGTGATCGGGGTTCAATTCCTGTCGCTGTCTGTAAGGAGTTTGTATGTTCTTCCGTGTCTGTGTGGGTTTCCTCCGGGTGCTCCGGTTTTCTCCCACATTGCAAGGACGTACGGGTAGGTTAATTTGGGTTTAAAATGGGCGGCGTAGACTCGTTGGGCCGGAAGGGCCTGTTCCCATGCTGTAAATAAATTTTTTTAAAAAATTAAAATATAGGAATTCAACATTTCTGATAAATCATTGTTTGCATCTCGCAAAGTGTGTTGTTATACCACATTCTAGTTGTAAAACCAGAATAAACTTTGCTTTATTATCTTATATTTTAGCAACAATTATGACAGTTCAGGAATCCTGCAACGATTAACTCACTTCCCAACTCCCCAAAGGCTGTTTAGCATCTGCAAGGCTCAAGCCAGGAGTGCAATGGAATACTCTCTATTTGCCTGGATGAGTGCAGCTTCAACAACACTCAAGAAGCTCGACACTACAGGATATAGCAGCCTACTGAACAGGCAATCAATCTACAACTATTCACTAACTTCACCACCAATGCACAGTAGCTGCAGATTGTACCATCTACAGGGTGCACTGCAGTAACTCACCAAGACTCCTCAAACAGCACCTTCCAAACCCACAAACCCGCAAGGGAAGAAAAAGCATGGGAATACCACCACCTGGAAGCCTCACACAATCCTGACTTGGAAACATATTGCTATTCCTTCACTGTCACTGGGTCGAAATCCTGGAATTCCTTCCCTAATAGCATTGTCGGTATACCTACATCTCGAGGACTTCAGCAGTTCAAGAAAGCAGTTCACCACCAGCTTCTCAAGGGTAATTAGGGATGGGCAATTAAATGCTGGCTTAGCCTGTGAAGCCCACATGCTTTGAATAAATAATTAAAGAAAACAGCACAGCTTGTGGATGAGCACTGAATCTCTGACAGCAACATTGGCTCTTCTCGCTTAACATCTCTACGTGCCAATATCCTGACATTGCATTTGGTTTTAGTGTTTTTTGTCATTAATACATCTGCAGAATCTAGTCTTTTTGTATTCAAGTGAAAATTGCACTAATAGATATGTGCTCTGATGTAAAGTCCAGCTACCTGAACAGAAGGGATGAAGCCAAATGTGCCACAAACTACTGCTGATATTGAAAACATTTGTAATAAAGCAACAAATTATAAAATAAAAATCTAGGGGTCCTGATCCTTGAACACAATGGAACCAAGGAGGTGGTGATAAAGGGATGAAGAATCAAAGATGCTATTTTCTTAAAACCATACCTTTGACAAGTTCACCTTGATGGATCACCAATAACTGAAAGAATAATTTGTTTCAGCAACTAAAATATAGAAATTCAACATTTCTGATAAATTATTGTTTGTATCTCGCAAAGTGTGTTGTTATACTATATTCTAGTTGTAAAACCAGAATAAACTTTGCATCATTATCTCACGTTTTAGCAACAATTATGACAATTCAGGCTTAATTATACAAGAGGGCAAACTTCCGTTACCTGAACGGCCATAATGTGGGGATCACCTGTCAGAATAAAAAGGGGCAGAACACCCATTATCAACCAGAGCACCAAATTCAGGCACGCAAAATCCTTCCAGTCCAGCTGATCTTGCAAAGTCGTCCTCATAACCACTTGCCTGTTGTGGGAGAGCTATCCCACAAACCAGTCAAGTATACCCTGACGAAGTCAAACACGTTAAATCATACATTACTGCAATACATCAGACTTCAACAACACCTAGGCAAATTCTGTTCCACCAACAGTACACATCCGTCAGAGGCACATAAACAGGTGGGAAGGTGTACCCTGGTATCCTCAATATTGGCTCCAGATCCCATGAAATCTTTGGCAACAGGTCAAACAAAGACAAGGAAAGCTCCTCCAGATTACCACCTACTTTCTCAGCTGATGAATCAGTAATCCTGTAAAAGAAATCGGTATTCATAACAAAATACTACTAGAGAAATTAATGGCCAGAAAACTGACAAATCTCATCCGAGGTTTTTGAAAGAGGTCATTGTAGTAATACTGGATACTCTGATCATCTTCCAAAATTCTATAGATTCTAGAATGGTTCCTGCACATTAAAGAATAGCAAATACGACCCTAGCACAAGGAGGAAGAAAGCCTGCCATTAGTAGGGACAATGCTGGAATCTGTTATAAATGATGCAATATCAAGAACTTAGGAAATAATAATACAATTGAGCAGAGCCAATGTGAAAGGAAAACCATGTTTGACTCATTAAGGCAGAGATTGATAGTTCTTAATTGGTAAGGGGATTATGGGGAGAAGGAGGGACAATGAGGTTGGAAAAAAACGAATCAGACTCGATAGGCTGAATGGCCTAATTCTGCTCCTATCTTATCTGCTGGAGTTCTTTAAAAATGTAACATGTAGAATAGATAAGGAGGAACCAGTGGACAAGGTGTACTTGGATTTTCAGAAGGCTTTTTATCAGGTCCCCAAAAGGTTGGTGAGCAAGCATAGAGAAATGGGGAAAATATAATCACAAATGAGAATTGCTTAACAAAAAAGAGTTGTAATAAATTGGCCTGCTCAGGCTAGTGGGCTGTAGGGATCTATGCTTGAGCCCTAACTATTCATAATCTATTTCGATGTAAGATTTCTAAATTGTGAATATATGAAATTAAGCAGGATCATGAGCATTGATGAAAATGCAAGTGTCTTTAAGGAGATATGGACAAGCTAAGTGAATGGGCAAAGACATGGCAGACGGAGTACAGTGTGTAAAAATGTGAAGTCATCCACTTCAGAGAAACAAAAAGAAATACTGAGGGATTTCTCAAATGGTGAAGATTACGAAATGCTGATGGGCAAAAGGACTTGGGCATCCTTGGACACAAGTCAGTGAAAGCTAACCAGCAGGTGCAGAGGCAATTGGGAAGGTAAACAGGATGTTGGCCTTTATTGCTCAAAGGTTTGAGCACAAGAGTAAGGATGTTTTATTATAATTATATAGGGCTTTGGGTGAGAATACACCTGGAATATTGTGTACAATTTTGATCTCTTTTCCTTGGTAGACATTCTTGCTATAGAGGGAATGCAGCAAGGATTTACTAGAGTGGCATCTGGAATGGCAAGTCTGTTGTATGGGTAGATACTGAGTACGCTAGACCCCTGTTCTCCAGAGTTTCTAAGAAAAAGAGGTGACCACAAGGACACACAATGATACAGGGGAAGATATTTCCCCTGACAAAGGGGTCTAGAACCAAGGATCATGATTTCATAATAAAGTGTAGGCAATTTAGGACAGAGATGAGACATTTCTTCACTCAGAGGAGCAAATCTTTGGAATTCTTTACCCCAGGGTGCTGCAGAGGCTCATCATTAATTGCATTTGAATTAGAGATCAATAGATTTTTGGATATCAAGGGAATCAAGAGATTATGGACATAGGGAAGGAAACACCAGGAAAATGGCGTGGAGATTGAAGATCAGCCTCGATCTTGTTGAAAGATGGAGCAGATGTGAGTGAGTGAATAACCTACTCCTGGTCCTATTTCTTAGGTTCTTATGTTATGATCCTCCATATGGAACAAAATTTGAAAGTAGCACCAAGATCAGAGAATACACTGGGTGGGCAGCTTCAATGTCCATCAACAAGAGTGGTGGAGGTATATGGGCAGCTAGGTCTCTAATAAGGTAGTGAGCAAAACAAGAGATAAACATACTTGATTTCACTCTCACCAAACTACCAGGAACAGATATATCTGCTCACAATGTCACTGGCTGGAATGAAGGTGGAGAAAAGTCCCACATTCACATTGAATACACTATGTAAAATGGAATATGTTCAGAATGGATCCAGCAGCTCAGAATTTTGCATCCATGGAGTCATTATGGGCCATTGGAAACAGAACTGTATTCCACTACAATTTGTAATCTTATGCCCTGACATAGCCCTCACTCAAGCCATGGGATCAAGCCTGGTTTTAAAGAATGCAGAAGGGTATGCTGGGGCAGCATCATGCATACCAAAGACAGGATTCCAAAATGTCAAAATGCAACTGAACTATATACACACTAAATAGAAAAACCACCACATAATCCAATAATCAGATAAAAGGCCTGCAGTCCGCACAGCCATTCGGGAATGGCAGTGTACTAACGAACAGCGAAAGGCAGGCAACAGTTCTAACATCATCCCAATCTTCAAAGATGACAACGCTCAGCATGTTAATTCCAACGAGAAGTCAGAAACATTTACAACCATGTGCCCACAAAAAGCAGGACTAATCTAGTCCAGTTAATTACCATCTAATCAGGTTACTCTCAATCATAGACAAAATGATGAATGGTGAAGTTCACAATGTGACAAGCAGTCTGCTCATCAATGCCCTGTTTGAGTCTGACAGAACCACTCAGCTCCAGATCACATCACAGCCTTAGTCCAAACATATATCAAAGGACTGAAGTCCAGATGTAAGGCAAGAGTGACATCAGTTTTTATTTACTTCACTTAAAAGCACTTTCGGGTTTAATGCTTCATTCAGTAAAATGAACCTCTGGCAGTGCAGTATTCTCTCAATCCCATCTAAATGTTATTCTCAGGTCTCTGGAATGGGATTGAACCCACAATCTTCTGACTGAGAAGTGAGAGCGTCACCCACAGAGCCATCATCTAGTATAACAGTATGCATGAGTGAGGGGCTTTCAAAAATTTTTTTTTTTTTTTTAACTACTGACAGCATAAAAATCACTGCAAGCTCTGGTGGTGTAAATCTCTTAACTAACATGAAGGCACTGCTGTATAGTGTAATACAAAATACCGAGCTGTAACGGCATAAAACATTCCTTCTCCCACCCACTATTGAAAGGTGGCTGCATATTTTCACTCATTCAAGCATTTAATTACAACCAAATAAAACTTCCCTCAAAGTACTTAATTATAGGTAGTTTGAAAGCATACCCTCCAAACATTTAATCATAGATAGTATAAAACCCTTCGATCAGTTTCCATTACTCTTACATTTTCAAAACAACTGAGCTGCAACTACGATATTTTGAGACAGTAATTCTTTATGGGATCTGGACAACAAAATCAAATAGCACATGCAAACATAGTTAAAAAATAATTTTCTATTAGAACTCTGTTCTTCACTACACGAAATAAAGGACTCAGTCCATCTTCTGTCAACCTGACAACAACAACGTGCGTGCTTGTTCATAAAGAAATATGAATTTACTTGGATTTCTTGACAGGGTCAAACTCCATTCACTCAGTCTGAATAATTCCAAACAGGTTTGTTCTGTTAAGTGGAAAAATAAATGGCAGCATAGGCCATTTATCAGACTGTAAATTGACAGAAGCATAAAACAGCCACAGCACAGGATAAAATCTTTTAATTGTTTAAATCACCACTAAACCCAATTCCCAAACTATATCTCCATACCAAAATTAAATAAAAACAAATACTGTTAACAACTCATGCCAGCACAAAGATTCAGAATATCACAAATCTGTCAAAAAAGACATTGCCATGTTTACTTTCTTACAGCTCTTAACTGAATGGAATGCCTATCTAAGAAATGAAGACCAAAAAAAGAAATGCCAAAAATCTGCATTTTCAGACTTCACACAAAGAATTAAAGAAACAAACTAAAATTCCTTCTGTTCACACTGTGAAGTTCCTTACAGTGGCCAATTCCAATTATTCAAGTATTAATAGAGCTGCAATTCAATAGTCAATGTAAATATTTTTGCAAGGTTTAAGTTACCCAACATACAAATAAGATATTTATCCACAAAGAATTTGACACTTCTAAAAGTTCAAAAACTTTAGAAAAAACATCAACTCATTCCATTAAATGTTCACAGCAACATTTTTGACACACCACATATATAACAAAACAACAATCATTCTTTTAGTCATTAACAGTAGTACACAATTCTACCGATCAAAAATTGTGTCAAGATTGATAAAAACTAAGTGAGTGCTGTCACACACAATGCACATCTATAATACCTCCACGAGAAATGAAAATACAGAGGATACAAAAGGAATTAAATTAGTACCATTTTCTTCAAGACATTTCATATTTTCCTGTGATGTTTTCCAATTTGACATTTCCTTTTTTCATCCTTGGCACTGGGATAGTTCCTTAAAAATTCTGATCACTGTAAAAGTTGATGAATAAATTGCCACACACCAGCACTCTGAGCATGCAGCTGTGATCCAGCCTTTTGCCCACCCCCTCTCAAGGTTGCCAGCAATTCTAACTCATGACACATATGGTCGGCTGGGGACCAAGTAAGGAGACTCTGACTACCAACAGTCATTGCAAAATAAGCACCATTTCAGAACATTAAGAGCAAATTAACTGGTAAATTGTTTTAAGATAGCTTAATAAATAAATAAATTCATTTTACTAATTGTCTTAAGCCACTGAAAAACAAAGTATCAGTATTATATAAGCAGCATGAAGATATTGCTTATTAAAGTATAATATACAAACTGCATGGTAATAATGCATGCTAATAAGTAGTTCAGTATTTCATTATTTTATGCATTTAAAAACCAAATTAAGACAAAGGAAATTAACACATGACGGTTATTATTCCACCAACCTGAGTTAATAAAATTGAAAAGGTACAATATCTATAATGCCGAAAGCAATCCCTTCAAATAGCCCTATTTCCCTAATTATGCATACAGATGAGTTGATTTCCTTTGGCCACTACCATCACACAAAAAAACTAACTTTTCCCAAAGGCAGACACATCATCAAATGTTTCTGAGTTTACATGTAAAGAGTTATAAAACAAAGGTCAATTTTTATGACTTTCCACATTCTTTCTTCGAACAAGCATAGGCCAGGAAAGATGTTGCATTTCTCTTGTGGGTGTAATAATTTTTTTTATTAACGACAAAGCAGCAGTTGTTTTGCTATTTTCAATGGTGATGACTAACTTTAGTGTTCATCAGTTGTGAACCTTAAAAGTGGACACAAGGGCAAGTATTCCAGAGCAATTTTCAACTGCTATTTTCTCCCACATCCATTACTTGTTCAATTCTAATGGAAAGGACAAACTTTTGCTAAAAGAATAGGCTCCAAATAGAAAATATTAAGAAAATGCATTTAATTTTTGCACAATCCAATCCATAAATAATACATTAATTATCTACCCAAATTATCATAATATGGTATGATGTCAGATCCTAAAAAAACAATCACCACACAAATGCAGTAGCATTGTACAATCAAACATAAACAAATAGTAATAAATGATGAGCCACACATGACAGGAGTGGAATTTTATTTCTATAGATGCTGCAATTAACAGAGCAATTTTATTACACCAGAAGTAGCAAGGATTTCCTTCTTCAATGATTACTGGAATGAATTGAGATAACCATGAATGCTTTTCTGTCCAGGGACCAAACATTGTTATAGTCATTCCTTGTTCAAGTCTGAAGAAAAAACCTTAAATTTGATCAGGATCAATGATTCAACCATACTTTTGCTCAAATCATGGCAATACTAGACAGATAACACTAATAGTTATTTGCTCTGCTCGTTTTAATACGCCAGTTTAACTCTTTTAAGAACCTGAAATGATCTAAATAAAAAAGTGTTAAATGAAGGCATCACAAATAAATCTGTGATATTTGCTCAATGCCAACACCAATTTCTTTAAGTACCAAGGCTTAAGCAAAACTTGGGCTATTAGGCTCTAGACTCCAAGCATGATTGGAGCCTTCAATCAGTTAAGCATACTATTCACTTTCATTATAGTTAATTCCTCTGAAGGGCTCAATTGTTCTTACGGCTCATAAAGTCTGCTTCAATTACATAATGTAGTATATACAAATTCTTACATAAATATCCATGCAGAATAGTAGCAGCATTAAGTCATAATGCATATGGAAGAAAATGGAGAAAGCCAGAAGGATAACTGTTTGAAGCAGATGGGACATTTAGAGTTATTATTCCTTCTCTCAGTGAGCAAGGAATGACATAAAACTAATACCTGCTGAATCAAATATAAACATGATCGTGACTGTTGAAAATTCAAATACTGAAATCAAAATTTTAACCTTATCCTGTCCAACGTTGTCGAATTGGCACCAAGAGAGACTAGCATAACTAATGTGATTCAACCCAAAGACACTTTGAAGACAACCCAGAAATGGTATGGGCACAGGAGGGCCAATAACCATTTTAAGGGCCTACTTAAAATACTGTTGTTGAGGCCTAATTTTGTCATCAGGGCATGATTTAACTTTTACACATGAAAACAGGAGGCAGTAGAGTAAAACCCATCACCAACAAAGAGGGAGGGAACAAAGTGGCCAAAACATTTGTTGAGAATTTCTTAAATTAGTGTTGCACAAGGAGCAATCATTCCCTCAATTTCCTGATATCATTCCAACAGTTTTGAGCAAGAGACAGTTTGAATAAATTCCTGTGAGGGCCAGGAACTTATGTTTCCTGGGCTTTGCATTCAGTTCACCTCCTCCCATACACTTGCTTGTCACAAACACTCAAGTTAAAACTAGCACTTAGAAGTTTCCTGCCCTCCAAATCATATAGAAAGACATGTAGAGGAAATAATAGCATCTTACTTAAAAAGTGGAGGGAGGTAAAGATAGTGACTCAGATTGCTTTGACAGGTAGTTTCACGGTCACCAATGCAATGCTAGAGTCTTAATTCCAGATTAATTTAATAATTTTAAGAAGACCACTATCATCCCGGTACCAAAGAAAAGCAAGGTAACATGCCTCAATGACTACCGACCAGTGGCTCTGACACCCACCATCATGAAGTGCTTTGAGAGGTTAGTCATGGCACGCATCAACTCCAGCCTACCAGACAACTGGACCCACTGCAATTCGCCTATCGGCAAAACAGGGCTACAGCGGATGCCATCTCCCTGGCCCTACACTCAGCTCTGGAGCATCTGGACAGTAAAGGCACATACGTTAGACTATTGTTTATTGACTACAGCTCTGCATTCAATACAATAATTCCAAGCAAGCTTGTCACTAAACTCTGAGACCTAGGACTCAACACCTCCCTCTGTAACTGGATCCTTGACTTTCTAACAATCAGACCGCAATCAGTGAGGATAGGCAGCAATACCTCCGGCACGATTATTTTCAACACTGGTGCCCCACGAGGCTGCATCCTCAGCCCTCTACTCTACTCACTATACACTCATAACTGTGTGGCCAGATATTGCTCTAACTCCATCTACAAGTTTGCAGATGATACCACCGTTGTAGGCCGTATCTCAAACAGCGATGAGTCAAGAGTACAGGAAGGAGATAGAAAGCTTTGTGGAATGGTGTCATGACAACAACCTTTCCCTCAATGTCAACAAAACTAAAGAGCTGGTCATTGACTTCAGGAAAGGGGGCGGTGTACATGCACCTGTCTACATCAATGGTGCTGAGGTCGAGAGGGTTGAGAACTTCAAGTTCCTGGGAGTGAACATCACCAACAGCCTGTCTTGGTCAAATCACGTAGATGCCACGCCCAAGAAAGCTCACCAGCGCCTCTGCTTCCTCAGGAGGCTAAAGAAATTCGGTTTGTCCCCTTTGACTCTCATCAACTTCTACCGATGCACCATAGAAAGCATCCTATGTATCATGGCTTGGTACGGCAACTGCTCTGCCCAGGACCGCAAGAAGCTGCATAGAGTTGTGGACACAGCCCAGTGCATCACGGACACCAGCCTCCCCTCTCATTGTCTTAGTGAAGCAGCCAGCATAATCAAAGACCCCACCCACCCAGGACATTCTCTCTTCTCTCCTCTACCATTGGGTAGAAGATACATGAGCCTGAGGGCACGTACCACCAGACTTAGGGACAGCTTCTACCCCACTGTGATAAGACTATTGAACGGTTCCCTTATACAATGAGATGGACTATGACCTCACGATCTACCTTGTTGTGATCTTGCACCTTATTGCAATGCACTTTCTCTGTAGCTGTGACACTTTACTCTGTACTGTTATTGTTTTTACCTGTACTACCTCAATGCACTCTGTACTAACTCATTGTAACTGCACTGCGTAATGAATTGACCTGTACGATCGGTTTGTAAGACAAGCTTTTCACTGTTCCTCGGTACAAGTGAGAATAATAAACCAATACCAATAGTCAAATTTAAATTCCTCAGGTGACAAGGTGCAATAAAAAATCATGTACCCAAATCAACATTCAAACCTCTGGATATTAATCCTGTAAATTAATCACTACTATACCACTATAATCACCATTCGCACTATAAGGGAATGGATTAATGGTGGGACTATAAACTCAAGTCAAATTTCACAAGGTTTGCAACTGTAAGAACAGTATCATGATTTTTCTCTATTATTCATTTCTTTAAATCCAAATTCTACTCTAGCTACAGCAGACAGATCAAGAGTTGATAACAGTTGTATTACCCAAGGCAAATACTTTTCCAATTTCTTGTGGTATTTATAAAGACAGCGCAATTGCTAGATGATTTTTAAAAATAAAAACAGAAAGAACATGGCATACTCAACTCAAATTATTATGTCCTATTCACCACCTGTTATGTCATGTATGTATAATAGAAGCATTTACTTCTGTTTAAAAATATAAGTCAATATAATTAATCTTCCAGAAGAACGCTGAATAATTTGTAAGCTCCTTCGTATATTATAGCATTTGTTAACTATAATATACACTTGTTACTTTCAAGATATAACAATATGCTAACAAAGTTTACACAATTTATTATGTTTTAAAATAACCCAATTAATGCAATACCACCGTGTATAAACTGTACATTTCAAATTTATAGTAACTACCACACAATCTTGCTTCACTGATGCTCTGAAAATGTTAACAGAATTTACCATCACTTCCGACTGAAGAAGTGTTTTTACTATGGCTAACAAACAACACAGCACAATGTTAATGTTTACCAATCCAAATGTAGTAGTCACCCTCACAATTTAAACTCACAATGTTGTTATGCACAAAAAAATTCCATGAATTATTGTTGATAAAGCAGGTCTGCTCCACTGCTTCAGCATAACAGGGGAATACATTTCTTTTTATCCCATTTCGGCTTCATTTAATTCAAGTTAAGCAATGCAGTGGAAAAACACATTCTTTGAATCAAATTCAAAAAAAATTCTTGGAAGATTGTGTTGTTAGTTCTGCTGCTTTATCTTGACACTTTCATCTGGTTAGTTTTGTGACTGAAAATATAGTATAAATAGTAGCATATAAAGAGATTTTTTTGCTTCATTGCAGGTAGAGGGATCAAATCACAGACACATGCAACTAAACTTTTTTTGAAGCGAGAAAATCAAGCAACATTAGCAATTACAATGGAATTCTAACGTAGGGCTTGGCTTATAGAACAGCTTAGTTCAGCTAGATGGCAATCATTCCAATCCTTTCAACAATAGAGTGCCAGAGGATTAAACAAGCAGAACAACAGATTGACTTTTTTTCAGCATTCAGATCAGTCAGGGCACATACTGTATTCCATCTGTAAAAATTTCATTAGGTTAACTGAGCAAGTTTATTTTTTGATTCAGCTTTTTTACAACTAAAGGTCATTCAACTGAAATGTTAACTCTTGATTCTCTCTTCACAAATACTGCCTGACTGGTGACCATCTCCAGCATGTTTTATTTTATTTCACATTTCAAACATCTGCAGTATTTTATATTTTCTTTATTTTTCTGATCACAGCTTCAGGCCCAGTTTAATGACTCCCAACAGATCAACAGAATGAGTTACAAAGCTGTCCTTTTTTAAGAAATTGAACATCTTTATGCTAAAGAACTTTATAATTTCTGTACTCCATTCTTCAAAAATTCAAGCATAAATTTCAAAATACAGAATACATTTTCCTACATTTCCTCAACACAATATGATTTTAAAGTAACTATGAGGTCTTAAGTACAGTGCACATAATATTGTACAAAAAGAATGCTTTTTTAAACAGTACATGCATTTTCCCATTAATAGTGAAAGGCTAGTAATGTCACAGAAACATCACTTCTGAAGACCCTTCAACGTCACAATCAATCATAATTTGTAAATGTAGCATCGTTACTTTAAAGCAATTTGGTCAACTATCTATTGCACATGTATCATCAGTACAGGGTCTGTGGTGGTTAGAACAGAAGGCCTGCAAGCATCTTCTCAGGGCAACAAGTAACAGGTGGTCAACATGGCCATACCTACATTATCCATATCACAAAAACAAACTAAAAGTTTTAGCAATAATAGTAAAGTTTCACGAAGTGCACTATTATAAATCAGAGCTTAGTGTTCAACTAGAGCTTTTTCTTCCTATCTTACAGTTAGATGCAAGATACTGCATGAAACACTAAGGTGATACTCCTTTCATATATTTCTTCTATCCTGGTGATCACATCTTATATATAATGGGGTGACCAAACTCTGCACTGTGCTCTAAAGATTCATAAATATTTTGACACATTATTTTTTTCAATTTTGTACTTGTTATTTAGAAAACAGAAAGTGTAGTTATATCTTCCTGGACTTACATTATTTCATATTCGACCTTTCCATTCAACTTCTGCTTCAAAATTATAATTATTTATCCTGCAACCCACACTCTCTCATGATCAACATCAAAGCTCATTACTAAACTCTTTTTCTATGTGAGCAATTTTGTTGAATTCGAATTAATGAAAGACTCACCATTGGATTAAACAACTGCTTATATGAAAGCTCCATGCTAGAGATACAACTTATTACAATGAAACCTTTTGGGGACAGAAGTTTCTAGAACTCTACAGGTACCTTACTCCAGTGAATTTTGTGCTCCAGCAGGAACCTTTTAAATTAACTGAATCATCATCACTTGAAGGATATAGTAAGGATTTATCAGCTTAGTGTCATACTTAAGCAATAAAAACTATGTATTCCTTTTCAAATCTGTCCAAATGAAAAATGACACCTGAAGTTCAGATAACCTTTTCAAAATTAAGTAAAAAAGATTTGGGTTACTACCATGGCACTGGAGAGCAGAGAAGGAGAAAGATAATGCCAATAATACACGGACATACATGATTTCCCCAAAACAAAGACCACATTTTTAATGCCCGATATAAGAATGCAAATATCCAAGCAACAAGGTCAAACAGAAAAAACAGATGGTGAAGCAAAATTCCACATACCTAGAACAAACCACGTCGAATATAAATAGAAGCACAAATATGTCATTTGGTCCCTCATGCCTGTTCCACCATTCAATAAGATCATGCTGGTCTCTGACTTGAGCACTACTTTCCCCAATATTGTTGACATCCAGATGTCTATCCACTTGTGTTGTAAATATCTTCAACAGCTGAGCCTCCTCCACAGTCCAAAGGTTCACTTCTCATCTCAGTCCTGAATGTCAAGCCCTTCTCTTGAGACTTCAACCTCTGTTTATAGACACTTCAGTCAAGAGAAACTTCATTCCTTCATCTACAATTGGTCAAGCTCCACGAAAACATTTTATGTTTTAATGAGATTACCTCTCATTCTTCTGAACTTAAGTGCACATGGGCCCAGTGTGCTTAATATCTCTTCATGCACTGAATCGCTCTTCCTAAATGCCAACATCTTTCAATTTCACCAGCTTAAGATGCTCTAATTTTCTACTTTTCCTGCCGGACTGGGTGACCTCACATGTTTCAGCACAAGATTCCAGTTATTCCATCTGCAGTCCACACCCATTCACTTAGCCAGTCTATATCCCCCCAAAGCCTCTGTGCAATCTCCTCAACTCACAAGCCACCAAGCTTTGCATCACCCACCCGTTTGTCTTAAGATCTACATCAAAGTATCAATAAGCATGTATGTGTTACAATATTTCAAACATCAACAATTTTTAAACTTCACATTTACTCTACTACCAATATTTGTTTCAAAGCTCATTGATTCTAAGAACAAATTTTATGCAAGCATTTTCAATGCTGGATAATAGAAATATATTATAACAAAAAAGAAGCTGCTGATGCTGGAAATTTGAAACAAAAACAGAAAATGCTGGAAATATTCAGCAAATCAGGCTGCAGGTGCTTCCAGCATTTTCTTCTTTTGTTTCAGATTTCCAGCATCTACACTTTTTATAAATTTACATTTATTGCTGAATTCAATGCTACTCCTTTTTGAAGAATGCCAATCTTAAAGTTCTCTTCTACTCCTCTGTGGGATTCACCTTATGTGGTTTCTGTTTGACTCCTTTAATATGACATTGTCCAAAACTTGCTTCCATGGTTTTCTTTCTTTCCTTGGCAAATATCTCTGGCAGCATAAAGAACATATGGTTTATAGGAATCATGAAATATTGAAAGTTACTATTAATAATATGGAATACAAATTAGCATTGAAATAACATGTTTTAAAAAATCATTGTTAATAATTCATTATTTTCACTGAATTTACTATCCAAGAGAGCTGAGGAGGGGGCTTGGTTGCCGAGTATAATCAAGGCAGAAGTCAATAGGTTTTTGGATGTTTAGAGATCCAGGAATTAGTGAAGAAAAGTAGTATTCAAATTGACCACTATCCAAATTTCCGAAGAGCAGAACTGCTGTGTAAATAGTAAACCTAAAAATAAAATTTTATAATGAAGCCTTCAGTCTAACAAGGTTCCATCCACCATTTGCCCATTTCCAATAAGCAAATGCGATATTTGTTATTCAAGCACTGAACATTGGCTGAACTCTTGTAAGGGTAACAAAAGATAAAAATAAGCTTTTATAGATTTTCATTTTCTTACAAAGTTAGCTTAGATATGGCCAATAGTCTAATATATAATATTTTTCACTTAAAAGAATGAAGTTGTGCTTCTTACTTTCACGTAGCTTCAAACTAAACAATTACTGTTGTCTATTTTAAAGCACAATAAATTACTTTTCGAAGAAAATTTTGAGAAGTGATACATCCTCAATAGAGAACTAATTTAAAATTTAATTGAAACAGAAAATATTAGTATTGTACAACAAAAGGGTCAGTATTCTATACATCTTCTACTTCTGCCTTTATGTTCTAATTCTAGTCTCCTATGCATTTCATATTTCCTTCACTCCTCCATTGTGGGCCATCCCTTTGCTGCCCGGTTCCCAAACTAACTTGCTGCTTTTTTACCTCACCCCCTTTAATATAGTCAAGGAAATCTTTTAAATCAAGTCCCTAGTCATCCATCTTTACATTATTTCCTGCCAGATAATACTCATCTAGCACTTTTTATTATGTTGAAGGCATATTAAAAATGCTAGTTGTCATGGATGAAGAAAATGACTGAGTAGATTTAGGAGTGTCAACAGGAGTGCATAGTCAAGTGCACTGAATACCATTGAGTGTGCAGAGGACAACCAGGCGCAATCCCTTTGAAGGATGTATGCAGGATATATACCAACATTTTATTAATTGTTTTTGACTTTGTCCAGGGCAAAACAAAACAGAAATGTCATTTTTTTTAAATCTGCACTCAACCATTCTTATGGCAACATGTCTCCTCAAATTGTCATCAGAAAGAAGAAATTAAGTGATCAAGTCTTAAGTCAACACACAATTTCCCACTGCCACCTGAAGAATTACCACCAGCACAACCAATGAGGAACACTAGAAAGTTATGAAGGATCAACAAGCATGGGAAGTGAGTAAAGGAAAACCAGAAAATGAGCAGATATGCAAAACCCCAGAAGTGATTAGTTGTTCAGTCCTGCTCTGTAGATGTGTTGCAAGGGTTTGATTGTGCTTTCAAGTTCCTCCATTCATTTAAACAGGCTGACACTTCTAACTAGTCTTGGAATTACTCCAGAACAATATAAGCCTGAAGAACCAATCACCAGTGCATTATTGAATCTATCTGTCAATCCTTCCCTCTCTCCGCCCTAAATCATCTAGAGACCTACAGAACATGCAGACAAAGTAAGTAACTTTATGGTGAGCACATATCCTTTACAAGTTGAAATATGGTCACAAATCTTTTTCCCATATAAACGGTAGATTAAAGATAATACAAAGACATGATTTAGTGTAAAATGAATTATTACGCTTCCCATATGGTTGTCACGATGAAATTAACTTTTGGCTCTTGAATATTTGTACTTTAACATAAAGTATTAATGTACCACATTAACAACACAATATAAAGTTAACTAACTTACAAACAAACATCATATTCCATTACCATCCATTTAACACACAGACAACCAAGACTGAATCATGCAGAATGTGCAAATAGCCGCCAATATTGTAGAATTTCTTTTACAACATGGCTGTTATTTGCTGAAACACCCGTCCTGAAAAAAAATCAGCAGGCTACTGTACGTAAACTGGGCAGAAACTCCAAACTTCCACATTTGTACTTCAACAGTTTCTGCCCTGAGATTTCCATGAAGTCTATTAAATTGCAAAAAATTACATCAAACTCCACTTGAAAAATATTCACTGAAATAATTTAGATATCAGAATTAGTGTTTTGCAGTTTAATATGTCAGAAGAACATTTGTACACTATTCAGATTCATATTCAAAGGTTCAAAGAGCTCAAATCCTTTAAAATTGATCTTTCATCAGTTGATAGTTGGTAAAAATGGAGAATAATTTTCCCCAGTGTGAACCGTCAAATGAAACCAACTTTGGTGCTCCTACGACTTATTTAACAATCTATACTAACCGTACCTTTTCTTCTTACCTCCATGCCAAATGATTAAGCATCAAATCAGCTGTGTCACAAAATCAAACACTACACCTACAAGCAAACATCAAAGCAGAGTTGACGACTCTGGACACAGAGAGAGATTAGTCAATCTTAACCAAGGGAAGTAATGTTTGTAGTAGCCCATCTGCTGCACTGAGACTCAGCCAAGATTTTGTAACCTTCAGATTCCCAATGGCCTTCCATCTCCCAACATTCATAAATCTGAACTAGGATTGCAAACCTCCAGAATTAATCCAGAGTCTCCAGAAATTTACAATTATTGTCCAGAACACTGCTATGAGCAACCATGGAAAAAGATAATTGGAGCATTAACAAAAAATCTGTGTTTATTTTCAATTTTCTTTCAATATTTTAGTTTCAATTCTGAATCTATTGAAAATGGCGAGTAAAGACTATTTGACTGAAAGCATTATCCATCCAGATACTGTAGAGTCTGTTCACTTCTTGTTTGGCACGAGAAGGTGGAACCTCATGGGAATGGACAGACTCTATAGCACTGAAACAGGCCATCTTGGCTATGGCGCAGAGCAGCTGTTTCAATATCCCTATATATGTACACACACACAATCTCATTTCTGGTATCACACCAGTAAATATTTTTTGCATCACCTTCAATATTTTTGTACCCTTGTTAAAATACAGAGAATAAAATTACACAATATTCCACTCCGGTTTAATTAAGGTTCTAAACAAGTTTAACATGATTTTTCTATTTATAAATTTCATCTGTTTGAAATTAAAACAAAAAACTGAAAAAGCTCAATCTAAAACATTGACACTTTTTCTGTCCACCAATGCTGCCCGACTTGCTGAGTGTCTCCAGCATGTCCTATTTTTATTTCAGATTTCCAGCATCTGCACTTTTTTGCTTCAACAGAAGTGAAATCAAGTTCTTGGTTTGCTCTGAATTGGCTTTACTGTCCTGAATTGCTACTTCACTTTCCCATTTGGCCTCCCTATTTATCCATTACTGTCTTTTCTGGTTTTGCCCCAAAACACTTCTTCCTCCCACTAGTTACAAAGCAGGCAAAGAAATGCCAGACAGATATTGTTTAGTACATCACACTCTCCCAAACTCAGATTGCCAGCTTTGTATGTTGAAGCTAATTCAGACACTAAAGCTGTCAAGCAATTTAAAAAATCTTCATCAGTTGAAACAATCAGTGAAAACAATACCAATAATTCACATTTTAATTAAATGTTGTATTGTACAATGATTAGATTTTTAAATATGTTAAAACAATGTTTCATTGATTTATACAATGATTTAATGTTTCTGAATGTATGGGAACATTGCTTGTCAAAGTTTTTACCAGCAGTTTTGTGACAGCAGGTTGTTCTGCTCCCCTCTCCTACCCTCCCCAAAACCACAAGTCAGCAGTAACATCAGAAGGGCCTTTCAAAGACTTTCAGTAGGAAGTTGTCAAAACGGATCCTTACAAAGTAGGTACAGGAAGCACACAGGTTAGCGTTAAGTATAACTGGCCAGCTACTTTTGGAAGCTGAGAAGCTTTATTCTTAAATGGAATTACAGAAATGGGAGGGAAGGAGTGAAAGTTGCGAGAGTCCAAAGTGGGAAGAAAATATATACCTATTAGAATAAAAAAGTTAAGATTGAGTATTATATCCACAGATCCCTGAAAGTTGCCTCACAGGTGGACAGGGTAGTTAAGAAAGTTTATGCAACGCTAGCATTCACAAGTCGTGGGATTGAGTTTAAGAGCTGCGAGGTAATGATGCAGCTCTACAAAGCTCTGGTTAGACCACATTTAGAGTACTGTGTCCAGTTCTGGTCACCTCATTATAGGAAGGATGTGGAAACATTGGAAAGGGTGCAAAGGAGATTTACCAGGATGCTGCCTGGTTTAGAGAGTATGCATTATGAGGAAAGACTTGGGGAGATAGGGCTTTACTTTTTGGAGAGAAGGAGGATGAGAGGAGACATGATAGAGGTGTACAAAATATTAAGAGGAATAGGTAGAGTAGACAGCCAGCACCTCTTTCCCAGGGCACCAATGCTCAATACAGGAGGGCATAGCTTTAAAGTAATGGGCGAGAAGTTCAAGGGAGATATCAGAGGAAGGTTTTTTTTAACCCAGAGAGTGGTTGGAGCATGGAATGCACTGCCTGGGGCGGTGGTGGAGGCAGGTACATTGGTCAAATTCAAGAGATTGCTAGATAAGCATATGGAGGAATTTAAAATAGAGGGATATGTGGGAGGAAGGGGTTAGACAGTCTTAGGCGAGGTTTAAAGGTTGGCACAACATTGTGGGCCAAAGGGCCTGTATTGTGCTGTACTATGATTCTATGATTATATTTTTGTACTTTTTAAAAGCCCCTTCAGCAACTTGCAGCATCATGTTGAGTGTATTTTTACTCATTTGTCTGCCATCCATTCACTTGAGTAACAAGAGGTGCAAGAGTATATAATACTCTTTTGAGAATGTAAAGTTTCTGCCATTTGAAAAAACATACCAAATGTGATGTGTGCAATGGAGTTCCCCACTGCATATTTTCCAAATGAATGCCGTGATCTTAAAAAAAATACAAAAACACAAGTTTTGATCCCGCCAAAAATTTTCAACTATCTTCAATATTGGTGTAGGAAACATCAAACTCTTACAATTTTACAATGTTACAATTTTGAAATGTGTAAATTCTATTTTCAGTTACATCAACAGTATAAAGTAATACATTAACACATTAATTCTGTAGCATTGTAATAAATGAGTTGTGCAGCAAATATGCTCAGAACTTCACAACACAAAGGTTCAATGTTTAAGTACCAAGTTAAAATTTTAGCAGATGAAACATTGCATGCAATCAATTTGTCTTTCTTATTAAAAAATACTCTTTGGACTATATAAATCTTCAACTGCTTACAAAATAATTTCAGAATATACAAGATGTTTCAAATACTTGCTTAAAAAGTTGGAGTCACTAGTTAGACCATTGTACTCATGAGCAATTAGGATATTACCAATTTTTCATGGGTTTTTACAACTCTGCATGAAACTTGTGAACAAACTGACAAAAATGAATCCAGCAGCTTCTCTGAATGTGGTCTCTGCTACTGTAAGCCACTGTATAATAGAACTACTGTTAACACAAACCTTGTTTGTATTAGCTACATACATTCTTTCAATTTCATCAACTGCAAAGAACTATATAACTATCAAACAGATTTAAATGTTTACATGTGTAATTTTTCCTTCTGTTTTTTTTAACATGGGAAGAACAAGTAGACTAATTTGCTCTTTACCTGAAGTTTCCTGTTAAGGCAGGAATTAAGTATAGCAGAATCCTGAAGTCATCTGGTGTGGCTCACTGAGGTGGAGGCCAGTTCCCATATTTTCTTTCACCTCTGGAAAATGGAACTTTGCACTACAGCCAATTTTTCCACCAAGGAATCTAACTAAATACCTTTTATTAAGGTGTAGTTAAATTTAGACATTGAGTCAGAAGTTGGAACACAACAACTTTGCATTTATAGAGCATCAATGATGTCAAAAAATGTACTGAAGTGCTTAAAGGGACTGTATCATTCAAACTTAACCAGAATAGACAGCTAAATATAGATCAGAGATAGGTTTAATTAAAGTCTTACAGAAGAGTTGGAGTAATGGGGATTTAGAATATAAATGGCTGGGGTGAAGGAAATGATAGGTGTCTAAGTAGTGAGTTCAGAGCAATGAGAGTTTTCAGAGGCTTTAGAATTGGGAGCTTGCAGAAAGTGCCTTTGGTCAATTGAGGAAAAAGATGTTTGAAGATCAAGATCTCAATTCTAGTACAAAATTCACAATCTACCAGGCATCAATGATCCCTGTTCTCCAATATGCTTGTGAAACATAGGCATAGGCACCTCAGTGTGTCAGAAAGATTGGTATTGGTTTATTATTGTCACTTGCACCGAGGTACAGTGAAAAACTTGTCTTGCATACAGATCATACAGGTCAATTCATTACACAGTACAGTTACATTGAGTTAGTACAGAGTGCATTGAGGTAGCACAGGTAAAAACAATAACAGTACTGAGTAAAGTGTCACAGCTACAGAGAAAGTACAGTGCAGGTAAACAATAAGGTGCAAGGTCACAAGGTAGATCATGAGGTCAGAGTCCATCTCATCGTATAAGGGAACCGTTCAATAGTCTTATCACAGTGGAATAGAAGCTGTCCTTAAGCCTGGTGGTATGTGCCCTCAGGCTCCTGTATCTTCTACCCGATGGAAGAGGAGAGAAGAGAGAATGACCCAGGTGGATGGGGTCTTTGATTATGCTGGCTGCTTCGCCCAGACAGCGAGAGATAAAGAGTCCAAGGAGGGGAGGCTGGTTTCTCTTATGCACTGGGCTGTGTCCACAACCCTCTGCAGTTTCTTGCCGTCCTGAGCAGAGCAGTTGCCCTACCAAGCCATGATGCATCCAGATAGGATGCTTTCTATGGTGCATCAATAAAATTTGGTGAGTGTCAAAGGGGACATACCAAATTTCTTTAGCCTCCTGAAGAAGCAGAGGCGCTGATGAGCTTCCTTGGCCGTGGCATCTACATGATTTGACCAGGACATCACCATTAAATCCATTGCAATAACCAAACCAACATCGGTGCCCTCTTTCAGGCCATCACCCTAGTATTAAGGTCTTAATTATACTCAGTCAAATCTACTGGGCAGGCCACACCCTTCACATATCCAACACCCCTCTGCAGGAAAAGACACTTCTATTATAAACTCTATCAAACAAAGGGAATACCAGGTGGACAGAGGAAAAACTCGAATGTTTTCAATTGTGCCTTGCAACACACAACATCCCCAATGATTTCTGGGAACCCTGGCCCAGGACCACTCAAAATGAAGGGGTATTCAGGAAGATATTGAGAACCGTGAGTCCATGTATCGGGAGCACAGAAAAATGCAGTGTAAACGGTGCAAGTGCAGACCTCACAAGTTATGCACTTGCCTTTCCCTTCAGACAACTGATGAAGCCATTGAGGGGACTACAGACTCTTCTATCAAATTCATGGAACATTTTGTGGTTCCCACATTGGCCTCATCAGTAACATCAGAACCCACAACACCAGATTAGAAGCAAATCATCCTCAATGACTAGGGCCTGCGTAAGAAGGAAAAGAGACTGCACAAGAAGGAAAAGAGACTGCACAAATTGCCCAAAGTTTGGCAGTTGCACCCAGGTAGCTAGAATTTTTAGTTCTGGGGCTCTTTTGAGATGGAACAAAAAATGCATTTCTGCAGAATACTGCAAGGTTTACTTTAACTATGTTATCCCATCCAAGAGGGCTGGATATTACTAACTGAAGGCATTTCAGTTAACAGTGCAATATCCCTTGCTTTCTTAAGTACAAACTCCAACACAATCAAAATAACATTTCCACAAATGAAGAAAAAATAACTCTAAGACTCAGATGCCCATTGTAAAGCATGCATTATAGTGTGGCTGATAATGGTGGTGATTGGTAGATGGCCTGCAATGGTGGTGGTGGTGGGAAAATGGCCTGCAATGGTAGTGGTGGCTAAAGAAAAAACTGATCAAAATAAAAGTGGAAACATACTTTGCTCATCTCCAATCAAATCATAAATGAATTTGTACTGATTCAATGCAGTGGCTCCATTCTGTGTTTCTACTAGTTTTCGGTGACTTTATGAAAATAAAGACGACAAAAAATCTGCCATGGTTTTACTCAGTTTTCATTAATGGAAATATTTACAATACACTTACACATGATGTTATAAACTATTAGGAGCCCAAATCAGCTCAGACTTGAGTTTCCAAAATCATTGTACAATGTGATATGCCCAAAGAGGAACCAGTGTGGAAATATCTCACACAATGAATATTAATACAAGTTTGTAACAATTTTTACAAACATACAAGATTGATCTCATCAAGGCCTTGAAATGACCTGTTCAACAAATGACTTTACAGCAGAGAAACAAACATGTACTAATTTAGTTAAAATGCATATAATTTCTCAAGACTATCTGGTGTTATTTTAATTTAATTTTAATTTTGCCCTGAGCCATACTTAATCATTGTTTAATGAACTTTCTCCCTTAAAACTACACAGCAAAAGAATCCAACTGCCACAATTCCCTTTGGAAATATCACTAAACATTATTTCACTTTTATACCATCATTACACAAATCATGGACACAGATTTTTATTCAAACAGGGCAACTGTTTAGTTTTATTTTGAGTAGATTCGTTCATCAACTAATTGAAAATGTAATTCAAAAACAAAGATAGCTCAAAAGCAGTTGCGATGAGAAAAAAATTATTTTCTGTACTCTTTGCTATTCTACATTCAAAAGCTAAACAAAAAATTAGGTAGTATGGAAATGTTCAACACATTTTGCATAAAATGCACAAACTTGTTTGCCATTGTTTAATCAATGCCTTTTCCTCTTGGGTGTTTTATTGTCTGAAAATAATCTTTACCCTCTCCCCACCCCTCCACCTAAAAAGAAAAGGTTGAATATCAAACTGCTGAAGTTGAAAATTCCTTTTAATGTGATGCTAACAAACTTAATTACCAAAAGTCCAACAAACTTCCAGAGGTACTAAGCAATGAGTAATGTCATAACCATGGCACGTAATAAAGAAAAGGTTCAATAAATGACTAGAAACACCGATGACTATTTTATAACCATTCTGTGCATGCTCTTCAGTAATGAAAAGTTAAAACAAGCATTTTTGTTTACTACATACCTTTAACCAATTCACAAATACCAACAACTGCAAACTAGCTTTTATTCCAAGAACTTCTCACTCCACTATAGAAAATGCTTTAACCATAAAAAGATTTCCACATGAAAAAGTACTCAGAATAACAAACCTTTTAACAACACTAGCATAATTAATAGTACAGATCAAATTGCAAGGTGAAAGATATAGTTGGCATGCTATAGAGAATATCCTCAACCATGCAATCCAAAGATTCAAAGTTTTCTTATTAAATGAATTGATGTATCCTTTAATGAAATTTCATTAGTTTAAAAATAGCTGTTTAAAACAAAGCTCCTTTTCGTTAAGCAGCACACCATGGCGCAGAAAGAAAACAATAAGAACAAAAAATGCTGTACGACAGCAAAGT
This sequence comes from Pristis pectinata, assembly GCF_009764475.1. NCBI lineage: Eukaryota > Metazoa > Chordata > Chondrichthyes > Rhinopristiformes > Pristidae > Pristis > Pristis pectinata. The sequence continues at coordinate 39,354,356 of NC_067417.1, forward strand.
ATATTCACAACTGTTGTTGGAAACTTATAATACCCAAAAATAACAAAGTAGCTCAGATAATAACAACAGCAAAATAGCACAAAAAGTATAACAGGTAGAGCCATACTTACAAAAACCACAGTTCAAATTCCTGGCAACAACATTCAATTAATTGAATCAGAGGTACAGCAATAAAAAAGTACTGCTGCAGCTCTTAAATGCACTTTGTTCTGGGCTTCTTTGGGACCACAATGAAAGAACATAAGAAAGGAGAATTACAAACAGAGCTCTGAGATCAAATTTACTCGTCAGTCTTGGTCTCTATTAATGCTGATTTACATATGTCTGTCAAAAGAAGTGGGATGTGGAAATAACCTGTTGGTTGCAGAAATCCTTCAATTACTAAATCTTTAAAGAATTATTCTGTCGAGGCAGTTCAACATTCAAGCTAATGGAGTAAAGTTAAGATCTGGATTCTCCAAGAGTAATGACAACTGGCACTGGTTATCTGTACACCACAAAACTGGCATCAACATGGGATTCCTGCTCAGGTGTGATTTAACAAAGACCCCAAATTTACTGAGAGTGCCTTAAGCTTCCTCCACAAGAAGCACTGTATGCATCCTTCCCAAAAGTACTGAAAAGAAAATCAAAAGACTGTATATTTCAGAAATCTGAAACAAAAACCAGAAAATGCTGGAAACACTCAGCAGGTCACGTTGCATCTAAGAGGAAAACAATTAACATTTCAGGAGTGATATCCTTCAGCAGAACCTGGACTTGATGCAGGATACAAGCACTTCCACTTAAGTCTAGCATTTAAGGGTGGCTCTGGGTCATCTTTCTGAATGATGAAGTCCTTGCAATGAAGGTGCTTCCACGTTACATGTAAATTTGGAACTCCAGGATTCTGACCGAACAACAATGTTATGGCGAATGACTTGGAGAAGAACATACAGGTGACATTTTCATTTGTCTGCCCCTTTTGTCATTTAGGTGGTAGAGATCGCAGGATTGGGAGAAGCTGCTGAAGAAGTCTTGATATGTTGCTGCAGTACAACTAGTATATTGTACAGAATGCCCTCACCGGAAACTGATGGATGAGAAAATGAACATTTTGGGTCCTGGATATTTTTGAGATACTTGAGTGTTGGTGGAGATACCATCATAATCTCTGGGGATTCAGGAATTCCTTGTTGCAAGAGTAAGAAATCTGTCTACAGTTACATGCACGACAGCAACTTGCACATTGTACTCCATTTCCAAAATTTGGTTCCACTGACAAAGAACAAATATCTACCCTTCCCCAATAAACAATACCCCACTCCCTCCAACCCAACAAAAATCTGAAATGCTCTTGAAGCCAGAGTATTTATGTAGCTGATCCAGTTAAGCTTCTGTTCAATATAACTTTGGAGTATTTACATCAAGGGATTTGACAAAGGTAATGCCACTGAATACCAAGGGAGGCGATTAAACTTTCTCGTGCTGAAGTAGGTCACTGCTCGACAAAGTTACCATCACCTATCTGCCATACCTGGCTGCCTGGAAGAATAGGCCATTTTATTACCCGATGAATTGAGAATAAAATTGAACACTGGGCACTCAATGAGCTTTATGATGCACTGGATGACACTGATGAAACAGTTGAAGGGTCAACGACACTGCCCTGAGGAATTTCTGCAACTGTTCCAACATCAAGATCATTGGCCTCCAAGAGCCACAATCACCTTCCTTTGTGCTTTGTACCTCTCCAACTAATGGTGAGTTTTCTTTTATTCTCATTGATTTCACTTTTATCAGAGCTCTTTCATATCACTCTGTTAAATCTTGCCTTGAAATCAGTCAATCAGTCTCACATCACTTTTGAAGATTATCTCCTTTACTCTGTTTGGACAAATGAGATCTGGAGCCAAATGGTCCTGGCACAGACCAAACTGTGCATCAGTGATTAGTTCATTGGTGGGCAGGTGTCCAAATCACACCTGTATTTTTGTGGGATATATGGATCTCTGTCTCCATCTCAGGAGACAGGCGAGCCACAAACATCCATTTCAAGCCATCAAATTCTCACAGCCATCTTCACCATAATTCCTCCCACCCTGTAAGGGTTCCATTCCCTTCTCCCAGTTCCTTTGTCTCCACTGTACTTACTCCAATTAAGATTTTCCACACAAGGGCCTCTGAAACAGCTTCCCCTCTACTGTAATGGATGAAGCCCTTAACTATCACAGCATTTTGTCTATTTCCCACACCTCTACTCTCAATCCCACTCCTCCTAGAAAGAGCAAGGACAGAGTTCCCCTAATCTTCACGTTCCACCCCACCAGCCTCCATATTTAATAGATCATTATTTGCAATTCCTGTCAACTCCAACATGATTCCTGTCTCTTTTCAGTATTTCAAAGGGACAGCTGCCTTATGATTCGCTGGTTTTTCCTTCATTTTCCCACCATCCACTTCATGACTTATGTCATTTTCCCACACAACTGAAAGAAATACAACACTTGTCCTTTTACCCCTTCCTTTCCTACATCCAAGAACCCAAACTTCCTTCCAGTAAAGCTGCAATTCACTTGCACTTCTAATCTAGTGTATTGAATTCAGTGTTCACAATGTGGTCTCATATACAATGGAGAAACTAAACACAGATCAGTGATTGTTTTGTGGAACATCTATGTTCAGTCAACAGGAGTGACTTGAGCTTCGCTGTCTGCCATCTTAATTCTTCATCCAATTTCCACTCTGATCTATCTATTCTGTGACATATGCACTGTGAAATGAGGCTCAATGAAAGTCTGAAGAACAATATCTCATTTTTCATCTGTTGCAGCCTTCCAGTCTCATTATTGAATTAATTTCAATTTACTTGCTTTCTCTGTGTGAGAGCTGGCCATTTCTGCTTTAAGTTATTCATCTAAGATAATGGCTGTTTTTCTCCCTCCTTTAGTACAGTGGAACCTGCTAGTCACATCACACAGCCTTGCTATTAACAACACAGAACACTCAGAAACAATGATCACCATCTAAATCTCCATTTGATCTGGCCTAACCCTATCACAGATTTTCTCTATGTCTCCCCATTCCTCCCAACTTAAAACTTACCTTTTTTCCTCTTTCCCATTCTGATAAAGGGCCTTCAACCCAAAACATTAACTGTTTCTTTTTGTACAGATGCTGCCTGACCTGCTGACTGCAGCATTTTCTGTTTTTGTTTCAAATTTCCACCATTGACTTTTTATTGGTTTAAATTATCAAAAAACCTCTTCCATAGTGTTATCTATACCATTCTTAACATCTTGCAATCATCTATAAAACTAAAAAAGTTGCATCTGGTATGTCCTTCACCTTATGTTTTTGTTTAAGTTATCAGTATTTCCAACAGTAATATTTTAAGTATTAACTTTGGGCTTCTAACATACCAGGGACAACATTTTGTTTTTACATGGCAGGCTGCATAAAGTGCAACATGTGATCAGATCTTTGGGGGAAAGAAGTTTAGTTGTAATCTTTTCTTCTTTAATATTCATCATATTCCTTACTTTGTCAAAAGAATAAGAACCAACTTCCAAATTTTAAATGATTATTTTAAATAATAGTATTGCAAGGTGGAATAAAGTTTAGTTTAAAAGTTTATTTAAAACTGATTGACACAAATCGTCTCTCTTTGTAACCTGGAGATCTCATAAATCCAGATCAGTCATGGGCAGACAGCAATCCTGGTATATTTCAGGAAAGTTACCATGCTGTTTCCAAACACTGGCACTAGTACAAAATTTCCCCTTCACTTAAAGCCTAGGTTCCTGCAACACTTCAAGTCAAAGTCATCTGTCCATTTAAATATCTGAACATACAAGAAACCTGCATAAAGTACCATTTTGTTCCTTCAGAGAATATCTATATCAATCCACAAAATTAGCAAGGGAACAATCCTTTCGCAACAACAAATGCATGCTTTTAAGTTGTATATAATTTGTCATTACTATTATTAAATTTGTACACTTAGGAGTTTCAAATCATTCCTGGTTTGCATAAGAGGAGACATAATTTTAAAAAAAGCATAGAGGAAAATCCTGACTCTCAGTTTACAAAGTTACAAGTGGTTTTGTATCATTTATTATTGTCCATCTGGTAAACATCAGATAAAACATTTTAAGGATCTTAATTTTCATATTTTATTTGAATTTGAGAGTTCATCCATTTTTCTTAATTAACACTAAATTTCAACATGAAGTAACTGGTGAATTTTCTCACTATAAACACATTTAAAAAATCACAAAATAGATTTCTGGTAACACCTGGAGCTTCCAAAATAAAATGTTGTAAATATTCACCAAGTTAGACAGTATGACAGAGAATTACTGTTTCAGGTTGATAACCTTGGGAAAAGTTAGGTATAAAACAAATTTTTGTATGGAGCAAATAAAAGGCATGGTCTGTGATAGGGCAGAGACCAACAGAGATTGAATGACACAAGTGGTGGTGATGCTGAGTAAAAGAGGGTGATGAAGGCTAATTAATAATAAAAGCTACGTCTGAAGAAGGTGCAAGGAAGGAGGTGAGAATTAGGAGTAGCAGAAGGCCATTTCATCCTTCATTTGCTCCCCAATTCATCAAGATCATCCCTGATCTTCTACCTCACCACTATTTTCCTGCACTACTCCCCATTCCACTGACTCCCAGATATTTATCAATTTCTACTTTGAATGAACCCAATGGCTAACACTCCACAGCCTCCTAAGATAGAGAATTCCAAAGATTCTCTACCCTTGGAGTGAAGAAATTTCTTCTCATCTCAATCCCTGATGGTCCTTATTCTGAAACTGAGAGTCTTAGTTCTGGACCAGTCAGCCAGAGGAAACATTCTCTCTGCATCCATCCTGTCAAGTCTTATAAGAATTCTGTAAGTTTAAATGAGAACACCTCTCATTCTTCTAAACTGTTGAGAATGCAATCCACACAATCCATCCTCAAACAGCAAACCTACCATTCTAGAAACCAGTCCAGTGAATCTTTGTTGCATTCCCTATATGGCAAATATATCACTGTTTAGTTAAGGAGATTAAAACTGTGTACAATAATGCAGCTGTGATCTTGTCTCGGCCCCACACAATTTCAGTAGGACCTCTTCACTCCTGTGCCCAAAGCCTCTCACAATAAAAGTGAACACAGCATTTTCCCACCTAACTGCTGCTATACATAGACATTAGCTCCCAGTGACTTGTGTACAGGGGTACCCAGGTTCCTCCAAACATCAACATTTCACAATTCATTGATATTTAAATATATTTCTTTTCTGTTTTATGCACCAAAGTGGATGGCCTCTTATTTCTTCCATATTATATCCCATCTACCCTGTTCGTGCCTATTCACCTAGCTTCTATATCCTCCTGAAGCCTCCTTACAGCCCTTTCATGACACACAAAACACCTGATTTGTGTTACTGAACACTGTCATTTTTCCAGGTTTTCCAAAGAAATATCAAACACATTAACAAGAAAGAAATAGGAGTTTATATAAAAATTGGCAGATTACCATTTTTCAAGCATAATCAGGGGTAATCAGGTTCATATGATAAACTTTTGCATGTTTAGGGAAATCTAGCTGGGTGTATGCTAAACTCAATTTGCCTCAAAGGGATTGTTGTGATTTAGCCTCCACTTAATTACCATTAATCATTCCATGATCAAGCTTCATGGCAAGGGCTAAACTCAGAAGAGTTAGTGAAAGGACACCTTGTCAACATTGAATGGAATATGACTACATCTCCTTAATGCGGGATGAGAGCGAAGACTGGGAGTAGTCAGAACTGCCCCTGGAGATGGCACTAAAGATGGCAGGATGGACTATAAGCACAAACAGCCTCAAGCTCATTTGCTGCCCTTTTCACTGGGAATCTCTTCCAGTTGTATATTAAACTGGACTGTAGGCACTATGTGATAACAATCCTTATTGGATTGGGTTTGATTGCTCAGTGTATGATTTGCTGTAGGGATAAAGTCAGACTTAGAGAAAATATTGAAGAAATGTTTGGAAAACAGAAACTGACCCAAATCTGAGAGAAGTAAATTGACGGAAGGAGGGAAGAAGTAAAAAAGAGAAAAGGATAAGAGTCCAGAAGGAAAAAGGAGAAAAGAAAGTCACTGAAAGAAGTGAAGGGAAGGGTAGGGAAACAAAGACAAACAAGAGTACTGAGAAAGGAAAGAGAGTAAAGAGAACACAGACAAACTGCACTTAAAGAAACAAAGATGAAAAAGCCGTGCAGGTGAATGGGAGAGGAAGAAAAGCAGAGGAGATGATAGACACTGTTTCTCAAACCTGAGGTAGAGGAGTATTAAAGCTTGTGAGGTCGTTTTTGGTGGGGTGGTTATGGTTGACTTTTTACAAGTTCAATAATGGTCCAAAGAAGCAGACACTCAGCTATAGTGAATGAATTGACATTCTTCTTTATTTCATGCAGACTGGGAGTGGCAGTGGCAGTGGCAGTGAGATGGGGGTGGTGGAAGCAGAGGTACAAAACCAGTTCTTAGAAAATGAACATAAAGAGCAGGAAACTAATACCTAGAACAAGGGATTAGTATCTTAGAAAAAGGGCTGGCTACTTAGGGCTAAAATAAGAAATTACGCATGCAAGGTGATAAATCTTTAGATTCTATGTCAGAGGGCTACAGAGGCTCAGTCACTGAGTTTATTCAAAACAGAGATTGATAGATTCCTGGATCTTAAGGGAATCAAGGGATTATGGCGATAGTTCTGCAAAATGGCATTGAGGTTGAAAGATCTACCATGATCTTTATGAATAGTGGAGCTGGATCAAAATGCCACCTGGTCAACTCCTGCTCCCATTTCTTATGTTCTTACAGTTTAGAAAGCAGTTCCCTGATACCAAAGTACATAAATCTAAAATCCCAGAAATTTAAAAATATCACCACCTTTTTCTGAATCTAATGCAGACAACTGAAGAGGGAGAACACTAATGATGAACTTATTACACAATCTAAACTTGGACAATTTTTTTGCGAACAGGAAATTTGGTGAGTTTTAAGTTCTGGGGGAAAAAAAACTTTCACAGAAATAGTATCCAGTTATAAAGTTTAATGCCAGAGGATGTACACTACAAGAGGGAAAAAAAATCATTAGAAGATTATGCTAGGAAAACCAGGTTTCAAGCCAATTTTCAACCAGCAAGGACATTCTTTCCAGGTTAATGATATGTATTGGAAAATTATTAATGAAGAAAGAGTTACAGCAATTGTTTTGATTTAAAATCTGTAGCACAAAAATAATAAATCATGTTTCAATAGCTGAAGAGGATCCTTCTTGGCTACCTGAAGCTCACACCATCACAGAAGATATTCTTCAACCAACTGAATTCTGTGCATGTGAGATCAATAAATGACTAATGAACTTGTCCACTCTACCATTTATTGATATCACATGCACTCTGCTATGGACTTTGACAGACACAGAACACTGGCAGAATAAATTCAAAGTGGAACAATATTTCAATTTACAAGGAGTTAATCAATGAAACAGATTCTCTTGAGCATATGGAGGTAGAAAATTGATTCACTGAGATACTTTATGCGTGGTTGGAAGCAGGTGATATTTATGTTTCTTTTTCCAATTCACCACCAGATTTGTGTGTGTTATTTCTGAGTCTGGGCGAAGCGAGATAACAGAAATTGATCAATATCACTATCGTGCAAGCACCAGGAAGGTAAGAGGCAAACAAGGTGCATCTTGGATTTTGTATCCAACAACTCCTTAGTTCCCACTGCCATTTTTTTCTATCAACTCTTCAGCTGCCATGTGTCAAACCACTTGTCCGATAAACAGAAGAAGATTCTTCATTTGAACAATAATCAATACATGGAATAAAATCCCACATAGAATAACAGTGACAAAATCGTGGAATAATTTCAACAACAATTGGATTCTGTAATGAAGGGACTGTGGTTTGCTGATAGATGGGTATATTAATTTTGGCTGAATGACCTCCTGATCAGCAATTATCTTGTAATCTTATATACAAGATGATCCATGACATTGGATACAGGATAAGATCTGAATTACAAACCATTGTATCACACAGGATGTTCAGATGATGCCATAAAGCAGTCAGCTAAAGTATTTACTCCTTTCAAACCCTTGTAATACATTCAATGCATCTTTGCTGTTGTGAGCTATTCTCAGAATATCAGGTTAGCGACACAAAACAGTTCAGAACTTCATCACATTCCTCTTCCTACCTTGCCCCTTTTCAGAATTACAAAGGAAACAACCTTCTATGTTTCATTCTATTTTAAATTTTGCTGTAAATACATCGACTGGTTGGATATGTCCTACCAAACAAAAGGGGGTTCTGAGATGTTTTGCAGAATTAAAACCCAGCTCACTTTAGATGGGTCTGGGCACTACAGTTGTGATTAATTTCCATTGTCCAAGCTTTTAATTACAGAAAGCCTGCATTTTGTTAAACAACGTCTTTTGTTAAACAATTCCAATTTTCACTTGGTGCCGAATAAATTACAACAGAAGGGGGAAATACTTACAGAACATGATTAAAATTACAAAGTATTCACATGTAAATTACTTCAAAGATCACCTGGTTTTGCCTTAGATTGGTGATTCATTGGATTTGCAATAATGCTTCATCTCCCTTAATTTTCTTTACACCTCCTTTGTTACATACAAGAACATAGATAGCATCCATTCAATATTTTGTTTATTCAATACTGATTGTATCCATTCAATATTTTGTTTATTTAGTTACCGATTTTCAGTTTCGTTAAGATGAAAACCATACTGGAACTGTGAAAGCAAACTTTTATAATACTGTATTTTGAAATGTTTCTCACAACATGCTAGCATAATGAATAGGTGAAAACAGACCATTTTAAATCCCCTCAAAATCCTGTTAAATCGATGGAAATACAGCCCACTATAGCCATGTGACATCGCTTGAAAAACTACATCAATATGCTTGTATTCTAAACTAGAATACAATACACCAGAATTTGGATCAACTAATATTCTGCATGAGTTGAGGATTATAAATGTCAGCAATATCCAGTTAACAACCTTTGAATCCCAGTGCTGGACCCACATACACTATTTTTACTGTACTTGATGTTTGTATAATGTTTCATTTTACAAACTCACTTTGATATCAATTTTACATTTGAGCAACATTTTCCATTTCTATGTATGCAGAATTCTAAATAATTAGTGATCATGTAATTGTAATGTTTCCTTCATAACCTGGTCTAAGATCAGTAAACACCTAATTAAATTTTCTACACATCATAACCTTGGTTGCAGTGCAAGTTCCCAATATCTGCAATCCATTAATAGCCAATGCCAAAATGCAACACTCTGCCATCTCCCATCCATGACAGCCCATTCTCCACTATTTTTTAAGTTTTCCCCTTTTGCACGTTCCTATATTTAAGAGAAAGCCAATTAGTGACTTTTAGTGGAAATTAGTAATTTCCAAATACTTTTGGTAAAGCTGTCAGGAAGCGTTTCGGAAATTTGTTGGTACGCCAGGAATCTTGGAAGTAACACCACGTCAGGAAAATTGCTATGCTCAGAAGTTTAAGTATTATCGCTCCTCTTTGTTTCTATCAATTATGAAATATGTTCTGAGTAAGAGCACTGCACCAACTTCAGTCCAAATGCATAGATTTACATTCTGACGTAAAACTGAACTTAAACTGGTGCACTGCACGCACGCCCTGCAAACATTGGGGTTGATCCGAGTTCCCAGGAATGGTAGAACCGTGCACGATGCTGTTGTACCGGCCTCGGGCACCGTTCTCCTCAACGTGGGGCTCAACTTGCGGGACGGTGGGATTTGAGAGAGGTGACTCCAACACGAGGGGTGGGGGTGGGGGTGGGGGTGGGAAAAACGGGGTCAGGGAAGCCACGCCACTTCCAATTTAAAAGGCGTTGAAGGTAAGATTTAATGCTGATTCAGACTGTACCAACGTGCATTAACGAGGCCTCGTCCTGCAGCCCATCTTCCATCAGCTTCCAATCCATGATGGAAAACCACCCATTTCCCCACGGGCGGTAGGCCGTGTGGCTCCGCCACCTAACAGGCGTCGAGCCAGGCGGGACTCGGCCCTCGCAACATCTCCCCGCTCAAACCCAAGGGCGACTTTAATCGGCTTTACTGCGGAGAAAATGCACCTACCGAGGCTCCACGGCCATCACCACGACACCAACCGCCACCCTCCCCAGCGTCACTTCCGCCGATACCCCGGCACGTGGCGAACAGGCGGGAAAGGGGGACCTTAGTCTGGTTCTTCCAAGTGCTGCCATGGGTGCTCTGGACCTGCTTGTTAGAAATACTGCACTTTGGCCCTTGATTATTTTACAGCCTAAACAAATAAAGACCCTGATGCTTTACCTAAGTAGCTGCGTACTTAAATTAGTTTACATCTGTTTGATGGTGATATTCCAAACATTTTCTCCACATAGGCAAACTGTGTTATAGAACATTACAGCACAGTACAACTCTTAGGCCCACATGTTGTGCCGACGTTTTATCCTGCTCAAAGATCTATCTAACCCTTCCCTCCCACATAGTCCCCCATTTCTCTATCATATGTCTAAGAGTCTCTTAAAATGTTATAGCCTTGGACTAATTATTGACAGGATATATGTCTGAATGTTGAAGTTTATATTTTTTGTTGTATTAATCCAAGTACATCAATGGCATCTAATCAGATAACCCACAAAAATATCAGGTAATTAGTGAAAAAAAAACAAATTAAGAAATTGGTTGCTGGATTTTCTCCTGAACCACATACATTATTCTTGACTGCCAGGTTCATAGCTGCAGTAGCATGACTGTGTTTATTTCATGGCAGCAAGTCAAAGAAAGAACAGTTTCCATAGCTTCCATGGTGCACGGACTTAAAAGGATGCAGTGGGGTTGAGAAAGCAGTGGTGGGGAGAGAAACATGGTGCTCTCCCATGATGGCCTCGCCTGAGCAACCCTCAATATATAGTGAGGTACAAGCTCATCAAGCTGATCACATATCGTGCACTGGTGCAAACTATATAAGAATGTTGCAAAACTTTTCTGTGATGCCTGTGGACAAAATACAGCACAGAAAACTGAATCTGGCAGAACAGTGGTCATATATTGATTGCCTTTAATTTGCATTTCTTTGCTGACTTCTATTCTGCTTGTTCCTTATTTTACTGTGAGTGAGAAAAGTGGGCCATGGCTCACATGCTTAAATTTCAGTTTCTGTCCAGAACTGGGCACTGTACAAAAGGTGTTAGCAGCTGAACCTCTGATGCCAGAAAATGTCAGTTATGTTAGTGTGGATCACAACTGGAAGTGCCCTGTCAAATTTCATGATGGGTGGAGCTTCAAGAGGAACAGCTCACTTGCATGTTTTCCCCAGGAAACTTTTATGCATTTATGTTTTATGTTTCTTGCTCCATTTTTAAGCACATATATGTCAGTGTTGCAGTGTTCTCTTGGCTTGAACAAAGTTTTAACCATGTTATTGGGCATTTCTCTCTACTTAAACTATTTTGTTTGGTTGATGTTTGCTACCTTTGGAGCATGGTGCCAGGACAAGCAAAAACATTCTTCTACAAAAGTAGCTGCAAATATCACCATGTAATTATATAATTGCATTTAAAAAACATTATTATGGTGTTCCAAAACATTGTTATTTAGTTACAAGATGAAGGCACTCAACTCCAGTTGTCCCTTATGGAAACTGTTCTGTGTCAGTAATGTTGTCAAGTTAAGGTATTGTTCCATAGGCAAAGAACAGGAATCAAGAGGAGAATTAATCATCTGGTTGCCAGCTCAAGATTGACTTGGTAAAACTTGGGAATAGAGAATATTGTCATCTTCACCAGGATATAGAGAACTATGGAGGTGGCTCTCTTTTGTCATACTGGCTACTATCTAAATGTTATTTTCACACAAAGTTGTTAATTAATAATTTAGATTTGTTAATTTATAGTGTTTCTGTTCAGAAAAGTAAATAACGTTACTTAATAGGTGTTGATTACAAGAACAATTTATTTAATGAGACAAACCATACTTCATTGTTAGATTCTGATTCAAGATTGATACACAGTTGTATGTTCATAGGATTTGACAACAGTGATGATAATGTGAGAAATCAGTTGGCAAGCTTATTGAAAATCCAAACCAAAGTTGCAGAGGGAACATAAAACAACTTATAGATATCATATCTGCCATTGATAAGACAAAAATAGAAAGTGTAGGAAATACTCATCAGGTCGGGCAGAATGTCTGAAACAGTAAATGTTTCAGATCAATGATCTTTCATTTGATGCAGCCTGACCTGATCTTATCAGTAGAATATAGAACAGTACAGCACAGTACAGGCCCTCCGGCCCACAGCGTCGTGCCAACCTATAGAAATATTATTCAAATTCAATCTATTCTCCTCTCTACTTCACCTCCCAAAACCCTCTATTTTTCTTTCATTCATGTGCCTATCTTATAGTCTCTTAAATGACCCTATTGTATCAGCCCCTACCACCACCCCTTGCAGTGCATTCCAGGCACCCACCACTCTCTGTGTAAACAAACCTACCTCTGACATCTCCCCTGAACTTTCCTCTATGCACCTTAAATGGGTAACCTTTAGTATTGGCTATTACCGCCCTGAGGAAAAGATGCTGGCTGTCCACTCTGTCTATGCCTCTCATAATCTTATATACCTCTATCAAGTCACCTCTCATCCTCTGTCGCTCCAAAGAGAAAAGCCCTAGCTCGCTCAATCTCTCCTCATAAGACATGCTCTCCAATCCAGGAAGCATCCTTGTAAATCACCTCTGCACCCTCTCCAAAGCTTCCACATCCTTCCTATGTGGCGACCAGAACTGAACACAATATTCCAAGTGTGGTCTAACCAGGGTCTTATAGACCTGCAACATTACCTCTCGGCTCTTGAACTCAATCCCCCGACTAATGAAGGCCAGCACACCACATGCCTTCTTAACCGCCCTCTCAACTTGTGTGGCAACTTTGAGGGATCTATGGACTTGGACCCCAAGATCTCTCTGTTCCTCCACACTGCTAAGAATCCTGCCATTAACCATGTACTCTGGCTTCAAGTTAATTCTTCCAAAGTGTATCACTTCACACTTCTCCGCCCAGTTCTGCATCCTGTCTAAATTCCATTGCAACCTACATCAACCTTCTGCACTATCTACTACACCAGCAACCTTCGTGTCATCTGCAAACTTACCAACCCATCCTTCCACTTCTTTATCCAAATCATTTATAAAAATCACAAAGAGCAGGGGTCCCAGAACAGATCCCTGCGGAACACCACTAGGCACCAACTTCAAGGTCAAATACTCCCCTTCTACAACCAACTTCTGCCTTCCGTGGGCAAGTGAATGTCAAATCCACCCAGCCAATTTTGCAGGATCCCATTCCTCATGACTTTCTGGATGATCCTACTATGGGAAACCTTGTCAAACGCCTTGCTAAAATCTATATATACCACATCCACTGCACTACCTTCATTAATTTGCCTTGTCACTTCCTCAAAAAACTCTATTAGGCTTGTTACCCCAAGCAATTTCCATTCTTATTTCAGGTTTCCAGCATATACAGCTTTATCTTGTCATAACTTAGTATGCCCACTTTCAAAAGTTGTCAGAATGCTGTTTGATGCAGTAATGGAAAAATTCATTTTCACCATTTAATATATTCCAAACATGCAAATTAATAGTAGTTTTGAGTCACCAATTCTTTTTACTATTTTTCCTGTATTCATTATTCCTGGAAGGATGTGGGCCCAGAAGTTATTTGGTGTCTTACGTATGTAATTGGCAGTGGTCCAGAAGATGATTCTGTCACACAGCCTGCCACTGCAAAATGCTATTTCACATGAGGCCCAAGGCATTGTGCCCAAAAGAGCAGAGCTTGCAATTTTAGCACATTAAAATGCCTGCCGTTGCAGAGTCAGGAAAGTAGATGGGTGGAAGTCCAAAGTCACAGGGCCATAAGAAAAAAAGGTCCAGTTCTGGACATCAAATGGGGGCATCGGTGCGGGTTGGAGGTGATTGGGACCTCAAGGACGCAGGGTTTCGGGAAGTGGAATCAGCTCCAGCGGGATATTCACAGTTGCAACAGTTGCTGTTGAGGGGTGGGAGGGGGGAGTTGGGGGACTGTGAGCAGCGGAAGGAGTTGTGGGACTCTGGGGACATGTGGTGAGCTTTTTACTTAAAATGCACCTACCTGAAGCCACTTCCCGATGCTTGACTCCTTGGGCTGAGGCCTGTTCCAGCAGCTCCCCTTTTAATTCTGCCATGGCAGGCCTCGCATGTCTTGTTAAGTTCTTCTGCATGAATGCATGCATGCATCAATGAAAATTGTGGATGTGGCTTTCAGTCATGCACACCATTGGTTGCCTGAACGTGTAATACGCAGGGAGGATCCATAAGGAAAATTGCAACTGAAATATTGTGTTACACAATAGAATTTTGAGACCATCGTAAAATTGACTGTCTACCAAATACAAACCTCCTTTTCATTTCCATTTTGCTGGCAGAACATTTATCAAATTACACACAAGGTTAAAAAAATTGAGTTGACTTATATTTTTAATATATTTTATACTGTCTTACAACATAGGAGGCCATTTGTCCCACTGAATCTATGTTGATTTTTAGAGCATTCCCAATAGTCCCATTTCTCCACTTACTTCTCTGTAACCAATTCTCTTTCACGTGCTCTTTAACCCCCACCTGATTCTCCTGCCAAATACCTTCGCTAGGGTAATTTACAGTAATTAACCAACAAGCACTTCATTGGGAATTGGGAGGAAATGAGAGCACACAGGATACCAATGCTGTCAGTCAAAAGAGCTGAAACAAAGCTTATGGAAATGAAAGAACTTGCATTCAGGTCTCTGTACCCTGAAAGTCTATTTGTTCCAAAGCATGTTATAGCCAATAAAGTACTCTTTTTAAAGTATTCACTGTTGTAATATGATGTATAATGTACTCTTCACTTCCTCAGGGCACTGGAAGAACTACTTTAGAGGGGAATTAATAATGGTACACCTGTTTGTCTGTATTCTTGGATCTTAAAAGAAATTGCTGCGGAGTTAGTAGACGTGTTGGGTGTAATCTACCAATATTCCCTAGATTCTGGAGAAGTCCCAGATGATTGGAAAACCAAAGTGCCTGCAAAGGAATACAGATAGGAACATGTTGGCAGATGGAATATGATTTGGGAATTTGTAAGATTATCCACTTTGGAAGGAAGGATTAAGAAAAAAAGCAAATTTCTGTTTAAATGAAGTAAAACTACTGAATGTTGCATGACAAAAGAATCTGCAGGTCCCATGGCATGCAGGTACCGCAAGTGATTGAGAACGATCATGAAATGTTGTCCTTTATTGCAGGAGGTGTGGAATATAAGAGTAGGGAAATTTTGATGCAATTTTACATGGTGCTGGTGAGATCGCACCTGGAGCTTTGTGGACAGTTTTGGTCTTCATATTTAAGGAGGCAGTGTGGAGAAGGTTCGCTGAATGATATATGAAGAGGGGTTGAGGACTTTGTGTCTTTACTCATTAGGCTTCATAAGATTTTAGAAGAATGACAGGTGACCTTATTTGAACAAATAAGATTCTCAGAGGGATTGACAGGGTGGATGCTTCCTTTATTGGGGTATCTAGAACTTGTGGGCATAGTGTCAGAATAAGGGATTGCCCAGTTAAGATGTAGATGAGAATGAATTTCTTCTCTTGGGAGGTTGTGACTGTTTGGAATCCTCAGCCACAAAGAGGTAGGCAGGAGGGGTCATTGATTACCAACAGTGCAAAGACTGACAGATGTCTTAAATCTAGGGGATTAAGTGTTATTGGGAAAGCATGGCAAAGTGATGTTAAGGCCAAAGCTGGATAACCCATGATCTTAATGGTAGCTCAAGAGATCAAATAGCCTACTCCTGCTTCTTATATTCTTGTTTTAATGTCCTTTATAAAAATGCAGCAGTTGTAATTTAAGTGGGTAGAATGAAATGATCACCAGAAGTTACCATTTTTTTCAAGTATGGAATGAATATTCTCAGGTAATACCAAAGAAAAGCAGTAAAATGATGAGCATTGTTCTACTTTATTTACAGGATAGGCTTTAAGAACATCCCTCC
Source organism: Pristis pectinata (assembly GCF_009764475.1). Classification (NCBI taxonomy): domain Eukaryota; kingdom Metazoa; phylum Chordata; class Chondrichthyes; order Rhinopristiformes; family Pristidae; genus Pristis; species Pristis pectinata. The sequence continues at coordinate 39,370,518 of NC_067417.1, forward strand.
AGATAGACTATGAATTGCTGACAGATAAGTTTTATATTACATGTTCTGATTTAATCTTTTCCAATGTTATATAATACTACCAAGCAGGACACAAGGTCAGATCTCCAGAAAAGGAAAATAATAACAATTGACAATTCAGAGAATTTAGAAATATGTCCTCACTACCAAAAATGGGATGAATTTAATCTAGTTTATGAGTGCTCTGTTGTAATAGTTAACAACATAATGAAAGGATTCATCAATAGCACAAACAAGCAACACCTGCTTGTTGATAAACTATTCAGTGATTCTCATTTCAAGTGCTGTCAGAAACATTCAAATCAAGACCTCATTACAGCCTAGATTCAAGATCTAAATACCTGAGAGATGAGAGAAGCTGCCCTCAAGGTAAAGCAACATTCAGCTAAGAACCCTTGACTGTTTTGTTATGCATTCTTGGGAATATTTAAGTGGAAAGTCTTTAAATTTTAACATGTGAGTAGTGCTTTGACTTTTTTTTCAACAGTAATTTCCCTTTGAGTGATCCAGATTCTAAAATCCCACCTCCTAGGCATACTGTAATAGTTCCTGCTTATTTCTGTAATATGGTCTCCTACCATCCATGACTCTTCTCACATTCACAAACGCATTAATCAAATCCATTGTCAACTTCAGTAATGCATACACAAGTTAATCACCAGTTATCTCAGGCCTAGCCAACATTAACTATAACTATTCCAAAACTATTCCCAAATAGATATTCTACATTTGTCCAAGACTTACCCAAGTCCCACTCTCTAACTGAATGGTCAAATAGTTAATTATCCTAGTGCTTCTTGCATGATTTTGATCTGCTACGTCAGCTGTGGCCTGTATTTTCAAACTGGACAAGGTCTCTATGGAGTTAACCAATGGCAATGGGGTCTCTGAGATAACACAGTCTGCAGCTGTGGTGCACTCCAAACCTTGGCATCATTTGGGAAGAGAACCTAAAGCCTCCATGAGGTACCAGTGGTTACCACAGAAGCTATTGTTTGTTTAGATAACATATAAACACTAAATAAATAACTCTTAATTCAGTGATAATAATCTCAGTACTTAGTCAATAGATTATAAATTCAAGCCCCACTGTAGGACCAGAGCACATCATTTAAGCTGTCAGTTTAGTGCATAATCGAGGGGCAATGAATTGTTGGAGCACCACATTTCACTTAGAACATTAAATCAAAGTTGCATTTGCCTTTCCATGGGGTTGCAGCTTTGGTCATTGAGGAAAAGTGTTCAGAGATCAAGACTCAACCTCAGCACTAAACTTGTGGAATGCCCAGCAGCATAACCCCCATTTCAGAGACATACTAGCTACACAAGGCACCTCAGAGCGCTAGAGGAGTGTTACCTATGCTGTCTGTGCAAAATTCTGTAAATCCATTGGAAAGACAAGCAAACCAACATAAGCATCATCTCTGAGGCCAACACCCCACCGTCAACAATCTAATTACACTTAGTCAATTGCAATAGGTGGATCACATCATTTTTGTACACCAGACTTTCAAAACAGGCACTCTACTCTGAATTCTGTCAAGGCAAGAGCTTTTAAGGCGGAGAAAATGCTTCAAGGATGTTCTCAAGATCACCTTGAGCAAATGTGACAATAATGGAAAGAACCTGCCATCTCCCATAGTACTGACCCATCCTGTCAAGCATCTCCTGCTCCATTAATAGTTTCCACAATTACCTCATCAGTCAACTTAAAACCCACAGAACTTGTTTGGAACCAAATCATCTTCAAACCCAAGGTACTGGCTGAGAAGAAGTGGGAGAGTTCTCCAGTGAATTGGACATATATTACCCAAAAAAATAGAGAAGCTAGTTACTTATTTCATTGCAGTTTTAAGGACCTCCCTGTACACAAACTACCTGTCAAGTTTGTCAACATAGCATTTCTAAGCAATTCATCGGCTGTGAGAATATCCCAAGAACATGAAAGCCACTATAAAAACTAGGGCACTTTTTTTTCTAAAACAGGTCATTGGAGAGCCACTGAGTGTATAAATAGAGATCAAATACTGGTAAGGTGTCATTTGATTCAACATTTAACTTTAGCTGGTGGCCTACTCTGCTCTACAGCACAAAGCGCACACAATGCTACATAAAGACAAAGGGCGTTCCTTGAAGCTGTTGAATAAGTCAAAGATTAATAAAGCTTTCAAAGCTAATAGTTTGTGATGCAATGCTTTTCTGCAATGTAGGAGTAAATAAATGAGTGTGAATAAATTTAAAAAAAGGAATTTACTGGTATCACTTTTGTACTCCCACCACGTTTTCTCACATTGCCAGGGATAAGTATAACCTGTCCATTTATTTAGTGTTAAGGACCTAAAATTGCAGGGTTTTCCTCAGACTCTTATGTACCTGCTGTTCTTGTATGCAGTATTGTTTTACAGGGATATAATACTGAGGGAGTTGAAAAGCTAACTCTCCCTGCTTTATGTGATTAAAGAAGATATATCAATTGGATTGGTTAAGCAGTACATTTACCTTTTAGGTCACCGTCACAGAGAATGGTACTGTTTTAAGTTGCAGAAATAACAAATATATTGGTACACTGCGGGAAAGCTTCTGATGCTTGCTTTGTTTGATTGCTGATGCTTGATTGTTTAATGTGTGTTTAACCTGCAGCTTCAGACTGCAGCTGGGTGGAAGATAGCCACTAATGCCCTGTATTACTTGTCACCTACTTGATACCTAATGACTGGACTTACTTTGGAAGTTTTTCTCAGACTTTTTTCTGCATTTGCTCTCAGTTGTTCCATGTGTTGAGATAAAATTTACACTGTCCTGCCATTATCTCTGCCATTGAAGATGTATTATATCCACAATGCAAACTGTCTTCTTCTGTTGCCACTTGTATAAATCCAAATTTCTACGCCAGAAACTTGCGATGACTTACTCATTGGTGTAGCATTTTCTCGTATTGCTACACCACCAAAAAATAACAGTCTTGTTAAGCATTCACTGCAAACTTTTAAGGACTGAGCTGCATGTGTCATTCACCAAGTTTCATGTGTCACACAATCCAGGCCAGAGGCTTACCATGAATGCATAAATGGACTTATCTGAGAAGATCCACAGGATTGGGACAGTGTAAATTGACTGAGTGGTATATTTGCTACTTTAACATTCTGCTGCATTATTGCTAAAACAGAAAAGTCTATATAATTTCAAGTGCAAATAGATAACTTGTTATAAATGACAAATTCAAGAGAGTTGGATAAATGCCTGAATAAAATATGATAAATGACAACTGCAGTATTGTAGAATATGGGTTGCAATGATTTTTATCTGTCTTGTCTGTATATTGATTCAATGTGTCAAATGACTTAAGCAAAATGTTTCTATTCATTAATAATGCAAAATATGAATGCCAACTGTATGTAACTATTGAAAGAGGTAGGGGTAATTCTTTTAAGTAATCATGAAATCAAGCAGAAATTTAATACTTTTTATGCAGTGAAATGAAGTACAAGGTACCTGACAGCAATTCACAGGATGTAATTAAAAGTTCTTCAGATCCTATAAAACATAAGCAAGTATATGAATCAGATTTAATTCTAGTGCTTAATTCAGTCCCAGGTATTATTTTCCAAGGTAACATTCACAGCACAATTTACTTACCTTTTTGCAGTGTTGTGTGAATTTGGCAGTGATAGTGATGAGGTGGCACATCCTGGAAGGAAGGATGTAGTTGCAAGTTATTTTCCAGGATATGGAGGCAGGACGGGACACTGTTCATTTCAAGGTACAGTGTAAGTGTTTCACTGCATTTCACATCACTGATTTATGGGCCACAGTGTTTTAATTCTTAAGTAACCATTTGTATTGTTTTGAATAATAATTTGTTAGCTTCATAGAACAAGGTCTGATGATTGATATAGTAGTATTGCCAACAAATGAAGGATTTAAACTATGGAATTCTGACCCCACCAACTCCACAGGGTTTGTCTGTGAATATATCAGGCTAATGAGAGTGGCTTTAAGTCAAAGTCTTATTTCTCATATTTCATATTTTCTCATAGTGTAGGAGGCCACTCAGCCCATTGAATTTGTGCCAGCTCTAGAGCAATCTCAATAATCCCATTCGCCCACTTACTTCCTTGCAATCCATTCTCCTTTACATGTCCATCAACTCCACCTTGATTTTTTTTCACCAAGGTACACTGGGGTTAACTTACACTAACCAGTTAACCTACCAACCAGCATGTCTTTGTGTTGAGAGAGGAAACTGGAGCCCCCGTGGAAAACCCACACGGTCACAGAGAGAATGTGCAAAGTTCGCATAGACAAGAGCAGGTTTGAACCTGGGTTGTTGGAGCTGTGAAGCAGTGGTCCTACCTGTTGTGTTACTGTGCTGTCCATCTTATCTCAGGCGTCAGAAGTATTCACGCTTCACTAATCCAGGTTACTTTTTTTTTGTTCATTTACTGCCCAAATCTTATTTGCTTTTGAGAATGAGGAGGTAAGCCATCTACTTGAAACATTGTGGTTAAAATTGCTGCCAGAATGCCTTGGTGAGATTACTGGCTGGAAATTCCTCTAGACTTCCATTATTTGTTGTGCACTATATAATGGCAGCAAAATTCTCCAAAAACAAACTCTCCTTCTCTTTCCACAGATGTTGCCTCATCTAGCATTTTCTGTTTTATTTCACATATTTTGCTTTTTTATATAAACTTACATTGATCATGAAATCATTATTAATTCCTTGAGATGAATATGATTGTCTATCAATGATACTGAGTAATCTGATAACTGCAATCACGTGTTCTAAAACAGGTAACATTAAATAAAATCAATCCATAACACTATGATAATACATTAAAATTTGCATGACCCAAAGTGATATGAAAACAGTAATCTAAACTCAACATGCAGACAATAATTATTAACAATTCGACCTATGGCCTCGGTCCATCTAACTGTTATATGAAGTGTTCCACTAGATAACTACCACACAGTAACTCCAGTAATCCACTACTTCCAATATACTACAGGATCAAAAGGAAAGTGTTTTCTTCATTCATCCATCCAGAATTATTGTAAGGTAAAACCAGGAGCGATTCCAGGTTTTAAAAAGGTGGCTCAGTTTTCTCATTACAGTTGTTTAATTACTTTGTGCATTAATAAACAATTATTCAGAAATCTGTTTTTTGGTTTTTGAACCTCCCAATGCCCAACTATCTCTACTATCTCCCTGGAATTCAGTCATATTCCCTCAATTTGAGAAATTTTCTGTTCTCACTCTGTGCAGTGCTTATATGCAGCAATAACATCTCTTCCCAGATATTTCTTTCAAGACTGAAAATCCCAGAATTCTATGGTCTTTCCTCATATCTCACACCTCTACTTCTAAACACCTCCTCCAGTACAAGAGTCAGGGAGCTAGAAATTGCATTGCCATCTTTTAATTATGTTAACACAGTGCTGAGGGTCATCCTCAAGTTGTTCGCAAAAATTGCAGAAGCAACAAGAACTGTGATAATAGAGTTCACCAAACAGTGTTGTCAAGTTTCCCTGTGTAACGCCAAGCTGAAACTGATATTGTTGGTTTCAGTGCAGCATTACCAGTTGATGCAATGCAAGTTTCCATAGCTCTCAGTAAATGGCTCAGCGGGTGTGATCTTTGCAACCAGCTCGTAAAGGGGTATTTCACAATACAAGCTGCACTCTACTGGCCACTGGTGAGAGTTGGTCCTTAATGACTGGATGCTGCATTGATGAAAGAAAGGAAGAGAGAGTGCTCCTAAGCATTCAGAGGTACATGGGCGTGCTTTAGGGGAGCCTTGGAGGCCCACCAGGGCCATAACTATGTTCTCCAGGCAGCAGGTTGCTGGGGGTGGAGGCAGTCTACAGAGGGACATGAGTGCAGTCGATGAATGTTTGCATTTTGGAGCAGTCTGCAATACAGGCAAATTACCAGTACCTGCTCCTGTGGATTGAAGGATAAATAGATTAAGTCTCTCCTCCATAAGTACAGCAGTGAGCAACAAATTGAGATGTAACAGAAATTAGCAGCAGGTTGGAATGATCCTGAGGTTAATAAGCTGAGTGTGACCATAAATCCTGATTCCCCACAGGCTAAGCAGTAAAGGCAAACATATGAAGCTGTACTGAGGTTGCAGTAGGTTACAGACTGCAGTGAAGACAAAAAATACAGCTTACCTGTTGACCCTTTATGTAACTTTGTTTTCAGGAGAAATGTGACCAGCAAAACCCAGCAATTCTTTGAATAAATAAGAACTATTGTTTCCCAGACTAGTGAGTCTGAAAATTTAACTACAGATGAATTTTGTAGGTTGCACTGCTGTCGACATTAACTGAGTAAGTTTTACACCATAAGGAGAGGTGCTCAGGCAACAAAAAATCCACCAAAAAGTCAGTAGTTGAATTTCCCAGCAAGCAAGCAACCTAGAATGTGTGCAAAATTGCTCCACTTGCATTGTGCCAATTTTCAACAGTGCAGTACCAATTTTTTTGGAGTTGTGTGAAAGAATTTCAAGATCAAGCAGTTGAGAGTTTGAGATGACAATAGTACTGTCCACTGAGGACAGCAGATTTCATTTCCTAAAGGATATTAGTGAACTAGTTAAGTTTTTGCAGCAATCTGGTAGTTTCACAGTCACCATTGTGATTACTAACTTTTTAATACCAGATTTATTTAATTAATTGTACTTTGCATTCTCCAGCTACCATGAGGGAGTACATGTCTATAGATGATTAGTCAAAATTTCTGGATTACTGGTCAAATGATATAAGCACAATGCTACCATACCATGCATACAGTACAGTTTGTATGTTCCTCTGACCACTGAACTATTGTTTGAATTACTTAGTGCAATATTCTTTTAGCATGAATGATTGTATCGTTCAGATACAAGTCAACTATGACTCCTAGGGTCAGTCAAATTACACCTATTTCAACATCATTACGGAAAACATTTTAGCCCCATTTTGCAGTTTGTGGCAATTAGCCTGAACGGTCACACATTTTCCCATTAATATACTCCATTTATTGGATCCAGCATTTCCGGAAAACCTAATGGCAAAACAGAGGTTTAACATACAACTCTTTTGTCTGTGAATCCTGGTTTAAATGTACTCTCACCTTGGAATGGGAGTCCCATTTTGTTTCACAAATGAAAAGATCCACACTTAAAAATTGGATTTCTCATATTTTTAGTGCACTAAACATATGTTGTGTATGGCATAACTGCCAATTCAGTATGCCCACAATAATGTATAATTGTCCAAAAAAACTTTTGAAATAACACTAGGGTGCTTGACACAGGTTTAAACAGGACTGATGCAGTTCCCAGTGAAACCTCACCCAATTTAGCACAGCTGGAAATATTTTGCTGCACAGCAATCATAAGACATCAACTCTAAAAACAGTCTTTCCGTGGAAGCCAGACTGCAACAACACATAATAATGACCACAAGGGATGAGAGAAATGATGCAGAAGGGAGAGAGCTCCACAGTTATTGTGCCAGGGACATTGTAGGGATGTGTGTATATTTTAACTCAACTGCCACCTTCCTGAAGTCAAGAACTCCGCAGTCTCCTCCAGTTTGTACCTCAGTCTAACACTGCAGGGGTTAAGTAGATCAGGCAAGTGGGAAGGGTATCAAAGGGAGCCACACCAAGCACTAGTGGGCTGCAGTGCATCAATAGGCAAAGGGAGACTGGAGCAGAGACTCATCAGAGTTGCCCTATAAAATTGTTCACAAAATGGTGTGAAGTTACCAATGGAGTGGAAAAAAATACACAAGGAAGGCTGGTACAATGGAGCCATTTTTTTAAAATTTAGGATAAATATTGTGGCAGATGAGTTAGATATAATTTACTGCCTACAAACTGCTAGATAGTTAAATCAGTAGCAAGTATTTATCCACTAAGCATAAGTATCCTGGGGTGGTTTAACTCCTTAAAAATCTTACACAAATTAAGAGATACACATAACTATAAATTTTCCTTTCAAGTAAGGTGTTTGTATAATCAAGGTAACCAGAAGGACAGGTTTCATAACTTGGGCTGATTTGCAGACATATAAATATTTATTTTATTAATGCATAATGCTTTTGTGGGTGTGTTTCTGTTTGTATGAATTAGAAATATAATACATATATCATTAAGATTAGATCTGCTGAGACAATATACCATTCCTTGTTTGGAGATTATCTTTTTTAAAATATACTTGCATTGATTAAAATCACCTTGAACAGTTTAATAATATTCAGATATTGATCTCTGTCAGAAGTAAAATATTGTTTAAATTCATTTATTATTACCAATGCATGTTTTACAATATTATTCATACATATTTATTTAATAATTATTGCACAACAATATCATGTATTGCTAACATTTAGTTTTCCGTTAAAGCAGTTCACATCCACATTAATTTGCAATGCCCTTCAAATACAGTTCAATTAGATAAGCAAATATTAGCCTGAATAGAATCCAATGAGAAAAATCTGACGCAGAATGAGAGACAATTTTGTGATTACAGCCAGAAGAAATACATTCCATGAAAAGGTCCACAGTTACATTGTTTCGTCATAAAAATAGCAGAACAATATCTGGAACTAATTTAATAAGAACTTTGTAATATGGTGTCTTCATGCACTTGATCCCCAATAACAGCCTATAATAATTGGCAATGATGAGTTCTGCAGCTGAGGTAGTTGTTAAGAATGAGCCCATTGAATTCACTTGGAAGTACTTCAAGAGTAGATTTAATAGTTGTATCTGGAATTCTGGTTTATTATTTCATATTATTATTTTATTTAATATCTTAATTCCATTAAATTTCCTTTCCAAACACTACTATCACCCCTTCTTTGCTGAAGGGATAAACTCATGCTAGGATTCATGGGATCATTTGCAGAGCCTCTGGACAGCGAGAAACTGTAGGCTTTTTGGTAGCCTGGTGAAGGAATCGTTATTATTGCTTTAGCCAAACCTTGTCGGAGCTTCAGACAAACAAGATTAGATCTTCCATTCTATCTATAGAGACCAACCCAATTTCTCTGCTTTCCGCTGTTACTGCCACTGACCCAGCCACAACCAGCAGAAAGGTGTCAGTAGACTACAGGGCTGCAGGAGAGTATCTTGTCTTTAAGGCACCACCACTAACCCAATGATGATCTCAGACCAAATTAAGACCTAAAATAAAAATTGTAGGACCAGATCATTTGGAGACCTTCCAGGTTTTTAGACTATTATCTCCCAATTTTGATGCTGCAGTGTGTACCACTACTAACCATTGTAGCATAGCAGTAATAGGCTTTGGGTGATGATCATGATCCCCTTGGAAGCCTGTTTGCATACCAGATGAATCGTTCCCAATCCAAGAATATAGATCAGGTCACAGCAGAGTAGGAGTTCTGTCTCGTTTCTCCTCCAACATAAGAAACCATAAACAGTACTTTCCAGTAAATGTACTTTCAAGAAAGCATTTAATCAGGTGCCCTTAATAGGTTTTCACACTAAATAAGAGTGCACAGGTTTGAGAGGTAATATATTGGCAAAGGCGGAGGAGTGGTTAACTAACAGAAAACAGAGAGTCAGGATAAATGGGTCATTGTCACACTGGCAATCAGTAACTGTGATGCCACAGGGTTCAGTGTTAGGACCTCAATTATTTATAATCTATATTGATGATCAAGCAGAAGAGACTGAAAGTACTGCAGACAATTTGCTGATGATACAAAAATTGGTGATTAGCAAGTTGAGAGGATGACACAAAGAACCTGAAGACACTGAAGGATATAGATGAATTCAGAGAGTGAGTAAGTAGTTGGTGGATGGAGTATAATGTGGGAAAATGTGAGGGTTATCTACTTCGGAAAGAAGAAATATAAAAACATTTTACAGTAAAATTCCAATAATCCATCACCCTTGGGACTTTGTGCCAAACTAGCAGGTTTTCTGGTTTATCGGAGATCACTCCCATTAATATCCAAACACACTTTTATTTCTCTTTTTTATATGATACACAGTATTATAATAAATTTTCCAATGTGCCCGGTAAGTAAGGGAGCACTCCAGACCATGGATCTGGCTGCAAACTACTCCTGTTCCTGAATCCCTGGTGTTCTGGATCCCAATCCTGGCCTCAGAGGCAGTCCATACCCCAGCTCTGGCCACACACCTCACTTGTACTCTAGATCCCCAGCTCACATGCTGAACCATCAGCATTCCCAAACAATCAAGCACCAACATCAGAGTTTTACCGTGTATTTAAATAATGTGAGACTAAAAAATGTTGGTACACAGTAAGATTGAGTAACACAAAAAGGTAGTAAGTAGGTAGTCAAGAATGATAATGGAATGTTGGTCTTTATTGCAAGGGGTATGGAGTATAAAAGAAGGGGAGATTTGATGATGAGACCACACCTGGAATAACTGCATACAATCTGGTCTCTGAAGCAGCACAGGGAAGACTCACAAGTTTGATTCCTGGAATGAAGTGGCTGACCTGTAAAGAAAGGTTAAAAGGGCTGGACCTATATTCATTGGGGTACAGAAGAATCAGGAGTTATCATATTGAAACATACACCATTCTGAGAGGATGTTTCTCTAAGTACCTACCATTAGGGGACATAGTTTGAGAACAAGGGATTGCCCATTTAAGATGATGAGAAAGAATTTCTTTTCTCAGATGGTTGTGGAATTCTCTACTGCAGAGAGCTTGGAGGCAGAGTTATTGAACATACTCATGGTGATGAATCCAAGGGAGCCAAGGGATATAGGTACAGGACAGGAAGGTGATGTTGAGGCCAAGATTGGACCAGCCATAATCGTATCAAATGGTGAAGCTGGATCAAGGTATCAACCAACCTACCTCTGCTCTTATGTTCTTGTAATAAAGGAAATTCCAAAAATGACCATTATCAATGTTTAATTTATTTTAAATTATTGTATTCTGTTTCTTTAGACAGAATAAGTTGAAAGGTAGTAAATTTCACATTATTAATAACACATCAGTAAACAGAACTGTATTATCTATGTAAATGAATAAATAAACAAGTTACCAACAACCAAGCCAGGCAAATACTTTAAAATTTGTCAATAAAGCTAATTAAATAATGCATGAATACAATAAATACCAATGTCACTACTTAACACATTCAGTTTTGGACAATATTACAGAGAATTGGAGAAACTAGAAACTGCAGATAATTGAAATACTGTGTCAAGACTAGACATGTGACATTGCAAGTGACATTTGATGAGATAACATTTTGTTATCAAAATCAAAGGTGAAATTTCACAAGTATGATCCCAGGAATGAAAGGCTTAACCTATGAGGATTGTTTAACATTTTTGGGTTTGTACTCAATGGAGTTCGGAGGGACGAGGGAGGATCTCATTGAAACTTACCGGATACTGAAAGGCCTGAATAGAGTGGACGTGAAAAGAATGTTTCCATTAATTGGAGAGTCTTGGATCCAAGAATAAGGGGATGTCCCTTTAAAACTGAGATGAGGAGGAATTTCTTCAGCCAGAGGGTGGTGAATCTGTGGAATCTGTTGCCACAGAGGGCTGTGGAGGACAAATAATTTGGTATATTTAAGGCAGACGTTGATAGGTACTTGATTGGTAAGGGGGTTGGGGTTATGAGGAGAAGGTGGGGAGAGTGGGGTTGAAAATAGAAATCAGCCATGATTGAGTGGTGGAGCAGACTTGACAGGCCGAATGGCCTAATTCTGCTCCTATATCTAATGGTCTAATTTCTTCCAAAATGAAGGCACAGGGATTTTCATATCCATAGAAATAAAGAAAGTTAATTTGATAAAACTGAATTAAGTTCCAGATTTTGTGTCTGCAACCACAAGAAGATTTTTTTGCATACCAATTGCAAGATTCCCATAATGCCTTCATTCTGCAGCAGTTCACCCTAACAGATGTTTTCATACCTCTTAGCAGAATTACTGCCTACCTGCTTGGAGACATGGGATATCCCTAGTGGCACACTTGAGCAGCCTAGTTGTCTTTGTGTATCTGGATGTAAGTTGATGGACATTCTTCTTTTACAGCCATGGACCTGAATTTTAATTTGCCGGTTCACTAGAAGCAAGGGGATTGGTAGCACGGGAACCTGAAAGATTCAGCAGTGGACTTATTAGTAGCTTTTTAACTCAGTACATATTATTTCTGGGTTTGTCGATCAATTATAACTCATGATGATGACGTACAATTTTTTTTCTCCACTAGTTAAAACATATAAGCATGTCATTCTGAAATTAGCTGCACAAGTGAAGGAATAGACAATATAGAGCAAAGGCTGTCTCTAGATTAAGTAATTTCTAACTGGATGCAATGCTGAAAGTTGCAAGGGTAATATTCCCTGCTGGAAAATATACCTTAAAGGAAGTCATGCTTGGAAATTGCTACAGAAGTAAGCAATGAGCATGGTCCCCCACTCCTGGAATCAACGCCACAAACAGCTTATTTATCTTAACAGATCAGGAGAGGTGAGGTCAGTGACACATTTATGTGTATCCCGAAGTGCAAATTAGTCTAGCCAGCTCAGCCTACCCTAATTAGTCTCCTCCTACACAATATTTCTTGTATCTACTCGTCCTCCAGGACACATATCTGTCTTTTAAGTGCTACTCATTGACACCATTCTCTGGTCTTGCACAACATTTTTATCAGTGCCTGGAAGGTATTGGATGAAGGATGGTATTTGAGAAGCACCAGAGTGCAAGGCCTCATCAATTATGATGGAGACAAAGAAACTGGGAAAAAGGAATGGTGTCCTTACAGGAGGCAGGGTGAGAGGAAGTAAGGTCAGGGTAGCTGTGGGATTCTATGGGCTTGTAAAAGATGTTAGTGGCTAGTCTATGTTCTGTAATGGAAATAGAGCCGTCCATAAATGGAAATGTCAGAGATGGACCATGTGGTTGTGAGAGAAAGGTGGAAACTGGCAGCGAAAGTGATGAAATTTGAGATGTGTATGGGTTTAGGATGCAGTCATCAATATACCGAAGAGTTGAGGATGTGATCCAAATAAACCTGGAACAAAAAGACAAAACCATACGAGTTCCCATAACTACAACTTTAATCTGGAGAAAGTGAGTGGAATTGGAGGAGAAGTTGTTGAGCACAAGGACAAGTTCTGCCAAGTAAGTGTGTGTGTTGGTGGAGGGGAGCTGTTTCGGCCTCCATTCAACAGAGAAACAGAGGGTCATCAGTCCTTCCTGATGTGGGATGGAGGTGTTAAGTGATTGAATGCCCATCATGAAGATAAGCTGGTTGGGACCGGGGGATCGGAAACTGTCAAACTGGCAGAGGGCATCATAAGTGTCATGGATGGATGTGAGAAGGGACTGAACCAGAGGGTACAGGTTTGAATCAAGGCAGGAAGAAATAAGTTTGATAGGGAACAAGCAAACTGAAACAATAGGTCTACTGCAACAGTCCTATTTGTGGATCTCAGCCAGGAGGCCGAAACAGGCAGTGCAAGATTAGGGCACGACCAAGTTAGAGGGAAGATCTGATAAACTGAGATCTGTAACAGTAGGGCAGACAATAGCTTTAAGTTGGTTGGTGGGCTCATGGTCCAGAGGGAGATATGAGGCTGTGTCTTAGAGCTGATGTTTGGCCTCTGCAAGGGAAAGGTCATTTCACCAGACCACATCACTGCCCTTATCTGTGGATTTGATAACAAAATCTGTACTGGTTTGCAGTGAGTGGAGTGCTGCACAATCAGAAGGGGGTATGTTGGAGTGGGTGAGGGAAGTAGAGAAATCAAGGTGGTCAATGTCCCTTTGGCAATTGACAATGAATAGTTCAAGGGAGGGCAGCAGGTATGGGTGCAAGAGAAGTGAACAGAAATTGTTATCAATGGCACAAATGGAGTTATGTGGGCAACAAAATTTCCTTCAAGGCTTAAAATTTGGAAGTCCTGTTTCATAATGTGCAACAAGAAAGAGGGCTGTTAAATTGAGGTGTATAGCCAAACAAGTCACAGCAGCCAAACAGATTACTGCACCTGGCTGTAGACAAGAGGTGTGCTGGTATCAGGAACAAAGTGAAAGTAATTGTGCTCCTCATTTCTACATACATATTGTTTTGAAGGGAGTTGGATGGTCAGCAACCAGAATAAACATTTAATTTAGAATATTAAGCACTGTGTATAAACATTAGGTTTTTTAACCCATATTTTATTGTGTCTAAACCTTATAAGTGGAGGTAGCATCAGTGCAAATTCAACAGATGCCAGGGTGGTTACAACACTTCTTGATCATTTATGGGGTTTTAAGTGGAATCCAGAGCCATGAATGGAAGACATATTTTTCTTCTGATGAGAGCATTGCCACCTCCCTGCCTAGAAATTGGATTTCACTCTTTCTTGGTGCCACGAACATGTGCTGGACACAGGGTGACCACTCATTCAGTTTCTCCGCAAAAATTCGTAAAAGCATTGTAACATTTTGTACACAGAATCCTGCACTAAAACAGGAGCTTGTGGTTCCTAATAGAATGCGTCAACCAATTTAACACAGCTGTAAATAATTTGTTGCGCACACTCCGCATGGCAGCCAGATAGCAACAACACACAATTTGTTTGACATTAATGGGAGATTGGTTGCAGGAAGGATGAAGAACCCTCCTAGATTTTCAACAATAGGCATTGAAGTTCTGGTGTGTGAAATAAATGCCAGGAGGAAGGCACTGAGTGTGGGGAGATGGGAGTGAGGAATGCCAAAGAGACTTGCCAGAGCCACCATAATTACAGGCTGGGAGACATTGTCTGGGAGTGAGAATGTTGAAATATTTTATGATGTAACAAGGTACATCTAGATGAGCTCTTCAGTAATATTAAGATTGCTGTTACTTGCTGTTCTCCCCACTCCCCAACACACACACAAAAACAAAACCTGTCTGGAACAAGTGCTTCCTGCCGTCCTCCAGGTATGCTTACTTGCAATGTTTCATTGTGATTACCACAACCACTGTAACTGGATATACAGTAAACAGCATCATTTCCATTTAAACTGCTGCATCACTGGAAAGTTGGATTGATCACAGCTCACAAAAGCAATTACCTTCTGTTTTGCCTTTACAAGGAGAAGCACCTCAACAGATCACATGCATCAGGAGGAAAAGAAAGGGACTTTAAATGGAGAGGAGGAGCAGGATGGTGATCATGATGAAAAGAGTGTGTCATTGTATCTGACATCCCACAGCAACACCTTAAGAGTCCAGCACCATGAGACACACAAATTCACAGAATGTGTGGAAATATGCTGGTGTTAATGATTCCAGTACAGCGAGGATCACTTTGCCTGGATTGTGTACTCTCAATTTGCAAACTGCTTGGAGAAACGCATCTCTTTTGAGGAGTCCCTCATTGCCCAGGGAGTCAATGCTCACTTTTCTGCTCTGCTGAGAGTCAAGACTGGTGGTGTTCTGCTGGCATTTCTGCCTGGTTGCTGTTCTCGTTCTCCTGGACCACATGCTCCTGCTGTTCTTCAGCCTGTGCCTCATGTCCTTCAGACTATGGGTCGACTTGCTGCTCTTCCTTTGGTACCACTGCTGTCTCTGAATAGCAAGGTTGTGCAGCATACAACACATGACAACAAAGTCTCCACATCTACTGGGAATATAACAGAGGGTGCCCCCGGACTGATGCAGGCACAGCAATTGTATTTTCAAATGACCTATTGCATTTTCCTCAATGATGCTAGTTCTTGCCTGGTATTTGGCTGCAGCTCTGAACAGGCATTTTAAGCAAGGGAAATAGTGAGTGGGCTTTGTCCCTGCAGGATCTAGTGCTCGGGCAGTGTTGGCTGCTGAAAATAACAGGCAGGTTGATCCCCTCAGGATGAAGGCATCACATATATTTTCTGCCTATGTTGCATTGACCATAAAGAAAATCTTCTGATGATGCATAATGACCTGAACATTGTGGGAGTGAAAAGCATTCCAGTTAAGGAAAAGATGCAGTTTATTAAAGTGAGCCATAATGGGTATATGAGTATGTCCACATTTGTTGCACTTGAGGAAAGCAGCAGTGGTGGCAAATCCCACTGCCCAATATTCCAGCTGTTCCGCAACTGAAATTGATGAACTGATCTTCATATGAACACAGTACCAGAGTGAGGCCTTTGATGCTGCAGTGAGCAGCAAATTGGGAGACATGACTGAAAGTAGCTGCAGCTTTCCAGCTACTTGGAAAGGGAGTTGAGTGTAAAAATACTTGAACTCCATGAAGAGAAGAGAAAATCTGAGCCTGCAAAAACATTGTGTATCAGAGAGAACAGTTTAGATGTGTTGTCTCTGAAAACAATGTGGGAACAGGCTCTCCTGACACGGGCATACCTTTGTCTCCTACCCCAAGGTCCTTGACTCACCATTTGTGGCCAGTCATTGCTATAATGATGTCTTCAGCAGTGGATAATTGGCAGTCATGCCAACACTGAAACACTCATGAATACATCTACAGCTAAATGCTAAAAAATAACTTCCTGTTCGTTTAAGCACACTCAGTGAACTTTAAAAGGCATTTGGACAGCCTGCAGTGAGTTCGGGAACTGGGCAGTAAGGTCCCCAGATGTTAGAAGGGTTTGGAAATCCACACATAACTGCATCCAGATTGTGCTTCTATGGCAATCTGAGCTACTAATAATTAATGATCAACTTCTCTTCATGAAACAACCTGCCCATTCCAGCTTTCAGGCTGGTAAACCTTGGAATTGCTTCCATTGCATTTACATCCTTCCTTAAATAAGATGACCAATACTGTACACAGTACTTCAACATGGTCTCACCAAAACCCTACATAACTAAAGCATAACCTCACTACTTTTGTATTCAATTCCCCTGGAAATAAATGGTTGTTCACTGTTAGTTTTCCTAATTATTTGCTCTACCTACAGACTAGTCTTTTGTGAACCAGACTTGGACACCCAGATCTCTCGCCTTCCCAGAGCACTTCAATCTCTCACCATTTCGATATTGGTGTTCATATATTCCATCACCTTTTCAGCCAGAGAGTTCCAGATTTCTACCACTCTCTGGGTGAAACGTTTTTTCCTCATTAATCCTTCTACCAATTTCTTTAGGTCTATGCCAATAACAGAGCAGAAACCACAATTTTTCAGAAGCAGAGACAATACAAGGGCTTGCTGATGTGTGAAGATATTTTTCTTGAATGGTAATCACTGGGGTAAGTGGGTGGATGATGGTCAGACATTAATACGTTAGTGGCTGCTGCACCTCATTTGTTGATCCCTCATTAATTCATCCTCCTCATCTCAGTCAGAACCCCAAAGTAATACTAACCTGCATGGTGGAACATCAAATCCAAGAGCAGTCAGGAATAATGTAGAATAGTAAAGACAGGAAATAGATCCAAAATGTATAAAGGTTGCACTAAAAGGCAAAACTGATGAATTAATGAAACATAATGCAGAAAAGGGTATAATAAAACACATTTCAATCATAGAAATTCACAATACAAAAGAGATAGTTCCTTGATCATATTCTTGTCAACCAAAAAGGTCAGTGGAAAAAATAATTCCCCAGCTCCATTTTAATGTTTCTACGTTAACTTAAAACTACGTACCCTAATTATTGACGTTGTGGCTAACGTCCTTCCAGATCGCCCCAAGTCTCATAATTTTGAATATCTCTATAAAGTTTCCTCACAGTCTCCTTGGCTCCAGAAAAAACCTCAGCCTTGCCAATCTTTCCTCATAATTAAATTTCTCAAACTCTGGCAATATCCTTGTAAATCTCCTCTGCACCTTTTCTGGTCCTGTCAGATCCTTTATGCATGAAAGGTTGGAATCAGAGCTGTATACACTACTCTAGCTGTGGCTTAACCAGTGTTTTATAGAATTTTAGCATGAAATCCTCACTACTGTATTCAGTACCTCAGCCAATAAAAGCAGGTAACCCCAATGCTTTCCTTACCATTATATCTACCTTCATGAATTTATGGACATTCATTCTGTTCTTTTACAATTCTTAGTACGGATATTCCTCAATGTACAAATGTTTAAATTATGAATTTTCCCTATAATGCTATTGATTCTTTGGGGTACATACAGTATCTTCAACTTACAAACATATGTTTTGTAATAACAAATAGCACAGCACTCTCCATCTATGGCAAGTATCAAAATACCCATTAAGATTTTTCGCCCAGCGTTTCCAATTGATGAAATCTTGATCAGTAAAATATTTTCCAGGAATACTTGCCTTTTATAAATAAAAGAATGGCTGTACCCTAAAGCAAAATACTGCTAATGCTGGAAATCTTTAAAAAAAAATAAAAGTGCTAGAAATATTCAGTAGGTCATGCAACATCTGTATGGTGAAAAGAAAGTTAAATGTTCAAGAATAATGATATTTCCAACGGATTCTACCATTTATGGTGCACACTCTTGCCTTAGTTGCCCTCTCAAAATGCATTACATCACATTTCTTTGGATTGAATTCCATTTGCAATTTTTGGGCACCAAACCACTCCATTGTTGCTTTCCTACTGTCAACAATTTTCTCCCTCAGTACCGAATACAATTTCTCCTTAAGTAGGTAGAGCTCTGGGATTAGCCTATGCTCTGTTTATAAGGGTGGATTCTCACCTAAGGAGCTCCATTGTATTCAAAATATTAAAAGGAGACAATGCCTTCTTGTGGTGCAGACTCATTATTTACTTCCAAACTGCCCATTGCCAAAATGTGAGTAATAAGTCGATAGAAGGATAATTACATATTCCGTTAGAGCAATGTCCTTTTATTCTGATTTTATACAAAAGGTTCCCATCCAAAAAAAAATCAAATCAGTCTCCCTATAGCTAGATATGATGGGGAAGACTATAATCTCTGACCTCCCTGAATGGTTAGTCAGCAGCTCTTTCTTGTTTGTCCCATTCTTTGACTGTCCCATTATATAATTCCATCTGCTTGAGGCAGTTGCCTTGCAACCTCCTCACCCTCCCCACCACTGCCCAGAAAAGGGTCACACAGAACTGTAAACGATTCTGCACTCTGAGTAACCATGTCAAGGAAATCTCTCCACAGCATTCAAATCTGAAGATCAAATGCTTTCATCTCCGTAACAGTATTAACAACTTTAAATCACATAAATAATACAATATATATTTGTTTGCTAACATTTCTACATAATTACTAGCCTCAAAATGGCTTAAGATTCTCCAGTATTTCAAAGCACATATTCAGTGGTATATGAAACTAAAATGTTATGGTCCACTTATATTCATCTTTCTTGCATGAAATAAAATTAAAGTTCTGTCTGTTTATTACCAGACTTCTCAGATTGTTTAGTGGTGTATTGTGTTGAGGTAACCAAAGATTTCAGTGCTGAGACATAGGAAGGTCTGTGGAATGAAGCAGACCATCTGGTACTTACAAACCCAGCTGACGGAACTGGTCTGCTATCACCTTCAGCAGACATCAGTGGCTGCAGCTCCTGCTGCTGAATAAACTCAACGGTGTCCTCATCAGCACTCCTTTCGCCAGCTGTACAAACATCAGGAAACTGGAAATGGACGCAATGCTGTGCTGAAGCCGTGTGTTCCTCCAGCATGAAATTCAAGGTCCTTGGCTGAAACACTACATCAGACATGGTAGGTGAGACCAGGCTCTCGAGCGATGACATGCTGCGATTCCAGGCATATTGCAAGTCGACTGGCACAATCTTGGTAGTTTCCAAAGAGACACAGGCTGAAAGGTTACTTGTGTCACCTTTCCAGGGAAGCTCTTTCTCAGCACAAGTAGGAGATAGTGGGATAATGCTTGGGCTTTGAAGATATTCAGAATTACCTGAGATATACAAGTTTAAAATAGTATATTTTAATAACATTTAAAAAGGTATATATATGCATCCTAAGGTATATATTTTCAAAATACATTTACTGTAATACTTTAAATGCACAACAGCATGAGAGTAAAGGCAGCGCAAGATTTGCTATAAAGGTGCTGGGAAGATGAAAATTAATAGTTGCAGAGTTCAAGTCAACTTGGAGCAAATTAAAATTTAGCAAGCAAGAGTTTCTGGAGAGACCATCACTGTGTTTCATGATAACAAGGAGATTAAAAAATTCAAGTTGTTACCAATACCTGGTATATACTTGAATACAGTTCAAAGCTTCAAAAGCAAAATAAGAGCAAGTTTAATGGTCCTGTGATCTTAATGAATAAATTGTCCATTGATTTATGATGAGGGAAAGTTACCTTATGTGTCGCAAATCACCAGAAATTGCTGGACTTTGCACTGGTCCACTGTTAGTTATCCTCACTTAAGCAACAAATTACCCTCAACTTTCTCATGAATTTAAAGCAATTGCTGCACTCACACATTAATTACCCAGTAAACTATCTGCAGAAATTAGGGCTAATATTTAACTGCCTGCAGGCCTTTTTAATATTGAGATTAATGTTCCTGCAATGCATACTTCACCTTGAAAGAGACAGTGGAACTACTGACTCTTTTCTGCAGGTAGTAATTGTTAGTGCTTTTGCAATTTTTTTTACTATTGTCTCTTTTTCCCCTCCCTCCCTTAATCCAATTTTCCTTATCTTGTCTTTATTAATCCTCTCCACATTCATTCACCCTATTCCCTTTTCTTCTGATCCTCTGTTTCTTTCTCATCGTTTAATAGGTCGAAACCCATCACACACCAACGAGAAGCCCTGTTGTTTGCTATCCACTTGCACTTTCTGCAACCTGCCGCACAGAAGAATTGAGCTGAAATGTGAGGATCTAATTCTGCCTGCTCCTAGGTGCCACTCTCCCAGTTGGAATGTTCAGTCATCAAGCTTTCTCATAGATTATACACACAATTCTGCTGTCCGACAAGGAACATTTTAAGGGAAACACAACTTCAGCATCCACTTTGTCCTAATTTCAAAGGAGTAAATTAAAAACTACAATCACTTTTTTTTTCTAAATGCGGCATTCATCGAACCAACAGGTTGCTCCCTGTAAAGTGTTGCATTCTTACATAAATCATTGGATCATTCTGAGTTATCTTAAACACTTTTACTCACAATTAATGGATTAATAATGAATAAAATTATTCATAATCAGGATGCTCATTCACCTGCAATCTGACCATCACTTCAAGGAGTTAATGAATAGTCACTCCATGCTGCTAAGAAGCAGCTTCATCCCACATTGTATCCATCATTCTCAGATTGGAGGCCTGTGACTAGTGGTGTGCCTCAGGGATCTGTGTTGGGGCCATTGTTGTTTGTGGTATATATCAATGATCTAGACGATAATGTGGTAAATTGGATTAGTAAGTTTGCGGATGACACTAAGATTGGAGGTGTAGTGGACAGTGAGGAAGGCTTTCAAAGCTTGCGGAGGGATCTGGACCAAATGGAAAAATGGTCCAGAAAATGGCAGATGGAATTTAATGCAGACAAGTGTGAGGTGTTGTATTTTGGAAGGACAAATCAAGGGAGGACATACACAGTAAATGGTAGGGCACTGAGGAGTGCGGAGGAACAAAGGGAGTTCAGATACATAATTCCCTGAAAGTAAAGCCACAGGTAGACAGGGTTGTAAAAAAGGCTTTTGGCATCCTGGCATTTATAAATCAAAGTATTGAGTATACGAGTTGGAATGTTTTGGTGAGGTTGTATAAGTCATTGGTGAGACCAAATTTAGAATATTGTGTACAGTTCTGGTCGCCGAACTACAGGAAGGATGTCAGTAAGATTGAAAGAGTGCAAAGGAGATTTACAAGAATGTTGCCGGGTCTTTAGGAGTTGAGTTATAAGGAAAGATTGAGCATGTTAGGACTTTATTCCTTGGAGCGGAGAAGAATGAGGGGAGATATGATAGAGGTTTATAAAATGATGAGGGGCATAGACAGGGTTAATGCAAGTAGGCTCTTTCCACCTAGATTAGGAGAGATAAGTACGAGAGGACATGGCTTTAGGGTGGAAGGGGAAAGGTTTAGGGGGAACATTAGAGGGAACTTCTTCACTCAAAGAATGGTGGGAGTGTGGAATGGGCTGCCATCTGATGTGGTAAATGCGGGCTCGCTCTTAACTTTTAAGAGTAAATTGGATAGATACATGGACAAGAGAGGTCTGGAGGGGTATGGGCTGGGGGCAGGTAAATGGGACTAGCCGAATAATGTTTCGGCACAGACTAGAAGGGCCGATTGGCCTGTTTTCTGTGCTGTAGTTTTTCTATGGTTCTATCATTCCAAATTCCCCAGGGAATCTTCAACTACTCTCATAACTCACTACACCAGCTACTTTTTTAAAAAGAGCTTCTTACTGCTTATAGCTGACCCTGCTTCATTCATATACTGGATTGTGCACTGCAGGTAACATTCCAGATTGAATACCATAAGTTCCCACTCTGACTGCTGATTGAAATATTAGAATGAAACAGCAGTGCTGGCCTGAGCTGCTTCTGTGATCCAGCCCATGCCCCTGCATGGACAAACACAGAAATCAGCAGCTTCAAAAAAACTGATACAAACAGTATGAGGATAAACTTATGACATGGAAATGCACGTGTGCATAAAATTGTCATAAGTTAAACTACAGGCTACAAAATATTCTATGAGTTATATAATAACAGTCAAAAGTTGTTTGGTTTTTTTTTGATATCCTTGAAGAGCAATTACCTGCTATTAGGGATATGCATTGCAAGTAGTCATTGAATCTCATTATTAAATTTTCCTAAAGGGCCACATTCGGTTCATGCAGTGGGATAAAGACTTTGTTCTCCTTTTTTATGTGATTTCCAGTTGCCCTTCCCTTATGCCTCCAAAAACTAGTACCCTTCAATATTTAGTCCACTCTGGCTCCCCTCACCATTCACGTCTCAGTTCGCACTCTCTCACTTCATCTCTCTCTCCACACTATCGCACTTCATCCCTCGGTTCACAATGGCTCTCATCGTCCCTCAGTTCACATCATTCACCTTTCTCTTTCCCCTTCAGTCATGCTGCCATTCCCCCCCTCCTCCTCCACCCCCCCCCCCCCTTACCTCAATGCATGATGACATGTTCCATTTTTCTTTTCCTCCCCTAGTGTGAGCTCTGTGGGTAATTTGCTCTCCAGTCCACCAGCTCATGCTTGCACTTGTATTCACTCCATGAGTACTGCTCATCCCTCTTATTTCTATCTGGCACCATCCTTCTGCCCCAGCTGTGCCATTCAGGGAAGGTACCTGCTGTTGCTTGAACTTGATCTTACAAACTGTTACTGACATCTCTGGTCAGTGTAGGTTTTTTTCCTTTGAGGCTGCCATAGACACCAAGGAAATTAAAAGTATTTGCAAATCTGTGCTCCCTATGTGGCTGGTTTATTAAATATTGTGATATTTCCATAGGATCACTTTTGCACTTTTAAATTACATTTTTATACTAGGCTTTAGTTATATTGCAGCAATTTTCAATTTCAACAAGGGGTCTCACACCAACTGGCAATGTAACTGTGGCTTGAACATTAATAAAACTCGCATGTTTAAAATATTTTTAAAAATATAGCATAATGAAAAGATGATTGCATCCTTTCTCACTGGACCAGTATACAAACCATTAGTGAGTCCAGAGAGGTCTTCATTTTAGTAAAAATAACTGCATTTGCAATTCTGTGTCACTAGCAGGATATCTGAGGAATCTGTACGTATAACATCAGATTCAATGTCTCTGTGAATTAAATTACATTTTTCTTTAATAGCCTGCTTAGAAATCAGCGAACAGATATATAGATGCAAACATGCTCTACTTTTTAAAGTTGATAATGGCTCAGACTATTGCACTTTATATCTTAGAGTTGAAAAAAGAAAGTGTAAATATTCCAGACTGAAGAAAAGAAAGAAGGTGAAAATAATGGAGGACCAGCAGAAGGAAGTAATCGATAATTGCATTATTTACTGTTGATTTGTTTGTTGTTGCTCTTTTGCTTCAGAGGACAATTGCGAGTCTGCTGAATTAGTTCTGATCTCGTGGAGATGAATGTAACCGGGCCGCACTAGCTGAGCACTCTGTGAAAGGATGGGTTCGTCATTTTGAAATTTCCAAGGTGGATCCTTCTTGCAAATGTCCGATTCTGTGCCAGTGTCATCACTGATTTGGCTAGTGACTAAAACAAGATTTGAGTTATCCTCAGAAGAACTTAACATCAGAAAATAAAATGTGAGACCTGTTACTTGATAGAAAACAAAAAATGCAAAGTTAATTGATGGTCGTGCTATAAATTGGAAAGTGCTGGAAAACGTGTGCTGGAATAGGGAAGCATGATTAGTCTGTGTCCTTTTGATATGGCATAAGACTCGGACAAAAGTTGTGCTCCAAACTCAAGATTTAGTTAGGTTTAACTCTACTATTTATTACCTTAGCACATATCCAAGTGGACAAATTTCACAGTTGACAAGCAGCAAATGAAGCTTGTAAGAGCTGATTAAAGCCTGCAGCTCCTAAAAAAGAAGTACCATGTGGCTGTAACTGATGGGGACAACTCTTTCAATAAGTTTGAAAGCTTGCTGGAAGCCATGGCAGATTACAGGTGAGACAGGGAAACCTTACCTTCAGACATAGCTCTGAAGGCCTTGGTAGGGATGAGAAGAATAAGTCCTCTTCCAACGCAAGGTTAGGAAGCTCCCCCAGGACATGGTTAAGTGACAGGAGGAAGAGATGACGGTGAGGTTAATATCGAGAGCAAGGATCCAAGCATGTGTATGCATTGGCATTCACAAGTATAGTCATGGATTGTGTAAACATTACCAATTCCCATTTCTCAAAAACTGTACCACCAGTCAGATATACAATACACCTCCATCACTTGCCTACCGACAATCTCTCTCCATCAAGGCTGGGACCTAACATTCAGATGCCCCTTCCCCACCCCCTCATCAACTTCACATGCTTACTTTTACTCCAAATTTCACGTTCACATCTCACAGATTTTATACATTGCCAGTTATTCAATTGCAACAGACTGGAGAAGGCATCACCCAGAGATCAGAGTGCCACCAGTAATTGGAGGGCCGCTCATCGTTGGAACGTCCTGCACAGCCTGTGGACAGCGGCAGCACAGATATGTTCGAGATGGTGAAATGTTCATAGTCAATGCTCCTTCTCACCTCCCTCTCCTTTCAAGCTGCAGAAGATGTAAGCACTCACCTCTTACTTGCTTCCCTCCTCTTCACTATAACCCTCACCTTACATCTCTCCCCCTTCAGCAGCCAAGACCCCCCAGATGGCCAGGGAGTGTCACCTGCAGGGAATGGCAGTATACTGCAGTGGCTAAGTTACTGAACTAGTATCCAGAATTCTTGAAACATGATTTATTGTACATCCCCTTGAGGACTCCAATCAAAATCCACGGTGCACTACACCCTCAAAGGGCCTCAGTCCTTCAAATAAACAGCCAGTGTGTGACCATATGGCCAACCTGGACAGCAATGTCCGCCTCCAGTGAATGAATAAATACAAAAAAACGCTAGGCAGCAAAACCACAATGAAGGAGGCGCCTGCTACTTAAAGGAACACATAAGAAGTACCCATTTTTCTCTCTCCACAAGTGGTGTGCATTTTCTGGTTTTATTGTAAGTTCCCCACAACTGCAGTTCTTGGCTTTTCAGTGCACAACGACCACCAGGTCTGTGTGAAGGAGTTTGCTGGTGCCAACTCCAACCATGTATGTGGCTTTGTGACGAGCTTGGGAGTCCTTCAAAATGGCATGGAAGTGGTGGCTGGCTCCAATTCAACACTTGCAGACCCAACCATCCCCCAGTGTCTGGTGGTCACTTCTTTGGCTCGACTGGGTTGAGGATGGCAGGACATTGCTTACTGATGGAGAATTCTGCCTTTTTGTGTGAAGCTGCCTCCTTCATTGTACTTTTGTGGCTATAACTTTTTCATGTGTTTATTTGTTCACAGGAGGTGCACATCACTGACAATGCCAGCATTTATTGTCTTCTTAATTGGCCCTGAACTGCACATGGGTGAGTCTGGAGTCACATATTGGCCACACTGGATGAGGATGGTAGAATTCCTTCTCTAGATGGGTTCTTAAACAATTCAGTAGTTTCATTGCTACTGTTGTTGAGACCAGCCTTTTAAAAAAATTCTGATTCTTATTTAATTACTTGAATTTAAATTTCCGTAGCTACTGGGACAAAGGACAACCCTTGTCATCATGCAGACATTTGCTGGTCTGGTTTCATGGCAGGATGATAGATGGCACAGTGGACCAGGGCAAGATGCAAGTGTTGTGAGAGCTCCTCAGATTGAGCATATCATCACACATGATCTGAGTACTGACTGGCTGGATACTGAAGAGCTGAGACCACTCGAGGGTGGAGTACACTCTGGATTTTCAATGTGGAGTCCTCAAGATGACATGGGTGCTGTCAATACCATTCTGCACCTCAAGGAAGCCCACAATTCTGAGAAGCTCCACACACATGTTGGCTACTGCTCTCTGCTCAAGGAGATGGGATGTCCTCTCTTTGAGTACAGTGCCCCCATCAATCTCAAGTAGATAGCCTCCATAACCTCCCTAGCAAAGCAAAACAAAAGAGCTGGTCATTGACCTCAGGAAGGGGGTCGGTGCACATGCTCCTGTCTGCATCGATGGTGCTGAGATCGTGAGGGTTTAGAGCTTCAAGTTCCGAGGAATGAACATCACCAATAGCCTGTCCTGGTCCAATCACATAGATGCCACAGCCAAGAAAGCTCACCAGCACCTCTACTTTCTCAGGAAGCTAAAGAAATTCGGCACGTCCCTTTTGACACTCACAAAGTTTTATCGATGCACCATAGAAAGCATACTATCTGGATGCATCATGGCTTGGTATGGCAACTGCTCTGCCCAGGACCGCAACAAACTGCAGAGAGTTGTGGACACAGCACATCATGGAAACCAGCTTCCCATCAATGGACTCTGTCTTTACCTCTTGCTGCCTTGGTAAAGCAGCCAGCATAATCAAAGACCCCACTCACCCCGGACGTTCTCTCTTCTCCCCTCTCCTATTGAGCAGAGATACAAAAGCCTGAAAGCACATACCACCAGGCTCAAGGACAGCTTCTATCCTGCTGTTATGACTATTGAATGGTTCCCTAGTACAACAAGATGGACTCTTGACCTCATAATTTACCTTGTTATGACCTTGCACCTTATTGTCTACCGACACTGCACTTTCTCTGTTGCTGTTGAACTTCGTTCTGCATTCTGTATTGTTTTACCCTGTACTACCTCAATGCTCTGTGTAATGAATTGATCTGTATGAACAGTATGCAAGACAAGTTTTTCACTGTACCTCAGTACAAGTGACAATAATAAACCAATTCTAATTCCAATTCGCATGTGGCAGTATGGTACAATGAAGAATTACTGCTAATGTCCCCAGCACTAATCTGGAAAGAACCCAGGAGTAAAGAAATTGATGGTCCGTCACATAATAAGCACAGGCAGGGCAGCCCTTGCATGGTTATGTGGGCGCCATTGTGGCTGTAACTTGTGGCAGGTCCAGGTCAGCAACTCATTACTCAAGCAGAGCGTTCACAGGCATTATTCATCACAGGGGTGCAAATAGGACGACTGATGCTGAGGACAGAACCTTCTGCTCAATGACCTTTTTGCCCTCCTCTTCACTCTCCCAGCTGATTCCCCCTTCCTTGGGGCTCTGTCCTCTTTCTCCCCATCGCATTAAATGTTCAGAGAAATGGCCAACAATGTTCTCAGGCGGGACAAAGGTGCAGTAGTCAATGATAGAGTCCAAAACCCAGTCACCACACGCTTTGAAGATTTTAGAAACTTTCCCTAGTTCTGACAATGTCAAATTCCACACTTCCCTCCAAACTACTATTCTTTAGATCAATCACCAACAAATCAATGATCCCTTTAAATGGTTCAGGTTGGGGGGGGGTGGGGGGGGGCTTGTGGGAAGGGTGGGTTGGGCCTGGGTCTTCCTGCTTATGAATAGCAGCTTCTCTGCATGTGGTCAACAAATGGCCCTAGGTGGATCATGAGGAATGATGTCATGATCTGCCCACCCTCTCCCTGGCAACTGACACTTGTGTCACCAGGCTAACTGATTTACCACACAGTGAGAATTACATCAAGAACTTGTCCTCATGATCTGCAGAGAAAACTGGAAGTACACACAGTGGTGAAACAATAGAAACACAGAGCCCAGTTCTGCGGCCACAGCACCTGAATAAATCCAACAGTCTGTTACTGTTTAGTATCTGTTCCCGGAGGTAATCACAAGCAAAATTAAAATTCAAAGTTGGGAATGTTTTGAATGCACCTCATGGCCGATGCTTCAGACTTGTTTGCACACTTTAACAAATGGTGAATCAGGAGGTTTTGAGACATTTATTTGTTGCTATTGTCACCATTTTGAAAATTTGATGACTGACGACAGCGGCAAAGTGATTAGTTGTAGCCATAGGAAAACTGAATTCCAGAGTTTAATGAGGAAACTTAATTACGACATGGCAGGAACTGTGTGTGTGCATCATGTGGTTCAACCTCACATATGAAGACTGACAAAAGACAGTGAAGGAATGATGGGAGATGGTGTGGTACAAGTTATAAATAAAAATCTCTGCTTTCACATTTGGGAGTGAAACAGGCATATCCATTCTGAATGGGATCCTGGTGAAAATATTTTCAGTATGCTCAGTTTAACAGAAATTGTAACTGCTTTTGGAAAGAATAGGTTTACAATGGAATATCTGGCGTGAATAAAATTATCTCCAATCCCACCCCACAAGGTTTATTACACAGCTTTGTTGATGAATAAGAAAAATTCTTATGGATAATGAATATACCATTTGAATCAGTCAACGTGATTGCCCCTGATTCCCTGAAGACCATGAGGCGTCTTTTTGTTGCAACTTAGTACCCATAGCATCACAGAAAATTTATGACGCAGAGGGATGCCATTTACCTTATTGTGCCTGCGTTCATTGAGAAACAGCTAGCTAGCTTAATCCCACCCATCCAGCACTTGATCTGTAACCCTAGAGGCCAGAACTTTTCAAGTGCACAAGTCCAGGCACTCATTGAATGTAATGGAGTTTCCTGCCCCTATCACCCTTTCAGGCAATGAGCACCAGACCCCTACCACTCTCGAGGTGAAATAAAAAACCCATATCTCCCAACAGACCCTTCTGCCATTTACTTTAAACCAATCCCCTCCGTTTTTTGACCACTTTGCTAAGGGAAATAGGTTGCTCCTCCTTTCTCTAACCAAACTCCTTTCAATTTCATACACCTCAAGCAAACCTCTTCTATTCCAAAGAAAACAATCCCAGTCTTTTCAAGTTTTCCTCATAGCTAAAATTTTCCAGCGTTTGCAACATAAATCTCCTTAGCACCTTCTCCAGTGCAAGCATATCTTTGCTGTGATAAGGTAAACTGAAACTGCATACAATACTCGAACAGTGAGTTAACCAGCACTGCATTCTATACCATCATAACATCCTTGCTCCTAAATTTTAATGCTTTAGCTAATAAAGGAGAATATCCCACTTGTGTCTTTTTAATGACTTTATCTACCCGTTCTGCTATCTTTAAGGGTCTGTGGACATACACTCCAAGGTCTCTCTGTTCCTCCTCACTTCTCATACGCTGGAGTTGATTGTATTTACCCTTGCCTTGTTGAAACTCCACAAATGCATAATCTCACCCTTCTCCAGATTATATTTCATTTGCCAATTTTCTTCCCAAATGACCAGACCGTTCATATGTTCCTATAATCTAAAGCTTTCCCCCTCCCAGTCAAATGCAGCCATTTTTGTAACATTGTAAACATCCTTATCATGCCCCTCAAATTTTAGTGTAAATCATTAATATATAAATAACAAATAGCAAGAGACCAAGCACCATGCCTTGTGGACCCCCAATTGTAACAGCCTTCCTGTCACAAAACCACACATCCATCTGCCACACTTTCTTCACTGCAATTAAGCCAATTCTGAATCCAATTTACCATTCTTCCTTGGGTGCCATGTGCCTTTCCTTTTTTGACCAACCTGTCATTTTGGACACGGCCAAATTCTTTGGTTAAAATTTAGGTAGATTATTTTGGACAAATTAACCTCATCAACCCTTCTCATTAATCCTCAAAAAATTCAAATTATTCCGACACAACCATCACTTAACAAATCCATGCTGTATGTCTTTGATTAACCTGTGCCTTTCCAAATTAAGGTTTATATTGTACCCCAGAATTGATTCCAATAAATTTAATACCACAGAAGTTAAACAACCTGGCCCTTTTTGCCCCCCAATGGTACAATGTTAGGAATGGTCCACTCTTTTATTATGCAAATACGGTATATTTGCAAGTGACAGAGTTCCTTAGCAATTTTATCCTTTGCTTCTTTTGACATCCTGAAGTATATTTCATCCAGGCCTGGAAATCTATCTTCTTTCAAAGATGCTAAATCCCTTAATACTTCCCCTATTACTTTGCTTCTCCCATCCAATATTTCACGTCCTTCCTCCTTAAATACAACATCATCATTGTCCTCCTTAAAAACAGTCGCAAATTATTCTTTTAGAATTTTACACACGTCCTCTTTTTATTTCCACATGAAGGTTACCTTTTTGGTCCTTAAGAATCCCTGCTCTTTGCTTAGTTCTCCTCTTGCTCTTTATATATTTGTAAAATATCCTCCAAGTTTCTTTGATTTTATCCGTTGGTAGTTTTTAGTGTTCTCTCTTTGCTTTCCTAATTTCCCTTTTAATTTCACTCCTACATTCTATTTTCATGAAGAACAGCCTCTCAGAAGAGATAAATTATATAAACTTTCATTTTCCTACTTTGTGGCAGTTTTACCTCTTTATCACCACCAGAAATTGTGCACAGTAATGTGCCCTTATTAAAGGCACACAACGATTGGAGTTATGGAGAATGTGCCTCTAACTGATTATGGATGTGTTTGCTACATTTTGTTTGGTAGTGAATAACATACTGTCTGAGTGTCTTGTTATTGAGAGGTGGATTTAAATCAGGCTCTCACACAATACAATTGGAAACTTGGTTTAAAGTTCATTGCTGCTGCATGGATTCCCCAGGACTTGGGTGATCTGACAGGGAAAGGTTTGTGGGAAATGCCAGTTTCACAAAATATGCATCTTAACCAGCACCTCCTGTGGGCCAGGCAGGCCTTTTGAGCCCCTCTGATGATTACAGCCTCACTCTTCCCATTCAAAAGCCCCAAAGGCCAATCCCTCTCTTCACTGCCTTGACTCCCTTTCTGATGGTAGAACCTCCTCACCAGCCACCAGCTAGGGTGTCATTTTGGTTGCCAGCTGGGGAGAAACAGAGCAAAAAAGTGAAAATGATTTCCCAGGTCCTCCACACCTGACCTCGATAGATTCTTCATCCATTCCTGGTCTCCCTTAGATCTTGCTTGTAAATATCAGGGCGTGTGTCTATTTTGGTTTTCAAGTCCATTTTGTACCTGAAATTTTTCTTTCTTGTAAATTCTCATCCTCTGTGCGTGCCATGAAGGTGATGCCCTCGTCATCCTCCTGCTCTTTTACCTTCGCAGGATTATCCTTTTCCTCATCTTCTGAGTCAACTTCTACAAAAACCGGAACTAGGGCCAATAGAAAGAAAACATTAAATGCTCCAGTGTTCTGCACATTAGGGGCTATCATAATTTAGTCACTCATTGCTGCTCTAGGTAAAGTAGAAAAATAAATCATTTTTACCATGGCAAACATAATAATTAGTGGCCCTTAACTGCTTCAATAAGACATTACATTAGTGACAATGCTGCTTGTTGTATGTGGGGAATGTATCTTCAGGAAGATGGAAATGTGCTGAATTTGGTGTGTTTGGTTATCCTATGTTAGGGAGTGTGATAGAACTATGGGTTAAGAAGCAGTGAAATCATCAACCTTTATACTCCTGACTGGCATGTAGAAATATATGCTGGAAGGTATACTGAAACTGATAACAAATAAGCATCAAGCTCATCAATGATATTCCACTATGTGAAGTAGCTGCAAAGAATACCAACTTAAGTGACCTCCAAGGGATAATGGAAACATGAAACTGCACCCTTATATTTTCCAGTGCCAGAGGAAGGAGGAATAAAGATGGGAAAACCACAATATTAATGAGCTGGATTTTGTTGATTGCTGCCAGTGATTCCAAAGGTAACTACCGGTTTTGCCGACACAGAACTTGGTAGATTTGCTGAATGATAAGTAAATCTGTCACTGTGCTCCATCACTGGGCTCCATGTGGATTCCAGCAGTGGGGTCCAGTCTTGCTGCAGTTCTCCAGCTTTACACTAGAGGATTACCTCCCCAATCCTAAGCATGGTATAGAACTGGAGCTGCTATTCACTTAGATGGGGATTCTAAGCCTGTGAAATAGGGTAAGTCATTATTACATATTTTATGTTAAGTTAATGCTTCAGATGACATGTGTTTGGTTGAACTTTATTTTGTTGTATTACAAAAATAAGTAGTTCTTTTAATTACTGACTTGAACTTTAATAGTATTTAAATATCTGCAATTGTTAGAGCTTCACAGCTTTGACACAAAACAGTGTTCCACCCTTGGCTTTGCCTTTGTCAGGAGGGTTTCAGTGCACTTTCTCAGGATCATACTTCCTGACATCTGCTCAAAGATGAGATCCCACTGCACCATTCTCAGGTAGCCGAGATCCCACTGCACCGTTCTCAGGTCACTGAGATCTCACTGCACTGTTCTCAGGTCGCTGAGATCCCACTGCACCGTTCTCAGGTCGCTGAGATCCCACTGCGCCGTTCTCAGGTCGCTGAGATCTCACTGCACCGTTCTCAGGTCACTGAGATCTCACTGCACCATTCTCAGGTCACTGCACCATTATCAGGTAGATGAGATCTCACTGCACCATTCTCAGGTCGCTGAGAGCTCATTGCACCATTCTCAGGTCACTGAGATCTCACTGCACCATTCTCAGGTACTAAGGGCCAGCGGAATTGGCCATCCGCATCTTACCCAAGTAAGTGCAGACTGCAATTCTGGGCAGCAGGCAGGAACCAGCAAGTTCCAGTGTTTCCTGCTTCATGAAGACTTTACTATGGATTAGGAAAATTGAAAGGAATTCTTTCCAAAACATCAAAACTTCTGAGTTTTTTCTTGTTTTACTAGCCATTACTTCAGGTAATAGTTAGGTTGAATACTGCATCATGATATGTGAATCTGCAACCTGTTATCACAGAACTCAACCCTTTTCTGCCTGGTATATATTTACCATGTCTGTTCCTGAAGATGCATAAATTATAGGTTTAAGTGATTCACATTCATCACAGCATCTCCTTCAACAAGTTCAGCCAACAACTTGCTGACAGTCACTGGAAATCCAACATGTTAAGTCTCATTCTTTATGAAAGACTGATCTGTTGCATACTTTCAGTGCCTGTCTCCAGCAACGGCTTTTGCTGAAAGATGAAGACCTCAATTATACAGTGTGCAACAGGGCAACAAACAGAACTATGAATTCCTATCCAAAACCAAACTGAAATGTCAGCATGTCAAAGATATCAACACAGGGAAGATGGGCTGAATCTGGGAAAAGGCAACTTTATGATGATTATCAGGGCATTCTTTACAGAAATAGAAATCAACGTTTACAACAGTGGTGGCAGAAACAATCCTAGAATTGCTATGATTAAATGGTGGATGGATTTTAGGCTCCTTCAGATGAATTAACTAAATGTATAGAATTACCTGAAGCTTTTGCAGCCTGTCTTTCTCTGCTATTCCAACTACGGAGAAGTGGGGCCCAAAGACAAAAACCACCTTTTCCAGGGTAAACCTCAAAATTTTAATACTGAGGAGCAAGATGAGATGGGTGGTGGGGGAGGTGAATCCTCCCAGGTTTTGTGCTGGTATGTCTTCCAGGTACAAGCCCTTTCTTCCCTGTATCCCACTCCCTGCTGCAGAAACCCAACAGTTAAAATGTTATGTGTTTCCATTTTGTTCTCTTCTCTTTTACACTCGTGACCCAGGTGTGATGCTTTTGCACAATGAGAGCAGAATGAACTACAAGAACAAACTTAAATATATTCAAGCGTGACTGGAGACAGGTGACATAAATTTGTGCCTTTGCTAAATATTAAAAGTGTTGCTATGTTGATTAATCCTTTCAAAGAATTAGATTACTATCTGGTTAGGAATATTGTGAATGAATCTAAACAAATTATGGAAATATTGTGTCATGGATATTAAATGTGCAATTTTACTTGTTCATCATTGAAAAAAGAGGGAATCTTTGTATAGACAATCAAATAATTAATGGGATCATATGTGAGCTAAAATGAGTGTGCTTCCAATCTTTGTCTTTTCCACTTCTGGTAATACTAATTACTGTAACCCAATCTAGTCTGACTGTTGAAAGATGAGTTCAATCTGTCCAATATCCAAAGTCCTATTTAAGATATGGAGGTGTGGGGGGGGGGGAGGGGGGGGGGGGAGAAATAGACTCCTCCTCCATTGCTCATGTTAACTATGTAATATAATTGCATATGAGCTTTGGTCTCTGGTTCCAGTATTCCAAGTACAGTGATGCTTCTATCTTGCGTATTTGATACTGCTGGCCAAGAATTAATTTCTAGATGAAAGTAGCCTTGGTATTGATCATCATGGCACCATTGACATTGCTAAATTTTCAACCAGCTATGGTTGCTGGCAGCCTCAATGGTGTTAAGATCCATAACATGAAAGCCAGATTCAAGTTTCCCCAGAATCTTTCCAGTATCCTTGCTTTCCTGCAGAATAATTTCTTAAACTAAAGGTGCCAGAGTTCACGCGCATGATCTCTTTTCAATAATCACCAATCCTCTCCTTATTGGATTGTAAGTTCTTGTAGTTTTTGAAGGTCATAACAATGCATTTAGTGACTCAGGAAGTCATCTTGGACCTGGGGAAACCTGAATTGCAAAAAGTTATCGACTATTGTCATTTTGGTATTGGATGGTAGAACTGGGTGAAACACGCTATGTCACTCCTCTCTTCACGAAATGAAGCTTGCAAAAGCCATTTGTTTTTCACATTTTGAGATAAGGACACTAAATAGAGGAATGCTAACTGGAAGAACCTATTTCGAGAATGTTAAGCACAGCAGAAGAAAGGTCTGGCTGTCAAAAGACCAGGTGAATAGAATACCAAAATTAATTCTCGTTAGTTACAAGAAAGAATACCTTAGACTGATTGGAAGGTTATTTTTTTCTGTCCCCCAACTCCCTATTTTGATCTGACACCATCATACTTTTGATAATATCCTTTTAGTTTACCACAGCATCTTTTTTTTATAGAACTTGGTAACAGGGGGGCACAAAGGTTTTCAGAGAAATAGGGAAAGATTATGTGAGTGGGCAAGAAGTTAGCAGACACAGTTTAATGTGGGGAAAGTGTGGTTTAATGTTATCCACTTTGGAAGGAAGAATGAAAAAAATGAAAATCATTATTTAAATGAAATGAAACTACAAAATGTTGTGATACGTAGGGATCTGAGTATACTAGTATATGAAACACAGTAAGTTAGCATGTATGTGCAGCAGGTAATTATAAAGTCTAATGGAATGTTGACTTTTATTGTAAAGGGTATGAAGTGTAAAAGTAGGTAAGTTTTAATGCATCTTTACGGGGCACTGGTGAGAACATCTGGAACACTGTGTACTGTTTTGGTCTCCATATTTAAGGTAGGATATACTTGCATTGGAGGCAGTGCAGAGAAGGTCACTGGGTTGATTGCTGGGTTGAATGGGTTAACATATGAAGAAAGATTGAGCAGATTGGTCCTAGAGTTTAGAAGAACGAGAAGTGATCATATTGAAACATATAACAATCTGAGGGGCTGAAGGGAAGGATGCTGAGAGGAAGTTTCCCCTCGTAAGAGCATCTAGAACTTTCTGGCATAGTTTCAGAATAAAGAAGTGTGCATTTAAGATGGTGATGAATTTCTTATCTCAGAGGGTCATGACTCTGGAATTTTCCACCACGGTGAGCTGTGAATGTGGACATTGATTTTATTCAAGGTGGAGACTGACAGACATATGATCTACAAGGGAGTCAAAGGATATGGGGAGGCAGCAAGAAAGTGGTGTTTTGGTCAAGATTGTAACAGCTATGATTTTTTTGAATGGTGGAGCAGGCTTGAAGAGCCCATTGGCTACACCTGATATCATCTTCTCGCATGCTATGTGGATAATAGGAAAATGTTAGCTACCCACAGAAAATATTGAAAGGTATCCTAACCCCATAAAAAAATCCAGAATAATAGCAACTCGACCATAATAGTTTGGCCAAGATCTTCACTCCGTTACAGTGTCCAAGTAGGAACAATAGTTACAGAACTTGTACAGAACTTGATACTTTTTGAAGTATTTGTCTTACATTTGGAAGGAATTTTACTCCCATTGGGTTTCAGATTGCTTAATTTGCAAACTTGTGTCTGTACTCCAAGATTTGGAATAGTAAAGGCATTTAATTTGCCAACATAAATTGTGTGCAAAATAGAAATTAAGTCTTCTTCTTACATTCTCAATTGTTGACAACAAAATCTTAGTACTTTTTGTGTCCATCAATTTATATGGACTTAAAAGGCATCATCTCCTTGTGAGAAAACAATCCTTCCTAAGTTCATTAGGTAATAAATGTTATCTGAAGAAACATCAACAATGAAATTTCAAGTTTACCCTCAGTCTCTCCTGAAAGAAATGAGATTAAGGATATTTGGATAATGCTGAGTTCAACTGCTCTCCAGATTTTGATATTTTCTTTAGGCACTAATTGATTTGACTCGGTCAGGGATCCTGCAAGTCTTCAGTAATATTTCTGCTGCTGGAGAGATAGTCCTGGGTTTGTCTTCATAAACCTTTTTCTAAATGGGATCCTAGAATAAATGCTCTAGAGTTAAGCAGCTATTTCTATTAAAAAATCCTGATACATTCTTATCACTGACCCCTAACTGCAGCAAGATGCGTGGATATATTGATTTACAGAGTCACCTCCCAGTTTATTGGTGCCATTTATTGATGGTGAATGGTTGATCATCCAATCTCACAATGGGGAATTTAAGGAGAATGCTTCAATCTATAATATCTTGAGTTCAAGAAACTACACAGAAAGATCACGTGCAGAGAAAGAGTGTATCTTTAAACTTCAAGTGAATTAATCAATTACAGACTTACTTGTATCATGCCAGCTGACATTTCGACGCAATTTATCATTAGGTACTTGGCCATTTGCACTTTCAGCATTCCTCTATTGGAAACCACATAAAAGCACTGAATGAGTTCATCATTAAAACAGATGCAGACAGAACACTGATTTTTTGGAGCTCAACTACTTAACTTGAAAATATGGAGCATAATTCAATTCATTTTTTGTACCATATGCATACGTTAAAATTAGAAGAAACAAACTTCAAATGGACATCTTATCTGTTAGTGTGAAGTGCTGTAGATTCTGTGGCGAAAGGAGTTAGAGGTGAAAATCTCCATCAAATTCCAGGACCATTAGAGATTTCAGTGGTAAATTGTCAAAGTTTTCAATGGCACAAAGCACACACAAAGAGGAGAGAGAGTAAAGTGCTGGACTGACCATGCACATTTCAGAGGACGGACTAAATGCAATATAAATATAGCCAATTAGCAAAGTATTTAAAAAAACACCAGAAATAAGACTGCAGGGTAACTTTAACCCAAGCTGACAATTATAAAAGTAATGTTTTTTAGGTCCTATCCAATTTCACTCTCTGTTGAAATCAAATATCAGGTAGTATGTAAATCCATGTGATCGTATTAGTTTTCCATCAGTGAGTTAGGTTAAAATTATCCCGTCAGATTTTCTCTCTGATGGCTCAAAATTTGTTAAAATTAGGAATTAGTCTGCCTTGAAAGAGTTGACAAAATTAAAAGGGTGACGAGTTAGCATATTCTTTTCTCTCACATCTAGTCTGAACTATCATGCATTTCCAGAATTTTGTTTCTGGTCTTATTCTGCTCAGGGACTTTGACCAAAAAATAAGCAGAATGAAAAGGTAAACAAAGTCTTAAGTTTGCAAAAGGTACTTGGTGTCTGCTTTGATCTTGGAAACAGAAGCTTGTCAGTTGAGATTATCTTGGGATTATAAAATATTAATTTTGTTATAACAATGTATATCCAGCCAAGAGTTGATTAGACCTTTATAAGCTGTAGCTGTATCTTATGGTTGATAATACATCAATGGAGGAGGAGAATGTCTTTGAATAAATCTGTACTCGTATGAGGTCATTTGATCGTAACTTTAATATATGGAAAATCCAGCCCCCAACAAAACTAAACTAAAACTGAATCCAATGTAGAAGGGTCTTTCAAATTTTTTTTTAGCCTGGAGCACTATTAGGCATGATTCAGTTTACCACTCACTGAAAGAAAATATGTCTGTGGAGCAGGAAAATTGAAGAGTCAAACCCCTTTCATGTAGATTATTTTTTCCTGTAACAACAGATGTGGAAAATGTTTTGCCCCTAAATATGTTCCATGGCCTTAAAATATAAAACCAACTTCATACAACTGAAAAGAATCTTGCCTTTTTCTGACATTTGTGCTCCTTTTTATGTCTGCATTTGTTCTTTGAAGGGTAGACATTATGTTTGGTGGATTTGAATGACTCGAGACGACTTCTCATGTTTCGTTGGAAAACTTCCCTTTCTTGCCTTTCTTGTTCGCCTTGAGCAATGAAGTGCCGACTGTAATTTCCCTGGTACTGGTGTAGCATGGAGCAGACATCAATCATAATAAAATCAACAACTGAAGCACATACAGAGAGTGCCGACAACATAAAAAGTTATTAGCTGTCAAAATGCATTAACTGTACAGGCAGTAATTGATTCAGCATGTGCTGCTTCTCCACTTACACTCTGGGTTCATATCATTATATACGTTTCCTTTAATTTTTTGCTATACATAAAAGGGGGAAACTTTTAAAAGTGGCCAAAAACATTGGTATTCATGTGAGTTATACTATTGGCAGACTAAAGAATCTCACCCCTAAATTTCAACAAGTGATGACATTTACACAGTTGCACATTGTATTCAATACATACTCAGCATGGCCTATTAGAGAGTAATCACAAGAACGAGTTTTAAATAATTTTTTTTCCTCTTAACTTTGGGACACCGAGGCCAATTGTGCATCCCTATCATTCTCTGGTGCAATCAGCTAACTGACCATTGTTCAGACCCATTCTGTTTGAGTTGAGTGGTTACCGCTATATCTCTCAGTGTAGTTATAAAAGTGCCTTACCCTTCTCCTTGGCTTGTACAGGTTCTCCCTTAAGACATGGTGCATCACTGTGTCTTCCCGATCTCTGCCACTCCTCACTGTGTCGATTACTTGCAAGTCTAGACACACTGCACTACCGCTTTCCCTCCTGATACATATAAGAACAAAATTAATACACAAAAATAAAATCCCTATGTTTTTTTTAAAATTTATTGACACTGTTTAAATATATTGTGTGGCAAAGTTGACCAGGGATTCTTAACTCCACCAGCAACTTCATGACTGGAAATCATAGATCATTTGTAGGCTGTGGACATCAGCAAACACAGCAGAGTCCAAGACCTGCTCTGCCTGTCACCCAGAGGAAGCAGGAGCTATAAAACCAGAAGAAGGACAAAATGGAAATTACACAAAACAATAAGTTCTGTGATCCAAAGTAATGTACTATAGTAATTTTAAATAATCTGGGCTGCTTCAAATCAGTGTACTACTGGCTGTGAACGATCACTTCACGTTAAAAAAAATCATGCACAGGCAACCTCCAACCCTCAGAATTTCATCAGAAGCAAATCAACCTTGATGCTGTGGGACTGCCTGAGAAGAGGAATGCTGAAAGCTAGAAATGGAATAAAACATTTAAGAAACAACAAGGTACAAAGATCATATATGACCTCTGTGCAATAGTTTTTTTTTTCATTTTATTTTTGCTTCAGTCCACAATGAGAGAAATACTGCGACACTGAAGCCATGCAATAAAGTCACTTGAATGGAAAATAGGGCAAAATATGGTGACATTTGTTTTTTTTCTCCCTTCTATTGATGATTAGCTGCTCAGATCAGTACCAAGACATTACAAAACACCACTTAAACACAAAATCTATTGGTATTAATTTCCTGTTTCCATTTCAGAAACCACAAATCTGGAATGTGTGACTAAAGCTAAATGGTGCACAGATGGTACTGATCACTAGAAGGGTCAGTACCTCAATAAACCTGTTTACACAAAGTTATGGAAAGACAATGCTGTAGATTCAAGCAGCTTTCTTAATGACAAATTCTCTGAATCATAAAACAGCACCTTAAGCTATTCAATCTGTGCATGGTCATCATGAAAAAAGATCAATAAAATCTGATAGTGGTAAATAGAATTTTTTATTTACATGGTTCAATAAAGCATTGAAAACTAATCACAAAACCTGTGTGCGGATATTCCTTGTAACGAACATTGGTAATTAAATCCCAGCTTCACTTCAATAGCAGATGCAAAAATAAACACAATAGGACAATAACCCCATCCTTATGTTCTGGTTACAGAGCTCAATGCGACAACATATACCTTTAATATTCAATCCACTTTTAGTAT
The DNA here is from genome assembly GCF_009764475.1 of Pristis pectinata. Taxonomy (NCBI): domain Eukaryota; kingdom Metazoa; phylum Chordata; class Chondrichthyes; order Rhinopristiformes; family Pristidae; genus Pristis; species Pristis pectinata. The sequence goes on from NC_067417.1 coordinate 39,411,168, forward strand.
TCAAGACCAATATAAAAGTACACTCTATCAAAAAACCCGAGATTAAAATATATGTTAATATACCTTCTCATTACGCACAAATACTTATCAGATTTAGTCTGATTAAAAATCTAACCCATCACGTAACTTTACAATGGTTGTTGGAAATCCTTGGCACTTGACTGCCTCTTTTCAAGTTACTCAGTGAAGTTTATATCATCCTATCTTCATTCATGCCATAGTCAAAGGAAGCAATGACCGCAGCCCTGAAGACAGAATGCCTAAGATATTCCCATATGAAAATTGAACAATGGTGAAACTTTCAGCTCTGAACTGCAGAAAGAAATTCATGCAAACACAATGACTTGTACTCACAGGAGGTTTGTTACAGATGTTTCAGAAAATGATGTTCTACTTGGCATTGATGCAAATGAGAATTTTCCTGATGACATGTGACCTCCCTTAAAAAAAGAAAGTTACATTTAACATAAAAAGCTGGTAAATGTATTTACTTTGCTCTCAAAATAAAAAAAATAAGTAAATAATTTGCACCTTCAGAATATTAGGATTGAATCTTATATGACCTTTGCAATTTGAATGGCTCAGACCTATAAAAGACAATGCATTTATCTACAGAAAGAAAGCAAATTCATTTCCATTTGTTCAAAATAAGGAGGTGTTGAAAAGAAAGTGTCCTGGAAGTTCTGAGAAGTAATGTTTGATTTTAGGTCTGTGTTGACCTGGGCTTTTGAAAGTCTCATTAATACAATGACTATGGTTTGGGCCGTGGAGATGAAAAATATAAAAGTTCTGATGAAAGGTATTTAACCTGAAAAATTAACTCTGTTTCTCTCTTCACATATGCTGCCTGATCTGTTGAGCAGTTCTAGCATTTGCTGTTTTCATTTATTATGGGAAGAACAAACAAATCATTCAGGACAGTTGCTAGGAAAATCCCACCTCTGAACATCAATTGGAGACAGATTCAGTTTTTTAACGATGTTTTCCATGACTGAAAATAGTTCAATAACACATAGTGCCCAGGCACACATATGAAGTTAACTGATGGGATGCCACATACCTGCTAAGCCCTTAAGAGAAGATTTAAGGAAAGAGCAGAAACCAATCTGCTTTTTTTTTGAGGTGCATTAAAGTTACCGAGACTTATTCTGTCAAAATGGTAGGCAAGTGACTTGCTCCCACCTTTCTAAGAATTGCACTCTGTAACTAACTTAATGGAATGCAGTACCTGTTGTTCTCACCCATTAGGGAAGGATTTGCAAGTGCTCTTTATTTTGCTCCACCTAAACTCAGAAGCTTTCTCTCATTAGACATTGACCACCTTGAATTTTCTACTACTCTAAACTAACTACTGAATTTGCTGCACTCTACTCACTAAGAACATCAGCTCTCAGACACATCCATGGACCATGACCCCACCACCGAACATTAGACTGTTGTCTCACATATAGTCATAGACCTCATTTCCACAGGCGACCTTCCCTCCAGTTTCCAACCTTGTAGTGCCCAGCGCTACACAGCCCACTTCTACCTTCTGCCTAAGATCACAAACAGGGCTGTCCAGGCAGACCCATTGCTTCAGTTTGTTTTTGCCCCACGAAACTTATTTCTTACTACCTTAATTCCATCCTTACTCTGCTGGACAAGTCCCTTCCCACTTACATCTGTAACACTGTGGATGCCCTCTGCCACTTTGACAGTTTCCAATTCCCTAGTCCCAACCAGTTCATCTTTGTATAGATGGGCATACAATCGCTCCACACCTCCATCGCGCATCAGCGGAGTCCGAGGGCCTGGCTGAATTTGTTTGCACAATTTTCGAACAAATTCTGTTTCACCTCTGTTCGCTTCCTCCAGATCAAAGGTGTAGCAATGGGCAGTCACATGGGCCCAAGCTGTGCCTGTCTTTTTTGTGGAATACAGGAACACTCAGTCCTACCCAGGTCCAGGTATCCCAACTCCTTTTCTGATATTGCATTGGTGCAGCTTTCTGCACTCACCCAGAATGTGAAAATATCATTGCTTTTGCTGGCAATTTCCATCCTGCTCGCACCATCACCCAGTTCACCTCTACTCTTCTCTTCCCTTTCTGGGTCTCTGTCTCCATCTCATATGATAGGCGAGTCACAATTAGCTATTACAAGCTATCAGATTCCCACAGCTATCGAGACTATACTTCCTCCCACCCTGCCTCCTGTAAGGATTCCATTCCATTCTCCCAGTTCCTCTGGCTCCGTTCTATTTGCTCTGATGTTGAGATGTTCTACACAGGTGCCTCTGAAATCTCTTCCTTTCTCCTGAACTTGGGCTTCCCCTCTACCAAAGCAGACAGAGCTTGTGACCAGATCTCATCCATTTTCCACACCACTGTTCTCACCCCCTCTTCTCCTAAACAGAGCAAGAGCAGAGTTCTCTTGGACCTCACCCTGTACCCCACCAGCATCTGCATTCAATGAGTTTCAATGACTTCACAATTTTCACCAGCTCCAACAAGGTTCCACCCTCCCACAGGCGCATATTCCCCTCCATTTCAACATTTCAGAGGGATTGTTCCCTTTGCCATTCCCTGGTCTGCTCTTCTGTGCCAATCAACCACTCCCCGTCTTATGGAACTTCTGCATGCAACTGCAGGGTGTGCAACACCTGTCCTTTTACCTCTTCCCTTCCTATCATCCAGTCACCCAAACAGTCTTTCCAGGTGAAGCAGCAATTCGCTTGCACTTCCTCCAATCTAGCGTACTGCATTCTGTGTTCACACTGTGGAATCCTCTGCATGGGTGAAACCAGATGCAATTTGGGTGATCACTTTGCGAAGCATCTGCACTCAGTCCACAGGTGTAATCCTGAGCTTCCTGTTGCCTGTCACCTCACTTTCCTAAGCTGACCTCCTGCACAGTTACAATAAGCTTGACGAACAATACCTGATCTTCCATCTGTAGCCTTCAGGACTCAATATTGAATGATTCAACTTTAGATAATTCACTCTTCCTTTCTGTTTGTATCAGAACTGGCCAGTTCTACCTATTATCATTTTGGCTCATTTTTTCTTTTTCTATTCGAAATCTAGCCTGCTGCACAAGTCCCACAGCCTTGCTATTAGCAACACATTGCACAGATATAAAGCTTAATTTGACCCTAACTGCTACTTTAACTTACTTGGTCTCATTCTATCAAGGATATTCCATTCTCTCCCCTGCTTTCCCAGTTACTGAAAATGAAATTCTTTTCTCTCTTTTCTAGTTCTGATGAAGGGTCTCAGACATAAAACGCTGACTGTTTTTCTTTCTGCAGATGCCGCCTTACCTGCTGAGTGTTTCCAGCATTTTCTGTTTTTGTTTAGAACATCCAGTGTCTTTACCCTAAAATTGTTTTATTTAATCATCACTTTGTTTTGGGGGGGGGGGGGGGTTTAGGTGCAAACTTGTGATCAAGTTAACTCTGGTCAAGTTGTTTTTCCATCATCTTTTCTTATTCAGTGGATCCCACTTTTTGTTACATTGGCATTTTAACACACTATGTATAAGTGGCTAGACTGTTAGTCAGCTTAACAACATGCCATTGACATCTTAGGAGAAGTTCTGAAGCAGTGTCAACATTATCAACTATAATAGTGAAATGACAACTTCGTTTAAACATGGATAAAAGTGATGTGTTAAAGGCTGTGAATCCTACAGCAAGTGACTCACCTCCTCACATCCCAAAGTCTTTCCACTGTCCACAAAGTATAAACAAGCCAGGAGCTCAATGGTCTACCTCCCACTTGTCTGGATGATTGCAAGACATTCAAGAAGTTTGACACCATTCAGGATAAAGCAATTGCTCGGCTGACACGCTACCTACCACCCTCAACATTATTCCCTCCACCAATGTTGCATTGCATTGCAGTGTGTAGTACCTACAAAATACTCTGCAGTTATTTGCCTAGGCAACCCATATAGTCACAAGGGAAAACGTGCAAATTCCACACAATCAGCACCCAAGGTCAGGATCGAACTCAGGTCCCTAGAGCTATGATTTGCGTCAGAACAAGGAAGTATTATGGATGAAAGTGGGTTTAAACAAGTACAGAGACAAAGGTGCAGAGATGGAAGGAGGAGGGATAAAAAGTAAGGTCTATGATAGGGTGCAAGGTAGGAGTGACTATAGAGGGAATGATCATGTAAGGCAGAAGGGCAGTCAAGGGCAAAATTAGTACCAACAGCAGCAGTGGTAATCTGAAATTGTTGAACTCATTATTGAGTGTGGAAGGCTATAAAATGTCCACTGAAGCACGATGTGCTTTACCTCAAATTTCCTTTAACTCCACAGCATGTAGGAAACCTGAACCTCTGTGGTATTTATCCAAAGCTCTGCCAATTCCCCTTCTTCTCCTCACCACCCACATAACCCACCATATTAATATTCAGACCATTATGTCAATGGCTTGTGGAGCTAAACAGTCCAGGAACATGTACCAAGGTAAATCGTGAGCACAAGCAGTGATGATATTGAACACAAGTAAGTCTGAAAAACATTGCCTAATAGCTCTGGAATTTGAGCACTGAATCATCAGGAAGCCAGAGGGGACTGTGAGCTGAGTAACTGAAAATAAAAGGATCTGAAGATGCTAGAAATCTCAAACTGAGGAAGAGAAAATGCTGGACACAAATAGTAGGTCAGGCAGCATCCGTAGAAAGAGAAACAGAGTTAACATTTCAGGTCAAAGAACCTTCATTGGAATTAGGAAAAAGCGAAAAACAAGTTGAGTTGAAGTTGCAGAGAAAGTTAGGGAGGGGTGGATAGGACAAAGGAAATAGGGTGAGGACAGGTCAAATGGGTTCATGGAGGCAGATAGATGGTGATTACATTTCTTTTTCTGTGTTACATGCTGTTAAATCTTTTAAGTAAATATAATGTGTTACATGCTGCTAATAGCAGGGCTGTGGGACATGCCCAGCAGGTTAGGTATCAGACATGAAATATTAACTCCGTTTCTCTTTTCACAGATGCTGCCTGACCTGCTGAGTGTTTCCAGCATTTTCTGTTTTCATGAGATGAGTAAATTGACCTGTGTAAACTATGACTGAAGCTTTACATTTACTTAAAAGATTTAGACTATGGAGTCATAGAGTACTACAGCACAGAAACAGGCCCTTCGGCCCATCTAGTCCATATTAAGATGTAGTAAGAATGACAAGCACTTTTGAAAACACATTCCCTTCTGAAGAAAGATTATACCTCAAATGCTAACTTGCCTTTTCTCTCTACGGGTGCCTCCTCATGTAAACCATAATCCTAGCATTTTCACCATTTGGTAACAATGAACTTAAATGTTGGCTGAACAGCTTAGTTTAGCATTGGACAGATAAGAAAATAGCAGACAGTATCTCTTATACAAGAGCTATCCTGATTACAAGGTTATGTAAATTGCTGCAGGCAGTGTGGAGCAGAGTGCATTATTGTGGGATGTGGTAACCAAAGATTTGCAATACTGTTACAGGAGATTTATTTGATTACTTTTGTCACCTTGCGCGATAAAATTATTTCTATTGTGTTCTCATCAAGTGTTGTGAAAACCAATATAAAACTTGCATTTTAATCCTGTCATAAAAGTCAGTATCGCAACTTAGTACAGGGATACTCACATGTTTAATATACAAAATTAACTCTCTAATACTGACTGAGACGATGGCCTGGTCCTGTTCCTCCATGCATTTCAGCCACCCTGCTTATTGTTTACTTGCTGAGACACTACTACCTGAGAACATAAACACAATTTCATTATTCCCCAATTCATAGTCTATATTTCATCCACAGGAGATTCGCAGTCTGCTGAGGGCTAGATCTGTGGTGTTCAAGACCAGTGATCCAGAACCCTACAAGAAGTCCAGGTATGACCTACAGAAGGCCATCGTGAGAGCAAAAAGGTGATTCTGTGTGAAGTTAAAGACACAATTGGATGCACAACAGCTGTGGTGGGGTTTGCATGCCGTTACTTCCTCTGAGGCAAAACCTAACAGCATAAATGGCAGTGATGCTTCACTGCCTGATGAGCTCAATGCCTTTCTTGTATGGTTTGAAAGGCAGAAGAACACTACACCTGTGTGAATCCCCACAGTATCTGGTGACCCTGTGATCTCTGTCTGAGAGGCCAATGTCAGAACATCCTTCAAGAGGGTGAACCCTTGCAAGGAGTCAGGCCCCAACGGTGTACCTGGCAGGGTACTGAAAATCTGTGTCGACCAACTGGCTGGAGTGTTCAGGAACATCTTCAACCTCTCACTGCTGCAGTCGGAGATTCCCATCTGCTTCAAAAGGGCATCAATTGTACTGGCGCCCAAGAAGTGGAGGGTGAGCTGCCTCAATGACTACTCTCTGGCAGCACTCACATCTACTGTGATGAAGTGCTTTGAGAGGTTGGTCATGGCTAGAATTAACTCCTGCCTGAGCAAGGACCTGGACCTGCTGCAATTTGCTTACCGCCACAACAAATCTACACCAGATACAATCTCACTGGCTCTCCATTCGGCTTTGGAGCACCTAGACAGCAGCTAAATGTATATCAGGCTGCTTCATCTCAGCACTAATCAACAAGCTTCAAAGTCTTGGCTCTGTACCTCCCTCTGCAACTGGATCCGCTACTTCCTTATTGGGAGACCACAGTCAGTGTGGTGCGGTAATAAAATCTCCTCCTTGTTACCAATCAACACAGGCGCACGTCATGGATGTATGCTTAGCCTGCTGCTCTACTCTCTCTCGACTCATGACTGTGTGGCTAGGCACAGCTCAAATGCCAACTATAAATTTGCCGATGACACCACTGTTGTTGGCAGAATCTCAGATGGCGATGAGGTGGCGTACAGGAGTGAGACAGATCGGCTGGTTGAGTGGTGTTGCAACAACCACCTCACACTCAACGTCAGCAAGACCAAGGAATTGATTGTGGACTTTAGGAAGGGGAGGTCAGGAGAACACACACCAGTCTTCATTGAGGGGTCAGCGGTGGAACAGGTGAGCAGCTTCAAGTTCTTGGGAGTCAACATCTTAGAGGATCTATCTTGGGCCCAACACATTGATACATTCATGAACAAGGCACACTAGCGGCTCTACTTCATTAGGAGTTTGAGGAGATTTGGTATGTCACCAAAGACTCTTGCAAATTTCTACAGATGTATGGTGGAGAGCATTCTTACTGGTTGCATCACTGCCTAATATGGAGGCTCCAATGCGCAGGATTGAAGGAGGTTGCAGTGGGTTGTAGACTCAGCCAGCTCCATCACGGGCACAACCCTCCCTGCCATCGAGGACATCTTTCAGAGGCAGTGTCTCAAGAAGGTGGCATCCTTATTTAAGGACGCTCGCCATCCGGGATATGCCCTCTTCACATTACTACCATCGGGGAGGAGGTACAGGGGCCTGAAGACCCACACTCAACTTTTCAGGAACAGCTTCTTCCCCTCCACCATCAGATTTCTGAAAGGTTCATGAACCCACGAACACTACCTCGTTATTCCTCTTTTGCACTATTTATTTATTTTTGTAACTTATAGTAATTTTTATGTCTTGCACTCTACTTCTGCTGCAAAATAATAAATTTCACAACATATGTCAGTGATAATAAACCTGATTCTGATCTGGTCTCCAACATTTAGCACATTCCAGTTGATATTTTTTTGGAACAATGTAATAAGTGGTACTTCAGGCATCCCCCTACTTGTTATGTCTTTGCTACACTCTGTCAGATTGGCCCATTTGATTGCACAGTTTGGATTTTAGTTCTACTCCAAGATTTGAAGATCTAATCTAAGTTGACACTTTATCGCTAGATCTGGCAGTGAGCTCTCCCTGACTAATATCTATAAAATCAGATCAGGCGATAATTTGTATTATTTTTGTTTCAGACAATTTACTTGCTGTGTGCAAAAGGTCACCCTGTCTGCCTGCATTAAAATCTTCTTCTCAGGCAGTCTCCGAGGATTGTGGATGACTTGCTTCCCCTTCGCTTTAGAGTAGTGGAAGATGACAGTGCATGAATTTTTTTATATGTAGGGTGGCTTTTGCACTTCAGCTGCCACCTGGAGCTGACAGAGTGAGATCTTGGTCTTTACTTAGATCCCTCTCCCTCACACCTCCCCTTGGTCTTTATTCCTTCCCTCCTTCAGTTCTCCCCCCCCCTCAGTCTCCCTTTCCCTGACCCCTTCACCCACTCTTCTCTCAGTCTTCCCCCTATCTTCCTCTGTCCATTTCCCCCATTACTCCTACATCCCAGTAGCTGCACCAGCTGAAGCCTGTGGCTAGCCCAGAAACCCTGGCCCTCTCCCAGAAAACTTCAGGAGAATTTTCATCCACCCTCCTGCTTATGCCCGACATCAGCAGATCACTGTCAGTTTGTGAGTTCCCAGATGGAGGCAAATTCATTCCCTAGGCCAAGAGTGTGGGCAAGAGAGCACGTAAGTATTTAAAAAAATACATTTACAGTTATCACATAAAGACCAGAGAATGAGAAAAACAACTTAATTATACTTCTGCATATTAAGTTAATGTTCCTGTTTCATTGTATGATTGTATGACTATACTTTTACTAATTAATGCCTAACTTATTCACCATAAAACAAATGCAAAGGGGTGATATGTAACACGATTCACTTTACATTGAATCTGATTGGACTGTAATAGTACCTTCAAAGAAGTTTTGAATAATGTAGAATTCTATTTGATTAGTGTGTGTGTGTGTATACTGTACATTGTGGGTGTAGATAAGATGAAACTTAAAAGCTTGGTGCTCCAGTTCTTGTGCAGATCCTCCCTGCTATTCAAGTACTTCCAAAATACATAAAAGCATTATGATAGTCGCTGCCCTTCAACATAATTAACTGGATGTAAAGCACTTTTCAGATGTGGCAAAGCACCGTATGAATGCAAGCATTTCATGTTTCTATCAGCTCAAACTTTGGACAGAGATTCAGCCAACATCTGCTAATAGCATTACCCATTAGAGATGTGTGTTATGAATATGTGCCATGGCATCAGTTTCATACCCCTGTTCTCTTCTGTAGCCTCATTTTTATACTTGCTTCTTCACCTCTCTTGCAATGTTGCTAACTGGCAGCAGGACAAATGACCACCAGATGTTCCATTCAAACATCTGAAAAATATCCTACTCATATCTTTTACTTGCTTTTAATATACATGTTCTTAGACACTAATTTTACCCTGGAATTCAGATAGTAACATTTTGAAAGAAAACACAAATATATTATAACTAATACTAGCACTCTTCATAGCTAATTACCACCAGCTATGTTATCATTAATTTCTTTTCACAGCAATGAACTAGCATTGAACTATGGCAGAGTCATCACCTGGAACAAAAATGAACAAATGTTCAATGCCATATTTGGGGAAATAAATAAAGGAAGAAATTATGACATTTAAAGAATAGAGAAAGACTTTCTGAAACATCCTCGCTCTACTTTTCCTTTCAACCTTGGAGACAATTTTGGCACTCATTTTTGACAACCTCTCTGTCATTAACAATGCACCAGATTGGAAAATGTGATCAGTCAATGTCTTTCTGACTCTCACTGCCGTATAACAAAGCACCGTATCAGTCCAGCTGATACCAGATAATTTGCACAGTCATGTCTTGCAATATTATGTTTCAGCTTAAGAAAGTGTGAATATCAGTTACAAGAATTTTCATACAAAGAAAATGTATAATATTTTTCTTATGAGGACCTGTTAATTTTTTACTAGCTTCTTGAAGACACTGGGCTATACTATACAGACATGATCTTGGCTACCACCATAAAGATGTGATCAGCATTACTGTAAAGTACATGAAAATAGCAGCTGGCAGTACTGTAGGCTTCATTCCAGCAATCAGTACCTTCCATCTGAGTCGAAAAGCTTCACTCAGATTTTAGCAAAAGAAATAAGATAGGTACTCTGCTTCTAGAGTTCAGCAGTTGGACTACTTCAAACTTGACATTAAAATGATTTTTTGCTGTAAGTAATTTACATTAAAATAGCAAAATACTGAGAGGGTTGTCAGCTGTTAAGTATAAAGAAATTATCAGGGATTAAAGCTGTCTGTAGCTACTGCAGTATCACTTTACCTCATACTGATGTTCACAGATGGGCTCAGCCAACACAGCCTTATTATTTACAATGGCAAAAAAATTTATACAGATTACAGCTTTGAAGTATTCCTTTCCCCACGGCAGTTCTGACAATCAACTTCAAACAACGAGGTCTAAATGTACTAACAACTGGCTCTCATGTGGAAAGTAGGCAAAGATGTTAATTCAAAATAAGGGATTTTTCAGAAGTCAGATTTGAATACCATTATTAAAATAAGCACAAAATCTATTTGACAACTAAAAATAAAAATGTATTTCTGAAATAAACTTGTAATATTTAGCACTGAGATAAGATACAGGATATTTATTTATTAGTCACATGTACATCGAAACACACAGTGAAATGAGTCTTTTTGCGTTACTGAGAATGTGCTGGGGGCAGCCCGAAAGTATCCTCACTCTTCCGGTGCCAACATAGCATGCCCACAGCTCCTAACCTGTAGGTCTTTGGAATATGGGAGGAAACCAGAGCATCCGGAAGAAACTCATGCAGACACTGGGAGAACGTACAAACTCCTTACAAACAGTGGCGGAATTGAACCCGGGTCACTGGCGCTGTAATAGCGTTACGCTAACTGCTACACTACCGTGTACCCCTAAGTCACAAAGTAAAATGAACTTTTTGTGAATTTTAACCTTAAACCATAGTCTAATGAAAAAATGTTCCTTCAAAATTTGTTTAAAATAGAAGACACCGTTTTGTTTGCACTTCTAATTTATCACTTTTGTTAAGTGAATATAAATGCACAACATTTCCAGGAGGGTTGTAATCACGTTTGATTAGCTTTAAAGATCTGCTGATACTATGAAGATATTTGCTCTCCATGGGCTATTGCTCCAGACCTATGGCCTTCTATCTTCCTTTTTCTCAACTCCTACCTCACTTATTGCTCATTTGTTCTGCCTTTCATATCTCCCCTTTGAGGCACTTCATGTCTGTCTCACATCCATAACCAATTTCTTATCTCCACTTACCAACTTTTCAACCTGAGCTTGAACCTCACCCAGCCCATTGTACCTCCTTTGACACTGCCAGCAAATGAGTTATGGACCCTCTCTGTATTGTCTTCCAGAATGTCCATGCACTTACAAATAAGATCTCTCTTACTGAGTCTCACTGCATTGACATCTGGGTTGTTAGTAAAGCTTGACCTCAATGTGATTACACCTAGCACCCTACTGAAAATTTCCTAACTAGCAAGACTTTTCACTGGTTCTCTGCTAAGTACTTGATGGATTTTCTAAGAATGACTGCTGTAGATTAACCCTGTGCTTAGTTTAGAGTAAATCTGCCTCCCTGACAAACAAAAATAAGGCGTAGATGTTCTTCTTCAGTCACTCAGGCTACATGTGTGATATGGTAATGAAAGGCGGATTAGACTTTGCTTCTGACTTTCAGTTCTGTTGACATCAATGGAACTGCATTTCAAACGCAGAATACGGCCGGCTCTTGCTATAATAACAAGTGTTTAGTCCAAGCAACTGAGTACAAGTTTCCACTTTTAGTTCGTGTCTGTATATTCCTGGCCCTTTTACATGCTCTTGCATTTTTTTTGGAGTGAGGTAAATTTTCACGTCCTCCTGCTCAATGAACTTAACTAATGGACTGTTAGTGGCATTGTGTCTTCATTGCTTGAATGCACTCAAGGATTTTTATCCAGATAGAAAGGCAGCTAAACTACGATTAATTATTAATGCTTTAATTATTCTATAAGGTCATGTGCAACATGTGAAATCAATCTGCAATGTACTTATGTGGTAAGTTAAAAGGACTGGAATATACAATGTTAGTGTGATGCACAATTAATGCTTTCTGTATATTTCATTGAAAAATAATAAACAAAACAAATATGTTTTGAAACTGATTCACATTGGAATGGTTCTTCCAGCGCTCTGCAATTAAAATTTGACTTTACCCAGAGAAAATTACATTTCCCACCATTTATGAGCTAAATTATGCCAATTTTTACTTTTAACAACTTTGTGATCCCAACATAATTTCTAAATCAGCACTATGTAATTTGACATCATTCTCTATGCATTGAATTTAGCCCAATTTGTCCTGGAGGCTGTCCTCCTCAGATAACACGGTCTTATCCTGCATCATTGACCTGGGAGGCCTGAAGGCAAATAAAATAAATTTTTGTCCCTCAAGCCCTGCACTACCCTTGCCCCCACCACCAGCCTCTGATCTCCTGACCTGTATTGTCTTCCTCTGAGGCGCCCACCACAAATACAATGCCTCCTTCCCTTCTTACTACCCTAGCAACATTCCATTTCTTCCTTTTCCAATCCCCAAGCGAGAACCACTCCACCCTTTGTCTATCCCCAAATAATGTACCATTCCTTCCCTTCCCGATTCCCAAGTAATACACCTGACTACATCTTCGAAACAACCCCTCCCCCCACCACCACCACCCACCAAGTAATGTTCCAGTTCTCCCCTTCCAGATCTCAAAGCACAGTGCTTGTCTCCCACTCCCTGGTCACAGGTCCATCTCAGGCCTTGGGATGGATATTTTTGAATGCGGATCAAACTGAAGAACCACAACCAAAATGTTAGTTATCTTGTTCTGCAGAATGCAGTTGAATTTCTTGCAAATGTGCTGGAAAGACTAAGCAGGTCAGGTCACCATTGTAGAGAAGGAAGGAGTTAATGCTTTTAGTTCAGCTACATTTTATCACAACTGGGAAAAGTTAGAGATAAAACAAGGCAGAGAAAGGGGGAAAGGAGGAGAGAACTCCAAGAAAGAACTGTGATCTTATGGACAGCAGAGGAGAAAAAATGAAAAAAAAAAGGGTGACACTGCTAAATGAAAGAGGTGGGTAAAGGGATTAATGGATAACAGAAGGTAGTTGCAGAGGAGGGGCAAATTGGGAAAGCAGAATAATTATTTGAAATTACCAGAAGAAAATCACTATGAATATTGGAGATGTCAAATGAAAAAGCTGTAAGTGCTGGTGTTGCTGAATTGAAGAGATGTTTTGATTCCTTTTTTCCCCCATCTATACCTTCTTCTCCACCTCAGCTAAAAGTAGAGGGTCGTAACTACAAACTCTCTCTGTATTCTAATGTTTCTTGACCTGTCAAACAAGAAGAAAATTTGTGCCTGAATTCAGACGGGAGCGAGCCAGATTTCTGTCAGTCTTTCCCCAGCAGGGATTTTCTCCACCTGTGGTCAACTGAAAATTTCTCATAAAAGCTCATTAAGCATATGGTTGACAGCCTCCAGTAGTAGTGCAAATTGCTTCGTGAGACATGTGTGGCTTGATGAGTAATGGTTTATAACCTATGGGATATGACTCAATCCCTTCTCCTGGTTTACACAAACCCAGCCTTTGTGTTTATGCAAGTGCTGTACACTTTTAATTCTTTATTTTTAGATTTCATAATGGGTGGCCTAGATGGTTTGGCAGTGAAATGTTGACCCCCAAATAACAAAACTGAGAATTATATTTGTAATGTTACAGGTCACTCATATTTGCAAAGGCTGGACTGATTTTCAGCAAGGCTGTAACAGCCCTCACAAAAAGAGAATTAACATGATTTATCAGTGGGGTGAGGTGGAGAGGGGAAGAAGGGGACATTTTCCAAACCAGGCAACCATAATCCTTCCTCCTGACTAATTAAGCAAAAGAAGAGAATTCAGGCAGAAGTACTTCATATGAAAGCTAATAGGAATATGGAAGGTGTTACTTCCACAGGCCTCCAACTGCAAGAGAGTCATGGATAAAGTAATCTCCACGGGTAGGAGGGTTTACAAATATTAAATTCATGCAATATAATAACTGAGAAATTATTATCACAATGCTAAAGTCACATAGATTTTTGTATGAAATTATTGTGATATGTATATTTTAAATTTTTAAAAAATTATAAATTATTTTCTTTGTGCACTTACTTTCTGCTCAGTCAATCCCCAGTTACTCTCACCGTTCTTTTCAATCATAGATGCATTTTTTGTCTTGATATTTCTAATCGTATTTATTCTTCTATTTCTCTTTACAACTGCTGGAATATTTTATGAATAGTGGTCATGAGGTGTCAGTGTACAGACCAATGTGATTGATATGATCCTTCCCACTTTAGTCCAGGTTCACTGAAAGTCTGTTAAGCTCAGAAGAAGAGGTGATCTCATTGAAATTCACCAAATCTTTATAGGCAGATGTGGAATTTACTGGTCTGGCCTGAACTGGAGCATTGTTCAGTTCTGGTGACCACATTTTGGCAAGGATTTGGCTTTTGAGAGGATCCAGAGAAGATTTACGAGAATAGTTCCAGGATGAGGAACTACATTAGACAGATAGATTAGAGGGGGTGGAACTGTTTTCTTTGGCTGAGGAAAGATTTAATAGAAGTACATAAGATGAGGGGTCTGGACTGAGTGGATTTTGTGAAGTTGTTTCTTTTGGTGAAGGGGTTGAGGATAAAGATCCTGAGTATAAGCTAAAGGGGAAGGGAATTAAGAGTGATATGAGGGGAAAGAACATTTATGCAATGTTGGATGGAATCTGGAATGCACTTCATTCAGATGTGGTGGAGGCAGATTCCACTCAGCCTTCAAGTGGGAATTGGGTAATTTTAACATGGTGAACAAAAATATTGCAAGGATCTATAGAAAGGGCCAGTGGATGGAACAAAAGAGTCGGTCTGATAGAGAGCTGGCATGATTATGATGGGTTGAACAGCCTCTTAGTGTGTAATAATCATTCAACGATGAAAATTGGGACTGTAATTTTCATGCTACTTAAGAGGCCTGATTACTTTTGACAGATTGAACACAGAAACACGTGGTTTTAACACTGTCTCAGGCTGCTGCACTGGAACAAAACCGAGTGAAGTTTGATAATGAGTTAAATAAGGAGATAGTTAATCATGTAACCAAAAATCTAATCAAAAGGAAGCTTTAAGGATCATCTTAAAAGATGAGAGAAATAAACCTAAATAAATTCCAGAGCCAAAAGCACGGGTACCAATGGTAGAGCACAGACGATCAGAGATGCACAAGAAGCCAGAATTAGAGGAGTGCAGAAACCTCAAAAGGAATCACAGGATTCCTGGGTTTTGGAAATGATAAAGCAGTGACTGTGGACAGAAAGCAGTGAAGCAAATCCTGGGGATGAGTGAAATGTGTAAAGTATGAAAATGGAAGGAAAACAAGTTACTTAATATTTATTCAGGGAGTAGCATGAAATGCGCCTTTCTGTAAGCTGTGAAAATATGCCTCCTAGGGGAGTGTACAGATCAAGTTTTGTATGTTGGGGCTGATGGAGAAAGCTGTTTTATTGCTCACAGTTGTTCAGAGTAATCTGGACCCTCTGCTATAACATGGAAGAAGAAACCAGCATTAACAAAACAGTGAATATCTGCCAAAATGCGAGTGTCATAGTCATAGCATCAGTGAATATAAACAGGGTTCTAATTAACAGTCAGAAACCTCACCAACTTGCTGAATTCCTGATCCTGAAATAGTTCAAATACTAGCCTGAGAATTGCTGGAGTTTTCCAACCACTAATCCAGTATACACCAGGATGACACAGTAAATAGAGGCAGATCAAATATTTATCTGTGCTCTTGGAGTAAAAGGTTACAAGCCAGTACCTTCGATCCTTGATTAAATATATATGTATACATTTTAAATGTTGATTGAATTCTTTGCTATTCACTGTTCTGAAAACAGCGCAAGGCTTTTCCTGCCTTTACTTCCCCGTACCATCATTCACGCTAAGTTTAGGCCCATTGTTAGATTTATTGAATTGAAACTGAATTACTTCACTCAGATGACATCACCATCTGTGGAGCACTAAAGGTCATCATTGTGTCACAGGCATGCTGGCTTTCAAACAGTAGAATCTATGAGATAAAGTTTCAAAACCTCAACAAAGGGCCAAAAACAAAACTACCTTATGAGAGAATGCTTTGGGAAATAAATATTTTTTGAATAAAGGGCCGTGTCTCCCTTGTATTTAATGTAAGAAACGTGTGATTTTGACATGTTGGATCAAGTATCCAGCAATGCTTTATTTGGAACTTTCTGCTTAACCACTGCTGGAGGAATGGTTTACTATTTCAGAAATCATGCTTTCTAAGATGCACCTTCTGTATTTAATACTGCATCCATTCATTCGCAATCAACAACATCTTTGGTGCAACATTAGTTAAACTCTCAGATCATGCCAATGCAAATACTTTCTTCAATTCCCTATCTTTTACCCCAACACCAAGGACTCATTCTAGGACAAGCTTCCAAAGCATCAAGATACCTCTTACCCTACCCAAAGTGATATTCTTCAAGTGGTACAAGACACTGTCCGGCTCATAGCCAAATTAGACCTCGCTTTACTTGAGTATGCTTTAAGCATGATATCAAATGCTGCACAGCCATCAGCTCACAGCTGAACCAGACTCTTCTCCTTGTCCCTCTCAGTGTACATACCAGGAAGTTTGGGCTGGAGCCGAATGGACCGTCTTTTTGTTTGACTGAGTTGGTCATTTGAACTGAGGCACAGCTTCAAAGTTCCACAAATCTGGCCCGGGCAAGGAAGAAAATCTCCAGCAAATCTTTGAATCCAGTTGGAAAAGTGAGTACAAATGGGTGTTCAGGAGGATTTAACTCAGGCATGGCTTGAATAACTTCCATGTTGATAACATCCCTTATTCACGGCATGAATTCCCCTTGACTCTACCATTAGTGAATGCTACTGAGGAACACGGGAAGTGTAAACTCTGGATGTGGAAAAGATAAAGTCTACCATTGTGTACCATTCATCTCCTTAAGGCATACAGTTTTTTCATTGAAACATACAAACTTCTTAAAGGGCTTAACACAGTGGATGAGGGATAATATTTGTTCAGCTGGGATGTCTAAAATCAAGAGTCACAGGCTCAAAATAAGGTTTAAACAAGCAGCTTCAGAACAGGGAACTGGGAATCATGGGAGGGTTGGCCAAGCTGACCTTAGACTAGTGGAATATCCAGAGCCACAAAACTAGCTGGGCCATACATTCACTCTGAGCTCACATGCTAGTGATACCGTGGCAAGAATAGGTGCTACTGACTACATGCAGGTCCATTGATTAGTGAATGAATATTTAACGTAAGCTTTGGTCCAAGGAAAGAGAGAAAATAGAGAGGCAGACTGAATAGAGCCTAGATTTCCTTCACCTATCTCATTTGGAGAGTTGGTTTTAAAGCTTCCCCCAAACTCATTAGCAGTGGCCCTTCTACCTTTCCATCCAAATGCTCAAGCCAAGAGAAGTTTGTGGAAGGTCACAGCAGGGGTATAACTAATCACCATCAGCAAGCCAGAGCAGCAATAACTCCATTCTGGTGGTCAGCAGTGAAGAACTTCAACAGCAGCCGGCAATGCCAGTGAGGACCACAGCCACTGAGGACCCACTTCAAGATCTCCAGCCAAGGAGCGAAGATGGCACCGGCATCACCTGAGGCAGGAGTCCAACTGTCGTGATGAGCAGAGAGCCTTGGACTTCTGGAGCCCAGCAAAGTTGCCTGTAACCAGCTCCAAGCATAGCAGATAGCATTTGGGACTTGAGCAGATAGTTAGAGCCTAAGTTAACTGTGTGTGTGTGTGTGTGTGTGTGTGTGTGTGTGTGTGTGTGTGTGTGTGTGTGTGTGTGTGTGTGTGTGTGTGTGTGTGTGTGTATGAGAGAGAGAGAGAGAGAGAAAGAGAGAGAGAGAGAGAGAGAGAGAATGAATAAAGCTGCATTCGCACTGGGATCCGACTTGTGTCCTTTTGTTTGCTTCAATAGGGTAAAACACACTTAAAGGGATATTGGTTCAAGTGCTCAGAAAGCCCAGGAGCAATAGAGGCCATTCAGGACTGAAGTGAGAAGGAATTTCTTCATCCAGAGCCCAGTGAATCTGGAATTTTCTACCTAAGAGGGCTGTGGAGGATCAGTTGCTGACTGAGAAAGATAGATCTATATCCAATATATAGAAAGAGATCAACAGACATTTTGATATTGAGGGAGTCAAGGGTTAGAGCAGGAAAGTGTCCCTAAGGTAAAAGATCGGCCGTAATCATATTGAATGGCAACGCAGGCAGAAAGGGCCAAATGGCCTACTCCTGCTTCTATTTCATAAGTTCTTAAACTGAACACAGTACATAGCCTGGGTTGTGGATAATAAACCATTCTCACACAACTCACCTGAGTGCATACACTCACTGCCTGGACATGCAACCTCTTAATTGTTTTGTTTGCTGACAGCTCAACAGAAAATGTTTGAGGTGTAGCCCATAGCCCAAAGGCTGCAGAGTTCTGTGCCTGAACTCAGGCTCTAGGTGAGTGCACTGATATGAAATCTACCCTTAAATCTGTCAAGGCAAGCAGTGAATGCTGGAAACTATGGATACAGCGGCAACACACACCTGTGATAACAATGGACTTTAGACCTTAATTGTTAGTGAAGTTAAACAAAGTGAGTTCATACTACCCCCAGAGAGAAAGAGATCAAGAGAAATTTGATTTACAAGCGACTTGAAAAATATGTACCGCTTTGCAATTGTATAAAGCTTTTCTTTCATCAAGTATGTGATGTGGTATAGTGTAATAATCTCAGTCATATACTGATGTCACAATAAGTAAAATTATATTGAAGTATTTGGCATTAGAAACATTTCCAAATGTTGAATGAAATGCATTAAATTCTATGACAATTAGAGGCCAATTGTGAATTTATTAATACTGTATTAATGCTTTGTGGGTGAAAAACATTCTCTTATTTTGCTGCTGGATTTTCCATGGTGTCTACTGTGAGTCAAACAACAAGGGTAATAGTAAGCATGGAATTTTACTAGGCATCGTAGCTGTTCTGTATATTCACGTTATATGATAGAAAGCAGTTTTAATGGCTCGTACCTGGCTTTACTCTCTATGTTTGTTTGGTCTATCCTTGGAGTGAGTACAAGGATGCATGCAGAAGACATGGCAATCAGCACACAGGGGGCACTAGTTTTGCATCCCTGGGTCTCATTCATTGTACAGAAAGAATCAACGTAGACCTCAACATATCCTAATATCCCTTACAGCCTGTTAAGTGCTTTTGTTGTCACTATTATAATGTAGGAAACATAGATGCTGATTTGTGCATACCGAACTCCCACATATAACAATATGGTGATAACAAGATAATCGGCATTCCTGGTGTTGTCTGAATGATAAACGTTGGCCATAATCTCAGAGTGGATGTCTTGGTTCTTCTTCAAAGTATGGTCATGGGATTTTAAGTGCACTTGGGAGACCAGAGCGGGCCTTAGTTTAACACCTTGTCCAAAAGACTGCAAGGATTGCCAGCTCAAATGTTTGAAGTGTGACGTGGAGCACAATGTTCTGACCCAGAAATGAATGTATGAGACATAGGTTTGATGGGTGGTGTGGTTCTAAGACACTAAAGATAAAATGCAGAGTCCACATATGATGACATCTGTCCCAACAATATATCATAAGGACATAACAAGTAGGAGCAGGAGTCGAGCCTGCTTTGCCATTCATCAAGATCTTAACCTCAGTGCCATTTTCCTGCACTATTCCCAGATCCATTGATACAATATTCAGAAATGTATCAATCTCTGTTTTGAATGAACACAGCAACTGAGCTTCCACAGCCCACCAGCGCACGGAGTTCCAAAGATTCAAGAACCTGCATGAAGAAATTTCTGCCCATCTCAGTCTGAACAGCTCATCCCTTATTCTGAGATTGTGATTCCTGGTTCCAGACTCCTCAATTGCAGGAAATATCCCTCCTGCGTCCAGCCAGTTGAGACCTGTAAGATTTATGTAACTCTCAATGAGATCTCTCATTCTTCTAAACCCTAGAGAATGCAGTCCTAATCTATTCAATCTCTCCTCGTAGCAAACCCACCATCTCTGGAATGAGTCTCCAGGATCTTCAATGCACTCCCTCTACATCAAGTACGTCCTTTCTAGATAAAGAGATTAAAACAGTTCAAAATGGTCCAGGTGTAGTCTACCCAAAGCCTTGTATAAGATTTCCTTATTCCTCCTGTAATTAAATCATCTTTGATTAAGGCTAACATACCATTTCCTCCAGGTGCTCCGGTTTCCTCCCACATTCCAAAGACGTATGGGTTAGGAAGTTGTGGGCATGCTATGTTGGCGCCAGAAGTATGGCGACACTTGCGGGCTGCCCCCAGAACACTCTACACAAAAGATGCATTTCACTGTGTGTTTTGATGTAAATGCAACTAATAAAGAAATCTTATCTTATCTTAAGTTGCTGGGTGCACCTACATGTTGGCTTTCAGTATACAAGGTCCCTTTGAACATCAAATCTACCCCATCTTTCACTGTGTTAAGAAATATAGCAGATCATAATTTGTAAAATCATATTCTCACCCTCTCCTGTGCAGTGATACTTCTGTTGACTAACAACTGCAAAAAAATAACCAATCTGGTGGAGTTTAAAAAAAACTTAATTAACAAGGAACAAAACTGACCCTGGGACTGATAACCTAATTATCCAATGAAAGAGAACGGATTTGATGTGTGTAATAAATACAAATTACTTTGTAACTGACACTACAAATCCATGCCAACTGTAATTAGCACATGTTTTCAGCTAATTCAGCAAAGCCACGAGACATCAGACAGACATCAGCGGCACGGTAGTGTAGCAGTTAGTGCAACGCTATTACAGGGCCAGTGATCAGGGTTCAATCCCCGCCACTGTCTGTAAGGAGTTCGTACACTCTCCTCATGACTGCGTGGGTTTCCTCTGAGTGTTCCGGTTTCCTCCCACATTCCAAAGGACGTACGGGTTAGTAGGTTAGCATGGGTGTAATTGGGCAGTGCGGGCTCGTTAGTCTGGAAGGGCCTGCAACTGTGCTGCATAAGTAAAGTTTTAAGGAAAGCTACACCTATGAAATTCACATATGTAACCACTTCAAATAAGGTCACCCACTTAAAACTCCACTCTTGGATCAATTTTGCATGGAAATTTCCTTCCAATTTGCAGATTATATCTTAATAGTTACATATGCATTTTCCTATATGTGAACTTATCTCTTTCCATAGATTATTGTTATATTGCATATGAAAGAGATCAAATGGAGTACTTTTGCCTGCTGAAAGCTTTCTCACCCGCAGCAGATAATGAATTGCTAGAAAATTTGACCAAACCCAACCCTTTACTAAATAAAGGTTCTCTTTGTCCACCATGTTTGAAATGCTTGATTGATGACAGCACCAAAATTTATTAGCAAGGGAGCAAGCAAAATCTTGTCGATGGTGGTTTTATTTTGTAGTGAATGTCTCCCTCTAGAGACCAAGGCATGATTGACAAAACTCACTCCTTAACTGTGTGGTTAAGCTGCTTTAATTGTCTGGGGAATACACTGCCAGTTTACAATTGCAACTTGTAGATGGTATGCACTAAGTGACTTAGAAAGCTTGGGGATGGGGGTGGGGGGGGGGGGGTGGCGGGCTAGATGGAGTCCTAATCAAGCACGGTGCTTTGACTAGATGTTATTACATATTTTGAGTTTTGTTAGAATTGCATTCATCCAGAGAAGCGGAGGGCATTTCATTGCACACTTCACTTGGGTCTTGTAAATAGTGGAAGGGCTTCGGGAGTCAGGAAGTGAATGACCTGCCAGAGAATATACAGGCCTCGTTCTGCTTTTGTAGTCACGGTATTTATGTGACTGATCCAGTTTAGTTTTTGCTCAATGTTGATTTTTAGAATATTGACGCTGGGTTATTTGGTGATGTCTCTCGGGTTCAGTGGTGAGACATTCTCAATGGAGATGGTCACTGCCTAACTCTCATGTGGCATGCATGTTACTCACCACACCCTGGCATGAATCAAAAGAGTAACATGAGGTCTGGTCAGCATGGAAAAAGCTCTTACCATTTTCCCTGTTGAAAAAAGACAGCAGTTGATAGAACTTGCCCTATGTGGCAGGGTTCCTCAGACAGCATGGTACAGTAGACAGCAATAATGTACTATGAAGACCACCTGGTTGCATCCCCTTTCAAAATGAACACTGACCTGGATGTCTGCCTGCTATAATAGGCCAGTGTGGAGTTCAAAGATATTTTGCAAACTTATGCTGCTCATTCTTTATCCAGAGAATGATTACAATGTGGAATTCCTTACTACGTGGAGTGATTGGAGTCAAGTAGCATTAACATATTGATGAGCAGCTGAGATGAACACATTAGGAATAAACAGAAAGGTGCACAAAAGCTCTTGTTGAGCATAAAAACATAACCTATTTGGGCCAAGTGGCCTATCTCTGAGTCATAAATTCTATATCATTATTTCTGTGACTTGATCCCCCACCCTCACCTCAGAGTGTCCTGGGCCTAATTTGTCAACCAATTCCCAGCAGAGGTTTTGATGGTACTTATCAGAGTCGTTAATGTACTTGTCTAAAACAAACAGTACCTGGTCAGCAAAGCTGATGGCATCGCGGACATTCAACTTGTGGTAAACGTCCCAGATATCATCCTTGATCCTACAGGCTGACTTCCGCATCAACATCTGTCTCAGGTACTTTTTGTCAAAGTGTTCCCATCTGCAGGAATAATGAATACAGTCATCACCCAAATAAAAGAGGCTTGAACAAAAAAGTTGGAATGATGTCTACTTGCTTTGTGATACCGACTTGGAGGGGAGGCTGACAGAGAACAGCAGGGCCCTGGGCAAAAAGGCACTACTGTTAGGTTTACCACTCACTTGACATGTTTTCCAGAAGCCAAGTGGCTCCAAACTGACTTTTGGATTGCCCTGAAGTGCCTCCTTTCCCTGTTCTGACACATATTGAAAAGATTGAGCCCAAATGGGAATGGAAGCACAGTCAGAGTGGCTGGCGCAAAATTCTATATCTTTCCTTCTGAAGAAATCCTTGCCTTTCTCTCCAAACAATGGGAAGTATTTTTAGAATTACATTTCATTCAACAATGTCAAGGGGTCTTATTCTAGCTAGAGGTCCGTGACTAGTGGTGATCCGTACTGGGACATCTGTTGTTCATGATATACTGTATATAAATTACTTGGATGAAAACGTGGATGGGTGGATTAGTAGCTGGTCTCCTTTTCCCAGGGTCAAGATGTTTAAAACCAGAGGTTATGCATTTAAGGCGAGAGAGGAAAACTTCAAAGGAGCTGTGCAGGGCAAGTTTTTTTTCCCCACACAGAGAGTGGTGGGTGCCTGGAATGCGCTGCCAGGGATGGTAGTGGCAGCAGATATGATAGAGGCATTTAAGAGGCGCTGAGATAGCACATTAATATGCAGACAATGGAGGGATATGGATTGTGTGCATACAAAAGGGATTAGGTGTCATTAGCTTAATTAGTTTGGCATAACATCGTGGGCCAAAGGGCCTGTTCCTATCTTGTTCTATGTTTCAACAGCCACTCTCCTGGCTGCTCACACTGGCATGTATGATGGTGAGAATGGAGAAAATTGCAGGAAAATTACACAACTCCTTTACCACAGATAGTCCCCTTTTCACTTATGTTTGTTTGACAAAATCCCTAAATACCATGGCTTAAACTCCACACACATCCTGGAAGCATATTTGCAATATTTTCCTATGTTCAGATTAGAAAAAAATTGGTAATGGAGTGGAAAATAAAGAAGGCTTGGAGCATTAACGCTCTGATTTTGTGTTTCTGTACAAGCCAACTCACACTGATCTGATTTGCGGGCACGCTGTGCCAAACTTCGAACACTCATTCATTCACTGAAGCTCGCTTGTGTATGGAAAGTGCTGACAAGAGTTTGGCCTGTAAACATAATGGGCTGCCCGATCCACATTCTGGCCAGACCAGTGATATTTAAAGACATATTGCTCACTCTCAAAGTGTAAATACTATTTTTATTTCACTCAGTTGATTTTCACTTATCTAGCGCACTCGTGACCTCAGGACATCCCAAAGGACTTTACGGCCCTCTAAGTATTTTTTGAAGTGTATTCACTGTTACAATGTATGGAATATCTCAGTTAACAGTACCCTCACCAGAAGAACGAAAGTAGTCCTAGAAGGTGGCTCACCACCGTCCTCCCAAGTGCAGTTAAGGATGGGCAATAAATGCTGGCCCTGCTAGTGGTGTCCACATCCCACTAATGTAAAGAAACAGATGCGATAGCCAGCTGTCAGCAATAATAAAATGATGATGACCTCAAATATGTTTTTTCAGTGATATTGATCCAGGGATAAAACACTGGCCAGGATGGTTGGAGATCTCTGAAATGCATGGAAACTTTTATGTCTACCTGTGGGTGTAGATGTAAAGCTTGAAATGTTATGTCCTTCCAGCTTCAATAATCTGATGACACAATCTGTTGCTCAGAACAACCATGATCCCATTATTGGACCTGTTGAATGGCTGCCTCAGCAACAACCTTCATGAAGACGGCTTTGAGAGAATATTTACAGAGAACTGGGCTGACAGGAGGCTTAGTAATTACAGGACATGTATCGAAAGTAATTCACAAATGAACTTTGGACATGTGGATGATTTTTTTTATTATGCAGTGAGTTAGGAGGATTTGGAATAAACTCCTTTGTATGTAATGCAGGGACAGATTCAACAGCAATTTTCAGAAGGAAATTGGATAAATATTTGCAAATGAAGCATTCTATGATTCTACACACTGGGACTCCTGTTGAGCAAGATGTAGCAACTGTAGTTATTCAGGGACGGATGGTGCAGGTTAAACTGACTGCATGAATTTACTTCAATAATAGAGGAGCTTGAGGAAGGTGCACTGAGTGAAACAACTGAGGATCAACAAGCAGAGAAAGCAGAAGGTTCAACACCTTTCTGAGCATTGCACATCCATGCCATGTTTCTATTGGATGTGCAAGAAACCCATAACCCTAGGCACATTTCCAGGGTTGATGCACGAGCATAATATTAAGCTGCTGTTCACTTGGAATCTGAAAATAAACTCTTTTAAAAATAAGAAATAACTTAAAATCTGTTAATTTCAATTGTTCAAGCAACTGATTATTAATAAGCATACTCCAGGATACATGGGAAATGTACTTCAGAAAAATCAAATCTTTCCCTATCGTTATTTGACATTAGACACTGTCCTGGACTACACTGGCCACCTTAAAATTAGTAGTAATGATTTTTATTCATTTTCCGTGATGTGGTGGCACTGGTAAGGCGAGCACTTATAATCCATCCCCAACTCTCCTCGAGAAGGTGTTGGTGAGCTGCTTTCCTTAACAGTTGCAGTCCTTCTGATGAAGATATTCCCAAAGTGCCAATGGGGAAGGAGCTCCAGCGTTTAGACTCAGCGGTGATGAAGGGATGGAGGGGAATCTGCAGATGGTGGTGTTGCCATGCACCCGCTGTCCTTGTCCTTCAGGGTAGTCACTGGTCTGGGAGATGCTGCTGGAGCAGCCCAGTTGAATAACTGTAGTGCACTTTGTTGATGGCACACACTGCAGCTGAAATGCACAGGTGGACAAAATGGACATTTAGGATCGGCAACAGGGTACCAATCATGCGGTTTCTATCAAGCTTTTGACTATTGGTGGATCTGCACTCAGCCAGACAAGTGGAGCGTAGTGCATCAACCAATGACTGTGGTGGGATCCCTCTTGTTGGAGATGGTCATTGACTCGCACTTCACTGGCACAAATGTTACTTGCCTCTTATCAGTCCATGCCTGAATGTTGTCTCGGTCTTGCTGCACAGGCTTCTTCATTTGTTGATGAGTTGCAAATAGAATTGAACATTATATAATCATCAGTGATCATCCCCACTTCTGATCTTAAAATAAGGTCATTGATGAAGGAGCTGATTGGGGCTGGGCCTAGAAAACTTGCCTGAGGAACTCCTGCAGTGATGTCCTGGAGCTGAGATGATTGATATGCAACAACAACTATCTTCCTCTGTGCACCGTATGACTCCAGCCATTGGAATGTTTCCCCTTGATGCCCATTGATTTCAGTTTTACCACAGTATCTTGACGCCACATTCGATCAAATCATTCCTTGAAATCAATAATCAGTCAATCTCACCTAAACACTAGAGTTCAACACTTTGGTTCCTGTTTGGACTAAGACTATGATGAGGTCAGAGGTACGTCCTGGGAAAATTCACTGGGCATCAGTGGGCAGGCAATTAGAAACTAAGTACTACCTAACAGCATGGTTCATGATACCTCTACCAACATTTTGTTGATGATTAAGAGACTGATTGGATTGTATTTAGCAGAATTGGATTTGACCTGCTTTTTTTGAAAAGGACATTCCTGGGCAGTTTTCCACATTGTCTGGTACATGTAACCATTGTAAGTGTACCAGAAGAGGTTGGCTAAAGGCCCAGCTATGTCTGTAGTGCATGTCTCCAGTACTACAAAGCCCTTGCTGTATGTCGTGGTCAGATGCTGTATCCAGCCATTAGTCAGCAAGGAAACATCTCTTTAGTGGTGATTAACTGCTAAGTAAATGGAAACAACATTCACCATAATGAATAACTCTGCTCCAAGCCAGCTCCACTTGATTCAAGTCTCAGGACCTTGGGTGTGGCACAGATAGCAGAAAGCAAACATGTAGGAGCAGTGAGATGCAAAACAGTGAACATCACCAGATGTTTGGGAACACTGGCGTACAACAGATTCTATTTCTAAACATTTGTTATTGAGAGAGATATACAGTGGCATGCAAAAATTTCTGTTACTGTGAATAGCTAACCATGTAAAAGATGACCTGATTTCCAAAAGGCATAAAGTTAAAGGTGACACATTTCTTTAATATTTTAAGCAAGATTACTTTTTTACTTCCATTTTTTACAGTTTCAAAATAACAAAAAAGGAAAAGGGCCTGAAGCAAAAGTTCGGGCACCCTGCATGGTCAGTACTTAGTAACACCCCCTTTGGCAAGTATCATAGCTTGTAAACACTTTCTGCAGCCAGCTAAGAGTCTTTCAATTCTTGTTTGGGGGATTTTCACCCATTCTTCCTTGCAAAAGGCTTTTAGTTCTGTGAGATTCTTGGGCCGACTTTGAGGTCTATCCACAGATTTTCGATGATGTTTAGGTCAGGGGACTGTGAAGGCCATGGTAAAACCTTCAGTTTGTCCCTCTTGAGGTAGTCTATTGTGGATTTTGAGGTGTGTTTAGGATCATTATCCTGTTGTAGAAGCCATCCTCTTTTCATCTTCAGCTTTTTTTTTTACAGACGGTGTGATGTTTGCTTCCAGAATTTGCTGGTATTTAATTGAATTCATTCCTCCCTCTACCAGTGAAATGTTCCCCGTGCCACTGGCTGCAACACAAGCCCAAAGCATGATCGATCCACCCCCGTGCTTAACAGTTGGAGAGGTGTTCTTTTCATGAAATTCTGCACCCTTTTTTCTCCAAACATACCTTTGCTCATTGCAGCCAAAATGTTCTATTTTAACTTCAGTCCACAGGACTTGTTCCAAAATGCATCAGGCTTGTTTAGATGTTCCTTTGCAAACTTCTGATGCTGAATTTTGTAGTGAGGACACAGGAAAGGTTTTCTTCTGATGACTCTTCCATGAAGGTCATATTTGTGCAGGTGTCGCTGCACAGTAGAACAGTGCACCACCACTCCAGAGTCTGCTAAATCTTCCTGAAAGTCTTTTGCAGCCAAACAGGGATTTTGATTTGCCTTTCTAGCAATCCTACGAGCAGTTCTCTCGGAAAGTTTTCTTGGTCTTCCAGACCTCAACTTGACCTCCACCGTTCCTGTTAACTGCCATTTCTTAATTACATTACGAACTGAGGAAACTGCTACCTGAAAACACTTTGCTATCTTCTTATAGCCTTCTCCTGCTTTGCGGGCATCATTTATTTTAATTTTCAGAGTGCTAGGCAGCTGCTTAGGGGAGCTCATAGCTGCTGATTGTTGGTACAAGGTTTGAGGAGTCAGGGTATTTATGAAGCTTTGAAATTTGCATCACCTGGCCTTTCCTAACGATGACTGTGAACAAGCCATAGCCCTAACAAGCTAATAAAGGTCTGAGACCTTCGTAAAGTTATCTGAGAGCTCAAATCTCTTGGGGTGCCCAAACTTTTGCATGGTGCTCCTTTCCTTTTTTTCCCACTCTAAAATTGTACAAAACAAAAATAATACACTGATCTTGCTTAAAATGTTGAAAAGTATGTTTCATCTTTAAATTTTTTAAAGTTTTTTAAATTTAAATTTTTAAAAAAATTTTATTTACAGCGTGGTAACAGGCCCTTCCGGCCCGACGAGTCTGCGCCGCCCATTTTAAACCCAAATTAACCTACCCGTACGTCTTTGTAATGTGGGAGGAAACTGGAGCACCCGGAGGAAACCCACGCGGACACGGGAGAACGTACAAACTCCTTACAGACAGCGACGGGAATCAAACCCCGATCGCTGGCGCTATAATAGTGTCGCGCTAACCACTACGCTACTGTGCCGCCCTGGGAGGAAACCGGAGCACCTGGAGGAAACCCACGCAGACACGCGGGTTTAACTTTATGACTTTTGGAGATCAGTTCATCTTCTACTCACTTAACTATTCACAGTAACAGAAATTTTGACCGGGGTGCCCAAACTTTTGCATGCCACTGTATAATAGTCTTGGAGCATTAGGGGAATTGAATAGGTAAGCAGCATCAGATGTGAGGTAAAAAACATTGTTGAATGAACTGTCTACTGTGGTTTTCTGAAGTTTAAAGTTTAAATGTGAATTTATATACATTAAGGCCTTGTTCTTATGGCACATACATTCAATAAGCCTTTGTTCATTGAAAAGCCATTAGTAATTTATGTAAGTCCTACACCAGGGGATACAGGCATAATTCAAACACCGATATCACTAAGATTATTTGTACCCAATATACTCCCCACTGTGAACATATTTTACAATCACAGTCTAACGCCAGACTGAAAGAAACCAGAAGCTTATATTTCTCCTCTTACCCCAATATTTCACACCAGCCCAAACATACTTCAGGCTATAGCATCGTACTTGCTTAGTACCTGGAATCATTTAATTCTATTAAATAATAAAAAAAAGAAATTAAGCTGGCAACACAAATAAAAGACAAAAGGCACAAAAAATTTACAGTTAGCAAATACAAGTTAATGTAATATGAAGACTAAAATCAAGCAAAATACAAATTGCTGGAGGAACTTTATGGCCAGAGTAGCTTGAGCAAAGGAATTGTCTTTGTTAGTTTTTCTCTCCAGATTTCAGCATCTGTGTCTCCATAAAGACCAAAATGCCCACTTAAGATGGGTTAAAATGGATTAAAGTCAATTGTTCTTTTAATAAAGGTGCATTGTCAAGACAAACAAATGTGCTTAAGCAGCTTTTCAGCGCCATCTAATGCTGTAAGGTAGTACACTCATTTAGCCATGAACTGCTGCAGACTCTTGAAACACGAACAGCATTGAACAGCTTATTATAGTAAGCATATGTGCATCTTTATAACATTAAGCAGATGTTTGCAAGAGGCTATATTAGGTCAGCTGATTAATAAACAGATAGAAATCTGAGATTACGAAGTATTTGCTTTCTTCTGCAGAGCCTGCACTAGAAAATCAGAAACAGACAGCCTCTCTGCTCGCTAGTAACCTTGAGCATATCTTAAATTATTTAATATTTGAATTAGTAGAAGAAAATTGAGACAAGAAATGACAGGAATTGGAATTGTAAAGCATGATACAGAATATGAATGCATCAACCACCTAGTAAGACCTTTAGAAGGTGAACAGAAGCTATAGACTGGTGTTCAGTCTGAAAGCAATGTGGCAAGAAATACAGGGTGACACGGTAGCTTTGGGGTAGCACAGTGGGTTAGCTGTTGGAGCCACTGCCTCACAGATCCAGAGACCCAGGTTCAAAGCTGATCTCTGGTGCTACCTGTTTGGAATTTGCACATTCTCCCTGTGACCACGTGGGTTTTTGGTGCACCATTTCGTCCCGCATCCCCAAGCTGTATGTGCGGGTTGCTGGGTTAATTGGCCAGTATAAATTATTCCTATTGTGTTGGTGAGTGGTAGAATCTTGGAGGGGGGGGGGGGGAGTGGGTGGAATTGATAGGAACGCAGGGAGAAAATAGGATTCGCGCAGGATAAGTGTAAATGAATACCTGATGGTTGGTGTGGTCTCATCAGGCTTAAGGGTCTGTTTCCAGGTCGAATGTGTTTATCACCTCAATCCACCCCACAAGTAAAATTGCTGTATGTCCCATCAACTTGATTCTTTATTTTCAAATCATTTTTTACAAATGTATTTTACTCTTTTTCAGATAACCTTCATTATTTAGCAGTGGATATGTTGGATGGCTCTCCCCTGAAGCCCATCAGCCATACATGCAGGGCTACAACATGAGGTGATTCAATTATATATTATCTAATTCTATTATGTCAGTTCATATTGCTCCTTTGTGCTCTTATCAGGACAGGTAATATGTAACCCCCTAAAACAATTTGATAACACTGGACAATATGAAGGCAAATGTATTTAAGTATGACTTAAGGGTATGCAATCCCCAAATTAAAATTGATAGGGACTGAGCAAGCCACAAACCTGCAATGGAAATATACTATCCCTGTTGTGATTTGATATGTAAACTCGTATTAGGATTTATTGAACCTGAATGCATCTCCATACATTTACAATACAGCATTGAAAGATCATTCAGATATTGTGAAATTCATTTATAGAACTATTCTGCATTAGGACTTACATAAATTACTAATGGGGTTTTAATGAACAAAGGCTTATTGAATTAATATGTCATAAGAACAAAGAAAATAGCATCAGAGGTAGATTAGTTGGTCCTTAGAGCCTGTTCCACCATTCTTCATTGTTATGGCAGATATTTCACCACAACGTCATTTTCCTGCTCTATCCCCTCCTCTTACTATCCAGAAATTATTGGTCTCTGTTTTGAATGAACTCTCCAGCCTTCCTGGGTTGAGAATTCCAAAGATTCAATGCTCTTTGTGTGAAGAAATATCTCCTCATCTTTGTCCTAAATGGCCAGCCCATTATTCTGAGACTCTAACTCCTCACTCCAGATTCCTAAGCCAGGGGAAACATTCTAGTTGCATCCGATCAGTTGAATCTTGTAAGAATTTTCAATGAGACTTTCTTTAAGCTCTCCAGAATCAAGATCTTGTCTCCTCAATATCTCCACGTATGCCAGACCTCTACAGGAGATTCACTGCAACCAGTCTAGTGAATCTTCGCTGCACTCCCTTTGCATCCTTCTTCAGGTAGAGATACCAAAACTGTACAAATAGTCCAGGTGCAGTCTCACCAAGGCCCGATACAAATGCATTAAGACATCTGTACTCCTGCATTCAAATCATCTTGTAATAAAGGGCATTATACCATTTGTCTTCATAATGGCTTTCTGTAGTTTTCAGTGACTTATGTACAAGAACGCCTATGTGATCAGCATTACCTAATCTCTCACCATTTGAAATACTCTGCTTTTCTATTTTGCGCACCGAAGTGTATAACTTTACTAAAATGAATCGATCCTTTAATGGACAGTTTCCTGTAATAAACAAATATGTTTTTAAATAGCTTATTTAAGACATAAGCCATATAATCAGTACACATTCAGTTGCAACATTCTGGCATTTGTTAATACTTTTCTTTTGATTCATTGAAATAGAAACCAATAATTAGAGATCTTTACAAATACTTTCAAAGCAGCAAGTGATTGTGAAAAAAAAAACAACAGCAGATAAATAATGATGTTATGGTGAAAATATTGAATCAAAGGCAATGCAGTTCCCTTGCATTACAGAATTACAAGAGACCTCCACAAAAGAATATTTTATCATAAATTACCATTTATAAGAAAAAGGTTTCATACAGTTAACCTTTCTTATTTGCACTGATTGAATAGAAATTAATGTAAATGTGGCTGTTAGCTTGTTACTCACTTATCTCTCCAATAATGGTAACCATGGTGACCTATAACGTCTTCTACAGCCGCCAGAATATGGTCAAAAGCCTTTGAAAGTAAGAAATAAAAAGCAGCATCAGATTTCCAAGCATGGGTTTGCTGCCAGGAATAAGTGGCCACAAATCAAGGTGGGTCTTTTACGACTGACCAAAGATGGAGAAATACTGTAAGAGCAGTGTCCAACTGCTAAACTCAGAAGCAAGCTTTAACTGTACACAATCCCGTTAATAATGTTGACACACTAAATATAAACAAATAAACATATGTGAAGCATGTTCCCATAATGATAGAGACTCTGTTCAACACTTGATGTGATTAACTACTGTGACACAATTTATCTGAGATTAGTCACTGCACAGGTGTCCAGGACTGAACTGCTATTACAACATCAGTATAATCAGAACTATAGTACTCAGATCTCTGCCATTAAGTTAAGCTAGATGTGGATCACCCCTGAGAGGAATGTAACTGATTGTCAATTAAAAGTTCCATCTTACTGCAGGCCTTGGACTCCTCTTTGGCTAGGTTTGGGAAAGAATGGTCCTGTGGCCTCAAAGCCACTGCTATCACCTCCCTGCATTGTCATGAGACATGCCTTGTGTGGTGATAGTCAGGAAAGTAACCTTTATTGGCTTAACTTCGGCAAGAGGTAGGGAATATGATCCTGCAAGCAGCTTTAAAAACAGAAACCGATTAATGGGCAACTTTTATTTACAGCGATGTAGCAAAAGCAGCAGAGGATGTCAGCAACTGGAAGAATTTTTTGACACATCTAAGGAGGTGATGATGGCTGAAACAATATCCAGAGGTAATCACCTAATGGCTTCAAAATCAAGAAGCCACATACAAAATTGGTGCAAGGAGCTTGGAGGTGGTCAATGCAGACTCTACCACCTCAGGAGGTGGCACATACTCCAGGAAGATTGACCATTGAGGTAGCCAAGGAGAGTCATATTTCTTGAACCAATAGACAACTTTTATCACTCACACAGTCACTTATCTATTATAATTTTTCATTTTAGTATCTGGATGGCAGGGAGATCCATTTCTCCAAGGAATAAGAACAACCTCTGGAAACTCTTAAGCACCCTATTCACTCAACAACTTTCTCACTCACTCACTTTGCAATCCACAGGTCCTTCTGCTGCTCACAGATCTGAAACGTTAACCCAATCTTTCTCTTCCTGTGGTTGTGGAGTGACCTGCTGACCTTTTTCAGCATTTAAAAATTTTATTTTAGGTTTACAGCAACTACATTATTTTGTTTTCTATTCTTTTATTTCCATAACCTTGGGACTTCTTGTTTTGAATAACTCTTAACTCCTTTCAAAGATTCTCAGTTTTTATTCACAACTTAGCCCTTTGATGCTGGTGATCAGTCTTATAGTTCACTTAATTGATCACAATATCTTATAGATCTGACAATTTGCTATATTAAAACTGCAATTATTCAATTTAACAAAACACAGTAAGATCTTTCAAATGGGTGCTCTCAAGTCTGTATTTTAATAGCCATGACATGCGTTAGGACCATTACTAATATAGGTCAGGAAAATGTACAATGGATTTTTCACCTGGATGAGTGATCTTGTTTGTTCCTTGTGAAACATGCAAAGCAAACTGGGGCCACTTAAGCAGATCCCCATTAAAGAAACTCCTGATGTGCCCTCATATATGCTTTGGTTGGTAGGTTGTGAGCCCGTGTCTGTAGGACTTACAATAGTGGGGGTATCGAGGTCAACGTTGAGCAAGTACGTAAGAAAAAAAAGAGGTTAATTTTAAACCAATGGATAACAAATTGAATTAACACCAATGGACCAGGTCTGAGTACCTACACGTTCATGTAACTCTTCATTCAATGTTGGCTTGTGATGATCACGACGCTTTACCTTCAGCCACTTAATAAGAGGTTTGATTGTCAATCCCTGAAAATAGAGATGTGTTAGAACAGAAGTGATTGGTTTATACACAGAAGTGATAAAAATAATTAAGCAGAGGGGGGCGTGGTTAGGTGACATTGTTCCTGGAAGTCTCAGTGACTCGGTAGCCCATTGGATACCCACTGTTGACTTCTGATTTCTCAGTGTCCATGTTGTTTAACACCCAAATCAAACTGGCCCTCTACTTTTTAATGGTCAGTTATTGAATGTCAATGATCAATCTACAAAAGTATATTATTTATACATTTGTTTGTTGCTATTTTATGTAAATGACAAGTTCTCTGCAATTTAACTGCAAAATTAGGTAACTCATCAGGGACAAATTTGGATGTGATGATGTGTATTTATTTAACTCAATATGAACAACAGCCACTGATTTGAGGAGGAGTATATTTTACTCAAAGGGGTATAATTTTAAGGTGATTGGAGGAAGGTATAAGGGGGATGTCAGAGGTAAGTATTTTTACACAGACTGTGGTGGGTGCGTGGAACGCACTGCCAGCAGAGATTGTGGGGGCAGACACATTAGGGACATTTAAGAGACTCTTAGATAGCCAGCTGAATGGGAGGGAAGGTTTCACATGTGGGAGGGAAGGGTTAGATAGATAAAATAGATAGATAGATGGATAAAATGTTGGCACAACATTGTGGGCCGAAGGGTCTGTAATGTGCTGTAGTGTTCTATGTTCTACGTTCTATATGTCTCATATTTGTAGTAGTGAAGGATGATCCTTTCTTCATCTCTGAATAGTGAAGTAACATGCTTGAGTATGAAGCAAGTTCCACAAAATCCAAATAAAGTACAAAATGAACTACTGTGGTCCAAACACTTAGATCCTTTTTCAGAAACACCTTATTTGCACAGCAAATCCTTGTTCGATATCCATACCTGATTCTAATTGTGTGGCTGAAAATTCCAGAATAACACACCATAAGCATTCCATTAACATCAGATCTCAAGGAACCAATTAATGCTTAGACACAATGCATGTGCTGCTAAACAGCATCCTGCTGCTAAAAATATTTTTAAAAACTGCAGATGTTGGATGTCTGAAGGGTCAGAAGATCTTCAAGGTGAAATGTTAACTCTGTTTCTCTTTGCACAGATACCTGCATTTTCAGTTTTTATTTTAGCACCCACTGTTGTTGGGTTTTAAATGTAACTGGAGGGAAGCCAGGTCTGACTGCTCTTTACTAGCATTACAAGTTTAGAGACACTTAATTGAATCCTTTTAATAATAAACATCATTTAAAAAATTAAAACTGTTTTGGCTTAGGAAAAACAACTTAAGTCAGGGAGCAGTAAGATGCCATGTGAGCAAGCTGAGTCAATATGTTTGCTTTTCGGGGGATGTTGTGAAATACACGATGAAGAAAGGAGATGAAGGAAATGCTGATGGGAAGCGAAAACGTGAGGTGGAGAGGAAGCTTGTTTGCAGCATAAACAAAGGAAATGACCTGTTGAGCTTAATAACCTATTTCTGTACTCCAAGTTTTGCAGATGTAGCTCCAGAGTTGGTATAAAGCCCAATGATGTGAAATAACTTCCTAGGCTGAATACATGCCCACTATGGAATTTCAATCTGAAACCACATGTATTATGCCCATTTTATTCTGCTACAAAGCCAAAACCATCCCACGATAACACAAAATGTGTAACTTTTCTATTATATTCTATCTGAACTGCTCCATCTCTTTAATGAACGACAGGGGTATTAGAGAAAATAATGGTCGGTTTTCCAAAAAAAAACTGGATAACGAAATTAAATAACATGCAAATCAAAAATAAATGAATGTTTCAATTTACCCAATGGCATAATTAAGTAAATGATGCAAAGAAGTCAGGGAGGTCACCAGCTTGATTACTAGTAGATGCTGAGTTAACTGCTTTCACCTAGAAATGCAATAGGGGCTTTACAATTAAACTCAGAATCTAAAGGCAATGAATGTGAGGGCTAGTAAAGTGACAAACAAAGACCAAGTAAGTTATCAGATCACTTTTCTTAACTAGAGATCCTTATAGAAAACTATACAAATGGACATGATGAGGATTCCTACAGGCTGGATGTGGGCTGTGAATGAATGAATGAACAGTTATTGTTTACTGCTCAAATACTTCATCAGATGACCACATTAATAGGGTGGAATTTCAGTGCCCAGAGAGGTCAGTGCAGGAAGAGAGGAGAACAGGTTCAGAATCTCCCTTGTATTCCATATCCCTTGTTTTCCACGTGACAAGCAGAGAACAGCTATTTTAGTTTCAACTGAATCATCCTGATGACTCATTCATGCATCTGCAACGTGACAGGTCCTGGAATATACAGTAGACACCTGACTGCTATACACTGCTACCTGCTAGAATGAAGCTGATACAAGTGGTGATTGAATGGTTTTAATACACAGTACAAGCT
Organism: Pristis pectinata; assembly: GCF_009764475.1. Classification (NCBI taxonomy): domain Eukaryota; kingdom Metazoa; phylum Chordata; class Chondrichthyes; order Rhinopristiformes; family Pristidae; genus Pristis; species Pristis pectinata. Next base: position 39,447,582 of record NC_067417.1, read on the forward strand.
TCACATTTAACAACAGTCAATCTTGTACATGGTAGCAGGACAATAAACACACAAACAGATGCCTGTTTATCTGTCCTCTCCATCATCTAATTCATGCATTTAATTGTAGAATCTAACAGACCTGTTTTTAGTTTGTTCACCAAGAACAAAGACTAATAATTTTTGGAATATTTAACTTGAAATTTGTGTTCAGTAATGATTATTATTAATGACACAAATGGCAGAAGCCAAGAACACATCAGATATATTCAATACTTTCTGCATCATTGCATTGAGCTTATGTTATGTGTGTCTTTGATGTTTGACATGACTCTCTGGTAAATAAATATGTTGATTGCTCCAAGGCAATGAAATCAAAAGCCCAATTGCAGTGAAGTGTCTCCTCCCCAAACAGCCAAAGAAACTATATTGAGCATACCCATCTAGCACCAAGACCACAGCTCCATCTATCTCATGTTGGTAATGCCACTGTGCCCTTCAACCTTATCTAGTCCCCATGCTATTCAAGTTGTCCTCATCCCCAGGCAATTTCTGTCCCATCCGTTACCCTGCCTCCTACTTCCATTGTCCAAGTCACTCTCTGTTCCAGAGAGGTGCTTTCCAGTCTCCTCTCTCATAGTGTTCATAGACTTATTCACCTCTGTTGAGGTACATTTCATTCCCTCAGTGTAGAGATTTCCCACACGCCACAAGCTTAGCCTTATATTCAGCCTGAAATGCACCTTAGATCCTGTCCCTTTGTGTCGTGGTTCTGATTAACACTATTTGTTTCTACATTTGCATAATCTTAAATCTGTGTTAGGCCTTACCTCCTTGGGTTTGCCTTACAAACTTCCAATTGAGTTTCTGCTATCACATTCTTGCAATGTGTCAGCATTTCCCCACTATAAATTCTGAGCATGTTTAATATAAATTTTGCCCTTGGCAATCTGTTACATTTCCTGTACAACTGCACATAACTCTGCTAAAATTTTCTTTTAGGAATGTTTTAGTTCAGCTGCTGTCTTGATTTTTTTTCCTGCAACTTTAGATCAGATTAGATGTTTATAAAACTAAAATGTTAGTACAGATTTAAAATCTGTCTTTGGCTGAGAATTTTAAACAATTTACAGACAGAATCAGTACACTGTGAATGCTGAAAATCTGAAATACAACATGTAGATTCTGGAAAAAAATCAACAGGCCTGGCATGGTCTGTGAAAGGGGAAACAGCTAATGTGTCATATTATAGAACATAAAATGTGGAACAGTGCAGCATGGGAACAGATCCTCCAGCTCATGATGTACGTGCTGACCATAATCCCATCTGCCCGCACATGGTCTATATTCGCCATTCCCTGCCTGCTCATGTACCTCTCTAAGTTCCTCATAAACGTTGCCATCATGTCCGCTTCCACCAGCTCCCCAGCAGCATGTTTCAGGCACCTACCACTTTCTGTGTAAAATAAAAACATACCTCGTAAATCTCCTTTAAACTTTCCCCCTCTCACCTTAAAGCTATTCCTTCTGGTACTGGAAAAAAGGGCTCTGACCATCTACTCTATCTATACCTCTCATAATTTTATATATTTCTATCAGGTTGCCTCTCAGCCTCCTGTGCCCCAGAGAAAACAAACCACATTTGACCAAACTCTCCTAAAAGTTAATATTCTCTGATCCAAGCAACATCCTGGTGAACCTCTTCTGCAACCCCTTCAAAGTCTCAGATTCTTAGCTTTTCTTTTTAATTCCACCCCTCCCCACCCCGACTGATGAAAGCAAACATGCAACATGCCCTCTTTACCACCTCTATCCTTGTGTTGCCACTGACAGGGAGCTTTGGGCATGCACTCCAAGATCCCTCTGTGCACCAGTGCTCCTACAGGTCCTGCCATGTACTGCATACTTTCCTCTTACATTTGACTCCTAAAATGCAACACTTCGCACTTGTCCAGATTAAACTCCACCTACAATTTCTCTGCCTACATTTCCAACTGGTCTATATCCTGCTGCATCCTTTGACAACCTTCCTCACTATCCAAAATTCTGCCAATTTTTGTGTCATCTGCAAACTTACTAATCAGCCCACCTACATTTTAATCCAAGTCATAGAACATAGAACAGTACAGCACTCGGCCCACGATGTTGTGCTGATCTTGATGCCAATTTATACTAAATGTCCTCTTCCTATGTATCATCCCTATCCCTCCATTCCCTTCATACTCATGTGTCTATCTAAAAGCCTCTTAAACTCCACCAAACTGCCTGCTTCCACTACTATCCCTGGTAACCCACTCCAGACACCTACCACTCTCTGCATGAAAAACTTGCCCCTCACATTGCCTTTAAACTTCCTCCCTCTAACTTTAAAAGCATGTCCTCTGGTGTTTGACATTTCTACCCTGGGGAGAATATTCTAACTGTTTACCCAATATATGCCTCTCATAATATTAAAAATCTTTATCAGATCTCCCCTCCGCCTCCAATGGTCTACGGAGAACAACCCAAGTTTGTCCAACCTGTCCTTATAGGTAATACCCTCTAATCCAGGCAGCATCCTGGTAAGCCTCTTCTGCACCCTTTCCACAGTTCTACATCCTTCCTATAATGGGGCTACCAGAACTGCACACAATACTCTGTGCTCTGACTAAAGTTTTACATAGCTGCAGCATGACTTCCTTACTCTTATACTCAACACCCCTACTAATGAAGGCAAGCATGCCATGCGCCTTCATTACCACTTTATCCACTTGCGTAGTCACTTTCAGTGGACTACAGACCTGGACCCCAAGATCCCTCTATACCTCAATGTTATTAAGGGGCAAACCATTAACGATATACTTTCTCCTTTCATTTGACCTCTCAAAGTGCAGCACCTCACACTTGCCCAGATTAAACTCCATCTGACACTTCTCTGCCTGTATCTATAAATGATCTATATCTCACTGTATTCTTTGATAGTCCCTTACACTGCCCACAAGTCCACCAATCTTGGTGTCATCCGCAAACTTGCTAATCCACCCATCTGCACTTTCATCCAAGTCATTGATGTATATCACAAACAACAGAGGTCCCAGCACCGATCCTTGCGGAGCACAACTGGTCACGGACCTCCAGCCAGAATAACGGCTTTCCATCCCTACTCTCTGTCTTCTATGGGTAAGCCATTTCCGAATTCAAACTTGCAATTCACCCTGGATTCCCATACATCTTTATCTTCTGGATCAACCTACCATGAGGGACCTTATCAAGTCATTTATATACATCACAAACAACAGAGGTCTTAGCACCAATCCTTGCAGAATACACTGGTCACAGACCTCCAGTCAGAATAACACCCCTCCACCCTCTGTCTTCTATGGCCAAGCCAATTTTGAATTCAATCCCCCAAATCACCATGGATTACATGTGCCTTCTGGATCAGTCTATCATGAGAGATCTTGTTGAATGCTTTACAGAAGTCCATATAGACAACATCCACTGCCCTTCCCTCACCAATCATCTTTGTCACTTCCTCAAAAACTCAATCAAATTCGCAAGACATTACCTCCCCTGCACAAAGCCACACTGAATATCCTTAATAAGTCCATGCTTTCTAAATGCGATCAAATCCTATACCTCTTCCCTAATAATGTCCCTGCCACTGATACAAGGCTAAATTTACTAGTTTGTCTCCTCTGCTTAAACAGAGGAACAAAATTAGTTATTCTTCAGTCCTCTGGGACCTCACCTGTGGCTAAAGAGGATACAGAGATCTCTGTTAAGACCCTAGTAATCTCCTCTCTTACCTCCCTCAGTAACCTGGGATAGATCCCATCAGGCCTTGGGGACTTATCCACCTTAATGCCTTTCAAGAGACCCAACACCTCCTCCTTTTTGATATCAACATGGCCTAGAGTATCAACATGCTCCTCCCTGCTCTCACTATCCTCCATGTTCTTCTCCATGGTGAATACCGATGCAAAGTACTCATTTAGTACCTTGCCCACTTCCTCTGGCTCCAGGCATAAGTTCCCTCTTTTATCCCTCAATATTCCTATCCGTTTTCTAGCTTCCCTTGTGTTTTTAATGTCTATATAAAATGCCTTGTGATTTTCCTTAATCCAACTCACCAAGGGCATTTCATAGCCCCTTTTAGCCCCCCTGATTCCCTGTTTAAATTCTTTCCTGCTTCCTTTATTTTCAAGGGCCTGGTCCAATTTCAGCTTTGTTAACCTACATATGCTTCCTTTTTCATGAAGAACACATCTGTACCCAACTTCTTAGGATCTTATAAATTCAGCATGTCCCCTCACACTGTTACCAACTTTTATAGATGCACCATAGAAAGGATCGTATCCAGGTGCATCATTGTTTGGTATGGCAACTGCTCTGCCCAACACCACACAAAATTGCAGAGAGTTGTTAATGCAGCCCAGTCCATCACACAAACCAACCTCCCCTCCAGTAACTCTGTCTACACTTCCCGCTGCCTCAGGAAAGCAGCTAACAATCAAGGACCCCTTCCACCCTGGTTATTCTCTCTTCTCCCCTCTCCCGTTGAGCAGAATATACAAAAGCCTGAGAGCACAAACCACCAGACTCAAGGACAGCTCCTATCCAACTGTTATCAGACACTTGAACAGCTAAATATGAACTCTTGTACTCTTGATCTCACAGTCTACCTCGTCATAGCCCTTGCACCTTATTTGTCTACCTGTGCTGCACTCTCTCTGTAACTGTAACACAATATTCTGCATTCTGTTTTTTTCCCTTTTGTACTACCTCAATGTACTTACATATGGAATTATCTGTCTGGATGGCATGCAGACAAAAGCTTTTCACTGTATCTTGATACGTGTGCCAATAATAAACCAATTATCAACCTACCTTGTTGTGGCCCTTGCACTTTATTTGTCTACCTGCGCTGCACTTCGTCCCTAACTGCAAAACTACATTCTGCATTCTGTTTTCTTTTTACTGCCTTGATGTAGTTATAGATGGCACGATCTGTCTGGATCTATAATTCTATGTCGCTTGTTGCCAAACTGATATTTTCCAGGAGCTACATATTCACGTGCATACACACGACTACCAGAGTTAAGACTGTTCACAGCCATAATTTATTCCTCTAGTTTTAAGAGCTTGTTACTTCAGCCATATTTTAATAAGAGTATAGAGACTCCGGAGAAGGGGAACAATAGGCTCTATTACACCGGTGTTCCACTCAGCCATACCTGACAGTGCTGATTCACTATTGTGCTCTACAGCACTCACAGGTACCTACCGCCTTTAAAAGTGATATCTGCTCGAGCTGTGTGCTGCTATGACAGGAACCTGTCACAAGCACCTTGCCTTCACTGGAACCCTCATAGCACAGAATTGCCCAGAGCTCAGTGTGGAGAGGCTGCCTGTGTTCTGGGCGGACCACAATGAGTGGTGTGGCAGCTGAGCCCACCCATCACCAGCCCTCACAGACAGCCTCTCCACACCGAGCCGTGGGCTCCATTTGTTGACAGACCACCTGATTCCTACATTCTCTCTCATCACTGGCTCTTGGAGCCTATGGAAGATGCTGTCTGTCCCTCTCACTGTTTGGCTGCACAGCCCACCCCAGCTCTGAGGTTTCTCTATGGTAACAAGTTCAGTGGTGGACAGCTTCCATCACCTTCACCAGGAGATGATGAGAGAGAAAAACAAAGGACTGCAGATGCTGGAATCTAGATGAAAAACGCTATGATGCTGGAGGAACTCAGCAGGCCAGGCAGCATCCGTGGAGAAAAACAGGCGGTCAACATTTCAGGTCAGGACCCTTCTTCAGGACTGAAGGTAGGAAAAGGGGAAGCCCAATATATAGGAGGGAAAAGCAGAGCAGCGATAGGTGGACAAAAGAGGGGAGGCAGGGTGGGCACAAGGTGGTGATAAGCAGATGCGGGTAAGAGATGGTGATAGGCAGTTGCGGGGGAAGAAGGGAGAGCAGATCCACCAGGGGATGGGTCAAAGGAAAGGAGGAAATAAGGGTAGAAAAAAGAGATATAGGCTAGGAAAGGGAAGAAAGGAAGCAGCATGGTTGGGGGGAGGGGTGTGGGGAAGAGGTGTGGGGATTACTTAAAGTGGGAGACTGTAGGATCCAAGTGGTCTGTCAATACATGGACAGGTGCTGCCTGTCCCCTGCAACGGCTGCAGTCACAGTGCCGGCCAGCATGCAGCACTAAACCTCCATCTCAGTGCTGCGTGGCTGCACCACCCTCCCCAGTCTACCCAAAACTTAGCCCTCGTGGCAGCCTCTCCTCATTGAGCTCTGGGCATTTCATTGCTGCAAAAGCACCAGCGTAGAGCAAGGATTTGTACCAGGTCCCTGCCACAGCACTGCACCGCACTGGCAGGGAAGGGGTTTGAGCCAGGTTTTCCAAGCAGCAGCACTAATCAGTAATGGATCTCTCCACATATACTGTAACTCTACAGTGACCCTTTTTAATGCTGATTCCATTGGAGCTCTTGTGTGAATGCTAAGCAAAGCAACGTTATAGATTGATTGCAGAACTGAACAGATTACGTCTGCAGACAAAGACTGAGCAGGCCAAAGCACTACTGTCTAGAAAAAAAATACTATGATGTGAATTTATAGAAGTCTGCAGATTTATGAAGTTATAGAGGTGATGCTTCCACTTGTTGGGATGGAAACATAGGTATAAAACAGTAACTAATAAATTCAATAGGAGATATCTTTACCTAGAAAGCTGATAGTTTGTGGGTACCACCATAGGAAGTAGTTGAAGCAACTGGCACATATTAAGGAGAATAAGGATAAATACATACAGTGGGGAGCAATAGGGGGACAAATTGATGAGTATCGATGAAGGAAGATGGGAGGAGGCTTCCGTGAACTATAAGATCTAGTTGGACCCATTGCCTGGTTCTGCACCACACAAACCATGCAATACTACTATGTACATATTAATTAGACAAATATAATTTCAAACAAACAATTCTAACTGGAAGTTCAAAGGCAGAATTATAAATGCATAAGACACATGAATTGCATGCTGAATAATTAATGGGGTTTTGGTAATTATTTGGGTGGCATGGTAGCATAGCGACAGCGTGACGCTATTACAGCACCAGTGATCGGGGTTCAATTCCCACCGCTGTCTGTAAGGAGTTTGTACATTCTCTCTGTGTCTGCATGGGTTTCCTTCGGGTGCTCCAGTTTCCCACATTCCAAAGTCGTACGGGTAGATTAACATGGGTTTGAAATGGGCGGCATGGACTCATTGGGCTGGAAGGGCCTGTTACCGTGCTGCATAAATAAAAATAAATATTTCCAACAATCAGTTAAAATTTTAAGAAATAGAGAATTCTTTGATGATCCAATCTGTTTTACTTGTACTTTTAGTGGAATTTAGTTCAGAAGTTAAAGTGCCAACATACTACTGGCCAGGTAACTCTAATAACGAATGAAAAGAAAGTGAGGGCTTTTTCTAGGACAAAAGGAGGTGTAAATTTGAATACAATGATGCATCAAATTGTTATAAGAAACTGAAGGACTGCACCTAGTGTTATTGAACAATATAAAGCAAGTAACCATACACACTTACCTGAACTATCACTGTGAAAAATATAACAGTGATTGTTGTTGCAACAAAATAGTCCTTTGCCTTGACAATCTGACCATTGAGAAGTATGACCAGTGCGAACGCCACGGCACCTCGTAAGCCACCGTACGTCATAACAACTTGGTCAATTCTGTCCAGTGGGACAAGTCGGAAATGATTTACTACCCAGCTCTGCAAGATTACACCTATGGATGTAAAAATTGGTCACAATAAACATTTTCTTCTTAAATAATAATATGAGTCATCCTATGACCAGTTTCAAAATTCTTAATTTCAAGAACAGAAATGCTTCTATTTATAGTGTAGATACTAGCTCTTTATTTAGAAGATTTAAATTGCTGGAATATTTGAGCTATATTCGTCCTGGAACAGATTTAGATTTAGATGATATATTACTACTGACGTAAAGCCAGGCTCAGCTTCTGAAAGACACACACGATCTTGGATACTAATTCAGCACTTTGCCTAAGATTCAAAATTGTCAATGACGGCCAATGCGCACTTTTTAAAGACAAACAAGGCTATGTACAAAGTTATCATTAGTCGCTCCCCTTTGTATTCCAGCCCTCCCCTTTTGAGATAAGTGCCAACATTCCACTTCCCTGTTACTGATTACTATTTGCTATTTTACTGATGACTGCCTTCTGTGATGGTGGGTATAGCAATAGGTTATCTATTTGGCACTTTTGGCTTGGGCGTGCATGATCTTACCCAAGGCAGAGGAAGGGGAAATGGTTGAACAAATTAATCCAGGGCACACTCTCACATCATTCACTGCTGGTTTAGTGGCATTGGTAGCTACCTTCTGTTTAGAAGGCCTAAAGGGGCAGGATGGAGAGAAGAGAGAAAACAAGAGTACTTGCCTATTGCCCTGAAGACAAATGTGAAGAGAAGTGTGAAGAGAACCAAACTCGTGTCCCAGGTCCATTTAGATGTGTCCACAGCAGAGATTCCCAACAGCATGAAGATAATTGTTTCTGAGCTGCTGGCTAACGTCTTCATTGTATATTTTACAGTTGTGCGTGATTTCTGTGAAATGTTAGCTTCCACATACTTTTTGCAACACAGGCCGCAGAACGTGACACTAAATAGGGTATAAAAATTTGCTCAGACATTATTCTTAGACAATGTTTTTAATTTAATCTCTGATTTTCATTCTGAAATAATTCAGTTCAATATAATTCAATTCAGATTCAAGCAATAAGAATATTTTAACTAACTTCCAAATCCAATGATGGCAATAGGTAAGTACGGGGGGGGGGGGGGGAAGGCTAGTGGTCATATCCAACACATTCCTCAATACAATCCTCCCATCAGAGAAACCAACTTTCTTTTGAGTGATTCAGTTTTACACGCAATACAGTACCCTGAACATGATTGCAGCATCAATCACTCTTCTGGTGTGAACAAATAATTCCTGCAATAAATTCTCTATTTATATTTAGATCCCTTGTATCATAGATATGGTTGCATTTGAAATGGATTGGATTAATATTTCCTATTTCACCTAGTATTATATGTAATCTATAAATTCTCCTCTCCTTTGCTTTGTTCGAAATCCAGAGATTTCTCACTTTTCCCCCACCACTTAGTTATCTCACGTAAGAGACAATTCCCTTGGCTCTCATCTGCAATGATTCCTGGATTAGATGTTTCTTTTGCATCATAACTGGACAGTGGTTGAGGTCCATCCTGAAGAGTACAGGTAAAATCTGGTCCTATCATGTGTTAAATCCGTATGGACTTGGGAATGTAAGTAGGCATTTGTTCTGCAGATCGTTATTGTTGAACTGCTAAGTCACCATTTTTCAATTTATTTTCCCAATTCAAAATAGTTTGTCTTATGATACAGAAGTTGAAGATGCTGGTAATCTGAGATTTAAACAGAAAAAAGATCAGAAACATTCAGTGGTTCAGGCAGCTTCCACGGAGAGATAAACAAATTCACATTTCAGGTTGCTGACTTTTCATCAGTCCATCAGATGAAAGATCTTCACCTGAAACATTAATTCTATTTCTCTCTCCAGAGATGCTCCCTGCCCTGGCATAGAGTCATACAGCATGAAAACAAGGCCCTTGAGCCTAACTCGTCCATACGTTAGTCTCATCTGCTTGCCTTTGGCCCATAAGCCCTCTAAACCTCTCCTATCCATGTACTTATCTAGGTGGTTTTTAAACGTTACTAATGTGCCTGCCTCAACCATTATTTCTTGCGGCCCTTTCCAAATATGCATCACCCTTTGCATGAAGAAGCTGCCCGATGTCCCTTTTAAATCTCTCGCCTCTGATCTTTAACCTATGCCTTCTTGTTTTTAGCACCCACTCCCTAGGAAAAAGACTATGTGCTTTCACCCTGTCTATATATCTTATATACCTCTCTATCAGGTCACCCCTCAATCTCATTTAGCAGTTTCTGTTAAATGTGAATGAATGTAGAAACAACTCCTGAAGCAATTCTGTCACATTTGACCTGCACCTCAGCTTCCATTACTCACTTCCGCTCTAGTTCCTCAAAAACTTTACTTAACAAAAGTCCATCAATCTCAGTCTTGAATACATAAGTTGTCCTTGTCTCCATGGTTCAACTATCCTCTTAATTTAACCACCTTAACCCAGCATCATTTTGGTGAATATGTACGGCAGCTCCTTCAAGGCTTCCCAAGGTACCAGTAACTAGACACAGTTCTCCTGAAGAAGTCTGAGTAATACTCTGCTGCTAAGAAATTTCAATTCTGCAGCATTGTTTATTTCACCCTGTAACAGTGGACATATCACAGAGAGTAGTATAATGACGGCCAGTCCCACATCACATCCTATCATTGTGGAAATTCAACCAAGCGTTTTCCAATGTGACTAGTGCTTGCATGTCTGACACCTTTCACATCAGTTGTACATCAAGTGACATTGTTCCCTGTGGAATGTTCCTCTTAAGAAAATTTCAACAGGAATTAACCCACAACATTGTTGGTCATTCCAGGAATAACTATATTTTAACCCACACCAGACTGGTAAGCTGAATTACTTACCTTATATTTTTGGGATCACCCCACTATGTACCAACTCTCCTGCCAACCCACCAATGAGCCCCACTTCCCTTCCACTGAATTCTCTCAGGCCCCAACCATCTTACTTCTGAATTGCTCACCTCCTCCAACCCGCCAATGGAACCCAACTTCCAACTCCATGCAGCAACCCCCCCCCCACCAACCCCACATTGCTGATTCTCCCATGGTGGAAGCAGTCTGCCACACCGCTGCCTGCCCTCCCACCTCCAGTTCCAATCCTGCAAGTGGACGATGACTGCCGCTCCCCAACACCCGAGGCAGCAGCCAGGCTTCAGGTGGCCAGAAACATCCTAACCAATCCCAGGCCCAATTGGGCCTCTGACTGCTGGACCTCCCCCACTATCTGCCTATGAACCATGCGGAGGAAAACAGATTTCAATCGCACCCAAGGCCTTTGTCCTTGGCACTACTGAAATTTGCAGCAGTAGCCCCCAAATCAAGGAGGTTGTTAACATGCTGTACAAAAGCCATTAAAAGCTGCACTATAATTCCCAGGCCTACACCTGAAATATGACTTCCTTCTTTTTGGTTTCTAGGCCTTTTGATAGAAAGGTCAACATTCCACTAATCTCTGACTGCTTTTTTGTACCTGATTACTGCCCTTAACTAATTTATTCTACTGTGACTCACAAATCCCTCTTTTCCTCTCCTGCTCCTGGTTTCTCATCGTCTAGAAAATTAAGCTGTCAATCTTCGCTCCATGGTGAATGATCTCACACTGTTTCTTCAACTAAGTATAAGAAAACTGCAAGTAGATACTGCAACTAGATAGTAGGCGGCACGGTAGCGTAGTGGTTAGCGTAACGCTATTACAGTGCCAGCAATTGGGGTTCAATTCCCGCCGCTGTCTGTAAGGAGCTTGTATGTTCTCCCCATAACTGCGTGAGTTTCCTCCGGATGCTCCTGTTTCCTCCCACGTTCCAAAGACGTACAGGTTAGTAGGCTAACATGGGTGTAATTGGGCAGCGCGGGCTCATTGGGCCGGAAGGGCCTGTTATCGTGCTGTATAAATAAAGTTTTATAAAGTTTTAAAGATAAGAAAGAGAATGCAGGAGGTGCATTGATTCCAGTTCACATTGCATTATGAAGACATTCATCACAAAAAAAAATATATTTTCATTATATATCTTGTTTGTAACCTATACTATTACTGCTAATGGGAGTCAGAAGTTATTTTTGGCCACCTAAGTTACCACAGCCATCACTACTCCTATTCAAATCAACCCAACAGATATCAACAGAAATCACTCAGAACACAAAAGGAGTCTCCTGCTCTTCTCTGAGTAAGGCCATAGCATATCTTACCCTATCTGCCTAAAAGACCCCATGAGAAAAGCTTTGTCTCTCACCTTATAAGAGTCTTTCTGTTCTCCTCTAAAGTGTCGGCCTGGCTATACTCTTGCATTTAAGGACTCTGCAAGAAATGCCCTTTTTTAAATGATAGAAATAAAGATAATAGCCTTGAATGGGCCTTGACTCAGAATTAAAGCTAACTTAGCACAAATAGTGTTGGAAAGGAAAGAGACCCTCTGCAAAATAAAAGCAAGGGTAGGTGATTTGGCCCTTCGAGCCTGCTCCACTATTCATCAAGATCACGACTGACCTTCTACCTCAATGCCATTTTGCTTCCCTATCACCATATCCCTTGATTTCATTAAGATCCAGAAATCTACCAGTCTCGGTTTTGAATAAACCCAACGACTGAGCCTCCACAGCTCTACAAGGTAGAGAATTCCGAAGATTCACTTTCCTCTGTATGATTAAATTTCTCCACACCTCAGTCACAAATAGCCTGCCCCTTATTCTGAGACTCTGAACCCCATTCCTAGAAAATTATTTTCCTGCTCTTTATGTTCATTTTCGAAGAACTGGTTTTGTATCTCTGCTTCCACCACCCCCATCTCACTGCCACTGCCACTCCCAGTCTGCATGAAATAAAGAAGAAAGTCAGATTATTTGCTCGAGCTGAGTGTCTGCTTCTTTGAACCATTATTGAGCTCTTAAAAAGTCAACCATAACCCCATCAACTTTAATACCCCTGTCCCTCATCTCTGCATTTCTTCCTCTCTCATTCTCCTGTACTCATGGCTTTTCCATTTTTGTCCTTTTGCCTCTCCCTCATTTTTGTTTCTTTCAACTGAATTTGTCCATGTCAAGTTCTCTTTTCTTTTCTCTTTCCTTTCTCGGTACTCCTGTTCGTCTTTGTTTCCCTCCCCTTCACTTCTTTCTGTGATTCTCTTTTTTTCTTTTTTCTCACAGACTCTGTTATCCTTCTCTCTTTACTTCCTCCCTCCTTCCCTTTCTTACTCCTTAATTTACTTCTCTCAGATTTGCGCCTGTTTCTTTTTTCCAAATAAATATTTTCTCCAAGTCTGTTCCTTTACCTTTATCCCTACAGCTAATACTACCCTGTGCAATCGAACTCAGTCCTATTAGGATTGCTATCATATCGTGCCCACGGACAACTGAGATGGATCTCCTGTGAATAGGGAAAAAATGAGCTGCTTGTGCTTGGATTCCATCCTGCCTCATCCCACATTCACTCCTTAATGCTAACAAAGTGCCCCTTCACTAACTCCTCTGGGTTCAGCTCTTGAAGACATGATCCTGCCATGATTAATGGTGAATAAGTGGGGGCTAAATCAACTTACGCCAAGATGGAGGAGAGCGAAATCATTTCAGCTGTGAGATGGGCCAGGTAAACAATCAGGAACACAAAAAGCGGTTCAATGATGCGGACCCGCTTAGTAAATCGGCTGATGAGGGCCAGCAGAAAGGCAAAGACAATTCCTACAGCAGTTCCACCCAAGCTCACCACAAAGATTGAACCTAAAAAACAAACAGGAACTTAGAGACCTACACGAAGAGCCCATCTCAGCATGTCCTGTCAGTATTCTCTGCTGTACATCCATCATCAATCTGAACATTATTTGGCCAGTGAGAAAAACACTTAATTTCATGGTAATCTGAGAAAATATTATTGTCAGGTATAATATAAATAATGATGGATGTTGCCACAGGATTGTGTCATTTTTGGATGACTTTTAGAATTAGCACACAGGAGTGTGCGATGGGACTTCATGTTGATGCTCAGATCACCCTCAGGATACATTCGAAGGCATATTTTCAATGTTAAAACTCAAGTTTTGACAACAGTGCAAGTGATCATTACAGGCAGTCTGCACTCTTCACTATAAATAGTCTTTACAACATACTGCAGAAAGGTTTTTGGTTTAGAAGAACAGATTTTGAATGCTAGACTAGTTAATATGAACATCGCCACATCCAGATTCCACTCTAATACACATCAGGTGGGATAAATTGCTCTCTAATAATCCCTTCTTCTTTGTTATCTTTAGTTCCATTGCAGATCTCAATTCCAGATCATATACCTTCTGCAATCTGCTCTCAGATTTGGAACTTGGCTGTAAGAAGCATATTGAACAGCTGAATAACAACTGCCCTTTTGATTCTTCACCATCCCCCCACCTCCCTTCACTACCAATTTCTCACAACCTTAAAGTGAAGTAATTGCACTCTGTTTGCCTCTGTCCCTTCCTCAAAGCTGGCAAGTATGAGTACTTACAGACTTGAACCAACATCTTTAGCAGAGACAGTTGGCTACTTTATACATAAGCATACGTGCTTTTGCTGAATTTTCTTACCTAAACCCTTGATGTAATCCACAGCCTGAATATTTTCTATGCCAATGGCCGTAAAAGAATTGAACATTTTATAGAGCACCTGTAAAAAGAAAAATGATAAAAAGATTGAATAAAGATCAAATTCTTCTGCTATATTTACAGTGAAGAAGCAAAATTAATAGTGTATCTATTTTTTCTATGCACCTTCCAAATGGAGTTCTCTACCAAGTGTGAAGAAACCCCACTGAGTTCATTTTCATTCATCCTCCTTAAGTAAAATAAGAAAACAATTCTGTATCTCAGATCCCATCCTACAACCTCAATAAAAAAGGCCGATTCTTTGAGAAAAAGAACTTCAAGCTGGAAGCTTCTGTCTTTTTTGTGGTTCATTTAGTGTCAAGGTGAATTATAAGCAGTGTAATACCTGAATTAAGCACCTGGCAAACTACATAACATAGAGCATGTCTTGCATTTACATACATTAAGCTTGAAGGAATCTGTACCATTGAAATTCTATAACAACGAAATTCTCTGATCACCCAGAGATCACCTACCCTTCATGACCATTAAAATTGCTTTTAAACTGAGCAACATCTGTGTTAGCACAACTGAATCCTTACCATTAGATCTCCTATGACTTCAAAATAAAAGTTGGTTCTCAACAGCTCCAGCCTAATGAATTTTTCAAACTACATAAGGCTCCTGCATCACAATACAGCAGTGCTAACATGGTGCGTCGGGATAAACTGAATTTGCTGTATAAAGTTACAGTCTGGCTTAAGCAGAAATTGAAAAGTCACTGAATAAAAATTAGGAGTAGAAATTCCTCTGAGATTTTTCAGGTTCTTTTCATTCTGACTCTTCACATATAGAGGGCAGTTTTGAAAACAGCCCGATCTGCAGTGCCTCACAATAGTATTTAAAAACTCCGTGTAAAATCCTGAAGTTTGGGATAGATGCAACTGATGAGGTGATCAGCCTCTCCGATCAGGAAGTGAGTCACAGCAGTCACACTTTTGCTTTTAGAACTGGAAGTATTGAATCTTTCATTATAATTTCAAAAAGTAATGATTTTAAACAATGATTTTAATGGCCTTTATCATTTCGTTTTTTAAAAAAGCATGATATAGAACAAACTGCCCAAGAGCCCAGCTTAATTTATTTTAACAATTTTTTTTCTGAGCAGCTAAATTGATGTTGTCTCACATCTGCAGAAAGCAACACATAAGAACTATTTGCATCCATAGAGGGTTCCGATTCATGATGGATGTAGACAATGTAATTTTGCACATTTACATTTGTTGCTGTTCATAGGATCTTTGCTGAGAAAGCCTGGAGACAAGGAAGGACACAACCACGATATGCTGAATCTCATGGAAGAGTGTTTAAGTATCAAGGATCAAGGATGTTCTCAATGTCTCCTTGGAAAAGTATAACATCCCCACTGATTCCTGGGAATCCTGGCCCAAAGTCACTCAAAATGGAAAAGGAACATGCAAGATGGTACCAAAAACCTTAAGTCTATGTGCCAGAAGCCCACAGAAGTCCAGCATAAATGGTGGAAGGAACATACTACCTCCCAAACTAACCATGCACCCGCTCCATCAAGCACCTCTGCCCTACCTGTGGCAGAATCTAGGTCCCATATTAGCCTCATTGGTAACCTCTAAACCCATAGAACTTGAGTTTTCCTTGACCCTGAGGGATTGGCTAAGAACAAGAAGAGAGTTCTACCTGTTCGGTCTCAGGAATTGGCCAGGGTGGTCCTAATCATAACTAAGAGCATTGGGGGAGCATCGTCACCGCAAGTATTACGTGGATCATTAGTGCCAGCATTACTCATCTTTTGAAAGTAAGAGCTGTTCAGGAGGGTTTAAATTAGTCTGGCAGGGGGCTGGGACCCAAAGGAACAGTGTATCAGATGACAAAGATGAAGCAAATATAGAAGTTAAAGCAAGCAAGTCTAATAGGGAGGTAGACACGGGTAGGACAGAGAGCACGGAAGGTCTGATGAACTAAATTGCCTTTACTTTAACGCAACATGCCTCACAAATAAGGCAGGTGAACTCAGAGCGTGAATCAGCGCATGGGATTGTGATATTATAGCTATTACAGAAACATGGTGGGGGAGGGATGGGAGGGGTGGGCAGGACTGGCAGCTCAATGTTCCAGGGTACTGATGCTTCTGGTGTGACAGAGGTGAAGAGAGGAGGCAAGTTGCGCTGTTGATTAGGAAGATCATCACGGCAGTACTTAGAGAGGATATCCCAGGGGAAACGTCCAGTGAGGCCACATAGGTAGAACTTAGAAATAAAAAGGCGGGATCACTTTGATGGGATTATACTATAGGCCGCCCAACAGTCAGCGGGAATTACAGAAGTATATACATGGGGAAATCATGGATAAGTGTAGGAATAATAGAGTTGTAATAGTAGGTGATATTAACTTCCCTAATATTGATTGGATTACCTTAGTGTTCAGGAGTTAGATGGGGTAGAATTTGTTCAGAGTTTTCCAAAGGAATATGTAGGTGACCGGACTGGGGGGGGCAGGGGGCAACACTCGACCTTCTCTTAGGGAATGAGGCTGGGCAAGTAGATGAAGTGTCAGTGGGGGAGCACTTTGGTCCCAGTGACCATAATTCTACTAGTTTCAAGATAGTTATGGAAAAAGATAGGACTGGTACTCAAGACAAAGTCCTAATTGTGGGAAGGCTAATTTTGATGGCAGCAGACAGGAACTCACAAAAATTGATGAGGAGAGGCTGTCGGCAGGTAAAGAGATGTCTGGTAAATGGGAAGCTTTTAGAAGTGAGATAAGGAGAGTTCAGGGCTAGCATGTTCTTGTTCGAGTGAAGGGCAAGGCTGGTGGGAAAGTTATTGGAAGGGATTCTGAGAGACAGGATTTAATTGCATTTGGAAAAGCAAGGACCGATTGGGGATAATCAGCTTGGCTTTGTACGTGGGAAATCATGTCTCACAAATTTGATTCAGTTTTTTTTTGAAGCGGTGACCAAGAGGACTGACCAATGCTGGGTGGTAGATCTTGTCTACATGGACTTTAGCAAGGCTGTTGACAAAGTCCTGCATGGTAAATAGTCTGGAAGGTGAGATCACATGGGATCCAGGATGAACTAGCCAAATGGATACAAAATTGATTTGTTGGTGGGTGGCAGAGGGTGGCAGTGGAGAATTGTTTATCAGATGGAAGCTTGTGACCAGTGGTGTGCTGCAGGGTTTGGTACTGAATCCTCAGTTGTTTTTCATAAATATTAATAATTTGGATGAGAATGTAGGTGGCATGATTAGTAAGTTTGCCGATTACACCAAAATTGGTGGCATAGTGGACAGTGAAGAATGCTGTCTGAGGCTACAACAGGACATGGATCAACAGGGAAGTCAGCAAAGGAATGGCAGATGGAATTTAACTCAGACAAGTGTGATGTGATGCATTTTGCGAAGTTAAACCAGGGCAGGACAGACACGGTGAATAGCAGGGCCCTGGGGAGTGTTGTTGAACAGAGAGACCAAGGGTACAAGTACATAGTTCCCTGAAAGTGACAAGTCACACCTGGCAAGGGAATAGGATCATAGGAAGGTTGAGGAATCCTGAAGGGTTGGGGTAGGGATATGGAAGGGCAGAAAACTCAAGAGGGGAGAGGTAAGATGATGGACAATAGAGGGACTCTTGGGATGGGTAAAGAGAAAAGAGAAAAAGCGTAACAAAAGTGACTGGAGGCAAGCAAAGCATGCATTCTATTGAATACCAAGAAATTCAAGTGGCATTTGTATGGTCAAAAAGCAAGACTATTCCCAGTATGCCCTGGCATTAAACTGGGAATAGAGAGAAAGAAACAGGAGGACATTTAGAGTTAAAGATGTCCCTTGGTGAGAAAAAAGTTGATATATGTAGGAGAAAGTCAGCTTAGACTATTAACAAACCAACGTTTAGGTTTCATAGTCAGGTGTGGAAAGCCAGTCAGTCCAGAAGCTGTTTGAAGTGCAGATCAACAGTTCAATGGTGTGAGCTTCTCTAGATTGCAAAGAGCAATACGTAAATATAAAGTAAGTGTTTACTTACAACAGTTATGGCATCATTAAGCAGTGACTCTCCAAACACAATGATGAACAGTGTTTCATTAACGTGGACTTCCTCAAAAACAGCTATTACTGCCACAGGGTCAACTGCAGATATCAAACTGCCGAAAAGCAGAAACTCAAGCAAACCCGCTTCTACTTTAGGATCTGAGGAAAAGGAGCAAGACATTACAGAAAATCACTAATACAACAAATGATGCTGCTTTACAGGATACTCTACATTATATTATTCAATGCAAGAACCCTCAGTGAATGCAAGTAAGATTGGCAATCTTCTCAGAATGTCTTGGAATAACCTACAAAAAAAACTGGGAGAAACAAAGTAAGAGTGTAAAATGTATTAGAGATCGGGATAAAAAGTTATCAGACTGCCAATCATATAGTTGTGTAACATAAAGATTGCTTGCTTTCTATAAGAAACCTTTTATTTTTCAAAGCCGTGAGAAATTGCTGCATCACAAGGCAATGAAGTCATCTGACCAATAGAGCGAGTGCAAGCAAGGGCTGGTGAAGGTGGAAGGACACGTGCCAACCAGAATGACAACATTGACATGTTATTTTCTCTGCTTATGGTCTTTGTAATGAAGCAATTCTCCACAGCCGAGGAGAAAGTATTATCTTTTAGCTATTGAATCTCCTTTTAAGCAATTTTATCTCAAACACTGAGTGGAATTAAATTTAAATACACAAATATAGCCAATTTAAAAATGTGCAAATTCATGACCAGGTCTACAATTTTGGCTTAATTGTGGTTCACAGTAGGGATGGCGTGCTGTGCCTGTGGGTCCTCATTACCTCTGTGACCTGGTGCAGTTTCCATGGCAGTGTTTTATAGCAGACTGAATTCCCCATTAGTCACAGTATTTGACTGTGGAGAGAGCATTAACATCAGTAAGGGCAATTCCAGTGAGGTAGCAATCATTTAAAATGTGCATTACAAAATGAGAGTAACTTTAAAGAATCTTTCGTTAATAGTTTTATCTATTTTTCAAGGGCAGACAGTCTTTTGACAAAATAAATTACACAAGAGGTACCTGGTTATGTCATGCAAAAATATCCACCCATATTAGATCAGTCATCCCTCATTTTGGCATAATTCAATGAACTACCTGCTGTTGTAGGAAAGGAGTTCAATGCTTGATTCATGAAACAACTGCAGTTTAGAACAATGACAAAATGAAATCAGTTCAGTCCCCAGCAATTATGTTAGTGAACAATATCGCAAAAAGCCAACTTCATTTCATAATGTTTTGACATTTTTACGTTGATTGCAATATTATATACCCATCTGATGATTTTATATTGGAACTGCTAACTGGATTCAAGAGATAAGAAAGAAAAATGGCAAAAGAATCTGCAATATAAACAGTGAATCTGCATTCAAATGGCATTGAGTGAGAGGAGAGAGAGAAAGGGAAGGGTTTGCTGGGAACATGGTTTGTTTCCATTAGTGGGAGAAGCTCAAACAAGGGGACATGGTTACAAGATCAGGGGAAGGTAATTTAAAACTGAAGTACATAGGAACTCCTTTTACAGAGGAGGATAAATTTCTGGAATTCCCTACCTCAGAGGGTTGAGGAGGCTAATTCATTGGGGCTATTTAAAAAGTAAGGTGGTAAATTTTTGAAAAATCAGGGAATTGAAGGTTATGGGGAACTAGCACAGAAAAGGAGATGAGGCCTGGGCAGATCAAACATGATCATATTGAGTAGCAGGGTAGGCTTGAGGGGGGGGGGAGTGACCTACTCCTGCTCCTATTTTTCCATGTTCTTAAGAGAGAAGTTTGTCCCAAACCACGGCCATTTTTTTATAAATAAGATAAGCTATCTTTATTAGTCACATGTACATCGAAACACACAGTGAAATATATCCTTTTTGCGTAGAGTGTTCTGGGGGCAGCCCACAAGTGTCACTACACTTCCGGCGCCAACATAGCAATTTCCTATCAGGGTCATTTTTCCTTCCGACAATTACTGGAAACTGGCAAGATATACAAGTGGTGGTCCATCTGACATGGACTGTTCATCATCACTATGTGTTAACTTGAGTATAGGAATGTAGGAGCACAAAATACCATGTGAGATCTTTGGTGCACAAGAAAATGAGAAAAAGGATCTCCAAAAAGCAAAATGTAAAATTCTAATTCTCACCATTTCAAGGAGTTATTTTATCAACAACTAAATGAAACAGACTACCTTTAGTCAGATTTGCTCAGAACATTATTAACTATAGTACTTTGGTAATAGGGATTCTTCTTCAGTGCTCAGCCTCAATCCAATCTGGCTGAGTCATTGCCAGCTATAGTTGTTCAATATGTCCCTGAACTACATGATCAAATAGATTTGAAAAATCAACAGAAATTACAAACAAACTGCAGATGCTAGAAATCTAAGCTAAAAACAGAAAATGCTGGAAATACTCAGCAGGTCAGGCTGCCACTGCAGGAAGAGAAACAGAGGTAATGCTTCAGGTCAAAGACGCTTTGTCAGAATTGGAAAGGAGAAAAAAGAAACTGCAGGCAGGGTGAGGGAGGGGGGATGTCTATGATAGGGTAAAACCGGGTAACCATGGAGATAAGCTGTAATAAAAAGGTTATCTGGTCAATGAGTGAATGGGAGCAGTGGGTGCAGTTAGGGAGCGGGAACAGAGCCACAAGAAAAAAGTCAAGAGGGTGCAGAAGTCATGAAATGCAGAGCTGGAAGACATAGCTGGCAGATCAGGCTCGGCACGTCCTCCTCTCCCAGAGAGAAAAAAGAAACAAAGGGGAAAAAAAACAAGCTGAGCCAATATCGCAGAAACATGACTGATATAGACAGAGAAATCAAATTACCTTAAGTTGTGGAATTCAACATTGAGTCCAGAAGACTGTAACATACTCAGGCGAACGATGAGGTACTGTTCCTAAAGCTTGCGTTGGGCCTTATTGTAACTGTGCAGGAGGCCACGGACCGATAGGTCAGAGTGGGAGTGGGATGGAGAATTAAAGTGCCAGGCAACGAGAAGCTCAGGGTCACCCCTGCGGACTGAACGCAGGTGCTCCACAAAGTAGTCACCCAAACTGCGTTTGGTTTCTCCAGTTAGAGGAGACCACTTTGTGAACACTGAATGTAGTAGACTAGATTGGAGGAAGTGCAAGTGAATCACTGCTTCACCCCGAAGGACTGCTTGGGTCCCTGGATAATGGGAAGGGAAGAAGTGAAAGGACAAGTGTTGCATGGGCTGTGGTTGCGAGGAACTGTGTTGAAAGAAGGGAGATGTTGGTGGTGATGGAAGAGTAGACTAGGGAGTCACAAAGGGAACAGTCCCTGTGAAATGCTGAAAGGGGAGGAGAGGGGAAGATGTGTCTAGTGGTGGAATCTCTTTGAAGGTGTCAGAAATTGCAGAGAATGACGTGTTGAACATGGAGGCTGGCGGGGTGGAAGGTGAGGACCAGGGGCACCTCTATCCTTGTTGTGCCCTGGAGGAGAGGAAATGAGAGCAGAGGCATGGGAAATGGATAAGATGCAGTCCAGGGCTTTGTTAACAATGTGGAAGGGGAAGCCACAGTTCATGAAGTAGGGAGACATTTCAGAGGCACCTGTACAGATCCTCATCATTGTCTCATCACTGAAGCAAATACACTGTAGACGGAGGAACTGAGAGAACTGAAATAGAGCCTTCACAGAAGATAGGGTGGGATGAAGAGTAGTCAAAATAATGTGTGGGAGTTGGTAAGCTTGTAATGGATGTTAGTAGTTAGTCTGTCTCCTGAGATGGAGATAGAGAGATCCAGAAAAGGAAGGGAAGAGTCAGAGAATGACCATGTGAAAGTGAGAGTGGGATGGATATTATAGAAAAAGTCATGAAATTGTCCAGTTCGGCATGAGTACAGGAAGTAGCACTGATACAGTCATCAGTGTACTGGAAAAAGCACTGAGGGAGTAGGTCTGACCACATATCCCACAAAAAGACAGGCATGGCCTGGGACAATGGAATGGTCATAGCTACACCTTTGATCTGGAGAAAGTGAGTAGAATTCAAGGAGAGGTTGTTCAATATGAGAACAAGTTCAGCCAGACAAACAAGCATGCTGGTGGAGGGGAACTGGTTGGGCCTGTGCTCAAGGAAGAAGCAGAGGGTCCTCACACTATCCTGATGTGGGATGGAGGTGTAAAGGGATTGTACGTCCGTGGTAATGATGTGCCTGTTGAGACTAAATATTTGAAAAGAGAAAGCGGCGGAGGACATCAGAGGCATCACGGATATAAGTCAGAAGGGACTGGACCAAAGGGGAAAGGATAGAGTCAAGGTAGGAAGAAACAAGTTTGGTGGGGCAAGGTCAAGCTGAAACAATGAGTCTGCCAGGGCAGTACTGTTTGTGGATCTTGGGCAAGAGATAGAAGTGGGCTGTGCTGGGCTGGGACACGGTAAGGCTGGAAGCTGTAGAGGGAAGATGGCATAAGGAAATGAGATCCATGACTGTCTGGGAGACGACGGCCTGATATTTGATGGTGGGGGTCATGATCCAAATCGAGGTATGCAGAGGCATCTGAGAGCTGAAGTCTGGCCTCTGCGAACCTCTATTGTAGTCCTGTGCATAGTACAGAGTATTTTATGGTGTAAAATGATTTGTAACAGTAACTATATCAAGAGGGATGCATCTTACCCATGAGACCTGCTAACTTTATGCCCCAAAGTGCTGTTCCTGTGGTAAATGAATTCCAGAGGGTGCCAATCACTGCATACATCAGTATTGCTCCAAAGTTGTCAAAGAACAGTCTGCTTGGCATGAAGTATCCCGAGTCTAACACAATTGGTGGTAGAAGAAAGAGAAAGAATGTATCTGGGTCCAGTTGGTATTCTGGTTTCTTGGCTGCTGCAAGGACAATGCCCCCAAGGCCCAAACCCAGAAAAATCAGCAGACAGCTTTCTGGCACCACAGTCGTCACCTTGCTTGAGAGATGGAACACTGAAAAGGAACACACAGGGAAAGATCAACAGGAAATCCTTTTTTATTATAAATATTATCATTTCCAATGCATACAACCAGCAATTGCTCATAGTCTGAAAGTGAGGTTATCTATTTTAAATCACTTTACCAGATGTTAAAAATTCAATTTAATATACACACTTTAAGTGTAATAAACAGGACACGCAGATCCCAAAGTTGTAACTCACAAAGAATGGAGGCTATGGGGATATTCCAGGCACTGGTGGCATTGGTCAGAAGTAGGGAGAGAATGCATGTATAGAAGGGTCATGGGAAAGATGGAAAGGGGAAAATAGTCAGATCTGTGGAGCTAAAGCAGTCTCGCATGATGGGGATTAAAGTTAGTCCAGTGGAAAGAAACAGAAAGAAATAGAATTGAATGCAAGTCCTAGGACAATAGGAGAGGGAGAACTTGTAATTTTGTGTTAATTAATTTAGCACTTTTTATATCAATTTGGATTTTTGCCTCTTTAACTTGTGGGAATATACAGAGAATGGATGGGGAAGCAGTATGGCCTCTATGGTCAGCCTTGGCTTAAAAGTAGAACTTTGCCTTTGAAGGAGAAAGCTGTGGGTTCAAACTGCACGCCAGAGACTTGAAAGTCTGATCTAGATTGACACTTCAGTGGAGAAATGAAGAAGTGCTGCACATTTGTCGCTGCCGTCTTTACGATGATATGTAAAACTAAAGAATACAGGATGGACTTATAAAGGGTAGGACATGGTTCATATTATTTATTTGGGCTTCCAGAAAGCACCTGGTAAAATTGAAAGTCATGGAACTGAAGGTAAATTATTCACTGGGTGATGAAACTGACTGAGTGGCAAGGGACAGAGCTGGGATAATTAGCAGATAATCATATTGGCAGGATGCGAACAGTAGCGTCCCACAAGGTTTGTGCTGGGGCCACAACTATTCACCCCGTTTATCTGTAAAGGTGATAGGACTGAAAGGTATGTATAGGTGGGTCGAATGAGTGGTATGGCTGCAACAAACAATCTGCTGGAGGAACTCAGCGGGTTGAGCAGCATCTGTGGGAGGAAAGGAATTGTTGACGTTTTGGGTCGAAACCCTGCATCAGGACTGAGAGCGGTGAGATGGCCGGTATAGAGAGGAGAGTGGGAGTGGCGAGAAAGGATTCCAAGGTGATTGGTGGACTGAGGAAGGGTGCAAGATGACAGGCAGGAGAAGTGACAGGTAGAGGAGGTGAGTGGGGGGGGGGGGGGGTAGAGTTGGAAGACAGTGGCAGGTAAATGATAGATGGAGGTAGACAGACAAAGAGAAAGAGGTAGCATTTTGTGCTCCTGCTTATCTCCCTCCAGCAGCTGTCTCCTATCTTCACACTTCCTTCCCCCCACCTTGCTCCATCTGTTTCTCCCCTTTCCCTCCCTCTCTTTGTCAGCCTCCATCTATCGTTCACCTGCCACGGTTTTCCAACTCCACCCCCCGCTCACCTCCCCTACCTGGCACTACCTGCCCATCATCTTACACCCCTCCTCAGTCCACCAATTGGCTCAGAATCATTTCTCGCCACTCCCCCTCTTTTCTGGCCATCTTGTCTCTCCACTCCCAGTCCTGATGCAGGGTTTGACCCAAAACGTCAACAATTCCTTTCCTCCCACAGATGCTGCCTGACCTGCTGAGTTCTTCCAGCACATTGTTTGTTGCTCCAGGTTCCAGCACCTGCAGTTACTTCTGCCTCAACTGGTATAGATGGAACTACTAAGTTATAAAGATTTGTTAACATTGAGAAATGAACAAAAAAGTGATAAGTACATCTCAATCTAGGAAAAACATGAACTCATCCATTTTGGACCTAGAAGAGATAGAGTAAAATGCTTCCTAAATGGTGAAAAGATAGAAGCAGTGGCAATTCAGGGTCCTGAGTTTTCATGTATGCAGATCATTAAATGCAGTGAACAGGTACAGAAAATAATTAAAAAGGGTTAATGGAATGCTGGCCATTGTTTCCAGAGGAATGGGACACAAGGGCTTAGAAATCATGCTACAATTATACAAAGCCTGATCAGATTAAATCTGAAGTACTCAACAGCTCTAGCTGCCATAATGTTGGAAGGACAACTTGGCCTTGAGGGAGGGCAGCACAGGTTAACCATAATGTTGTCTGGACTCCAGGTGTTAAATTACAAGGATGGAAAATAGGATTGAATCACATGGAGTTTAATAAGTTTTGGGCAATTTCATTGCTTTTCAAGATATTACAAATATCTCATAGGGGAAAACTATTTCCATCGAGTTAAAGGGAGGTATCCAGGGCTAGGGGTGGAGTCTAAAAATTAAAGTCAGGTGTAAAATTAGGAGATACTTCCACATGTGGAGTTGGAGGAATTTGGAATCTCTGACACAAATGGCATTGATTTCAATTGTTAATTTTAAATCAGAGGTTGGTAATATTTTTGCTAACCAACAGGTATGAAGGGATATAGAGAGAGAAAATAAGCATGTGAAGTTAGAAGATCAGGCCTGATTCACAGAATGGCAAAACAGGTTTGAGTACTATTGACCCTACTCCTGACCCTATGTGTCCTCTCAGGTGGATGATGGCACTTTTCAAATGACAGAATTCTCCCAGAGATCGGGCTATCTTCAGCTTTCATCAAGCACACTAAAACTGATTTGAAAGTCATGTAATACATTGCTGTTTGTGGGAGCTCAATGAATGCAAATTATTCGCCTTGTTTACCTACCTTGTAGCAATGATTACAGTTTAAGGAAGTACTTTATTGGATGCAAACCATTTCAGGAAGTCTAGAGGCCAGGAAAGGTACCATATCAGTTCAAACTACTTATCAGTTAGATTTTTTTTTGATCCAACTGGACCTCATAACTTTTTCCAGCAACACACTTAAGGTGCAGCATGATCAATGTGCAGGACTTTCTACAGTAGCAGCATGGTCATGGGTGGAAGGCAGATATGTAGAAAATTCCCATACACAAGGCTGTCAGTAATTCACAGCTCTCAAGCTTGTCTATTTTTAATCAAGTGAGCCTCACTTGCAGCCTCACACAATGAAATTATCAAGATTGGCTTGAGATATATCGTATTGGCCTGTGTATAACCAGGTTTTTGGTACCAGTCAGTTAGCATAACAGGAATGAAAGAAAATAAATATTTTAAAATTCAACTTAAATTTTAGAAGAACAGTACCATTGTAATGAAACTACTTCTAGACTCCTGGTCAAACTTCATTGGATAAGTCACTTACTGAACAGCAAACTCTATTCTGGAAGCTGTGGTCTTAAATATCCATTGAAGAGACATTTAAAATGAAGCGGAATATTTTTGTTACCTTGGTTACAGAATTATCATATCACATATTCATCAGCAGCCTGTCAAAAACAGACCAGACCCAGCAACTGAAAATAGGGCATCTGTGAGGGACTACAGCCATCAACAGTAGCAGCATTGCACTGTTGATGGTAACCTCAAAGTCTACTGCATCCTTCTTCTGCTTTTACCATCAAGCAATGTTGTTTCAATGAGAAATATAGAAGAACATGTCAGGAGCCGCACTAGGCATCTTTAACACGCAGATACCAATATGTTACAGCTGCAACACAGGACGATAGAAGCAGCAGGCAATAGACAGAGACACACTGTTCCACAACAGTCACATCCTGTTGTGAATAGTCAATGGCAATTAAACAACAAATAAGAGAAGGTTACAATAAAATTCTCCTCCTTAATAATGGCAAATTCCAGCATGAGAATGCAAAAAACAAAGTGAGTCACCTGCAAACTAGCTTCAGCTGGAAGTACCAAATGGATTTGACATAGCAGCCTCTTCTCGATTCCCCACCATTACAGATTACTCAGGGTCCCCAATTCTTCTTCGTCCCCTGCCAGATCCACTCTTTCAACCAGTCCTGATGCAGGGTCTCAACCCAAAGCATCGACAAATCTTCTCCCCCCATGGATGCTGCTCGATCCACTGAGTTCCTCCAGCAGTTTGTTTTTTTTTGCTCAAAAGCATGGATCTTGTTTATGGAATCTGGTAAACTACAGTGACATTGGTTTAGTGCCAGAAGGATTTTGTAGAGACGGTGTCAGTGGTACTTCTTTAGTGGTTTGACTTACCTAGTGTTTGTTCTTCACGTCTCTAAAGCGTATATGAGGACACAGATCACAGCTGCTTGTTGGATCACGAGCTTGGCATTAGATTTGAGGTCCTGGTCTTCAAACATTCTTTCCTTCAGGTTACCAAAAGCTGCTGGAAGTGGTGGATTTCACCAGCGCTATCTGCCTTTGCTAAGATGTGGCAGCCCAGATAATGAAACTGACCCATATTGATCAGGACCCCATTCTGGATCTTGATTGGCAGGCATGATGTTGTGAGGCAGTGGGAAGTTGGTGAAGAACCTTAGTCTTCCAGA
This sequence comes from Pristis pectinata, assembly GCF_009764475.1. Taxonomy (NCBI): domain Eukaryota; kingdom Metazoa; phylum Chordata; class Chondrichthyes; order Rhinopristiformes; family Pristidae; genus Pristis; species Pristis pectinata. The sequence goes on from NC_067417.1 coordinate 39,475,327, forward strand.
TGTTTAATGAAGACCCACACATAGATCTGCTTTGATGAAGGAATCAATGCCAGGTTGCAACTCTGACTCTGTATGTGTACATTCAGAATGTGTACATGATTGAATTATTGAGGTTAGAGTGATCTTCCTCTGGAAATGGAAGTTGAACAGTCTTCCACTGGTCTTGCAGATTTACTTAATTCCAGCGGTGAGTTCGTTGGAGGTGAGGTGAAGCACTAATTGATAGTAGTGCTAAATCCAACACAATTATTCATTGATCATTAGCTTACTCTCAAACTGATGGAGGGAAACATCAACAGTGTTATCAAGTGGCACTTATTCACCAATAACCTAATCACTGATACTTATTTTGGGTTCTGTCAAGCTCACTTGGCTCCAACCTTATTTCAACCAAGCATGGGTAAATGAGCTGAATTCCAGGTGAGGTGACAATGACTGGCCTGGACATCTGGCAGCACATGTGGCATCATGGAGCCTAGTGGAAAACTTTTCTCCATTGATTGAAGTTATACCCAGAGCTAAGGAAGATAAATGTGCCAGTTGGATACCAGTCATTTCAGCTGCAAAAATCACTGGACGATTTCCTTGGACAGTTGGACGATTTCAGTGCCCAAGGCCTGACCATATTCAAATGCTTCATCAATCATTTGCTCTATTACAAAGCCAGAAATGATGTGTTTGGACGATGTTCCCTTTCATTCATAATCTCATTGGCTCAGGCTGCTAAGGGGCAAGTAAAATCTGCACCATACAAGCATCAAGCATTTAACATCTTCAAAAAAGACAGCCTTATAATCTTCTGCTGACATGTATCATCACTTATATTACTGCACCCACCACTATAACCATTCTGGATGTCTTCAGTGACCTGACATTTGACAGGAGTTGTCATATGGGTACTTTGACTGCAAAGCCAGGTCAGTAGTTGTTTATTTTGCAGCAAGTGACTTGCCTCCTGACTTCCTAAAATGTTTCCATTACCTATGATGTACCTTTTGGGAACTTGATGGATATTCTCCCCTTCAACGGATGAGTGCTGGTCCATTAACGGAAAAGCAAATTAACACCCAAAATAAGCATCCTATTGAATGGATAACTTTTCCACCATCTTAAACCTTCATTCCCTTCACAATATCGCACTCTGGTGGCAGCATGTATGATCTACAAAATGCAATGCTGCAACTCGTCATGGATTCTCTAAAAGCACCTCAGAGACTTAAAAACCCCTGTAATCTCAAAATAAAAGAGAAGCAGTTATTATGGAAGCACTTCAATCTCCAGGTTTGCTTCCAAGTCACACATCATCCTGACTGGGAAGTATATTTATGTTCATTCGTCATCTCATAGCATCGTAGTCACAGTTATACAGCACAGCCCATCAAATTTGTGCTGGGCACCAAGCAACCATTTACACAATCCCATTTTACTCTCCACACATTCCTATCAACTCCCCTCAGATACAATCACTCATTAAGGGCAATTTTACAATGGCCAATTAACTTACCAAACTGCACATGTTTGGGTGATGGGAGGAAATAAGCAACTCGGTCACAGAAAAAATGTGCAAACTCCATTTAGAGATCAGGATTGAATGCAGGTGACTGGAACTGTAAGGCATCAGCTCTTCTGGTTGCAATATTGTACTGCCTTAAATCCTTTGGAAAAATATCCTGGAACTCCCTACCCAGCTCCCTATTGTTGGGTGCACCTTCAACACAGTAACTGGAATTTTTTGAGAAAATGTCTCACCACTACCTGGTCAAGAACACACAGGGATGGCCAATAAATGATGGCAGTACCAATGATGCTCTAATCCTGTGAATAAAAAAAATTATCAATAAAAGTGTATACTTGACTAAACTGGATTTTTGAAAAGACCATCCAGAGTTCTTACTCTGGATTACCTTCCAACAGAAAAAAATGTGCATTTAAAGCTGTTAGATGAAGATAAACTCAGGTTTGGTTATAATTCAGTAGTGCAAGGTCACGTGGCAGATCAACTCCATTTCAATTTATGCATTAAGAATACAGTTAATATGTTTAGAAACCCATCACTTTGATAAGGTACCATAACTCAGACAGCATTGTAAGGAATTTAAACCTTCTGGAGAAGGCAAAGATGGGAAGGTGTAGACTTTTCCAAATGGTTCATTGTGACGCTGAACTATTTCCTTTTACCTAAAGGAGTTGATGGCCTAAATTGCACACCCAACAGTGCCTGGACCCTTTAACAGGTTTTGCAATCTCTCAGTACAGTATCTGCTTTATTCTTAAACAGGGGAAAGTAAACAAGTAACAGACCTACAGTTCTGTTGAACTCTACACAGGGTAGAACTCTGGGTCACTAGTCTGTAACAATTTATTATTTTTCCTATCTGGATGATCATTTAGTTAGAACAAGGTTACACCCATTGGTAATGATTTCTCATTAAAGACCTGATTCCTTTTGTACAACTTCTTACTTGGTAAAAGCAACAGTAATTTCATTCCATCCTCCAGGTAAGTACAGGTGTACAAATCACTCTGACAGAGATTGAAACATAAAACAAGGAAATTAATTCTTCAAATTTTATCAAATAAAATATTATGGGACATAACACTTTAGGAGCAACTGAAGCGTGAAAGTCTCTCTCTTTCCCTAAGTAGGGCTAAATAAACTTCTAGTATGGAGCCTTGATGGAGCCTTGTTTAGCAAAGAGCTAAACAGCTCCTTTGCTTTTTGTTTCCAAATGTGATCCTATAAACCATAAGATTTTTTCCCATTATTTTGGATGAAAGAAGGACATTAAGCCAGGGCATCAAGACGTCTGAGCTCCTCCAGAGAGTAGCAAGAGATCTATTGCCTCTTACTATATGTAACAGAACCAGCATACAGGGCCTCAGTTTAATGGATATGGCAACATCCAACAATACTATTGAGCCTCAGTGTCTCCTTGACGTGTTACCCCAGACTGCATGCTCAAGTATGGGTAGTGGAATGAACCCAGGTCCTTCTTCATCAGATGGGAGAGTCCTGCCAATTGATCAAACCATACACCGTGAAGATAATTCTTACCCAAGATGCTGGGCAGGAAACCTGTGGGATCAGGTGGATTGTTGGTTACTATGCCTGATCTTGTTCTCCATTGATTTCAATAGACAGTAAAATTGGCCAAGATGAAAAATAACCCTTGCATCAAATCCTTTTAATTTTCCATTAGACAGATTAAACATACCTCGAAGTACTTTACTCTCATTGAGTTGTTTTGTGTACCTTGAAAGCTAGAAATACACTGTCACAGCAGATGGGAAGTCTTCTTCTGAGATTGGAATTGAAATACATCCCACGCACCATGCCAGGTGAGCTATTATATGACTCCTAACAACAGCAACATGTAGAATACAGAACAGAAATAAATGAAAATTGCTGTATTCTCAATTACAGCCTGCTTTTTGCTTTACATAACTAAACAAACCTACACATCAAAAACCCTTTACCTCTAATAAGCAGCCTTTTCACGTTTCAAGAACCACAACACATATGCTGAATCAATAGTTATGACCAACTCAATCTCTACAATAGAAAACATACAATATTCATATAATGTAAAATATTTATTCTATTTTCAAATATGAAACATCCTCACTTTTACTTTTTTTTAAAACAATAAAAACATTCAGAATTGCAGGCATGTTTGTTTCAGATATGAAATGCCATTTCACAATCACATTCTACATAACTGCATGAAGGAGATACTGTAATAGTTAAATGGGTTCTCCTAAACAGCAGCCAATGTCATGAGCTCTACTACTATACTGTGGAACTTTGCAATAACTGGAACCCATGTTGACCACAAGGCACTTCTTCAATTTTCTACTGCCCTGTTATCTTTCACTGAGGAACCAAAACTAAAAATTATACACTCACTGTTCTTTAAAAAAAAATTGAGACCTAAAAATTCCATTTGCGAAATGCTGGAAAAACAGTTCTGCGCAGAGGAAAGTCCTGTTAATGCGGCATGAGGCAATTTTGCACATGATTGCAGGAGAGTTAATGTCAACTGTCTCCGGCTGAGAGATTTTCTTGTAACCCAGTGCCGTTTCTCTGGTATCAAGCTCACCAAATTGTGCCAACGGTAATGCAATGCCCAAATTTCATTGCGAAGAACTAGCTTTACAAAATGCTGCTGGCTCAATCAGGCTTTATTTGGTGATATATGTCATTTTGCTGGAGCAATATAATAGTCAAGAAAACACAACCATCAAGATGGGAACCATTGATTTTTGGATAATGAAAAGTTAACATTGAGAGCAGAACAGGTAGGGGAATGCAGAGCAGTCGTGGGGGCTGGGGGCATCAAGCGGAGGGAAAGGTACATTTAACTGCAGTGCAGATTTTCCAAAGTGTAGGCGTTCAGAGAAGACATCTCTCTCCTTGGCAACTTTCTGCCATGTCCCCTTGCGTAAGGAGGACATATTCTACATGCACTGTTCTTTAGAGGCCCGTGGAGGTTCTTTTGCGCCCCAGGAGGACTCTGCCACCCCTCTCCCATCATTGAAGCATTCACTCATTCCTTGTCATTTACTCAGCAGAGTGTGCTTCTATGGTGCTGTGACCCTTTAAAAGCTACTTCCTATGATTTGAGCTGTGAGACATGGGCCAGTAGCAGCAGAGATTCTGTTCCTGAAACAGAGGAGCATTACACAAGGAAGGCATGTTTCGATCAACCCTATCTATTTTTGAGCCTTGCAAAACATATAATACCAGAAAATTATGCAAAGGAGTTTCTAAACCATCCTTTATTTCAGCAGGTTTATCATATTTAGCAAATGCTCAGAAATATTCAAAAGTGTACCATGTTTTATGCATGAAAAAAGCTTTATTTTAAGTGGATAAATCCTGTCATTTCAAAAGAGGAATGATGATAATAATCAAATATAAATTGGGTGCACAGCATCACTGAGGTGATTAATAGGGTATCTAAAACTAGTCAAAGTTTATTACCCTGGAAATAAATTTACATTAAGTACTACTATATTGTGCAGCACACTGAGCCACCACTTACCAGAAACAGAATATTCTAATCCTCAGGATCATAAAAATGAAGAAATCCTACTTAGCAATTATAAATACCAAACAATTGCTTCAAAGGCTACACAATTCAGCTCCGTGACACCCACTGCAGAAGCTTCAGGAAATACTAAGTCAGTTCTAATATAACAACCAGAAAGGAATTAGTATGTGCACCACTAAACCTGTTAAAGTATAAAGAATTGACAGAACATGAGGTCACTCAATAAGCAATGCCAGTACTGGAGCTGGGCGACCACACACGAGCCTGCTGGGATCCACTGCATGTCAGGCTTGGTTTATAAGATTTTGAGAGTCTTTGGATTCGTGTCAGATTGGCCCAGACTGGATCTTTATATGTAAATGCACTGTGGGACATGATAGAGCTTACTGCCCACAAATACCTGGTCAACTGCAGGTAGCAGAGGAGTGATTTCTGTTTCTGAGGGAGGGAGAGAGGGAGGTAGAGAGGTAGAGAGGTAGAGAGAGAGGTAGAGAGGTAGAGAGGGAGGTAGAGAGGTAGAGAGGGAGGTAGAGAGGTAGAGAGGGAGGTAGAGAGGTAGAGAGGTAGAGAGAGAGGTAGAGAGGTAGAGAGAGAGGTAGAGAGGTAGAGAGAGAGGTAGAGAGGTAGAGAGAGAGGTAGAGAGGTAGAGAGAGAGGTAGAGAGGTAGAGAGAGAGGTAGAGAGAGAGAGAGGTAGAGAGAGAGAGAGAGAGGTAGAGAGAGAGAGGTAGAGAGAGAGAGGTAGAGGTAGAGGTAGAGAGAGAGAGAGAGATAGAGGTAGAGGTAGAGGTAGAGGTAGAGGTAGAGAGAGAGAGGTAGAGAGAGAGAGGTAGAGAGAGAGAGGTAGAGAGAGAGAGGTAGAGAGAGAGAGGTAGAGAGAGAGAGGTAGAGAGAGAGAGGTAGAGAGAGAGAGGTAGAGAGAGAGAGGTAGAGAGAGAGAGGTAGAGAGAGAGAGGTAGAGAGAGGTAGAGAGAGAGAGAGAGAGAGAGAGAGAGAGAGAGAGAAAAGACTTTCCCAGGTAGCCCATCAACAGTCCCATGGGTTACTTCTGATGCTGACTATCAGTGCCCATTTGACCCCAGTGCCTCAATAAAAGCCAGTATAAAATAAGCAGTCCAAGCCAACTTTAAAAATCAGAACTTCCCAAATATCTTAAGCACATCAACTTCTCATCCACATGCATTCCTCAAGTGCCATTCTTCCATGTGCTTTTGATAATTCTCCATGGCTTTTGCAGCACGATTAAAGGAAGCTTGCTGACTTTCAGCAGAGAAGACTGCAAGAGGACTTGCGGAATGCCACAAGCAGCTGTGTGTCTTTGCAGCACGGGCAGTAGCTCTCTGGGCTGAGTGGCTGCTAGGAAACACCAAGACCATTTTAGGTGTGTCAGAAGTCATGAGTCCTGTTGTCCTGGGTGAAAACAGCAGACAGGCATCATAGAAAACCGATATATCGAGCGGTGCCACAGCAAGCTTGGTAATCAGTTGCAACATATACTTCAGAGTATTGCTTTGAACAATTCCATCCATGGTCTTGGATAGAGCAATCTCAGCTTGTATTCAGTGAGTTGTAATTGGGGATAGTATAGTCAGGGGAATAGACACAATTCTCTGTCACAAGCATCAAGAGTCCTGAAGGCTGTGTTGCCTGCCTGGTGCCTGGGTTCAGGACATTTCATCCGATCTGCAGAGAAATTTGAAGTGGGAAGGGAAAGATCCAGTTATAGTGGTCCATGTGGGTATCAACGACATAGGTAGAACAAGGAAAGGGGTTCTGCTGAGGGAATTTGAGCAGCTAGGGACTAAATTAAAAAGCAGAAGCAAAAAGGAAATAACCTCTGGATTGCTACCTGAGCCACGTGCAGATCGGCACAGGGACAATAAGGTTAGAAAGTTAAATGTGTGGCTCAAAGATTGGTGTGGCAGAAGTGGGTATGAATTTGTGGGACATTGGCACCAGCACTGGGGAAAGAGGGAGGTGTTCCAATGGGACAGCTCCACCTAAACCATGCTGAGACCAGGGTCCTGGCAAATGGCATAACTAGGGCTGTGGATGGGGCTTTAAACTAAATAGTAGGGGGGTGGGTTCAACAGATTGGAAAAGTATGGATGAAGTAAGAGGGAAGGAGAGTTCAGGAGATGGTACTGAAGTCTCCAGAATAAAGAATAAGACACCCTGCAGTTTGAGAGGGAGAAGTCCAAGTGCAGGATTCCCTAAAGGTTAACTTGCAGGTTGATTCAGCTGTAAGGAAGGCAGATGAGGTTAGCATTCATTTCAAGAGGACTAGAATATGAAAGCAAGGATGTAATGCTGAGGCTTTATAAGGCATTGGTCAGACTACATTTGGAGTATTGAGAGTAGTTTTGGGCCCCATATCTAAGGAAGGATGGTCCAGAAGAGGTTTACAAGAATGATCCCGGGAAGAAGGCAGGAGAATGGCGTTGAGAGGGTAAAATAGATTAGCCATGATCGAATGGCAGAGCAGATTTGATGGGCTGAATGGCCTAATTCTGCCCCTCTGGCTTATGGTCTTAAGCTTGTATTATAATTCTGAGCATCCACTACAGCACCAGACAATGGTGGATCGTGCTGCAACTGAGAGACCTGCCACTATTTCTTACCTTTTGTCTGGGTTGCCCACCACTTCTTTGTTGGAAAGGATGGGCTGTACCTTCTCCCCAAAGCCCTGTGCAAGTTTGGTGCCAGATTTCTCTTTGCTCCTTCATGGTGCATGCAGACTCTCTGGCACACCTGCCAAGCATTTCACTGTGAGAACTCTGTGCTCTTCGACAGCACCCCATCAAAGTTTTCTTCTGGGCCTTCTGCAACAGAACTCAAGTGTGGCCTTGGCTTCCGAGTAGATGGTATCTGAGCTATCCTTTCACTCTGTACTGGCTGCAGGCTACTGATGCCTAGGTCCTGACCATATGCAGATCCTGCCTCTAAGCTAACCTCTAGAGTTGATCTGAGCTGGCGACAGTGATTATAAATTGGGTGAGTGTGTGTCTTCATCCTCACACTCATCTTACTCTTCAGTGACCACCTGTCCATGTTGCAGCTCTTAAGTATCTGAAAGAAGAAGGACAAGAGAATAGGGGCAATGTAAAGTAGTAGATGCACACTTGCACCTTCTGCAGCCTAGAAGCAGGACATAAGCAAGAGGATTAGGGTATGCGCCACAGACATCTTCTGTGGTTTCAACCTCACTGTGATCCATGGATTTCCCAATGCTCAGTGATGATGAGCATCCTCCTCTCCATGAAGGAAAACTGATGCAGCCATCCCTATGTCCCATAGTTAGCTGCTGCTGCCTGCCTGTTCTATGAGAGTGGGAAGTGGATCACCAGATCTTACGTGTAATGTGCCCGTCATAGTCGAATAGCTGTGCACAGGCTGCGGGATGTGGGTGTGTAAGATACAGCTGTACTAAGTGTGCAAGAGTATGGTGGACCTCATGAATGTTAGGTACAAGTCCTGATTGGAGGAGATTGTTGGTAGGCGGTTGATGGAATTAGGCATCTCTAAGCTGTTGGTGGGATATGGTATCTAAGCATTCAATAACCACAGACACTCATGTCACATTACTAAACTCCTCACAATATTGTACCCAGATCATTGCAGCTTCACTGGCTCTAACCTCCACAGCCACCTTCCACCGACTTCTAAGTGTGCAGGTTTCAGCTTCGAGATGAAGCAGGACATCTCCTTCTTGTCACCTCCTGCATCAAGACCTCCGGCACAACATCAGAAAACTATAGAGCCCATTTTCTTTCAACTCCAGTTGGGGGACACCTGCCAGTACCTTCTGCAGCCATAATGCATCCTCCCTTTAAGAAGTGCTGGGTGGCTTTAAGTAATTCAGGACAGAAAGTTGTCCTTATCGCCAATGAAATTGTCCCCTCTGCAGAAGAATATACCAGTAAACAGTGCAGTTAGTGCAGCTGCATGAAGGAATCATGTAAATGAACAGGCAGCATGAATCTGCCATGATATATCACAAGCAAAAGAGTGGATTAATCCTACTTCTCAATCTCACTGTCTATTTTCAGGAACTATCCAATTGAATGTCCAAAAGCAATGCTACCCCTCTGAACATCAAAGGCATGTCAGCTTGCCTGGATCATGACATCAGAGTCCAGCAGCTGCTTGAAAGTTTGGATGTGCCTTCCATGTCATAAACTGACCAAGCAAAACTTGTGAATCAGGGTTTCTGATCTGCCCTGAAACAAGCAGTTAAAAATAACTCTCAGCCAATGAAAACCCTTCCATTAAAACACTTCCTAAATAAAAGCAGAGAGAGGGAGAATAAAAAAGGAGGAACAATAAAAGAAGAGGCTTCCAAGTTATAGGATGGAGCAAATTAATTTAAATGTCAAAATTAAGATTGGGAAATATTGAAGGAAAAAGGATTCTATGGATTAACATATAACAAATTATAAAGTTAATGCTTAACATATTGGGATTATTACAGTAATAAAGCCCTGATATTTAAGTGCCCTTTTGGTGAACCCATTTTTCTTTTGATGGTGATAATTACTAAAAGCATAAAACTTTTACGGAGAAAGGGTTTACAATTTAATTGCCCACAATGCCCAAATGAGGGTTTTCCTCAATGCACCTTCCTTTTAGTTTCCAGCTCTGTGGGTTCCTTTGAATGAGGTATCTGGCTGAAACAGACATCGAGAGTGTTGATATTTATGCACAATCACAACATACTGTTTATGTTTAAGGTACGTTTAATTCAGACAGCAAGCAATAACAGCTTGTATTTATTTGTCAGTTAAAATAAACGTCCCAAGCCACACAGGAGTGATACTGAATAAAATTTGACTCTGAGCTACACAAGGAGATATTCCGGCAGATTACCTAAAGCTTAGTTTTAAAGAGCGTGGAAAGAGAATAGATCACCTGAAAGATAGCTGGGCCAGCAAGTAGCAGGATATAGGGTGGATGGAATTTGTCGTCATTTAGGAAATGGGCACTGAAATTAGTGTTGATCTTGAGCTGTCAGAAAGTGCAATGAGGGAGGCTGGTCAGAAATAATGTCAAGTTCAGAGATAACAAAGACATAGATGAAGGCTTCGGCAGCAGATATGCTGAAGCAGGGTGGAGACAGCAGTAGTGAACAGTGGTAATACAAAGGTGGAAATAAGTGGCCTCAGTGATGGCATGGATTTGTGGTCTGAAGCTCTTTTTGGGATAAGCTGCGTGACCCTGTGGGTCAAATATAACATCAAGGTCACAAACAGTCTGGCTCAGTTTCAGACAATTGCCAGCTTGAGTGATGGGACCCATTTGCTATGGAACAGTGTTTGTGACAGAGATTGAAGATAATGGCTTTCATCTTGGTGATACTGTTCAAATTTCTGCTCAGTAAAGGTTATTCTACAAGAAGTCTAACAGTTTGAGATATTGTACAGGATAACTGGCAATTGATTTATTATTGTCAAATGTACCAAGATACGGTGAAAAGCTTTTGTTTGCATACCATCCATGTCACTGCATACGTAAGACTGACCATAAGACATAGGAGCAGAATTAGGCCAATCAGCCCATCGAGTCTGCTCTGCCATTTGATTATGGCTGATTTATTTTTACCTCTCACCCTCGTTCTCCTGCCTTCTCCCTATGACCTTTGATGCCCTTACTAATCAAGAACCTATCAAACTCTGCTTTAAATATACCCAATGACTTGGCCTCCACAGTCGTCTGTGGCAATTAATTCCACAGGTTCACCACCCTCTGGCTAAAGAAATTCCTCCTCATCTTTGTTCTAAAGGAATGCCCTTCTGTTCTGAGGCTGTGCCCTCTGGTCCTAGACTCTCCCACTACTGGAAACAACCTCTCCACATCCACTCTGTCCAGGCCTTTCAATATTCGGTTGGTTTCAATGAGATCCTCCCTCATCCTTCTAAACTCCAGCGAGTACAGGCCCAGAGCCAAACGCTCCTCATGTGTTAACCCTTTCGTTCCCGGCTTCATTCTTATAAACCTCTTCTGGACCCTCTCCAATGCTAACACATCCTTCCTTAGATAGGGGGCCCAAAACTGCTCACAATACTCCAAATGTGGTCTGACCAATGCCTTATAAAGCCTCAGCATTACATCGTTGCTTTTACATTCCAGTTCTCTCGAAATGAATGCTAACATTGCATTTGCCTTCCTTACTCCCGACTCAACCTGCAAGTTAACCTTCAGGGAATCCTGCACTGGGACTCCCAAGTCCCTTTGCACCTCTGATTTCTGAATGTGCTCCCCATTTAGAAAATAGTCTATGCCTTTATTCCTTCTACCAAAGTGCATGACCGTTCACTCCCCTGCACTGTATTCCATCGGCCACTTCTTTGCCCATTCTCCCAACCTGTCCAAGTCCTTCTGCAGACTCCCTGCTTCCTCAACACTAGCTGCCCCTCCACCTATCTTTGTATCATCCACAAACCTGGCCACAAAGCCATCAATTCTTCTATCCGGATCATTAACATATAACATAAAAAATAACGGACCCAACACCAACCCCTACGGAACACCACTAGTCACTGGCAGTCAACCAGAAAAAGTTCCTTTTATTCCCACTCTTTGCCTTCTGCCAGTCAGCCAATCTTCTATCCATGCTAGTACCTTTTCTGTTATACCATGGGCCCCTACCTTGTTTAGCAGCCTCATGTGCAGCACCTTATCAAAGGCCTTCTGAAAATCCAAGTAAACAAGATCCACTGACCCTCCTTTGTCCATCCTGCTTGTTACTTCCTCAAAGAACTCCATCAGATTTTTCAGGTAAGATCTCCCCTTAAGGAAACCATGCTGACTTCAGCCTATTTTATCATGTTCTTCCAAGTGCCCCGAAACTTCATCCTTCATAATGAACTCTAACATCTTACCAACCACTGAAGTCAGGCTAACTGGTCTATAATTTCCTGTCTGCCTCCCTCCCTTCTTAGAGTGGAGTGACATTTGTGATTTTCAAGTCCTCTGGAACTATTCCTGAATCTAGTGATTCTTGAAAGATCACTACTAGTGCCTCCACAATCTCTTCAGCTACCTCTTTCAGAACCCTGGGGTGTAGTCCATCAGTTTAGGTGACTTATCCACCTTCAGACCTTTCAGTTTCCCAAGCACTTTCTCCTTAGTAATAGCGACTACACTCACTTCTGCCCCATGACTCCTCAAATTTCTGGCATGTTGCTGGTGTCTTCCACAGTGAAGACTGACACAAAATACTTATTCAGTTGGTCCACCATTTCTTTGTTCCCCATTACTACCTCTCCAGCGTCATTTTCCAGCGGTCCGATGTCCACTCTTGCCTCTCTTTTACTCTTTATATATCTGAAAAAACCTCTGGTATCCTCTTTTATATTATTGGCTAGCTTACCTTCATATTTCATCTTTGCTCCCCTTATTGCTTTTTAAGTTGCCTTCTGTTCATCTTTAAAAGCTTCCCATTCCTCCAGCTTCCCACTAATTTTTGCAATATTGTATGCCCTCTCTTTTGCTTTTATGCTGTCTTTGACTTCCTTTGTCAGCCACGGTTCCCTCACCTCCCTTTAGAATGATGCTGCTTCTTTGGGATGAACTGATTCTGCGTCTTCTGATTTACTCCCAGAAACTCCTGCCATTGCTGCTTTACTGTCATCTCTGCTGGGGTCCCCTTCCACTCAACTTTGGCCAGCTCCTCTCTCATGCCTCTGTAGTTACCATTACTCAAATTCCACAAATTCCTTCTCTTGGGATCCAGTGCCAACCTGATTTTCCCCAATCTACCGCATATTGAAATCCCCCATGACCACTGTAACATTGCCCTTTTTACATGCCTTTTCTATCTCCTGTTGTAATTTGTATCCCACATCCTGGTTACTACTCGGAGGCCTGTATATAACTCCCATCAGGGTCTTTTTACCCTTGCGATTTCTTAATTCTACCCACAAGGATTCTACACCTTCTGATCTTATGTCACTTCTTGCTCAGGATTTGATTTCATTTTTTACCAACAAAGCCACCCCACCCCCCTTGGCCTACCTGCCTGTCTTTTCGATAGGATGTGTATCTTTGGATGCTTAGCTCCCGTTATGATCTTCTTTCAACCACGACTCTGTGATGCCCACAACGTCACACCTGTCAATTTCTAACTGTGCTATAAGTTCATCTACGTTATTTTGTATATTGCACACATTCAAATATAACACCTTCAGTCCTGTATTCACCAGCCTTCTTCTCAAATTTGTTTCCATGTTGTCTGAAGTTAAATTCTTATCCCTTTCTAAACAGTCTGTCATATTCTTTATTCTGGAGACATTGAAGTAGTACAAAAGGAAAAAAAAAACAGAATGTAGAAGGTAGTGTTAAAGTTACTGAGAAAGTGCAGTGCAGGTAGACAAATAAAGTACAAAGGCCATAATGAGGTAGATTGAGAGATCAAGTGTTCATCTTTATCGTATAAGAGGTCCATTCAAGAATCTTATAACAGCGGGATTGAAGCTGTCCTTAAGCCTAGTGGTACATGTTCTCAAGATTTTGTATCTTCTGCCTGATGGGAGGGGGGAGAAAAGAGAATGACTGAGGTGGGAGGGGTCCTTGATTATGTTGGCTGCTTTCCTGAGGGCACAGGAAAATGTAGACAGAGAGTCAACGGAGAGGAGGCTGGCTTTTGTGACAGACTGGGCTGTGTTCACAACTCTGCAATTTCTTGCAGTCTTCGGCAGAGCTGTGATGCATCTGAAAGGTTGCTTTCTATGGTGCATCTATAAATATTGATGAGGTTCATCGGAGACATGCCAAATTTCCTTCGCCTTTTGAGGAAGTAGAGGTGCTGGTGCGCTCTCTTGGCCATAGCATTCACGTGGCTGGACCAGGACAAATTGTTGGTGATATTTACAGCAAGGAAGTACTCAACCATCTCCATCTCAGCACCATTGATATAGATAGGGTTGTGTACTCAGTCCTGCTTCCTGAAGTCAATGACCAGCTCCTTTGTTTTGCTGACATCGAGGGAGAGGTTGTTGCTTTGACAACATGTCACTAGGCTCTCCGTCTCCATGTCGTCATTGTTTGCGATCTGGCCCACTATGGTGGTGTCATCTGCGAACTCGTAGATGGAGTTAGAGCAGAATCTCACCACACAGCCCTGTGGTACAACAGTGCTGAGGATACTCGTGGAGGAGTGTTGCTGCCTATCCTTACTGACTGCAGTCTGTTGGTCAGGAAGTCAATGATCCATTTGCAGAGCAGGGTGCCGAGTCCTAGGTCCAGGAGTTAAGACAGGAGTTAGAAAAGGCAGGTGGGTTAATACTGTCCATGTTTTCAGATGTAGTTGCTGAGGAACAATAAGTGAATGGAATATAGGAGGGGCCAGGTAAAGATTAGGGGGATTTCAGAGGGAATGGTGTGGGTGCTGCATGAAAAGTCATTACAGGTGATTTTCAGGATGGATAAGAATGGAATCAGGCGTGTAGGGTTTCACCTATCTGTGAAATGCTTTAATTTCACCAGAGGACAATGATGTAGACAACTGCGTCAGAGGCTGCACGTGGTGTGAAGGACAAATGATGACAAATTACTTTGTCACAGTCGACTCATTTGAGCTGTTTCTGTACTGTGACAGAAGCAGGAACCTAACTGGTTGCATTCAGAGAAGTAAGAAAGACGATCACAATTTTTGGAGACTATTATTTTCCAACTGGGATAGAATTTCTTACTGTCTGTTCATAATTTCAATGTAATTGTGATGAGTAATGTTTTGTATAATGCTGGACATACATTTTCAAGAAAAGCTATCACTTTTGATGTACCACAATCAAAACAACAGTTAACTCCAGCTTTGTCCTGATCCCACCTTCTGCAAATACTGCAACATGGGACAGAGAAACGGACACTACCTGTTGTCCTTAAATAATCTTAAAATTTGAGCTGGACCGTACTACAGACCCCAGAAGCATTTCTTCACAGAGCCAAACGCTGGAACTCTCTCCCCTGAGATCCGTGGCTGCTGCAGACAATTGTTTTCAATTCTAACATTGATAAGTACCAATAGCAAATAGGATTAAGGTAAAAATCAGGCACAACCTTATTGTGTTGCAGGACTGACTCAATAGGCTGAATAGTCTGGTCTTGTTCCAATGTTTTTCTCCCAGTGAGAACAGTGGACCTATCACCTGCCTTCCTTAGTCAGTTTACTTATTTTATGTTCATTATTATGCTTTTGCAAGTGGTTCAGACCCTATTAGTCGTAGCACAATGTGAGGACAATTTCTTTATAGCACATCTCACCCAGTACCTAGAGGTAAAGCACTGTCGCCCTGTTTATTGACTATATTAGTGCAGATCAATGAGTTGGATGATGGCAGCCCGCTTCAAGGCAAAGAATATCATTTGCAAAAATGAAAGGATTTGCTCTGTCACTCCCCTGCAAAGCCACAGAAAATTAAAGTCTTGTTAAAGGCAATTGCTAGAAAACAAATCTCGACAATTAACAACACAAGAAACACACGGAACAACAGGCTTCTTTGGATTGCAATTTAAAGCTTAACCTCCTGGATCAGAAGGACACATGTGGAAATCAATATATTGAAAAATTAGCAAAGGCAACATTTCCGCCATTGATATGATGGGGAGGTTTTTAACCTGCCAACAGGTATTGAAGGTGTCAGTCCTTTCTTCTCAAGGCAGGGTATTTTAATTAAAAAGATGTAATGAATATTGATTTTTTAAAAGCTACATACTGTTGCTGTGAGACCAGATCTAATGCTCCAGTCTGCTGTTAATCAATGTGCTCTACACATCAATTAGTAAAAGGATGCTGCTGAATTAATTGATTAATATTACCAAATTAGATTTAACCTTCTACTTCAAAATTTCAGAAATGCAGTTTATTTAATTTTCTAGAATTGAGTACATGACATTAAAACAGAATACATGTAATTATCTAAAAATATGGCAGCTGAGAAACTGCAACTGCTTTATTATTTTAACATTAGATTTTACAGTTAGAGTAGCTGTTTTCAATATCTTCCCCTAAACAGATTTCAAGATGTATTTCTGAAGCCCAAACAAGGAGTTCTCTTTCAATGTTTAGCACTTACAATAATTATACTCATTGTTGTCCTCCAGCCAGTGTGTTAGCTGGAAACTAACAGCCAAAAGTTTGTTCAAACCAGGAAGTTGGCAGGTTGATTTAAGAATGGGGCCAGAGAAAATTACACTCCTTGCTCTGCATGGTTTTACAACAATTCCAAAGAAAGAAAGTTCTCTGTGGCAGTTCATCCATGAAACAAAGAATTCCATTCTCACTATTACAACTCCATACCATCTTTCTACTTGGTGTTTGTACACAATTTTGGTTGACCAGAGGCACTCAGGTATCCATTAGTATATTCAAACAAAGCAGAGGTTTCTTGGACCTTGCACACGTTGAACTTGTTTATTTTGTGGCCCATGTTAAATGGTGCACCTAATATTAAACAACTGATCTCTTTGCTGAATCTGTTTTGTGTTGATGCTTCCTTTGAATAGGGAGCCACAGACTGAAAGACGAGGTTGCCATGTCCTCCCACTCTGCCTCATCTAACTATAACCATCAGCGTAACCTTCTGCTCCTTACTCCCCCGTGTATTAATTTAGTGTCTCCTTAACCCCTACCGTACTTATCTTCTTAATAATTCTATGTGGAATTAATCAAGGTAAGGATGTTTTTCTGGATTTATTAGTGATTCTCATATTCATGAGTCTTCATTATAGAAACCATCCCATGAATTCACATGGAAAAATGTAAGAGAAACAGCTAAGAACTACAAACGATTCAGACTATTTATGGCTATTATAAATCAATTACTTCGTTTCATTGTTTCTCTTTGATAATTGACATTCAAAGCGCAACTGGAAATGTGGAATAATGTGTCATACCTTGTAAAGGTCACCCATAAATAGTACCACTTTTAATGGTTGCAATCTGCACCCATCTTCTGCGAAGGCAGAATTCTGAAATTCCACTGGGCCTTTTACCTTGGAATTTGTTATACATGAGATTTGTCACTAGACGTGCAGTATTTGAATAATTTCTCCCACTGATTTCTAACCTGATGGTCGTTGTTTTTTAATACCTAATTGAGTATTTGCAGCCTTGTGATAAAATGGCAGGAAAAAAAACATTTCTAGTTCATCCAATTTACCCCAAATCTACCAATAACATAGAAAATAGAAGCAGGAGTGAGCCATTCAACCCTTTCAACCATTCGACGTGATCATGGCTGATTAGCCAAATTCAGTACCCTGTTCTGCTTTTTAAAATTTAATGCCAGAAATGTTGAGTTCAGATAGGCTGTAATGGCTTTGGTTGAAAGATGAGGTACCAGTATTTGAGTTTACTTTGAGGCTCAATTGAACATCACAGGTGGTCAAGGATAGAGAGGGCAAAATAAGATTGAAAGGACAGAGAATTAAAGAAACAAGTGACTTAGAAGATGAGCGCTATGCTCTTAAAGCAGTCACCCAATGTGGAAGGAATCGCACTGGGAGCTCTGAATGCAATATAATTATAATAATATAATGGAAATCAAGGCTTCGTGTACAAAAATACAGTATTTCAGTTGCGTTTACAAGTATCACTCAAGAATGGCTTGGAATTCTCAGGTTCACAATAGCTGTATCTGGGTACATTCTGCATTTGAAAATTAAAAAAAAGCTGCAGATGCCAGAAATCTGAAATAAAAACAGCAAACACTAGATATGTTCAGGTAGCAGCTATGGAGAGAGAAACAGAGTTAAGGTTGCTGGTTCTGATGAAGGGTCTTCAACCAGAAATGTTAACTTTGTTTTTCTTTTCATGAATATTTATCTGACCTGCCAAGTGTTTTCTGCATTTTCTGTTTTAATTACCCTCTGCATTTGCCTGAATCATTAAAAGTGCTATACGAATGGAAGCTATTGTTGTGGTTAATGGTTAGAGGTTAGAGGTCTAAGGTCAGCTCCTAACATGCCTGTGCCATGGTTCTCATGTGACCTATTATAGTCTACAAGAAGCTTTCAAAACCTCATAGACCTTTCTTCTGCCAGGATACAAAATTAGTGCACAGATGCACCCAAGCACAAATGGCACTGGGCCAGAGACACAGAACAAATGGGAATATGACATCCAACATCTACTGAAGTAGGATATAAGTGGCGGAAAGGCTGATCTTCACTTCTGCCAGAAATACTGGCACTCCACACAATGCAGAGCCTGCAGATCCCAGGACCTCTGCTCCACTTTCTTCTCATATATCCCACCTGTCTGCTCCAAATTCTGGGATGACCTTTCAACAAAAGGCATCATTCCCACAGCCCATTTGCAAAATACTGCAGGTGCTGGAAATCTGAAATAAAACTGGCATTACTCAGCAGGTAGGCAGCACTATTGAGGGAGAAATAATGAACATTTCTGGTCAATGGTCCTTCATCAGAACAGAGAAAAATTAGAGAAAGTGAGGAGGGGTAGAACGAACACAAGGAAGGTCTTTGATAGGTGGATGGCAGGAGTGATTAATTGACAAAAGGGGTGTTAGACCCAAGTGTAAAAAGCTTCATAGAGGGATTTATTTCCCTCCATGGATGCTGCCTGACCTACTGAGTTCCTCCAGCATTTTTTGTGTATTGCTACAGATTCCAGCATCTGCAGAATTTCTTGTGTCTCCGTAAAAAGCTTAATAGAGGGATTAGCAAATAACAAATAAAGGTCAGAAAGAGGTGACAATTGGAGAAGATGAATAAATATTTGAAACTACCAGCAAAAAGGAGAATGCATGAAGGCTGGAAATGTGAGTGACAAAGGTGAGAATTGCTGATTATCTGGAATTGCCGAGCTCAATGTTAAGTCCAGTAGTCCAATCAAAACTGTTCCTCAAGCTTCACTGGAACCTCATGATGCCACTGTAACAGTACTTAGATTTAGACAGGTTTTGAGGCATATTAGAGTCATAGAGCTATACAGCACCAGAAAACAGGCCCTCCGTCCAAACTTGTCCATGCCTTAAGACCATAAGATATCGGAGCAGAAATAGGCCATTCAGCCATCGAATCTGCTCCATCATTCAATCATGGCTGATATTGTTTTTTCTTTTCTCAACCCATTCTCTCACCTTCTCCCCGTAACCCTTAACCCCCTTACCAATCAAGAACCCATCAATCTCTGCCTTAAATACACCCAATGACTTGGCTTCCACATGCCAGCCAAGTTGCCTAACTGAGCTAGTCCCATTTGCCTGTGTTTGGCCCATATCCCTCAACCTTTCCGATCCACACATCTGTCCAAATGTCTTTTAAATGCTGTGATTGCACCCACCTTGACCACTTCCTTTGGCAGCTCGTTCCATATACACACCACCCTCTGTGTGAAAAAGTTGCTCCTCAGGTCCCTTTTAAATCTTTCTCCTCTCACTTTAAGCCTATGCCCTCTAATTTTGGACTTTGCTACCCTGGGGAAAAAACTGACTATTCACCTTAACTATGCCCCTCACGATTTTATAAACCTGGCCTATTCAGCCTCACTTTATAACTCAAACCCTGCAATCCCGGCAACATCCTCGTAAATATTTTTTTGCATCCTTTCCAGTTTCATTGCCAGAACCATATGCAGTGCTCCAAATGTGGCTTTGCCAACGTCTTGTACAGCTACAACAATGACATCCCAACTCCTGTACTCAGTATCCTGACAGATGAAGGCAAGTGTACCAAATGCCTTCTTCACCACCCTGTCTACCTGTGTCGCCACTTCCAAGGAACTATGTACCTGTACCCCTAGGTTACTTTATTCTACAACACTCCCTAGGGCCCCACCATTTACCATGTAAGTCCTTCCCTGATCTATCTTACCAAAACACCTCACACTTATCTAAATTAAACTCCATCAGCCATTCCTTGGCCCACTGGCCCAGTCGATGAAGCTTGTGTTGTAATCTTGGATAATCTTCTTCACTGTCCACTATACCACCAATTTTAATGATATCTGCAAACTTACTAACCATGCCACCTACATTCTCATTCAAATCATTAATATAAATAATGAACAAAAGTGGACCCAGCACTGACCCTTGTGACAAACTGCTGGTCACGGGCCTCCAGTCTGAAAAACCATCCTCCACCACCACCCTCTCCTACTGTCAAACCAATTTTGTATCCCATTGACTAACTCGACTTGGATCCACGTGATCTAATCTTCCAGACCAGCCTACCACATGGTACCTTGTCATAGGCCTTGTTAAAATTCATATAGATAATGTCTACTGTGCAGCCCTCATCTATTTTCTCGGTCAACTCTTCAATCAAATTCTTGAGATACTATTTCCCAAACATAAGGCCATGCTGATCATCCTACTTTGTGAGTATTTTCTCCTGTAGGATATTTTATTCTAGTTGTTTAATTTACTGGAGACATTAATGCAGATGAAGCCACTTCCTTAAGAAGTTATTTACGTTAAGTCATAGCAGCTGATTTGAATAGATCTGTTAACGTTCCTGTTAATTGTCTGCTCATGCTTGGTGGTTGTTGGGTAGATTTGGAAACATTGCACCAACAGATTTATAATCAAAGTTGCCATGGTTTCCAAGCCCTGCATATGTACATCTTGTGTGTAAGCTGCAGAACCAATGAAATTAGGCCATAATGTTTTTGCATTCTTATCTCTGTTGTGCAAACTGTTCGGAATGATTTCACCCTGGAGCCAAAAATACTATTTGTAGACCTACTGCAGCTTACAAAAAGGTAAGATAAAAAATACACACTTTAATAGTTCCTATTAATATAGGACCATACAGTTATTTTCCATATTGTCCATCGTTTCTCCATATTATTCTTCCTTACTTTTCTACAAAGCTTTGCAGGCATGATTAACCCTGGAAGCACAGAAGCTCAAGCTGCTCTAAGTAGCATATAACTGTATGCCTTTGACTGTAGGCACACAGCTGACATACTTTTATTCCCATCTAATAACTGAGGTTAACATTACTAACCTTAGCGTATTCCTATTGGCTGTGATTTAAAGCTGAAAGCCCCAATAATAGCAGCAGCTACATGTGTAACAGATGAATTTACATTGAAGATTTTTGCAATGCATTTTGAAAATAGCATGCATGATCCACAAATTAATGTTATCACTGTATACATTTTTAGAGTGTAAAATGGAAACAGTATAACATTTTTAAAAGCAAAACTTAATTAATTTGGTTGCTTTCATGATATCAACACATGAAATGCTATTAAGATTGGAAATAAATATTCACAAGAACCAATTATTTCCAAAAGTGAAACTATTTTCTCACCTTGCTATGTGGCTTAGATTTTACAACCTAATTTTTATAACATGTCTCAACTCTTTAGCATGTATACTTTAATAACAGAGGTTCTGAGATGACATTGGATTCCCTCTATTATAAGTCTACCACACTGGATCTATGGGGAAAACCCCATTCAGAACATCAGGTCAAGAGTGCACAGAATACACCACTTGTAGTTTTATTAAAGATGTGCAAACAGGATGTAAAGAGTCTGGTTACTTGCTTCACACTTACTAGCAGTTTTTGTGAATGGTTAGTCATTGCAACCAGATCCTATTCCACATCTTTGACAACAGGTCCCAAAAACAAAGTAAAATGTCCCAGGGGATAACAAGCACACAGAGAAGAACCAACTTTAAACAGCCGCTGCATTTAAATAAGCAACAAACTGATTCATAAATATCTCCTTTCCATTAGACTCCAGACATGAGTTTCCATTTGATTCTTTTTGATGTAGGCTTGCAGCAGACTGCTACTTTCAAGTTCATAAGTGCTGGACCCTTTTGGGGCACACAAGACAACAGGCAAAATCATGCTTGGCCTAGCTTGCACCTTGCATCCAATCGAGCAGAATGCCTGTGGCCCCCAGTGTCCCGCTGCCACTGTCTTTCCACCTCAGGCACCACATGCTGAGAACCCACTCCCAGACTGTCCTTACAGTTATCTGACATCTTGAGCTTTCAGAAGGCCTCTTCCACTTTATCTCAATATCTCTGTCAATCAGAGACATTTAGAACCAGGTGAAATACACAACCAATTAAATATTTTTGGAAAATATTAACTAACAAGTTCATTCAACTTCTGTAAACTCATTGAACATTAATATTCATTAAAATAGAAAGAACATTCAGATTCGCTTACATTTCTCACACAGATCCGATGGCTGACATGACGCTGAGGGACCAGATATAATGCATGTTCAGCCCCAGTTCAATACCTTACATTCTGTGCTGCAATGCACAGGCACAGAAACAATACCCAACACATAAATTGGCACTTCCATGTGGAATCACCAGCTAGTCAATTAATAAACTTGCTTAACAGACACTTAACTATCAAATAAATGTTAATATTGATAAACATGAGGTGCTACATTTTGGTAGGAAGAATAAGGAGGTCTGAACCATTGGGATTATGCAAGTTCAAATGTGGCAGAAGAACAAAGATATTTAGCTTCTCCAATATTGAAGAAGATCATGTTAATTTTTAGTTTTCAGCTAACTGATTAAGTGAACTGTTCTCCTTTTGTTGAACTCTGCGTAATACCTGTTCAGCAAACCTACTGCCTGCAAAAGCTGTGAAGAGCTGAAACAGGAAGGCTTCAATTAGCAGCCCTCAGGGGAAATCTGGAACTAAAATATATCCATTGCTTAACAGCACCTAATTCCAGTTGATATTTAATAGTAGAGAAAGATGGCATTAGAGATGCAGTAACAGTGAATGGTTGTGTGGAGTCAATCTTGCAAATCCCAATCCCCACCATGTCCTCATGGATGCTGCTGCTGCTGTTTGGAGATCAGCCAGTCAATTCTGAGGATGGTCATGTGTTGGATTTGTTTTCAATGTTGAGCAAGTTATAAATAATTAATCTTAACCAGCAATACAGATTACAAGAATTTGAAGTGTAGAGAAGCTTACAAATAATCCTTAGACAATGAAGAACAAAAACCTGCATTTATAACAACAACTACATGGGAGTGTTATCAAACAGAAATGACTGAGCAACATATGGAGATATCGGGGCTTATGACAAAGAGACAGAGGAACTGAGGGTGTAGAGAGGGTACAGTCCCAATGTGGGCAGATGGGATTAGTGTAGATGGGCAAAAAGGATGGCATAGGCATGATGGGCCGATGGGCCTGTTTCTGCATTTTACAACTCTATGAAGGAATTCCAGAGCCCAGTCCCTGGGCAGCTACAGACACACCTGCTAATTGGAGAGGCATAGTGATCTCAAATGATTATAGGGCTGGAGGAGATTACACAAGATGACAAAGGGCATCTTGGAGCGATCTATAAGCAAGGATGAGAATTAAAATGAAGGTATTGCTTAAACAACAACCACGTTAATTCAGCAAGCAGAGGTGTTACACCTGAATGGGACAGTACAAGTAAGACTGTGGGCAATAGAATCGTGGATGATCTCAGTACATTTTCATGGCCAAGTATAGAGAGAAGAAAGTCATGGATGAAGGTTTCAGTAGCAGATGAACTAAGTAAAGTGGGAAGTCAGCTGATGATCCGAAGGCGAAAACTGGCAGTCAAAGTGATAGTGTAGATGAACAGACTGTCGTAAAGTCTGGGTAGCCTGACATTCATTCCAGAGAGAGTGATGCAGTTGCTGGATATGGAGTGCAGTTTGTGCTAGGGACAAAAACAATAGTGTTGGGCTTCACAATATTTAGTTGGAGAAAAACTCACTGCATTTGGGTGACAGGCAAGCAGTATGACAATTCAAAGACCAGGGAGAGTTTGACAGATTTGGGGAAGATGGCATGGGTAGAGGTGCAGCCATTGCAGATAATTTTCTGGTTGAGAAAGGAGCCCTTGGATGGCTGCGGAGAGGTGTAGGAGACAGTGGTGCAGTCAACCATGTTCTGCAAATACTGAAGGAACAGATAAGATATCTTTGTTAGTCACATGTACATTGAAACACACAGTGAAATACATCTTTTGTGTAGAGTGTTCTGGGGGTAGCCTGCAAGTGTCTCCATGCTTCCGGGGCCAACATAGTATGCCCACACCTTCCTAACCCATATGTCTTTGGAATGTGGGAGGAAACCAGAGCACCCAGAGGAAACCCATGGAGACATGGGGAGAATGTAGAAACTCCTTACAGACAGACCGGAATTGAACCCGGGTCTCTGGCGCTGTAATAGCGTTACGCTAACCACTACACTACCATGCCTGCCCTCTACACTATTTTAACTTTGTTACAATTGTATAGGATGTTATTTGGTAAGATTTAAGGGAACAGATTGCATGTAAACAGTGTAATTTAACCAAGCAGACTAAGAATAAACAGAGTTCACAATCTCCATTTATGTAAAGGGAAAAACTAGGTTGGACATTCTTAATGGTTCTTTTTCCTCAAAGTGGTGGAGCTGTGGGATTGGCTAAAGGCTTATAAAGTAAACAATGATTTGTTGACTTCTCTCGAACAAGAATTGGACAGACTTGAAGAGGAGTGCGATTTCAATATAAATGCTACCTGTGAAACTATAGGGATGGATGAAAAACAAACTGGGAATTCAAAATCAAGTGTTACAAAAGGAATGGAGTATGGGATCAGAGAAAGCAGAGTAGGCAGTGAGGGAGTGGGAAAAATCAGCTGTCATGGAAAATTTATTTCTCTCCCTTTACTCATCCTTTATGTTCCTGTGTTGACCCTTGCTTCGTCAAATAAGTTGCTCAAATGTGTTCACTGGGTTCTTTCTTAATTTAGAATATCCACTCCAAAAAAAATCAAACCTATGTGATCACAAAGATCCCATCTCCAGACAAACGTTTTGCCTGATAGTCATCAGGAGAACATTGCGTACACTCACAGAATTACACTGAGTAATGCACTAGCTGCTGTGACCATAGCAACAGCCTATTAATAATAGGGAAGACAAAATAGAGAGAATAGTGATTCTTCCCTATTGATGCATGGTTTACATAAAGGCCTATTTAATATGAAAGAACTGGACACTGAACATCTTCCAAATTTATGTAAAGAAAATAGATGTGAATTTCTGGTAAGCTTTGTAATAGTGCTCTAGCAGGTATACAGTGAGAACATGAACTTAACTTTTAAAAGAAAAGATTTGCAACTTCAAAGTAGAACTGTCCTGACCTGTTGCTGCTTCCTAGAAACCTCACTTTCAGCAGATCAGGGTGATTTTTTTTAAACATGTATTTATTGTATCAGTTTTAATCTGCCTGTTTCTACTCCACTTTGTCAGAATGGTTTGATCACAATACTCAGAAACAAGTATTCACAGGTTCCGAAGCAGCAAACACTGCAAAGGAGGACGGGTATATTTTATTGCAAGTTAATTGTAAAACTATTCATCTTAAATGTTTGTGATGACAAACACAGAAAATTTCATTATCTTTCAATTCTTATCCATTCTCATTAATGTGCTCTCAGAAATCAAATTAACTCTCCATGTGGCCTGCTTCACCTGCCTACTGAAACTCAGATAGTTTCATAGAGATTACATTCTCTCTCCACAATCATCAGTTTCTGATTATAAAAACATACAGCTTTCTGTTTTCCAAAGTGATATTACACATTCCTACAAAATTTTTTTTATAATAGTCAAGACAATCTTTTTGTTTTAAAATAGAGCCAGCATCCTTGTATTCCAGAACCCCACCATGCCAAGTGGGAGAATCAACCAGGAGATTGCCAAGTCTAGTTAAAAGCTTGGGTCTTGTCTTGGGCTCAGTGCTGCTAGTTTGTTCAGCATTGGTTTATGTACAGAAGGGTGCCTTAATGGCCCCATTAGAGATCATGCAGTAATATAACTTGGGGAGTTACGGTGGTACTATCTTGTGATCTGAAATAAATTTTATGTTTCTTTTTACCCCATGTGGTATCACCTGGGAAGTATCAACTCTGACAGATCTCTGTTCAGCTGTTTCTCTGCTCTTCATTCACTGTAGTGTAAAGCACTCCTCATGAATTAGAAAATATATCATGCTGCCTTGTTAGGATGACCAAAGCTTGCTTTTATCAGTCCAGTATTGAAGCACACAAGATTTCACTTACACACTTTGGCCAGCACTACTTTTAATTAATTGCCTAATCCATTCATTTGAGAAGCCATTCTGACCAACCAATCAAATTTTACGTGGGTTTTTTTTTGCCTCTGTTTTGCTGGAAGATGAAGGTAGACTGCTCCTTTGACCTCTTTCTAATTCAGTAAATCACCAGTAACTTGCCATTTAAACTGGATGCATCACCTTTTCCAGAAAGGTGGGATTCTGCAGATCTGCACAAGGACACAATGAATAGATGATCGTAATGGTAATAGCTGGTTATAGAAAGCCTCAGTGAGGATGCTAATTAATCAGTGTCTCCAGTTGTTATGGAGCACCTCTGAAATGTCAGTCTCATTAACATACAAAATCCAACCTGTCTCAGTGACTGCAACAAGTGACTCTGAGAATCAGCCAGGCACATGCATATTATTCCACCATGCTTCCTACATGTCCTTTGCAGATGTTGTAAAGGCTTTGCAATGCCAGGCCGGCTTCTGACCAATAAGTTTAGGAATGACAAACGTACTTAAATCAGGATAACTTCAAAGGGAATACGAATGGTTTTCCAGCATGCTGGCTGGATTTGTCCTTCCAGTTAGTGTTGTGAAGCCGCCTTGAGGGCTTTCTCAATGCCTCGTTTACAGTGTACACTGCAGCTACTGTGTGCTAACTGTGGATGGAGTGACTGTGGTGATGATCGAGCATACTGCTTTTTCTCAGATATGAATGAGTCTTGAGTATACTTGGTGCTGCACTCGTCCTAGCAAGTAGCATTTTCCCAATTAGCGTTTACAGGACTGCTTTGAATCAGTGGACTGGACCATATTCAGGGATTCATCTACGGATCTGAATGAATATGCCACGGCCGTCACCGACTTCATCAAGACCTGCGTGGATGAATGTGTGCTGCCTAGAACGTACCAAGTTTTCCCAAACCAGAAGCCCTGGATAAACCAGGAGGTTCACAGTCTGCCGAGAGCTAGATCTGTGGCGTTGAAGACTGGCGACCCAGAACCCTACAAGAAGTCCAGGTATGACCTACCGAAGGCCATTGTGAGAGCTAAAAGGCAATTCCATGTGAAGTTAGAGACACAATTGGACACACGACAGCTGTGGCAGGGTTTGCATGTCATTACTTCCTATAGGGTGAAACCTAACAGCATAAATGGCAGTGATGCTTCACTCCTTGATGAGCTCAATGCCTTTTATGTACGCTTTGAAAGGGAGAATAACACTACACCTGTGCAAATCCCCACAGCATCTGGCGACCCTGTGATCTCTGTCTTGTTGGACGACGTCAGAACACCTTTCAAGAGGGTGAAACCTTGCAAGGCGTCAGGTCCCGATGGTGTACTCGGCAGGGTACTGAAAATCTGTGCCGACCAACTGGCTGGAGTGTTCAGGGACATCTTCAACCTCTCACTGCTGCAGTCGGAGGTTCCCACCTGCTTCAAAAGGGCATCAATCGTACCAGTGCCCAAGGAGGGTGAGCTGCCTCAATGACTGTCATCCAGTAGCACTCACATCTACTGTGATAAAGTGCTTTGAGAGGTTGGTCATGGCTAGAATTAACTCCTGCCTGAGCAAGGACCTGGACCCGCTGCAGGTCTACCCCAGATGCAATCTCACTGGCTCTCCAGTCTGATTTGGAGCACCTAGACAACAAAACATATGTCAAGCTGCTGTTTATTGGTTACAGCTAAGCGTTCAACACCATCATCCCATCAGTACTAATCGATAAGCTTCAAAACCAGGGCCTCTGTACCTCCCTCTGCAATTGGATCTGCTACTTCCTTATCGGGAGACCATAGTCAGCGCAGATCAGTAGTAACATCTCCTCCTCGTTGACAATCAACACAGGCACACCTCAAGGATGCGTGCTTAGCCCATTGCTCTGCTCTCTCTACCCTCATGACTATGTGGCTAGGCACAGCCCAAATGCCATCTATGAATTCACTGATGACACCACTGTTGTTGGCAGAATCTCAGATGCAGATAAGCAGCTTCAAGTTCCTGGGTGTCAATATTTCAGAGGATCTATCTTGGGCCCAATACATTGATGCAATCATGAAGAAGGCATGCCAGCGACTCTACTTCATTAGGAGTTTGAGGAGATTTGGTACGTCACCAAAGACACTTGCAAATTTCTGCAGATGTACGGTGGAGAGCATTCTGACTGGTTGCATCACCGTTTGGTATGGAGGCTCCAATGTGCAGGATCGAAAGAGGCTGCAAAGGGTTGTTGACTCAGCCAGCTCCATCGTGGGCACAACCCTCCCCACCATCAAGGACATCTTCATGAGGCAGTGCCTCAAGAAGGCGGCATCCATCATTAAGGACCCTGGCTATATGGGACATGCCCTCTTCACGTTACTACCATCAAGGAGGAGGTACAGGAGCCTGAAGATCCACACTCAACATTTCAGGAACAGCTTCCTCCCTTCCACCATCAGATTTCTGAATGGTCCATGAACTCTACCTCATTATTCCTCTTTTGCACTATTTATTTATTTCTGTAACTTAGTAATTTTTACATCTTTGTCTTGCACTGTACTGCTGTTGCAAAACAACAAATTTCATGACGTATGTCAATGATAATAAACCTGATTCTGATTACATTCCTGACCTGTGCCTTGGAGATGGTGGAAAGAGTTTAGGGAGGCAGAGGCAAGCCATTTACTGCAGAATGTCTGTCCTCTGATCTGGTGTTGATGTCAAAGTATTTATTGGACTGTCCTAGTTAAACTTCTGGTCATTGACTACAGTACCTACACCACAACACCCTCCCATACTTCTGACTGAATATTGGAATGAAAATCACTATTGAAAGTGAAAATGGGGGAGGAGTACCAACAGTTATGTCCTGAACCTTATGTGAAAGGCACTATATTAATGTAGGCTATTAACTGAACAAGTTAGAAACATGTGAGGAACCTACAAACTTATTAATTTAATCGGTGAGATTCTGGTGTCATTCCTACAATTGTTGATTAATGAATAGGCAAAGCTTTGACTAACCTCTAGGGAAATAACATCTTCACCACCATCAAAGCTCTTTTATACATGGCTTGGATTAAATAACACTCATTAGTTGGACATGAATTCAAAATCTAAGATTAATAAAAACAAATATGCTTTTAATTTATCAAACACTTGATAGTTATTTATACCAGCCTGGGTACAATGCAACAAAAGGAATCAACACCATTATAAGTCTCATTCAGTCATTACTGGAGAAATGAAAACATTATCTTGACTTTCAGAGTCACAATATAATAGTGAAAGATCCCAACTACGCATTATTATAATTCTATAAGGAACATTTTAATAATAGTACAGGCAGCAAAACCTCTGTCACAACTTTTCTCAGCCCTGGTGCCTCACAAGGCTGTGTCCTCAGCCCCCTACTCTACTCTTTATACACTCATGACTGCATGGCCAGATTCTGCTCTAACTCCATCTGCAAGTTTGTGGATGATACCACAGTAGTGAGCCGTATCTCAAATAACGATGAGTCGAGTACAGGAAGGAGATAGAGAGCTTAGTAACATGGTGTCATGACTTTTCCCTCAATGTCAACAAAACAAAAGAGATTGAATTCAGGAAGGGGGACAGTGCACATGCTCCTGTCTACATCAACAGTGCTGAGGTCAAGAGGGTTGTGAGTTTCAAGTTCATAGGAATGGACATCACCAATAACCTGTTCTGGTCCAAACATGTAGATACCACGGCCAAGAAAGCTCACCAGCACCTCTACTTCCTCAGGAGGGTAAAGAAATTTGGCATGTCCCTGTTGACCCTCACCAATTTTTAATTGATAGACCATAGAAAGCATCCTATATGGATGCATCACAGCTTGGTACAGCAACTGCTCTGCCCGTGACCACAAGAAACTGCAGAGAGTTGTGGACACAGCTCAGCACATCACAGAAACCAGCCTCCCCTCCATGGACTCTGTCAATACTTCTCACTGCCTCGGTAAAGCAGCCAGCACAATCAAAGACCCACCCCGGACATTCTCTCTTCTCCCCTCTCCCACTGGGCAGAAAGCACGTACCACCAGGCTCAAGGACAGCTTCTACTGTTATGAGACTATTGAATGGTTCTCTAGTATGATAAACTGGACTCTTGACCTCACAATCTACCTCATTATGACCTTGCACCTTATTGTCTACCTGCACTGCACTTTCTCTGAAGCTGTGACACTTTATTCTGCATTCTGTTATTATTTTACTTTGTACTACCTCAATGCACAGTGTAATGAATTGATCAATTGAATTGATCTGTATGAATGGTATGCAAGACACTGTATCATTGGTACATGTGACAATAATAAACCAATTCCAATATCATCAGTTTACATTGCAGCCTAGTGACCTGCAATTTACATTACATTAACATGAGCAGCTGTGGTCGAATTAATTACCTGATGACTCACAGCAAGTTACATAACCACAGAATGCAAGTAAATTATATTTTTCAAGACTATTTTTGAAGATTTAAAGTCCAAAATTGCAGCAGCTACTTCCTGGTTTGTTTGCTTAGCTTTCTGACTCTGTCTCCGTCTCCATACTTCTTCATCAGTTGTCCACCTCCTGCACCCCATTTCCATCTATCGTCAGGCAGGTTCAGAGCTGCATGGAAATGTAAGGTAATGCAAAGTTCTTGATCAAGGAGCCAGCAGATACAAATGCTATCCTAGACCCAACAAGGAGTGTTTAGACCTCCTGTTCTCTAGGTTTCCCCATTTTCCATCATGTGAACCCCCGGAAACCAACACACATCCCCCCTCAGTGACTCACCTTGATGCCAATGATCATTCCACTAGCTAAAAAGGGACCTCCCATCGCCCAAAATCTACCGCTTATCAGCAGCCTACATCAATGGGCAGAAAGTAGTAACATATTCGGGCGCACTGTAATGTTACTACTTTCTGCCCATTGATGTAGGCTGCTGATAAGCAGTAGATTCATGAGGCTTGTGGAGTGTGTGCATGCATGTCGGGTAGTTCCCTGTGCCTCACAGTGATGTTAGTGATTCTGTGCTCACCGGAGACTGTCGTCTACGCTACATGGGCTCTGAGTATTTGCTGTTCCCTTCCTCCATGACTCATCCACTGCAGCTTCTGCTAGTATTTTTTTAATCCAGGTCAATACCAAAAATTTATTCACTTTGGAAGTAAGGAACAAGCTGTAATTAACTCTCATTCTGTGTTGCTAGCAGCTGCATAAATCCAACCATTCAATCCAATGCTTCCCAACAGGGAATCCAAATACTCACTCAGACATGTTCAGCTGAACAACTCTAGTAGTGTCTTTTATCAATCCAGGATGGATTTTAAGAACATGAAAAGACAACAGTTCACAAGAGATAATTGTTGTTGTTCAGTACTCATAATTAACTTATATATGCATTTTTCATATACATATGTAAGTTCCAGTGACAAATAGCAAAGAACCAAATCTTCCTCCACATTGGCCTGGAGTCAGCAGTTTGTAGGGCATGCAGAGAAATGAGAGATGACGCCTGAGACTTGAGAAAGGAAGCTCAGAGTCACATTTGTTGAATTTCATTCATGTGTGGAACAGGGGCATTGCTGGAAAGGCGAGCATTTAATGCCTATCCCAATGCACTTCTAACCAAGAGCTTTAAGCCACCGTGGACTGTTGCAGGTCTTGTTTAGAAGATATTTCAATTTCCATAGTGTTGATAGATGGAGAGTTCCAGGATCTTGACTCAGTAGAGATGACAACAGCAATAGATTTCCTTTTCTGGAAGGTGTGAGACTTGGGAAGCATCTTGGAGGTCTTGGTATTCCCACGTTCCTGCTGCTCTTGCTCTTCTAGGTAATGGGGAGTCACCGGATTGGGAATTACTGATGAAGAAGCCTTGGTGAATTACCATGAGATCATAAGGAACAGGAATAAGCCTTTCAGCCCCTCAAGCCTGCTCACCATTTAATAGGATCATGGCTTACAGAATGCAAAACTGAGAGTAATGCAGCTAAATGAGAAGTTTGACGGAAGAAGTGAAAAGGCAAGTGCTGCATCCCATGACTTTGCACAGTAAACTGTTGCAGAAAGAGGAGCAAATGCTGCTGGCCATTTCAGTTCTCTGCCCTGATTCATCTCCTCCATGGACTGAATGAAGCTCAAATGTAACCAATGGTGCACCACTTCATTTTTCAAGTTGGCACTTTACTAACTTTTGGACTCAGCATAGATTTCAGTAAAAAAAAAAATTCTGCAGCATTTTGCTTTTGGGTATCAATGACTATAAAGACTGAGACAAAAGTTAACATTTGCAGATGACACCAAAGTAGAGGTGGGTGGGTGGTGGGGAGAAAAGTGAGAGGGGTGGTGGTTGTTCACATAACTAAGCACTACAATCACATTAGATACAGAGAAACCAAAATAAATTATGAACTTGGGGCTGAGAAACAGGAAATGGAATTCAATGCCAATGAGCAGAGAAACTAGGAAGGAGGATGACTTAAATCTCTGAACATAAAGTTTGAGTTTGTCATCTCAGACAGTTCCTTGAGGTCAAGGATGACGTGCTTCCACTATACTTCTGTGATTCTGAAGTGACTGCTGTGTTCCATGCAGGATCTGCACACTGGCACAGTTGGGGCAGGTGGATGGAGCACCAGTTCCACAATTCATAGAATCAGAGAAAAGTACAGCCCAGAAACAGGCTTTTATGGCCCACCTCATGTTTACCTATTCTATTCCCATTTGTCCTCATTAGGCCAATATCCCTCTATTCCTTTCCAATCCAAGTTCCTGTCCAACTGCCTTTTAGAAGTTGTAATAGTGTCTGCCTTCACTACCTCCCCTGGAAGCTCATTCCAAATATTCACCACCCTCTGTGGAAAAATTTACCCCTCAGTTCTCCTTTAAATGTCTCCCCCCTCATCTTAAACCTGTGCCCTCTAATCCTAGACTCCCCTGCCCCGGGAGAAAGATTCTGACTATCTATCCTATGTATTCCCCTCATAATTTTGTAAACCAGTACAAGGTCACTTCTCAGCCTCCTATGTTCCAGTGAGAATAAATCCAGCCTATCCAATCTCTCCTTATAGCTACAGCCCACCATTTCAGGCAATATTCTGGTGAATCCTTTCTGCACTCTCTCTATTGCTATCACAGCTTTCCTGGAATGTGGCGACCGGAACTGTCGACATTACTCTATGTGCGATCCAATCAATGTTTTACATAACTGCAGTATAACGTCCCAACTCTTATACTCAATGCCTCATTCAATAAGATTCTGACTGATATCTTATCTCAGTGCCACACTCCTGCACCAACTACATATTCTTCAATCCCCTTATTATCTAAAACTCTTTTGATCTATGCCTCAAATATGTCAGACATTGAAACTTCCAAAGATTCACCACACTCTAGGTCAAGAAATTTCTTCTCACTTCAGTCCTTATTTTGAGACAGTGATCTCCTGTTTTAGATGCATCAACCAGGCAAAAAAAAAATCATTCCTGTATCTACCCTATTAAACTCTGAAAGAATTTTGTACATTTCAGTGAGATCACCTCTCATTTTTCTGATCTGAAGAGAATCAGAGGCCTAACTGATGTCCCCCTTATAACAAACTTACCACTCCAGGAATCAGTCTGGTGAACCATTACTGCACTCCTCTCTCAGGCAGGGAGATCAGACCAGAAAGTAACATTCCAGATGCAGTCTCATCAAGGCTCTCCACAAAATGGAGCAAGACCCACTCGTGCTCAAATCCTCTTGCAATAAAGATCGACATATAATTTACCTACCCAATTGCTTGCATGTTATATCTTAGCAATGAACACCAATAACTTTTGTTCACCCACCAGTCTATTTTTTCCTATCAAAGTGGAGAGCCTCACATTTTTCAAATTATATTCCATTTACCATTCCATTTTCAAATTATATTCCAATTCCATATGGAATTATATTTCCAATTATTCCATGCCCATTCGCTTCGCCTGTCTATATCCCCAAGAGGCCTCTCTGCATTCTCCTTCCAGTCCACACTGCCATGTAGGGTTTGTATCATCAGCTCCCAACAAATCTTGAAGTTCCTGGTGCTTTCCCTGATACTTCTTGAGCATTTTGAGAAGTCTTGCTCCAAGGATTCCCATGAGTCAGTGGGGATATCATATTTTTCAAGGAGGCTTTGAGAACGTCTTTGAAGTGCTTTCTCTGTGCTCCTGGAAATCTCACCATGACAGAATGGAGCAGAGTGCTTGCTTCTGGTGACAGACGTGCAGGTGATGTGGTGTGCCCATCAAAGCTGGCGATCAGCCATTCAATGCGGAGAATGCTGGCCTGGGAGAGGTGTGACATTACTTCATCTGTCTTAGGTTTAGAGGATTTTGCGGAAACAATGTTTGTTGTACTCCTTCTGTGCTTTGAGGTTCCTACTGAAGTTATTCAAAGCTTCAACGTATGCAGGTCAGGGATCACTGCAGCTTGATAAACTACGAATTGAGGTCTTCATTTTCTGCAGATAGGCAAAGCCTATGCTTGTGCATTGAAGGTGGTAGTGGATTTTTATTTCTTCCCTTGTTCCTAAGATATGGAGAAGAAATGCACATTGACCAGGGTCTCATTATAGATCTTTATTGGTAGGGTGGACAGCCGTATCACACAATGGGGCAGATTGTTGAAGAATTTTGTTCTTCTGGATGTTTAGTGTAAGGCCCATTCTCTCTGAAGCTGAAGCAAAGGAATCAAAAATGATTTGGAACTTGATCTGTATGCACTTATCCAAGTGTCATCTGAATATTACATCTTGGTG
Organism: Pristis pectinata; assembly: GCF_009764475.1. Classification (NCBI taxonomy): domain Eukaryota; kingdom Metazoa; phylum Chordata; class Chondrichthyes; order Rhinopristiformes; family Pristidae; genus Pristis; species Pristis pectinata. The sequence continues at coordinate 39,510,224 of NC_067417.1, forward strand.
AATGAGGCGAGTGTGATCTCGGTTCTGCAGTGCCAGTGCTGATGGGTGAACAGTTTCTCACTCATCCTCTTGGAATAGATGGTGGATCGTGATAAATTATTGGGGATAGCTGTTGATTTCCTTGAGTTTCCAAGTTGAGGGCTTTTGTGAGGTCAAAGGTGGCCGTGAACAATGGTTGGTGCTGCTCACAGAACAATTGCTGGTTTGTTGCACAGTGAAGGTCATGTCCATTATGTAGAAATGATGAAGAAATCTGCCTTCACAATTCAGCAGCTCTTTGTCCACTGGCAGGAGATAGGTGAGGAGGATTCTCGCAGTGACTTTCCCTGTAAACAGACAACAGACATGCCTTTGAGATTACCAGATTTGGATGGAACCCCTTTCTTGAAGGTGGTCACCATTACAGCTTCTTTGAGGTCCCCTGATATGCTCTCTTCTTTCCAGACATGCACGATGAAGTCATGAATTTGCGCCAGGCGTACTGTTTCTTCTCCACCTGATAAATATTCTCCATTAATCACCCATGTCTGTCATTTTTGCTAGCCCCTCCATTCTTCATCTTCACAATGCTTCAAAAGCATTTTGGCTTTCACTCTTCATTTTCATATGTGACATTTCTTGCAAACCTAAGCAACAGCTAAATCTTTTCATCATTTGTTCCAGTGAGTAATTTATCTACTGGCATTCTGAATCTCAGTCTCATGGACTTCCTACACATCTGCTTTGCCAACTCCAAAAATATGGCTAGCTCCTTTCCCACCAGCTCCCCATCACACAACCTTGTAAAGGACCCAAGTCCTTTTTTGAGTTAATCTTTACATGCAATCTGCCAAATCTTATCAAAGCGTCAAAAAGAACCGATTACATTTTAAATGCAGTGTCCTAAATGTAAAATGCATTTAACAGAAAAATTAATACTGCAAGTTATAGGCGTGAGAGCAAAGCTGCTGTGAAGGAATTATGCATTATTGATCCAAAGCAGCCAGTGTATTTCAGCATTGTTCTTGCTTTATAATGGCTTCATAATTCATGCAGCTCCAATATAAATCTTGACTCACCTGCAAAGTTATTTTCATGTTTTTATTCAGGAAAGTGATTAGCTGACACATTATATTGGATCAATCATTTCAACCATGAGCAAGAAAGGGGAGTCTTAACAATGCCTTCACTGCCTTATGCAGGAAAACAATCTAGAGTCCACCAAATGATTCCTGGTTAAAATCTTGCATAATCAGGAAGCAATGACAGATGACAGGGTAATTCAGCAAGTGTGCCGCCTGTACAGCCAAAGGAAATGTATTTTCAGCAGCGCGGTGGCCAATCATCTGAAACTCAAGTGCCAACAGAGGAAACAAGTTAGATCCTCCCCTCACATTTATTGGTCATTGACCAAGGATTTGGATGACTGCCTGTCCTTATTGCAGTTAATGAAGTCATGAAAGTCACAATGGCTACTTCAGCCAATTTACTTCCTACAGACTGAACTATCCCATTTGGGTATCCTAACCTCACAATCCACTTGTTGATCTGTCAGTCTCTGGCTTCATATGATAATGCCTCCATGGATGTATCAGTGAATCTGCTTGCTGTTTCTGCTTTAGCTCCTTACTCCTACTCTGCCTCATTCATGCAGCTTGGTACACCAGTTAAAAGAGCAATAGACTTGAATCTGTATCACAGCATGGATATGCTGATTAGACATTAATGGCACACTATTACAGCATGCAGTTTGCTTTTTGGTTGATCAAATATTATTTCATTAAAGTACTGGCAAGAAAAAGAATAGTTTTTAACAATATGAATTTTAAGCTTATTAATGTGTAAATGATTCAATCTGGAAAATTCAAACCTTTGTTCATTATCTGCCAGGGTTATCATTGCCCTGATCATTGATATTTATTACCACATTTTGCATATGTTTCAATCCAACCACCTTACTATGTTGATAAATAAATTGCCTAAAGCTCTTTAAGGACTATATCTGGCTTTGCTCTACCAATAATACAAATTCAGATAAAATATGAAAGAAAGTGATCCAGAATTCAAAAAGCAATGTTTAAAAACTTTTATTCCAGGCAATATTGAAAAAGTACATTCCAAGTATAAAAGATGTAGAATGTAAATGCAGGTGAAATTATATTCACAACACTGCTGGTAGCTTCATGAGAATATTCAAAAAAATGAATTGAATAAAATTATTTACTTACCAAATCAAACTAGGAAAACCTGAAAGTAAATCATTACATTAATGTGTACAATTATGCCACCAAGTAAATATTAAGTGGCAAGTTGCAAGAGCACTTGATGCATTCGTTTTCTACTTAGAGACTTTACACGGGTCACAGTGTCACAGTCATGAACCATAAGTCCATAAGGTGCACAGCTCACGGATCCCCCTCTTAGTTCCTTAAAGGAGCCTCTTAGTTGAAGGTTCCAATAGGATTTTAGCAACAGGGCAAGGAGGGAGACTGGTGGAGTCCCATTGCTGTGTGCACATTCTGCATCCCAATATAGCAGAGTACTTCTTCCTCCAATGTATGTGATTGAACAAATGCTTCACAGCCTTCACCAAAAGGCATTACGTTGACACATGGAATTAAATTCACCCTTCTGCATACTTAGCAATTGCAATCAGGAGAGATGAATGATGCACACCTGTACACTTCAATTGATGGGTCTCTCTGACGCCTCCATGAAAAATTCCCTCTCCCTGTTTGAGAACACATTTCAGAATTTCTTTCAGGCATCTCTTAATATTTAAGATATAGAGGTTGTACCCTGTAAAGATAAGTGGACAAAGGAAGAAATTGTTATCATTTGGCAATAATTATTAAAATATGAATACTGACAAGAATTCAATCAAACCAAGAAAATGATAAACCATATGGAATGCTAAGCAATTTTCCTTGTATTACTGCACTTTATATTAAGAGTAACATTAACAGAAAAGGAAATATGGTAAGCCAATAGGACTTCATAATGCAACACTCACCAAAAATCACAGGAAATCAGCAAAAGAGCGAAATCTGTGTTCCACATGGTGGAATACTGCTGTCAGGTTTTCTGTTATGTTTGATTTTTTTTAATTAGGTGATTTTATTTTACTGCAACAACTGAAGTATGGTCAGCAGAATGTTGTTAGAGTCTTCCAACAGCCCTTGGTTGTTTTGGAAATGTTGACTTTTGCAACATTATCCTCAGCAGTGGTTGCTTTTTTTTGAACAATTTTGCAAATAAACATCAAGCCAATGTGTGGAATTTGCATTACTGTAATGTACTATAGGAGCTGTTTTAACTTCTTGGCTATCTGTATTCAAAAGTGGATGATCCAGTGATAATTTTGCTTTTGTTCACAATGTTCCAAGTCGTTAACGAAGAAAGAAAAGTGACTCTGTGGTAAATGTGCCCACAATTGCACCGTCACAGTTATAGTGTCATAGAGTCGTACAGCGTGGAAACAAGCCAGTCAGCCCATCATCTTCACACCAACCAATGGTTACCCATCAGTATTAATCCCATCTTCCAGCATTTGGCCCATAGCCTATGTCTAGGCAATTTCATGCTCATCTAGATACTTCTTAAATGCTGTTAGCGACTCTGCTTCCACCACTCTCTCTGGCAGTGCATTCCAGGTACTCTCAACTTCCTGGGTAAAAAAAAAGTCTGGCTCAGAATCCCCTCTGAATCTCTTGCCCCCACAATGCAGGGTCTTTACAGATCGAGTGGTGTGTGGGATTTTGTGATCTATGAAGCAATACTTGTTTAACTGCACGTAAGCATGTTTTTTTTTGATTCTTTCAATTTACTCATTGGAATTTATTAATTTAACAGTTCACAGAATTTTAGCAATGAAACAAGACTGATAAAGATGAGAGATAATTCTGCTTTTTTATAGAAAAAACAATTACAGTTTATCGTATTACCTTCTTAGAGTTTAAATGAATCAAAAGGTTTTTACTTCCACCAATTTTCCCAGAAGACCATTCCAAAAAGTTAATTACTTTGTGTATAAAGTCTTGGTGAATGATTTTCAAACTTATTCTTTACCAATTATAGCCCATGCCAATTTCATCTAACATCCTTGCATGCCTAATGCATCTTGAAGCAGAGCTACAATCCATAATGTATTATTTTTCCAAGGCCAAAGAAAGTCGTAATTTAATTTGCAACACAGGCCTTTGATCAAAATCAGCATCTACCTGGACTACCTCTTTGTTACGACTTTACATTTCGACATTCAAGACTCAGCATCATGGTCCAGGGTACAATCTGACCCCCAAGCCAAATAACCACATTTATGGAGTTGCTTTCAACCAATTTAACAAGAAAAATTAAACAGCTTCCACTGTTGAGCAATGTAGTTACAAGAATAATTCCCATGACGACAATACTCCAGTACCTGGAAATAAGCACATGAGCTGGAAAGCAAAACAAAGTCATCAGCTTACAAGGAGATGCAGTTTATTTATCCAGCTCATATGTCTTGGTTCTGGCTTACTCAATAGTTTTTCCTTGGTTTATTGGTAGTAAACTCATCCTGGAGTTGGGAATTAATGGGCTTAAGACACCTCTTCGTTGACCTGACCACGGAATCCAGGTTACATTTACAGAGGAGTGCAGGTGGATTGTGGTCAGGTGAGACGTCAACTACAATCATTTCAAACCCAGCCCCAAACTGCTGTCTTAATTTAACAGAGGATCTGAACCCACTGCCTAGAGGCAGATTGGCCAATTAATTATTTTAACAAGGCCTGGTGGAAACACAGCAGATTAAAAGGAGGTGAATTCTATGTTTTACTCCCTTGAGATATCTTTCAATAAAATAAACTTTAGAGTTGAACGACCATATAATTGTAATGTAACTTTAGAATTGTAATGCCATATCAATTCTACCTCAATGCAAAATGCCCTCTGGGATGAATATAGTGAGAAATCAATAAACCATATTTTTTTCAGGAAAACTGGCAACTCAGTACAGGTGCTTGAATAATTTAGCATCTCAGTGGAAGGTCATTACTGCAAAAATTCTCATTACCGTATCTTAATTGATTGAGCAGAGGGCACAATTTTCTTCCTCTAAACAAAAGGTTTTCAGAGGACCAGTAATCCACAGTCACAAATAACATAGTTTATGCCTGTTTAGTTCAATCATTTAGGAAGGTTCTTTATGGTCTCCAGACAACCCAGATAAACACTTCTATGCAATACTGAGGAAGTGCCATAAATCCAAACTGTAAATGTTATTCTTAGATAGTTGACTAGTTTCCTAAAGTGTGCTTTGCCAGTTATAATCTGAGCCTATTTTATCTAATATCCTGGCATCCTTCAAATTGGATGCTAATTGAAGGCCCTAGTTGCCTTAAAATATTTTTTTAAAAACATATTATCAGAGGAACAAGATCAGATAAATGGGCTCAAGAGCTTTCTCATATTATCACTTTACTGCATGATAGAAGAATTACACCTACATGATTTTGAGTTTCATACAGCTAGTTGACAAGAGTAGTCTCTCAGGAGGCTGAGAGTAATTGTACTGTTTCTGCATTGTGTTTATGACTAGTTCAAGCAATAACTCTTCCACACTAGGGAAACCAAACTGATTGGATAACCACTTTGCAGAGCATCTTCCTTCAATCCACAGGCATGACCCTGAGCTTGCAGTTGTCACTTTAAAGTTTCCATCTCATGTTATAGCTTTTCAGGCTCTGTAACGAATTGAACAATTTCAGTTAACTTGCTTTCTCTGTCTGCTGATGAACTGGCCGGTTTTGCTGTAGCTTATCCATCTGTAAAGTTAACTTTGGTTTTCTCTCTTTCCTGATGTTGCCTGATCTGTTGAGAATTTCACAGCTTTTACATGATCCTTAGTTTTCTCCTTCTCTAACTGCCCCCAATAACCTATCAACTGGATGGCTTCATCAACAGCTTATCACCATAACAGTCCTGGCCCCTGAGAGATATATCTTTTGTCCTATCCCATCCCCCACACCCTCTCTGCATCTTAAAACTAACTTGTTTTCTCTCATTGCCAGGTTTTCCACAATGATGCCTGACCTGCTGAATACTTCTACCATTTTCTGTTTTTATTTCAAATTTCAAACATCTTCAGTTTTTTTTTCAAGCAATGAAATTTACCTTATTGCCCAGATGCAATGACACCACCTGGATAATCAGCAGTATTCAAATAAATGTCTAAAGTAGAGAGAGTGAGCAGAGCTCAGCATCTTGACACAACGGGAATATCTAACAATTTACAAATTCTATGGTTGTTTTTAATATCATATAAAACTTGTTGCAACATTCTATCTACTCTAAAACTCATCTAACCCATACAACACAAATAGATTTGGAAGCAATAAAAGCCTGCAATACAACCACAGTCTGAAAACCACATTTAATACATCTGACCACAACAAGATTCCCTTGTTTACAATGCAAAACACTGTCAGTTGTTTGATCAGGAAAGGTAATGAATGATCTTTATGGTTGGCACTGCCATCACTACCCTTTCTTGTTCTCAATGATTTACAACCAATCTTCTTCAAGCAAACCCAACATCTAATATGGTGAAAAATGCTTATGAACTCCAGATGGAGGAAAGCAAATGTTTTGAATAGCAAATTTATGAAGGAAAACAACATTGTTAATTCATTGAACTACCCCCCGCTCTCAGTTTATTAATTCACTGATTCTCTTCATAATGAATTTCTCCAATGCCCACTAATCAAAATTAGTTTTTTGATCATTTATGTCTGTTGATCCATGAATTTGCTGCTGTCAATTGGTGCCCAGTTTTAAAAATTCACTGTACCTGTCACTCTGATCAAATTCACAAGTGCTTTTTTTTTACTGCAATATAACATTTGTCTGTATTCTTGTAGTTTGTGCTGGTTTCTCTGGGTTCAGTTTTCTTGTCAAAATAACGATTTAAGTTCTACAGTTTATTCCACATTACCAGCCTCTATGGCCCATTATGTTCACATGTATTGCCATCATGTTCTTTGGGACCATGGAGATTTACACCCAAATACCTGCTGGATCTCAGTGCACAACTGATTAAATGTGCAGGCATACACTGAAAATTGGAACAATTGGTTGTAAATATTGACAGCTTTAACAATGTATGCTATGCTTTTTACTTCTTAAATGTAAAGCAAGTTTACATAATATTTTCAATTTACTTAAGCTTCCTGAATGCTTACAGATGCCAAAGGCATTCACAAATGGCCCCAATCACACAAGCAGCTTTGACACAGCCTGTGGGTTCTCAGCAACCGTCAAAGCTACTGTTGGTGCAGTGGGTCATCTAGGCTGAGATAGCCCCAACACTGCACTGGGCCATGGTGAAGTGCTGAGAACCAGGCATCCTGAGGAGACTGTGCTGGAACCGAGTTGGAACTAACAGCATAATCCAGGAACAGGCAGCCAGCAATGCCAAGGCAACAGAAGGCCTGTTCCAGAATAAGTACATCTCCCACCCATAATTACTATCTGGTCCAGTTAAAATTCAAATTAATCATTCTAAAATAGGTTTATCTTTGCTTATTTGATGAACAGGTTTTATTAACATGATGCAATTTCAATTGATGAACACTGTCAGGAATGGGCTAATTCAGATGTATTATATGTACATACTCTCAGATGCCTTAATTGACACAGCTACAGACAATTATAGTGAAATGATTTTTTTTATAAAAGGGGTGGGAGAAAGTTTGATTCGTTAATGTTGGCAGGTTGTGGTTTTAAATAGAGAATGGAGCAAACCAACTGTTCAATTTTTGGATCTGGTTACATAAGACCAATGGAAATAGGAGCAGGTTTAGGCCACAGACCTGCTCCCTCATTCGATAAAATCATGACTGATCTGATCAATTCCACTTTCCTCTCCAATCCCTCCAACCCTCAGATCCCTCATAGTCAAAAGTTCTTAGCCTTGATTCGGTTTCCAAAGCCCTTTGCAATAGAGAACTCTGAAGACTCAATCTTCAAAATTAAAAAAAAATCATCTCAGTGTGAAATGGACGATCGCTAAATGTGATATCATGCCCCAAGTTCTGGAGAAGAAATATCCTCACAGCATGTGCCTTGTCAACCCCCCTCAGAATCTTACACAAGATCACCTCTCCTTTCTCTAAACTGAAGAGGAAAAATTGAACATATTTCTCCTTTTATCCTATACATTATTATAGTGATTAATAAAGAGACCAAAACTGTACTGCTTGCATTCTTCAATTCCTGGTGCATTTTATTTAATTGATGAAGACTGTAATGCTGAGTATGAGATGAAGTCAAAAACCTGAGAGAGGAGAAAAAAAAATAAAACTTCACACAGTCTTCCAAAAGGATTGATATGCAGTAGTGACAGCATAATAGCAGTTGTGCCCATTGTAGGCAATGTTCTCCCTGCCTGCAAAACAGGATAATTAATTTTATCATTTAATGGCTTGGACAGTATAATTGCTATCGAAGTCATTTCGGAGAAGGTACACACAATAAATAAAACAATGCATGATTCATTACACAACGGGCTCTCTTGAATCATCATAATTAAACTGGGGATATTTTGAAGTCTCATTGCTAGAACTCATTTGTCTCACTCTGTCACTTTGCCTTCTCCTGCCATTTCTCATCCACAGTTTTACAGTCCATTTCACTGCCTTCCCACCCCCGCCCCCCCCCCCCCCAGCCACGAGACCATCTTGTAAGTGCAAGGGTCAAAATGCAACCGTTGGCATCCATTTGACTTTGGAGATCCATCACAGCTGTCGGATCCAGTTATTTTCAAATCCGCAGATTCTTTCAGGAGTCCAAGAACGAGTAGAAAACAACTTGGTGCTACAAAGGGTTTTATTGGAAAAGCTTAAAGCAAAGAAACAGTCACAGAGCACATGGCACTAGCTTTACTACGAGGAGATGAACCGAGACAAAGGAACTAAAAATGAGCTAGGGCTGGTGGGGGGGGGGGGGGGGGCAGAGGAAAGAGAGCAAGAGAGATTAGCAAAAAACAACAACACTTTTATACCCGAGATAAGAGGTATTCCTTAGCTATCACTAGTCCAGTCAGAAAACCTATTAGATACCTGTGGCAAAACCAACCAATGAGAAAACACACATTCACCTGGACAAAACAATAAGCTAAGAAGCGGCCATTCCTTGTACAGCCACTTGTGGTGTATTAAACACTATACATGTTAGAAAAACTACTTAAAACAGTTGAATCCAACACAGCCCTGACCCATTTCACACTCAAACATTCTTTCTAGCAGGAATTTGTAACAAGTTTCCCCAAGAGAAGGGGCCAGTTATGTTGTTCTTTTTGTACATTAGCCTGGTCCAACTAACTCGGCACAAAGATTTGGGATCTTTGTTGTCAGTACCATTTCAGTATTAGATCCCTACTCTTCTGCCAAGTGACTGGATGACTAATTTTTAAAATCCCAGTCACTTTGGAAACATCTGAAGGAAACAGTATTCATTCCAATTGTAGTAAATAAACTGCAGAAAGACAGTGTGTATTTCCATATCAATATTCCTGAATGACATTGCACTGAAACAAACCCATGGTAAAGCAACTGCTTAAAATCCAAGTGGTAGCAACTTGGCACAGTGGATAACAAAAATATTCTATTTAAGTAACATTAATGGATAGAATGAGTGTACATTTTCTGGTAAAACACAAGCCCACAATTCACAGCTAACAATCTATTTGGCAATCTTTCAGAAGCGAAGAAAATTAAAAAGGCTCCAGGAAGAATGACTAAAAGCCACAATGTTGGATTACTATACAAACTTTATGCTGCATAATGAAGTGATACATTCAGCAATGCTCAAAACAAATGCAAGGAGATGACTTTTAATATTCCCCACCCAGCTCATCAACACAGGAACTCACGAACCATCATCTCTCTGAGACTTGAGCAGACAGCATAACGCTCCTTTAATGTACTTTATCAATTCATAATCACCTGCTCCAAGACTTCTGATTAACTTGGTCATTGACTGTTAGGAATTGGAAATGCTGTATAATATTAATTTAGAATAGTGTTTGAAGAATTGAACATTCACATTTTAAATATTCTCTCCCTTTAATCGAAAATCTTGATGTACATTTAAATCAGTAATAGTTTGAAAGCAGAAAAAGGACCTTCAGAGCTATACAGCTATCAAGAGCTGGCATCTCACTAAATAGTGACTGAAATCCTTAGAGCCCAGGAGGATTAGAGTTGACTAAAATAATTAATAGCATTTTCAGAAGCAAGAACTAGAGCAAGCAGGCTGAAATTGGCTTAAACAATACATTGTAGATAACTTTGATCTTGGATTGCAGGAGCATGTTTCTTATTTGATTAAAGTAGTTGACTTTATCTCAAAGTGAAACTATTAGATCTCCTGTGGTCTTGCTGATGAACAGCCTTTGAAGGAAATACAGATTAACTTTGGCACATCAGCAAAAGAAATACTGGTGTTACACATTTTCATAATATTTTAGATTCCAACATTAGCATCAAAAATTCCTAGACTAGATATAAGTAGATGCAGAACAAACACCTTCAGTTTTAAACTGAAAAACAATACTACACAACTGCATTGTCTTTTTTTCACTTCTCACACCAGCTACGTGTCTGGACAAGATTCTCAGTGACTTTTGTGCTACATATCCAATTACTGCAAGCAAAACAGTTAAAACATGTCAATTTTCCCATGTTCCCGCTCACAGACAGTGGGTTAAGGATTACACATGATCCACTTTATTCAATTTTCAAAATATGCCTTGCTGTTCAGGACCAAAACATAACTGACCAACCAGTTCTCTTTGTTCTTCATTTCAAGACAAAATAATTTTTTTGAAAAGCAAAAAGCTGCATATTTTGGAAATTTAAAATAAAAACATAAGATGTGGAGATACTCAGCAGATAGTATCTGTAGAGATTAGAGCTTAGAAATGGTGTTTGTACGAACGATGACTGCTGGTGACAGTTACATCACTAAAGACCAGTCTAAAGGCTATTGATTTGCAATGGGATTCTGACCACAAAAAAAAGGTGTACTGACCTTGCTCTTCCTTTAGTTGCCCTTCTCCAGCTCTGCAGGTCTCACTCAGAGCAACAATGTCAAAGATGAATTTTTGAAGTTCCTGGGCAAAAAAGGCAGTTCTCCTCTCTGGTCGGTCTGAGTTTGGGTTATCCATCAGAGTTTGTATATTCCAGTTTCCAAATTTCATAGTTTCACTTCTTGATGTTTTTCGACAGCATGATGGCGATCCCTCTGGACACGGCTTTCCAGACAGGGTGGGGTGAAGCAGACTATTTTTAGGGCATCTTTTCTAGTCCCTTCCCAGTTCAGGGTGAGCAGAGTGGATCCTAAATAAGGCTGCTCAGACGTGAATACTGCTACCAAACAACTTTCCTGCTTCTGTCCAAAAGTTGAGCGACTGAGCCGCTTTCGTGCCGGTTCTTGACTAGGAGCTTCCAGCCATCACATTGCCTGCTCCCATCGCCCTGCCCCGATCGCCGAAAGGCTTGAGAAGTAGCCCACAGAGCAAAGATGCCTGTGCGTGTATTTGTTTAACGTGTACTTGATGTTGCACTACAAAAAGCACACGATACTTCACAAGTCAACCAACTGATTCCAATAGCATGGAAACCACGATGATTGGAGCTGATGGATTTGTTGTAGCTTTCATCCGTCTTCACAGCCGTTGAGTTCAAAGTAACTTCATCCGCCTGTTCCACAATTGAGGTCTTGGTTGGATTGTTCTTTGTCAGGGGCCTCACCATCGACCTTACCACCATGGGTGACCCTACCAGGAGCACAGCTCCAGACGGCGTCACTCTCGGGATCTCAGGACCACACAAGCTTCTCCACCACAACAAGGTGACACTCCACGGAGAATTTATTTATAAATTATAATCGATCCTGAACAACCGAAGATCCATGGAGTAGGTTTTGCCATCCGAAACAGACTACTTCAGAAGCTGACAGGGCTACCACTGGGAATCAACGAACATCTCATGATTCTGCAATTCCAGCTTGTCAAGAACCAACATGCCACCATCATCAGCACCTATGCTCCAACTCTGGACGCTGAAGATGAAGTAAAGATGAACTTCTACGCCCAACTTGATGACGTCCTTTCCTCTGTTCCCAATAATGACAAGATCATTCTCTTGGGAGACTTCAATGCTAGAGTCGGGAAAGATCATAAGCTCCGGACTGGAATAATAAGCAAGGAAGGAGTTGGCAAGGTCAACACCAATGGAACACTCCTCCTCACCAAATGTGCTGAACACAACCTGGTGATTACAAACACCCTATTTCGCCAGAAAAACAGGCACAAACTCTCCTGGCAGCATCCACGCTCCAAACACTGGCACCTCATTGACTACATCATCGTACGATCTTGGGACCAACAAGATGTACTGATAACAAGGGCTGTTACTGGAGCTGACGAGCGCTGGACAGACCATCGACTCATCTTGTCCACCACGAGAATGAAGATTCGGCCCAAAAGGAGGCACCAAAATCAGAACACTATTAAGAAATTCAATGCTGACATCCTTCAAGACATCAACCATATACAGAAGTTCCAGCAAAATCGTCAAGAACAACTGCCTCAACAAATCCCACTATCTGTAGAAGAACACTGGAATCAACTGAAGAATGCTATCATTACCTCCTGCAAGGAAACAATTGGGTTCAAGACAAAAAAACATCAGGATTGGTTTGATGATAACAATAAACTACTCCAACAACTCATCGACGAAAAGAGAAAAGATTTCATCACTTTACAAAATGACCAACAATTGGCTACTAAAAGGAAATGCTATCAGGAATGCAAGGCTGCAGTCCAGAAGAGCACCCAAAACCTGAAAAACCAATGGTGGAGGAAGAAAGCTCAGGAAATCCAACAACTAGCAGACACCAATGACACTCGAGGCTGTTTTAATGCAACTAAAGCTATTTTTGGCCCATCCACTCATGGTCAAGCCCCTCTCAAAAGCAAAGATGGTTCAACCATCCTGAAGAGCAATGCTGACATCAATTCTAGATGGAGGGAGCACTTTGAAGATCTTCTAAATCAAACCATCTCATTTGACAGGAATATGATTAATAACATTCCAAAACAGCCCATTGATGACTCGCTAAGCAAAATACCAACCAAGCCATCAAAACTTTGAAAAACAACAAGGCTGCTGGACTTGATGGAATACCAGCCGAGGTCTACAAAATTGGAGGTAACCTGCTTCATTACCAACTGCATCAACTTCTCATCAAGATCTGGATAAATGAAGATGTACCAGCAGACTTCAGAGACTCAGCAATCGTTACCATCTACAAAAGGCAAGGTGATCGATCCGAATGCGGAAACTATTGTGGAATTTCCCTGTTAGCAACAGCAGGAAAGATCCTCACCCGCATCATGAACAACCGGCTCAAGCCTTTAGCCCAGAAGATCCTTCCGGAGACACAAGCCGGTTTTAGACCATCACGTGGAGCAATCGACATGATCTTCACAATGTGACAACTGCAAGAAAAAGGTCATGAACAACATCAACCTTTGTACATGGCATTCATCAGCCTCACCAAAGCCTTTGACTCGGTATGGGAACTCCTATGGGATGTCCTATCCACCTGTGGATGCCCTGAGAAGTACATTCAAATCCTGAGACTCCTCCACGATGGCATGCTTGCCACAGTCATGGTCAGCAACAGTAACTGTGAACCTTTTCAAGTCAAATCAGGAGTAAAACAGGGATGTGTGATTGCCTCAACTTTGTTCACCATCTTCATTGCGACAATCATCCGCATCATCAAGGACAATCTACCCCCAGGAATCAAAATTGTCTACAGAACAGATGGCAGACTTTTCAATCTTGCCCATCTCAAGTCCAAAAACAAGACATCCGCGAGTTCCCTCATCGAATTCCAATACGCAGATGACAACTGTGTTGCAGCTCTCTCAGAAAACCATCTAAAACAGATTCTGACTGCCTTCAACCGTGCGTACACGAAACTTGGACTTACCACCAATTCCAAGAAGACTCAGATCATCTACCAACTGTCACCAACTGAGTCAAATCGGATAGAACCATCAATTCAGCTTGGCGAAACAACCCTGGAAAATGTGGACGTCTTTCCATATCTTGGAAGTCACCTCTCCTCCAATGTCGACCTTAATGACGAGATCTAAAATCGTCTTAAATATGCTGGAACAGCTTTTAGACGTCTCCGAACAAGAGTCTTTCATGATCATGACACCCAAACAGACACTAAAATGTTAGTGTACAAAGCAGCAGTGATCCCAACGCTCCTGTATGCATCAGAAACTTGGACAACATACCGACGACATCTGAAGGCACTTGAAAAGTTCCATCAATGCTGTCTTCGAGATACCTTAAATATCAGCTGGGAAGATAGAAGAACCAACATCTGCATGCTATATGAAGCAAAAACAACAAGCATTGAAGCCTACATTATCAAGAACCAACTAAGATGGAGCGGTCATGTTGTTCGGATGGAAGACGAACATCTGCCGAAACAAATCTTCTACTCCCAGCTTAAAGTAGGCAAACGTAAAAGAGGTGGACAACAGAAGAGCTTCAAAGACGTCTTAAAAGCCAACATGAAGAAATGTAACATCGACATCAACAATTGGGAAACCAATGCCAAGGACAGGAAACTCTGGCAAACCATCATCCGAGAAGGAACAGCAACTTTTGAAGCCAACAAATGTGCAGAATTAGAGAAAAAGAGAAGATGGAAAGAGAGGCAGCAACAACCAAAGCCCGATCTGCCATCTGGAACTACCTGTCCTGAATGCGGAAGAACTTTCAGAGCCAAGATTGGACTCATAAGCCGCTCGAGAGCCCATAAATAGATCAACGGAACGAAGACCATCATCCTCGACCTCAAGGGATAGCCATGATGATAACCACAACAAATGTAGCATTGTGACCATAGAATTCAGACCTTTCAGATGAAATCCAGTAAAAAAAAGCTATTTTATAACCACTTAATTCATTACAACAGAATTACACAAGTCTACTATTATGGTGGTATGTGGGGATGTGCAGAGGTGAACAGCACCTGCATTTTTGCCAATGCCACTTTCTAAACCTTAAGCTTGGTAAAGATAAGCATGCTTGCATTTTTGTTCGCTTTTCTACAACAAATCAATAATTCTAAAGTCCTTCATTCACTGACGTGATGTCCCAAGCCTTTGTAAGCAGTGAAATTAATGTAAACTTACATTCCTTTTTTTAAAAAAGATCCATTACTTTTGTAAGTATCAAAGAGCTATTCCTTTTGTGGGATATGTGTATTCTGGCTAAATCATCATTTAGAACCTGGTTCATTGATACACTGGAGAACTTTGCCCTGACAACCACTAACAACCTGTCAAACCCCTTAACAAGACAGGTGCTCTTGTGTAAAAGATATCTAGCCCCACCACACTCCTCCACATGGCTTCTCTGTCATGCCTTACTACAGTGCCAACAGACCTTGATTTTTCATGACAATTGCCACTTCTGTGCCAAAACAATTTTTAATAAAGTCTTCTTTTAACTCATTGTTTTTGAGTTTAAAAAGTCCTGCTCCTCACATATTTTAGCTATGGACATTGGGAGCATGACAATGAATTATCACCTTACCACAAAGCTTCCCATTTGTTTGTTGCAAACTTACCCAGCAGGTAGCTACATAGTGAAGACCAGAAAAGTACAAGGTCAATTTGTTTGTGCTGATCCTGAACTTGAGTTGCAACAGGAACACAGCAGTGAACCCACAGAAACTTTCAGATGAAGTCATTAGGTCCATTATGTTTTTTGGTGGACCTTTGCTGAAATGATTGAAAACTAATCCTTGTACCTTATGCCCCATTAAGCCAGATGTACAATTCGTAACAACGTAGGTACTGGCAACCTCCATATCATGATTTTCCGTAATGCAAAAGCTGTGTAATCTGTGCAGGTGTCAAGAAACGCAAGTTTAAAAACAAAATAAATCTTATATTTACTTTTTTCACACAAGTTCTGCATCTCAATTTCTTGGGTAGTGATTTGTGAATTCTGTAAAGGTGAAATTCCATTAGCTGAACAACCGTAATGTGGGGGTCACCTATATGTATGTCATGAAGAGGAGAATATCAAATTTACTTATAGATTCTATTGTTGTATTCTTGAGATAACTCTGTTCAAACTAATGCTTTGGTCTGGATCCCACAAATTTGTCCCTCATTGTGGGAGAAATTGAAATAAATATATTTTTACTTCATATACTTTTCTTTGCCTATGTCGTCATTACCACTAATTTTAAAGCCAAAAATGTGCAGTATACCAAATGCAGCAACTGGAATTCAATATCTGATATGTACCAATTCTGGCTAGGGCATTGGGAGGAAGAATGATGGAATTATATCAACAAGTCCTGGAATACTCAGCAACCCCAGGCAGTTCTGATTGTTGACCTTACACGAGATCAGGGATGAACTTGTGTGGTGCAGAATTGGATTGGCAGCAACAGGTGGGAGCCGTGTCATTCTGTCAGGGATCTGTCTTGAACTGGAATGTTGGATTGGCAAAACTATGGAGAAGGACAGATTGTAAGATTTGACTCACTAGTGGTTTACAGGAATGAAGATGCAGCACAAATTTGACCAGTCTAACATCCATGTTCTATTTCATTTATTCACTTACAAGATGTAGGCAATGCTGACAAGGCCATCATTTATCAACTATCCTTCACTGCTCTCGAGACAGTGGTTTTTGAACCACTGCATTCCTCCTGGTGTAGCTGCTCCCAAGTGTTGTTGGGTCGGAAGTTCTAAGATTCAAATGCAATGTCTGTGAAAGACAGATGATACATTTCTTGTCAGGTGGTCATGTACCCACATGCTTGCTGCACTTGCCCTCCTTTGTCAAAGTTAAGGTCAATGTTGAGTTTATTGTCATATGTACATGTATGCACAGGTGCAATGAAGAACTTACTCATTCTTAGTGGTAGAGTTTGCAGGTTTGGTTGATGCTGTTCAACAGCAGAGCTAAGTGTCTGCAGTGTATATTGTAGATGGAACCCACTGCAGGTGTAATGTACTGGTGATGGAGGGAGTGATCGTTAATGGTAATGGATGCAGTGCTTTTTCCTGGATGGTGTCAAGTATCATGAGCATTGTTGGAGCTGGGCTTATCCAGGCAAGTGATGAGCATTTATTCTCCTGACTGGTGCCTGAAAGACACTGGAAAGGCCATCAGGGAATGAGTCACTCACCACAAGATATCCAACATCTGACCTGCTCTCTTAACCACAATATTTATATAGCTGATCTAGTTAAATGCTTCTTGTCAATGGTAATCCTCAAAATGTTGATGAAGAGGGACTCCATGACAATCAGTGACAACATTTCTGAAGCACAAGCCCTAGGACAATGCCGAGTCCTGCAGTGATGTCCTGGGATTGAGATGATTAACCTTCACTAATCACAAGGATCTTCCTATGGGCAAGGTATGACCCCAGCCAGTGAAGTGCTTTATCCTGCAATCCCATTGGCTTCACTTTTACCAGGGTCCTTTGATGCTACATTTGTCAAATGTTGCCTTGATGTTAAAAGCAGCCACTCTTACTTCACCACTGGAATCCATCTCCTTTGCTCACGTTTGGCCCAAGACAGTGAGGAGGTTTGGTGGGGAATGATACTGGCAAGACTCAAAACTCAAATCAAGGATAGCTTGCTTATTTGACTCTGTCCCATTTGATTCTAAGTCCCATTTGATAGCACTGTCCATGATAACTTCCATCAGTGAGCAGGTTATTGATAAGGAAATTCAACTTGTAAACATGCTTATTGTTGAGCAAGATTAACTGTGATTATGTTTCAGAGTAGACTAATAGGCCTGTATTTTGATAGTGCAGGGTTGGTCTGGTTTCTGTGGAAAAATTGTGGGCAATTTTTTACATTATTAGATGGATGCCAGTATTGCAGTTATTCTGGAACAGTTTGGCTAGGAGAGCAGCTGGTCTTAGAGCATCAGCACCACTACCAGGTGTTATCTGGTCCCATGGTGCATGCAGTGCTTTCAGCAACTTCTTGATCTCACATGGAGTGAATTGAACTATCTGAAGATTGGCTCTGACAAATGGTGAGAGCCTGAGGTGTGAGCCAAGATGGATCACTTACTCAACACTCCTGGTTGAAGCTTGTTACAAATATTTTGGCCTCTCCTTTAGCTCCTGTGTTGGGCTCTGCCGTTGAGGGTGGGCATGTTTTTTGGGGTCTCTTCTCAAAAGTCGTCTAATTGTCCACCACCATTTATACAAGCAGATGGTAGGACAGGGTAGCTATGACCCGATTCGTTGGTTGTGGCATCACTTACTATATCTGCTTCGTGTAACAGAGTTCTACTTTGTTCCAAAGTTTCTTCTGAATTCCCCACTTGAATCCTCAGTGACCACCTTTTATTGAAAGCTTTTTGTGATATACTTTCCTAAATGGAAATTCTATGCTTTATTTAAAAGCTTTCATAATTTTAAACACCTCCTTTAGGTCATCCCTCAGCTCTTTTCAAGTAATAAAAAAGACTCCAGTCATTTGATCTATTCCAAACAGATACAGCATTATTCTTGAAAGAGTGTTTTCAAAAAAACTTTCTCTACATTCCTTTAGTAGTGGCAACCAAAACTGAATGCAGTGCTTAACACGCATTTAAAACAATGTTTGCTGCAGGTCTAACATTATTAAACAGAACTGTGGGGTATCCATCCATCTGACACATCTTCTTCTAACCAATTATTAAACATGCTCAACAGTGCCTCTGCCATTGCTACCCCAAATCAGGACTCAGGGTTTTATCCTGTTTGATTAGCTCATTTCCTATCTTCTAATTTTAAATCAGTTTGTATCATTTCTAATCTCATGTTCACTTGATCCATCTCCCTCATAAATAGTGAAACAAAATAATTTTTTTTTAAATGTTTTCACCATTTCACAATTGCTGCTTGTGATTTAATCGTAATCCTTTAATGCAGCTATTCCCATTCTGCTGAGTAGTGGGAGTAGAGGAAGAGGTTTTATTGACCTGAAGTACTGGGTTATTACAAATCTTTGCAAATACGGAATTCACTGATTCATGGGTCCCTCCTTTCCTCTACACAAAATTATAACTGCTTACATTTTGTAACTGTAAAAATGCAGCTTATTCATACCATAATGAATGTAAACATTCATGTGTACACCACTTTTTGCACATCTTTTGAGAATTCCTGTTCCTGCATGTTCCAATTAGAGCCTATTCACAAAGCCCTTCCATTTGGTCAGAGATGTCAAATTTTGAACAAATTAAGCTTTCTGTCGATGCCTTAACAAAAAGTTGAATTATTAATTTATTCTTCTGATCATTTTCATTAATCGTCAAAAAAAAACACTTAATTAGATCAGCAAGTACAGCACTTCAGTGAATCCCTACAAAAGCCAATTGATGCAGAAACCCATCTTCCTCCCTGGCAGTCTACAAGAGACTGCACCACCTGTGAGCATCCTCTGTTTTTCACCAGATGAAATGCTGAATCCAAGTTGTTACCAAACAGGAAACAGTTAACAGTGTTATGAAATGGAAAGTTTAAAAAAAAGTCAATAACTAACCTATTAAAAACACAGGGCCCAAAGTAGGACTAGGTTCTGTGAGTAAACAGTTAACAGATGCAGCACTCACCTAGAATTAGGGCAAAAGGTACAAAGTAGCATCAAGATCAAAGCTGAATTCACTCTGTATCTTATGCCAGGAATGCAGGCAGAGTCTCTTTCTCTCAGGGAATTCAAGAGGACGTGGAGTGTCATTACACAGATCAAATGATACGATAAGAAATAAAATCTAACAAAAGAAATAGAACTAGGAACAGGCCACCAGGTCTCTCAGACATGCTCTGTCATTCAATTGGTCTGCAGCTGATCTTTTACCTTAGTACCAATTTTGTGCATTAACCCTATATTCCTTCATTTCCAGACCAAAGAAAGGTGGTGGTGCAGACAGTAGGTGGTAAAAGGCATCAATGATAAGGAGAATTATAGGGGGGAGGAGGACAAATACAAAAAGAAAAAAAAGAGGCAATTAGATATAATACATTTACTGTTCTGTATCTATTTTTCAGAAATGAAATTACAATTATTTCACAAGGTGAATGCAGTCCTTGGCACTGTTTACTGCTACTACATTTATCATTGACGAACTGTATATGGTCTCCTCCTCTACTGCCACGTTTAGGCCAGACGCAAGTTGGAGGAACAACACCTCATACTTTGCCTTGGGAGTCTCCAACCTGACAGCCTCATCATCAATTTCTCCAACTTCCAGTAACCTTTCCCCTCTTCTCCCTTTTTGTTCCTCCGCACCCCCCCCCCTTTGTCTTCCCTCATTCCTGTGGCCTCCTTACCCTGTCTTTCCCCTTCCCCCACTGTCATGACCTGCCCATCTATTCCCCACCTCTTTCCCTTTATTCCATGGTCCACAGCCCTCTCCTACCCGATTCCTCCTTCTTCAATCCTTTGCCTCTTTAACCTATCACCTCTCAGCTTCTTTTTCTCCTCCCTCCCCACCCACGTACCTTCTCCCTCTTACCTGGACTCAGCTACCACCTGCCAGTGTGTGCTCCTCTCCCTCCCATGACCACCTTATTCTGGCTTCTGCCCTCTTCCTTTCCAGTCCTGATTGAGGGTCTCAACCTGAAACGTCGACTGTTTATTTCCCTCCATAGATGCTGTCTGACCTGCTGAGTTCCTCCAGCACTTTGTGTGTTGTATATAGTATCTGTAACTTTCTAAACAATTCCATTAATCAAGGAATGGAATACCTTGTGTACATTTTGATAACCCCCTGCAGCCAGGTTAAGAAATTTGTGCCAGAACAAAATAAAAATCATTTGGTGTGATAGATTGTAAAGATCTAATTTGCTGCTTTTATATCATTTGCCAACTCCTGCCAAAGAACTGAGCAAGTTTAACCTGGTCAAATGCAGTTCTGTGGTTGAACAGGACTTCCTACCCCAACCATGCTGCCTGCATGTTCTTGGAATAGGTCTTCCCAGTCACCAGTACCAGTATCTTTATCAAATGGAAAACTTAACAGCAAAACAATAATTAACCAAGCAAATTGCTCTTTTCTCTTATGTGATATGCTGAACATCTTTTCCAAAAATGTTTCCAAATTTGTTTCACCTTCTGGTTATACACAACTTTTGAGAGTGATTGCATTTTCCTGGAAAGTCCAGAAAATCCAGAAAGGATGGCAACTCCATTGCAAGGTTATGTAGTTCCCATTCTATTTCATGAGATTCTCTCTCATCTCCTCTCCCAATTAGGAGGATGAAAAATAATGCAGAATTAAACACTCAATAAAACTGATGCAATAATCTGCTATTTGGCAAAAGACACAAATTATTTATTTCTTGCTTTAAATAAATGAAGTGTCTTTTGCCAAATAGCTATACATTAACCTATCCATATCACAAGTTCCTTATTCACAGTACAGATAGACAGCATTCAGCCTCTCACATCAGCTTTGGCCATAAAAGATAGTGAGAAATTCAAGTTTTCAGCTCTTGGTCCACTAACTGTAGGTTTGGGCTACCAAATGCTCATTCAGGTAATTTTAAAAACTTGCAGAGATTCTGCCTCTGTCACTCTCCTGAGCAGGGTTTCAGAGCCCCAAAACCCCTAGGCCGAGAGAAATTCACAATTCCACTCCATTTTTTCTACTAGTTACTTTATGTCCACTAGTTATTGACCTCACTGCAAAGGGAAATGATCCTACCTGTTCACCTTTTCTTGGCCTCTCGGTGTTATACACCCCTATGAAATCTCCCTTGTGTTCCAAAGCAAATATCCCCAACTTAGTCACTTTCTCTTTGTAGACAAGATTTTCCAGCTCTGGCAATTTCCTTGCAAATCTGCTTTAAATCATTCCATTCACATTTGTCCTTTTAGATATCTCCAGAACTCCATGCTCCAGTTGTCATTCAACCAAGTGTTCAATGGTTCAGTATATCCTATAGGCCTACAAATCAATCTGCGCACCTACGCCATCCCTCGTGTTCAAATCAAAGGAACTTTGTCCCCTTTCTTTGCATTAGGAGGTTGTGAATATTTTTGATACATTTGAAATTTGAGCTCATTTTGAGCTCGATTTTAAAACTTCCTGATGCCTCAAAATAAAAATGTCAAACTGACATCTTAAATAGAACAGAAATTTAAACTGTCATCTGCCTAACCAATTGCACAGATCCGGGGAAAGTGCATTGATTTGTTACTTTAACAACAGCCGATACGAATTATTTATAACTTGTTTGTAGAAGACTCATTTCCCACCTTAAATAAATAAGCCATGCAATTATTTAGCTGACCCCAGTTCTGCTCAAATAAAGCATTTAGCAAGATAATTCCAGATTTTACAACCCAACAGGAACTGATCCAGGATTCCGACGTTCAAGGACTATTTTTCACAAATCAACTAATCGAGCAGAATGACAAGCCTGTACACACATTTCTGGTATTGGAAATGGTTTAATATTGTCATGTGTACAGAGATATAGTGAAAAGTTTTTGTTTGCGTGCCATCCAGACAGACCATGCCACAAGTACATCGAGGTAGTAAAAAGAAAAACAGATTGCAGATTGGTGTTGCAGCTACAGAGAAAGTGCAGTGGAGGTCAAATCAAGTAGTAACTTCATAAACATATTGCCAATGTAACCCTTTGGTTTTAATTTTATTCTCCTGACCTTCTATCCTTTTCACCTTGATAGTGATGCTGTGCTGATCTGAAAGCTCAAATGGTTATAAAAAAAGTGTAAAATAATAAATTTTCAAATATATCAAAAATATACACAACTTCCAAATAAATTGTAACAAGTAAAAGTGACAATGGCACTTAAGACGGACGATTTGGTGATTATAGTCAGGTCAATCTCATCTCCTGCTCCATCAGCTCACAGATCATGAAGAAGCACCGTCAGTTTCTAAATAGCACAGGCACTCAACTAGAATTCATGTCTAGTTAGATAATCTATATTAGCATATTCTGTGGAGGAGGAAGAGGACAAACAGCTTGTTTTGCAGCCACATCCATCTTCTACAAAAATAGTTTTGCACTCTACATTTCCCTTGTTACCTGGGAAGGTTGGTTACTTATTTATTCAAATGCATTTTGGAAAGCATGGCATCATGGTTCAAAAAGTGCTGGAAATACTTAGCGGGTTAGGCAGCATCTGTGGACAGTGAGAAAAAGTTAGCATTTCATCATCATCGCAGTGTTCCCTAAGGCAGCGCGTGTTGTAAGTGAGATTCTGACCATACAGCAAGGAGCCGATGGGGAAGGCCACTCTCACCACCAGCCAAGTGAGGTCCTGGTACTTGTTGGGGTGTTGTGGTGATAAGGCATTCTGCCACATGCTTTGGACAACCTGCTCAGGGAACACCCTGCAGGATCCAGCATGTCTTTGTCCCGTGCTGACCACTGCCTGATGGACTTTTACTCAAAAAGGCATTTTTCCAAAAGAACTATTCCACAAAGGATAGGTAGTGCAGCAGTGTCCAACTGACTGGGACATAGCAGGACTACAGGGCCAGGCCTATCCTTCACAACACTGGGGACAGGTAGAACCTCAGCACAACACTTGGTGCCAATGTACTTCAGTTCCAAGCATTGCCTGATACAGCCACACACAATCAGGATGAGGGCAATGTCAGGTACACTTTTGCCCCCATTGTCCAAGGACTTCTGCATTGTGACCTGGGCCCATTGCATCTTGGATCCCCAAATGAATTGGAAAATGGCTCAGGAGACTGCCAGGATGGATGGGCGGAGGGGAGAGCACCCCACATCTGATGAACCAGGTTCTTACCAGTTATCGAGAGGGAACTCTGCTCCCAGTCCCAATATTTGCATAACCTTGCCTGTCTGCTCCTCGGTGCCTCGGCCCCTCCAAATCAGCACCTTCGGGTAGTCAGGAGAAGGATGCAAGAGGCCTCGTTGTGGTTCATCTCTTGCAGCATTGTAAAAGAGGACTCTCTGGTCTACAGGCTGTTCCCAGGGACATAGACCAAGATAGACATCAGTTGCTACGGGAACATCATCAATTTGGTGAAATACATTCCTTGGTCTGCCTGAAACTTGCTGGTCTTCCAGTACAACAAGGTGTCTGTTTGGGAATGGTGCTGACTGGCAGATTTCAGGCTGCAGGAGCATGTGCTGAGGGATGCACTGAAGTTCAGTGCAGCCAATACAAAGGCATTGTGGGGAAGAACTGCAGTCCAGAGTCCTTCTGTCACTAGACATTGGAAGGGCTATACCTGGTATAGAAACCTCTGAAACACTTGCAGTTTGCATCCTCGCAGGAGCCCACAGGAGTGGCAATAGTGCTCTGTAAACACAAGCCGCTAACACTAGCGATGTATAGAACCCATAACATTCAATGTATAGATTGAATGACACTACAAATGTAAAGAGAGCCAATCCACTGTGCTTCTTCTACATCTTGTCTTTATATATTTTTTAACTAATAAAATATATTTTTGAAATAAAACAGTTAACATTTCAGGTCACTGACCTTTCATCAGAACACACAGAGCTCTACACAGATACTGCCTGACCTATTGTGCTTTGCTAGCATTTCCTATTTTAAATTCAGATTTTCAGCATCACCAGTTTTTATTTTTCGATGACATCATAGTTATTTGTCTCAGTTGTACACCTGGATGCAACATAATATATTGCAGGTAATTGTGTCACTTATTTTTAAATATGCAAGCAAGAATCACTTAAGTTTTAAAATGCAGCTGTATTAAGAAAGTTGGTCATCACATGCAATATGCACACAGTGGTGGAAAAAATTATTCACGGATACATTTCTCTGGACAGGTGCGAAACTGTTGAGTAAAAATAAATTTGTGTGTTGTACGAGACTTCACTTCACGAGACCTACAAGCCAGGCACATTTTGGAGGCACTGAAGTTTTGGCACTAGACTGCTCATATTAGCCTACATATTAATCTGCCATAAAATTTAAAACTAACCCCCTAGTCAAGTGGTGAGGAGAGATAGCCTCTCCTCTTCAGAGGACCAACTATTCCTCCCAATTAACAGCATAGGCACAGAATTACATGATTCTCAGTTTAAAACCTGTATAAGAAAGTAGATAATCAGAATTAGAAACACGGAAGTTTAAAAAAAACAGATTTTCCCTTCTAGGGTAATCAGATCCAATTGGCACCGAACTGCAGTTTTCTGAATAAGATCTATTCATAATACAAGAGAACCACTGGTGGTAGGGGTGGAGGAGGGAGGTAAACTAGTGTGGGTACAAACATACAAGTTGGTAGTAGTAGTAGGCTACCCACCCCCCAAAGCCTGTTCTGCCATTTAATAAGATCGTGGCTGATTTGATTGTAATTTCAACTTCACATTCCTGTTTATCTTCTCAGTAATCTTTCGCCCCTTGCTTATCAAGTGTCTGTCCACCTCTGCCTTAAAAATCTTCAATAATTGCATTTCCACCACTCTTTCAAAGGAAGAGAAATCCAGTGACTCACAGCCTGAGAGAGAACACTTTTGAGAGAGTCTTAAATAGGTGACCCCTTATTTTCAAACAATGAAAATATCCTCTCTACATCTGCCAAGTCCTTTCAGAATCTTGTTTCAATCAAGTTCCCTCTCCTTCTTCCAAATTCCATAGGATACAAACACAGCCAATCCAACCTGTACCCATTAGACACCCTGCACATTCCAGGCATTAAACTGGTAAACCTTCTCTGAATGGCTTCCAATGCATTTATACCCTCCCTTAAATAAGAAAACCAATAATATACACAGTACTACAGATATGGCCTCATGTAACTGAAGTATACGCTCCTGACTTTCATACTCAACACCCAGCAATAAATGATAATATTCCAATAGCTCTTCTAATTACTTGCTGTATTTGCATTCTAGCTTTTTGTGAATCAAGCATTAGGAGTGCCAGATCCCTCTGCACCTTAGAACTTGGCATTCCCTCAGTATTTGGATGATGTGCTTTATCTCCCTGCCCCCCCCCCAATCTTTTCCTGTCAAAATGGATAATTTCACAATTTCTTACATTATATCCCATTTGCCAGATCTAACCCTAACCTATGCACTTAAACCTATTGATATCCCTTTGTAGTCTCCCCATGTTCCCGTCACAATTTGCTTTCCCCATACACCATTGTGTCATCAGCAAGTGTAGCAATGATATCTTCAGTGCCTTCATCCAATTCTGTTTTTCAAATTGTATGAAAGAGTCCCCAGCACTGATCCATCTTGCCAATCAGATAAAAGACCCATTTGTGCCTACTGATGATTCATGGTAGCCAGCAAAATTTCATATATTGTTATATAATTTTCTGCAATAACTTTGATGCCACACCTTATCAAGTGCCTTCTAGAAATCCATGTATAGTATTCACCATTTCTCTTTAATTCACAGCACATATTACTTCTTCAAAGAACTCCAATAAATTTTTGAAGCCTGATTTCCCTTTCACAATACAATGCTGACTTTGCTCAATTACTTGGATTTTTTCTATGTGACCTGCCATAACATCATTAGTTATAGCTTCCAACATTTTCCTTATGACACACATTAAGCAGCTCAAAGGAGTTGGAAGCAGGAAAGTGAACGTACTGGCTGATTTGAATAGCTAAGAAAATTCAGTTTCCAACAGTGAAAATCACGTACAGTAAATTTCATGTACTCAAAAAAAAAGCCCAAGAATTACAGATTGAAAACACACAATTCATCATAATAAGCAATCACGTGCAATTTAAAATGTGTGCACTTTGAAATGAATCCCTGCAAGACACATAGAGCAGTTCAAGAGCATATATAGTTGGGTTAGATTTTGTTCAACCTGGCCCAGGATCCCACACACCCACACTTAACTGGTCTGGCTCATCTCAATGGCCTTCCACACCCTTAAGACTGGACATTGATAGGGCCGTGGACAGTCAGTTGCAGAAGCCTCACCACCAGAATACCCTTGACAGGCTTTGACAAAAGGGAGAATTAGGGGCAGAGCTTGGTGTCCTGTGAAAGCAGTCATGGCTTTTGTCTTTACTAAAATGTCTACAACATTCAGACACTTAAAAATCTATTAAAATTGAAGTGAATAATCTAAAATTTTAAACAATAAGATGCAAAAACACTTAGAAGAGCTAAAACAATATGTTTTAAAATAAAATCTACTATCCCTCTGCTTACTAATCTGTAGTTCCACTCATGTACCTGAATCTAAAAGCAGGATTTGGACAATGCATGCATGCAAGCAAGTCCAGGAAGTATTTCCATGTCAATGACCAGATGCTGATGGTTCCTGAGGACACAATAGGAGCAGGAGTTGGCCATATGCCCTACATTTCTATATGATTATGGCTGATGTGCCCCAGGCCTCATCTCCGCTTTGAAGCAAGTGCCACACAGCCCTCAATTTCCCCAGAATTTACTTACCTCTTTAAACACTTCCAGCAATCTAGCCTCCACAACCCTCCATGGTAGAGAATATCAGGAGTTTCATCACTCTGAGAAAAAAATTCCCATCCCTTTATCTTGTAACTATCCCCTCTCGTTTGAGACTCTCTCATTAATGGAAACATCTCAATGTTTACTGTAGCATGCCACCTGAGGATAATATGTTTCAATAAGATCATTCTCCTCAACTCCAAAGAATACAGATCTAATGTTTTTAGCTGCTCGTGACAGATCAACTATCTCATCCAAGATATTAATTTAGCAAATCTCTCCTGGACTGCATCCAATGCTGGTACATCTTTTCCTCATATATCCTTTCCTAAAAAAAGGGGACCCTGTACATTTAAAATAATAATTGTCTCTTTCGATACTCCAGTCCCCTGGTTATAAAGCCAAATGTGCCATTTACCTTCCTACTTACTTGCTGCACCCACATGCTAATGCTTGGAACCACCGGCCACAGCAGGCAGAATTCAGCTTATGTTGTAAACACAAGACATTCTGCAGATGCTGGAATCTGAAGCAAACACACAAAATGCTGGAGGAGCTCGGCAGGTCGGGCAGCATCTACAGAGAGAAATAAATGTTGACTGTTTATCTTGTTCCGTAGATGCTGCCTGACCTGCTGAGTTCCTCCAACATTTTGTGTGTTGCTGCTCCAGCTTATGTTGTACATTGTTTAATAGCATGCACCATCAGGATGAACCTTGTTTGACCTGGCCCCTCCAGAGATCTCCACACACCCTTACTAATCTTGACCAAATGTAGTGGGCTCATTCCACACCCGATGCCATCCAACATGATGATGATTTTCAATCTCCTAATCCCAGATCTTCACCATGACTGTACTATTATCTCTATCCCACATCAGGATGGTCTGAAGGCCCTTTGCTTCTTCTAAGAACAGAGGCCCAACCAGTTCCCCTCCCCCCCCCACCAACACTCATTCACCTGACTGAACTCATTCTCGCACTGAATAATTTTGCCTTCAACTCCATTCACTTTCTCCAGGTGTAGCAAGGGGAACTTACATGGGCCCAAGCTACACTCCTCTTCTTGGGCAATATGTGGAAAAGGATTAGTTTCAGTCCTACTCCATCATCCTCATTCAACCTCTCCCACCACCTCCCCCCCAACCCCCAGTACATCAAGGACAATATTGATGTTGCTTCCTGTGCTGAACCAGAACTCAATTTTCTTTTACTTTTGCTGCCAATTCCCACCCTGCGCTCATATTTACATGGTCCATCTCCAATTCTTCCCTTCCCGGATCTCAGTGTCTCCATTTCAGGAGATAGAAAAGCGACAAACATCCATTACAACCCTACTGACTCCCACAGCTATCTCAAATACTCTTCTTCCCACCCTGCATCCTGTAAGGACTCTATTCCATTCTTCCAGTTCCTTTGTTTCTGTTGTATTTGCTCTTTGCTCCAACAATGAAACTTTCCACACTGTTGCTTCTGAGATTTCTTTGATCTTTCTGAAATATGGCATCCCTACTACCATAGTTGACAGAACCCTTGACCACATCTCCTCTATTTCCTGCACCTCTGCTTTCAGCCCCTAATCACCTGGACAGAGCAAGGATAGTGTTTACCTGGTCTTCATCTTTTAACCTACCAGTATCTGCTCTCAATGGGTCATCCTTTGCAATTTCCAGCAGCTTCAATAAGATTCTAGCACCATACATTTTTCAGTATTTTGAAGAGAATATTTCCTTCATGACTCCTTGGTATACTCTTCCTTCCCCACAAACCACTACCCTTTCTGCAATACTCTCCCATGCAACCGTAGGAGATACAACTTCTGTCCTTCAACCTTTTCCTTTCTTACAACCAAGGGACCCAAATAGACCTTCCAGGAGAAGCCACAGTTCACTTGCACTTCTTCCAATCTAGTGTATCACATATAATGTTCACAACATGGTCTCCTCTACTTCAGAGAAACCAAATGCAGATTGGATGAACACTTTGCAAACCACCTGCATTCAGTCTGCAGGGGTAACCTTGAACTTCCTCGTTCCTGCCATTTCAATTTTCCATCACTCCAGTTCTCACTCCCTCTGTCTGTTGGCCTTGTGCCTACTATAATGAGGCCCAATTTAACATTGAGGATTGATGATTGGTAAATGGAATTGGTTAATTATTGTCACATGTACCAAGGTACAGTGAAAAACTTGTCTTGCATATGTTCGTGCAGATCAATTCACTGCACAGTGCATTGAGGTAGTACAAGAGAAAACAATAATAGAATGCAAAATAAAGTGTACAACTATAGAGAAAGTGCAGTGCAGGTAGACAATATGGTGCAAAGTCATAATGAGATAGATTTTGAGATCCAGAGTCCATCTTATCGTACTAGGGAACCAATCAATAATCTTATAACAGCAAAATAGAAGCTGTTCTTGATCCTGACAGTACATGCTTTCATATCTTCTGCCTGATGGGAGAAGGGGGAATGTCCGAGGTGGGTGGGGACTTTGATTATGCTGGCTGCTTTACCGAGGCAGCGAGAAGTATAGATAGAGTCCATGGAGGGGAGGCTGGTTTCCATGATGTGCTGAGCCGTGTCCACAACTCTGCAGTTTCTTGTGGTCCCGGACAGAGCAGTTGCCATATCAAGCCACGATGCATCCAGAGAGGATGCTTTCTATGGTGCATTGATAAAAATTGGTAAGGGTTGATGGGGAAATGGCAAGTTTCTTTAACTTCCTGAGGAAGTAAAGTCACTGGTGAGCTTTCTTGACCATGGCATCTACGTGGTGGAATCAGGACAGGCTATTGGTGATGTTCACTCGTAGGAACTTGAAGTTCTCAACCCTCTCGACCTCAGCATCATTGATATTGACAGGAGCATATGCACCACACCCCTTCCTGAAGGGAATGACCAGGTCTTTTGTTTTTCTGACATTGAGGGAAAGTTTGTTGTCATGACACCATGTTAATAAGTTCTCTATCTCCAATTGGTTGGAGACCTCTATCTGGTTTATTATTGTCACAGGCACCAAGATCATTATTGCATGCCATCCAAACAAATCATTCATCTAATCTCCTTTCTGGGCATGTTGCAGCCTTATGGACTCCATAGTGAATTATTTAACTTCAGATTACTTGCTTTCCTCTATTTATATCAGAACTGGGCACTTCTGTTGAAAGTCACCTGTATGTAATATTGGCTCAATTTTTCTCTCTTCATTGCCATATGTCCCACAACCCTGTATTTTACAACTTTTTACATTCCTTTGTATTCTCACTCCAACTGTCCCCATTAACCCATGGACCAGAGAACAAGTACAACTTATCCCCATGGCAACCCTGGCTTCACTCTATCACAAATATTCCCTTTACCCTATCCAGCCCTCCTCCCCAGTTCTGATGAAGGACCTTCAACATTAAATGTTAGTTGTTTCTTTCCACAGATGTCATCTTGATCTGTTGAGTGTTTCCAGCATTTTTCAGTTTTTATTTCTCCAATGTCAATTTCATTAAATAATTACAGCACCTATATCACTGAAAATAATTGTACTTCTTAAATATTACAGAAAGGCCAAAACAGACAATAAAAGGAGCAGACAAATTATTAACAATGCATTTTCACAGCTCATGTTTGTGCCAGATTTAATTATTCTAACCCCCCCCCCCCCCCCCCACCAGATGTGAAGATGTGAACAGCTGATATCAGGCATTTTAAATGAAACATTGAGAATTATGCTTAATACCATTAGTGGCTCACTCAAACATTAATCTAGTATGCCAGCTGAAATTGAAAAAAAACACTGCATTTTCTAGCCAGTTATACCAGAGGCAACCGGAGTGGCATTTCAAAGAGCTTCTATGCTGCTGTCCAATCAATTTGTCTCATCAATTCCTTATGTAGAAATTTAGGCTAGCAAGGATATTTACAATGACATAAAAAGGAGGCAATTTGGCTCATCAAGTCCATGCAATCCCACGTCTTATCGCCTCTCTAATTTCCACATAACCTATTCTCTCTCACATGCCCATCCACTCCTCTTTAATTTTTTTTGTTCACTTCCCTATCCAAGGGCTAATTTACAGGAGTCAATTTGGAAGGAAATTCACACAGTTACAGGGAGCTCATGCAAATTCTACGCAGACAGCACCTGGGTTGCTGGAGCCATGAGGCAGCAGCACTAACTGCTAAGCTACTGTGCTGCCTAAGTGTACATTAAAGACTGTTGTCATAGCAAAGTCAGCTACTTAATATTGAATTTGAAATTCAATTTTTTTTTAAATGTTGACTTCATATCGTCTCACAAGCCACAAATCAACTGTATATGTTGTTCCAATTACCACTTAGATACTTGCTTTCAAAAGTCCAGCTGAAGCCAGCTCTGATATTGAAAGCAACATGATCAGTTAATCATCTCATGAAATAATAAGGGCAGCAATAGGCAAAGTAAATGGCAAAACCAACATATTGAAAGCAACATATTCACCTCTGTAGAACTATTCAGTTTTCACTGCTTTATTAAAAATTAATAATGCATGCATCAAACATCAGCAGGCTGGGAACTTAAATATGAACAAAAAAAAACCAGCAATAAGCAGCACAAGGCTAAAGGAGCTTATAAATCACAGGAGATTCATTCAATGGCCCCCTAACAATGGGTTATAACGATTAATGGAGATTTTTCCTTCGTCATTTCCTTTGACCCCAGGGAGCTGTGGATCAAGTCACCTGGCTAGATTGCTTCATTACATTCATTTTAACCAGGCTAGACATTTTAAAAACAATAACAGTGAGAAATTTTAGAAGGACATTGAGTATTTGTTTTGAGAGCACTGGTGAGAAGTTAGAAACATCTGATCCCATAGCCTGTACATGGAGGGATACAACTAGGAAGTGTTAATTACCAACTCACCCAATTGTGTTAATTTATTCTCTAGTACTTCCTTGCTCTATCTTTTCAACTTGGATATTCCAATCCAATGGACCTTTGTCCTTTTCTGCCCTAGTATTTGTAGGACTGCTTTATTTCATCTTTATTTAGGGTTCATTCATTGGCCTGAGCTAGCTAAATCTTGATGAAAATATCCTGCATTTCAGCATTTGAGTTCCTCTTGACCTCATTGAAAATTCTCTTCCAATAAGCTTCAGTTGTTTCCTCATTTCATTACATTGAGTCAGCTTCACATGTTATACTCTCATGAGCTTTGCTATTTGGATTTCCAGGTTATGTATAATTTGGGTCATTCATTTCCTAAACATTGCCAGGGTCACTAACAAAAGCAGGTCACAGAGAGCAGTGTCTCATGGTTTCTTTGTCACACTGAGTCACAAAGCAGACATTTACGACCCAATTCCAAACCCATTTTAACACTTGGTTGATTGGAATCTCCAGATTACAAGTTATTTCTCTTGCATACTCTTCATCTATCTTTTTTATGCTGATGTGGTCATCACATGCTCTGTACCATAGGTGAAATGTCCAACTGGATAGAAAACTTCTGTAGTTTTTCACCCTCCCACAGAATCAACTACGCTTACTCTCTCCAGTTCAGCACCATCAAGGGCCACAGAAGCACCTTTCATTTTCTATACGCTAAGCAACGTACCTCAAAGTATTCAGCAATATTTCCAGTAATAAGTTCCTGTGCCACCATCTCCACTTCAGGCTAGCTTTTTTTTCCAAGTATATACAGTTTAACTGCAACTTTACATCAACCTACATTCACCAGGATAGAAGGTAGAAGAGACAGATGGAAAAAGAAAAAAATGAAACTGAATTGAAGCTTTCACTAAGAATGGCTGCCTGCAGGACTGTTAATCAGTCGACTGTCTGCAAGTCCTCAACAAGGAGGCTGTGCAGGATCTTGATATCTATTCCTTTCACCCAATATCCTCCAGTACATGAGTGATTGAAGTAAACTAGCCATAAACTAAGATTTTGAGCTCCATTTAAAAAGTATAACCCTTCCACTTGTTCCTGAAGATGAGTAGTTTTGAAACATATCAGGAGGTACTGACACTTATTCTCAATTCAAATCGAAGTGTACTTAAGGGCTATACCTGAAAGTGCTGTGGTATTCTACCTTATTAGGAAACAATCCTTGATCAATCAGCATGTTTGACATTTCCCCCCTTAAAAATGCCACAATTATTTTCTTTTTTGAACATTGCAATTTTCTGAAAAGGTCATTCCTCCATTAACAGGTGGTGGTGACAGGAAAGGAGGTTACATTGGATCCACATGAAACCAAGGTGTGCAAAACCATACCAGTTGAACAAAAGTGAAAAAAGTGTCATTGTTAAAATTGCCATAGTAAATTGCATCCTTATTGCCAAGTAAAACATTGAGCTGCTGGATCTTACTGGATAGATTTTGACAATTAAGGTATGCTTTTCATTTCTTCACCATAACCACAGAAACTTCAGTGACTCTTTCCACGTCAGCAGCATCTCTAGTGATATCTAGTAAGCATGACTTTGCGGAAGGAAGAAGATTTAATTATGAAGAATGAAGCAAAATGTTTACATCATTACAGATTTTCAATATAGACTGGGGATACAATAAAGTAGCTAAGTGTGATCATGTACCAAACACTTGAGAAAATTTTCCAAATTCATCAGGAGTTTAAAGAGACAACTTCAAAAGGAGAGAAAGGTGAAATGCATGAGAGACGATTTGCGCACACACTTAATAACTCGGAATGAGGTGGAGGTGGAGGAGGAGAGCGAATAGGAATCAGATGGCTGTTCTTCCCAATAGCAAAGCAAATTTTAAATCTGGTTAGTTAAAAAAAATAAACAGTGGGTGGATAATTTATTCTTAGTTATTAAATAACACCAGACTAGCATTATGACGATAATTCTATACAGGATTTAAGAACAGATGAATCATGGTGACTTATCTGTGACATTTAACATGAAGAAGTTTTTAAAGAGTTAATTGGAGAGTTGAAAAAAAATAAAAGCTACTCTCTTGCTGATCACCTATACTGGACAATGCAGTCTCAGGATTAAGTTTATACTCAAGTGTTGTGATATGTTTACAAAAACAGAGCCTTGGTGGACAAGAAAAGTTGACTAGTAATTGGTCCAATGCATGAATGGAGAAGATTGAGGGAGGAATGTTGCCTCAAACATCAGAACTCAGAAGCTCCTCTCTGGTGGTTCTATAGGTATTTTCCATCCGAGCATCCAAACAGGACACAAATTCAATTTCAGCAGAAAAAGCAAGTTGCCAAGTTTGCTGCTTAAACATATTACTGAAAACAGAATAAAATACTGTTGTTTGATGCTTGGAAAAGCACCATTTGGTGAGAGTAAACCCTCAGAAACAGGAGGTTGACTAAATAATGATTTTTTCATTGTTCATATTCAAGTACTTCCAAAAAAATGTGCAAGTATGATACTATTACTGGAAGCAATGAAGACAAACAGAACCCGACCTTGCATATCTTTACTTTGCATACACTGTGCTGTTCGTGAGTTTAAATTGCACGTTAGCATTGTGTGAAACACCACAAAATTAAGTTGTACATATATAATTAAAAAGTGTCAAAAAGTTCTTCAAAAAAGTTCTAGAAATAAAGAAAATGGACTAAAACCTAATTTTTTCTTGCTCAGGCATGAGCCTGCATAAACTTATGTTGTCCCAACCCTAGTACCCACTGAAAAAAGTTGTGCTTTCAAATGTTGGTGTTCCTATTCAAGTTGATAAACTTGAACTCTGGTATGAAAAGCAGTGGAGAGGTACAGCTGTTAGGGAGAAACAGTCATAGTCAAAGTTTAAGATATAGTAGCCATTAATACAAGTGAGAACCAGTCTTGATGACCTATTTCAAATTGTAAACTGCAAGCAGTAATCAGTTTTGAAATTAAAAGGACACCAACGTAAAAATAAAAGAGGACTGTCTGCAGACCACGACCTGCCAGCTCACAGCAGGTCTCTCAAAGAGATACGATTTGTTAAGTTGGCATAACCATGAGGCATTGTTGTGTGTGTGGACCAAACGTACAGACAATGGGCTGTGCTAATTGGCCTAGAATAAACCAGGCATTGGACATCTTCAGGCAAGATATTTTGCACCACCATGAGAGAGATCAAGGTTGGTTCCACACTGGCTATCTTTGTCACTTGCCACATCAAACATGGTCATACACATATTTGTTCTGTCAATTAATAACTGGGGAATTTGTGTACCCAGGCGGTCAGCCAACGCTAATTTTGAGTGCTTGGCGTTTCTGTCCAAAACATCCATGCAAATTACTTTGTCCCAATAAAAAATTTTGATGGTCTTGTCAGTTAGGATGTGCTCCGATTGCAAATATGTAACTCAATGGAATTATTTGTCTGTACCCAAAATATTGAAGTAAACTATGCAACTGTAACTATTGAAATTGTATTCAAACATCTGTTGTTATCTTTGTTCTTAAGAGTATAGAAACTCAATGTACTTTGAGTTCAGAGAGACTCTACCGAGAGATTATCCCCAAGAGATTTTGCCTGCCAGGTTTCCTCCTGAATGCCTGCTTTTGCTGAATAAAACTTGTTACATCTACAGCTCTGATCTGCATGTGGCTCATTCAAAGTCACAACAGTTTTGAAAACTGAACTTCACTAATTGGTTGGAGGCATCAAACAAGTTTATTTGCAAGTTTCTAGGTTTATTATGTTATGTCCTTCCTCCCCCACCCCCCCAACCACATTTCCAGTAGACATAAATTTCTCAACTCCATACATCTTCATGAGATTTTAAATGAGAAAATGTTCTTTTTGCTTTGAAAATATCTGGCATTCAATTAATTTCTTGGGAAAATCGTTTTCTACATGTTCCATTCAACCTCAACTCAGTGGAGCATCCATGGATATTGAAGAATGGATTTTTTGAATTATAGGGAGCCTATAATCCTTTCAGTTATTATGGTGCTAAATGTCACTTGATGTAGTTAACTTAAGCTAAGCTTAAACTAGGTCTCAGAGTACATGTATGCAACCTTTGCACATGCCAAGATTAGCTCCATTAATCACATGATGTAAATATCACCAGAATCTGTGATGAAGGGAATGTGTAGGGGACACCCTTCACCTTCTACAATTTCTGGACTGGGCAACACACAGTAACTTTGCATCCCTGAGCTGCTGCAAAATGGCACAATTACACATGCCCAGACATGTAATTCTTTCCCAGCTCAAAAAAACCTGATCATCAAAATGGGGAAAAAGAAGAAGAAAAAAAAATCACAGTTGGAAGTTTTCAAAATCAAGGGATCTATTCAAGAGTTTACGATCAACTTTTGTTGCACCAAGGTTGAGACTGTGAAAGGCACGAGACATTCTTCATATCACCAAACTGTCTTTGAAACACTTCAACTTTTCATGGGCTTCAACTTTGCCAACTGTGGCACCTTAACAGATAGCTTTTTTTTTGTAGTCCAAAAGTCTTCTCAGGACAACTAATAAACAAACAGGAGGATAGATAGGGAGTATTAAGTATCAAAAAGGAGATCAGTGCATGGAAGTAAAAGGCATTAAAAAAAGAGTAATGAATATTTAGGCATTGCAATCTTGGCAATAAACATTAACTGCTAGTCTAATATTCTCTTCTGCTTTTCAAAAATAACTTATCCCAAGCCCAAACTTTTACTAATGCCCTTATTGGAAAGAAGCCCAACATACTTCTTACCTGTTTACATGTAACTCAAGTCACAGAACCAATGGTTGATTCTTAATCCGTTTTGAAATGACCACCCACAATAAGGCAGGCATGGTAGTGTAGTGGTTTGCATAACAGTATCACAGCACCAGCGACCTGGGTTCAATTCCAGCCACTGTTTGTAAGGAGTTTGTACATTCTCCGTGTCTGCGGGGTTTCCTCCAGGTGCTCCAGTTTCCTCCCACATTCCAAAGACGTATGGGTTCGGAGTTGTGGGCATGCTATGTTGGCGCCAGAAGCATAGTGACACTTGTGGGCTGCCCGCAGAACACTATGCAAAAGATGCATTTCACTGTGTGTTTCGAGTCCTGAATGGCGATAGACAATTGAACAGCCAAGGGGAGGAGGAACTCCTCCTCCACAATGATGGCGTTCCCATTATGTGAACGCTGAAGATAAAGCTGAAACAACTGCAACATATTCAGTCAAAACTGTCAGATGGATGATTCATCTCAGCTTCCTCCCGAGATCCTCACCATCACAGAAGTTGGGCTTTTAGCCAATCCATGCAATATAGAAGTAGCTGAGAGCACTAGGTACAGCAAAGGCTATGAGACCAGCTAACATCCAACTTGCAGTACTGCAGATTCACGCTCCAGAACTAATTGCACTTCTAGTCAAGCTGTTCTAGTACACCGTCACATCACCAAAATCTACCTACCAACATGTTAAATTGCCTGGGCATGTCCAATACACAAAAAGCAGAACAAATCCAATTCACTTAATTACCACCTGGTCCACAAAGTCAGCATTAGCAAAGTGATGAAAGCTCTCACTGACAGTGCTACCAAGCAGCACTTCCTCACCAAAAACATAACCTCCAATAGCCAGTTTGGAGTTTTAATAAGACCACTTGTTTCCAGATCTCACAGGCTTGGTCCAAACACAAGATGACCAAAGAGCCGAATTCTAAAAGTAAGGTGACAGTGACCGCCCTTGACATTAAGGCAGCATTTGACTGAGTGTGGCATCCATAACCATGATAAAACTCAAGTTAGTGGACATCAAAAGAAAAAAAAAATCCCTGTTATGGATTGTTGCTCCCAGCTCTCTAGACTTTAAGAGTCAACTCTGTGGTTTGCAAAACAGACTCTTGGCAACCTACTGCCTGTAGAGATGATGCATTTTTGCTACACAGAATATACAAGTAATGTACTACAGGTACAAATAGTATATTGAGCCAATAACAAAATGGATCCCCATTCATTGACTCACGTTCTTTAAAAGATATCCATTTACTTTCAATTTTATATTGGAAATTGTTAAAATTTACTCTCATTTCTTATCACACTTCTTACAGCATCATTCACAATATTGCTCAGTTGGAAAGATGCCCAGTCCCCATCTTGCGGGTTTGAATGTTGTTATCCGTGTCTGCCATGAGTTGGTTCATTCTGTTGATTGATTGAAGTTACACTCTGCTTTCAGTTCTGACAGTCTTGTACTTTGCCATTTAGCTCTGCTCAGATTTTATGTCAGTCTTGAGGTGAAGTCCAGTGACCAAATAAGGCAAGGTTTGGGTTTTCCTTCAGGTCTCTATTTGATGAGGGTCATAGAGTCAATGAGCAATACAGCATGAAAAACAGACCCTTCATCCCAACTCGTCCATGCAGACCACTTTGCTTAACTGAGCTCGTTCCATTTGTCCGTTTTTGGCCCATATCCTTCTAAATCTTTCCTATCCATTTACCCGTCCAAATGTCTCTTTAATATCGTAGTTGTACCTGCCTCTACCACTTCCTCTGGCTGCTTGCTCCATAAACATACCACACTCATGTTTAAAAGTTGCCCTTCAGGTCTTTCCCCTCTCACTTTAAACCTCTGCCCTCTAGTTTTGGACTCTCCTGCCCTGGGGAAAAGACAGTGGCAATTCACCTTGTCTGTGCCCCTCATGATTTTATAAACAACTGTAGCTTTACCCCTCAGCCTCCTATGCTCTGGGGAATAAAATCCCCCATCTCATTTTCCACAGATGACGAACATCAGTTGGTCTTTTGCAGCAGGGAAAATACAACTGACTTCTCAGCTTTTGAAAGAAATGTTCTCAGGCACATTTTTCCCCAAAATTAGCTATTTTCCAGGAAATTTCCCAAAATTTCCTGAGTTTCTAGCACAGCATTATGAAGAGCAATATAGAGCAGGTAAAGGCATGGAGACCATGTGACATTTGGAAGTTAATATCCAAACACACAGGGAGAAGCATGGCTGTGGGGTAATGGAAAACAACCAGTGGATTTCAATGCATCTCTGCCTGTTGACAACTGTGGAGAAACCACAGACTAAGAACAACCCAACATTACTTGCACTTTACCCCCATAGCACCACATAGAAATGAATCATATTGTGTACAGAAAAGGAGCACAATTAACTGAAATCATGCAAAGTGTAAATTGAGGTCCAACTGTACAGCTTACGACAGTAATACTCCAATAAACCAGGATCCAACTATTCAGAAATCCTAATGGTTCACTAGGTAATG
Organism: Pristis pectinata; assembly: GCF_009764475.1. Classification (NCBI taxonomy): domain Eukaryota; kingdom Metazoa; phylum Chordata; class Chondrichthyes; order Rhinopristiformes; family Pristidae; genus Pristis; species Pristis pectinata. The sequence continues at coordinate 39,549,918 of NC_067417.1, forward strand.
TTTGCCATGCCCCCTTTGGACTCACCGAGGCCTTAGTTCCTGCATTCATTTCCATTGACCTGGGCCTCTGTTCCCACATTCCCTTCCCACTCACGAGAGCCTTGGTTCCTGCATTCTTTAAACTCATCAGGGTCCTTTTCATGTGCTCCCTTTAAACTTAACAGCTTCACTGGGAAATTATAATATTACGTAGCATCTAACAAAAAGTGTTGGGATATTAATAAGTCGAGTTTATTACCATACGCGCAAGTACTTGTACGACAGTTTCACAGAACATCTGCACTCTGTCCGTAACCGCGACCTGCATCTCCCAGTCACTTCAACTCCCCCTCCCACACTATCACAGCTATGTCAGTCCTCGGCCTCCTCCACTGCCAGGAGAATTTCAAGCACAAACTGGAGGAACGGCACCTCATTTTCAGTCTTGGAACCTTGCAGCCTAACAGCACGAACATTGAATTCTCCCACTTTAGATAATCCTCACCCTTCTTCCTCTTCCTCACAACCTCCCCCACCCCTCTGCCATGCTTCTTCTCTTCTTCCTTTTCCTAGCCTTTTTTTTAAAAAAGAAACCTTTTTCTCCCCTCTCTTCTTACCTTTTACCCATCCCCCAGTGGATCTACTCTCCCCTCCTCCCCCACACCTGCCTATCACTATCTCTTACCTGCATCTACCTATCACCACCTTGTGCCCACCCCACCTCCCCTCTTTTGTCCACCTATCACTGCTCTGCTTTTCCCTCCTATATATTGGGCTTCCCTTTTTCCCATCTTCAGTCCTGCCGAAGGGTCCTGACCCGAAACGTTGATCTACAGATGCTGCCTGGCCTGCTGAGTTCCTCCAGCATCATAGTGTTTTCTACATGTATGTATGCACAGGTGCAATGAAAGACTTACTTGCAGCAGCAGCACAGGCACATAGCATCATATAAGCAGCATTCACAAGAAAAACAAATTATACACAATTTTTATTTTACCCAAGAAAGAAAACAATTAGAACAAAAAAAAAAGTCCATTCTAGTGCAAAGTGGTCATAGTATTGCTAAACTGTAGTTATTAGGGTTTTGCCAGTCGGTTCAAGAACGGAATGGTTGAACAGAATAATAATTCTGGAAAATCTGCTAGTCTGGCACCAAAATCTGGAGTTTCACTGAAGTGATTGATACAGCACACTATATACAAGTAGTATACTTGCACCTACTCATTCCTGCAAACAATGAACAACCCCATTCATTAAAATTACTGGTTATATGCAGGCAAGTGACCTGCTGTGGACAAGACAGAATCAGTCATACACACAGAAAATTAAGTGTTACTTTTACAAAAATTGCAGCCCGTAATATTTTACACAATTTCTGATGGCAATTAAGCATCAATTATTTTTTTAAAAACTGGTCTAATTACAAGGTGAAGAGGGATAAACATCACCATGTCATGGTAAACATGGAGGGGTGATTTTACATCAGGTGTTCCCATGCTAAATGAAGAGATCCTGCTGCTACAGTAAGGCCCGACTCTGCCTGCTGTAACATGATTTCACTGTGGACTCAGGCACACAGCTGGAGTTTCCCTTCTACACTGTTTAAGCGTATTTCACAGTTCAGTGACTTTAAAATGCAGTGGTTTTCAGATGCAAAGTGGGTTAAATCTTTTCTAACCCTCTTACTCACCATTTCTTTGTGGAACAAAGATCATCAAGCTTAATGTTTCATCAACTTGAATTCCCACCCATTAGATTTAAAACTTGTAACTTCCACCTAACCATGCATCCCGATTTCCAACTTGATTCAATGTAATACGGTGATAATTTTATGTACAATGTTATCTCAGAGGCAGCTATTACTTAGAAATTTTGATTAGCTGGAGCTACCCGATCTCTGTACTGGTGGTGTTATCCTGTTAACAATCTCAAGTTCAACAGCTCCTCAACCACAACAGATGTGTGCCACATAGCTTCTACTGTTTTCAAACTGCATCTTTCCAATGCCTGGTCCCTTGATTGTTCTCCTACAGCTTGATCTTGGTCAATCTTCTAACTCACTCATCGCACAAGTTACATCTGGTTCTCACCATTTTTCAGCTCACTTCATCCAGGATGCTAACCACTTAGAACACATCAGTGGTCACTTCCGTTTGTCTTGTTCTTCCTCGGGCACAATTAATAACTACCCTATGGCTTGATCTTAAAACACCAAGCAGTTACGGACAATTAGGAAAGCAGAAACTGTAATTTGAAACCCTTTCGGAGCTCTGGGCAAGAAAATTCAGGTACCCAGCAGATCATCTGAGTTAGTGATTGAAAAGGATCAATTTATCTGTACTACAGAGAGATTGACTAATCTCACATTGTCCAACTATAATACCTGGTTTAAAGTGAATAATGATTATTGATCAGTCAAGGTTATTGGAGGAAGGCCATCCATCATTTTTTAAGACGCTTGTATCCTCCTGCTCCTAAGACATCCAAACATTTATGAGTTATTCTCTGTAAATGAATTGTACTTGTTGATGTTTGCATTTTGAAGAAGAATTTGATACATCTTGTTAGCTTGAAGCCACTTACTTTTAAAACCTTTGCGTGCAATTATATAGGCTAATATGTGCTACAGAAATAGCGGACCCATTGGTTGAAATCTTTCAAAACTTGCTAAATTCCAGGAGCGTACCAGAAAATTGGAAAACAGCCAATGTGACTCCTTTGTTCAAAGAGGAAGACAGAAGTGGGGACTATATGCCAGTTAGTTTAACATCTATTGTTGGCAAGATGCCAAAGTCAATAATAAAAGAGGAAATAATCATTCAGGAAAGCCCAATACAATCAAACCTAGCAAACATGATTTTATGAAAGGTAAATCATGTGTGACAAATCTGCTCAAATGCTTTGAGGATGTGACAAGGAGAGTCGTCGGAGGGGGTTGGAGGAAAACATGTATATGCAGTGTATTTGGATTTCCAAAAGGCACTTGACAAGATGCCACATAAGAAGCCGATGGTTAAAGTAAGAGTCCAAGGTACTGAAGGAACTACGTTGACATGGATTGAAAACTAGCTGTCACATAGAAAATAAAGAGCTGGAATAAATGGATCCTTTTCAAGCTGGAGGGATGTAGCTAGTGGAGTACTCTGGGGATCAATTTCTAGTTCTCAATTGTTTACTAATTACGTTAATAACTTGGAAGAGGGAATGAAATGTAATGTTTTCAAATTTGCCATTGAATCAAAAATTGGCGAAAGGGTATCTTATGATGAGGACATTGTGACTCTGCAAATGGATACAAATAGATTGAATGATTGGGCAAAATCCTGGTAAATGTGGGGAAGTACGAGGTCATGCCCTTCGGTAAGAGGAATCTAAAAGGTGATTATCTAAACAGAGAGAGAGTGAAAAGGAGTGAAGTATGGAGGATCTAGGCATTCTAGTGCATCAATCACAGGCAGGTTCAGCAAGAGGTTAAGGCGGCAAACAGCATGTTGGCCTTTATTGTGAAGGGGTTGGAGTTTAAGAATAGGGAGGTTTTGTTACAGTTATGCAGGGTGTTGGTGAGGCCACATCTGTAACACTGTGCAGAGTTTTGGTCACCTTATCCAAAAGGAAATTATATTGTAGCATTGGAGACAGTCCAAAGGAGATTCACCACGCTAATTCTTGGGATGAAAGGGTTGTCCTAGCTAGAGAAGTTACACAGTTTAGGTCTGTGTTCCTTGGAGTTTAGAAGAATGAGGTGACTTTATTCAAATATGTAGGATCTTAACAGGGCTTTAAAGGGTAAATGTTGGGATGTTTTCATTAGTGGGAGAGTCACAAACAAGGGGACATAGCTGGAAGGGGTCAGTCATTTAAAAGTCTGGAATTCTCTGCCCCAGACGGAAGAGGCAGCCAGGTCATTAGATACATTTAAGTCAGAGATAGATAAATATTTGAAAGATTGAGGAGTTGAGTGTTACGGGCAACTGGCATAAGAGGAAGAGGAGTCGAGGCCAGCATAGATCAGCCACGATCACATTGACTCGTGGTCTAATCTGCTTCTATTTTATTATGTTATTCTGAACTCTAATCACCTTTCCTTTGGAAATTTTGAAGCTTAAAAGTCCAAAGAGTGAAATTCTATTTTGCTGGGGCACAAGACAGTTACCGCAATTGTCTGTTTGCTATGTAACCACCATCGCCCACCCACCTCCCAAGTTTGACATTCAAATAGATGATAGAATGGAAATTGTCAATAGATGCAAATATTTACAGTGTCCATTTTGCACCTCCAATTTCAATCATTCGATTTATGCCAGATCCTTTCCAAACAGCTCTGCAGTTCTTTGCACATTTATGCCCTTCTCATATCTTTGAGTTGCATCATCCAAAGAAATGGTCTTCTACCCATGATGCCTTACCACAAAACCCCAAATTCACTATGCAAAATATCAAAAACATTATCTTTATATTAAAAAGTGCCCAACCACCTAATAGCAATTCATACTTTGGGTCCAACAAAATAATAACTTGTACCAACAGTTTTATCTCAGTCTTTTCAATACTGGATCTTTTGAAATTTCAGATGTAAATTCTTTGAGATAAAAAGGCGAGAACTAATCATGTAAACATTATGTTAGTGAATGGAACTATTATCTATTCCCCTCTAGATTACACATGAAACCATTATCTAAAAGACACTCATCTTTCTTCCGTATTAACATTTTACTCAAAACCACAAAATGTTGATTGAGGTAGGGTTAAGCCATTCCAAAACAACAGCTCTTTGCTAACATTCAGTACACCCATTTGATTTTGTAGTCTTATATCTAAAATTGCTGACCATGAAACTGTCATATCTTGGCAACAATGTCACAAACTGAAATATAGGACCAGCCAGTGTCCAACCTTGGGTATTATTTTAGTTTTATATGAAGAGTAATGCATTAATATTCCCATAAACAGCAGGACAGACATAAATGATGAAACAGGCATGACTATTTTTACCAATGTATATTTCCACATTTTTAATAAAAAGATCAACAATACTGTTTTCCTTAACATATCAATAGATATAGAAAAAGATATTTCAATCCAAGGAAACAAAAAAATGTGCAATAATTCAAATACTTTACAAATGATTATGTCAACATTCTGTTTCATACAGTCCACATTTATCTTCTTCAACAAAATCCTCAACAAGTCTTTTTCTTTCCTTTTGGACTATTGAAAAAGATCTGAAGTATCCCTCCAGCTATCTCAGCCCTACTCCTGAGAACCTTCTGTTTGTCAGATGGTGGATCATTTGTGACTTCCTGCTTCCTCTGCTCCACTATTGCCATCCTTTTCTAATCACAATTTATCACCCAAAAGCTTTCAAATCCCATTGCTTTTCTTACTTCTAAAGAATCTCCTTGACAATATCTTTGGTGGTATTTTTGTTCTCTTTTCTTAATCTTGCCCACACCCAGAATCCATTTATTTTGTAAAGCAAAGAAGCATTCTGTTTGACCAGTGCTCTGGACATACAGTTATTGAAGATGAGCTTCAGTAAGAAATAAACAGTGAGCAGCATAATCACAATGCAGATATTGGGTTTACTGACCATTGCTCCAATCTGACAAGTTTTCTTGTCAGGGATGAGATGAACAGGGATGAGCTTGGCAGTCAGCAAAGAGCAAATGTGTCTCTCACCCATGATAAAGTGCATTAATTCAATTCCAGCTTTGAACCAATGAGAAAAAAAATCAAAGCTGTGCAACCTCTGATATGAACTTACATCTTCAACTCACTAGCAACAATGATTTCAGAAACCTTGAAGAATTTCTTGAAGTTCAGAAGTATTACCTTGTACTATTGACCAGCTGCTGTTAACCATATCACCCTTAAATGTGAAAAAGCCACGGTCAGAGTTTTAGCAAACAAATTTTGATTGGGTCAAAAGAGATTAGAATAGAGGACCAAAAACTTAGTCAAAGAAGTAGGTTAAAGGAGATTCTTAAGAACAGGGTTTCTGGAGGGAACTTGAGAGCTTTGTGCCTTCGGCTACTTGGACCCAATTGAAATCAACAGTCCACAGAGCCATAATCAGAAGCAACTAGGTAAATCAGGATGTTGTAGAAGAGATACAAAAACAAAAGTTTTAAGATCGTGGTGTTGCTTATTGAGGACCTGGTATTGGTCAGTTAACACATGGGTGATGACTGAACAGTGTCGTGTATCCTGAGCTTTGATGTGGAAGAGATCATCAGGCAGATAGGAGATTCAAGGGTGTGCTCAAAGTAACATTCCCATTTATTCCTGGGAATCTCTGGCCCATGAGCCCCCTTCAGTGAAGAAGGGGCATTCCAGATTGTATTGAAAACCCCAAAGTCATGCATGGAATACACAGAAGCCCTGCATAAGTGGCAGAAGGAGCAGACCACCTCAACAAGCTACCCAGCTGTTGATGTTGTCAATCACCTCAAGCTCCATCTGTGGAAGAGTCCATGGTTCCTACATTGGCCCCATTAGCCACCTCAGATGCCACAAATCCAGAGAGGAAGCATGTTCTTCCAAATCCTGATGGACTGTCCAAGGAGAATTGAGTTGAAACAAACTATAAAGCATCTCAAAGTCTGGAACTACTCAATGGAACTCACAAAATAATCCTGCAGCATTCTCTCAATTCAAAATGATTTAACTTGCCTTTATTTTTTTAAAAGTGTGGCACCTTAACTCAACTTGTACCATCCATACTTCTGATTCAGAACACTGTGGGTTCTAATCAGAGACGCAGGATTGAGCTCAAAACAAAGGTCCATGCTACAGTGTAGTGCCAAGGGACACCACATTATTTTGCTTCTTTTCAAATAATCTGCCAATCTGGTGACTCAGAAGGATGTCAACGCTTTGAGAAAGAATTTGTCCCAGTGTCCTGATCAATATTCTTCCCTTAAAAACAAAAGCAATTGCTCCATATGTCAACATCCTCTGAATGTAATTCACTCAAGCAGAAATCTTTCAGCATCAGATGCTACACAAATAGAAGCAAATATAAAACAAAAAGTACAACCAATGTCATGGAGAATTGTGCAATGCTTTTCCTGAATTAAGGAGATTTCAGTTTTCACAATACATTGGTTTCCAGTTTTCTTAAGCAAGAGATAAATCAAATCAAGGTTTTAATTGCGGATTGGTATCTAATGATTTCAGTTGGAAAATGAGCATGTCAGGGCAAGGGAGTTTTCAGCCTTGATCCTCCCACTGCTGCACACAGACATGCACTACTGAAGTACACTCTTTACAGAGTAAGCATCACAAGAAAAGGACTCCAGCAGGTGTTAGCACCTTTGGTGGTACTGAAGAAAACTTGCATAAACAGAATTTAATTCAACATAGGAAATTGAATGAAACATTATACCTCTCACAGCTGCATCAGTAATGGTGACCACGAAACTGACAGATAGTCCCAGTAACCAGTTGAGTTAACCAATTTTTTCTTAGGAAAGGACTTGTGTTATTTTTATCCAACCTGTCCTACAAGCAACTCCAGATCCACAAAAATTGGTCGTTGCTCAACTGCCCTCTGAAATGGCCTTGCGAGTCCCTAATTTATATAGGGGCTCCTTGGGTTACAAATGACCTAATTTATGAAAATCTGACTTTACACAAATTCTCCCATACATTTTCAAAGTATTTTTCAAACTAGTGCATGTGACCCCTGCATTACAGGTGGGGATGTGAGCGGGGTTGTTGCATTCCTAGAAAACGGTCCACGTACCAATTTTCTGTAACACAAAACCACATCATCTGTGCATGTGTCAAGAAACACTAGTTGAAAAAAAAAGAAATTTTGTGTTGATTTATTTACATTTTCTTCCCCCACACAAATTCCATGAAAGCAAATGTTATTCCATATCTCAAATTTTTGGGTAGTGATTTCTAAATTCCATAACAGCAAATTTCCATAAACTGAACAGCCATAATATGGGAGCTGTCTGTAATAATAATAAAATGTTTCATGTTATTCAGTAATGGCCGGATACTGTATATATTTCATTAGTTTAATTATGGATAGTGTTAAGATGACCATTCAATGAAGGAATTACAAGTGGTATGTAGTGCAATACAGTATTCGTAGTTATAGAGAAAGATCGTTTCTTACGGACAGTTCTCAGGAACAAAACCTTACGTAAAATGGGAACTGCCTGCACTAACTTACCACAAGTGAAGGTGACTCATGACCACCTTCAAGAGCAATAATCAGTGTTTCCCTGTGATGCCCTCATCGCATAAATCAAAAATGATTTGGTTCCATCGATACCTTACTGGGGTCACAGAATAGGAAATTCTGTATGTGTTGCAAGTTTCAGGGAAGCAGTCGACAATGGATAGAGTGCGTAATCATCCAGAATGAGCACCCAAAATAATAACTGCTTCTACTTTTTAATATTCACAACCCCTTACAGCTCCAGGATCGGTTTGGTAAGCCAATATAAACTTGGACATCACAATTTCCTATCTTCCTTTCACTTATCAAGCCATGGTGAGAATAGCTTAGAGATCATATTTTCAGCTCAGCTTTCCCTTGGAACCTACTTTCTAAAATCCCAGATTTGCTTAATTAATTGATTTTTAAAGAATCAATATCAGCATTGGTGGGACTCACAATGGGTCCAGTTCCTTGGATTACAGTAATATTACCACAATATTATGATTCCAACTGTATCAAATCTTTCAATAAACTTCTCCAGGATTCTCAAATGCATCATTATCCATGTTTCTTAATACACCCTTAAAAACCTCCTTTTACACTGGCCCATAGCTCTAAACTGCCCAATTACAGCCAAGTAATCATCTGTTGTGATCACTGAATATTTTCACTTTTTAACTAACACATGACCTTCAATACTCTTTCATACTGAGTTTGAATAACCAGTCATTCATTCCTCTTCCTTTACTCTGAGGCACCAGTCTTGGATATATTGTTTCCTCACTCAATACGGAAATATCTTGTCCACTAGTACAGCAATGCCTTGTTCACCCTATTCCCCCCCAATCCCTGAGCGGATGAACAGGAGGCTGCTAATGTCCCTGTTTCCACGTCATGACCCTTCTCCCTCAATAGATCAAATCTGAGGTCCTTTAAATCCTCTCACAGCTTTACCATATCTTTACTATGTCCTCTTGCCACAAATCCCTTTTCTAGATACGCAGGATCCCTCAGAGGAATTTACTGCCAGTTAAGTGCCCTTGAAATATAATTATTATTGTAAGGTAAGAAATTGTAGCATCCATCATGTAATATTCGCCAGTTGAGACTCCCTCCCGAGTCAAGCCTGTCATCTCCTATACCCACCCAATCAGGTAAACTAGGCTAAAATCAGATGACCAGAAAACCCAAATTCATATGCAGGAGCAGGATAATGTTGACATTAACTTAACTATCCAATACTCCCAGGAATTATTTGTACACCAGAGAAAATTACAGCAAATAAACTGAACAAATTACATTTCAAACCCCTTTACAAATCTCATGCTCATTTCTTAATTTTAATTTCATCTCTCCCAGTCAAAAAAGAAACTGATCATTTTCACTTGCAATGCTTGTTCCAATAGCTTGAACTAGGTGATCAAATGCTGAATTCACAGCTGCATAATTTACAAGCATTAAGACACATTCAGTTCTCACTCTAACGTGTTCTGGGCTGCAAATTAATTGTGCTAACAGGTACTCCAAAAATAAAACACATTTAATTGGGTGCAGTAACCGATGCACGAAGGGAGAAGGGCATAGTAATTAGTGACGGGAAACCATACTCCCGTTGATCTAATCTCAGAACATTTCTTTGGCATTAACTCTCTCCACAGAGCACCCGTTCTAAACTCGGAATGGAGATGACTATCTCCTCCCGCAGTACCTGAACTCAAGAAAGCGGCCCGGCATTCCGACAGGTTCGCCAACCAGGCTCAGAAACTTGCCCATCCTGACCACCCAGAGCCGGGCACACGAGCTCTGGCACCGAGTGCAGCCGCTTAGGTTGCAGGAATCTGCTCTCTCTCTCTCACACACACACACACCTGGCACAGGTGAATTGCACTCGGATCACTGTGTGGACCTGACAAACCAAAGTGCACTGATTTAACTAACAGAAGCGCAGTACTAATAGCTTTCTCGTCATGCACGTATCAGGAGTTGATCTGGCTGGTGTGGCGGGGGGGGGGGGGGGGGGGGGAAGGGACGAATTAAAATACATGAAATTGAGGTGTCAGAAATCATTGCATTGAGGTTTTAAGTGAGAGTTTTTGCGCACTTGAAACGCAATCCCATAGATTCTAGGAAGCTGGTGAGTATACTCACGGATTTTAGCCAAGCTGGCGACCAGGATCCACACTACTACCAGGTAGGGTCCCTGCACATGGACCCATTCCCACCTGACCATCTCGAAGCCCGCGGTGCCGTAACCGTGAGGGTCTCCTTCCTCCGCCGTGCTCCGCATTCCTGCCGGGTGGCTGACAGCCAGCGGTGAGACCCCAGCTTCTTGCAGCAGCTCGGCCATGGTCCGAGACCCCAGCTCCTGGAGAGCAACGCACCCCTAGCCCCGACCGCCCTCCAGAGCCGGCGGAACGTCCTGAGCGCGCCCTTCACCTCAACCTGCCTTCGCACCTCAGCCCGCCCTTCGCTCGCTTCTCATTGGAAGAGCTGGCGTGGAGGACACGTGACCGACAGTTTTAACCAATCAAGACACTTGCCGATCTGCCCATCACCGGCAATGTAGCCCCAGCGAGCGATGTGTTGGGTGCTCGCTGTTCGGCTCGGTTTACCGCTTTCCAGTGTGCACGTTTACAAGCATTGCTAATGTCAAGTAGTTTTGCATAAGCATTGATTTAAAACGTTAATTCCTACCCCTTTGTCATCTACAAAGGTCATTGTAAAAACAACAAAATAACGAGAAAGTCAACTATCACAGTTAAATAAAGTTCCTTTTCCCCGAGACATGGGAATGACTGACAACGCACTCCGTCGTTGTTCCGCTGTAAAGATGATGTATTATCTGGTTGCCTGGGTGATTGGTCCTGCTGTTTCTGAATAGTTATCGATTCTAATTTGCCGTATGCTTCAATCCGCTCCAACCTTCAGAGATGCATCTCTGGGTGGTAGAGATATATCAGCATATGAAACGCTGATCATTACAGACTATCAGCTCTGGAACAATCACTTTCTGTCCACTAAAATGTAAAAGAACTTTTGCTTTAAAAAGACAGTGGGTGGACGAAGTGCTATAAATGAAATTCTGCTATTCATTCCCTCCCACAATTTCAGAACTATGGAACTTCTTACGGATCTGGTTTTCCTCCGTCTACGATCGAGATGTTTTAGAACCCCTGTCACATTAACTGCTGGTTGATGCATTTAATTTTCTCACGATCCTTTGCCTTGGTGTATTCTACTTTCTGCGATTTCTCCATTTACAGAAGAGAGGAAGACAATCTTCATGGAGTTTAGGTCCCAAACTTCAGAGAACCAGATACTAGGAAGGTTGGTTCTCTTTTCCATTCCTAATATTGTAAACCCCTGGAATAGTTGACCTTGTATCTAGCTGCTTTGTTTCAATCCTGTTCTCAACCAGGTAGCTTTCTTGTATAAAAAAAATTAATGATGCAAAAATTACTTTTGCAATGAGTTTGTTAATTGCATTCAATACATCCAGGGACAATAGGAGCTGGAAAATCATTTGTATAATCTACAGTCTATCTTGCCAATTGTAATAAAATTGGAACACTTAAATAGTCAATAACTGAAATTACATTGTCAAACGAAAATACAATATAACCTATAGTGCGCAATATAAAATGCAAAATTCCTTAAACAAAATACATGCGATACAGAGACGCTTCAATATACTGTACTCTAAAATGTAAATCTGAAGCACAGCTACAGCCTGATAATGGACTTGCATTTCAAGATATTTCCTTTAATTTTTATTGCATTCTGTGAATTGGTCTTTGACCTGCCCAGTGAAGTTGTTGGATCTAAATGTACACAGTCACCCAAATGCTCCAACCTAAATACTGGAATCAGTTAAAAATTGTGCAATATATCAATTACTACAAAACTTAATGATGCATTAAATTTGGCTAACAGAAGAAAAAACACAAATTATAATAATCCTTTCCCAAATGGGATTTTGAAATGCATTTAGAAAAGTTAGTTTGGCTGCACAAAGCCATCTTTTCCATTATCACTACAGCATGATCTCTTAATTCCAGTTTACTTTATGCAACATTTTCAATTTGATAAAATGTCATCCAAACATGGACAAATGGGGCTCTATGTGCACATTTAACCAAGTGGCAACTTCATCAAACTTAGAACTTGCATCCAAACAAATGCTCGATACATTGGAATACAAGAGAAAAGAACCTTGCATGGGGCTTTGATGAGACCATGCCTAGAGTCTTGCCTTATCTAAGAAAAAATAATCTTGAATAAGAAGAAGTGCAACAATAAATCATTAGACTGATAGGGACAGGTGGGAATTTTTTCCTTGAGGAGAGGTTGAGTACCCTGGACCTAGTTTCTCGAGTCTACAAAGATGAGTTGCGATCATTACAAGGAAGGAGAATGCTGCCCCAGCCTGAGAGTCAAGAACAAAGAGTCACAAGCTCAAAACAAAAGACTGAGAAATAATTTCCTCACTCCAAGGGTTGTGAATCATTGAAATTCCCAATCCCAATAAGCAGTTGACACAGAGTTGTTGAATATATTGAAGGGAGTGATCAATATAATTTTGAATACCAAAGATATGAAAGGAATGCGTACAGTGCAGAAAGGTAAAGTTGAGGAAGGCAATTGCCCCAAAACTACTGAATGCCCCCAAGTAACTGAATGACAGTGTATGCTCCAAGGGCAAATGGCTTTCTCTTAGTTCTTCAGTTCCTTTATAAGATACTAAACAAAGCCCCAACTTCCTTTCAACAAAGCTCAAATGCATCACATACAAAAGGAAAAGATGTTCTTCCTTTGGGTTCAGCACTATACTCATAATACAAACCACATGCCTGTTGTAAGTCACAAGAAATGAAAAATAGCCAGTTAAATTGAAACAATTAACACCTCAAATTAATTATCATTGATAGCAGAAGTTATTTGTTGGTTCAACCTGCAACTGTACTTCATTTTAAATTCAAACAGTATATTATTTTCAACATACATCTGACACGAGACAAGCTCATAGTCTGTTCCTGGAGATTATTATTCTTTTATTCACCAATAGATTTAGACAAGCTGGCAGACAAATTCTCTTTTTCAATATTATATTTTCTGAGCATCATTAATACATATTCTCCTTTCCTAAATAGACATTTGTGATTAAAATCAAATGAATGAAGTCAAGTTTTATCTCAGTGGAGCTTCTTTTCAATGACTCACAATATGCAAAGAGCCTTTAAAAATGTCTTCAAAATGCTTAAATCAATACAAATGTCATGATTTGTTTTATCATCACTTACTGCACTATTGAACTATGCCATATTGAAATAAAAATTCATTGTAATTTGCTCAGCTATGTGGATGTTTGGTATTTACTTTTGATTTGGGTGAGCCATTTTCCCCCTCATGCCCATAGTGGCTTTTCAAAGGAGCTAATACACTCCCATACAATACCTCCACGGTAAGTGCCAGAGCCAATTACAATGGAATTGACTATATATAAAGTCAACTATAAAGTTTATATTTGCTTAGAAATATGGATGCATTGTTAGTTACTAACCTGCACAGTCATTATTTTCATATGTATTTTCACTATTCTTGATCGTAGAGCTTTAAAGCTAATTGACTGTTATGAGATTTGTACACTTTTAAGAGGTACAAGTAGGATTCTGTAGATCGATATTATAAATAAAGAAAATTATATCCTGGTGCATTACCAAAACTTACCATGAGATCACAGCCAGTGAAGCTACTCTCAATCATGAGGAACTAAACATTTGTCCATGAGAGTAAATTACAAACAGAAACCAGGCAGTCCAGAAGCTAGGACAGAAAAGATCTATAAAATCTACAGAAGGTGCATGGTGGAGAACATACTGATATATGTAAGCTGAATTTACTAAATTATTTGCTTCATTTCTTTTTAGCAGTATTCTGTCCTGTGATTTATTTTTTGATCCTTTCTCTCACCAGTAAATCTTCTATCTCTAATTAATTGTCACAGTATATCTCTCACTCATTATTAAATATTTCATCTGAAAGTAAATGTCCTTCACTGAATGACTTGGACCTTTGTCTGACCAAGGAATGTTCCCAATCTCATCAATAATTTCTCTACTTATTATTAATAAAATGCTCCCAATCTTCATCACCAACACCATTTAGACAGCATCCATATTATGGAGAAAGACCTCCAGCACTTCACTGTCTACACTTTGTAAAGATATCTTTGTGAATTAGTTCTGTTCTTTCACTATGGTTTATTTCACTTCATCAGCACAATTATTCTCTCTTTAACATTTTCTCTTTCTAGCCTTTTTCCCCAATAATAAACAATGTATTTTCATTGTAAAATGCAAATAATAGTTTCTCTGTATAATAGTATTTAGATACCATTATTTTGTATTTAATTTACATTGAGAGATTAACTATCCAACCAAATTTATTATCTGAAGATAGCTAACTAAGAGGAGGATAAGTTATTTAAATGGAAAATACATTGTGAGCATTTATTGCATAAGACAGGAAAAGATGGAAATACTCAACAGGTCTAGGAGCACTGAGCTGAAACATTAACCCTGTTGTCTCTCTACAGATGCCAAGCAGGGCTGCTGACTATTTCCATTATTTTCTCTTTTATTTCAGATTTCTAATATCTGCAGTATTTTTGGATTACTGTTCCTTCAAGACTTATCCAACCCCACCTATAGAGCAAAACTTAAAATAATCTCTCTGTAATACCCACTGTGGTTAGTTTTCTAAGATAAAGCTAGAACCCAGCATTGTGCATGCATTCAAATTTAATGGAGAGATCTGGAAACATACATAGCACTATCGTACTACATAGGATTAGCTGGGCATTGATTTGCTCATGGTGAAATCCAATGTATGTTGCCAGTGCCACAATAGCTAGTAGTCATTAAAATAAATTTCTGGAGTGAGAGTTTTTAGAGAACTTTGTGGCTGGGACCAAGAAAATAAACAAATATTATGAACAGCCTGAAAATCTGGAGGTAAAGCAATAAAACTCTATCATCGGGATTGCAAAATTGCAAAGGAGAAAGAGCCATTGTGGGGATCTGAATAAAAAAAGAATGAGGCTGGAAAGAACCAATGCATTGAAACATACTTTGATAAATGTTGTATCCATTTACATGTAGGCATACAACAAATACTGAGGAGAAAATAATATCCTGCTTTAATGCAAGATGCTTGGAACACAAGGGTAAGGATGTTTGCTGCAGGTTTTGGTGACACCACATTTGCAATAAAATGCAGTTCAGATCCCCTCCCCTAAGAAAGGGTCTTTTTTCAGAGGAATTACAACAATAGTTTACTGGATTGACTCCTGTGATATGAAGGCAGTTCTATGAAGAAAGGCTAAACACCATGGTTTATATTTTCTGGAGCTCAGAATAACAAGAGATATCAATGACATGTATAACATTCCAAAGAGGATTTGGAAGGGTAAATCTGAAAGGCACTCTCTCTTCACTGGAGAGTCTAGAAGCAAGTCTTGGAATATCAGAATGAAAACAGCTATACAGGGACAAGACAAGAAATTTCTTCACACAAAGGTTAGTGAACATTTTGGAATTCCGTACAGCAGAGAGCTGCAGGCAGCCAATTGTCCTGATGAAGGGTCTTGACCCGAAATGTCCACTGTTTATTTCTCTCCATAGATGCTGCCTGACCTGTTGAGTTCCTCCAGCATTTTGTGTGTATTGCTCCAGATTCCGGCATTTGCAGAATCTCTTGCGTCACTGAAGAATATATTCAACTTGGATAGATATTGGGACATTAAAGAAATCTAAAAATGTGGGAATAGGGTGGGAAAGTGTGAATATCAAGTGTTAGTGGGGCATATAATCCACTACTATGTCATAATATTTTGATGATATTGTTGATCGATTTATGATAGAAATGTTTGGGTCTCAAGAAAATTTAAATAGCTGGGTTGAAAGAATGTAGATATGGTGAAGAGATAAATTCTGGGTGGCTCATACTTGACACAATCAAGGAATGGCCTTTATTCTGATGTTGTTGCATCAGATACGAAACAATGCGTAAGCAGGGCAATATGTTTTGGTTGACTATAAACTGTGTTTTACATAACAAAGGGATTTTTTTTATAGGTATGTCCTAAAAGAAAATTATTTATAAATAGAGGCTGACTGGGAATAACTCCTGATGTCTGCAGTGTTCTGCTGCTTAATTCAAGGACATCTCAGGGATAAAGTCTTTGAAATCACGACTGCCCCCCTGTGGATCTGTCTTGTCAAAGTAATTGGAAACCATACAAACTGAAAGTAAAAGCTTGAAACCTCGTACATCTTCTGTTACGTCTATAATTTTAGCTATTTCAATTAGCGCCATCTATTATTATCCACATTATTAATTATTTATGTACCAAAGACACGAGAAAGCCATCAGACCCATACTTGTTCACTCACCTCACTTTTTTCTGGACTTATCTTCATAGACCTATCCACATTTCAGAGGCAAAAATACAAAGACTGAAAGTTCCGAATACATCTCATCAAATTTCCTTCTGTGTAATTGCACAATTGCAGTGTGAACCAAACCCAATTCCCAGGAATAATTATTTGTGTTTTGCCCTGATCCATTCCCTTTATTTTCCAAAACCATTCTGCATCCAGCATCTTCTTGAACAAATGCCAGAAGTCAGTCTTCACAGCTGCCACTGGAATTCTGAAACACAGTCCAGCCACTGACTGAGGAAGGAAAATGTCCAACACTCAACCACAGCTTTCTCAATGTTCCCCACTGCCCAACGCCATCTCACTTTCCCCTACACATCCACCAACCCAGAGAATTCACTCAAATACCCTGAATAAGTAAAGACCTCATAGTGATTTCAGACACTGGGTTCGGGGATGGCGAGCGGGTGGGGGGGGGGGAGGGGGGGGTGGAAATAACAACAGAAGGGAGGCAGGAGTTATGACTATGTTCCTGCTAAGGATTCACACTAATTTCTAAACTACATGAATGTTTGCACACTTTCGATATGCAAGATGGGCATAGGAATAGGATTACATGAACATTTGCACACTTTCGACATGCAAGATGGGCATAGGAATAGGATTTATTATTGGATGGAAATCAAAAACTGCAGGTACAGGAAATCTGAAATAAAACCAGAAAATATTGGAAACACACAGCAGGTCAGGCAGCATCTATGGAAAGAGAAACAGAGTTAATGCTTCAGGTTAGCAAGCCATTGTTAGGATTCAGTATTTATTTTATATTGGATATAGCAAGAAGATAAGCAAAGGGGGTTCAATTGATCAGATGTTTGGTAAATAAACCACCACCGATAAATGAAAAGTACTACATTTGAATTGAAGTAAAGTGGTTATTTACTGTATATATGTTGAATTGGATGAACAAAGGGATATTTTAAAAGGATACAAGCAGACATGTTACTTCAGTGACCAATGTGCCAAAGCAAGTTGAAAAGTTAGTCTATATCCTGGACGATATATAAAGAGAACCAATACAGAAAGACCAAGATCTAATGTAAAATGGTTGAAAAATTAAAAGTTAAAATTATATTATAAATGTTAATTCTTTATTTGCAAGGTAATCTTAGGTTAATGCTTTAAGGCATGGCAAAGAAACTTAAATTACTGAGAAGCAGATGTAAGTGATAGCAGTAAAAACATTAATTCAGAGCAAGAAATGTTTGGCACAATCAGAGATAAAGAGAATAGTCACTATGTTCAAAATACAATGAGACATTGTTTTGGAAGAGTTAATGTGTAGATGTTTACAGCCAAAAATTGCCCTTTTTCTCATCCTTGGTTTTTGAGGCATTTGCTTTTTTTTTATTGTTATCAGAGCATCTCATTGTTATTCCATCTGTTTAAAAAGAAATATAACCTATAATTCCATTCCATTGTTAAAGTTCTTTTTACTGAAGTTAGTCAACCATAACAGTAAGAACAGCTTTATTTAGATTGGATACTTCCACTGATGATCAAATTTAAGCTACATTTTCCAACCCTTATTTTACTGATTAATTAAATAGTACCAATAACTACATCATGACTAATGTTGGGCCTGCTATAATTCCATGATTCATGTCTTACTTATTTTTATAATAAGAATTTCATACATTGTTCTGGTTTCTTGCCAGAGTCCTATTATTTCTAGAGTTTCCAGATGATCCTCATCATTTTTTTTTGAAGAATCTTGTGTGTATAACAAGTACCTTTTAGATCGACTTCAAGCTTTTTCATGGAATAAGCTTTTACTGACTCTTGCATATTATAGATTCTGGAATTTAAATTCCATGCAGGCGGCACTGGAGGTCAGGACTGAGCCCACGTCACTGGAGCTGTGAGGCAGCAGTTCCACAAGCTGTGCCACTCTGCTGCCGATAGATTCCACATATTCCTGGCTATTCTTTTGTCGCAGTCAGGCTGAAAGAGAGCTTTGTCCTAAGTTATGGCTATTATTTATTTCATTGCTCAGTTTTTGTTCTTTTTTTAAATTAAATTGGACTCTTCATTTAAGAATGTTTTGCATTGCTAATTTTCTCATGTGGTCATGTTTTCAAACCATGCAATCTATTCTTCAATAATTTTATTTTTTTATCCTGTTATTTTTGAGGAAGATTTCCCACTTTTTAATAGTTTTGTCCATCTATATAATATTTTCGTGAGCAGTGCTTCATTCTTTATAAAGCAATATAAAAAAAATACTAAGAATACTTTGTTGTATCTACCGTCATGGTTACAATCTTAGATAATGCTAAATGCAACCACCTCTTCTAATCACAATATTTCTTGCAACCCCCTTCTGTTGTGTTCACCACCAGTCGAAAAAAATCCTCAATCCTCCAGTCATTGACAATTACAACCAGGTCTCACTCCTCTTTCCCAAAATAGCACATTGTCCTGGCCCTTTCTGCAGAGTATAGACAGTAACTTTTAAAGATTATTTTCACCACTACCAGCTGTGCCCTGAAACCACTTTCTTTTGTCTCCACCATCACCTCCCACCATGACAATTCTAAAGGAGATCTTGTCAGAAGATTGGCTACTGCCCACCACACATCCACTCCCCTCGCCCACAAAGCCAAACCTCCCCATAGCTCTCCCCTTGATCTTGTATCTTTCACTTTCTTTTCACCCAATTCTCCTCAAAAATAACACACAATTTAAAAAAATATTTTACAGCTGAGCAGCCCCCAGACCCACCCCATACAGTTAGAACTGCCTGCTGCCTCCAATCTACCCTTCCTGAGCTAATCTTATCTGTTGGAACCACCTCATGTTCAAGTGACCCCATTCTCTTTATAATGATAGAGGAAGAGATCATTTGGCCCATTGAGCCCATGCTGGATCCTAAGTGACTGATCCCATCAGTCTCATTCCCCCCTCCTTATTTCCCTGTACCCTTGCAATACAGTCTCTTTCTCGTCAAATCTCCTTTCATTCCTTTTTGCCATTAACTTATACTTGGGTGTGATGCAGAGTGACCAATTACCCTATCAGCATATCTTTGGGATGTGGGCGGAGAATGGAGCAGCTGGAGGAAGCCCACATGGTCACTAAGAGAATATAAACCCTAGGTCAGGATCAAACCCAGGTCCCTACAGTTGTGAGGCAACAGTGTTAATGCTGCAGCAGCAACATTCCAGCCTTCCCCTTCTGTAAATGAATCCATCCCCTCTGATCAAGTCCCTTTTGGTTTCAAGTCTACCACTATCACCTCATTTCTCTGACCTAGACCAGGCTACCTCACCCAAACCAAGCAAGACACGACTGTTAGAACTGCCAGCTGCCTCTAATCTATCCTTCCTGTCTCACCCATAGAACACAGAATACTACAGCACGATACAGACCCTTCAGCCCACAATGTTGTGCCGACCTCTAAACCTCGCCTAAGACTATCTAACCCCTTCCTCCCACATACCCCTCTATTTTAAATTCCTCCATATGCTTATCTAGTAATCTCTTGAATTTGACCAATGTACCTGCCTCCACCACCGCCCCAGGCAGCGCATTCCATGCCCCAACCACTCTCTGGGTACTCAAATGCCATCACATCTTCCAAGCCCATGCCTGCAATTCCCCCAACCCATGGCTAAATCTTTGTCCTCTTTTGGCACTGAAATTGGTCAAATCAAACTTAACTAATGACATTTTCTGTTACTGTGACCATGGTGTGTTTTGTTCTCTTCATCCTTTCTGTAGTCACTGGTATAGGTCTCCAGTACACCCCTCTTCTACTCTCCAGGTCAGTGGAACTTTCGCTCACTTGGTTCCACTCCTATATATCCAACTGTAGCCTGAGCATCTTCAAGAACAGCATGTCTCCTTGATCCTAAACCATTAAATCAGAACCTCCCAAGCTCTCACTCTTGGCCATCTCTTCCTTATTATTTTATACACTGCCCCTTGGAGACATTTTCTGAAGACAAGCATATGGATGAGATCTGCGTCCACCCTTTTACTCTTTTTCTTGACTACTCTACTACTTCTGGTCTCAGGTGATCTGTCCACCATCCAGACGGAGCTGCATATTCCTCCATTTAAGCAGTGGGATGGCCTGTGCCACTGGCTTCAGGCTTCACCACAAGCTCCAACTACTTTCTCCACCCATACCATCCTGTTGATACACAGCACCCTATATAACACAAAGCCAAGCTTCTGAACCCCATATTTGTCAAATCAAAAAGACTACCTAATAACATGCTTCTGTGCTCCAGCTTCTTGGATATGCTTCAGCAGCCTGTCACCTGTTCAACTGCTCTGCTGCTTGATCTCCAATGCACTGCAAACTGTAGATCTTCCAAAAAACTGCTTCTGGTATTTCATCCTGCACAATAAGTCATCAGAACATTACTGAATTTGGAGATGTCCTGTTGGACTGTAAATAAGTTTATTGCAGTTGCTGTATTTAGAAAAGGTGGTACATTTAGTTAACATTAGTTTTACATAAATGACAAAAAATGGAATCAATTATTTGGAGCGTAAATGATTCTCTGCAGTGTGCCGATGAAAACTAACATCTCAGCATGTTTCAGATACGTACCTGCACGTGCAGTCAACGGTAGAACTAGCGATGAGGTTAGTTGCTGTCACAATGGCAAATCCAGTGATGGAAAGGATGATTTGACGCTCTGGCATCTGAGCTGTGATGCACCAGAGAGGGCATGAATGCATATTACAATCATCCCTCAGTTTTAATCCAGGAAGGAGGCGGGCACAAATGGTTACAGCATTCAATTTAATGGGTTTGCAGACTGTGTAGAAAAAAAGTTGATTGCTTGGTGTCATATTGTATTTTAATGCTTTTAATTATTTCTTGGAATTTTAATGTGTTTTCTCTTAATCATGGGGAGATGCAGCATGGAAACAGTTCCTCTAGCCCACCAATTTATGCTGACCATCAACCACTCATTTACACTAATACTACATTAATCCCAATTTTTATTCTGCCCACATTCCCAACAACTTCCCCACTCCCCCCCCCCAGCTTCAACCACTCACCTGGGCCTCTCATGCTGAGGCAGCAGCTCAACGAACTGCACCACTGTCCCCCACCTCTCCCCAATACCAACTTGTCACTCATAGCTTGCTCTGCCTCACCTGATGTCCATCCATTGGGTGCTGAGGGTCAACTCATCCAGCCCTGTGCATCTGGAGAAAGCGCAGGCAGGTAGGGCTCATGTGTGATCAGTCTGGACAATGGGCTGGGTTGAGGATAATCCAGACCAAAGAGTTAAATAGCAACTAAAACCTTGTAGGCTTCTGCAATTATTTTTTTTAGAAGCTAATGTCTCAACTGTCAAGAAAATCTTGATAAAGCTCCCTTGGAAGAGCTGCTTTATTGGACTGTTCCTCCTTTGAATCAAAGCAAAACAAAGAAATAAATAAGGAAAGAAATAGAGGGTCTTTATTGGAGGGTGATGTGGAGAAAGTGGATGGTGGGTGGCTGAGAAGTGCTGAATAGATTGATGATAGGACCATATGGATTCTAATTTACATCAATGACTTGGACTCAAATTGAAATCAAGTTCATAGATTCACCAAGCTGGATGGGAGTCAGGAGTCAGGTGATGCAGCAATAGATTGTGGAGGTAAGTAACATCCAAAAATGAGACATGACATTCGTTGTAAGAAAACGCAGACAATGTACATAATAAATAAATGAAATATCTGAATGAAGCTGAGCGAAACTTAGGCATATTAATATACTTGGCACTTAACATGGCAATTCACTGTACAGTAGCAAACAGCAATGTATTAAAATACTGAATTATACTGCCAAATAATTGAAGAATGTCAGAAAATGTAATGTTCTGGTCATAGTGCACCTTAAGTATTGTTTCAGTAGTGGCCACCCGGACACAATAGAAGCATTCCAGTCCTGGATGCACTGCAGAAGAGAGCTAAAAGTCTGGCCCTAAATGAGTGGGGACCAAGCTCCAGGGAAATGGGGTACCTTGGCTTGAAAGATGGCAAGAATGGATACCATGGAAAAGTGAAACTGTTCATCTACATCACTGTTTCAAAGTTACTCTTGGTCGTAGGGTGAGAGAGGCCAGGTTTACTGGAGTGAAGGGCAAGATGAAGGAATGAATGAATGTGTTATTAAATTGCTTTTTACACCTTCATGATTCTGTAAATTCCTTTACATACCCTTGAATACTTTTGAAATGCAAGTGCTGTTACATTATAGGCAACTGTGTGACTGATATACACACTGCCAATTCCTGCAAAGACTAATGAGATGAATATTCAGTTCATAGAATAGACAAAAATGGCAAGGAGTACTTGTTCCATCAAGCCTGATCCATTAAACTTATCCCATATTCATGAAGATGGGAAGAAGTTTAACTCATTCCCTTGAGCTACATGTGTTAACTTGTGGCTTCCTAATCTGTATATACCTTGTGAAATAATTTTAGAACTACAGAATGCCTTACAGCATGAGATTCCCTTTTGCAGGAATACCGCATTGCCACCCAGCCCAAGTTAAAGCACACCGCTTAAAGCTGTACAGTGGGGCTTGGTTTGTACTGACTTCACCAAACTGTGAAGAAGCAGCTTGGAGTTAATGTGTGGTATTCTCCTACTTGAAAAGAGGGAAAACGTGTTTGCTGGTATTGTTAGAGGACACTTTACCACAGGCTCCACACACTGTGTGTGGAGAAAAGAAAATGACCAAGACTCAGGGGTGTGAACAATGCCATGGCCAAACGGGGGCTCAGCCCTTGCCCTCAAATCATTGTCTGAAAAGAAAGATAAGGTTTATGGATAAGTGCACATGCATTAATCAAATAAGATTAATGACAGGTGCCATCACCACCACCAACCACCCACACCCCCCAAGACAACAAATTTTAAGTTGTGTGCATGTTCCTGAAAACACTTGAAAAGATTTTGTAATGAGCTCAAAAGGTCTTCTAATTCTCCAAATAAACTGAATCCCTGTACAGGCAGTCCCTGGGTGACATAAGGGTTCCATTCCTCAGAACCGTCCATAAAACAATTTTTCCATGGGTCAGAAATGAACAATTTTAATGAGGGTCAATTAACCTGAACATTTATTATCGTCTTCCCCTACATCGTTACAATGGTACAGAATCAGAATGTCCCAATCCAATGGCTAGTTTCAATGGCCTTAAAGTATCAGTGGATGTTACATTAGAGTCATAGAGTCATTCAGCATGGAAACAGGCCCTTTGGCCCAGCTCATCCATGCTGACCAAGTCGCCTAATTGAGCTAGTCCCATTTGCCCGCCTTTGGCCCATATCCCTCTGAACCTTTCCTGTCTATTGTTTGATAAAGTATTTTACAAGTATCAATAGAAGACATTGCTTTGTCAGTTTCCAAAGCAAGTCTCTTAAGTGCATTCTTAAAGACAATGGTGTCCAATTACTGCAGGGAAGGTTACATGTAAACCGTTTTTTGAAAGACCAGTTGTCTTTTGAATTAATTAGCTGCTACCCCTATTCCATAACTCTAGAAGGTATTTGTATTTCTGTAACTAACTTCCCTATCTTGGAAAATTCTTTAAAAATTTATGGGAATGTTGGCATTAGATTCCCATAAGTCAGGTCTTCTGTAACCTGGGAGTCCCCATACTTCAAAGACTTGCACACATTGCATTAGCAGTAGGCAAAGATAACAGAAAGAAACGTGACTTTCATCACCTTTGAGCCTAGAAAGTAAAAAGCAAAGCATCACGAGAAAAATGTGAAACATTTAATTGCTCCAATAATACTTATACAAACATTCAAAAACAATATTTCATAGATAAAAATAAAGTTTATCAAAATACATCACACAATCCTAATGGACCGTTGACCTTTTTTTTACTAAAAAAAATTAGAATGGTATGCATTTGTAACAGCGAGTATATTGCTTAAATCTGCATATTTGCTTAAGTCAGCTTGCAAAACACTCAGGGAAGGTGCATTTGGAGCATTATACACTGCAGTCAGGATTATCCTGCTACTAATATATTTATTGAGCTGTCAATTAGTGGTTTTTAAAGTGTGATCTTAATACTGCCAAAAGATAAAGGTGACATCCAAGTGCAAATTTATATCCATAATATGGATAACACAGAGTATGCTCTGTGCATATCTGCTAACAGATTTTTATCATGCTACATAAAGACAACTCCAAATACACTTTTATTGTTATCTTAACAACTGAACAAGACTTTATCCTTTTTTTTTAAACTACAATGTAGTAATTCATTATTATTCACTTCAATTCTCCACCCTGTCAGTTCAAAATATTTTTACAACATGGTTAAAAACCAGCAATTTTACAAATTTAAAACATATGGTTATAGACATAAATGTTCTATTTAACCCAAAGCTAATAAAATCTCCATAGTATTTAAAGTTTAGTGGCAAACCCCGTTGGCTCAAAGAGTTAAAACACATGTGGGCGAGCCATATATACCTAGGAGGCCGCAAATTCAATCCCTGGTCCACAGTCAGTTTGTTAATTACTGCAGAAGGGTGGGCTCTTAATGTCTTGTGTTGATAAGCCAGTGCTTGCATGAAAGATTCCCTTGTATTGAGTTTCCTCTGGAAGTGCATAGGTGCACGTTGGTTGGGGACAGGATCAGGTTGAGTTGGGATGCCCTTCATCTCCTAATTGCTTGCTACCACTACTATCCAAGCTCACACATGTAAGCTGGAAGGCGAACAATACCCAGAGGATTGGACCCCAGCAAGAATCACTGCCTTCAAGAAAGTACTGGATAAAGATTTTTGGGGAAGAATATAAATGCAGGCTTTTGATTGAATGCTTATAATCTAGGCAGAAAATATCTTCTGGAGCTCAACTGGAGAAGGGACATTTATGACCGCTTTGGTTGAACTTCTATTTGCCCTCCAAAGCCATTACCTAGAATGAGTTGGACTATCAACTTTAGTGAACCCTATGCAAATGATTTATGTTCAATACAGGATTCCATCCAACAATATGTGAAGATAAGGCCCAGGCCCATAACAATTAAGGGTATTTGTAAAGTTCTAGAGCTTGCCACAAATCTGAGCAATACAAACATGTTTTCTGTATATTTTGCACAGTTAGCTTAGATGTCTGAATGCTAAGGCACCAAATTGTGTTTCATCTGTATTCAAGTCGTTTTATACTTCTACTTCTGGTGCTTTAGACAAACCCAATGCTTGGACTACATCAGGGGTCAAGCCACTCTTCAGGGTTCTTCGCACTGCAAAGAAAGAGCGATTGATATTAGTACAGATAAGTCAAACACTTCTGCCCATTACATTGGTTACCTGAGCTTAGCTGCAACAGGTCAGAACCTCGGTCCAGTTCCAAATGGGGGACACTGCCAGTACAGAACAGAAGTGGCAACCATGATTCTTGTGGAACATATAATCATTCACATTAGTACCTTGGACAAAACTAGAGAAAATGTTCCATCCTCAGAGCTGACTATTCACCATTGGAAGATAACATTTACCTCCTAATGCTCGAGCTATTTAAGATATTAAAAAAACAGGCATGTAGTATATGAGCAAGACCCTTATGAGCTTCAGCTGAAAACTGGACATGACCTTATGTATAATGAGAAGATAGAGAAGAAATTTGACTTTATTTACTGATTTCATCTCGTTTCCTAGTTACTGTCTGAAGCTGAACTATTAACAATTTTAGTGCCCTTTTCAACGTGAAATGAACCTTCAATTCTATTTCCTCTTCAGGCACCTCCCACCTCTGACAACATCATCACCTGCACTTGCTTTGTTACCACTAGACCCAACTATACCATGTTCTTCAAGCTGACCTCCTACTTGCACCTACTGTAAATTGTTATAGAACTGTTACCCATACGTTAAATTACAACAGGTCCCGTTCATCTGTCAATGCTTGCTAGCTTAGATTGACTCCTTGTCTGACAACATCTCAATTTTAACAATTTCTTCTTTGTTTTCAAATCCATCTCTCCCTTGCTTTGTAAGGTACTCCAGTCCTCTGAACCTCAAGAGCTTTCCTCTCCTATAATTCTGGCCTCTGATGTACCTCTGAATTTCATTGCTCTTCCACCGATGGCTATGTACTAGCTCTGGATTCCCTGTCCAAAGTAGCTCCAGCCTCTCCTTCATTAAGGTGCTCCAGAAAGCATACCACTTTGATCAATTGTCCTATCATCATCTTATGTGGCTGGGTATGAAATTTTGTTGGGTAATGTGCTAGTGAAGCACCTTGGGATGTTTTATTGTGTTGAAGGCACCATGCAAGCACAACTTATTTGTTTATGTTCTTTGGTGGGATTGTATCGGTCAATTAGGGAGTAGTAAATTCCATATAACCGTCGGCCTCAAGGTCAATGATTGACCTACTTTCTTTCCAGTAACGGTGTTAGTGCGTTAATCGATTTCAGTTGAATTTCAATCTGATAATTAATTAGCTTGCTCCAACAGTTCTTACTATGACATGATCTTTTATAGAAAACTATGTCATTATTACAATGTAATTGATTTTTTTGCACAATAAAAGTCAGCATGTTGCAGCCATAAAACTGAGGTAAGTTCCAAAAAGGTCATTCATTTAAGTGAATAAATAATTTTCTATCATAAAAAGCAACACAAAGGTGGTAGCTCGTTACTGCATGCTGTGAGACTTTCCATAGTACTTTGTGACTGCTTCGTATGTCCTGAGGAATAATAGTAATATGAATAACATAACACCCCACAGACATAAAATGGCTCACTGGGTCAGATACTCGGACAGTGTAATATCTCAACAGTTGAGTTCTGAAGCTACATATGGCAACTCACATGTGTAAGTGAAAAGGATTTACCCTTTCCTAAAATGAGCAAAGAAAGTGAAGGGAGAAGATTGCCAGAGGATAAAACAGGATATAGATCAATTGCAGATCTAGGCGGAAAAATGTCAAATGGAGTTTAATCCTGACAAGTGTGAGGTGTTGCACTTTGGGAGATCAAATGTAAAGGGACAGTACACTGTGAAGCCCTAACAGTATTGATGTATAGAGGAATCTTGGGGTCCAAGTCCATAGCTCTGTGAAAGTGGCTGCACACCTTGATAGGGTAGTAAGGAAGTAGTATAGCATGCTTGCTTTAATAAGATGAGGCATTGAGTTCAAGAGTCAGGAAGCTATGTTGCAGCTTCATAAAACTCTAGTTAGGCAGCATCTGGAGTATTGCATTCAATTCTGGTCGCCCCATTATAGGAAGAATGTGGAGGCGTTGGAGAGGGTGCAGGAGAGGTTTACTAGGATGCTGCCTGGATTAGACGGCATGTCCTATGAGGAGAGGTTGGACAAACTTGGGTTGTTTTATCTGGAGCGGGAGAGGCTGAGGGGAGATCTGATGGAAGTTAATAAGATTATGAGGGGCATAGATAGAGTAGACAGCTGTGCTGCCAGGGGTGGTAGTGGAGCAAATATGATAGAGGCGTTTAAGAAACCTTAGACAGGCACATGAATATGCAGAGAATGGAGGGATATGAACCTGTGTCTGGAGAAGGGATTAGTTTAATAGGCTTTTAATTACTAAGTTAATTAGTTCGGCATAACATCATGGGCTGAAGGGCCTCTCCCTATTCTGTACTGTTCTATGTATTCCACTTTCATACATCTTATGAGGAAAGATTGGACAGGCTAGGCTTATATCCACTGGAGATTAGAAGGGTCGGAGGGGGTTTGATTGGAACATTTTAAGGGTGGCAGAGTGGTGCAACTTGTAGAGCTGCTTCCTTACAGCTCCAGCAACCTGGGTTTAATTGTGACCTCTTGTGCTGTCTTTGTGGAGTTTGAATGTTCTTCTTGTGACCACGTGGGTTTCCTCTGGGTGCTCTAGTTTCTTCCAATATCACACAAACACAGGGGTTGGTCGGTTAATTAGCCACTGTAAACTGCCTCCAGTGGGAGGTGAGTGGTAGCGTCTAGGTAGGGGGGCAGAGAGGGGGAGTTGATGGGAATGTGATGAGAATAAAATGGGTTAGGGTAAGGTTAGTGTAAAAACAGGTACTTGATCATTGGACTTAATAGGCTGAAGGGCCTGTTTTCATGCTGTATCTCTCTATGAAGCTACAAGAAATAATTGGATAGCCAATAAATTGAAGGGGGTCTGATGTTGATGACAGCAGAAATGTCTTGCATGTGGAATTAAATGAATCGTAATGGGACATTTCAAAAACAATTTCATATTTTGCGGATTTGAGTATGATTACCAAAGATGTGTTACCATTACTACAAGACGATTACATACACCTGTTTCCTCTCCCAGCCTTATAAGCCCTGGGAAATACAATATCTCTTCCCTTCCTCGCCATCACCACCACTCCTTCCCCAAATATACTTACAGGATTTCCTGTTTGCTCTTGATCTTTTGCGTTCCTTGGGAGTAGATGGCCTCTGATCAGGATTCTGTGTGACAGATTTTACCAGGAGGTCCATGATTTCATCAGTAGCATCATCAGCTGGACTTGCTGCTTCATCTTTAGGGGTGGAGAGATTTGGTGGGCTGAGTCTTCCAACAGCTATAAGAGTCAAGAGGGGGCAAAAAACCTAATTAATACTCAAAAACAGCTTCCAGACTGGAAATGCAGATACTTCCAGTGATCAAAGGTGGCAAAGCACACCAGCTGATCTGGAAATGTTCTGAATCATTGTGTTTACATGTCATATTGTATCCATAAACACGGAGGCTAGATTCTCAGCCCTATGCAATCAGTGATAAAGGTTACTTGAATTTTATCTGTGGATTTTTTAAGTGATACTGTTAATTCAACACACACCATCTCTTTACATTGCACAGACATAGGATGGTAATCCATAGAATAATTGACTTGATTTTTTTCCCCAAATCTGATCAGAAAATACCTTGCCCACACCCCACTCCGCTGGCTCATGGTGCACTATCTGGTATTGAACTGATTCTAAACAAGTTGCATTAATCTTTCATGGGCATTCTGTTTAGGATTAGCAAGTCTGAGGCACTGGAGCTCCCACTGGCCACAGAGCCCCTCTGTAAAGGCAAAGGAAGAAAATAAGTAGCAAAGGTTTTTGCTCCGGATCACTGTCCAAGAGGTATAACATTTTGGTGAATGTCAAGTGATAGCATGATCTGGTTTGATTAAAAGGCAACCTCACCACCTTGAAATGAAACTGAAAAAATGGGGAATTGGTATTGGTTTATTACTGTCACATGTACTGAGATACAGGAAAGGCTTTTGTCTGCATGCCATCCAGGCAGGCAATGCCATATGCAAGTACAACAAGGAAGTAAAAAGAAAACAGAAATGCAGAATATAGTGTTGCAGCTACAGAGAAAGTGCACTGCAGGAAAACAAATAAAGTGCAAGGACCACATCGAGGTAGATTAGGAGATCAAAAGTTCATCTTTAGCGTATGAGAGGTCCATTCAAGAGTCTAATAACAGCGGGATAGAAACTATCCTTGAGCCTGATGGTACGTGCTTTCAAGCTTTTGTATTGTCGGCCAGGAGGGAGAAGGGAGAAGGGAGAAGGGAGAATGACCGGGCTGGGATGGGTCCTTGATTATATTGGCTGCTTTACTGAGGCAGCAGGAGGCATAGACAAAGTCAATGGACTGGGCTGCATTCGCAACTCTCTGCAATTTCTTGAAGTCTTGGGCAGAGCAGTTGCCTTACCAGGCTGTGATATGTCTAGATAGGATGCTTTCTACGGTGCATCTGATGCATTAAACTGGATGTGCTATAGATTGTTATCTCAGCCAGAACCAATACTAGGAGGTGGAGAAAGGGAAAAACAGAGGTCGGAGGGAAATGGTCTGGTAGCTTGTATATTGCAGTACTAAATCCTACAGTTGTAAAGACGATAGAATTTTAAGCTATATCAGCACTTAAAACCCAATGAGATGCAATTGAACTGCACCAAGACACGAAATAAACCCTGATAAAAGTGGTCATACAGAAAGTTGAGAGAATTTCACCCAAGCCTGGCTGTATTAGATTTATTTAGTACTAAATGCTAAAATGCTAGACACATACATAACACTACAAAACGAGTGGACTCCTCCCAAAGAAAAGGAAGAAAAACTGCTCACATCTGTTGCTTTTGCTCCTTCGAGTCTGTGGCTCGGGTGTGGTCAAAACATTTTTCATGTTTTCGTGTGCTTCATCTGCCTGTGGCTGGTGATCAGACACGTCAGGTGCTTGGGTGCTCTCAGTACTGCCGGCCGCAGTGGAGAATTTTGCCGTCTGCAACAGTTTGCAAAAAAAAAGTTTCACCTCGACTGAAATACTGAGTTTCAACACAAATGTGTGTTTTTCCATAATTATCAAGACCAAAATGGTTTGGACTCTCCTTAGTGCATTGGTGCATAAAGAAAATTAATAAACAAATGGCAAAAAAAGATGCAATATAAACATGGTATAAACATTTTTTTAAAAATTGAAGACTGAGATGACCTGGCTTTAAGTGGATTTAATATGCAAGCGTATTTTCACTCATTTTAAACAGGTAACTTGTATAAAGATTCACTCTGAGTTCAGACATGTCCATAAATATACTGACATTCTGTCCAACATCTCTGTGGCTTCCTTTAATCAGCTTTACATTTGCTTTTTGAAGGAAACACTCGACATTCAGCACGTTCAACCAATGCAAACCAGTGTTTGGCAAAGCCAACAGAATTGCTAACTGCATATCAGAAAGTAAGTCAGAGGAGATAATGATCAACCATGGTGCTCTGGTCACACTTCTTTTGTTCTGATCTGGCTGTCAAGACACGAAGAAAGCACAAGTCTTGGACCCATTGCAGTGGAGGATGATTATATGGTGGAGGCATAAAGCTAAACAAAAACACCTGCAATTTTTCATCTCAAAAACAGATATTTAATGATCATGAAAAAATTAAAGTGGATCATTATTTTAAATTAAACAATGGGAACTGGACAAGGAAACACCTGTTCAAACTTTCGAAAGGGAAACAGAAGATTAAGATTTTCCTTGCAGTGTATGCAACATGAACACTTACATGTGTAAACTAGTTAAGAAATGTACAGGGATAAAAACCTGGAGATTCTTCCAAACCTGGGGATTCTTCCTCCTCTTCTTATAGGGACAAATAAGAAACTTTCTGGGTAGAAGTGCAAAAATGGATCATATTACCTCCCTCATCTTTATCTGCTTTCTGAGCACTAAAAATGAAAATGTATTCCTTCCTGGTCTTTTTCCTCATTATAGGTCAACATCCACACGTCAGTGTTTAATTAATGATGTTATTAGTTTGTTTTAAACAAATAAATAAATAATAAGACTGTGCCACTCCCTGCACATATCAATAACTTTACAGTGAAATGCCACCAACACAGTTTTAATTGGATGGCAATGCTCCCTTGATTTCACAGCTTGCATTTTACTAATTGTTGCGTGGATGAAGGAAGATTGAAATAATCCATCAATTATAAAGGTAAATTATGACCACTGCAGAATTAGTCATCAACATTTGCAGAAGTGAGTTGGCCTTTATCAGACATGCGTTTCTTGTGGACCCAGTTTCCACTATGAGGCTGGACTCCATTTAATCCCTTACATACGTTCTCAGTCAGGAAGAAAGGTACACATTTAATGTGGTTAAAGACCAAGTATACTGCAGTAAAATACATTTAAATAACTGAATCAAATCAAAAGGTTAAAGTTGCTCAAAACTAACTCTGCAGTGAACTATACTCGCCCATTTGGTTTTGTAAAACAAACAAATAGAAGCACTATATTTGGGTCATATTGACCTCACTAGAATAGCCTGGCTTATATCAGGGAGATTTTGCTATTTAGCGTCTAATTTATAAAAAAAATCAGACATGGCATGTACACTTGAGTTGTATAGCCAGAAATCCCTTGTGTGCTGCAGGGAAAGTTCAGATCCTGTTCCTGCCACCTTGACCAAAACAAATCACCAGAGGCCCTGTAGTTCTGACTTAATTATTCTGGTACAAAATTACAGTTGTTAATGGCAAGCTCATTTTAGACTACATGTGAGCTGTAATGTCAGAATCATTTTCTTTTCCCTCTGAGTGTTGGAGTGTGATAATGTAGAGCCTGACTTTACAATTGTGGGAAAATATAAGTACCTCCTAAACAGGTTCAATTTGGGTGTCAGTTTGCCAACCTGGTTATGGGGCCAAAGCTCCAAGGAAGGTTCTAACAGGATGCTCTTCCTCAACTGGGGAGGAAAAATCTCTCAAATAATTAAACAAACTGCTGGTCTCTTTGTCTGCCTCATTTTGCAACCCACTGAACTTTGGTTTATAGCCCATTTTGTTTTCTGGATTGTACTGTTCCCTCAAACAATGGCTGATACTTGTTAACAACAATGTATTTATAAATTGATGAGGGTCACCACATGGTGTCGGAACTTTCCTCATTCTGTTAAGTGCTAATGCAGTTTTCTCATATCTAACAGCACAAGAATTCATCCTCGTCTTCTGAGGCATCCCTCAAGATCGAAGATAACTTGCTTCCATTGCAGTTCATTGGTGTGGAGCATGCCTGGGTGCAAATTCTTTCAATGTGGGTTGACAGGCTGGAGAAGGACCTGGGTTTATATAATCAATGAAAATAATTTTTAAGTTCTATATTTTTTGTAAATGTAAACGAAAGGATGGAGTTAAAAAGAGCAAAGTACGAATTTTGACAGTACGTGTGTGAATAACTATCTTTCATCAAAACCACAACCAATTCTGGGATAAAACAAAAATTTGTCAGTCTTCCTTGTCTTCAGCTTTGACAAAATAGAAATCCACCTTGTGTACAACCTGTCTTCTTCCAACAAATGGCTTCCAAAGCTCAAATGTTAGTTAATAGACTGGCAGATGGTAAGAATGTGCATACTGGAAATCTAAATG
Organism: Pristis pectinata; assembly: GCF_009764475.1. Taxonomy (NCBI): domain Eukaryota; kingdom Metazoa; phylum Chordata; class Chondrichthyes; order Rhinopristiformes; family Pristidae; genus Pristis; species Pristis pectinata. The sequence goes on from NC_067417.1 coordinate 39,583,461, forward strand.
GCCAGATTGTTCATTCCAATAGCAACAAATTTGAAATGAGCTACTTTCAAAAGTTGGTTTACAAACTCAAACCAATAGAAAAGAAAGCAGATGATTCCAAACTTGAATCTTCAAAACTTGTTGATTAAAGAAAAGAGAGGAGATGATTATTCAATGACTTAGAGAAAAATGTTCATATTCTTGATTTCATCAGTATTGATGTAGGACAGGATATATTAAGCTTGGGAAGAATATGAAAACTCAGGGAAGCAGGGACCACAGCAATAATGGTGGGAGAGACAGATCAGGAATTCGCTAATGATATGTGATAATTTCATGCGAGGTCAAAAAGCTACCTTAGGGCAAGTCAAATGTCTCCAGTGATTTAGAAATAATGATTCTTTTCCACTCCACTTCAGAGCATGCGGGGCAGCCTACAACAGTGACACTGCTTATGTAACATTGTAAATGATGCAGTAGCTTGACTATTGTTGTCACTTGCTGAAATTAAACTTGAAGTGTGTTTTCAGTTCTTGATATTGTAAGCTGTGCCAATACGTTTTGGAAAGCAAAAAACAGTTTCATTGAAAAAATATTAGCTGAAGCAGATATAAGAAGTAAATATGATAAATGACATTTTGCACACCCACTGTTTTATTTAGATGGCCTTACAGATACCCTCAATCCAGTCAACTAGGATGTAATAGCAAAGTAACTTAATGACTTCCTCATCGTTGGTTTAAATTACAAAATTAGTTTTAATTTCTGCAGAAGATTTGGCACGAAGTATAGACCCTTATCTGAAACTAATTTTCTCTGATCTCTTGTTTTTATTTTACATAGTAATAGGTAACTTTGCTTGAGTTTCCAGAAGTTTTCCTTTTGTTTCCTTTGCTTGTCCTTGATATTTTTACAAAGAAATCTTCAGACTCACAGCAAAGATCCACAGCAAAAGAAAATTCACACCTTAGGAGATCAGTTTTGGTTTTCATGGTATGGCTTGGTGAGGGAATGAGTGGGAGGTGCTGGGGACGAAAGCAAGCTTAGAATCCCATCTCAGGACTGCAGACCATACTTGTATCAGAGAATTTGTAATTATTGCAACCTTCTATGGCAGTAACATGTCTTTTACTCAGTTTTCAGTTACCAAAACATTGAAATCTGATAAGGTAGCTCTGGCCACTTGAATATATATTCAAGTCCTCAAGGGAGGAAATACAAGCCCATAATTCACCACTTAGAAAGTCACTTTGATCTACAGTGCCAGGCTACTATATAGACCTCCCCAGTGCCCATCCAGAATGGCAGTGGTACTTAGGGATTTCAAAAGATGACCTCATACAGAGCAGGGGGCCAAAGCCCTTGGAAACAGAACACCTGTGTGGGTCAACCTCCCACATTGTACATTCACTCCTTTCAATTGCTGTTAAGTCATGAAACTTCAATAGCACACTTGTTGGCATTTCCACTACACTAGTTCAATTAATTCCAGTCACTGGTAACTAAATTAACTTTTGCAAGGTAGAAAAATTTCCTTGTGATCCTTTCAATGCTAAACCTTCCATACATGTGCAATGGATGGGAACAGATAGTATGTTGCTATTCTTAATTTAGTTGGGCCAAAACTAAATCAAACTCAAGCTATGAAAATCTACTTCAAGTTCAAAGTTTGCATATCTTGTCACAAAATGATTGGTACCAGATTTACATTCCAAATCCAAATTCTGTCTGTCTGCATTTATATATGCAATCTCTTGCATTTCTGCCTTCACCTTTCCATGGCAAAGCAGAGAAGATTTTACCACTGCTTCAGTTCATACCTCATTACTTGATCTGAAAACACCCAGAAACCAAAGAATTTCTATGTAGGGAAAAACTAACTTGGAGTCTCTGAGAAACTTTCCAGCTAGAATATGCATTTTGTCCCTTCAGTGAGTCTTGACCGATCCAGAACCAACTCCCTCACTCAGAGCAACTAAGGACACCATTTCAGATAAAAGCCCAACTTCACACAGTTCTAGATGGTGACCAGCTTTTTATGGGGCTGGGCAGAAGACTGGCCGATTGTCTCACGTGAACATAAAGACTGTAAAAACTCCCTCTGGGATTGCGGTAATCCATACAAGTGTCAAATTCCTCTCTGCACTTCTCATTATATTCTCAGACTGCAGCCATGTACCTTCCATTGCTGACAGAACTCTGATCTTGCACACTGAAACCTAGACTCAAAGCCATACAACACAGAAACAGGCCCTTCAGCCAACCAAATCTAGCTCACCATCAAACACCTGTTTATACTAATCCCATTTTATTCTCTTCTCATTTCCATTAACTCTCCTAGATTCTATTACTCATTTACTTAATAGGGGCAAGTTGCAGCAGCCAATTAATGTACCAAACCACACATCTTTGGGATGTGGGAGGAAACTGCAGCATCCAGAGGAAGTGCATGCGGTCTCAGTAAGAACATGCAAACTCTACACGGACAGTACTAGAGATTCAGGATTGAAGCTGGATTGCTGAAGCTGTGAGGTGATAGCTCCACCAGAGAAACAAAGGACTGCAGATGCTGGAATCTCGATGGAAAACACTATGATGTTGGAGGAACCTCCTGTATGATGGCTCCGCCAGCTGTGTCACTGTGCCACCCCTCTCCAGTTCATTCCTTCCTCTTTAAGGTTTACTTTCAAACCCAGCTCTTTCATCACATTTTTGGTCATCTGGCTTAACATCTTGCATAGTGTCGTGACAGTTTCTGTTCAAAAATTCTAGCATGAAGCACTTAGGGATGTTTTGACAAAGATTTTGTACAATTGCAAAACTGCACAGCACCAGGTGACCGTTTGGCCCATTATGTCCATGCACCTAAATGTGTGTTGTTTTGGAAACCTGACCAAAAAGTGAAAAGAATCTAGACTTAGCTATCCCTCAATCTTCCCTTTTCCTTTAGTTAGGTGAGATGAAGTGTGGCAGGTTGCTGAGGTCGAGTTGACGGTTCACTTTAAAGTGAGAATATGGTGATGTTGGGTTACATGTTTGAGCTGTAGGATAAGGTGTTAATCAGTTGGATTGTTTCATCTTGTATGATTCCGAGCTCCTCAAAAACTGTTACAGCTACACTCATCCAGGCAAATGGCATGCATTCCATGACATTTATGATTTGAGCCTTAGGGAGAATGTGAAGTCTTTGGAGAGTCAAATGGTAAGCAACTCAGAAGAGAAAACCTAGCCTCTGATCTGCACTGGTGCAGCATTGACATAGCATGCCCTGGTGAGCTTCTGGTAAATGAAGAATGCTGTCCCCACCCATTACATTGACTGGTGGTCCAATGAAAATAAGGCTGAAAACCAACATCAGATGAACATCGAGGCTAACCTCTCCAGTGTAAAGACTGGCTCCTTTAAGATGAAATTTACTTTCATTCTAAGCCACTTTCCAATATTCACACCATTAACTGATAACCAAAAAACTGCAGCTGAAATAAAAACAAAAAATGCTATAATTACTCAGCAGGTCAGGCAGCATCTGTGGAAAGAAAGGATTAACATTTCAGGTCGCTGACCTCCCTTCGGAAATGTAGCTTGACTTGTTGAGAGTTTGCAGTATTTTCTGTTTCTGTTTTACACCGTTAACCTGTTGCCCTATCTCATTGGCGAACATACTAAATACGTGAAAAACACGATGATGCTGGAGGAACTCAGCAGGCCAGGCAACATCCATGGAGAAAAGCAACGGCCTGCCTGGCCTACTGAGTTCCTCTAGCATCATCGTGTTTTTCGTCTAGATTCCAGCATCTGCAGTCCTTTGTTTCTCCAGTAATACTAAATACATGCCCTACATGAGATTTTTTGTTCAATGGATGAAAATCCGAGCTCTATAAAAGTTCAATGCAAGCAACATTACTGAGTTTTATTAAAATGGTATCGATCTGCATTGTAATACCGAAAATAGAAAGCTAATTCTTCTAAATAGACAAACCTCTGTGATCATTTTGCCCCGTGTCTTGTTCCTCTCCCGGTAAGCAGCTCGTTTCTGCTTCTGCTGCAGCACCCGTTCTCGTGTGGTCCGATATTCTAGTGCAAATTCACTAATTATTTTACAGAACCTGGTAATCTTCAGCTCCCGGGCAGAGTTTGAAGGATGACCGAGGTACAAAAGAAAAGAATGGAACCTGCAAGAAATGGTGACAATTATTTGGAATTTTTGTCTACAGATGATAAATGACCATTGCTTTTCAATTGTAGCTAAGGCACTTGCTGAACAATGGAACAGAGTGGGTTTTACTTTCAGTAGCTGGGGATATAAGTAATAACACTTATTCCTCCACCAGAGAGCACCAAAAGTCAAAAAGTCTGTGCTTCTGATCATCAGACAGGTGTGAAGGTACGACTAGTCAAGAAGAGGATGAATGCAGGGTCACAAGCAATTTTGTTCAATAAACTGCTGACAAATGTCGGCTCCACAATCTGTAATGGCCTAAGATAGTTATGTATCTCTCATAAGCAGTATTTCATATAGTTTAATAGTTAATATTTCTAAACAATTCTACAGTCTCTGAACTGTCCAATTCGTCTGTTTCATACTTGTAATTTCTGACCACTTTTTTGAATCATTGGGTGGAATTTAGAGAACAGTTGCGCTCACCAAAATGATAGATGCTAATGGAATCCTATACTCTGCATTTCAGGCCTTGTTCTCCAGCTTCAAATGTTCCCATGTTAAGACAGGTGCACACTAAAGATCTTGGTACACTGGCCCAAATTCAAGCAAGCAAGGTGTTTCCCATTACCCACCAGGCATTTATGGTGACTTCAGACAAAGTATTTGCTGCCAATTAGTCCTGATTTTAGAAAACTTAGCTGATCTGAATTAAAATAGGTTATGGACACTACAAATAATAAAGCATTTCACAGTAATTGAAGGAAGCTCCATCAAAACTTCCATTCTTAAATTTGCAGTGGAACTGCACCTATGATGTCCCAGGGTTGAATATTCTGAACTGAGGTTTATCATCTGGCTAAACCACTGGAGGAAAACCAGTCCCAGCAAAGAACTGAGGACTTCAGAAAAGGAGTATAGATTATGAGTGAAAAGGAAAAAAAATGTCAAACACAATAACTTTGCAAGAAATTAAGGATATGTTCAAGATGGTGCATATGTAGCAACCCATAATTTTCCCAGAGTCAAAAGAAGAGTCAGTCCACACCACCTTTAGTTCCAGGGCAATGCACACCTTTTTTGAAAGAACTGTGCCACTGTGTAGAATCATGTAGACTAGAAACTCTGGTGAAGACAGAGAGCCTAGTGAGATGATGTCATGACAACAACTTTTCCCTGAATGTCAGCAAAACAAAAGAGCTGGTAATTGACTTCAGGAAGAGGGCGCGGTGAACATGCTTCTGTTTCACCAACAGTGCTGAGGTCAAGGGGTTGAGAGCTTCAAGTTTCTTGGAGTGAACATCACCAATAGCTTGTCCTGGTCCAATCACATAGATGCCACGGCCAAGAAAGCTCACCACGCCTCTACTTTCTCAGGAGACTAAAGAAATTTGGCATGTCCCCTTTGTCCCTCACCAATTTGATATGGCAACTGCTCTGCCGGTGACCGCAAGAAACTTCAGAGAGCTGTGGACACAGCTCAGCACATCACAGAAACCAGGCTCCCCTCCATGGACTCTGTCTATACTTCTCACTGCCTTGGTAAGGCAGCCAACGTAATCAAAGACCCCACCAACCCTGGACATTCTCTCTTCTCCCCATTCCCATCAGGCAGAAGATACAAAAGCCTGAAAGCACGTACCACCAAGCTCAAGGATAGCTTCTACCCTGCTGTTATAAGGTTACTGAATGGTCCCCTAGAATGATAAAGATGAACTCTTGATCTGTCAATCTACCTCATTATTGTCTTGCACCTTATTATCTACCTGCACTGCACTTTATCTGTAACTGTAACAGTTTATTCTGCAGCGACACACAAAATGCTGGAGGAACTCAGCAGGTCAGGCAGCATCTATGGAGGGAAGTAAACAGTCGACGTTTTGGATTGAGACCCTTCATCAGGGCTGGAAAGGAAGAGGGCAGAAGCTAAAATAAGGTCAGAGGAGGGGGAGGAGCACAGGCTGGCAGGTGATATTCTGCATTCTGTTATTGTTTTACCTTGTACTACCTCAATGCACTGTTGTAATAAAATGATCTGTATGGATAGTATGCAAGACAAGTTTTTCACTGTACCTTGGTACATGTGAGAATAATAAATCAATTTACCAAGTTTCTTAGCCTACACTTATTCAGGACCCTCACTAATTGCGGATTGATGAGGCTTTTATCATGTGTGACCAGGCTACATTTAAGCAAGTGATTTTCAGACCATTTAATCATGAAATAACAAAAAATAAGCATTCAAATTTCCCTACTTCATGGAGACATTTGGGTAAATGACCTTTGTTTTGTCATTTTTGCCTCCCACTAGTGGGCCTGGACCTTCCAGCTGTGAGCAACTGCTCTCTGGAACAGCCTGCAAGAATGCATCTATGAGCCTCTCAATGCAACTGGAAGACGTAGAAACCCTGAGCCCTTCCAGAAATGCTCAGTTACTTATTCCTGCAATAATTTTCAGTGGGGACAGGAATGTAACTGTATCAATCTCAGAATATATTATTGCTTCCCCAGATCCAGCTGGCTCACTGCAGGAGATTCCACACATTACCACAGATTTTGCATTGCCTTAAAAAGGCAGATGTCGTGGACTAACTTTTATCTTGAGTCTAGAAGGTTGCAGGTTGCTGCATGTATACCATCCTGACCACATCCTTAGCTTCTTGCAAAGCTATTGTGTTTGATTGTTTCTTTTTCCTCTTCAGCCATATTCTCCCCTCAAATTCTTTGCTGGAGTTGTTTCCTGAGTGCTGGTCCTTCCCCAGCAGTTTAGCCAAATGATGAACCTCAATAGAGTGTCTTCAACCTTGGGAGCATCAAAGGGGCAGTTTCAGTGTGAATTTAAGGATGGAAACTTTGACAGGGCTTCTTTCACTAACTGGTAAATTGGTTTATTATTGTCACATATACCGAGGTACAGTGAAAAACTTGTCTTGCATACTGTCCATACAGATCACTTCATTACGACAGTGCATTGAGGCAATTCAAGGTAAAAACAATAACAGAGCACAGAATAAAGTGTTACAGTTACAGAGAAAGTGCAGGTAGACAATAAGGTAGGTTGCGAGGTCAAGAGTCCACCTTATCGTACTAGGGGACGACTCAATAATCTTATAACAGCAGGATAGAAGCTGTCCTTGAGTCTGGTGGTATGTACTTTCAGACTCTTGTATCTTCTGCCCGATGGGAGGGGGGAAGAAGAGAAAATGTCCGGGGTGGGTGGCCATACCAAGCCACGATGCATCTGGATAGGATGCTTTCTATGGTGCATCGATAAGAGTTGGTGTGGGTCGGCGGTGACATGCCAAATTTCTCTAGCCTCCTGAGGAAGTAGAGGCACTGTGAAATGCTTTATCCATAACACACTTTAACTAAGATGCACCAGAGACTTCCCTGATCTTCATGCTTTAACTACTCACTCTGTCTGTTACTTGCGGTTAAATGGCTGCAGAATGGCCACTGTAACATGATCAGAAAAAAGTGAAATCTTTTTCTCTCTTTTCTCTTACTCGATTTACAACATCTGCTTTTTGAGAAACATCAGCAAGAAAGACATTGAATCCTTGTCTTTACGGTTAAGTAGGTTAAGGTTTGAACACACTCCCAGGAAGTCACTTTGTATGCAGCTTTGTATTTCTAAAACTCTGAATGACCTAGACACTGGGGCCGTAAAGTTGTTCAAGAGCTGTATGCTCAAGTTATCTATGTACTGCAGCACATGATGGTTTTGTGCTCAAGTGAGCACTAAGTAGGGTGAGAGATATGCAGACAGTGGGAGAGGGAGCCACAGGGAGGGAGGGGAAGAGCTGCATTGCGAGGCAGACAGAGATACTGAGTGCAGGAGGCAAAGGCTGGTGGGGGAGAGACACGCAAAGGCAGATGCAGGCTGAAATCAGAGTGGATCTTTCACACAAAAAGAGGTTAAGAAGTATGGAACCTTTGGCCCCAGGATGCCACAGTATTGGAATTTTCAGGAATGAGACGAATAGGTTTGCATTAGTTAATAGCTTCAATGGATATGGACCAAAGTTGGGAATACCGAGTTGGACCACACTCAGAGAAAATCAAGTTGGATGATTTACTCTATTCCAGGCCATTCAGATCCACATCACAGCAGAAGGAAAGAAAAAGAGAGCAAATGGAAACAGAATGCGGACAAATCCTCAAGTGTTGGTCAACTGAAGGCTTACACATAACTTCATTTTGAATAGAAGCTTCACCAAAATACTTTGAGTTTTACAAAGGCTGGCATACATGCAAAACATTGAAAATGAAGTCTGACCTGTTTATAATTCTACGATGTACCACTTTGAGGATTATAATCCTTTCTGTGCTGTCCTTTAGAAATTCTGTCATCTTATTTTTTAAAACAGGCTTTGTTTCATGTTTAGCTATAACTTTCAAGTGATCCCACGAAGCTTTGCATTTCTTCTCCAGCTGAACAAGACTTTCTGCCAGTTGGTCAAAGTCAACCTGTGAATGCAGACCAGAGGCCCTATAATGAGAACAGCCCAAGAACAGCTTGGCATTGCATAAACACTCACAGGTCAGAGCAGAAATAGAATGTAAATTCACAGTGCAAGAATTACAGCAGCTGGCGACAAATGTAGCCCAGTAAACAGAAAGACATGGCATTACAGTTATTAAAGTAAACTGAGAAAGTTTTAATCACATACTTGTGGACCAAAAATATACAAAATGATCTAACTTAGGATCAATTTCATTTGCTTACATTGGGAAAGATATGTTCTATGTTCTGATTGCAAGTTATCCTCTGGTGTTTATGTTATTGTGATAACCAAGCTGTTTAAATTAAAATGGTTCTTCAACAACAAACATTTATTGATTTTCAGAAAACTACAGTTCAGTCAGAGCCCTTGCATTTGGTAGGGCAGAGTATCTGCTTCTTTCCTGGTTTGACAATTGGAATAGGAAGCGAAAACCATGTGAATGCAAGGGCCAGTCCCAGAATGGTACTGACTGCAGCACTAGCACCGAACTCTGCTGGGGTGCAGTGGCATCAACTTGAATTTTTATGGTGTTGACATATATTAATGTAGTAAAACATCCAAGGCAGTGGAAGTAACAAACAAAGAATTCACACTGCACTGGACAAGTAACTTGTCCAGAGATGGATTTTATGTTGCATTTCAAAGGAGGAGAGAGAAGGATGACGATAAGCAAAGGATTGGGGAAGGAATTCCAGACGTGGGGCCAAGAGAAGGGACATCACTAATTGTAGGGCTTACAGTTCATACGTAACCACAAGGATGATTTGGACATTGACCAAATACCACACCGTCCAGCAGATGCAGTACTTCTAAGATTGAACAAAGGTCACTGATGACGGAAAGTGTCCGAAGCCTCGTGGAGTACCTAACCTGTGTGGATCATGTTATCCTGCACTGAACCTCAGCACAGCATGTCCCTTCTTGCTACTTACCTTGGCAGATCTTGCAATCGCTGCAATTTCTGAATATACATCTGTTGTGTCTGGGAAGTTCTCCACTACCAGGTTACATGTATGGTACAGCAAAGATTGCCTCTGGATAGTATCTTTCACTTCAGACACTTTCTCCAAATAACTCAGTTCAAATCCTTTGGCCTAGAGGGAAACATAAATTGAACATGTAAACTGCAAGCATGGAATTTTTGGGGTTTCAGATTGCAATCCCATTGTTTTGAGAATAGAATGATTTCTTACACTAGAGTTATTCAGAAAATTTCCAATAGCAAGCAGAGTTGCCAAAAGCGATTTAAAGGTTTTATTCTTCGCAAGCTGCTCCATTCCAAGCTTCAAGTCAAACAATGGTTCAGCTATTTCCTATGATAAAAAAAACACTCCCATTTTAGAAGTTTCCATTCAAACCTTCTCTTTAGAGGTAATTTTAAACATACTATCAGTCATTAAGGTATTAAATGTGCAGACTGTAAGTATAAATCTATAGCAATGAACAGATTCACAAACTTCTTGAACTATTCTCTTCTACTAAAAGCCTGCCTTCCCAGACTGTAAAGCTGCATTTCCAATGTGCAGATGAAAGATCATCATGTTCCAAATGTACTTTGTAGAGTACTTAAGCATCGCTGACTACCACATGCCTGTCAATTCAAATATTTCAATGTGGCTCTAAATCTACAAGTAAAGTTAAATTATACACAGTTAAACATCTAGAATTACACAAATTGCCCATTATCTGCAAAATCAACTAAAGTGTACCAGCATTAGGACTTCCATTATGGCTGTTAATTACTTAATAGGGAATTTGAATTACAATTCACTTTGCTTGCTTTATCTATGAAGCTCTCTACGTGTATTTATAGTCTTCTCAATGCAAATCATTTTCAGTTCCACATTACACAGGGTTCAATACACCTGACAGAAAATCTAGTTGACATTACAGTTCTTTTAAAAGCTGTAGTATTCCTTAACTATGTATGACAAAGCTTCACCTTTTCCATGACCTCGTAGTCTAGTTTAAAAGCCCAGAGCTGCAGCCTGGCCTTGATCCCATTGATGGAGGACAAGGTTAAGAGGAATTGCTCAGCTGTACCCAGGGGAACATCAGGATTTGCCAACTGAGCTTCTTGGATCTTCTGCTTCTCTTCTTCAGTGGGAACCATGGTCAAAATTTTCTGCAGAAAGAATGAGCGGGGTGAGAGCATGGTGAGCAGTGGAAATCACAAACAACATAATACTTTGACTTAAAGCTAATGATTAAACTCCTTTGAGAAGGGAAATCCTTCAGTTTCATGCACACATCGAGTTTTAGTTATTTGATATATTAATTTCAAATCAGTGCAGTACTGCAAACATACATGTATATAATCTTCCAAAGACTCCTTAACAATTACAAAAATAATTTTAAAGGAAACTCAGACAAAATTCTTGATGGATTTACAGGGAATCAAATAGGGCTTCCTAAAAAAACTCAATGCAGTTGTAAAAACTCAATGCAAATAAATTGTACATTTATTACAGAACACAGAAAATATATAAACTCAGATGAATAGATTTTTGTGAGATATGATTGCTTGGGATGTTAAACCAAAGCAGGAATATAAACTGAAGGTCAGTATGTTCTGGAGGAAGAGGCCCAAGTGGTTGAATGATCTACTCTTCTTCCTATACAGTTGATGCAATCCAGGTAACAAGAATAGTAAAGTAGGTCCTTATTACACCATATTCACTGTAAATTTTAAGAACAAAATGACGACAGAGGTAGTTGATATTTCCATTAATGTCGAGCATTAGGGAAATGTAAAATCATTGCCACAGTGAGCTGGTGTACAGCATGTCAGTGATTCAATTGTGTAAGAGCACAGTTGATAGTTAAAGTATTAGAGTCTTATAATTAATCCCAGGTTTTATTAATAATAAGATAATAAGACCAAGAGCCATATTTTTGCTGTGAAAGTTGCCACTGTGATTCATTTAAAACCTATGTACCATGACTTCCACCCTTTTCGTCATGAGACTCTCAGACCACCAGTTTCCAAGCAGTCTTCATTAAGCGTACTAGAACCAGTGAAAACAAGCCAGAGATTGGCACCTGTGGGTGAGTAACATTCTCTTAATGATCCTAGCACAGACAGGGCTCAAGCAAGGCTTTGTCATTACACTGACCCTCTTAATCTTCCTCTCCATAATATCACACCTCAGCTTAACTCCACAAGCTTCCCATTTCTTCATCTCCACTTCTGAAACAAGTTAACCTTTACTGATGCATAGGAGAGGGTCACCTTTACACTAAATATTAAGAAGACAAGGGTTCTCTACCAAGCTGTGCCTGCTGCATGACATCAATCCTAACAATCAAGATCCACAGAAAAGTCCTGGCAAATGGCATTCACTTTCCATATCTTAGAACCACTTCCCAGTAAAGGTTAGCCTTCAAAGACAATGATCAAGAACTGAAACCAATACCAAGCTTAAAATCTACCAAACAGCAGTGACCCTCACCCTCCAGTGCACATTAGGGACATGGACAACCGGCATTAGACACCACAAAGCATTGGAATGGGACCACCAATGCTGTCTCCACGGAATCCTCCAAATTCTTGGGGAGACTAGGTAAACAAGTGTCAGCATCCTCTCCCAAGCCTACATTGTCAGCATCGAGGTTCTGGACACGTTCAATCAGCTCAACACCAGATTCCTGAAATAAGCACTCATCTCCAAATTCCGACACAAGAAAGATTTTTAGGAGGAAAGGGAAAATGCTTTGAGGACATTCTCCTTGGAAAAATCCCTTGCCCGAGGTGATCAAACTGGAAAAGAATCACCTGTGAAGACATTGGGCACCTCTGTCTATACAACAAGGGCATATGGAGACCAGGACCAAAGGACAGAAGTGGACAATTTACCAAACAACCAACTCACTCGGCCCATCAAACACCACCTGCCCCACCTGTGGCAGGTCTGCCAACCCCTCAGAGGATTCATCAGCCACAGAACTGTAGTGGAAACAAGTCACCTTCAATCTTCAGGGACTGCCAAAGAAGAAAAAGAGGACCAAGAGAAATGTGCTGGGAGAATGGTACTTGGAGGTGAACAACATTCTCCTTGTGATGGAATATAATATAGATGAACAAAATACAATATTTGTTACTGACTGTTTGGTCACAGCCAGATTACAATTCCATGCCAGAGTGGCTTCCCTTTCCCTGTAGGAAAATATAAACTTGAAAGATAACTGAGTCTTTAAATTCCAGCTGAATATATATTTGATAACTTAGACATGGGGAAGGAAAATAAATAAAATACACACAAAATAAATTAAGCTTAATCATTCTTGGACTGTAAGGATGTCTTATACCCAACAAGAAGAGATTGATATTAGAAGGTTACATCTATGAAGCAAAATCTAATACAAAATGTTATCCTCAAAACACTGGCAGATGATTGGTTAGCTCATCTTTGGAACTAGGTTAGAGGCTACAATGTATCCAGTGTGCTCCCTGGACATAAGGAGGGAAGAAACCAAACAATATCCCAACTACCTTGGAACGAAGTAGAATAGTGGGAAATTTCCAAGGGAAGATTTTGAGAAAAATAACCAAAACAGAACTACCAAGAGTACAGCCTTTCCCCCACCAACAGAATATTACTTGAACTGGGAAAATGTTGCCATATTTTTAAAGATAAGTCAGCACTGAAATGCATTTCTTGCCACATTGTTTAGTCACATTGATCAGCCTTTAAAAAAAGTTTTCCACATAGTGCTGCCAGCTTTGTAATAGCCCAAGTCAACATGTTGAAATGCTCAGAGCTACAGTAAAGATTAGTCAGGGGCATGCACAAAAAATTATATTTAACTGCTTTTGGAAGGGCATATTTGCATATCCTTGATATACCAACTCCTACTGCCTCTCCCCAACCCACTTGCCTTTGAGATAAAAATTGCTGAACATCACACAGTTAGACTAGTGGAAAGTGTTTTTTTTCTGGAGCAGCTGTGGACAACACAATGTCAGTCTAGGAACTGAAGGGAAGCAACTCAGTCCACTCAGAAGACAGTCTATTTAAAGATTGAAAGGAAATAGAAACCACAAGTTCACTGAAGAAAGCAGGGTAATTTCTCTAGGAAAATGTAGTGAGTGGAGGATGTTAAAAATAAATAAAATGGGGAGGAATTATCTTTTTACTGGCACACCCTGGATAGGCCGAATGGCCTCCATCTGTGCCATACATTTTCTATGATTTCTTATGGTGCTGCAGCATTTAAACTCCACACTTAAATGTGCTTGCTTGATGCAAGGCTGAAACCTGATATTATACGTGGCATTTGGTATTGGTATTGGTTTATTATTGTCACTTGTACCGAGATGCAGTGCAATAAGGTGCAAGGTCACAACAAGGTAGATCGTGAGGTCAGAGTCCATCTCATTGTATAAGGGAACCGTTCAATAGTCTTATCAGAATGGGGTAGCTGTCCTTAAGTCTGGTGGTACGTGCCCTCAGGCTCCTGTATCTTCTACCTGATGGAAGAGGAGAGAAGAGAGAATGTCCCGGGTGGGTGGGGTCTTTGATTATGCTGGCTGCTTCACCAAGACAGCGAGAGGTAAAGCCAGAGTCCAAGGAGGGGAGGCTGGTGTCCATAATGCGCTGGGCTGTGTCCACAATCTCTGTAGTTTTTTTGTGGTCCTGGGCAGAGCAGTTGCCGTACCAAGCCATGATACATCCAGATAGGATGCTTTCTATGCTGCATCGGTAAAAGTTGGTGAGAATCAAAGGGGACAGACCAAATTTCTTTAGCCTCCTGAGGTACAGCAAGGATGGAGGGCAGTGAGGTGGAAGGATAGGGTGTAGGGGGAACATTCAGTCATGATGCTCTAGCCATCATGGTGTGGGGCAGGCTCAATGGATTCTTAATATTCTCTTGTTGGTCAGTTTTGTATGCTCAAGGTAAAACATGGAGTGTAGTATTGACTGATACTTGGAATAAAAACAAAGTGCTGGAAATGCTGAATGAGTCGGTAAATGTTTTCATCCAATGACACTTCATCCTTGACAACATTGGATTAGTGATGGTAGTGGGAGATGAGGAAGAAAGTAAAATGGACTCTGTGGCACAATCAACCACTACTATGATTGAATTATTCAATAAATCTTGAACTTGACATAGCCACCTCTTATCCTGACACTTTCACCTATACATCCACCTTTTGGCGAAAATCTTCCCCCATTACCATCACCCCAAGCAGACCCTTTCTCCAACCTTTATATTCCTGATCCACACATTTAATGAGGATGGAGATAGGTGGAGTGGCTTGACTTTCATTAAAGAAAGGGAAAAAGGAATTTTACACTTTCCATGGACTTCCATGGTGAAGGATGGAGTGTGTAGATTTCCATGATGCAAATGGGATTGTTAGGAATAGGATGCTGAAAAGTGGATGAAGCCATTGGAAAAATCATAGATGCAGGAAGAATGAGATGGGATAACTGGAGAAGTAGAATAAGGAACAGCTCTTGACCAGTCACATTACATCAACAACTTGAGATAATGATAAACTATTCCCATTTACTCCTCCTCTAGACTACACGTTTTTCATTACTTGTCCTATTTCCCTCTATCTTGGTCTTTGCACCATCAGTTTTGTCATTTAATCTCTTCTTCCTGCCAACCTATGACAGACCTTCCTTTTCTCCCCTCTCCATTTTTTCTGCTTTTTAAAACTTGTATTATCTATAACATTTTCTAGTTCTGATGGAAGGCCATTGATATGACTCGAATTCTCTACAAATGCTGCCTGGCTTGCTGAATATTTCCAGCAGTTGTTTTTACTCTTGTGTTTTTGCTGAATCCACATAAGCACACCGACCTGGGCCTGCAATTTCAGGGGCCACAAAGCTGGGAAACAGCCTGTCAAGTCCGTGCCAACAATCAAACATGCATTTACCCGATTCCCAAACTAATCCCATTTTTTGTCCTCCTCATATTTCCCTCAAATCCTCCCGGATTCTACCACTCACCTACACACAAGGGTCAATTTATAATGGCCAATTAATCCAACAGTCTGCACGTCTTTTGGGTTGTGTGAGGAAACTGATGCACCTGGAGCAAACCTATGCAGTTATGTGGAGAACATGCAAACTCCACACAGACAGTGCCTGAGGTCAGCAATACACCCGGTTCATTGAAACTGTGAGGCAGCAACTTTACTAGCTGCACCACTGTACTGGTTCAAGTCTGGATTCCTTACCTCAATGCCTTCTTTGTTGATTGCATATTCATCAAAGTTGAGAATGGCATTTTTGATGATGTGCACTGGAGGCAACACTGTAAGACCGATGTTAATTGCATTACTTCTCTTTGGATCCAGTATGATTAACCCTTGCTTCTTGGCATCCCCTCCTTTCTAGAAGTTAAAATAACACATTCTGTGAAATCATCATGTCCCATTTTAAAAAAAATACTTTAAGTGCAATAGTTGCTGAACCAAGCAGCTGCCAGCAACTCTCATTCCCCTCCTTCACCACATCCCAATCCCCCCCACCTCCTGCAGATATAGCTGCAAAATCAATCCATTGTCCATCCTTATATTAGTTAACAGCACACATCCAACAGGTTCAGATGAAACAATTGACAGCTGCTTTGCAGAGAGGAAGTTGGTGAGTCCCTTCCTCCCCCAATTTCCTGCACATCAGCTTCCCGAGACCAGATTTTCCAGGAAGAAGGGGATAAGTACAGCATTATGGAACAACTCATGGGGCTGCTTGAGAAATCTTTCTATGCAGCCAATCTGGTCCTGTGGAAACAGATTGTCTGATATAACAATGTGGTTAACCGCTCAGTAAAAAATCCCCAATTTTTATAATAAGGCATTTATTTTTTTACAAGAACAGTTTTTATAAGTAAATTATAAAAATGTCACCCTTTTCTCATTTAACATAGTTCATTTGAGTTCCCACACCCAGTAATATTCAGGAGTCACAGACCAGTCAGAACCAACAACATGATCTACTCGAGAGATAACTGTGAAACAGACAAGAGTTCACATTATTCAAGGACTGGATCTCATTGGTTGCAACTTCATTGCTCCCTCAGGAGTTTGCATTTATTGGTTTTATAAGAGCCGTAAGTGTTTGAGTTGCGCAGAATATGCCCTATGTTAGAACTCTGCAAAAGTCCTTAGCTCAGAAGCAGGGTCTGCTACAACACTTTTGTGGTCAAGATGCTTGTTGACGCTCACCTTCAAAATTGGTATGTAAAATAACTATTGACCAAGGAGCTTATACTGGCAGTTTGGTCAGTACCCTGAGAAAATAAACATGGAAATAAAGAAAAAGTGCAATGATGTAGCATCTTTCATGATATCAAGATGCTGCAAATCGCTTTACAGCAAATGAAGTACAGCTGTCATCTAGCTATCATATAGACCCAACCTAAAGCAAAAAAGCTCAACAATTAAAATATTAATACTCCCTTCCCGTCTATGTTCCAAACCTTAAATGACAGGATGCTCAATCTGTTCACCCCAGCAATACTCTACTGGTAGTCAGCAAGTAACATAAGGGAATATCCTAACCTAATCATCTACACTCTGCAGAAAGACAGCTGCTCACACTCATTTCCAATCTCATCTACTCTTCAAGGGTAAATTCCAAAAGTAACTTTTTAACAAGTTATAGGCTGGCGTGGTTTTCACTGATGCTTAAACAGAACACCACTTCTTTTCTAAGATCTTCCTAAATGTTTTACTGAATTACTTGAATATTTATTAATTTAAGATAGTTATTTTTATTCTTCTAACCATTTGAAGATTCATCAGTTAAACATTTAAAACAGTTGCAAAACCTGGGAGTAATTATGACATTTTATTGCTTCCTTAAGCATATTTGGGGCTAGAAATCATAGAAGTTTAATTTCCCTAAGGGTCTAAAGCAACACAATCAGAAAGGTCTTTGTTCCAGGCTGTGGCTTTAAAAACTTTTTACTTTTTTCAATAGGAAATGACTCAGAGAGTGAGGAATTAGTTTAAGTGCAGTAACCGAAGAGTTCATGTCAGTCTGTAACCCCATTTAATTATGCCGACAAGTTCAGCAGGATTTGTTTTGGGCAGTACTCATCAGGAATTCCAGTAAAATCTCATATCACTGCAGAAAATGGACATGTATTTTCACATTAATCAACAGTGTTCCCTTCTATATTTATTCATTTGCAATCTCTTCTCCCTCCTCTCTACTCAGGCATCGGGAACACTGGTGGTTAACCTGAGATAGCCCTCTGGAAAGAGTTCTCAATGTTGATGACTCTGACATGATGCACATAGAAGCCACTGATCTCTAACAAAGAAATCATCCATATCGACACTGCATTTCACTCCTCCCTCCCCACCTCTGAATAAATGTAGCCTCAATAAACCTTCAACTCTGTGGTACAGTGCACTGGTAACTGGGTGTGTTTTGGGATCATCCTACATGGGTTTGTAATTCAAGTACAATGATGTAAATGTTTACATACCATAGAAACAGTAATTTCTTTGCACGATATTGACCAGTCACTAATGTTGTAATAACGTAGAAACCAATAAAACCATGAACATGCCTCAGTGCTGAATCACAAGATTCACTGTGCAGGGGTCAAAGTCTTTTGGATGAAGCATTAAATTAAGATGTGTCTAGCCTCATGAAGAATATTAAAGATCCTCTGACAGTAATTGAGGATAAGTCAGACCTGGTGTTCAGCTTAATGCTTATTTCTGAACTTGTAACACTGAGGAAAAGATATCTTGCTATTATCATTATGCTGTTTGCTGGAACTTGTTATGTGAACATTGTTGTCACCTTTCCAACCGCAATAAACAGACTGCAAAATTACGTCACTGGGTAGAAAGTGTTTAGGGCACCACAAAGTATTATTAACATGAATGCCTTCCATCTTTCAACCCTGTGAGGATGGCATTAAAACTCCCAGAATTGCTCAAAAGTAAAACATACATTGTTCTTGCTGTTTAGAATGTTAGATCATTCACTGTTTGCAACCCTGCAAATGATAAGGGCAGTGGGCTTGAAGTACATTGTCTGGTGGACTAGCAGTGGCACAGGATAGGTCCAGTGGAAGTGCAAAGGGAGTTATTGCCTGGAAGAAGACTGTGGGACTGGCTGTGGAACTACTCCTGGAACATCCAGTTGAGCAATATTTAGGAAGCGGCTGCTCCAATCCAAAAGTATTGAATCACTGATAAAGAGCAAAAGTACTCCAGCTGCCATTGATTTCCCAGAGTATTGGGAGGGGTGGGGGGCAGTGGGTGATGCAGTAGCACAGCAGTTAATGCTGCTGACTCACAGCCCCAGAGACCCAGCTTTGATCCTGATTTCAAGTGCTGTCTGTGTGGAGTTTACAAGTTCTCCCTGAGACAACATGGTTTCCTCCCACATCACAAAGACTTACTGGGTGGTAGATTAATTGGCCAATCTAAATTGCCACCAGGGTAGGTAAGTAGCAGGAGAATCAGGGAGGGGGCAGATGTTGATGAGGATGTGAGAGGAGAAATGAGATTACTTCAGGATTCGTATAGGTGCAGTGGGTTGAAGAGCCTGTTTCTGTTATGTATGATTCCATGACTCTAAAACCATCCAGTGTCCAATAGGCCTTGGAGAAAATGACAGAAACACAGATTGCAAGGCAATAGGATGTAGCAGCAAGGAAACTGGTCCACCAGGGAAGCCAGTTGACCACCTCAATCAATCAATTTTATTAGATGAGGTTCAATAAAAGGTGGAGGAAAGGAGAAAAAGGATAGTAATCACGTCTCGCTTTTTTATTTATTTCTATTTGTAGCAAAAACGTCTCACTGTTACTAGAAGCACCACAGGCCAAAGTGAAGAAAAGGGGATATCTGGAACCTGAGTAGACAAGACAACCATCTGTGGATTCCCCAAGTCAATCAGACCGAAGAACCATGAAATTAACAGCTAAGGAAGTGGGGTTGAACTTAATGTCAGATTTGGTACTGAGGCCCAGAAATTGATGTGCCCTCTGAAAGGCACACTCTCGGCTATCTGAGTAACACACCAACAACCATTTTGGATACAGGACCAAGGTGGGGTGGGGGTGGAAGGACACCAGTGTTGGGGAGGAGGGTGGAGAGATTAGTATATCAGAGCTTTCAAAATACTGGGGATTCTGTCAATCAGGGTAGGGAGGTCAGTGGCTGGGATGTGACCAATGGGACTTACCCGGATGAGATCATTGGAGTACCCATGTTTCCAGAATGTCACAATTTGATTTGGAAATGGTCGAAAAGGCATCCAACTCTGGAAAAAAGATTCCGACTTCCAGATGCTTAGTGTTAAATAAAAACTGTATAAGGGCTGTCTAAAGTGCCAGTCAGAGAGAGACAAAAGGAAAGAATTGTTGGACTAACAGGAAAGAGATGAAAGTGAAAGTGAAAGAACAATGTTTTAGCTTTTTTAAAAACCTCCAATAAGAATTAACACCTGAAGGAGAGAATGCACACTCAAAACTGTCCGAGGAGGGTTGACAGTAATTAACACAGCTCCAAGTTCCAGGGTTGGTATCTGCAGCTGTACACCCATGTGCTGCTCTCCTATCTCCTAACTCAGTCTCTGTCATCCCTGCAGGAACACAAGGTCTGCTCCTGGCCAGTAGGTACACTGGCCACACCAGCTGGCTCAGCACCAGGTTTGCCAACAATTGCCCTGGAAATCCTCAGGAGCTTGCCCAACTCCTTATAACGCGTAGCCCCTGGCACCATCATGCAGAATGCTGTGGAGAGGGGAAGAGCAGTGTGGAGATGGGACTTGAACCCCCCACCCCATACCCCGCTGTCCCTAGGGCCCCGAACATTCTGGGTCCTGGGGCCAGGGGCCAGACTGGGGCTGGAACCAGGGAATTAGGGATGAAATAGAGAGACTCATGAACTGCAATGTTTTCAGAGTTCAGATGCAGGGCTGCAACCAACTCTAGACTCAGACACACTGTACTGGGCACAGGAATGTCACTAGTTATAACAGTGGGGTATAATACTGTTAGGCATAGGTCTGTCATCATACAACATTGGTACACGCTAGTGCAGGACACAGGCTTGTCACTATATGACACAGGGGTACGATACTTGTGGGCACAGGTCTGTCACTGTGTAACCATGGGAAACAGTACTGATAGCCACATATCTCGTCTATGTGAAAATGAGGGATTCCCAGAAAAAGCAGGGCTGTGGGTATTATGAGTGGCAGGAAGCAGATAAAGAAAAACTTAGCTTTTATGTACTTTTCTAAATGAGCCATACTTTAGAGTTTGCCTCTGCCTCAGAAGCTGCACAGAGACCTTGTGACTGTTGGCTTTTGATTGGATCATTCAAATAAAATCCCTTTCTTCTCAAGAATCAGAGGAAGGCTCAAGTGCTTTTAATAAGAGCAGGGGAGATTTTTTAAAAAACAAATACTATAATTGCTGGAAATCTGAAATGAGACAGAAAATGCTTGAAATACTCAACAGCTCAAGCTGCATCTGTAGATAGAGAAATAGAGTTGACCTGAGTAATTAACTCTGCTTCTCTCTCCTTGGATGCAGCCTGACTTGCTGAGTATTTCCAGCATTTTCTGTTTAAATATGAAATCTTCTCATTTCCTCTGGATGAACATTGCGATCCACAAACACTACCTCGTTATTCCTCTTTTGCACTATTTATTTATTTTTGTAACTTGTAATAATCTTTATGTCTTGCACTGCACTGCGACCACAAAAACAACAAATTTCTCGACATATGTCAGTGATAATAAGCCTGATTCTGTATCCCCCTTCACTGACACAAACTGATCCTTTTCTTCTTGCTCTGGGTTTTCTGTTTCCATCAAATGCACTGGTAAATTTTCCTACTATTCTATTAATATTCTAAAAGCGAAAGACATTGCCTAAATTCCTTAAAGCAAACGTAAAATACTGTAAGGTGCTGTATATCTGAAATCAACAATCTTCAATGTCTGAACTGCTGTCTCACCAAACAGCTGTAACTTGGTTATGATTTGACTTATAGTTTGCACACTTAACCACTGGAAACTGAACCCCTTTGACAACCTCCACAGTTCCTTCTTCCCTCATTGCCTCAAGGTGCAATCCTGCAAAATTTTGAACTTCTTTTTCCATTTAAGTCTCACCATCTAACTATGGTCATTATTGAATTTCATTGCCCCCACCCTCTCTGCCTGTTGATGCAACCTCTGGATCACTGCACATTGGGAAGTGCCCAACTTGCAAATTTAAATTCTTTCAATGAAATTTCATCCTCTTCACTCCTGCATCACCTCCTCACACCATTACCCTTCACTATTTTCCTTTCAGCCAAACACCTTGCCACATATCTGGTGAGGTCTGTTCCCTGGAGTGGGGAAGATTAAGAGGGGACATAATCGAGGTGTATAAAATTATGAGAGGTATGGATAGGGTAGATTGCAAGGAACTTTTCCCCATATCAGAGGTAGGACATAGATTTAGAGTAAGAGGTAAGAATTTTAGAGGGGATCAGGGGGTCTAGTATCACCCAGGAAGTGATGTGTACCTGGAATGCACTGCCAGAGAGAGTCACCAACAGCATTTAAGAAGTGTCTAGATGAGCACTTGAATCACCTAGATAGAGGAGGCTGCAGGCTTCCAAGTGCTGGAAGATGGGATTAATACAGATGAGTGCCCAGTGGTCAGCATGGACATATTGAGATGAATGGCCTCTTTCCATGGTGTATGTCTTTATAACCCTATGTTCCATAATCAAAGTCAATCTTCTTATATGAAACTGTTTCATGTATCTTTCTGAAATCATTTCAGAAAGCATTTGCTGCTTCCTGACCCTGGAAGCACACCAGAAATTAGAAGTATTTCAATAATTTGTACACATATAATCTGCACATATGATGACGTTTTCATTCAATTTCTCATTATTCCTTTTATTTGCACTATTTATTTATTTTGTAACTTATAGACTGTTATAGACTGTTGCACTGTACTGCTGCTGCAAAAACAACAAAAATAGACGTCATATGTCAGTGATAATAAATCTGATTCCAAAATAGAATTAGAAATTAGTCATTCAATACCAAATGGAAACCACAGATAGTGAAATTCTTTGGAATGCAGCAGAGTCCATTTTGCTTTATTATTTAAATCAATAGACAATTCAATCTCTTACCTTTGTAGGTAGTTCCTTTGCTTTAGATTCAAACAAGTGTTCTAATTTAGTAGTGTCCACAGTCACTTTATCTAAGGAAGCCCAGACTGTTCCCCGGCCAAATTTACAGCTCCTGAAAGGGCCTTCTGGTTGTTTTAGTTCCTTCCAGAAGAGCTTAACAGTTTTTCTCTTCTTTGTAAATGCAGAGTCTGCTCCTTGGGGTGATGATAAATTAGAAGGTGGAGGTGGGGGAGGGAGAGGAGGGCTGGGAACTTGTCCAAAAGATGGTGGTGGTGGTGGTGGTGGTGGTGGTGGAGGAGGTGGTGGACACCCAGGTGGTGGAGGAGGAGGAGGAGGAGGAGGTGGTACAGGTGGAACCACTGAACTACCAGGTGATGGAACAGCTAGTTTATCGGCCACACCAGAGTCTGCATCCAAAACATCTATGTCCTCCTCATCTTGGAGATCTGTGAAGTCTAAATCTTTGATCTTCAGCTCTCTTGGACTTGATTCAAGTTGATCCCACATGTATTCAGAGTCTTTCTTCAATGGCATAATTATAGGAGTTTTCTCTATATTCTTCTCATTCAGTTCGGCCTCAATACTCAACTGTTCCTTCAAAGCCTTGATCTGAGGTTCAGCAAGTTTCTCTAAAGTGGCTTTTACATTCCCAGGGATGCTTTCAATTGCAGGCTTCTTTTGACTTTCTTCATTTTGATGGATGTCCTGCTTGGAAAAGCGTTTGATCAAGCTCTCAGTAGATTCCATCGAAGCCTCTTCTGCAAATTTCTTCTCACCTGCAGTAGAGACCTCCTCCTGGGTTACTTGCAAGTTGCTGGCCTTGGTTTTTGCATACAACATGTCCAGCATGAACTTCTTGTCACTGGAGATAGCACTGCACTGATCCAAACTGGACTGGCGGATAAGGCACCGACCTGCTGCCAAACAAAAGAAAACATGATAATGGCCCTTTAGTGCTCAAAAGCAAATAAAGTGTTTAAGAGAAAATGATGAACAATTACTTAAAGTTTCAAACTCAAAAACAAATTCAGGATAACAGTAAAACAATAACTTTTGCTTACTTCTGTGGTGGCTGACATTGGAACAAACTCCTGAATTTCCACAAGCCACCATTTTGAAGTCAAGGAAGAAAAATAATGCTACTCATCAGAACAGCAAAAGTAATGTGGAAGTGTTGCTGTAAATTCCACCCTCTGCACTGTGGAGTCCTCAAAGTGAGGAGAAACTAAACAAAGTACAACATTTGTTTTGCACCAAGCAAGAACGTGACCATCTGATCTAAACAATTTACATACTTCTTTAACATAAACTTCAAATTACAAGTAATTTACTTTCCCCAAGCTAGGGAGTAGCAACTAAGTGTGTTGCCTGGCAAATAGCCAAGAGGTTTCTTGATCCTATCAAAAACCTCCAGTATTTTCAAAAAGCAACAAGTCTCCTTCATTAATTAACAAAATAAAGCAAAGGCAGGTACAGTGAACAGGTGGGAAATCATCATCTAAAAGTTGAGCAAAAGATTTATCTCTTCAGAAGTAACTTTTCTCACTGTTTATTGAGGAATGTTTACCCTTATCGTTTGTGAAACTGTTATTAGCAGATGTTCCTACAGTATGCTCTTGGGGAATGAACGGATGCAAAAAGATGCAATCTTTCTTGCCTGTCTCATTATCGCCCCCCTGTCTGTCTTCTCTCTCTTCCCTCTCCAACGTACTGCTGGTCGAAGAGCTGCTGGAGGCTGAACATGGTTCTCTTTCATTTAACGCTTCATTCTGTTGTTCCTTTTCACTTAGTGCCTCAATTGCTGGAAAGAAGAATGATTCAGTTTACCAAACTTCTGTTATATCTCTGAATATATTTTCAGGAACAGTCATATCCTCCAAAATTAACAGTGTGAAAAGAAAACTCAGATGTCATAAACACATGCAAGCCTACATTCTAATATTTCCCAATAGTTCTTTAGACCCAGAAACAAATCAGAATTTATTCATCTAACAAACTACTAAAATAGTTACTGATCAAGCCAGCATGAATATCCTCAGATGGTTCTGAGTCATACCAACGAACATATTTCTCAGATATGATTACTGGTCTTGGCATTTAGCTAGACTTAGTTGTGATAACAGTTTGGGTGCAAGAGTTTACCTTCAGATAGCCAGTGCAGTATAAGAAAAGTAAACAAGCTGCAGATGCTGGAAATCTGAAACAAAACAGAAATTCCTGGAACCATTCAGCAAGTCACGCAGCATCTGTAGAAACAGTTAACGTTTCAGGTCCAAGACTCCTCATCAGAACTGGGAAAGGGAGAAAACAAGTTTTTAGTAGCAGTGAAGGTAGTGGGGAGAGATGGGTAGAACAACAGGAATATTTTTGATGGAGTGAGGCCAAGTGATTAGTGTGGCAGTTAAATGCATATCATGCTTTTTTGCCGGTGTTGTGCGATGCTAATAGCAAGGATGTGGGACATGCCCAACAAGCCAAGCTATACAAAG
The DNA here is from genome assembly GCF_009764475.1 of Pristis pectinata. Classification (NCBI taxonomy): domain Eukaryota; kingdom Metazoa; phylum Chordata; class Chondrichthyes; order Rhinopristiformes; family Pristidae; genus Pristis; species Pristis pectinata. The sequence continues at coordinate 39,608,739 of NC_067417.1, forward strand.
TACTGAGGCAAAATGACGACAGGCAGAAATGGCCAGTTCTGAAAATTAAAAAAAAATTGCAGATGCTGAAAATCTAATACAGAAACAGAAAATGATCTAAATACTCAGCAGGTCATGCTTCATCTGTGGGAAGAGAAAGAGAGTCAACGTTTCAGATTGGAGACTGTTTCTCAGAACTGAAAAGCAGACAAAAGAAACTTGTAAGGCTGCAGGGAGGGGATGTCTCTGAGAGGGTGAAACTCGGTGACCTTGGGGATAACCAAGGTTATCTGGTCAATGAGTAAATGGGAGTAGTTAGTGAACGAGGATATAGACAAAAGAATACAGACAAAAAAATGTGCAAGTTGTGAAATACAGAACAGAAGGACACGGTCAGCAGGTCAGGCATGTCCTCCACTACCCGAGGGAAAAAAAACAGACTGCAGATGCTGTGTTCTGGAGCAAAAACATAAGATGAAGGAGGAACTCAGTGGGCCAGGCGGCAACTGTGGAGACAATGGGATAGTCAGTGTTTTAAGTGGAGACCCTGCGTTAGGGCAGAGTGTATAGAGAGGAGATTGCAAGTATAAGATGAAAGGGGGAGGGGGGTGAGATAGGAGCTGGCAAGCAATAGGTTGATCCAGGTGAGGAGAGGTTGATGGGCAGATGGAGCCACGTGGAGGTGGGAGGGGTGGAGATAGCGAGAGAGTCTGGGAGGTGTGAGTGGAGGCAACAAAGGGCTGCAAGTAATGGAATCTGATCGGAAAGGAAGGTGGTGAGTGGAACCAGATGAGGGGGGATGCTGGGCAAAAGGGTAACAGTGGGGGGACAGAAGGCGATAAGGGACCAAGTGGGTAGAGCATGTGGTTGATAGGCAGATGAGAAAAAAATCTATGTAATAACAAACATCTATCCATAGCTATGTAATCTCCTGCAGGAAAGTAATACGAAACTTTTAATTGAATCTTGTAAATGGTTATTGAACAAGTTTCAGGATTTCTAAAATAAAAACAGAAAATTTAGGAAATGCATTGTCCCCATCTGTAAAGAGTGAGGGTTTAATGTAACAATTTAATAATATTTTTACCTATACTTAACATGCTTTACACCAGGTAGGCACAGTAGTGTAGCGGTTAGCGTAACACTATTACAGCGCCAGCGACCCTGGTTCAATTCCTGCCGTGGTCTGTAAGGAGTTTGTACATTCTCCCCATGTCCGCATGGGTTTCCTCTGGGTGCTCCGGTTTCCTCCCACATTCCAAAGACGTACGGGTTAGGAACATGCTATGTTGGCGCCGGAAGCATGGCAACACTTGCGGGCTTCCCCCAGAACACCCCACACAAAAGATATATTTCATTGTGTGTTTTGATGTACATGTGACTAATAAAGATATCTTACCTTACCCTATCTTACCAATGACATTCCCAAGGTTCCAAAGGGGACCAGTAATAATATACTTATTCTTGTTCTTTTCTCTCCTTAGAACCTACCACTTTCACCAAGTAATGGTCACCTGTCCTGATACCACTTTCTTCTTCTCTGCGTCAAATTTTGACTTGTTAAATTAATAAATTGTCTGCCTTGAGACATTTCAATATGCTAGAGGTGCAAGTATTGTTGTTGCCTCTTTCACATGGCAAGGGAGAGGCTGAGCTGAAATCTCCAGCATTTGGTTTCAATTACCATTGCACTCCATTACTTAGCTGTGTTACTTAGCCTACTTATGGCAATACTATCTTAACAATAGTAACTTGGATCTTCAGTAGATTTTCATTTGGAGTATCTGAAAGGCATAGGCGTTAAAGAGATGCCCTCATGATTCCTGCCCTAGGTCACCTCCATGGACGAGGTAAACTTCGGGTGCTTGTCAGCCCTGAATGGGCCTTACGCTGGCATTAGAACTATTGCCCTGCTAATGGAAAGCAACTTACAAAAGACCCCAAAACTCATGGATTAACAGGGTTGGGTGGGGGAGGGAAGTGTAGCGGTGCAGAAGGTGGATCAACAACACTTGTCAAAAGAGCCCATATAATTCCAGTGTCAATCACCACCCACAGTTTAATCGGCTATCACATCTATAAGTGGCAAAAACCTAGACAGTGACGTAGTTGTATCCTCCCTGGATTCTCAGGTCTTTGCTCACAAAGGGTCTCAGCACTGCAATCTTGATATCCTCCTTAACATCCTCTATCATGGATCTGTGCCCTTGGTGGCTTATTACTAGACCCTGGTAAAGGAGATCTTATAAATATCAGTGCTTTCAGTTTCATAAGCGTTATCCCTTTGACTTTTGAGCATTCCGAATATTAATTCCACCTTAAGAACACAATTAAGAAAATAAGCAAGGCAATTTCCCTGCCATAGGCCACTCTCTTTGTTTACTGAATGGTAAAATCTGACAAAGCACTGATACAGATCTATACACAGAGTGAGAAAGAGAGAAAGAGACGAAGAGACGAATCCTCAAAGTAAATTTCAATTTTCTTTGCAGTTAGTCAAATTGCAGTTTGTTTTTCCTAAATGGTCAATTTGATCTTGCAGAAAAAAATCTTTAAGAAGCTCGAATACGTTACTTTCCAATTGGTCTTTGACAAGGTTTGTCGTCATGCTTATTATCATGGAAAGATAATTAGACATTCTTGAAAATCACCATAACTGGTATGCAACCCTTGTGTGACCCCTTAAACTTGCCCTATGTAGCGGTTGCTGCCGCGGAATAAAACAAGACTCTACTCGGAGGATTGCCAAACAGAACTGGTTTATTTTCCCGCCTTGTGCGGGCCTTTTAAGGGAGAAAACTCCCGCCCAAAAAAACCGGCAATGATGGTTGTCAGTCGGTTCAGCCTTGATGGCCCGCCTGAAGGGTCCTAACTGGGTTGACGAGCTGCCTTGGGTCCTGCTCGGCATACGCACTGCCCCCAAAGACGACCTCCGCACTTCGTCAGCTGAGCTTGTATACGGGGCGCCACTAGTTGTCCCCGGGGATTTCATACCTGCCCTTCAGGACCAAGGGGAACAACCCCCAGCAGTTCTACAAAGACTGCGCGAGAAGCTCGGCGCCTTGGCCCCGATTCCCACCTCATGGCACGGTCAAGCCCCATCCTGCCAGCCCAAGGAACTACGGGACTGTAAGTTTGTTTTCGTTCGCAGGGGCACACCTCGGGCGCCATTGCAACGACCATATGAGGGACCGTTCCGAGTCATACGGAATAACGGATCCACTTTTATTTTGGACATTGGAGGCAGGGAACAGGTTTTCACGGCAGACCGCCTCAAACCGGCCCATTTGGATCTGCAACAGCCTGTCGAGGTTGCCACGCCACGACGCAGAGGCCGCCCCCCTAAGCGGCAGCTGGCACAGCCCACGGACCTTGGGGACTGTCTCGCCGGTTCTGGGGGGGGGTTGTGTGGCGACTCACCGTCTAGTTGGGCGAACCGGCTCGGCAGTCGGGTCGCGCGGCGTCGGAGCGACGAGGCCCAAGATGGCGGCGGGCCTCGTCTTTCCGACGCCGCGCAACCCGACTGCCGAGCCGGTTCGCCCGACTAGACGGTGAGTCGCCACACCTACTATGTACTGTTCTCATTGCTTATACTTCCAAATATATAAGTGCAGAGCAGTTACATTGTTGTTTGTGGTGTGGGAAGGGGGTAAGGTATGAATGCCTAGAGACACAACCAGATAATACTGTTTTTGTCTACTCCAGTATTACACAATCAAAAATAGTTCTTTCCTCCCCACCACCCAAGAGTGAAGTGTCATACCAATCATTTCCTAATTGCTCTGCATCATCCTGGCAATGGCCACAATTGTTCCTGACATACAAGAAAACAAGTCATTCCCCAACTCCAGCTCTTTTGAACTTTGCAGGGTAAGTTGGACCTCACTGTTCCAGGAAGGACCATTGTTGGGCTCTCCCAGGACAATTAGATCTTCCCAGTTCAATGCCGGATCGGTGCCCATGTCAGCTAAGATCCTACTAGCCTCTAATTATTTCTCACATCTCCTACCAACCTCCGCTGACCCACCCCACAAGGCCAAGGCCCCAATCTTCCTTTCCTTCTGACCCCCAAATGCCTGACCCTGTAAATTCCCACTTCCCAACATCATAATACAAGGAGCCTCCCATCTCCAACTAGCCTTCAGACTACACAAGAATTTCAAAACTGTTGGTCTGCATTTTTATTTTCCGACCTTATAATCAATAATGCCTTATTAATTATGCTGTTATATTTAGGTAAGTATCTCAAATTTCAGTTGCATCATTAGTGATTTCCGATTGCAGTCACTGAGCTGAGTCAGACTTACCTGACTCGTCCTCCAGACTGAGATGCATCTTTCCAAAGGTTAAAATTACACATCAATGCATCGTTGAGCACGTGATATTCACAATTAAGTTCCAGTCAGTCAGTCTCTATGATGTGCACCATCCCCAGCATTTCCCATGCTATCATGACCTCTTGATGGTTGAGTTCAGAGCTTTGCCCTGTTCCTATGCTTACTTCTTCTATGTTCTATGATTCATATCAGTATATTACACTCAATCCCATGTGCTCTAATTATGTTTATTAATCTCTTGGGCGGCACTTGCCTTCTGAAAGTGCGAATACACATCCACTGGTTCCCTTAACTATTCGCGTAGTTATAATGTCAAAAAACCTAACAGATTTGTTGAACATTATTTCCCTTTCATAAATCCAAATTGACTCTGCCTAGTCCTTTTATTATTTGAAAAACACTGTGGTGCTGGAGGAACTCAGCAGGCCAGGCAGCATCTGTGGAGAAAAGCAGGCGGTCAACATTTCGGGTCAGGACTCTTTTTCAGGACTGAAGATAGGAAAAGGGGAAGCCCAATATATAGGAGGGAAAAGCAGAGCAGTGATAGGTGGACAAAAGAGGGGAGGTGGGGAGGTGGGGTGGGCACAAGGTGGTGATAGGTAGATGCAGGTAAGAGACAGTGATAGGCAGGTGCGGGGGAGGAGGGGAGAGCATGCCTCTTCTTGTCTTCTCTTTCCTAGCCTCTCTCTTTCTTCTACCCCCCTTTTTTCCTCCTTACCTTTGACCCAACCCCTGGTGGATCTGCTCTCCCCGCCTCCCCCGCACCTGCCTATCACTATCTCCTACCTGCATCTACCTATCACCACCTTGTGCCCACCCCGCCTCCCCTCTTTTGTCCACCTATCGCTGCTCTGCTTTTCCCTCCTATATGGTGGGCTTCCCCTTTTCCTATCTTCAGTCCTGAAGAAAGGTCCTGACCCGAAACGTTGACCATCTGCTTTTCTCCACAAGTGCTGCCTGGCCTGCTGAGCCATCTAGATTCTAACATGTGCAGTCCTTTGTTTCCCTGTTATTATTTTCCAAGTACCCTGTTTCCACTTCCTTAATAATAATAGATCCTTACATTTTCCCTACTACTGATGTCAGTTAAACCGGTCTAATTCAGGGTAACATAAGAGGCTACAACATCAATGATTAAATTGTCAGCAGAAATGGGTAACTTACCATCAGGGGTTCTAACCGTGGACATCACATGAGATAAAGATGACTTGTTCACATCCCTCTCTTTTTGCGATGCAACAAGATTTTCTAAAAAGCGATTTCTGAAAGAGTTATAGCAGCAACTCAGCACATATTCAAGCAATCCCAAGAGCATTCTGGTAACCTGGACTTGGTTGAGGTCCCAAAAATCCTGTAGTTCCACACCCCACTACATCAAACATGCAGTTAAAGAAATTAAACATTCTCACAGTAAAACACTTTTTTATTGTATATATACATTTCAAACATCAATACCATTTACATCAAAGCAGCTCTTTTTTTTCCCCGCTCACCTTCAAGTGCAAACAGCTGGGAAAAGCCAGTCAATCAAAATCAAAATTCATGGGAAGGAAAATATCACCCAATTTCCAAAAATAACATAACCACCATCACACACTCATCATGGCCCAACCACCATTGCATAATTCCTATTAAGATATTCCACTTATTATAGGCCAGTCACTTGCAAAATAAACATACTTATACACTGGTAGAGCAGGCTGGTTTCTAAAAGAAGTACTGATTGTCAATGAACTTTAAACATGAATGGAAACAATTAATATAATTGGTTCAGTTACAGAGATTTATTATAAAAAGCTCAAAATGTGTTTAGTTTTTTGCTATATTGAAATTGATACTGGTTTTAGATACAAAGTACCAGCCAACCCAAGTTCCAGGAGGACTTGATCAGTTATCAACGAGAAAAGTTGCTATTCCTGTGTTGGAATAGGATCTGCTCAAATGTCCCAACCTTGCTTAATCTTGTGCAGGCCTATAATATCACTCCAAAATTTAGGACCTATAGCAGAAGAGACAAACCACAAAGCAAACCTAGTGCAGCTCACACACACAAAATCTCCATTCCACACCCAATACTTACTCATACTTTTTCAGAACTGGTTTATCCCTAATAGGAATCCTCTCAGCCCTGAGAAAAAGACCAGTTTCAAGATGCATTGTCATTAAGTAGCCGGTAACAAGTCATTAGTGGTGCTGGGAAAGGTAGATTTATAACTCGAGATATTAATGACTAATGATTTAATTGTTCTAATATTAAATGAAAGCTCCCTTGAAGCATGTGGTATAGTTATCATAATAACTGTGCACACTGGAGGTGTAGCCATTCACTGGCATTGGAGTGCAAAATCATCTTGAAGTGGAAAGGCATCAATCCTTATCTCAACAGGAAAAAGTATTCACTGTATCTCTGCCTCCTGCCACTCCACCATCTTGTTATATACAAGATATCAGCCAAAGGCAAAAGGGTCAGCATTCAAAAATACACCAACACTCATCTTTACCTTTAATTTCCCGCTCAGTGTGAAGTTATGCATGAGACAATGGAAAAGGTTAAAGACTTCTAGTTCACCTTACCAAAACTTTGCAGCTTCCTCTATACCATCTTTACAACCTGAACCAAATGATATGCAAACTACACACTATTGAACTCTAATCTCAATTTTCTGCTTCACATTTGGCCTTAGAACATAGAACAATTACAGCACAATTCAGGCCCTTCGGTCCACAAAACTGTGCCAAACATGTCCCTACCCTAGAAATTACTAGGCTTACCCATAGCCCTCTATTTTTCTCAGCTCCATGTACCTATCTAACAGTCTCTTGAAAGACCCTATCGTATCAGCCTCCACCACCGTTTCTGGCAGCCCATTCCAAGCACTCACCACTCTCTGAGTAAAAAAACTTACCCCTGACATCTCCTCTATACCTACTCCCCAGCACCTTAAACCTATGTCCTCTTGTGGCCATCAATTCAGCCCTGGGGAAAAGCCTCTGACTATCTACCCTATCAATACCTCTCATCATCTTATACACCTCTATCAGGTCCCCCCTCATCCTCCGTCTCTCCAAGGAGAAAAGGCCGAGTTCCCTCAACCTGCTTTCATAAGGCATGCTCTGTGTTCCAGGCAGCATCCTTGTAAGTCTCCTCTGCACCCTCTCTATGGCTTCCACATCTTTCCTGTAGTGAGGCAACCAGAACTGAGCACAGTACTCCAAGTGGGGTCTGACCAGGGACCTATATAGCTGCAACAATACCTCACGGCTCCTAAATTCAATTCCCCGATTGATGAAGGACAATACACCATATGCCTTCTTAACCACAGAGTCAACCTGCGCAGCCGCTTTGAGCGTCCTATGCACTCGGACCCCATGATCCCTCTGATCCTCCACATTGCCAAGAGTCCTACCATTAATACTATATTCCGCCAACGTATTTGACCTACCAAAATGAACCACTTCACACTTATCTGGGTTGAACTGCATCTGCCACTTCTCAGCCCAACTCTGCATCCTATCTATGTCCCTCTGTAACCTCTGACAGCCCTCCAAACTATCCACAACACCCCCAACCTTCGTGTCATCCGCAAACTTACTAATCCACCCCTCCACTTCCTCATCCAGGTCGTTTATAAAAATCTCAAATAGTAAGGGTCCCAGATCCTTGAGGTACACCACTGGTCACCGACCTCCACGCAGAATACGACCCTTCAACAACCACTCTTTGCCTTCTGTGGGCCAGCCTGTTCTGGATCCACGCTGCAATGTCCCCTTGGATCCCATGTCTCCTCACATTCTCCATAAGCCTCGCATGGGGTACCTTATCAAACGCCTTGCTGAAATCCATATACACTACATCCACTGCTCTCCCTTCATCGATGTGCTCAGTCGCATCCTCAAAAAATTCAAGCAGGCTCGTAAGACAGGACCTGCCCTTAACAAAGCCATACTGACTATTCCTAATCATATTATACCTCTCCAAATGTTCATAAATCCTGCCTCTCCGGATCTTCTCCATTAGGTAAGACTCACCGGTCTATAATTTCCTGGGCTATCCCTACTCCCCTTCTTGAATAAGGGAACAACATACTCAACCCTCCAATCTTCCAGAACCTCTCCCGTCTCCATTGACGACACAAAGATCATCGTCAGAGGCTCTGCAATCTCCTCCCTCACCTCCCACAGCAACCTGGGGTACATTTTATTTACTTTATTTTTTTTATTTTACAGCGTGGTAACAGGCCCTTCCGGCCCAACGAGTCAGCGCTGCCCATTTTAAACCCAAATTTAACCTATCCGTACATCTTTGCAATGTGAGAGGAAACCGGAGCACCTGGAGGAAACCCACGCAGACGCGGGAGAACGTACAAACTCCTTACAGACAGCGACGGGAATCGAACCCCGATCGCTGGCGCTGTAATAGCATCGCGTTATCCGGTCCCAGTGACTTATCTAACTTGATGCAAGTCTCCACTACAATCCCCCAGATCTTTTTCCGTGGTGAATACTGACGTAAAGTATTCATTAAGTACCTCGTGCATCCACTATTGATCCAGGTTTCTACCATCCTCCTACTTCATTCCCAAATTCCCATGGACACCATCCTCCAAAAAAAAAGCCTCTACTATCCATTGTGGGGTTTTTCAAATCACCGAATAACATGAAAATACAAATTTAGTTTTCTTTCTGTACAATGTACTTTGTGGCATGGCAATGTTTTATTAAAATAATTCATCCCCAAGTTGTGGACTTCTTTGGCAAGCCCAGCATTTATTGCTCTCCTAACTGTCCCTGAGCAGCTTGCTAGTTAATTTCAAAGGACAGTTAAGAGTCAACTGCATTATTGTGGGTTGGTCTGAAGCCACATGTAGGGAGATTTCCGTGCCTGAAATTTATTGGCGAACAAATGGGTTTTCACAACCCCAGAGCTACAAGGACACCATTAGCAGATAATTATTCCATATTTATCTTTTTAATTGAACTTAAATTCGCCAGTTGCCATATAAACTCGAGCTCTAAATCATTAGTCTAGGCTTCTGAACTACAAGCACATAGATGTAACCATAATGCCACTGTACCCCAATTAGTGCAGGGGGAAGACTAAATATGAATCAAATTTTTTTTTTAAAAACTCAGGGTTTCATCTTAACTTGCTTTGATCATTTAAGTCAACTTTATTGTCCAAGACAGGAGTTCTAAAAATTTATACTCTGCCAAGCCACCTGGTTTCTAGAAAATGATAGCAGAAACCATGGTTTCATTAGTAAGGATAATGAGTTTAGAGCACCAACGGGTTGACATTAAATGGAATAAAGTAAAGGTAAAAGTAATGTGAAGGCAAACCTGTGAATCCACTTTAATACTACAAACAGAAAACTCATGGCAACAGATCTTAAACTTGACATTTAAAGCCACATTCCAATTTGCACTGGAAATAAAATCTCAAAAATGTTCATACTTTGGACTGATAGATAAAGTGGGTAATTGGAATGCAAAATCTATGATTAACTGTGTGGAATCAGAGAATTTGAAACAGCAACAGCACCTTTAATGTCGTAGAAATCCCCAAAGTACTTTAAGAAGAGCCTCAATTATTTCCCTTAATTTTAAGGATTCCCCCTGTGGTGGGATGAACCCTGAGGTACCTGAAGGAAGGCAAGTAACAGAAGAAACATTGTAGCTTTTTCCACTGTGGAAAAATCATACACAACATTTAGCTTAGTGGAAATTTCTGCCAGACACTTGGATTGTGGATACTTAAAGCTTCACCTTAATCCCAGTTACTCCAGTTCTATTGTTACATTAAAATGAACCTTCAAATGCTAAAAACAGATGATATCTAAATTCCCTCTAACTGATCTGACTTACTTGAAAATACTTCTTTCTCCAGGGCCTGCTTTCATGGTTTTCTTTTCTGAAGATGTGCTCAGCAGATCTGGCTTACTAAACGACGAATATAGATTTTGAACAGCAGGCCTGTGGGTAGAGAAAAGAAAGATCTTTTAAACATATATGCTTCATAATAATATTTTTCTTACGTAGAAGAGAAGAAAATATAGTGAAAAGTCCCAATAATCTTGCAGTGAAATCCCACAATGATTCACCAGCTAGGATGAGACCCAGTATCATCAGAGTCTACAGACTGAACTACTTCCTGTCAATCGCTAATCTCTAATATCAGCCTGGTACTCCTCAGGTCACTGGGATATTACAATACCCAAGAACTGTTTACTGTTCATGTAAGAAGGTGATTCTTACTTGTATACAGGCTTTGGAAAGACTACATCAAAATTAAATGTATTAAAATACTTCGAGGAGGAAAAGCCAACTGATGTATATTGTCTCTTAAACTTCAGTTTTAGAACCCAGCAAAATATTTTGCATTTATTTCTAATGTACGATCTAATATAATCTGATGAACACCAGTTAAAAGCTTAACAGTTTGGCTTTACTTTGAAAAGACATAATTTAAGGACATAACTAACAGCTCAGGAAATCAAAACCAACATGTCTCAAATGATATGTAGATCCTGAAACTCAACATAGAAAAGTGGAATCTGAAACATTTGGTTTTCAGAAATGGACTATGGGGCTAAAAGTCTCAAAGCCAACAGTCTTACTAAATAAAAATCAGGCCAACAAAAACATTATTTTTACTCAGTGACTATGTTGCTGATATGATTGACAGGAAGAATCTCAATCACTTGTATTGAAATTGTCCAAAGGAAGACAACGATCAGAACATGAGGTTCATTATGGTACATTTTCTTCAAATTCTGCTGCAGAAAGTACACTCTCATTGGCTCAACTGGGCTGCCATGCATTTGTTTCTTGTACCCATCCAGCACTGTATGTTGTCCCGAGGCAGGGAGAGAGACATTTTGATGGACACGATGAGGTCAAACGTACTTGATCAAAAGTCGGAACTGGGAATATGGAACCGCTTAGAGTGCGGAAGTCAAGTCTCCAGCTCCTGAAAAACCATGGGAAATGAGGAGCATTTGAAAGAACTTGCCATCAAAAGGCAACCCCATTAAACAATGCTAAATAACAGAACTATTTCAAGGCATTTACTGGGAATAATATGAATTCAATTCATTGATCAACAGTATTCAAAAATGCAAAATTCCTTAAACATCTCCTCATTCAACAATACTTTAAAACCAACAAGGTGGTCCCCTACACAGAGTTAACCTTTGAACCGGTGACTGGTACATGTGGAATTTAGACTATTAAACTAATTTCCAGAGATAATAGCTACCATTGTTCTTAGTTGATGATGAGACATGTCCAAACTAAGACAACAAAAGTTAAGACAAACCTGGTGGGGCTCGGGGAGCTCTCATCTGATGCTTGACTAACAACCCTAGGTCTTGATGGAAAGATGAAAGAGGTTGCTACATAATGGCTGACGTAGGAGCGTTCCCTAGTCAAAGGACAGAGCTGTAAGAGAATGATCTGGGCAAAGAGCAGCTGGAAAAAGTTATCACGTTAACATTGCATGAAATGTTTGGTAAGTTGCAAGCAGTACATGCCACAAAGATGTTAAATGGCTTAATGAAAGCATGAGAGGCAAAGGCACATATGTTATGGTAATGTAAAAATCAGCATTTCATGCACTTGAAAGCTTTATGCAAGTAATTCCGATAACTGAAAGAAGGCACAGAAGCTTTGTAGAAGAGTTGCTATTTTATATCAGCAATAGTAAACATTTTAAGATATAGGAAAAGAAATTTCTCTTGCATTGTTAGTGTGGTGGCAGATTAGGGGATTCCAGTGATGAGATGAAAGGGTGGGATTCTGTGGGTGAGTACCCCCAGCAACAAATGGCACTCCCGGGAACCACAGCCATCAGATAATAATGGACAGAAATTCAGGAATCTCCCATCTATTCCAAATCATGGATAAAAGCCCAACCCACAATTTCCCAACCAATGCTGTCTGTGAGCAACCTATCTCTATCCTACAGTCCAGAAAAGGAAAAGCCACCAACCTCACTAAAACAAGGCTGAAAGTATCAGCTCAAAATATTTTAATCTTGTGAAGATTTTAAAGATTATTTCCATCATATATCATTATATGAGATCTTGATTATCATCCCAATTGCTCAAGTAATCAATGTGGAAAAAAGGTCCTGAAGTTAATTCAGTTAAATGGACCAGACCTCCTATTATACAGCTATGCTTCTTATAATCCAGATGAAATATTTCAATATTTTTTCTGGTACTTCACAGAGACTACTTTCTCACATTTTAAGCTTTTTTTTAAATATTAAACTATATCCACAGAAGAAATATACAGCAGACATTGGCCAAAGTATTGAACTGAATACAAACATTATGGAATGGGGAAGAGAGAGAGAGAGAGAGAGAGAGCGAGAGAGAGAGAGAGAGCGAGAGAGCGAGAGAGAGAGTGTGTGTGTGTGTGTGTGTGTGTGTGTTGCACTCTCACTTTCTCAGAGACCTGAAGCCTGTGAGATTCTCGTTGCCTATCCTGTTCATAAACTTAGTCTGAATTTCAACCTTAATTCCCAATTACCTTTTGGACTCTAAACAACAGAATATTTAACATGAAAAGAGGTTGAAATATTTTGCCATGGATTTGGGTCAGAACATCAAAAGTGCATTAGTTGCCTGTTATTTTCATATCCTTCCCTGAAAGTTAAGCAATGGAACAACCAGCAGACTGACAGCCTACAACATCAGCGGCTATAACTGTTGTCATACCAATCAATGGAAAGGCTGGATAGATTTATCAGCTCCTACCACATAGTAGGATCTGGGAGAAGATGACTGGAATATGGAGAGAATAAAATGGCGTTACTGTAGGATTAGGCCTGAGAGTCGACGTGGACTTGTTGTGTCAATGCTGTTTCCATGCTGTACGACTCTATGACGAATAGGAACTTGTACATTCAGATACTAATTTGAAATGCAGGCCAAAGTTTTGGCAAAGACTCCCTGAACCCTGTACTTTCTGACTCAGAGGTAGAAAGTCTACCATCGACCCATGGTGTTGCAGCAACATTAAGCTCATCTGCTAAGTGCTCCAATGGTAAAGACACTACATGATGGTCCAGAAAGAAGTTACTAAGTATGATTTTTGGTTTGTGCTGAAAGAGAACTGATTTCAGCTAGGGAAACATAAGAGGGAATGAAGAATTGTGCCCCAAGCTCAGCAAATGGATACACCTGAAATTAATAAAACAGGATGAGCTCTCACCACACTAATTCCGACCAGCTTTGGCTGTGGCCCAAGTTGTAGTATTCTAGCTTGAGCTGGAGAGCAGTTTTGATTCCATTCTCGAAACTTGAGCTCAAAACTGAAGCCAGGATCGTGCAGAGAACATTCCAAAGCTGATCATCTTTCTGACGAGAACTAAACCAATACCAATACCAGAGACTTGTCACCCCCTCAGGTGGACTTAATCTCCTTGAATCGTCTTTTTTATTTTAACCACATAAGGGTTCAACTTTGTTTAGTCGGTTCTTCTGTCCTCTGGTCATGATTTATATTAAAACCTACATCACTAAGATGGATTTTCTTGTTCTTAACACATTGTTCTTTGTGCTTCCTTGCTGTCCACAAGTTGGCCACTGTGCTCCCTACATCCGACAGTAACCTCAGTTGAAAAGTACTTCATTCTCTGTAACAAAAATATTAAGCCACCCAGAGGAAGAGCAAAGAGTTATACAAATGCAGGTCATTATTTTATACTCTTAAAATGCAACACAATGCATCTCATCTCTGGATGGAGTTAATAAAGAGAATGTCAACTCCAAATGCCAATTTTAAGTGGCATTGGCATTTGTGCCATTCAATCTGATTGAAGGCCTACATTTTAACAGGTGGAGATGGAAAGAAATGTTCACCTCTCTGCCTTTAGCTACCACCATATCTGTGTTGGAATTTCAGCCAATTACATTTTGCATGTGGAAGTATTTGACTGTTGTGGGGGAGGAGGGGGAGGATTCACCTGTGTGCACAAATGTTATAATTCCTTGGCCATTATCCATAACCCTGGGCTCTAGGGAATGAATAATTTACTGACTGCAAACCAACCAGAATCCTATGGATATTACTAAATTTAAATTTAAATTAAATTTTATTTACAGCGTGGTAACAGGCCCTTCTGGCCCAACGAGTCCACGCCGCCCATTTTAAACCCAAATTGACCTACCCGTACGTCTTTTAGAATGTGGGAGGAAACCGGAGCACCTGGAGGAAACCCACACAGACACAGGGAGAATGTACAAAATCCTTACAGACAGCGACGGGAATCGAACTCCGATCGCTGGCACTGTAATAGCGTCGCACTAACTGCTACGCTACCGTGCCGCCCAGATGGAAACTACTGAAAAATGCAACTACTCACCACATCAGAAAATAAAATGTATTTGATACTTACCAGTGAACCTAATTTAAACACACACCATGATCATACCACGGCCCATGAAGAACAGGGGCAATAGAAAGTCATTCAGCACCTTTCACCTGCTCTGCCATTCAATAATGCCTTGGCTGATCCACAACCCGACAAGAAGTCCAGGTATGACCACTGTTGTTGGCAGAATCTCAGATGGTGATGAATAGGCGTACAGGAGTGAGATAGATCAGCCGATTGAGTGGTGTTGCAACAACAACCTCGCACTTACGTCAGCAAGACCAAGGAATTGATTGTGGGCTTCAGGAAGGGGAAGGCGGGAGAACACACACCAGTCCTCGTTGAGGGGTCAGTGGTGGAAAGGGTGAGCAGCTTCAAGTTCCTGGGCATCAACATCTCAGAGGATCTATATTGGGCCCAACACATTGATGCAATCACGATGAAGGCACGCCAGCAGCTCTACTTCATTAGGAGTTTGAGGAGATCTGGTATGTCACCAAAGACTCTTTCAAATTTCTACAGATGTACAGTGGAGAGCATTCTGACTGGTTGCATCACCACCTAGTGTGGAGGCTCCAATGTGCAGCATCAAAAGAGGCTGCAGAGAGTTGTAGACTCAGCCAGCTCCATCACGGGCACAACCCTCCCTACCATCGAGGACGTCTTCAAATGGTGGTACCTCAAGAAGGTGGCATCCATCATTAAGGACCCTCACCATTCAGGACATGCCCTCTTCTCATTACTACCATCAGGGAAGAGGGGACAGGAACCTGAAGACCGACAGCTACACTTTCCTTAACAGTTTACTAGTTCAGATTATTCTGAAATTCCTCCTTCAGTAAGGCAGAGTTTTCATTTCAATGACAAATTAAGGTGCAAGGAAAACTAATCTTTAAACTCACCTGGATTTATGCAAGAATTCTGCCCCCTCTGGTGCAGAAGTTCTCTGCACCGTCCCAGCTTATATCTATCCATCTACTAATATCACTATATCAGTTTATCTGGCTCCTATAACATTGTTGTGTGTGGGACTGATCTGTGCACAAATAAGTTTTCTATATTCCTGAAGCCACGGAGGCCCCAAATAAATGCAGGATTTTCTTTTGCTTTAGCATAGCTTGGAAGAGCTTATTCTCCGTAAACATGCTGTATTACCTCGTGGAAATATTTTTTCTGATACAATGCTGAACACTACATTAAATCAACATAAATGATGAATATTTCTGTCAATTAAGAATGCTCATAATTGCCTTTACAACACAAGATGATCAGAGCCCTTTATGAATTCCAAATACATTTCATAGATGGGTTCAGAAAAATGGTGCATATGCCATCCTGTTTTCAGATTCCATTATGTTCAATGATTTTCCCTTAACCAGAGTGTAATAGTTGAGTGTAATGAGTGCAATAGAATGTAAGAGTGTAATAGTTACAAACACAACTAAAAAAAATCTCAGCATTTGCACATTTAACCATATGAGAAATGGAACCCCATCAGCTAAAACCCATGAGTAATTTTATACATGTATAACCAGCCAGTAAATGAATCCTAAAATGTTTAGCCCTATCTTCAATTTATTCATAAAACAATTGATTAGTCCTGATTCACGATTAAATAACATCTTTTAATCAAATTTCAGAAATCTTAAATTGAGCCTATTTTTGTAAATCCTTGAATGCTTAATTTCTAATTCTCCCTGAATATTAAATACCATAATTATTATTTAGCACGAGCTGCTGCACCCAGCATTGCTCAGATTACTTTGCTGGCAATCATGATGCTTGCATTTATTTCCATTCCTTGTAAATGAAATAAAATTTAGCTTAAGTATATAATTATTTCATGAATAGTATAATCAGGAGGCTAAAATTATGTCATTGAACTAATTACCAATAAAAACGTAACACTGAAAATAAATATGTATACAAAAGTTATATTTAATATGGTTCTCTTTAAGTAGGTATGTACTTATGCACAATGCGTAAATTAACTTGATTTCAATGTTGAAGTGCATCAGAACACACCATATTTCTTTTTTTTCAATCCAGTGTAAAAATGTATGGGTTATGCCCATCTCCAACTCTGGAGCAACCTACATACAGCTGACCGTGGAAAAAGCATTGAGTTTCAAGATTAAGGCCAAGAACTTTCAGTGATTGCCTTTGCGCCTTGTTAACACTCATAGCAAAACAAAGTTGAACAGGAACTGAAATCGAATTGAAGAGACAGATCAGATTGGATAATTGGTATCCGAGAGAAGAAGACATTTTTCCCCAATAGCACTACAAGTCATTATTGTAGCTTCAATTATGTGTGGTAGTAATTTTTGAATAGATAATCTTGTGCCGTTGCATGGTATTGGTGGATTCAAATTCCTGAGTAACATGATTGGAGCTCCTCCTTTTAGTTCAAGATTATGTGATGGCACACCAGGTGATGACAGAGAGTTTAACAATTCAACAGAAAAATGCACAGCCTCATTAATGTCTGTCACACTGTCAATAGATTTATATTGTACAGGTTGTTTGAAGGTCTTTATTCATAGCCTGCACTGCATTATTTGGTATTAAGTTTGCTCTTTTACACAACCATTGGTAATTCAAATTGTGTTAGGTGACATTTTGGAAACCAGCTTGCATTAGATCATGAAGTGATGTAACAACTCGCCCAAGTTTTTCATTGAGATCATTCCTGTTGAGTCTTCATATTTAATTTCCCCACTTCCTAATTTAAGTAAATTCAAAGCAAATTCTCTTGCAGATCACCTGTCAAAATGTGCTTGCATATTGGTTTTCAAGTTTAATTGAATAACATTATCCCAGATCTATGGTGATTTAATACAGGCTTTCAGTTCATTACTACCTCATGGAATTACTGGAGGCATTTGACAAAAATCTCCAGCTGACACTAAATTAATTTCTAATTGTGTCTAAAATCTTGCAAAGTTCGATCTAGTGCATCAATGGCTGTTTTGTGAGCTATTGTACATTCATCCCAGACAATAAGTTTACAATCTTTAGGAATTATTTCCTTTGCAATTCCCTGAATAACATTACATGTTGGAGTCTCCATGTGTCAAACCGAAAGGAAGTTTAAAAGCTGAATGTGCAGCATCCCCTGTCAAAAGTGTTGAAGCAATGCCTGAGCAATCATGTTTTGTCTTCAAACTTCAGCTAAAAGTAGATTAATAAGGAAATATTTTCCCGTTCCACCCGAAGCATTCAAAAAAAATGATTCCTTGGTCATTGTAAACAGCCTCTATGATAGGATCTAAGGAATTTCTTTGGTATCTCACTAAACTTTTAGCTTTTGATCTAAAATCATCTAACTGGTTTAAATCGCACTGATCAAACTTTTCAATATAATCATGTGACTGGTTTAAATTGGAGTTAGTCTCCTGCAGAAACTTTGTGCACAAATTTTCACTTTCTCTTTGTGGCTCAGGTAGACCAAAAATACTTAGGTCAGGTCTGGCCAAATATCTAGTACCTCAAACATAGATCTGAAAAAAATTTCATGAATTTACAATGGGGAAGATTAAAATTAGGCTCCCTTTAGGCTATGAAGGGCCTCCTATGAGGGTTTTCAGGAAAAATAACAGTGTAGTGTGCAACCTTATGCTGAACTCAATTTGCATGGAAAATGTCAGATTTCTATGTTGTTTCATTATTGAGCTTTGCACAGTACACACAGACATCCTATTTTATTATATATCTTTAGACTTAAATTTATAATTTCAAAAGGGGGAAGTTGATTATTCCGATAGTGATTTGTTTGGCTGTCAAACTATTAAATTTGCAAGCCCATTTGCTCTGTTGGATGAACATCAAAACCACAAAGGAATTCTTCTGGCATCCTGGCCAATGTTCACCCCACAGTCAAAATAAATGGTCTGGTCCATTCCTGTTTGTGGAAGTTTTCTCGTACCACAAGGCATCCTGTGATAATAGACAATATTTATCATCATTATCGACATACAAGTTATTAAGCTTTGTGTTGCAGCTAATTGAACAACAGGGACAAATAACCTTCGTCTCTCCAAAGTCAGGGCTCCACCTTCCATCACAACTACTTCTACCTCATTCATTTTTAAACATCTTTTCTCAGTTTGTTATCAGCTTCCACATCACTGCTTTCTGAACCACCAGAATATTTATTTTCATTGATTTCTTTCCTTTTCTGTTCTTTGTGCCTGTAAAGATCAATCACATGCATTCCGAGATGCATAGCATATTCCCAATTTGGGAACAGGAGGAATATATAGGGAGAATAGAGTGCACAAAACATTGCTTTAAGCGAATCACTTATCACTGGCATTGTGCATTAATGCATCACCTTCCACCAAATTCATTGGCTAGAGTTTGACTTTGTCTATTTGTGTAAAATTGGTCAAAGCAAACCAGCAGTTTGTCTTTCACCTTCCTAATTACTATTTCCACGTTAATGAAGTATCCAGGTTATTGTCAAAGGTCATTCAGGTCGATACACACTGCAGTGCAACAGCCAGAAACTAAAGGTAACAGAGAGTGACGTGGTTCATGTCCCAGCAATACAAAACCATTCCTGACGCTCATGATTCAGCTGTTTGAGCAATGAATATTTATTGTGATTTTCTAAATCAAACACCTTACTGAGTCCTATTACATTTGTAAGCCTGAATTCAGTTCCAGTTCCTCTGATGGCAGTTAACAACCAGAATGGGAAGAGTGTACGAAACCAACAGAAACAACTTGACATCATTTTTATGTCTTTGTCTTTTTGCCTTTACGTCTTGCACTGTACTGCTGCCGCAAAACAACAAATTTCACGACATATGTCAAGTGATAATAAACCTTATTCTGATTCAGATACTTTTGCACTTCAAACTCCGTCATCAGACAAACTTCAGCAGTTATTATTTTGCCATTAAATTGTGTGGATTTGTTTGGAATAGAGTATCACAATTAAAAGTTCCTGTTTTACATGATGATATACAATGTAATTTAGACTCCAAAGTTACAGCATGTTTCCTGCCTCAAGGCACAAGTTAAATTGCTCAAAAGTATTTAAAAGCAGCATTTAGTTTGGGAACATAGTCCCACCACTACTTTCTTCCCACGAAAATCTTCTAAGCCAGTCCCTCGGGGTTGTGGATGGCTTACTTCCACTACAATCCTGTGGGTTCTGAAATGGCTGAAGAGTCTGATATGGGGGATCTGCAGACTGCCACAGTTGGAGGAGGTAGCGTTTGATAGGGAAGGTTGGCTGGTCATTTAAGATATTTTGCGCTGCTTCCAAGATTTGCACTGGACCTCCGTTTGCTTCATCCTGGAGACTCAAGATGCCTGGTAACCTCCTGGACATTTCATCTCCATTTTGAGTGATTGTTGGCCATGGCTTCCCACAAGTCAGTGAGGAGGTCACATTTTCCAAGAAAACCATTAAAGCACCCTTGAAGTGTTTTCCATCTTCTTGAAGATCTCTTCCCATGACAGAACTGAGAGCGACGTGCTTACTTGGGAAGTTTGGCGACAGCATGTGGATGATGTGGCCCTTCCACCAGGGCTCCCTTTGTCATTGAACCAATTTATCATTGGCAATGGTGAATTTCATCATCAATGTCTGCCTTCACTGAAAGGTGGCTCCTGAGCTATCAAAAGTAGTGCAAGGTTTCCAGGGTCTTAACATCAATCTTGCTTATGGGGGGAGTGGGAGGGGGAAAATAGCATTGAGCAGCACAGACAGATGGTAGAGGACTTGTATCTTCCAGGTGTTTAGCAGAAGGTCCATTCTCTCGTAAACTTCAGTGAAACAGTCAACAATCACTTGGAGCTCAGCCTCCAAGCACATACATGCCAAGTATCACATGGGTTTTGTAACTCTATGAGTGAAGCTGGATTGGAGGAAACAAAGATTGAGGAGTTTCTTGTTTCTCCTGTAGATTAAATCCACTGCAGTGGGAAGCCTGTGGAGAGTGGAAATGCTCTATTGCAGAAAGGGAGATTGAACAGAAGGTTGACATGCTTAACCCCAGTCTGCTCTATAATATGGTTTGTTGTCTGAAAGGCATTGTATAGCAGATATAGAATGGTATTGAGTTTCTGAGGACAGCCAAGTTTAAGAAGGATTTTCTCTAATCCCTCTGCGTTGACAGAGCCAAAGGCTTCCTTAGGTAGGGAGACGAGACCAGTACAGAATATTCTGATTGCAGTAGCTCTGCATAAACTTCAGTTAAATCTCTTTACCCTGGTAATCAAATTCTCCCACAATAAAGGGCAAGGTACCATTCATCTTCCTAATTACTTGCTGAACTTCCATGTGAACTTTCAGTAATTTTTTTTAAACACAAGGACACCAAGCTCTCTCTCTGAACACTAACACTTCTCACTTTCTCATCATTTATAAAGATGCTCTGCTTTTCATGATCTCTCCCAAAATGGATGACTTCACATTTTTCCACATTATATTCAATTTAGCACACTCTTATCCATTTACTTAGCCTGTCTATGCACTCTTGAAGCCTTTCTGCATCTTTCCCACAGCTCATGGAGCTGGGTGGCACAGTGGTGCAGCTAGCAGAGCTGCTGCTGCATAACTCCTGTGACCCAGGTTCAATCCTGAACTCTGCTGCTGTCTGTGTGGAGTTTCCATATTCTCCCTGTGATTGCATGGGTTTCTTCTGGGTGCTCCGGTTTCCTCCCACATTTCAAAGACATGCATGTTGCTGCATTACTTGGCCACTGTAAACTGCCCCTTGTGTGTAGGTGACTGGTAAAATCCAGGAAAGAGTAATGGAAATATGGGGACAACAACATGGGATTAGTGTAAATGGGTGCTCAAAGGTTGGCACAGACTCAGTGGGCCGAAGGGCCTGTTTATATGCTGTATGACTCCCTAGTACTATGACTCATATAGCCACCCAGCTTTGCGTCATCGGCAAAACTTGGATACATTACAAATAAAATCAGAAAATGCTGGAAATACTCAGCAGGTCAGGTAGCATCCATGGAGAGTTAAGCAGAGTTATAGTTTTAGATTAATGAACTTTCATTAGAACTGGGAAAAGTTGGAAATTAAACAAAGTTCAAGTTGCAGAGAAGGGGAAGGGGTGGACAGAGGGCAGAGAGGGCGACGGGGCTCTCCACAATAGGGCGGAGAGTGATGACAAGTGGCGGTGGTGTCAGATGAGGGACGTGATGAGGACTTGCAAGCCCCAACTAATCTGTCTGGAGAAGAGAAATGAGAATAGAGGAGAGAAGAAAAGTAAATGGCTGGAACTGCGAGATAAAAAACATTGTAATTGCTGCAAATCTGAAATCAAAGAAAGTGCTGCAGTGTCAGGCAGCATCTGTGGACAGAGTTTAAAAACAGAGTGAGACTTACTGGTTGATGACTTATCATCAGACCTGACCAGTTCTGATCAAGCTGGAAAGGCTAGTTACTTGAAATATTTTACAGGCTCTTTGGCCCTTCAAGTCCATGCCAACCTTCAAGTATCCATCTATAGCAATTCCATTTTCTAGATTCTGCCCTTAGCCTTCTATGCCATGACATTTCAAGTGCTCATTTGAGTAAATCTTCATTGATGTTGCCTCACCTGCTGAGTTCCCAGCAGTTTCTGGGTTTTTCCGGACTTTTAACAACTACTGTTTTTTTTTAACATTTGGATATATTACACTCAATCCCCTCATCCAAATCACTGATATAGATAGCAGATTGGCAGGGCCACAGTACTGATTGCTGTGGCACTACACTTGTTACAACCTCTCAAAAATGACCCATTTATTTCTACTGTTTTCCACCTATTAATCAATCCTTTATCTACACTGGTATATTACTCTCAATCCCATGTGTTCTAACTTTATTAAATAACCTCTCCCATGACATTGTACAAGGCCTTCTTAAAATCCCAATGCACCACATGCACTGATTCCCCCTTATCCATTCAGCTCATTGAAACATCAAAACAAAATTAACAGATTTGTCAAATTTGATAAACCCATGTTGATTGTGCACAATCATATTCCTAAGTGCTCTGTTATCACTTCCTTAACAATATGTTCTTGTATTTTTTCTGCTACTGACAGTCAGCTAACTACAATGAAGCTCCAGCTATCTTGTTGTTCAGATATCCTGATGGTTCCACATCTGACTCATGGAGTCTTGATTCCCTCCAACACACTGGGGTCCTGGTTCCCATGTTCCTTTAAAGCACTGAGGCCCCAGTTCCTGAGCTCCCTTGAAAGTTACCAGGTTCATTGGAAAATGTGTTATACGACTATACTGTGTAACATTTAAAAAAATATTAGGAGTGTTGGAATATTAATTGTAATAATATCCAATGGCCTAGAACATCTGCCAGTTCAGTACCATCAAAGTCCTGAGTAAATTAGTGGAGTTTTACTATGGTCTGCATTTTTCTCTTTCCCTCCTTCTTATATAGTGGGCTTACATTTGCTACCTTCACATTTGTCAGAACTGTTCTAGTATCTTTGGAATTTTGGAAGAGGCCAAACAGTCCGTCCAGTATCTGGTCCAGACGTCTTGTTGTTTATCAGTTGTCAAATGGTCTCTTTCCCACCCACCCACCCCCCCCCCCCCCCCCCCCGCCCTCCACTTCCTGCTGGGCTGGGTTAGTGCTGTTCAGTGTGCTGTGAGATGGAGTCAAAAACACTTTCATGTCAAAGACACTCTCGGTTGAGGAGGTCTTCTAACTGTTCATTCCTACAGGTGCTGACTGCCTCCCTGGCCTCCATAAACTCTCATCTGTCCCTGGCTCTCAGGCTGGGTCCCGGAGTGTTTGGGCTGTATGTGAGTTCTATTGTAATGCATGTGAGGACACAGATTAACATGTTCAAGGAGCATTTCAAGAACCATTTAGTTGGGAACCTAGTTCCATAATTATAATTTTCTCACTGAAAATGTAAGACATTTATATATCTTGGTAATCAAAACTAGAATGACAGAGCCCACTGATTTCCAATGCAAACATATTTTGCAGCTATTTATTTTTATGAATAGCATCACGTAAGGAGCGTTAATACTGCAGCACAAAGGCTAGCTAAATCTGAAATGTAAAACTCACCACTGACACATGGTGGAGCTGGTCAGGAACTCCATTTGCATTAATATTGCACCATGATATTACACCAAAGTTACCTTTTTATACAGCTGGCACTCCTATTTAATTTTATACTATTTTGTGGGTTGAATTCTATTTCTTGCCAATAACATGCAGAACCAATTAGTTCAAGCATTTTGGCTATACAGAGATGTAAAGCATGGTACCAGAATATATTTAGAATTAAGTAATTTATTTTAGCCAGCTTCAAATGATGTTTTTCTTTTTTAGTTTAAACCCTGATTTCAAACCTGTTGTAATGTTTGTGAACACTAGAAAGTTTACAGGAAACATACTCAAAAATAAGGCTGAAAATGCAGACTATCACTTGTTAGGCATCATTTGGACAAATTACATATGGTTTCAGACTTTAAAAGGTACAGAACTTTAATAAGAATTTTCTACATCAAAGCTCTTCTGTACATACTAATTTGCAACATCTTATCTATGATACTTTCTTATAAATAACAGCTTCTGGCTTCAATTAACTCTTGTATAATATGCACCAGTATTTTGAGATTATAATAATTTGCACAAAAAAGTGTTAAGAGTATCTACCTCAAATTGCTTTAAATAATAGCTTGCACTTAGGTTTTATTCATTATCCAAGTATGAATACCAGAAATAAGATCACCAGATATTAAAAACTGGCGCAGTATTACTTACACGTTTTCATATGTGCTCTGTCCACCTTGCGACAACTACGCTAACTTTCATCTTTCCAGAACCCCATGTAACCCTCTTTTGGGACTCTTATTGTGTCTTATGGTGTGCATGCACTGGTTAGTAAACAGGAAGAGTGTTCTCAGCCTAAACAAGGATCAAAGTCAAGTGTCAATGATAGGTCATGCTCTATCTGAACAATTTGCTGAAGCTGGTCATTTTTAAAGTGAGCGTTAATATGAATTGATTCATGATTCCAACAGGATCTAGCCATCATCATCGATATACAATATTCTTTATTTTCAGTCTTGACTAGAGAAAGTAGCTTCAGTAGCACCAAGTAACGTATCATCTCCAACTCATTCTCTATCCAAAGTGGAGCTCTTAAATGCACACAGATTTTGCGATACAAGTGAAATGTTCTAAGTTAACGTGAAGCTGGCTGGCCCATCAATTCTGTAAATATCATTAAAAACAACAGAGGCAATCAAGAGAACTGCTTTGGAAAATTTCAACTTTTTTGCTTTATCGTTTGAAGTGTCTAGTTTTAGCCAGTGCAAAATGAAAGTAGTGGGAGTGGTACTTGCATGGCTTCTGCTGGGTTAAATTGTACCACTAAAGTGAAACCATTACCCAAGTTGCGAGAGAAAAAGAGAAAATTGCAAACTCACAACACAATTGCCCATAATTTGGCCTGTACTGCACATTTTCATGAATTAATTCTGTGATGGTGCAGAGGAATTTATCCATCCAGTCAGGTGGGGAACAAGTCTAAAGCTGAATTTCATTTTACCTTTATAATAATGGTAAAGAGTTGAAGTCGCCCAATCAGTTGTGATAGAAGAGAACAATGGGAGAGAAGTGGGCAAGTTATTTGTGGTGACCATCGCATAAAGACATTCCCCATCCTTTATTTCCAGCAATCATGTCCATGATTTCACAGTTGGAACAGTACCCTTTATCTCACATTATTGAGGTGGTTGTCGGTTTCAGCCCTACAAAGAAGAGATTTGAACATAAAATCTAGACTGACTCATTAACGTGGTACCAAAGGAGTGCTGGACCATGTGCTGAATGGTGGCACCTTCCAGATGAAACATTCATCTGAAGCCCAATCTCCCTCAGAGATGGATGTAAGAGATCTTGTAACCATATTTGGAAGAGCAGTATTTAGTCTTCAACCAATATTAAGACAAAATCTAGCCCGTTATTTCACTGGTGCCTTTGGGCCTTAGATGCACCCTTCCTGCCATAATTCCTACATTACATCAGTGACTACACACCAGAAGTATTTTTGTTGGGTGAAAAGCATGTTGGTATGTCTTCAAATGGAAAGGCAAGTCTTCATTTGCTCAATTGACTATGGGACAAAGTTAATGATACAAGGAGGGGGTTAATGCTAAGGTACTACAGCACAATGTTGATTGTAATAGAAAGATTTTTCTTAAAACTGTGAAGAATAATCCATAGCTAATGGGTTAATACTTTACAGCATTGGGTCCAATCATCATTTTCTAAGTACCAATTCTATAATGTGTATGCTGGCTAAATACAAGAGTTGTAGACATGCACCACGGTTTCATCTTGGCTTGGCATCAATGTGGTCTCCTACGTTTATTTATTCTTGACATTGAACCATTACTCACATCTTAAAAAATGCTTAATCACGACAAGTGCTATGAATATTTGCTCCTTGAGAGCAAAAGCAAACCTAGGAAACTGAGGTGAAAAGAAAAACAGTGTTGTTTTAAAATAATCTCTGCCCCAATGAAATTGCCTCCATACGCACCTCCAGAAACAAACTGCATGTAAGATTAATTGTTATGGCGAAATAATGATGCACGAAAAGAGGAAAATATTTACAGGAAGGACAAATGATTTTCCCACCATTAACAGACTGATAAACTGAATCCTTCCATGAGAAATTCAAATTAGTTTTTAAAAAAAAACAGCTTCCCCAGTGGTAGTTGTCCTTCAGGGGGTTTGGGGGATCCAGCCTGATTTGTGCCCTGATATATGACAAAGTTGTATTGATGACAATAGGTACTGAAGTAGGTAAGAAAAGACAACATGGGGGACAAAGAGTCAAAAAGCCATGAAAGCTGTGGAAAACAAAATATAATAATTATATTTCAACAAAAACTCTGCAACTGGATACTCGACTTCCACATCGGCAGACCTCAGTAAGGATTGGTAACACCTCCTCCTCACTGATCATCAACACAGGTGCACCACAAGGCTGTGTCTTTAGTTCCCTGCTCTACTCTCTATACACATAAGCGTGTGGCTAAGCACAGCTCCAATGCCATCTTCAAATTCACCGATGACGCTACTGTTGTTGGACGAATCACTGGTGGCAATGAGTCAGCTTAATGGAGCGAGATAGGACACCTGGTTGAGTGGTGCCGCAACAACAACCTCTCACTCAATGTCAGCAAAACTAAAGAGCCGATTGTTGACTCCAGGAAGGGGAAGGAGAGCGAACATGCGCCAGTCTACATTGGGGGATCGGCAGTGGAGAGAGTCAGCAGCTCTAAATTCCTGGGCATTAATATAATCGGATGACCTGTCCTGGGACTAGCACATAGATGCAATCATAAGGAAAGCGCGACAGCGTCTTTACATCCTTAGGAGGTTAAGGAGGTTTGGCTTGTCATTGAACACTTAATAAGATGCACTGTTGAAAGTATCCTAACTGGTTGCATCATGATCCAGTACAGCAATTCAAATGCACAGGAGTGTAAGAAGCTGCAGAGAGTAGTGGACTCAGCCCAATATCACAGGCACATCCCTCCCCACCATTGGTAGTATATACAGGAGACACTGTCTCAAGAAGGCAGCATCTAAGATCAAAGATCCCCACCATCCAGGCCACGCCATCTTTTCACAGCTACTATCGGGCAGGAGGTCCAAAAGCCGGAAGTCGCACACCACCAGGTTCAAGAACAGCTACTTTCCTTCAACCATTTGGTTCTTGAACCAATCGGCAAAACCCTAATCACTACAGTTTAGCAACACTATGACCACTTTGCACTAAAATGGACTTTTTTTGTTCTAATTGCATTTTTTCTTGTAAAAATTATGTATCATTTATGTTTAATTTATATTTTTCTTGTGATTGCTTCTTATATGCTATGTGCCTATGCAAGTAAGTTTTTCATTACACCTGTGCATATGACAATAAACTCGACTTTGTCAACTTGCCACTATTCAATAAAAACCCAAAATTAATCAGGAGCCTTGTGTTACGAGACTTGATCTCAGCCACTATGATTGGGAATGAGAGCCCAGACAGAGTTGTTCTCAGTGCCTCCAGGCTAAAGATGGAGTCATTAGTCCAGGGTTTTCATTCCCAATTACTTCTTGAAGAGCACTTGGGAAAGGCCTAATGGCTTTCTAACATTTGTAGTCATGGAGATAGCATGAAAAATACATGTTTAAGGAAAAGTCTAGAGGGAAGCCTGTGAAAAACTACATATACACCAGAAAAATCAGATGGGCAGAGGAAGTGGAAATTTCCTGGAAATTTTCTGGAAATTTCCTGGAACACCATGTTCTGAAGCCAACCAGGGAGTAGTCTATACTTGACTTGGTGTTGTGCAATGAAATGGCATTAATTAATGATATCATCACGAAGGTGCCCCTAGTTAGGTATGACCACAGTATGATTGAATTTTACATTCAGTTTGAGGGAGAGAACAATGGCTCCAAGGGTAGTATTTCAAACTTAAGCAGAGACAACTACATAAGCACGAAAGCAGAACATGTTAAGGTGAACTATTAGGTGAAGGGATCTGTCACTTGAGAATGCAGTAGCAGGCATTTAAGGAGAGCTTCCAAAATATACAGAGTAGATATATTCCAAAGAGAAAGAAAAATTCCAAGGGAGGACCTACCATCTGTAGTTAATTAAAAGAGTTAAAGATAGCATCACACTTAAAGAAAAAGCAGCATACACTTGTGTGAAGACATGTGGGAGATCAGAAGATGAACATAATGTAAAAAGAGCAATGAATTAGTAAAAGGTTAAGAAGGAAGGAAAAGTTAGAGTACAATAGCCAAAAACAGTAAAACAGACAGCAAGAGGTTTTATAGATATCTAAAAAAGAATTAACAATGTGTGTGTTGGTTCAATGGAAAGTGAAGATTTAAGACTGGAAAACAAGGAGATGGGGTTGATTCACTCTTCACTCTAAGTAAATTTCCAGAAAAAGCTAAAAGCTAAAAACTGGAAGCGAGAAAGGAACTCAGGAAAATTACAATCACTAGGGCAATGGTACTGAGCAAATAGTTGGAGCTGTGCTCTGATACGTCTACAAGTCCAAACGTACTTCAGCTTAGGATCTTAAAAAAGGGACTAAGTGAGATAACATTCAGAGAAGGTTCCATTAGATAGAAAAATAGAAAGAGCAATTCCTTTGATCAAAAAGGGAGGGAGAGAGAAAGCAGGAAACTACAAGTCTTAATATCTGTCGTAAGGAAAATGTTGGAAACTATTATTTAAGACATTATAGCAGCACATTTAGAAGAATTCAAGATGATCAGGTAACGTTAACATGGTTTTGTGAAAGGGAAATCATGTTTGACCAATTTATTGGAATTCTTTGAAGAAGTAACATGCACATAAAGAAGACCTGTGGTTGTACTATACTTAGATGTCCAGAAAGAACTTGATGAGGTAGCATATCAAAGATTGTGGTAGAAAATAAAAACAGCTGAAGGTAATATATTGGCATGAATAGAGGTTTGGCTGGCTAACAGGAAACAGAGAGTAAGCATAAGTAGGTCTTTTATTGCTTGGCAGGATATAATAAGTGGTGTGCTAGTGGGAATTGTGCTGGGGGCCCAACTTTTAACAATTTATATTAATGACATGGGTGAACCCACAGAAGGCAAGGTACTAAATTTCCTGATGACACAAAAATAAGCAGGAAAGCAAGTAAGAGGAGTTAAGGAAGCTGCAAAAGGTCATAGAGATTTGAAGTGGGTGGGCAAAGATCAGGCAAATAGATAATAATGTGCGAAAATGTGAAATTGCCCTTTTGACAGGAAAAATAAAAAAGATGCGACAGATTGAAGAATTCTGAGATGCAGAGGGATCTGGATGTTCTTCGTGTGATTCCGAAAGGACAAACTTGCAAGTAAAACAAGTGATTAGGAAAGCTAACAGAAGGTTACTGTTTATTGCTTTGGGAATTCAATGCAAAAGTAGAGAGGATGTGCTTCAGTTATAGAGGGTATGGCAGGCACGGTAGTGTAGCAGTTAGCATGACGCTTTACAGCGCCAGCGACCTGGGTTCAAATCCGGCCACTGTCTGTAAGGAGTTTGTACATTCTCCCCGTGTCTGTGTGGGTTTCCTCCGGCTGCTCCGGTTTCCTCCCACATTCCAAAGATGTACAGGTTAGGAAGTTGTGGACATGCTATGTTGGCGCCAGAAGCGTGGCGACACTTGCAGGCTGCCCCCAGAACCCTCTATGCAAGAAGATGTACTTCACTGTGTGTTTCGATGTACATGTGATTAATAAAGATATCTTTATCTTATCTTATTGGTAAGACCACATGCAGAGATGTGTGTACATTATTGCCCTCCTTATTTGAGGAAGGGTGCACTGGAAGCAGCTCAGAGAAGGTTTATGAGACTGATACCTGAAGTGGGCAGGTTGCTTTATGAGGAAAGGTCGGGCAAGCTACACTTGAATCTGCTGGAGTTTAGAAAACTGTGAGTTGACGTGATTGAAACCTACAAGAGATGGGTCTTGACAGTGTGGACATGGAGAGGATACTGAGGATTACCGTTTAAATATAAGGGCCACCCGTTTAAGATAGAGATGAGTTTTTGTTTCCTTCGAGAGAGATGTATGTCTTTGGAATTTTCTTTGCCAAAGATTGGTGGAAGAGGAGTCCTTGAATACTTTCATAGCAAAAGCAAATACATACATAATAAACAAGGTGGTGAAAGGTTAGGTGGGAATGCAGATTTGAGGCTACAATCAGATCAGCCATGATCTTACTGAATGAGGAGCAGCTTGAGGGGCCGAGTGGCCTATCCGTGCCCCTAATTTATAAATTCACAATAGTGTGCTCCAACAGAGGGAGGTGGAGGGGATTTGGGGAATGGGGGGGGGAGTGGTGAGATGAAGTGGGAGGTGGTGGGAAAAGGTTTGAAGTGAAAGATGTATTAACTATTAAGTCAGAAGAGAGGTGAGTATTTTCACTCAAAATACCACAAGGCTGCTGAAACTCACTCTGATGAATCCCACTTTAAAGACATGTCATATACTAGGGTGCTCCTCTAAAGATAAAACCGCTCCAAGTAATTAAAGAGGTCTTGATAGAAACTGGATGATAACTGCCTATAGGGACTTATAAATGGAGAACTCCACCAGTGTTAATGTCACAACTGATCTCACCTGCAGCTGCTACTAGAAAACCCTCTATTTATATAATCTTTCTAACTACTCCCCAAACTCGCTCCAAATCACCTTTTCGTGCAATTTTCATTCCATTTCTCTCTTGGCAAGCCCAGTGATGAAGACAAAATTGTCTTAATTCAAGGAGCAGGTCCAATTCACAGCACCCTATCACATCTCTCAGTACAACTCAAAACACTGTACATGCTATAAATTGCTTTGAAGTGCGGCCAGATGGTGAGTCAGCAGCCATCTCATACACATGGCCCAAAAAACGTCAGCAAGGGACTTTGTTGTGGTACTGATACAAACATTGGTAAATGAGTAGACTCCAACATCAACTGATATTGATATTTTGAATTAGTTACTTGCATGTAGAAACAAAGAACTTGCAAAAATGGAGTTTGCAAATTCTCCAGGCAACTTTGCGGAGTAAAAACAACACATATTTATATCCCAGCCGCACACTATAATCCACAAGATAGTATCTTTAATTGAGTGTAATATCCCAAGGTGCTTCACAGGAGCATTCAGGTAAAAACTAACACAAAGCCAAAGGGCAGGTAGCCTAAAGCTTGGTCAAAGAGGTACAGATTAACAAACATTTCAGAGTTGGAGAGATTTATGGAGGAAAGCCAACTATTAACTCAATACCTTGAAGATATGAAGCAACTTAGTCCCATGAAGAATATGCATGTCATTTCTTAATTTTCCTTTCCTAATTTTTTTGAATTAAATTAACTACAACTATTTCTCTGTATATTTATTTGATTTATGAATAAAGCTGATCAAATAATTCCCATGTGCTTATAAACTAATTAGGCAGCACCTGAAGTGTGGGCATCACAACTTTATGAAGACTGTCAAGCACTAGAGAAGGCACAGAGGGGGGAAACAGAGGTGAGGTGGGGGTCCAGGTCTGTGAAGAGTCTGGAGAAGCTGGGGTTTTCACTCCAGAGTGGATAAGGCAGAGCTTTAATAGTGAAGTATATGGTAATAGGACAATAGCGGAATATCACAGGGCATTAACCACTGCATGTGGAAAGACATCAGCAGCAAATAACTGGTTTCTTTAGCTGGGGATTTTTATCTAACAGTTAAACCTTTTGCAGTAATTATTATACAAAACTAGGTAACAGACTTGCTGATCCATCACAAGGAAAGAAGTACATAGATTTCACAACATGACCCGGAGTACTATCTCATTGGATGTACTTTGCTTGACACATTCCCATCAGTAAAGGGAGATGCCAGACAAAATAGCCTCCTTGTTAGTGTATGTGAAATTAACAGGGATAGCTTGAGAGCAGTAGCAAAGCTAGCTCTAGAAAACCTCCAAGGATGATGCCAGAGTAATCCAACGCCTAGTTAGAGCAGCTGCGTACTGAGAGATGACACCTGAGCATGAAAGCACACTGTATGGGGTCTTCATATACACTGGTCACACAAGGGGAACAAGTGGCTGATCATGAGCTCATCTGCACCCGATTGGCTCAGTGCTGATAACTATACTTATTCAATTGGATGAAGATGCTGGACCTTATCTCAAAAAGTGTATCAGAACACCTTGCAATGCACAATTGGAAAGAGTGTGTGAACCATGCTGAGTAAGGTGAATGGGCCCCTCTCCACTGGTAGTGTATGATCGATCATAATAAATGAAGTTCTGCTTGACCTGACAATGGACAATGGGGGTGACTTGCAATATTAAACTTCTGATGACCAAGCAGCTGGGTCATCTTCTAACATGATAGTTGGGTTCCATCATGGTCCAATGCCCATTTTGCTCAAGGTGATACGTGAAGGTTTCCCACCTGGTTAAAGCTGCCAGGAGATGGACTGAACACCAGAGGTCATCTAGCTTTAATTGAGAAGATATTATTTTAATATCATAATTGTAAAATAACCCTCATGGGAAGAAAGGAAAAAATTAACGACAATCTTTTCTTTACGCTATGGGTTAACCGGACTTGGGACACTCCCCACAAAGAGCAGTGGGAGCAGAATCTAGAGGAGAAGGCAGACACATATTTGAAAAAGATACAGAGGGAGTAGAGTACAGGCTAAAATGTCCAAATGGATTGAAAATCAACCAACTGCAAATAGTGGAAATCTGAAATAAAAACAGAAAATGCTGGAGATACTCAGCAGGTTGGGCAGTATCTGTCAAGAAAGAAACAGTTAATGTTCTGGTCTGAAGATCCAATGTCAGTCCTGATGCGGTGCCTCCAGCATTTTGTGTCTTTATTCCAAATGGATGATCTTTTCAGAGTCCTTGTGGGCACATTGGCTGAATCATCTCCTCCTGTGCCAGAGCACCCAACAATTCTAAGCCACTGTAGAGATACTTATTAAAGGGTCAGAACCTTGTGCAAGTGGCTGGCTTATCAGAAGCTGAGCATTGGATTTGCAATACATTAACACATATTTGGCACTACTGATGTATAAAAAAATAATTTATTTGCTCCCTCTAAAT
Source organism: Pristis pectinata (assembly GCF_009764475.1). Taxonomy (NCBI): domain Eukaryota; kingdom Metazoa; phylum Chordata; class Chondrichthyes; order Rhinopristiformes; family Pristidae; genus Pristis; species Pristis pectinata. The sequence goes on from NC_067417.1 coordinate 39,642,087, forward strand.
CAACTCTTCAGTGTCTGTAGCTTGAGGAGGCCTTTAAAGGTTTGGATACTTTCCCCAAATGTGATTCCATTAAAAAAGGTTATGGATCTGTGTACATTTTGCAGTGACTCCATTTATTTTAAAACACTGCAATTTCTCTTCACAAATTTTTTATTGTGCATTTTCTCCCCAAACAGGATTCCCTTCACCGAAAACTTCAGCCACTGTGACATTATTATCTGCTGATATGCAAGCTTAAACATCCAGTATGAAGCTAAATTGTTATACTGCAGATGAATTTTTAAATTAAGCATTAGGTACTAGAAAGTAGAAGAATACATTTTAAAATTGTTTGAAACCCAGAGTTTTCCATTAATGGCTATATAGATTTTATCTCTATAGATTTTGTATACAATCCTTAGTATGTTTAATTGCAGTTGGAAGAAGCAAGATGGCTTTGATGGCTTATTTCCTGTAAACCAGCATTGCTATCTACAGTTAGTACTGATTCATGTTCAATTCACATACATGAAGTAATGAATACCGTGACCAGCATTTATCATGTAAAGTCCTTGCTTTCAACGGATGGGTTTTCTAACACTTGGTTAATGCAGATAGGGCTAATGTGACAGGAAAACAACAAGTATTTTCCAGTTCTTTTCATTGGCAAACCATCAGCCACGATGCAATGCACAACAGTGCAACAATGAAACACCAGTCATTTGAAACAACAACCAGCCCTGCGTGTATAAATCAATGCATACCATAGAGCAAAAGGTCTACCTTAGTGCAGGACAGAATCATGTCGCCTCTTTAAGAGCACTCTCCAGATTGGCTCTTTCCCTTCTGCAATATTTTCCTAAGTCCAATTCCCTCTGAAAGTTATTGGATCTGCTTCATCACCCTTTCAGGCAGTATATTCCACATCATAACAACTGCATGTAACTGCATGATTTGATACAGTCCAGACTTCATCAGACGCAAACCAGAAAACACTTCTTTTGGAATTACAACAAAAAATATAGGATAAATCTGATTACAAGTGCCATCTTTGTTAATATTTAAATCTTTGCATTTGTATTTTTACTTTTTCATGTTTATGATCTTTTTCTCCCCCAGGAGTCAAAGATCCAAGCCATGAAATTTATTAGTTTTTTCAAAAGTGCAGCAAACAACCTGTGTATGTTGTCTGGAGATTACTGCCAATGAGGGTTTGTTTAGTGTTGCACATATGGACCAACAATTAAGAATTATCACGTGGTATAGGGAAATGTACAGGGTCTACACTCAAAATACTCGAAATCAGAATACACAGCAAAATGGGGAGGTGTTTGGGAATATCTATTTCCTCTCCTCACGTGAAAAAACAACAAGACGCTGGAGAAACTCAGCAGGTCAGGCAGCATCCATGGAGAAAAACAGTCAACGTTCTGGGTCGGGACCCTTCTTCAGGACTGAAGATAGGAAAAGGGGAAGCCCAATATATAGGAGGGAAAAGCAGAGCAGCGATAAGTGGACAAAAGAGGGGAGGTGGGGTGGGCACAAGGTGGTGATAGGTAGATGCAGGTAAGAGACAGTGATAGGCATTTGCAGGGGAGGAGAGGAGAGCAGATCCACCAGGGGATGGGTCAAAGGTATGGAGGCAGGTGTCATGGGGGGGGGGGGGGGGGGGGGGGGGGGTGGGGAGAAGAGGAAAAATCTATCCTTAGTTCTGGACGATTACTATGGTATAACCATACACTTAAATAAAACAATTTTCATTATCCTGTTACAGGCACGAAGAAATTGCCACTTCACAGCCAGGAGTCCCCTTCCATTACACTAATGTTCAAAGACCTAATACCCTCCAAACCTGGAATGTCAGGCAGGCTGTGGAATTTTCCCATTTTGACAATCCGGTTGCATGGATGAGCCAGGCAGCAGGAATAGTTCTAGATGGCATGATATGGTAAGGTTAAATTTAAGTTTTCATGTTTGGGTATGAAAAATGCCTCAGACACACATGCAAACATAAAGGCGTACCCACGCCTGCTTTTGTTTCTGGGGTCAATTCAACCTTGGGCATCAGATGAAGGAGAAAATATTTAAATCTAAATGATCAAATCAACTGCAATATAACATTGTAACAGTATATCTAATTCTTCAGCTTTCAACACAGTAATGCTTCCTATTGGGCCAGAAGCAAATGTACCATTTGCAATTGACTTTTATACAAGTCTGAGCAGAAAATACTACTCTGTAGTTAAAAGGCAAGGGGCCAAAGATTCCAAGATCAGCACAATCACTTAAAACATGTTTGTACTGTCATAATATCTTGGATTATATCTCTACAATGCGCCACATAAAACACAACTGAACCATGAGCTACCCAGTGATATGCATCGTTCTAAGAATTAAAGACATATTAAGTTCTTCTTAGCTGGCAATACAATTGGCAACCAATAGCCCCTTCTCTTTAAAATGGAATTGAATGGGTATAACTGGAACAAACTTAAAAATGAGCAACAGCTGCAAAGGTCAGCAGCTTAAAGCAAGAAGGCATGCACATTTACACAGCGTCTTCCATGATCTATGAACTTCCCAAAGTGTTTTATAGCTAATCAACTAATTTTATTTTAAAAAAAATTAGATACTTGTTCACTACACTTAATCTTCGAAACAAAAATACTCCTTCACTTAGTTTGTGCAGTTGGACCTCATCATTGCCTCCTTAGTGCTAAAAGTTTATGTTCATAACTATACTAAAGGATCAAATTGCATGCACTCTGTCCAATATAAAATCATTTAGCAATAAACAAACAGCTTTCATGCAAAACAGAAACTTACTGTGTTGAAGTTTTCACTTGGTTTACAGATGGTGAGTTTAGGTCTCTTGCAGGGGTTGCAGGTACGGTTGAAGTTATTGTAGATTGTGTTTGGTCATCAGGTTGCTCTGGATGGATAGAAATCACCTTTGAAGTCTTAATGTCCTGTGTTGTGGGACTGCAGGGGCTCATTCCTTCAGGGGTTAGTTTGTGAGGAGCAGCCTGTGCTGGCCTGGTTGGTGACAGCTCAGCCATATTTTGTCCTGAAGATCGTCTGTTTTTTCGTCCATCATCCCCATTTGGGGTCAGCTTTCTTCTGTCCCTTCGTGCATTTGGTGTGTGCCCATCATCTTCACCATCCTCATGCTTCAGTGCATTCTGGGTAAAGGAAAACCATTGCTCATTTTTATTTTTTTTTGGAGTGCGGGAGAAACAAAACGGTCTGAGCATCACCAGCAAGGCCAGCATTTATTACCTATCTCCAAATACTCTTGAATTCGCTGGCTTGCTGGGCCATTTCAGAGTCAACAACATTCATGGGGCCTGGATCTCATACAAAATGGCAGATTTTCTCCCCTGATGCAAATCAATGAACCAGCTGGGTAATCGGTAATGGTAATCGGGGTTTTGTGTTCATCATGATTACACTATTACTGGTTTTATTTTAAATTCCAGATTACTCACTGAATTTAATTTTCACAAATGTCATGATGAGATTTGAATTCTGGTCTGCCTTGGGCATCCAGGCCACCAGACTACGAGTCGTGTCTTAACCACTATGTGACCATCATGTGTGAGATCCATAACACAAATGAGATTTGCACTTCTTTCAAGGGATCGTCTGGTAACTGACCTTTATACATATGGGGTCTGGAGATCTTGGATAAGTTAAACCGTTACCTCTTGTTCCCGAATGATAATCACTCTAAACTGGAACAAGAATGCAAGACTGGGAGCAATTTCCAGGACAGAATAGAAGGCTGTGAGCTGCAATTGTTGTTTATACATCCATGCATGGGATGTACTAGCTCAGAGGCTGCAGGACACTGCAGTGGCATCAAACAACATCCAATACTCATTTGCTATTATGCTCACACTTATGAGGCAGCGAGAGCACTGGCACAGCTGGTGTGTTGAGGCCTAATGCAGTTATAAAGGGCCTGATCCAACCTGGTCTGCTGCCCATTCTTTTCCAGGTAAGTGGCCCGAACTTACATCATTATTGATCACTTACCCCCACCTTGCTGCAGATATCCTCAGCAATTACTCACCCACCACTCCCACCATCCTTGCCCACTACTCCCACCACCTTGTTGTAAACACCCTCAGCTAACCTTGCATCATCTGCGTGACCCTACTCACCCCCACCCACCCTAATCATTTGCCCAACAGCCCCAGTACAGTGATCCTCTCTCCAACCCTCCCAACTTCAACCCAGTTAACCTCAATCTGAAATCAAGCCCCAAACTCCTCCATTATACAATCCTGTCCTTGGGATAAGCTAACACATGTAACTTTGCACATGCCAAATTTTCACTCTCCACCATTGAGTGCTGTGCCTTCCGATGCCAAGCTCTGAGCCTCTCACCCTTCCTTTAAGGAGTTTGCAAAGATCTGCATCTTCAGCCAAAAATCCTAACAACCTAATATCTTCCTTTGTGATACTGAACCAGAGTTTGTTTGATAACGCTGGAGATGGTTCCCTCCATTAAAGATGCTCTGTGAGTACAAGTTGTTATCAGATTTCAGGTAACGTATAAATGAAATATTAAAATAAAAACCACCTAGTGAATTCCATTTAATGGTCTCAAAGCCTTAAATTGCAAAGAGGGTATGTGCAGACTTAAACTTTGCCAATAATTTCTTTTCTTTAATAGTGCACTTTTAATGTGACTGTAATCAGAAACTTCAGCCAGGAACACACTATTCTTTTTACAGAACATTTTGCTACCTTTCTCCCACAATAGGCTGTGAATAAGAATGATACAGCAAATCAATTCCAACAGGATGGAAAGCAAAAACAGCTACCTATCATTGGGGAATAACAAAAGCAACAGCAGATCTGGAGGAAAGCAATAAACTATTTTATATGTAATTGACTTGCCCTATAAAATAGGCATTATTCTGGTACTTGTTTGTTAACTATTCATTTATGCACATAGCCTGGATCAGGACATTTCAACAAGTGTTTACATTTTGTTTGGCAATTGTGCTTCTTTCAATATAAAAGGGGTGAATCAATCTGAAAACAAACTTTTGAAACGGTGGTAAAGTGAAAATGCTGATCATGATCTGGAAAGATGACAAAATAGTACGATCATAAATATACTCATTGTTACCCAATACTTCCTAAGTGGACAGTTAAAACAGAACTAGAGATCATTCCAGAGAATTCTAAAAATAACTTAGTTATGCCTTATAAGGAAACAGAAAGCCAAGTAATGCCACACAGTCATTCCATCCACAATCATTCACAAACACATCAAGCTACAGGAACTGACAAGTTTTCCATGTTATGAGCGACATCATATTTTGATCTGACAGATTTAGATGTGGGTTTTTGAACTCGAGTTTCATATGACTCCAAGCAATGAGATTATAAAACATATAGAATTTTAGTGCTCAGCAGAGTAAAACAGAAGTGCAGAAAAACTGTGGAGTGTTCAGCATGGAGCTAATTATGGAGAAGCACGCCAATTTATCAAAACTTTACATGTAGGCCAAACAACATGGAAAAATTAAAGGAATGAAGTGTAGTGTAAGCATTTCAAAAAGAACAGCCTCCCACAGCAAGTAATGCCAAATTGCTTCACCTTTTAAATGCCATCCATTCCAGCTAAAAACTGCATGAAATCATTTGTACTTTGCCATATTGAATACATTCCTTGTTAAAAACCAATATGTATGTGGATTTTCAGATCCAGTTGATATTCACAAATGCACTTGTTGAATTCTCATGGCCACCAGCAGATCAAACCAGTTTTATTCAGTACCTATAATCCACAGTATTTTTGCTTTAGTTATCCAAAGCCAAAATGACAATGCTCTGGTAACACTGCTATGAAGGTACGAAGAAACACCATGTGTTTCGATGTGCATGTGACTCATAAAGAAATCTTATCTTATCTTATCTTATGAAGGGTATAAGGTGATTTGAAGAAAGGGCCTCATAAAGGTTTTGCTATAAATAATGCACCAATTCCTCTTGCCATTATTCCAGTAGTCCAATTTAGCAGTATTTTCTTTTGAAATTTGAGAATCGGATTTTTTCAGACATTAAGTCCTTTACCTTTGTACCCACTGTTCCACTTTCCAACCTGTACCACTTCCAATGGCAAATGGTCCAAGGGTATTAATAAGTTTTAATTTCATAGGTTTTGGAAATAAAATATCCTGAACAAAATGGTAAATGGCATTATAGTATGCAAGAGAAGTCACTGGGTAACATCATAGATGAGTAAATAACACAAGCTGGTTCTAGAAGGACCAAAACATGGCTTATCTCAAGACACAGCATCAGAACTTAAAAGCAAAATTAACAGAGAAAATTAAAATGAGTGTCGAGAACATCAGTTAGATAGCAACAAGAACAAGTGTCCAATTCTTGACAAAAGAGAGGGAAACTTCAGCTTACTAAAATCAAAGATGTGGATGAAGTGGTTGGAGAGATTGGCCTCAGGTGCTGATGAGCTATTTTCCAAATCACCTCCTTGCACACAAAGAGTGCTGCAACAGTTTGTGTGCCAATGCATCATCAGGGTAAGTGACAGATAAGTAACAGGATAATTGAACAATTTATCACAAAATCCACAGGAAGACCTAAATGTCAATGAGCAGCTTAAGATCAGGCTGACTCGTGGGCTTGAGTTACCATAGAAACCATAGAACAATATGGCACAATACAGGCCCTTCGGCCCACCATGTTGTGCCGCCCTTCAAACCACACCAAAGACTATCTAACCCCTTCCTCCCACATATCCCTCTAACTTAAATTCCTCCATATGCTTATCTAACAATCTCTTGAACTTGTCCAATGTATCAGCCTCCACCACCACCCCAGGCAGCGCATTCCATGTACCAACCACTCTCTAGGTGAAAAACCTTCCTCTGACATCACCCTTGAACTCTTCTAATAATGGAAGCTGGACAGGTTCAACTTTAGAACAATCTGAAAACATCCATATATTCAAGGCAGAGATAGATAATGTTTTTAGATAGCAATGGAATGAAGGGATATGGGGTCATTTCAGGAACGTGACACTCAGGTAGATGATCAGCCATGATTTTATTGAATTATGGGGCAAGCACAAGGACTGAATTACCTCCCCTTGACTCTAATTTTTATGGAAGCCATCTACTCCTCATGAATCTCTCCAACATGAACTAGGGATCAGGATTTTAAATGGAATGGAGGCAATCAAGTACAATCAGTGGTTATATTTCCAGTTGGATTAGGATACAGTTGGTTGTAACTTAGTTTATCGTAGTCGCTGGGTATCTAATCTAAACTGTGATGGACACACCTTCGCCTTTCCCCACCCCTTCTGCATTTTTTGAACAGCTCTCATAGACTGGAGCACAACGAATTTTAGGAATGAGACACATTTCTTCCAATGAGAGAAAGGAAAATAATTTACACCAAAGTTAATCAGTTAAAAAGAGATGCAACTGGTGGTTGTCAGTGGAAACATTAAATTGGACAGATAGGTTTTTGACATTCTGTGGCACTGGACTCTAAAGGCTGAGAAAATCATCTCTGGCTTCTTTCAGTTTCTGTACAACCTTTAAATAGCACAATTGAGAAGAAGTTGTCTTCAATAACAATCATTCTACATTGTATTTGTCAATTGGCCAAGGATTAGACCACCATCAGCATCCTTCAGGATCAAAGAGCCTTTTAATTCAATGAGAGCCCAAATTTCCTTCCCATTAAAATAAAGAACACATGATTGTTATTGCTGACATAAAAAAAGATGTCCATAAGTGAGGTCATATGAAGATTTTGGTCTCCTTACCTAAAATAAGGGCATGCTTGCTATTGAAGGAGTTCAGCAAAAATTCACCAGACTGGTTCCGAGGATGGCATGTCTGACACAGAAAGAAGCATTGAGTAGGGCAGCCCTCCACTCTCATTGCAGGATACACAATTCTTAGAGGGCTCAGAAGGGTTAAAAAGGGGAGAATCTTTCCCTGGCTGAGTAATCTGGAAATAGAGATCAGTTTCAAAATAAGGGGTAGGCCATTTAGGACACAAATGTGGAGAAATTTCTTCAATCCAAGGGGTGAAGAATCTTTGAAAGTCCTTACCAAGTGATGGCTCGGTCATCAATTCACCCAAAACAGAGATAAATTGTATTTCTGTATGTTAGAGGAATCAAGGGATGTCGAGTGAGGACAGAAAAATGACATTGAGGAAGAAGATCAGTCACACATTTACTGAGTAGCAAAACAAGGTTATAGAGCCCATGGCCTAATTCTGTGACTATTTCTTACAAACTTATATCCTTATCTAAACAGGAAAACCCTCAAAATACTTAGTTTATTTTTGTAAAAATCCAATTGCATCAACCAGGGGTTTCTTCAAAGTCGCTGAACTTCAATTTGAAAGGGATGTGAGCTGGCGAAGTTAAAACAGATATGTACAAAAAGTTAATTCTCCTCCAGCTTAATTTCTTTCAAAGCGCCTCCAATGAAGTGAGTTAGTTTCAATTTTCTTTAAGTAATCAGAATAAACCAAAATAGGGGAAAACAGATACAGACATAGGACAGTGAAAACTGATTAGAAATGGTTGAATCTGCTTCAGGTGAGAACTTCATTAGCGATGAGAGCTGATGCTGCTAACCTCTGGACTGCACCCAGAGTCTTTTTGCCGGTGTGGAGAGGGAGGGATGTTTCTCTGGAGTTTGGGGGGGGCGGGGGTGTGGGGGGAGGTTCTATCCCTAGAATAACCATTGGAAACCACATTAAAATTCAGGAACACAAATATTAGATCAGCAGCAGCAGTGAGCGGGTTAATTAAATTATTTCCACAATCATTCACATGCTTAATTGCGCACCATGGGCGGGAAGGGGCTGTAGGATACAGACCTAACAAGTATATTTCTACAGCACATTAACTAAGTTCTTAATTTAAAATAGTGAAAGCTTACTGTAAATATTTACAGTGAGTGCAAATGATAAATTGACATGCAGACAGAAGACTCTTTCCAGTAATAACACTCACACACACTCTCCCCTTTACCCTGCTGTCTGCTCTCATCTGTGATGCTATTTGTACAATACGCAAAAAGTATTTCATGTTGACTATCTTACCAAATATTCATCATTGGCTTATTTTTGGCTTCTTATGCATTTCCAAACTCTTTTTATTCTTGCATGGTATATTCGTACAGTATGAATGTAAAAAAAAGTTCTCCATTCATCATATGTTTATTAATCACTTTGGTAAGATAGCAGGCAACCAAGTTCCCCATGCAATGTTCACTGCACCACCATTTAGGATAAATCATCTTTATACTCTGGCTACTAGCTTCAGACTGGTGTCTGCTTATGGTCAGGAGAAATGAGTTCTATTCTTTAGTGCCATAGAAAGACACAGCATGGAAACAGGCCCTTTGGCCCACTGACTCTGTTCTGACCATCAACCACACATTTACTCTAATCTTACATTAATTCTTATTATTCTTCCCACTTTTCCCATCAACTCCCCCAAGATTCTGCCACTCACCTACACAATAGGGGAAATTTACAGTAGGCAATTAACCTACTGACTCACATTTCTCACCCTGATCAGAGAAATGGATCCATTTGCACATTGCCAGTGAGAGTCTGGTGTGAGCAGTCTTGACACCAATGGCACAATACTGTCTGCTGTGGCTTCAGTTGTAGCACCCTACCTCAGTCGGAAGGCTGTCCCACTGAAGAACTTTGAGCATTTAATCCAGACAGATGCTCTTGTGCAGTATTCAGGAACTGCTGCATTTTCAGATCAACACTTTAACCAGGGTCCCATCTGCTCTCTCAGCTGGAAGTAAAGGATCCCAAGGGACTAACACAAAGGTGAGTATTCCTGGTGTTCTGTCCAGAATTTCTTCATCACTCAACATCACTAATAAGTTCTCAACTGGTCTTTATCACCTTCCTGTTTAAGGGAGTTTGTTGTGTGTAAATCTGTGGCTTTTTCCTATACTGAAACAGAGCCTATACTTCAAAGGAAGGATTTCATTGGTTGAAAATGCCCTTCATGACTTTTCAAGATCATCAAATACATTGTGTAAGTATGGGCCTCCCTTTCTTCTCTAAATGGTTGACTTAGACTTGGAATACTTAGTAAGTGAATCACACTGCTAAATTTGCATTAATACAATTCTAAAACTGCTATGTGGTGTATAGTATTATAGCATCATCACTGGCTTATTGAGAACAAATTTCACCTGCATTATCACTGTTCTCCACCACTTAGAATGTGTGCATCACAGTCCATGTGATTTGCCAACTCTCCAGGTTGGGGTAAAATTAAGAATGTAAGTAACCAGTAGAAAGAGCAAGAACTCTCATTTCCCAAATCCGTTTGTTAGAAATTGCTTACAAAATATCTTCCTCGGGGGAACCATGGTGCAGATGGTGGGTTAAAACAGATGGAACACCCGAGTTTGCCTCAAATCAGCAGATCATTTTAAATTCCTAATTTTCTAGTGAACTTCTAATGAAAGAGTACCAAAGTATTTAGCGTACTTAAAGCTTGGCACTTCCTGTCATCTAACAACCACTGCCATTTGGTGGACCTGACCTCCCTTGTTTTGGTTTTATGTTATTTTTGAGTGGAGCCGTACTGAAAGTATGATTGATAACACTGCAATGAGGGAAACCAGGAAACTAGGCATCCACCACATTTGTGAACAGATCTAACAGCTACACATCTCCTTAACCAGTTAGACTGACTGACCATGAAGTAAACAGGGCAAGGACTGAAGTGGAAGAGTCAGTCAGACTGGGTCAACTCAACATCTGAACCAAGTTACTGCAGACATTAAAAATCAGATAATCATCACAGAAGAGGAGGAGGCTATTCAACCCAATATTGGGTTTTTATTTGACCTTCTTTTATACTCCACCTGCTTCCTTCAAGTGAAAGGCGTTGCAACAGGAATTAGATAATTAGGAATTTAAACTGATCATCAGTTTTAACTAACCATCTGCACCACAGATACCCCAGTGAAGATATTTTGTTAGCAATTTCTAAAAATACAGGGTTGGGAAATTAGAGTTCTTGTTCTTTCTACTGGTTACTTACATTCTTAATTTTACCCCAAACTGGAGAGTTGGCAAATCACATGGACTGCGATGCACACATCGTAAGTGATGCAGAACAGTGATCTTGTAGGTGAAATTTGTTCTCCTTGAGCTAATGATGATGCTCTCATAATAGCATCATCATTAGCTTATTGGCTGTGCTCGCCTCTCATGGAACATACCCTGTTCTGGTGCTGCTCTGGTCATTCCCTTGGCCCCCTTGCCTCCACACTAATAACAGTGGTGGCTTCCCCTCACAGCTGAACTGGGGAAGTTCAGCAACGTGAAGCCTGACCTGCTGCATAGTTTCCCACACCGTCCAAATACAATGTAAAATCAGGCACAGATGGAAGAGAAAAATAGAGGGGAAAGTTTAGATCAGGAGATATAAAAGAGACAGCAAAGAATAAGACTTGTTTTTTTTTTAAGGTCTTCGACAACTAATGAATCGAGACTGTATAGTTTATAATAATTTCCAGTGCCAGAGAGGTTGACTGGCAGTAGTTAACACACTTAGATTGAAATATTATTTTCTGAGATTCATGTTTTCCATGCAGAGGCAGCAATTTCTCATTGCTCAATGCATTTTATTGGTAAGACAGACAGAAATATGCTGGGTGAGATTGTCTGACATGCATACAAGCATTTCAGGTCAGGAGATGGATGGATCAAAGGAGTCCCTCAGTTGTTGCCAAACCAGTAATCTTCCAACAGCCCACTTCACAGTGAAGATGGTCCCTTACCACACCCCTTGGGGTGAATCTCCTAGCCCCTGAATCAGCAGGCATGCTCCATTTCCAAGGATTCAGGCCCTGCTGAGAGTTTTCGGTGCACACAGACTGCCTCAGACTGTTTGAGACCCTGGGAATTCTAGGTCTTGAGGGCAGAGATGGTGGTGGGGATGGGGAAGTAGGATAATGCAAAAAAAAATCTTTGTACCTCTTAAATAAGGACAGCATCCTGGCTTCCAACAGACTTTCCAAGCAGTATTTTCAGCTATTGAAAAAAAATGTCCTGATTCTAAACCCAAGCCCACTTGTCCTGCAGCCCTGGAGTGTTTGTTCTGGGTTAATTCTACTTTTAGGTCTTCTTAAGAATCTTTAATGACACATCATTTCTAGAGTCTATGCAAGTCTCAATGAATCTACAGCTGATGATGAATTAATTTTCACTACCAATGAGGTTTCTACAATGGTTAAGTAATTTTTCTCTGCACACAATGTCTGTACTTGCTAGTGCTTCAATGGTTTTACTTAAAAAAAAATCTGGCAGGAGAAGATTTCTGTAAATTTGTGGTGGTTAATGCCTTAATTATTTGCCAAACAGCCCCAGAAAAAGCTGGCTACATAAAAACAGTGACGAACATTTAAATCTGGAAAGGTAAATTAAATTACAGAGCACCTAGTGCAGTCAGTCAAAGATTGTCTCCTTCATCCAGTTTTACAACTACAAGGATTTTCCTTAGAAGCATTCATTGCAAGTTATTTCTCAGATGGGACTTAATTATTAGACAAAACTAAAGCCACCGCATGTATTGAGCCAAATGCAGTTCAAAAGGATGCATCCAAGATGATAAAATGCTGGAGTGAACTCGAGCCATAATTTAAAATTGAGGTCTGGATATTCTGCACCTAAGATTATAAACACACGCTTTCAGGCTGACTTTTTCTCCTGAATGTCCTTTCACAATGATCTTGTTAATGTGAATGTGTTAATTGCCGAATGTGATCTTTCCTGTGGAAGTAAACACTCTGAACGTTGCAAATTCTATTCTGAAACATTGCCCTGTATATTTTCTTCCCCTCCTCTCGTCCCCCAAGGGATTTACGGCTTTTTATTAAATTGAAGCTTGGAAATTTGCAACTCAAATTATGAAATTATTCCAGTTATAAGTTGGACAAAGGCAACTTTACAAGCCTCCTAACAATTGGTAAATGGACATTGGGGAAGGGTGTTGCTTTAACGTTGATGTCACCAGTACAATACAAGGGCTGGTCATAAAACCCCTGCACAGCAACAGCTGGTGAGTGGCACAGTAATGCGCTGAAGTGTCAGCCTACTAGACCTATTTGGGAGCTTGATGGGTCCATTGATCATTGCTGAGTGATGCACGTAACAGCCACAAATGAGATGGAGAGTGGAGGGTGCAGTTCAGGTAGGACAATCTGACCATTGTGTTTGGCAAACAGCAGAATGGTGCAATTCAGGCTGAAAGATTTGCATGTTCACAATTATTCTCACATCTGCCCCAGGCTTAAAGCTGCTGTGACATTTTTTCATAACTAATGGTGCATGATACCTGCCATATTAAAACTGCAAATTCTGGACCAATGTCTTTGTCACTGGCTCCTTTGGTAAGGGTGAAATGCAATGCATTTGCTTGATAGGGGTGACTAATAAAATTCACAAAAATCAAGAATGATTCATCAAACTGAGTGATAACAGACTGACTGTGAAGTGAGTGACTAAGCTGAAACCAAATGTATGCTAACCTCCAAAATAAATGTCTGCTGAATCTTGCTGGTAAAATTCCAACCGTTCCATGTTGAAAACCCAGTAGTTGCAACCAGGCCTGGGAACCTGGTGCATGGAGCAGGAGGCCAAATGTGCTGACAGATTCCTGCCAGCAAATCCATCAGCACGTTCCACCACAGCACTTTACATGGACTCCATTTGCACAATGCAAAATTGATATGTGCTTATCGGCTCCTGGATCTCGTAGCAGGTTAGCCCTGACACAAGGGCCATGACTGCGTTCATTTCAATAAGATTTTACAGTTGCAAGGAAGGAAGGAGGGTAGGAAAAATTTATATTTTCCTTTCATCAGTTGTACAGGAAATAACCCCCTTAGCCATTTTCATGATTTTTTTTAATGATTTGTAAAAATGTTACATTATATTACATAGGAGGCTGAGGGGTGACCTTATAGAGGTTTATAAAATCATGAGGGGTACAGATGAGGTGAATAGCTACAGTCTTTTCCCTGCAGTAGGGGAGTCCATGATTTAGAGTGAGAGGGGAAAAATTTAAAAGGGACCCGAGGGGCAACATTTTCACACAGCGAGTGGTATGTGGAATGAGCTGCCAGAGGAAGTGTTGTAGGAGGGTATAATTAAAACATTTAAAAAGGCATTTGGACAGTTACATGGGTAGGAAAGGTTTCGAGGAATATGGGCCATACGCAGGCAAATGGGACAAGCTCAGTTAGACAACTTGGTCAGCATGGACAAGTTGGGCCGAAGGACCTGTTTCTGTGCTCTATGGCTCTATATTTCAACGTTTCCTAAAAAAGTTTATTTTTAATAGCTTTTGAATGCTTTTATACATTGGGGTATCTCTAAGCATCCCAAAAGCTTTTATAGAATACAAGTCTAGGGGCTTGGCTTTGGCAATGGTCAAAGATTCGTGCAGCAATTTTGTGGATGGGACTTATTCTGGCCTGTCCAAGAGACCTGCTTATGTTGCACAGGGCCCTGGCACTGCTTGGCCGGCATTCAGCCTTCCAGATCAGAGCCTGTTTCATGCAATGGGGACTCCAAGCAGCAAGAACAATTGCTGGGCCTTACTCAGCATTATCTGTTGCCTTTTTGATCCAGATAAAGTTACTTTAAGGTGTCTTTGATGAGATCAGTACGAGAGCAACAATTAGAATGTTTGGTTGAATAAGCAAGACAGATTGCTTTCAATAAATCAGCACTTTGCAGAATCCTCAAGTCACTTTTTTTAAAACAAAATAACATAATGCAATAGTTAATTTAAGCTCTTTGGGATATAAAAAAAAGTCACCACAGCAGTGGATCATGATTGGCACTGCATGAAAAAAAATATACTTGCAAGTCTGTATGAAAAGATGGATTCAAAGATATTGGCAATATCACACTTCAAAAATAGCCAAATTGAACAAAGCACAGTATTTGCTGACTCCCAGCCAGAACCACAACTGCAGAGAATTTAGACAGTTGCTGTACTGTCAAAACGTCTCCGTTGGCAATTTGATACAACCACAGAAAATCATATTCAATTTTCCATAGTTCACTGTTCTCCCCATCATAGGGTGGGTGATAGAGTGGCCTTGGAATAGGTTCAGATGAAGGCCAAAAGATCTACCTGCACCTTAAAGACATTTATATACCGAGATGGACAAAGACCTGGTGTATTAGCATTGGAAGCTACCAAATAGAATATATAAATTATTGAAAGGGCTGAATTGTGCACTTACTGATAGATCACATCAGATTACAGAAAACCAATGATCATGCACTAACATCTGCAAGAGGAGGAGGTGGCCAGATGTTAGAGATTGCTCCATTACATTGCTCACTGCCCAACTGAACATTATCAAAGGTGATCCAAACTGGTTTGATGCTGGGACAGAGATCATTGCAAAGTGAAGTTCAACATTTAACTCATGTACAGTTCTTGAGATACCCTGGACCTGTTTCAAAACAACCAAGAGGGATAATGGAGAGTTTTTTTAGCTTTGCTTTTCTTTGTTAGGCTTGTTTTTTTTTTCTTTTTCTGCTTTTCCCCAAGAGGGATGTGCATGTACACATGTATAATAGGAAGTGTCTGGTCAGGAAAACATGAACCATTGACTGGTCTATTCCTGCTTGTTATTTTGGCATGCTCATAGATAACACTTATTTAAATTTTCAGAGGCTCACAGAAAGTGTTTACCTGTTAAAGGCCTATATCGTCCAAAAAATGTGTTACACAGTATAGAAGAGTATTTAGGCAGAAAGCTTTAGTAAGAACAATGATTAAAAATTTGAAGAAGACTTCAATATATCTCTTGGCCCAGTACACTGGGAAAGATGGCTTGATCGAGAACCCTGTTTTTTTTTAAAAGTGTACCTTTTAAGAGATTCTCATCACAAATATTTTAACCTATTTATTTCTTCAAAATGCCCAGTGAGGTAGGCTAGGCAGAACATTCATGCCATGCTCCAGTGTGAGTAGTAGCAAGCAGGTAGAATGACCAGTTCTGATTAAAGGTCGTCAATCTGAAATTTTAACTCTGGTTCCCTCTCCGAATGTACCACCTAAGCGCTAGTATATTCGGCATTTTCTGCTTTCATTGTGCCCTTGATACCTTGCATGACAAGATGCCATCTGTGCTGGATTGCAATAGTCTGAGCACAGCCCTTTTTCAAGAGGAAGCAGAAGCTTTCAATGAGAGTGCCTGGCTTTCAATTCTCGAAGCAAACCCTGCAGTAGTGGACTTGAAGGTGTTAAAGATTATTGCCTCAGCTCCATTTCAGTGTCTCAAAACTCCTTAGTTAATTCTGAGGGCACACTTCTGAACTTCCAGTGAACTAAAGTGGAAGAGATCCATTTTAAACCATTTACCT
Source organism: Pristis pectinata (assembly GCF_009764475.1). Classification (NCBI taxonomy): domain Eukaryota; kingdom Metazoa; phylum Chordata; class Chondrichthyes; order Rhinopristiformes; family Pristidae; genus Pristis; species Pristis pectinata. The sequence continues at coordinate 39,658,515 of NC_067417.1, forward strand.
TAGTTCCAAAAGTAAAGTAATGAAAACTTCCGGCTGTGTAAGCAGACACCAGTATGGGTTCCACACAGCATCTCATGTTTAGAATGGTCACCACCAGATAATTAATCAAAAGCTGCAATTGTATTAAGCATTAAAATCAGAAGATGTAAAGTTAGATGCATTGCAAAGAACAAGGAGGACAGGGTGGTAAAGGCTATCATCCATTGACCTGCTAAATTCCAGGGGATAAACCCCTGACCCCTTGGTTTCAGGTATCATTAAAGTAAATCTAAATCTCTCCAAGATCAATATATATTACTAAAGGTATGGTGTTGTGTATCCCAGGCATAGTCTAATGAGGGGTTTACATAACAGTTACATACCTATCCTTTGCATCTGTCCTTTTGATTATTCTCTATACTGGTCAGCAGCATTTGAATGGTCTAAACACATGAACTGCCAAGTCAGCTTGTCCTCCATTAGTTTGAATCTTTCACAATTTGGAAACTATGTTATTCTTGCTTTGAGATCCAAGTAGATGATGATCTCATATTTGCACACCCTGATATCCATTTGTTGTTTGTTTTCCCTTTCTACCAAATCTAGTCATTTGTAATTTTATGCTTCTGTCCAAATCAACAAAACCACCTACCTTTGGGGCATCATCAAACTTGGATTTGTGGTTTTCAGTACCAACATCTAAGTCATCAAAATAATGAATAGCTGACACTCCCAACACAAACCCTTGTGGACACTCGCTATTAGTCACATCCTGATAAGTGTCTGCTCATTATCCTTACTCCAACACCTGCCCCTCAGCTACTTGTCCAATCTGGTCAATAACTTACTTTCAATTCGCAGTGTTTCAACTTTAACCAGCACTCTCTTCTCAAGAGAGATTGTATCAGAACCCTTCTGGGAGTCCACATAGATAAGAAATGGTCCTGTCTATTAGCATCTCCAATGATTACTTGCATGGAATACTGCCATACCTGATACCTGGTCTCCCCATCTTACACAGAATATGATGGTTATTTCTCTAAGTTATCTTGTTCCTCCTAATTTGTTATGCATAACACTGAACACAGTGTTCTACTCATTCTTTTCAAAAGTGGAACTCCACAGCTTTTCATCCTGCTGCAACCTACATGAAGGCAGCCTATCTGTTTGGTTTCATGGGCCACAGCATAGATGCAGACCATGAAGTACGAGGTATCTTAGGCCAAACTTCAGACAAATGTGACATGTTCGTCATCTTTCCTTCTCACCACCCCCCCCCCCCCCCCCCACCCCCAATCTATTTCTTAATTCTTGTGGTGCCTTGCACTGTTTCTCTATGTTTCCTAATCTGCACGTGTTGTACAGGGTTACTGGCTAGTTAATGAATAGCATTAAATCCCCTTTATTTATATAAAAAAAACCTAATGATTCAACTGTAACATTGTAGCAACTTGCTAAATGAAAAAGGATTTTAATATTGCAATTTAAGATGCACACACAATTATACAGCTCATTTATAGGAATTAGTAAAAAAAAAGTGAAAGAAAAACAAATTAGTAAACTGCCTGACTGAAAATGTGAACTATTCAAAAGACAGGGAGGGGGAACCACATCACTGATTATTCTGATTAATCCTAGCTCTCTGAAGTTTTCACCATGTGTTATTCATCAAAGCCAAGCGATATTGCAGACACTCTGCCAGACCATAGACCTAAATGTCTAGGCTTCTACTTGATTAATTCTGTTATCCATTTGATCTGGCTTAAAATAAACACTAATAAAGAGCAGGTTTGTGGTTGCATCATGTGGGGCAAAATTTACTTCTTTCTTGTGGAAAAAGAGAAGACATGAAATTATATTACTTCAGCATTTTACTCTCTCAACAGCAGCTATGGGGCCCTGGACTCTTTGCATGCTGATATATTACAATCTCAAAGGATGGTGGTCTGGGAAATTAGTGGCTCTCAGTATGTTTAAAAAAAACGTACAGAACCTGCAGGTTGGCTTTTACCACAGTGCAGGTGCCCACTAGGGAAAATAAATGTTGGACTAAAAATAAGATGGGGCAATGTTTTTGAGCATCAAAAGGCCACATTTGGACAGACAATACAAAAATAATCCACATCTATATTCCTGCAGAACATCACTTCTCACTTCCTGCCAGTCAGAGTAACTGCATTTTCTTCATTTGCTGCCTGGATGCTGATTCCACATACCTTGAATTTAGCCATTCCCTTACATGGCTCTTTAGCAAAGGCCTGCTGAAAATCCATCTCTGTTACAACCACTGAAGGGTTTTTGACCACAATCCATTGGGACAACAAAGAGCGCACAGATTGAAAAGCACTCCGGGACAATGAAATGATGAAGGGTGCAATTTCTTTTTTGGTTCACCTCCTTACAAATGGTTGATTTGTCTGGAGTCTTCTTCCTTTTGTAGCCATAATGCCACCTCTCTTGATCTCCATTGTAGTTATTTTGTGTTTATTGGTGAAAACTGTAGCAATTTCTGAAAATTATGCAGCATCACTTCTAGAGAGTTTATGCTGCTTGAATTGGAGGAAGTCACATTACTATCTTAATTCTTTTTTTTAGTTTTTTTGCCTGTGGATTATTAATGTAATATTCTTTGGTATTTTAGTGTCTTATTTTAAATGTCACAACTATTTCTGACCTTCTTAATAACCTCATCATATTTGGTGTTCCCATCTTTCCTTTGTTGTCGATGTATTTTGTGTTTGCAAGTTTCTTTAGATTCATCACTTAATTTACCCATGGTAAATTTATTCTTGGAAAATTGTGAGAGTTTTTTCTGAACCTTACTGACCTCCCCTTTAGAACGCTACTGCTGCAAGTTACAAGGCAAGGGGGCAGTGATTTAAAAATGAATTTCTTCTCACAGAGGGTGATGAATCTCAGGAATTCTCCAAGTTGGAGAGCTGTGGAAGCTCGATCATGAGGTATTTAAAGAGGAGATAAATTTTTTGAAGGATCAGGTAATTGAGGGCAATGTGGAACTGGCATAGAAGAGGAGTTGAGGCCTGGGGCAGTGCTGTACTTCTTCTATCTTCTTGTTTTGCCCTTTTTCTTTATCACTACTTTTTTCCAGTTCACCTTTTTGCCTTCTTCAGTTATATCTTCATTCTTTTTTAACCCTATGTGAACTTTGGACCTTCTGTATCTCTCGGAATTATATATTGTGTTGACTACAAATGCATTTAATCTCCTATGCCCAATCCTCATAACTGCTTTTAATGAGTCAGAAGAGAGGTCTGTACACAACATATGAAGAACAGTACTTTCTCACTATCCCTGCTTGTTATTTGGGGGCAGCTGTAATCAGTCATGATAACAAGTTCATAATTTTCTACTCACTTCATTGATGCTCTTTCATACAATTTAATGTCCTTGCCACTGTTCATTGCCAATTCCACAGCAGCTTGTCGCGGTGAGACCTGTACCTCTGATCTATCATTCTAACTTGCCTCTTATTGATTACAAGCCTAAAACTAGGAAATTCAGTGGTGAAATGCAATTTGCCCTTAGGCGGTTATTCTTTTTGTGAAGTTAGACAAATGTCTTCTAATCACATGCAAGAAAAACAGAACTTAATGTTATGAGAGGCATCTCTTATATGGTGTTCTTAATTGATCATTTCAGCACAATCAAACCAATGCTAAACCCATGGGCCACCAATATTTCATCCCAATATTAATGGGTTCAAAGTTCTTTTCCCTGAAGCCCAACCTTTGATCAGCAAAGTCAGGCTGTATTTTTCACCAATGAAGTGAAGTTTTGCTGCAAAATCTCACAAATACATAATTCATTTCACTAAATATTAGCAATATTAGTAACTGCAGAAGGACTGAATTGCTCCTTTATATTTGCATATTAAAAAACAATTTTACCTCATAAATGGTAAACTGCTGCTTTAAGTCTGGGTCAGTTCCTTTATTACTCATGTGCCTTTGGATGATGTTTTCCATTCCCTGTTGCTCAAGACAATCAGTAACATCGTAGAATGAATCCTGGTCTGGAAGAGCTCCTAAGGTCTGTCCAAAAACAAAAGAAAATTCTTTCAAATCATTCACATCTTTAAAAAAAATGTTCAAAAAACATGTAACCACCAACTGCAACCATCCAGTGTTCTCTCAACGTTTGCTTAAAAACATCTAATATTTTTTACTCCCTTCTCTCCATGATACCTTGTTCTGAATAATTCTAATAATTTCAACAACCATTAGATAAGATGAGATTATTGTCTTCCTTTGTGTGAAGTATGATTCCAGTCATTGAAACATATTCCCCTTGACACCCATTGACTGAGCCTCTTGATGTTACAATAGGTCTAATGCTGCCTTAAAGTTGAGGGCAGTCATTTTCACTGCACTTTTGGTCATTGGTCAGCAGTCCACATTTGTATCAAGGCAATAATGAGGTCTAGTTAACCAGTGGTCCTCCTGGCTCAAGAAAATGGCTTCAGCACCATATTCTCAAGGGCAATTAGGGATGGACTATAAACCTAGCCTTGCCGGCGATGCCCAGATCTCAAGAAATAAATAAATACAATTCGAATATGACTGAGAAGGCAACCAGAGAATGTGCCATTTGATAGCACATATGATGACACATTCTACCCCTTTGTTGATGATTGACAGTAGATTAATCAACCAGATTGGACTTGTACCTGCTTTTTGTGATTAGGATCTACCTGGCCAATCTTCTACATTGGCAGGTAGATGCTAGTGTGGTAAGTGTACTGAAACAGCATAGTTAGAATTGTGACTGGTTCTAGAGTACAAGACATCAGTACCACAGTCAGGGGTTATCTGGTCCCATTGCCTTTCCTGTTTCAGCCTCTCAGCCTTTTCCAGATATCCTGTGAGGTGAATCAAATTGGTTAAAAGCTGGCTTCTGTGTTAGTGGGAATCTGAGGAAGAAGCCAAAAGCAAAACACACTCTGCACTTATGACTGAACATGGTTGTAAATGCTTCAGCCTTGTCTTTGACATGAGCATGCTGAGTCCCTGCCATTGTTGAGGATGGGGATGTTCTTGGAGCATCCTCCTTCCATCAGCTGTTTGGTCACCACTGTTCATGTCTAGATGCATCAGGATAGTAGAGCTCTGATCTGATGCACTGGATATTAGATCACAGCTCTGTCTACCATATGGTGCTCTCACCATTCAACACATGTGCAGTCCTGTCTTACAGCTTTGCCAGGTCAGCGCATCAATTTTAAGTGCATCTGGAGTTGTTCCTGGCATGCCTTTCTGCACTCCCCACTCAAGCAGGATTGGTCACCTGGGTTGATAATAATTAACTATCAACAAAATGCCAGAATCTATTAATAAAGATGTGGTAACTTAGAAAATCATTATAAAAATATGAAGACTAAATGAAGTTTTATAAAAGGGAAATTACATTCAACCTATCTAATACTGAGAATGTAACCAGCAGAGAGGATAAGGAAAATCCAGTGGTGTAGTATTAACTACACCTTGAAAATCCTGATGCAAGATCAGTTGTCGACATGGGTGGAGAAATGGCAGATGGAGTTTAATCCTAACAAGTGTGAGGTGTTGTACTTTGGGAGATCAAATGTAAAAGGGTAAGTGCACAGTTAATGGCAGGACCGTTAACAGCACTGACGTACAGAGGGATCTTGGGGTCGAAGTCCATAGCTCACTGAAAGTGGTCGCACAAGTTGATAGGGTGGTAAAGAAGGAATATGGCATGCTTGCCTTTATCAACCGAGGAAGTGAGTTCAAGAGTCAGGAAGTTATATTGAAGCTTTATAAAACTCTGGTTAGGCCGCATCTGGAGTATTGCATTCAATTCTGGTCGCCCCATTATAGGAAGGACGTGGAGGCTTTGGAGAGGGTGCAGAAGAGGTTTACCAGGATGTTGCCTGGATTAGAGGGCAGGTGCTATGGAGAGAGGTTGGACAGGCTTGCATTGTTTGCTCTGGAGGAGATTGAGGGGAGACCTAATATAACTTTATAAAATTATGAGAGGCATAGATAGAGTAGGCAGCCGGGAACTATTTCCCCAGGGTCAAAATATCTAATACCAGAGGGCATGCATTTAAGGTGAGAGGGGGTAAGTTCAAAGGAGATGTACGGGGCAAGTTTTTGTATTACACAGAGAGTGGTGGGTGCCCGGAATGCGTTGTCAGGGGTGGTGATGGAGGCACATAAGATATAGGCATTTCAGAAGTTCTTAGATAGGCACAAGTAAATGCAGAGAATGGAGGGATATGGACCATGTGCATGCAGAAGGGATTAGTTTAATTAGGTGTCATTAGCCTAGTTAGCTCAGCACAATATCGTAGGCCAAAGGCCTGTTCCTGTGCTGTACTGTTCTACGTTCTATAAGATACCATTCAAGTGGCTGCCACGTAAAATAAAGGCTCAAGGGTTTGGCAATGACATACAAGCATGGATAGAGATTTGACTAAAGAGTAAGAACAAACCAGCCTTTTTCAGGTTGGAGAGCTGTTACTAATGAAGTGCCACAAGAACCAGCACTGGGCCTTCTGCTATTTACAATGGACTTAGTAGGGCCATAAGGATCTCATGTTGAAATCCGATAGCGAAGCGTTAACTCAAGCCCCATGACTCAGAGACTGCCAAAACGATCTGAGCAGACACTGACTGAACCAGTGCCAAGAGAAAAATAATATCTACTCACTAGCAAATTAAGCTTTATGTAACAATGAAACATGAAAGGCAGTTACTGTGCTGTATAATAATATCACAATATATGTTACAACATCATAAAAAGAACAAGTTTCAACAGCTTCTGTGATTTTAAAAAATCACTGCATGAATGTATCTGTGAAAAAGTGAATTTTATCTCTTGCTTTGCGTTGTCCTAATGTTATATTTTATATTGTGCCGAAAAGTATACGCCCCCTCAGACATTCTCCATGGACTCAATAGTTTAGTCTCCAATTGAAAGGCCAGCAAGATTTATGCAGAGAGTCAAAATGTTTAATTTACACTTCACGGCAGACTGGTGAAAGTCTCTTACTGTAGCCCAGTTTAAATATTTACAGAATAGTTGAAGTTATACACTGTTTACAATAATCTCTTGTTTAACAAGACAATTTATTAAGTCATACCATGTCCTCATTGTTCTGATTTTTCAGTGACCACAGAAAGTCCTGATCCAGCATTGTACACCTTTAGGCCCACACTACTGTCACTTGTAAAATCTGGTTTTCTGTAGACTTCTTCATCTACTGCAGGAGGAACACCACTGACAAAATGGGGATTGATGCAAGTGCTAGCAATAAATATATCACAGATCTTAAAGGGTAGGCAGCTGCAGACAAGCTCTCATGATATTAAAACATCCTTAAGTATTGCCCTTAAAAGTTTAGATGTCTTCAGCACTGCCTTGGAATACATCAACCAGATGCAATGAGACCAACTTCTGAGGATGCAGAGACTTCAAATGAGAAATTACAAAGCTGTAAAGTTAGAAATTATTACTTCAGTTAAAAAAGTGTATTAAAAAGAGAAAACATAGTATGAAATTTCATATGGGTAAACTAAAGTAAACCAGTCATCTTGAATTATTTTTTTAGCTTTATTCTACAATTTTAAAACCCAGCTAACTCTGTTTAAGTGTGATCACAGACACTGTGCAGACCTCAACAAAGAATAGAAACAGAAAAAGTTAAGGGGGTTGGAATACTTCAACAAAGTGTCAGCTTTGCTCCTTCTGGTCAACTCAAAAGCTTGGCCACCCACTTCTGGTGCATTCATAACCTCCTGCAGCAGTTCTGTTTGAAATATCATTGCTGATTACGAAAACATGACACTAATTCAATACTCAAAAGTTATTGTGCTGCTCTACTCAACCTACAAGGTTCATAGCCTTTATTTCTGATTTTATTGATCACGCCCAAGTATTTTGGGATTAATTTTCAGTAAAAGTCCCCAATATCATTGTACATTTGCAGTTGGCACTGTTTAATTCATCACCTCAAGGGAACTTTTCTCCACAGAACTGTACAAAGAAGCCAACAAAATTAAAGAAATACTTTTCCGCATGCAAGCTTGAATTTGCTGAATTGACAAAGAATATTGCGTTATACAAGCCTATAAAATTGACAAAAGTGCAAAGAACCTGCTAACCACGACATCCACCCCGGACTATTGATGGCTGGAACATCGTAACTCGGTGCTTCCTCCCATCCACACCTCACCACGTGGTATCAAACAAACTTTTCATTTTTGAAAAGCTGTAAAATTGTAATTGTAAGGCATGATGGGAAGCTTGGCCAAGTAAGTTAATGATTGAATAAATGCATAGCTAATGCATAAACCACGTTTGTTCCTTTTTCTGTTAATAGTATGAGGACCTTTGATTTTGAGGAGATGCTGCAGAATTGAGACTATATCTAAATGCCCAGTGACCTTTCTACGCAGTGGCCATTAATCCAATCAATTGCCTATTTGGAAACATCGGAAATAAGGATGAGCCAGACCAAACCAAACCTGTACAGTCAATAAGCCGGTGGAGATAAGGGTATACGAGCAACTCTTGGTGAGGTCAGAGATCAGGGGGAACATTAGAGGGAACTTCTTCACTCAAAGAATGGTGGGAGTGTGGAATGGGCTGCCATCTGATGTGGTAAATGCGGGCTCACCCTTAACTTTTGAGAGTAAATTGGATAGATACATGGACGAGAGAGGTCTGGAGGGGTATGGGCTGGGGGCAGGTAAATGGGACTAGCAGAATAATGTTTCGGCACAGACTAGAAGGGCCAAATGGCCTGTTTTCTGTGCTGTAGTTTTCTATGGTTTCTATGGTCTGCAGGAAGAACAGAATGGGAACGGGGAAAATTTTGGGAAAGGAGGCACAACTGAACAGAGACTGGGATTACAAAGCAAAGTAACTGGGACTTGACACATGAATTACACGCAAAGCTTGCAAATTTGCGCCAAAGGGTGATTTAAACCAAATGGAATCAGGACATTTTCAGGCACATCTGAGAAGACAGCAAGAGCAGAGAGAAGTTTGGGAGCAAGGCATTTCAGTGATGCCGAGCTTCACTGATAACCTAGTGCCAACATAATGTGCTTCCTTCAGGCTCGTGTGAAAACTGCACCTGAAACTGTAAGGTCGAAGTCAACAAGACCCCACACACTTGCACCATCCCCCTCAACCTCCAAGTGGAGTTGTGAATAAAGAGTCACTGAGTTTACTCAAGGCTGGGACAGACAGACTTTGGATTATAGAGTGATTGAGTAGGAAAGTGGAGTTGAGTCCATGATCAGATCAACCATGATCATATTGAAGGGAAAGAAAGTTAACAGAAAATTTATAGATATAAAATACAGAGTAATTGGACCACATTGATTCTGATATAAAACAAGCTACACAGATATGAGGAGGTAATTCAGAGAAGTTTCAAATGTGGACAGCAAGCAAATAATATTGATTTTGCTCTCTGGTATTGATAAAGAAATACCATCTCCCAAAACAGACCCAAAAGTAATGGAGTGAAACCACACCGTGAACATTAGTTAATAGGTTAATAACACTGGACAGTCAAAACAATGAATTTGAAAGGGTTTAGCAACAAAAAAAAGTGTTTCTGTGCAAATGTGAACTATAGCTGCAGATAATAAATAAAATGCTTAAATGGTCCATCTGTAGCCAATGCCATTGTAGTGCTGTGTTAACACATTCATGAAATTAGTTGTTTGAATTCTAGTTCTAGTGCTACTGATACATAGTAATTGTTAGTTGGACAAAAGGAAAAGCTAATGAAGGAGTTGTCAAGCTAGCATAAGAAAAGATAGAGTGATTAAGTGGACAAGGATGAGGAAAATTAAATAACTGTAGAAGTTGATGGCATATAAAAAACAGGTAAAGGAGAATGTGTTTGAATAAACTGGATTAACACGAGCAGCTGATCCATCTGCTCATCCAGAGTGGTTAAAGTACAGCGCACACTGATAAACCTTGAGAGAGAAAGAGGCCTGCTTAACCTTGTTACTTGTATGTAGACCCATTTGTTTCCGAGCTATACAAGGATTCAGGGCTGGTTGAATGTCTTCCATAATACACCGACGTCTATTAGTTTCTGAGGTCCTGCACTGGTTTGGACTGTTATACCAGACCGGACAAAATGCTCATTCAGCCTCAGGTGAAGCACAAGGTTGGAGAAATCAGAAATGGAGCAATTCAATTTGACTGCTGCATGTGATGATTTTCTTGTTGAATTTATACTTTATCATAAACTTTATGCTGTTGTAATCCATCACGTTAATGGATTTTGGACATTTTGTGTTTTGAACTACTTTGTCTAAATTGAAAGGTTATGATTTAAAGTCAACTAGTTAGGTTCCTGAATGGAGGAGGTTGATTCTGCGTATCCCTGCTACAGAATCTGTTATTGTAACAGCCACAAATTTGCAACCATGTTCAGTGTTTCAAATTAAAATACTGTATTGTACAATACTAATTTATTTCTGAATCTGCAGCAAGGATGTACCTGTAGACTTAATACATTGAATTTTTCCCCCAGCCAATTGTCATGTAAAAGTCCTCATGACAATGGACCAATTGTCACTGAAATACAACCGTACACAAGGACACTGTTACAATAAGGTCTTAATGATTTTTAAAAAAAACAAACTGCAACAATCAAGAATGACCACTTTACCTGACAGCAAAGAATTCCAAGGAATGCTGAGAAGTAATGAATCAAAAATCTAATCTAATTTAATCTAACAATTAAATCATGAGTTGGAATCAATTGCAGGACAATCAATGGCATAAAACAAGCAATTTAAAATGACTTGCATTCTTGTAATGGACTGGGAATAAGTCAAGTGACCTGAATTTAAGATCAGGAGCTGCAAACAGCAGGTATAGGCTGTACAAAACACTTTAGCAGGGATTTGAAAGAAAGAGTGCAAGATGGACTTCCCAGTATCCCAGTCTGGAATTCCTCCTGCTTCTAATTGAAGGCAAGTGTTTTGACTCTGAGGATTGACTAGGCCTTCTGGGAGACCTGAATAAGGAGAGGAGGGAGCAATCAGGTTCAATGAAGAGCGGAAAGATTCACAAAAAGAAACAGTGGACAGAGAAACTGTGGATGAAATCAACACAGCCAAGGCCATGATGCAGCACACAGGAAGGAAAAATAACCACAGGTACTCTGTGAATGTTTTAATGGGAATGAATTTGAAATGTAACAACATAAGAAATAAGAGCAGTGGGAGGCCATTGCTCCCCTTGAGCAAGTTCTGATTTTAAACAGAATGTGGTTGATTTGACAAATGGCTTCAATTCTATTTTCCTGCCAGATCTCCAGAAGCCTGGATTCATCTGCCATCCAAAAATCTGTTTCAGCCTTGAGCATAGTTTGTGTCTCATTTACAATTCCAAAGATTCACAATCTTCTCTGAGAAGAAATTCCTCCACATCTTTGTCTAAAGTGGCCAACCTCTTATCCAAAGACTATGCCTCCTAGACTCCCTATCAGGGGAAACAGCCTCAACATCTATCCTGTCGAATCCTACCCAAGTCCTAAATTTAGGGAAATTATAAGGCTCAACATCCAACATATCCAGATGCAATGGAAGAGCAAACAAAAAAGCAATGAGAATCACTTTGCTAAATTAACAGAATACATCTGGCACTCAGATCACAGCTGGTTGCTGCATTGAGGTTTTGACAAAGAAATAACACACAAGGCAGTATAGATAAGCAGAGACTGCTCTCTAATAGAAGAGAACTGAATGATGAGCAAAGATGACAAAACTTTAAAAGGTGACCAAAAAGGGGCTTGATAAATGCATATAAGATAAAGACTGAGGTGAGAAATGTAAATAGAATTTGAGACTGATGTGTGATTTGTGGCCTCCAAAGTACAAAAAAAACTGGAGTCACTGCATATGATGACATGGAGGCTTTGTTTTGGGAGAATGATGAGCTCGGGTGATGTGTTGGTTCCTTGATCTCTTAGTTGCCACGGGAAACAATATTGAACCATGAAAACAAATACAGCTTCAACAGTTGAATGAAATTTGCATAGAGTCAGGGCAAATACATTCTAGAACTAGCAAAGGTCTACAGATTTTGTTACAGAGGGGGGAAATCATTGTTTCTGTTGCGATTGGGATGTATTGGGAGATACAGAAAGAAGCTATGCAGAATAAACATTCTATGGAATTAAAATAATGTCGCCATTGTTGTGTGTAGGAAAACAAGAAGTTGATAAAATAGCTTGTGTTGTCTTCAAGGGGATAAATCATGGCAAATTGTGAAAGTGGTGTCCTTAGAAACAAATACTATGTGGAAGCTAAGTGTTAGTTAAAGTGTAATCACAATTTGACTGGTATGGGGATCTTACTGTGTGCATAAATGACTTGTATTTAGAGTTTGAGTGAATAATATTATCAATTCCCATAGCAGAGGTGCCTAAACCTAGACCGCATAGGTTTAGGTTAAGGGGTAAAAGTTTTAGAAAAGATTTGACGAGGAATTTTTTTTCACTCTGAAGGCAGTTGAAATCTGGAATGCACTGCCTAACTGGGCAGTGGAGGCAGGCACTCTCACAACATTTAGGAAATATCTCAACATGCAGTTGAATCACCCAAAACATGCAAGGCTATAGGCCAAGTGCTGGTAAGTAGGTTTAATATCGATAAACATTGGATCATTCTTCCCAAAAACAAAGCCCCAACTTCATCACTTATTGTGACTCCGGTTTTGTTTTGTATTTGAGACCACTGTAAGTATTAATTACACATTGAGGATCTCTTGATATCAATCTTAAGTTCTCCAGTTTGAGCGTCTGTCTCCCTGGTCAGTGTGGACATGATGGGCTGAAGGACCTGTTTCTGTGCTGTATGATTCCATGACTCTAACATAAAATATTGCTGATTGCCTGAGATTGGGAATATCTACAAATCTTAACAAGAACAATGAAAGAATGCAAGGTGAGTAACCAGGATGAATGAGGGAGAAGAGCTGTTTGTTGTAGAAAAATACAGAATCTGGAAGCAAAACAATGAAAGGAAATGCATTTTTAGTGGGAAGATTTTGAACGTAGTACAGAGAACAAGAGAACGTGATGTACCAGATAGCCAAGTCATTAAAAGAGCATCACAAGTAGATAAGGCCATAAATAAAACTAAATAATTTGTTCTGTATCTTAAGGCAGAGAATACAAGTGCAGGATAATAATTATGATGTTAGAAAGAACTTAACTAAAAATCAGAACTGTGCCTGGAGCATTGTGAAATTTTAGGCAATCCATTATTGGAAAATACAAAAGCGAACGACGTGATGCAGTATTGATGAACAAGAGACTTGAGGCGTTGAAGGGAATTTTCATTGGACCCCAGAAGCTAAGATGATGTCCGAAACTAATCAAAGAAATATGTAAAAAAAAATGTTTATTGCACCTGGTTAGAATGCAGCCCCTGAGTTAAGAAAGTGGAACGCACAGTGCCCAATACTTTTAAAAGGTAATTAAGTAGCCACTTAAGAGAAAAATAAAAAGATGAAGGAATCTAATTGGAGAGTGGGTTTAGATCATGTGGCTCATTGAGAAAATTACTAGCACAGATCTGATGGAATGAATGGCCATGCACTGTATTATAAAGCCCTCTGAAGTGGCTTATTTGACTGAATACTGGAAACTGCACAAAGTCTTGGAATCGGCCATTTGATAAGCATTGGACTGTTCCAAGCCCAATCAGGTGTCTTCATTTTTATATACTGTGAACACTTTCTTCAACAGTGCAATTATTTTTTTCTATTCATGAAAACAAAATTACATAGTTCTTGACTCAAATTACACTACATTTGTGTTTTGAAATAATGTGTTGTTTGTAGCAAAAGCAAAGCATAAATAATTTTTTAGCCAGGAATGTTCAGACTTGCACTGCAGCCAATTATGAGTCATATTTCCTACATGAATATTTTGTGCCCAGTCCTACTCAATATTATAAATTCTACAAAAAATGCATTACAAAATTCATTAGAGAACCTGAGCCTTTATAAATTCATTATTTTCAATCACCGACTCTTGAACTGGGTCTCAATCTAAATGATTATCTTGTAATAAATACTCTCGTGTGACAGACTATCAATTTACACGTTGGGTTTTTCCTCAGTGTTTTTTCCAAGTAAGGGGGAAACATTCTAGTTTTGCGTCAAAATGTAATCCTGCTTAAAAAGTAATTTTTCTCAGTAGTCCTGAGAGATCAGGCAATGATTATTTCAGCAGCATAAAACTTGGAAATGCTATGGTTCAACTCTCACCCATAACAAGTTAGATGAACTCAGCCAGGACGCTTACAGTGCCTGTTCTTTGTCCCCAGATCAGACAGGGGAAAAAAATCTTCACTGGACATGCATATGTGAAAAGATGGCAAAAATCTGACTTGTCTGTTATGCTTCCTGCAGTTGAATAGCTTCCCAACACTCAGGAAGTCTTGCACTTAAATAAAAGCTACTCTGACACAGTAGGAAGGCCTTTGCTGGCATTTGGAAAAAAACATACCCCAATAACAAGTCACTTCCCTCAGGGAATGGGATAAAATTGCCAGGAAAAGAAGTCATTTTGTTATTATTAGGTCTATCAGGCACTCACCTCCAATTCTATCATCCCACCAAACCAGTTTCCAAAGTACTTCACAAGTTTTAATTGTTATGCGATAAGTGGCTACCCTTCAAATGAATAATGTTGGCTGCAGAGTATTTTGGAATGTCTTGAGCTTGTGAAGGTCATTATATAAATCCAAGCTTGTTCTTTCACTGAACATCAAATTACCTCAGCTGTAAATAACCACATGTATTCTATTGTAATGATTTCTCTGCAAAAGCATAATAATTAACTTGCAAAGAATAAACCATGCCTCAGAAAATATGTCCACTTGGGACTCACAATGAAGGTGGCTGGAGTAACCCAGTGTTGGAGGAGAGCACCCCTAATTTCCACCCTTCCCCAGTGGAGGTTACATATGGGTAACAGATCCTCACGGGTTAAATGCAGAAGAAAGACAAAAACCTTTTACCTTGTTAATAAGTGTCATAGTGAAAACAAGCAGCTCGGAATCAGCTCCATTCTTCTCCTCCAAAATTTCAACTAAACTTGTCCATTTCTTTGTGCCTGGAAAAAGAATTTAAAAACTGTTCAATGTCAGAATAAAAATATAATTAAATTTAAAGTGTTATTTCATCACACATTATTATAAATTATAACTGCAGAGTTGGGAAAAATTATTTAGTTAAAATTTAATACAAACAATCATTTCAGACACAGACGCACATTAATGCAGAATAACCAAGAACCACAGTATGGTAGGTAGCCATTCAGCCCATCATGTCTGTGGCAGTTCTTTCAAACTGGTTCTACTCAACTGCTCTTCCTCCAGATAATTATACACATTTCTGTTTTCAAGTAAATGTCCAATACCATTTTAAAAGTTATTGCTGAATTTATTCCCACTGCCCTTTCAGGAAGCCCATTCCAGAACCTAACATATCAATGCACAAGAAAAATTCTCATCTATTCACCTTTCTCCCCTCATCACTTTCTCTGTTCCCACTCAGTGATTCAGTTGCTATCAATATAAAGCAGCTTTTACTGCGCTGATTATGAACGACCTGTGCAAAAGCACCTGCTTAAACACAGAGACATACTTAGAGAATTATTTGTCTTGAAGTCAGGGGCCCCTTCTCATGATCTGATTTCATCCAGAATTTAATTACTCTTTTTGTAGCATTTGGGATACGTAGATCATAATCATCACAACATAGGAGAAGGTCATTCATCATCACATCAACTCTATGCCAACTCTCAGAACAACACCATCAATCCCATTGCCTCACCTATTTCTCTCTCACATGCCCACTAACTCCACCCTGATTCACCTTCCCCTACACTAGGAGTAACTTACAATGCACAATTAACCTACCAACCAGAACATCTTCCGGATGTGGCGGAAACCAGACAACTCAGAAACCCACGTGATCACAAGAAGAACATGTAAACTCTGTGCAGACAGCACTGGAGGTCAGGATCGAACCTGGGTCGCTGGTGCTGTGAAACAGCTGTGCTAACCACATGTACTGTAAAACATTATCACAACCACCCTGTTTTGTTTTATTCTAGCAGGACTCCAAGAGCAGATGGGGTACAAGTACTGTTAGACAGACAGCAAGGAGGAATTGACAAACAGTGAAGAGACTGCAAATCCCTGCCTTGCTTACAGTGCACCTAACACTTGCAGCATCTTTTCCACTTATATTATTTTATACAGATTGCACACTAACTCTTAGATTTTATCGTCCTTTTTAGAACTGATGGCGAACTTGAAAGGGGGAATTAGATGGTGCAATAATCCTGAAGGGGATTCAAAGAAGTCTGTGTGATAGAATGGTCAGAGACAGCATCAAACCAAAAGAGAAATTGAGCCTTTGTCCTGGAAAGAGGTGGGAAGTGAGTAGAATAAACACCAATCAAACCAACAGAGGATAAGCCTGTATCTCTCTTGCCATTCCGTTATGGTGCATTGTGCTGGGCACTGCAGGACCAAAGCGCAAGAGACTTTATAGTGTACAACCTCTGCAGACACAAGTGACAGAAAGGAGGTTTGAACCCTATTCCACAGTCCACAATGTTGTCCTTGGCCATGGTACCGACTAGGGGAAGGAGAGGGAGGAACAAACGTCAGCCTGGAGGTTTCACAAAGATACGAACACATCAGCATCACCTCACTTCAGCTTCACACTGGATGGACTGTGAGTTCGTTAGTTGTTTCTCCAACCTGCCATGGCTGACAATAAAGAAAATCAACTCCCGAAGAGAAAGGGGAGTTACAATAACACCTCTCAACTTGCTGGGAGTGCAGGTTCCTGAAACTCCCATCCACTCATGTCTCAAAGAATTCATGCGATTCATACTCTTTTATTTTATGGACTACAAGGAAAGGAGGATTTGTGTTAATACTGCATAACACCAGAAACTAAAAATAGCTTTGGTGCATCAGGCTCATGGACACAAAAATACTTTAAAAACAATAGCTGACATTTCATTTCTTTCAGATTTTCTTTTTAAATATTCTTACTGGGAATAAACTTGAATCTGATATTCACCATTTCTGCAACACGAGATTCTGTCGATGCTGGAATCTGGAACAATACACAGACAAAATGCTGGAGGAACTCAGCAGGTCAGCTGATGAACAGTCCAGATGAAGGGTCTTGACCTGAAACGTCGACTGTTCATTTCCCTCCATAGATGCTGCCTGACCTGCTGAGTTCCTCCAGCACTTTGTGTGTGTTGTTTCACCATTTCTGCGTGCATTTTCTTGGCCAATTAACAATCTGTTAATCCATCAAGGACAGATTTCACCACGTTCACAATGTAGTGACTCCATAGTTGCCTAGGACCACAGCAACCACCACCACCCTCCCCTCTTCACCCACCACAGCCCAGCTACCCAATCGCCCGCCACAGCCCAGCCACCCACCATCCACTCGCCCACCCCTTGCTCAATCCCTCCTACTACTTGGCCTTGCAACTCAATACCGCTGGCTCACACTATTCAAAGTGAGACTGCGAATGCTCAGTCACTGAGCACATTCACGGCTGAGATTCCTTTCTGCCAAGGATGTGGGGAAATCGAGCAGAGTGGAGAGGGGAAGGATCAGCCATGATCTTATTAAATGGCATAGTGGGCTCAAGAGGCAGGAGAATCTATTCCAAATTCTATTCCTCATGTAATTAAGCATTGTAAACAGATTGAACAATACTTCTGTTGTCTGCCTAAATTCATAATATAATCTTCAATACCTGGTTGATTAACAAATAGTGTAATCCACAATAATTGAGAGAGAACCTTGGAAAAAGTGGAGTCATGCATGTTAGGAATTGTGGTTGCTTCTTTCACATTTCACATTTCCTTGTGTCATTTCAGCCCATCGAGTTTATGCTAGCTCCTAGGGCAACCATAGCCGCCACTCATTTTCCTTGTAACCTTTTCTGCACACGTTCCCATCAACTTCTCCCAGATTCTATCACTCACCCACACAACTTAGAGTGGCCAATTAATCTACCATAACTTGTCCACATTTTTCCATTGTTCAACATGGATGACGATCACAGACCTTTGAGGTTTGTCCAGCTTAAACAAAAGGCAACATATTTGTAAATTCGTACCATTGGAGATGGATGAGTAACCCGACTCCAGCACTGAGGTTAACAAAGTGCTGCTTTGGAGGGGCCAGGCCACATTTTCAGATCTATACATGAAGCCGAGAATTGTTCATCGCATGGCAAGGTGCGTTAAATGAGTGGTGCAAGGCTGCCCAATGAATGAATTTCATTGAATGTCAATTACTGAACATGTCCCAAAGCACTGTGCTCAAAAGACAACGCCTTACAAGCTTAGCACGGCTGAAAACCCTTCACTGGGGGAGTGATCAATGGAACTTTAGATATTAGGGATTTAAGGGATATGGGGATAATGCAAGAAAATGGCACCGAGGTAAAAGATCAGCCATGATTGTGAAAAGGCACAAGGGGCCAAATGTCCGATTCTTACTTCTCTTTCGTAAGTTCTTAATAATAGAGATAGCATGCAAGTCACAGGCCTGGGTCAGGGGGCTACAGGGAAAGGGGTATTGGAAAGGATTGGGGCACCAGGTGAGGAGGGGTGGGTGGTGGGACAACCGTGATGTGGGAACATTTGTAAATTAAGCCAGACCTTCATCTTTTCTTTCTCATACAAGTTGGAGAACTCTCTCATGTTGTCTCTCATGTTCTTTCTCACATCCAAAGTGCTGTCAGCGTGGATCCACAACACCAGAATTTTATTGAACATCAACCGTAACTAAAAATAGCTTTGGTGCATCAGGCTCATGGACACAAAGAATTTCTCTAACTTCCGGTGACCCTCTGTCCTCCCTCATCCCGCCGGCCCCATCACTCCTCCTTTCCCCTCCCCCACCCTCTCGATCTGCCCATCACCCACACATTCCTTTCTCCGGATCCCCTCCTCACCTCCTTCCCTTTATTCATGGGTCCACTGTCCTCTCCTATCAGATTCCACTTTGTTCAGCCCTTTATCACCTCCACCTATCATCTGTCAACTTCTCACATCATTCCCACTTCCCTCCTGCCTCACCCGCCTATCATCCCCCCTCACCTGGATCCACCTATCACCCGCCAGCTCTTGCTCCACCCCTCCCCCCATCTTTTTACACCGGCTATCTCCCCTCTTTCTCTCCAGTCCCAATGAAGGGTCTTGACCCCAAACATTGACTGTCCATTTCCCTCCAGGTGATGCTGCCAGACCCGCTGAGTTCCTCCAGCATTTTGTGTGTTGCACCAGAATTTTTATCTCTTGTTACCTCAGATCTATAATCCAATTGTCCCAACCCTCCAATCCCAATAAGTATCTTAGTATTCTTGTTCTCTTCACTGGTTCAAGACTTCAGTCATACAGAAGCTTATTCCTATAGTTAAACATCACTCCCGCCACCACCACCAAGTCAGTAATACTGACCCTTCCTCTGAAAAATCCAAGGAGTTGACAGCTACTTGTGGTTTGTTACACACAATCCCTTGCTCGTTTCACGGTTACAACCCACAATCCAGGCTTCTATCAGGTGTGCATGGACTGATTTTATTCTGTGTTTTATCTGCTGTAATCAATGTTCTGATTCTTTTGACCCCCTTCCACATTCTTCATCAGTTTAAAAGCTTGAACTCAGAGTAAGTAAATTCTCCTCATTTTTGCTCTGAGGGGGCTCAACACAGTGGAATGCCCAGTCGTCAGTCACAGAACACACGCACCAGGAGAGAAAAGCAAAAGCCTGCAATCACAAATAAGCTACACACTTCCATATATTAATCCCAGCTAAAAGAGACAATAAATTTACTTCAAATGTATTCATTCAGATCTTTAAAAGAAATATACTCAACAACAGCAAAAAGACCACAGCCACTGTAATTTTTAAATACATTTGCACCTTTGGGATTTTATTTACCTGGAAGTCAGCATTAATTTTGAATTTTAATACTCTGCTTGCTTTTCATGTTACGTTTGGAACATTTGCACTGCTTGACTGCAATTCCCCCTGAACGCATTAAAATAGTACTTACATCTTTTATCGTCCACAATGTTGACAGCTTGGATCAGAAGAGCCACGTTGCTCTCTGTATATTCTACAAACACCAACAAGAGTTTCAGAGCAGTCTTCACCACCAAACGGTGCTGGAATTGAGAAACACAAGAGCAGACTGTGAGCAAATGCCAGACTTTCCAGCTAACAGTAAAGGGAGGGAGGGAATTATTTCAGCCCGAAAGCTCTGGCCTTTCCAGGAGGTGGCAGCGTAGAGCAGTGTGATTTCAAATTTGACCAAACTGCACAGTGTCAGTCAATTTCCCTTCTTTAATTAGTCCATTTTTAATGAATTACCTTCCTTATATGCCTGAAATTCATACTGATTCTTCCATTTGTTTCTAATCCTGCAATGCAAAGTGATTTATACAGTCAAAACACGGAAACAGCCCCTTCAGCCCACCACATCTGCACTAACCATCAAGCACCCACCAACACTAATCCCGTTTTTCCTCTCACATCCCCATTAACTCCAATCCACCCACCCCACCCCAATTCTCCTGCCACCAGCTACACTAGAAGCTAGATAAATTACCAACCAGCACACCTTTGTGATCCGAGTGGAAACCAGAGTACCAGGGGAAACTCACACAGTTACAGTGGGAATGTGCAAACTACGCACAGACAGCTCCAGACATCAGGACCAAACACGGGTCTCTGGAACTGTGAGACACCAATGCTAAACCTTTCAGGAGTTTAAAAAGATTTTATTACTTTTTTCTATTGTCTTTCAGAAAGTTGGACCTTGTGTAAACAGGCACAGTACACTTTCCAAATTAAGAAGGGAAATAATCTACTTTCAAAAAGTTCATAGTGTGGCTCTTCACCTACCGAGCCTCTGCTACAGAGGGAAGGTGCAGAAAGATACAGAAGAATCAAGTCAGTCAGTAATAACTGATCACTTGTGTTCTGACAAGCAGGGTCTGCAACAGGACTGTAGTAGGTGGACCCTACCTGCTCCCTCCTTCCTGTTCAACCTTGTAAGCCACAACTAAACAAAGTACATCAATCCTTCAACTCTCCTTACTCTCAGCACCTGCTCACCCACCCAGTACCCACTCCATCCTCTGAAGCACCATCACATCAAAATAAACAAGGCACACTTTCAGACATTAACTTAGCGGAAGAATAAATTTTTGCTTAAATCATTGGTACAAACATGCAGATTTAGAATCTGATAAAGCATGTGGTAACATTATTTATGTCATCAGATTACTTTTAATTTAGCAATGCTTTTATTTTGAATCAATCTCTTTTTAAATGAATTTAAGAAAGGATACACTTTTTGATAATGGAAGAAATTTGAGGACCCCCATCAAAATGATTGACCTTGTTAAATGAGCGACACAATGCAACTTACAAATTTCTATACTGAGTCCTGTTCAGCCACGGTATGCTCCACAGACCTCTGCCGACAGATTCGATGGACAACTCTTTTTTAAAATCACATGTTTGTTGACCATCAAACTCTAAATAACTGCACTGACTCGTGCTTGAAATCAGAATTCTTTGCTTATAGCTCCAGGGACAAAACAAAACTATAACTCAATAATTGGGTGAGACATGCTTTATAAACCATTTTTCCCAATATGGGTGGTCCCAGAAGTAATTTTTAAAAATTTAATTTCTGCTGTAAAAAAAACATAAGTTAACATTCACGGCATTTAATTAAACCTACATTTTCTCCTCACTTACTCATCATGTTTGGTATTGATGAAAAAGAAAAATAAATGCACAATTCCTTTGTCACATTAGACTTCAATGAATCTATAGCAAGTGCCCCAAAGTCATCACCTTATAAATATCTCTGTAAAACAATGCATGTTCATATGTTAAGATGAAACGGCTGCTTCCTGTTCAGCTGCCCACAGCTACACAACATAATAAATATCTACCAGGCCCAGGTTGTAGCTAATAGCTATTTGTGTGAGAGATTGGATTGTTGGGGTTCTGCTGAATTGAAAACAGATGGCTTTTGATTCACTCCATTTGTGGTTTAACCAATACAACATATGTTAAAAGTTGCCAAGAGAACTGAAAGTTACAATGGCTTCCAATTTCCTAAGCATGTTCTAATGACATGCTCTTTATTTTGACTTGACCAGGAAAAAAAGACAAATCACTTACTTTGAATGACATCATTTTTTTTTTGAAGAAGCTCAAGCTACTCGAGGGAATATTCCTCCCCCCACTCCACCCTCAACCCTCCCCAAGTGTAGGACAATTATTTCAAGAAATAGAATATACTTATACCAGTGAGTCTAACATCTGTTATCAGAAAATTACAAGAGTTTATTATAAAAAGTGACTGAAAGCACTGAAATTTTTCAGTAGTTCACAGATTTTTAATAGATAGGTCACGTCCAACAAAATCGATTTAATATCTCGAAGACTTTCATGGAGGATAGGGGAATATTTATGAATGTTATTCATGTAGACTTTGAAAAGGCTTTTTGATAAAGGCCTTCATACTTGCCTTAGTTGAATTTGAAGCTCATGGAATTGAAGACAAATTATTCACCTGTTCAGCTGCAGGTGTAGGCAGCTACTGCAGGCAGTTAGTTTTCCAGTTAGTTATCCAGATTCAGTGTTAGGACACATTTAAAAACATCTTAGATAATGGGACAGAAAGCTACTGTACATTTGCAATTTTGACAATAGCATAAAAAATAAAAATGGGTAGCATTGAAGGTGTGTAGATGGAAACATAAAATTATAGATAGATAATAACAGATTAAGAAAAGGGGCAAAACTGTTATAAATGGATTTCAACATCAGCAAATGTGAGGTTAACTTTTTTTGTCAAAGAAAAGTACAGAACAACATATTTTCTAAATGGTGGAAAGCTCAGAACAGTGACGGCCCATGAGACGAAAGATTCCATTTACACGGAGCATTAAAAGTATCACAGACAGGATGAAATACTGACCTTTACATCTAAAGCACTGGAATGCAAATTGGCAGGTTACCCTACACTACATAAGAACCAGATTAAACCACACCTGGAGAAGGTAAACAAATCTTGCTACCACACCTTATAAATGAAATGACTGCAGGAAGAGAATGTATTTAAGTATCAGAACAATATCCAGACTCCAAGAATAAACAAATACGGGTTTTATTCCCTCAAATTCAAAAGGGTAATTGGTGATTTGATTAATGTTTTTAAGATATTGTGGGGAACTGATAAAAGATAGAGCGGAACTATTTCTACTAGCTGGGGAGTCCAAAACTAGGGTAGCAGTCTCAATATAAGAGCCTGATTTTCAGGTTGCCAGCTCCATGAATGGCCATTGATGCAAGGTCAACTGTTGATGTTAAATCTGAGACTGACAGAAATTCTGATGATAATGAGCCTTGTAATGGAGGCTCCAATGCACAGGATTGCAAGTGCTGCAGATGGTTGTAGACTCAGCCAGCACCATCACGGGCACAACCCTCCCCACCATCGATGACATCTTCGAGAGGTGGTGCCTCAAGAAGGATCCTCACCATCTGGGACATGCCCTTTTCTCATTACTACCATCAGGGAGGAGATACAGGAGCCTGAAGACCTACACTCAACAATTCAGCAACAGCTTCTTCCCCTCAGTCATCAGATTTCTGAATGGTCCATGAACACTTGTTATTCCTTCTTTTGTTCATTTTTGTAACGTTATGTCTTTGGATTGTACAGCTGCCGCAAGGCGACAAATTCCATGTCATATATGTCAGTGATAATAAATCTGATTCTGAGTTCCATTATCCAACGGTGTAAAGATGTACTGACCAAGGCCAGGTATCAGGAGCAAAGTCACAGATCAGCTATAATCTCAGAATGGCAGAACAGACCCCAGGGCCCTGGCGGCCTGCCCCCCTCCCACAGCCCCGTGTTCTACACCTCGAAGGTAATGCTCATGATTTCAAAGAATGAGCTGATAAGACAAAGGCTCACCAGTCTCTCTGGATCCCTCGAGTAATTTCTAGTAATAGAGGCCAGATAGAATACTCCAGAAGCAGTCTCACCAAAGTATGTACAACTGCAAAATCTCCTTTGCCTAATATCTTAGTGTGAATGTCAAAATTTGCTATTTTCACTGCTTCACAAGCACCAACAACACTTGAACAGCTCCCAGGGTATAATACTCATGTGAGCCTGGATAGCCACATGGCAATCTGACAACGTACTCAATTTACATCAAGACACATATATCTCCCAGCAAGGTTTATTGAGAAGTGATGAGAATTGGGAACCTGAACTAATTTCTTTCACTGTAGCCTTTAGAACCAAGTCCAGCCTGGTGTAGATCAGCCCATCTCAGACTCAAAACTGGACATTTTAGTTCATGTGAAAATTAACATTCTTGCCATAAACCCTTATTCATCTGCCAAACAATGACTCACCATGCTCCCTGTGAGAGTGTACAGCCACTGGACAGTCTCATTATGGTTAATAACTCCATTCATCCCATCCACAAACAGCATAATCTGGCTCAGAGCTGCAAATACAGTAAAAAAAATACTGTTAATTAAGTCCTTTTATGATAAAGGAAAGGGATTCATGAATTGTAGGTCCTGACTTAATGCCTTTAGAAGAAACATGATCAATGTTGGACCTGGTAACAAACAACACACAAAAACACCGTTGGCGGACATCTGAAACCGGCTCCGTGGTGGACAAATGTAACTGCAGATGGTGCTGGGAGATTATCCCCAACCACGGAACAATGGTTAAAGCTTGTTGGCCACGTAGAGATAATTCGAGGACTTTAATTAGACCAAAGTAGAGTTAGATTGAGGAAAGATCATTGGAAGTCTTTTTTTGCTGTCTGGCCAACAAGATTGGCTGACCTCTGTTTTTCGGAAGAATGAGGAGGAGCAGAGCAACAGGCTGAAGTGATCCAAAGATGACAGGTAAGTTTTACTCTGGAAGAAAAGTTGCTGGATCAGACAAATCAGGAGTTGAATTTCCCAACAGGCACTGCGACATCAAGAAACCTGCACAAAATTCTCTGCTCCAAGTTGAGACAAAGTTCAGTTGCCCCCAATGCCACATCTGCTGTGTGACAATTAGAACATAAGATAAAGGCCCCTCAACCCACTGGGCCTTCTCCATCATACAATATATCACACTTGCCCCATGACTTTGTCCAGTTCCACCCACATCCTTTGACCTTTCTGTTAGAGCCTGAAAATAAATCAATCTCAGTCTTGGACTGAAGGACTGAGCACCACAACTCCCTGGGATAGGGAGCTGCAAGGATTCAGAGTGTTCCAAGTGAAGAAAATCAACCCCTTATTCTTGAATGGCCAGCTGCCTATCCCAAACATTGCTCTAGGTTCTCCACACAAAAGAAACAGCCTCTCATCATCAGCTCAGAGATATTTCAATAAGAATGCTCCTCACTCTTCTAGACTCCAGTTCAGGATATGTCCCTAGGACCCAGGGGGGAATGAAGTTCCAGCGTTCCTGAATGACAGGAAAAGTGTTATATATTTAATGCAAATAAATAACAATGGAAGATATGGATATGCACATAAAATATGCAAGTTATTAAAAGGGATCTTAAATAAAAGTTTAAAAAATAGAAATTGGAAATATTTCATCATGAGTTAGGAAAATACACATTAGATAAAGAGAATAGATTTATAGAAAAGGCTGGAGCTTCGTGGGTGAATTGGGTGACTGGATCAAACCTGAAATTAAAGGAGTCCTCAGGCTTGAGTTTTCCCCCAAATTCTGCTGTTTATTTCAGCACAATTCCCCTAAAGTCAGCCAAACAGGACTGAGATTGCAAATTTTGAGGACATGTTCAGCACAAGTCACGTTTAAAGCACATGGACTGGGCACTGGGCTCAGCCACAAAAGTGATTGTGATCTTAGTTGGAAGTAAATAAGAAATTTGTGGACCTTTGAGTGTCCTCAATTTAAGCTTCTCTAGAAAATGCAAGAACTCGGGTTTTTCTAATTTTCTAAGAAATTGATAGTGTACACCAAATCAGCTATCCAATGGTGCTATGTAGTTTTATTTAAGCACTATTTTCAATTAGTGGTAGACCAGACATTGAAATACTTACATATAATGATAAACATATTTTCTGAACCAGGTTACCACCTGTGAATGCAACCGGGGATACATAATTTTTAAAAATGCTTTAAAATTAGGCTTAATATTTTCTTTTATTGGGTTGGCTCATGACAGATTTTACATTCATCAATGTGAAAATGAATCTGTGCAGATCAGGGGAACCAACACAACTTTAGCAAACTTTGCACCTACAACAACCCAAAGAGGAAACTCCACCCCTTAGCTGGTGATGAATTTAATATTCCAACACCACAATATGGGAGGTTGGGAAGGCTAGGGATAGAAAAAAAATCAAAAGTGGCAACATAAAGGCTGGAAGTCAGTACTTCAATGGGTAAAGTAAGGAAGGTTATTCAAGAACAAGCTTCTGGGAATAGCAGATAGAATAGATGTGGTACAGCTAGTAAAGATGCTGCCTCACAAAACCAGCAACCTAAGTTTAACCCTGACCTCCACCAGTGCCTGTGTGACCACATGAGTTTCTTCTGGGTGCTCTGGTTTCCTTCCACATCCCAAAACATGCAGGTTAATTGCTTAATTGGCTACTATAAAGTGCCCCTAGTGTGGAGGTGAGTGATAGAATCTAGGGGGAGTTGATGTGAATGTGGGGACAATAAAATGGGACTAGTGTAAATGGGTGCTTCATGGTTGGTGTGGACTTAAGTGAGCTGAACGGCCTATTTCCATGCTGCATGACTCTCTGAAATACCTTCCACAGAGACAAGTAATGAAGTGTTCTGACACCAGAGGGAGCTATAGAACCATCAAACAAGACAATTCCAAGAATGATGCTCACAAAAGGAACACTTGGATTCCCGCACTGTACCATGACACAAAACAGAAGAGGCTCTGATTCTAATCTTCAAATGTTTGTGATAAAGACAGACATTTCTTCAACGGGAGAGACATGGAGAAACCAGAAAGGAAAGGTCAAGATACTGAGTGCCTGAATCCAAAATGTTGGAAGAGCACGGCAGGAAGTGCCAGAAACAAACGAGTTAAAAGTTGTGTGCAAAGGCTTTCTTCAGACTTGGGAGTCTGATAGGGAGAGCATCAAATTCATAGAAGTTGGTGCACAGGCTCAGTTTACTGAAGGATGACAGACAACTAATTGAATAGAATCAACAAAAAGGACAAAGAGAGGGGGAAGTCCCATGCACAAGAGGTGATATTGAGAGTTATATGACCTGCAACCTAGTTAAAGGAAAAATGATAATATAAGAGCTCATCTTGATGACAATGGGGAGAAATTAAATATGTTAAGGAAACAAAAGTGTATGCAAATAACCCACATAAAGAATCTGACAGGAATGCGGAGGAATTTAAAAATTCACAATCAATGTTTAAAAAATACAAGCTCTTCCAAATAGCAATGCTGATGGAGGGATATACATCTCGGACCACAGAGGTAACTGCTCTGCTCTTCTTCAAGATTGTCCCATGGGGTCTTTTATCTCCACTCGAGAAAGCGATTTTATTGTATGACACTACATTTGAAAGACAGAACCTGCAGCAGTCTCTCAGAACAGCACTGGCTAGGTAGTAAGGCTAGGTTTTTGAAC
Source organism: Pristis pectinata (assembly GCF_009764475.1). NCBI lineage: Eukaryota > Metazoa > Chordata > Chondrichthyes > Rhinopristiformes > Pristidae > Pristis > Pristis pectinata. The sequence goes on from NC_067417.1 coordinate 39,686,296, forward strand.
TTGGGTCTATAAAGTAGGACTTGACCCAACAGCCTTCTGATGCAGAGGCAGGAATGCTACCAACTGAGCCAAAGTTGATTCTGGATACCAAGTACCGCAGAGGTCTCTATCTTATTTCCATATTAGAACATAGGAGGCAGCCAATGCCAGATCACAAAGCAATCCTATTCCCCACTAATTTTCTCTGTGATCTACTCTCCCCACATACCCATCAACTCCCCTCAGATTCTACCACTAGGGGCAATTTACAACGGCCAATTAACCTAACAACTTGCACATCTCCGGGATGTGAGAGGAAACACGAGCAGCTGCAGGAAACCTGAGCAGTCACACGGAGAAAGTATAAACTCCACACAGACAGCACCCAAGGTCAGGACTGAATCTGGGTCTCTGACACTGTGAGGCAGCAGCTCTCCTAGTTGGGCCACTGTGATAAAACTGCACATAAATGTCAGAATGAGTTTCTGGACAAAGGGCCTCCAAATCTATTTTTAAGGGGAGCAATAAGTAAAGAATACAGATCCTAATTTCAAACTACAAAGCTTTAGATGAAAGCTGGTTTCACCTCTTAACAAAAACATTGATTGATTACTGATGCCTGCTGGGCTGATAATAGAAACTTATCATTACGAATGCTATGGTTAACCCCTCACTTGCACCTGAGAGACAGTGACACAAAACAAACTGCCTCCAAATGCTCAGATCTGCTCATTAGATGCAGTATGGGCTAACATCAGGGGGCATGTGAAACTGCTTTATAAAGGTTGAATTCTGTGAATTTATTAGTTAGTAGTGGTACAGTGGTGTCGGGAACCTGCTATTCCAGATCTAAGATGTGACTGTTCCTTACATTGGTTTGAATGCTCAACCTCAATTGTAACTGAAACAAATGGAGTGTGCTCAGAATTTGAACAAACACCATTGGGTCAGGCTTGGCTGGATAATCACCAGTGCAAACATTGGGCTAGGATTGCAGATGACTGGGTTTGTGATTCAGTTTACAGTACAAATGATAATGTTTCAGATATCTGATCAGTTACAGATGGCTTATACTTGGGAGAACTAAAATATAATCTTAATCCCAATTTGTGCTCAATTTAAATCATGTCTTATTAAGAAGAAAATATGTTGGAGTAAAAGTATCCTGTAGCAGTAAGGTAATGGAACAAATTAAAAATCAAAAAAACTGCTCATGCTGGAACCTGCTGAGTGTTTCCAGCACTTTCCGTTGTGTCTGAGATAGATCAGGGTACAGTACCAACCTCTTAAGATGTAGTTCTGGTAGTTCTGGTCTGCCTCTGCTCCCACTTTGATCAGGCATGTCAGTCCTTCAGCATTGACAAACTCAGGCACCAGATCTTTGTCATCCTATAGACAAAATTGATATTATATCAGCAAGGAGTGCAGAGCAATGTATTTTGTAGTGGTCACAGAAAAATGTGATTTTTTAAATAAATATCATGCATAAACCCACACTACAAAAACTGCAGATTGACATAGATTATGGATATGAGGCAGCACCTTAGTTATGGATAAAAACAGAAAAAGTCGGAGCTACCTGGCAGGCCAGACAGCATCTAAATACAAAGTGTGTGCCAACACTGTTGGTTCATGTGTGGACAACAATCGCCAGCAAAGGATGGGACTTATTGAAAAGAATTTGCATCAGCAAGTTGCCTTTCGTAACCTCAGAATATCCTAAACCAATTTATTTTGACAGCCGCCTCTGCAGGAAATAACGTAGGAACGTAAATTCATATTTTGTGTCAACCGAGGTGGTCATTCAGCCCATCATGTCCATGCTGGTTCTCAGAACAATCCCATCGATTCCATTCCCCCACTTCATAGCAAATCATGCCAGGATCTTAAATAGATGAGAGAGATCGCTCTGCAAGTATGTCAGGATGAGGCTCCCAACTATACAGGTACAACTAGGAGAAAAGAAAAAGTAAATGAAGAAAAATAAAGAGATTCAATTGTGCTATTGGTGGAGATTTACATAGAGTTATAGAGTTGTACAGCATAGAAACAGGACATTCGGTCCATCACGTCAATGCTGACCATCATGCCTACCTATACTAAACCCACTTGCCTGCATTAATTCCACATCCCTCTACGCCCTGCTCATTCAAGTACCTGTTGCGATGCCTCTTATATGTTGTTAAAAGACACCAGGGAATAAAGACACCAGACAACTTCATAAATATTATAATCGGTTCTCAAATTAATCATTGAATCATTCTTTGGAGTGAAAAATGCAGAGAAGCATTTAGGCTTTGATTTAGAAAAATTCACAGCTTGGTGCCACCCATGATCTTCTTTTAGGTGAAAGGACAATAGGGAATTGTAGTTATGAGCAGATGTTGGGTGGGCTGGAGTTGTCCTCTATGGAACATAAGGGCTGACAGGAGATTTAATTGAGGAGCGTACACAACTATCAGAGACCTGAAAAGACCAGATAGGGAGGAACTATTTCCCATAGTAGAAAGGTCAACAACAAGAAGGGATAAACTTGATGTAAATGGCAGTGAGATTACAGGGGAGTCAAGGGAAGTGTTTTCACCTCAAAGGCACCGATTGTCTGGAGCCCACTGGCTGAAAGGGTGACAGAAACAGAAGCCCTCATTGCATAAAAGAGTCAAAGCTTACAAAGCCACCGATCAGATGGGAAGCAGATTTAGGTCTTTCTCAGCTAGCATGGTCAGAGTGGCAATGACTTCCTTTAAATTTTTGTGATATATGCCTAAAGGACAAGATCCAGCCAACTATAATGCCTGCTGGAGTAGAGTAGCCAGGCAGTATTCATCACCAGACATAGAGAAAGCCCACTGTGTAAGATACTTGAAATTGTAGCTCAGCAAGCATTAATACCACAGGAGGGAAATAGTCAAAACAAAATGAAAGCACTAAAATGGCCAAGGAGAGAAAGGACAGGAAAGCTATATAGGCAACGTATTGTCAGTACAGGTTATTAATATGAACTGAATAGAACTCCACCCCAAGGTTCCCTTGTCATAGGAAATTTCAGGTGAAGTTTCAGATAACATGTTGTTGAAACGTCAGTGGGTAAAAGGATTGACATTTCAGTGATATAGGTTGATATCTTGCTTTAAGAGAAGATCAATACAACAGAAGTTAAACAACAGAAGAGCAGCAAGACTGGCTAACAAGTAATATTACAATTGCACATTGTTGCATTGGGTGAGTTTGAATTCAGCAGATGTAATGCCCGCAATGGTTCAAAATTAGCAGGTTACTACAGCATTTTGTTATCATTGCAACAGTTAAGGCCATTTATGAATTTATGCACACCTCACTTATGTGCCGAATGGGAATCAAAATGTTTATCACCACAGTTCTTGAAAGCAATTTGAGTACGTCACTCTCATTGAATCAGCCTGAAGCCCAGATAGCAGCATCAAGGCTGACACAGTTGCCCTTTTAAACACTTGTACATCAGTTAAATGAACGTGGAGTGTCATGGAGCATTACCCGAGGAACGGGTGCAGTAGAGTAGAAGAGGAGAATCTCCTGCTCTTCTTGAATAGTTCCACAAGTTATGCCGCTGAAAACCACTATAGAAGGTAGTCTGAGAACGCCCCAAGTATAGCGCTCACCTCACACAAGGCAGCATTTCCTTTGCACAATTGAGAAGCTTAATCAAGAAACCTTAACTGGTAAATAGATCTTGCTGGCTTCATGCATTTAGCTTTGTCATACATCCAGCTAATTCACTACTTCAACAAGGTGAGTCTTGTGTAAAGTGATAAAGACATAGAGATTCTCAAATTCGCACAAACAAAACATTAATCTGGCTGTCACCCAGGAATAATCTTTGACAAGAGGAGTAAAATTTGATCCCATCAGATGTAATTTTGCTGCAAGGCACAAACTAAAAATGCAGCAAAGTATTTATTTCATTTAAATACTTTGTTAATCATTGCTCCCATTTTCAAATAAAAATTGTGCAGCAAGCTCCCTTGCGTGCTGTAATAACCTGCTAATTTTGAACCATTGAGGGCATTACATCTGCTGAATTCAAACTCACCCAATGCAACAATGAAAATTGCCTTGTAATACAATCAAAACCTTGACACATAAAATGTGCCAGTCCCTGGGGCTATTTGGGTCTATTGTTGTACTTATTCCATCTCTTCTTCAGCTGGGATCATATTTCCGGTTCCCAGTAACACTCATACAAGCAAGCAGGATATTGGGCAAGGTCTCACTGGAGCAGAACATCTCACAGTGGGCGTATTACTTGGATGTTTTCACCCAACACACAGGTAATGCCACAATGTGTATATTTAGGATCCAAAAACAAAAAAAACTGCAGAGACTGAAAATCTGAAACAAAAGCAGAATGGTGGAAATAGATCAGTCGTCGAGTTTATTGTCATGTGCACAAGTACAGTGAGGTACAGGTACAATGAAAAACTTGCTTGCAGCAGCATCACGTGGATCAGGCGGTATCTGTGGAAGGAGAAACAGAGTTAACATTTTAGGTTAAAGACCTGACAAAGGGCCTTCAACCTGAAACGCTAACTAACTCTGTTTCCCTTTCCACAGATACTCCTGATCGACTGAATGTATCCAGCGTTTTGTGCTTTTATTACTTTCAATACACTGTTGTACAAAACACTGTGTTCAGCGGAGAGTTACAGCCTTCAGTAAAGGATGATCCAGGGGAGATGTCAGAGGTGGGTTCTTTACACAGAGTGGTGGGTGCCTGGAACGCATTGCCAGGGGTGGTTGTAGAGGCTGATACAATAGGGACCTTTAAAAGGCTCTTAGATAGGCACATGGTGGTAAGACAAATGGAGGGATATGGGCTGTGCAGGAGGGAAGAGTTAGATTGATCATGGAGGAGGTGTTCATATAGTTCGGCACAACATCGTGGGCCGAAGGGCCCGTACTGTTCTATGTTCTATGATTTGTTGATAACTCTATCAGTGTTTATGTACCAACATAAGCAGCAACAGAAAGGGACCCACGGACACTACATCGGCCTTTGGTTTGAGATGTTGTTATTTGAGGTAGAAGCTGATCTCAGTGAGGAAAATAGAGAACAGGATTCTCTAGGTAGACGGTTGATGCTGGCGGGCAGTGGCCAGGGCTGAAATGCCAGTGAGGCCCAGAGGTATAAGCAGACTCAGTTATCCCCAATGCACATGCAATGAGTAGAATGCTCCAGGAGGCAACTGATTGTTGCATGTACATTACTCCCAATCTCAGGTGCTTTAATTTTGCACACTAACATCTCAAGTGGGTATTTATCAAAGGCCTTCTGAAAATCCAACTGCACCATGTCAACTGGTTCTCTGTTATTTATTCTATCAGTTGTTTCCTCAAAATATTCCAGTAGCTTTTTCAAGCACATTTCCCCTTGTATAAATCCATGTTAATTTTGTTTAATCCCATTGATATTTTCTAAGTGTTACATCCTTTATTATGCTCAAGCATTTTCCCTTTCACTGATCTGATAAGATGTTGTGCCAGACATTCTTTGATACAGTTTAAGGTAGTTCACAGGACCCATATGTCAAAAGATAAGCAAGCCCGTTTTTATCACCATATAAATCCTATATGTGACAGATGTAAATCGAATGTGGCTTCTCTGACCCGTTTTGGTCCTGTCCTCTTTTGGAAAAATACTGGAAAGACATTTTTAACATTATTTCAAATGTATAGAATATTGATTTACAACCTCACCCTATCACTGCAATTTTTGGATTACCAAGGATAGAATCTGGCCATTTAGCTGCATCCACTAACCGTATGATTGCCTTTGTTACATTAATGGCCAAACGATCCATTTTGCTTAAATGGAAGGATCCAATACCCCCGACTACTTTTCAATGGTTCTCTCAAACTATATCATGTTTAAACTTGGAAAAAATTAGGAGTGGTACTGTTGATCCTTCGCTTAAATTTGAAGATATTTGGAGTCCATTTATTCAATATTTTCACATGATATAGATTCCTCTTCAATAACTTTCCAATTTAGAGGAACGGAGTTGACGACATAATATTGCTGTTTCTACTGAGAAATTTCAGTCCAGTCTTTTTTTTTGTTTTTTTTTCTTTTGAAATTTTTCTTTTTAGTTTGGTTTGATATATTGTTTATAATTTTTCTTATTGATTTGGGTTTTTTCTTTTCTTTTACATACACAATAAATCTTTTTCTTTCCTTTCTTTTATATTATATTCATTTACTAAGAGATCGTGGGATCTACAGATTTTTTTTTATATTTTATTATTCTTTATGATTATCTATGCCATGATTGTTCTCCTGATCTCTTTGTATTCCATGTACAAACATTGATGTTATATATTAATCTGTATTAATTTGGAAACTAATAAAAAGATTGAAAAAGAAAGAAAAGAAAGAAAAAAAAGACGTTGGCCATGCTTCTGGCACCAACACAGCGCGCCCACAACTTCCTAACCCGTACGTCTTTGGAATGTGGGAGGAAACCAGAGCACCCGGAGGAAACCCGTGCAGGCACGGGGAGAACTCCTTACGGACAGTGGCCGGATTTGAACCCGGGTCGCTGGCGCTGTAGAGCGTTATGCTAACCACTACACTACCGTGCCGTGCTGATGTAGGCTAACTTGTTTTCTCGATACCTCCTTTTTTAAATAGTGGGATTACATTTCCCACCTTTTGATCTACAGGAACAGCTCCATAATCTATCAAATTTTGGAAGGGACTATTATTTCCTCTTAGTCTCTGATGGTCATTGACTTGAAATGTTAATTCTGTTTTTCTCTCTCCACAGATGTTGGCTGATCTGCTGAGTATTTTGTGGTTTTATTTCAGTTTTCCAGCCTCTGCAGTTGTTTGGTTTTCAAATACCATGTACGAGGCCTACCTGGGAAAGGAATCAACCAAGATCACTAAAACCTGGAGTGGATCCTTCAGAGATGTAAAAGCAGCTTACAGTGAAGAGGTCAGTGAAGAAAGATGAGATTGAGTGAGTTTGTATCTGGTAAAATTTACAACCACCTATTAATATAGTTAAGTAAATGTAGGGAAAGCTGTGTGTTATGCTAGTTTAGTATACCTTTAAGAACTAACTTTTGATACATTTTTGTACCTGGACACTACTGAGAGTTCCTGCCTTCAATAAAGAATGTTATGTTTATGGTTCTACCTCTATTTTGTTTTACACACATGCTTGTGGCAAAACTAAGAAACATACAAGTAAAAGGTACACATTTAGCCTTTCAGGACCTGGGAAACCTAATGCTTCTGTAACTAGAACTGTTAATAATCCAAAGCTTTGAGATTTATTCACAGGAAGAATATTGACTGTTTCATTAGAAAGGAGGAATAAATATCAGGTAGGTTCCAGCTCAGAATTCCCTGATAAAAGACAGCTCTGCCAAAAGCCAAGGAAGCAAATAGGAGGCGGCCAGATTAGGAAAAAATGCACAAAAGCAAGGGACTTAAAGGGAGCAGAGCAGGTCACAAATACCCTCCAGCATAAATGCTGCAATCATAATTTTAAAAAAACACGTCACAATAATTTCTTCCAATCTCCATTTTAACTCATGAAGTTATATTGAGTCATTCTGTGAATTAAAGATTTAAAAATATTTGGGAATGCTCTAAATTCATATTTGAAAATCAATTAAATTTCAGCATTTTCAAGTTTAGTACTTATTGTATGTGTAAGTGTACCGAATCAACTTTTTACTTGCAAGCAATCTTTTCACTTGCCAAAAATCCCATTCCTCAGAACTAGAAATCAGTGACAGCCAGCATGTTTAAAAAAGGGGGCTGACATAAAACAATGCAATCATATTATATACTTGTATCTTTTCAAAATAGGTTTCTATAAGACATATTCCTGATTAATTTTTAAATTATTAGTCATTTTTAACTTCAGAATGAAAAGATTTTATCTGCCAATTATTACCCTCTTTGCAATCACTGCTTTTTAATGTTAATGTTACTACTCAAAAATATCAAATGGTTTAAGAATTTAAGTCAATTCATACTGCACATAGACTGAGTGATTGAACTGTAGTGCAGACAAACAATACACTGGCATATGTACACATGTACTGTACCAAATATCAACTGATGGTGCACCAACATACTATTCTGTGGTTAAATTTATGATTTACTACTATCCTAGTTGGGCTGATGATGCAGTAATTTAATGTGTCATGTTTAGACTGGAAGTTCTTGGTACGTTATACTGCAAGGTGCTCAGTGGTGCACCTGCACAGTATATGTGGTGGGGGAATCCAAGTATTCTGTCATGAAATACAAACACAATCCTCCAATTATTAGTAGGACATCACAGAATGCTACTGAGAAGAGCCAAGGCCAATAATTCAAAACAAAATGGAAAGCAGGGCTCTGGGGAAGAGTCTGAATTTAACTTGTCTCTTTCCAGATGCTGACAGACTTGCTGTGCATTTCCTCTATTTTCCAGTCTTATTTTGTCAGCCTGTGTGTCTTGCCAGAAGTTTGCAACTTGAGAATAAGAGACCTGTCTTTTTGTTTAGTTAAAAGACTGGAATTGTGTGTGTGGTGGGGGGGAGGAAAGAGGTGATGGTGCTAGAGAAGATCAAATGAAACTGATGCAAGTACAGTAATAAATTGCTCAAGGATATTTGATATATGATCCTGCATTTACTGTAAGCAACAAGCTTCATTACATAATCAAATTAATGAGCTCCATATGTTTCAGCCAGAGATTGAAAAAATATTAGGTTAGAACATTTTATGAACCTTTCCTAAAATTCAGCAAACAGGAAGTGGTACTGGTAGGTCCAAATGAGTACCAGATGATCATAAGAATTAAAAAATAGGAGCAGGAACAGGCCATTTGGCCCAAAACTGCTCCACCAGTCAATAAGATCATGGCTAATCTTCTACCTCAACACCATCATCCTACCTTGTCCTCTTATTCCTGAATGCCTCTAATATCCACGAGCACAGAACCTACCTTATGTGAGTTCTTATGTGAATATTTCTAGATTCTAGAAAGATATGGAGAACGTGCCCACGTGCCACATAATGAGCATATTCAAGTAATGAGTAAATTCAAGCTGGCAAGTTAACATACTTTAGAAGAACAATGGTGAATTGTTTCACGGATAATAAATCCTATTACCAGAAATGAAGGGGTGGAATAATTTTGCTCCAACCTTGTTCTTCCAAGTGTAGTTACAAATGAGAGATTGGTATAAAAACAGAAAGTGCTCCAATCGATCCACTGACCTGCAGCATTTCGCTCACCAAGGACCAACCCTCATGTTCTCACCAAACCTGCCAACTAGGATGGTCTTGTTGTTGTTTGCTATACTGACCTCCATCTTGTGAAGCTGAACATCAGCTCTCTAACACCTCCTCATACCTCCCTCTGGACCACGGCCCTCATCCCTATGAACATCAGATGATTGTCTCCCAGTCACCAAATTCATTTCCTCAGGAAATTTCACCTCCACAATCCCCAGCCTCTGAACCCCCAATCCTGCTTCTCCTTCTCACTAAGATCCTAATAGACCAATTATTTCAGCCTAATCTTATCCCATAGAACTTATTCCTTCCTGCCTTGACTCTATTCTTTCTCCTCTTGTCCAACACCCTTTTTCTCCTATATGTGTGATATTTCTAATGCCCTCCACGGTTCTGACAGTTCTCAGTTACCTGGACCAAACTGGCCCATTTTCACCATGGATATCCAGTCTCTCCACACATCCATTCCACACCAGAAGGCCTGAGGGCCCCACTACTTCCTCCTGGATCAGAGGCCCGAACAGTCCCTCTCCCCCATCACCCTCCTTCATCTGGCTGAACTTGTTCTTAGATTGAATAACATCAACAACAAGCAAACCCTTGTGGCTATGCCTGCCTGTGTGATATTTGGAATGATCTTGTTTCAGTCCTACTCAAGCCTTCTCCCTCACCACTTTTTCCAGCATATTTATGACTGCATGGAATGTTGCTTCATGCAGAACTCAACAAATTTCCTTACCCTTGTTTTTCTGACTTTCACATGATCCATGTTTGACTCTTTTCCTTGACTTTTCCATCTTCCCCTCAGGGGAGAGTTAATGACCAATATCCATTACAAGCCCACAGACTCCAACAGTACTTCCATTTCTCTCTCTCACTGCTGGTCACTCTCCTGGTTGGGGGCTCCTCAGGTACAAGACTGAATTGTTAACACTGTTTCTCTCTCCACAGATGCTGGCTTCACTGTGGATATTTCCAGCACTTAAGAAGCAAAAATAAATTATAGGATGTTACTGATGCTTTTGTTCATTGTATGAATGATAGAGTCAAGGAGCGGCAATTAGTTCAGACTCGGTGAATACCAGAAACCTCCAGGATTAATTCTAAGTTTGTCCCATTTATTTTGGAAGGTGAAACAAATTCTCCTGTCATCTCAGAGGGATGTTACAGTTGTCAGGGATAGATCCAGAATTAATACCCAGGCCTGAAACAGGGTTGGAGGGGTGGTGGGTGTTGGAAATAGGACACCAGTGTACTTCATAAAAATTTGTTCATTGGACATGGGCATCACTTGCCATGCCAGAACTTATTGTCCATCCCAGAATTGAGGAAGCAGTTAACAGTCAACTGCACTGGTGGTTCTGGACTTGCATATCGGCCAGGCCAAATGGGAATGACATCCTTCCATGAAAGTCAAATTAGATGAGTTTCTACAACAATCTGGTAGTTTCATGGTCACTGTTGATAAGATTAGCTTTACATTTCTACCAGATTTATTTAATTTAAACTCTCTAGGTGAGATTCAAACATATCCTTGAATCAATGATCCAGAACTCAGTAATAGCCACTTCACCATCATGTCCCTAAAAGTGAAAGTGGTTTAATTGTGAAGGGATGAGGATACTTCAATAGGCTACCTAACTAGGAGCTATTTTGTTTACAAAAATCCTGTTGTATTGTATTGTAGTGTACTCTAGCCAAAATTGCTGATCATATAAAAATAAGTTGGTAAGCAAGTTTCAAGGAGGTCACAAAGGGCCCACAAAGGAATAAAGACAGACTGAGTGAGCAAGAAGTTGGCAGATGCAGTATAATGTAAAACAAAATGTAAGGTCATCCACTTCGGAAAAAAATAATGAAAAAGCAAATTGTTATTTAAATGGAGTGAGACCATAAGACATTGCAGTACAAAGGAAGCTAGTAAATGAAATGCCAAAAGTTAGCATGTAGTACAGCATGCAATTAGGAATGCTAATGGACTGTTGGCCTTTATTGCAGGGGTTATGGAGTAAAAAAAGTAGGAAATTCTTAATGCAAACTTACAGGCATCTGGTGACACTACACCTAGAGTAATGCATAAAGATTTGCTTTTGATATTCAAGGAAGGATGTGCTTACATTGAAGGCAGCACATGGAAGTTCACACAGTTGATTCCTGAGATGAAGTGGCTGACATGCAAAGATACATTTAGCAGACTGACCCTCTAATTCAATGGAGTATCGGCAAATGAAAGGTGATAGTATTGAAACATTCTGAAGGGGATTGACAGGGTGGATGCTGAGAATATGTTCCCAATGGTAGAGTTATCTAGAACTAGGGGGCATAGTTTCAGAATAAGACGTTGCCCACTGTAGATGTAAATGAGTAGATATTTCTTCTCTTAGGAGGTTGAGACTCCAGCTCAGGGGTATGGAGAGAGATCAGTAAAGTTTGTTAGGCCAAGACCAGATCAGCCATGAGCTTATGGAATGCCAGAACAGGTCCAAGGGGCTGACTGGGTACTTCTGCTCCTGTTTCCTGTGTTCTTAGGTTCTTCTAATTTAGTTCAAATCAAGACTGCAGACTGGTCTGAAGAGTTTCCCAGTAAATGAACCACTTTCAGCTCAAGCAACAGCTATAATCACAACCACAGCAGCAGTTAAAAACACAAGTACATGCAAATGTGACTAAGTTGCCTGTGCCTTTTTGTGTTTTTTTTTCTGCATAACAAGAAGGAGACCTTCAGTGGCGTTGCTCACAGTGATCTGGGGTTATGGGAGAAGTTGGAGAGGGATTAGGACACAGTGAATTAAATGGACAACAAGGCTGAATCACAGGTCGATAGGATTGTTAAGAAGGCGTATGGTGTGTTGGCCTTCATTAGTCAGGGTATTGAGTTCAAGAGCTGCGAGGTAATGTTGCAGCTCTATACAACTCTGGGTAGACCACACTGGGGTATTGTGTTCAGTTCACAAGATCACAAGACAAGGGAGCAGAAGCAGGCCATTTGGCCCATCGAGTCTGCTCCAAGGAAAGGGAAAAAAAGAAATGAGAAATGGGGAATGGGGAAAAAAAACCTGTTCTAATCCCAATTTCCGGCCTTATCCCCATATCCCTTGATATCCTGACTATTTAGATATCTATCTATCTCCTCCTTGAACGCCCCCACTGATCTTGCCTCTACTGTTGTACGTGGCAAGGAGTTCCACAAACTCACCACCCTCTGGCTAAAGAAATTTTTCCTCATCTCTGTTTTGAAACTGTACCCTCTAATTCTAAGATTGTGCCCTCTGGTCCTGGACTCACCCACCAAGGGAAACAGCCTAGCCACATCTACTCTGTCCTTTCCTATCAATATTTTAAATGTCGCTATGAGGTCCCCTCTCATTCTTCTGTACTCCAGTGAGTACAGTCCAAGAGCCGACAAACGCTCCTCATACGTAAGCCCTTTCATTCCTGGAATCATCCTCGTAAATCTCCTCTGAACCCTCTCCAACGTCAGCACATCCTTCCTAAGATGTGGGGCCCAAAACTGCGCACAATATTCCAAATGAGGCCTCACTAGTGCCCCGTAGAGCCTCATCAACACTTCCTTACTTTTATACACTATACCTCTCGAAATGAATGCCAACATAGCATTCGCTTTACCACCGATCCGACCTGGTGGTTAACCTTTAAGGTATCCTGCACGAGTACCCCCAAGTCCCTTTGTACTTCCGTACTTTGAATTTTCTCTCCTCCTAGATAATAATTTGCCCGCTTATTTCTGCTTCCAAAGTGTACAACTGCACATTTCTCAACATTGAATCTCATCTGCCATTTCCTTGCCCATTCTCCTGAACTGTCTCGGTCCCTCTGCAACCTTCCTATCTCTTCAATACTCCCTACTCTTCCACCTATCTTGGTGTCATCCGCAAACTTAGCCACGAAACCATTTATTCCATTATCCAAATCGTTAACGTACAAGGTAAAAAGGAGCGGTCGCAACACCGACCCCTGCGGCACACCACTAGTAACCGGTAACCAACCAGAACGAGATCCTTTTATTTCCACTCTTTGCTTCCTGTCAACCAGCCAATGCTCCACCCATTCTGTTATCCTACCCGTAATTCCATGACCTCTCATCTTATTAATCAGTCTCTTGTGAGGCACCTTATCAAAGGCCTTTTGAAAGTCTAAATACACAACATCTACCGCCTCTCCCTTATCCACCCTACCTGTGATTTCTTCAAAAAACTCCAATAGGTTGGTCAGGCAGGATCTTCCCTTCACAAAACCATGTTGGCTAGGACCTATCTTGCCTTGCGCCTCTAGGTATTCCGTAACCCCATCCTTGAGGATAGATTCCAATAATTTTCCCACTACTGACATCAGACTAGTAGGTCTGTAATTTCCTTTATGCTGCCTCCCACCTTTCTTATACAACAGAACTACATTTGCAACCCTCCAGTCCTCCAGAACCATGCCGGAATCTATCGATTTCTGGAAAATTATCTCCAATGCCTCCGCTATCTCTAAAGCCACCTCCTTCAGAACCTGGGGATGCACCTCATCCGGTCCAGGAGACTTATCAGTCTTTAGCCCATTTAGTTTTCCTAGCACCTTCTCCCTAATAATCTTAACTGAACTTAGTTCCATTTCGTGAGACTCCTGACTAACCGGCACATTGCTGATGTCCTCCACGGTGAAGACCGATGCAAAATATTCATTCAATTCCTCTGCCACCTGTCTATCATCCATTATAATAGCTCCTGCACCGTTATCAATTGGTCCTATATCAACCCGTGTCTCTCTTTTACTCCTTATGTATTTAAAAAAACTCTTAGTATCCTTTCGAATGTTATCTGCCAACTTCCTTTCATAATTCATCTTTTCTTTCCTAATGGCCTTCTTAGTTTCTCTCTGCAGGTTTTTAAAAGCTTCCCAGTCTTCTGTTTTCCCACTAATTTTTGCTTCTTTGTACGCTGCCCCTTTTGCTTTTATTTTAGTGTTCACCTCTCTCATTATCCACATTTGTGCCTTTTTTCCATTCAAAACCTTTTTTCTTGGCATATATCTATCCTGCATTTTCCTTATTTCCTGTAGAAATTCCTTCCATTTCTCCTCTGCCGTCCCTCCAGCTAGCTTACTCTTCCAATCAATTTGGGCCAACTCCTCTCTCATACCATTGTAATTTCCTTTGTTCCACTGAAATATCGATACACCAGTTATCAGTTTCTCCTTCTCAAACTTGAAACTGAACTCAAGCATATTGTGATCACTGGTTCCTAGTGGTTCCTTTACCTTTAGTTCCCTAATCACCTCCGGTTCATTACACAGCACCCAATCCAAAACAGCCGATCCCCTGGTGGGCACTTCAACAAGTTGCTCTAGAAAAACGTCCCTTAGACATTCCACAAACTCACTCTCCTGAGTTCTACCGCCATTCTGGATTTCCCAGTCCACCTTCATGTTAAAATCCCCCATAATTATCTTCACATTGTCACTCTGGCATGCTTTTTCTATCTCAAACTGCAACTTATCGTCCACTTGCTGACTGCTATTAGGGGGCCTATATATGACTGCTACTATTGTCCTTTTACCCTTGCTATTTCTTAGCTCCACCCACAAGGATTCCACCTCCTCTGACCCAATATCCTTCCTTTCTATCGATTTTATATCACTACTAACCATCATGGCCACACCTCCCCCTCTGCCTACCCGCCTATCCTTCCTATACACTGTGTACCCCTGGACATTCAGTTCCCAATCACATCCATCATAAAGCCATGACTCGGTGATTGCCACAATGTCGTATTTATTAACCTGTAGTTGTGCCACTAGGTCATCTACTTTATTCCTAATGCTACGTGCATTTAAATATAGTACGTTTAGTCTGGTATCTGCTATTAATTTTGTTGTACTTCTATTGTTCAGCAGATTATCCTGACTTTCCACCTGTCTATCCTTCTTACCATCTTCACTACATACTATCTTAGACATGTTCCTATATACCTCATCCCCTATCCTAACATTCTGTATCCTAACGTCCTGATTTGTTGTACTTCTATTATTCAGCAAATTATCCTGACTTCTCACCTGCCTGTCCTTCTTGCCATCCTCATTGGACTTGTTTCTATAAACTTCCTCCCTTACCTTAGCATCTTGTAACCTAACATCCTGGTTTCCATCCCCCTGCCAGATCAGTTTAAACCCTCCCCTACAACTAAATTAAACATTCCCGCCTCATGAGTTCTGGTCACCTCATTATAGGAAGGAGGTGGAAGCTATAGAGAAGGTGCAGAGGAGATTTACCAGGATGCTGCCTGGATTGGAGAGCATGTCTTATGAGGATAGGTTGAGTGAATTAGGGCTTTTTTCTTTGGAGAGGAGGAGGATGAGAGATGACTTCATAGAGGTGTACAAGATGATAAGAGCCATAGATCGAGTGGACAGTCAGAGACCTTTTCCCAGGGCAAAAATGGCTAACACAAGGTGGCATAATTTTAAGGTGATTGGAGGAAGGTGTAAGGGGGATGTCAGAGGTAGGTTTTTCACACAGAGAGTGGTGGGTGCCGGCAGAGGTTGTGGGGGCAGATACATTTGGGACATTTAAGAGACTCTTAGATAGCCACATGAATGATAGAGAAATGGGAGGGAAGGGTTAGATAGATATTAGAGCAGGATAAAATGTCGGCACAACATTGTAGGCCAAAGGGCCTGTATTGTGCTGTAGTGTTCTAAAAACTTCTCAAACAGCTTAGATATTTAAGCAAATCGGAAGTACAACCATTCCTCAATTTTCAAAAGGGATGCAGCATTCCTGGAAAATGTTCCATTAGGCTGGATTTCACAAATTAAGGTGGCTAGATAAAATGTAATGTGGTATTTTGCAACATCTCCTAATGACAAAGCATGGTGTAAAATAGATCTGTAAATCAAGACCTGCACCTGAAGAGTCCAAAGCCAAAATTCACAAGTCAAACATTTGTAAATCAATGAATACCTTTATATATAAAATCTGACACATGTTTATATAAGATTTTAATATGTTTAATACTGTGGAAGACCAAAATAACAAGGTGGGGTAAATTCATTGGACATTAAAGGCAGAATTTCAGGATGACAGAGTAGTATAAAAAGCCACTGGTACTCTGGGCTTTATCACAAACAGTACTGAAAAGTCAAGAGGTAAGGACAAGCCTATAGAAAAGCTTAAATTGCTACAAGCAACACACTGTGTCTTTACAGAACATTATGTGAATTTACTAGGATGTAATCTGTTATGAGATTTATACAAATTACAGTATATTTTATTATTACCTCACAGAGTACAGGACATTGTGGAAAACATATTTAATGATTTGAAATCTTGGGAGAAGGTGGATCAAATGGGCAATTTCCAGTCAGGGAAGAATCCAGTATGAGGAAGCAGGCACAACACCAAATGCAAGAGATTCAGAACAGAGCAAGTTGATGACCAAGGCAGAAATGGTATTGGCATTGCAAATTCAATTGTATGGACAAATGAAGGAAATGGGGAGAAGAAATATGGAGTGTTATCTAATAGGTGGTTGCATATACTCTAAACATAGCAACAGTATTCTTGGTGACCAGGTCCAGCTCAAGGAGAGTGCCAATGAATTTAGTCAGCAGACACTCTATTAAAACATGTTCTGGGTCTGCACCACAACTCCAGGCTGTGGTATCTCAGAGACCTCAACAATGCTGGTTGTTTGCAAAGAGACCTTGCCTAGAATAGAAATGTTGAAGAAGAGCCCATTGACAATGTGGCAGGTCAAAAGTAGGTGGATGAGCACTAGATTAAAAAGGACCACTATTTCTCACTGAGGGTGAAAACATCTCTGGCTGACTGGTTTAAATGGCTTGTATGATTGTAGTAATTTTTGAAAATTTCTATGCAAGCATTATAAAATGTAGATTTCTTTAAATTTTGGATGGTTACAGTACCTGAAATAGCTGTTTCAAAGAGAAAAGTGATCTTCTTAAATCAGGGCCTGTTGAGTTGTACAGCTTTTCTGTAAATGAAATTAGTAAATGTTAAGTTATTATCATAAACAGCTCTAAGGTCATGACCCTTAATTAAAATCATAAAATCAAAACAATTTTTTAAAAGATGTTAATCCAACAAAAGACATTGATCCAAAAATTGTGATTCCTCAAGCCTGCATTAGAAACTATAATTAGCACCAGTGACACGTCAATGCTGTGCTTTTAAAAATCATTGAATCCCTGAAAAACATAATCACACTTGTATCAGAATAACTTTGTTCTGCTCCATGAACTGGCCTCGCTGTCAGTCCTGGCTTCACAGATTAAACCCTGCCAGACACTGTGGACGGAGAGTTCCTGATCTTGAGAAGCAGTGGCAACGGATCCACTGAAGCAGCAGTATTCTAGGTAATAAACCCCAGGGCCAACAAGAGGCAAGACACTTCCAGGGATGACACTGCTGGGGATGCATGTGATGCAGAGATGGGTGCTAATGCGATAAGCGATGCAGTATAATGTCAAACAATAGCTGCAGAAATTAGAATACAGCTACTGTAAAACAAAATGGAACCACAGATTCCTCCCCAGCCAACTTTGGACAGCCCACAGTTACGATCGAGCACTTGGGAGATTGGCAGGATGGACTTGCCAGCCACTGTGGGGCTGCAAGCATCTTCTGCAGCCTGAGAACTCAATTCACAGCTGCTTTTCTGACATGCAAACAGTCCGGTTAACAAACAGTTCAAAGGAACAGAACCCTGCTGTAACCTGGAGAGGACCTGTCATGGTGCAAAATTAAGAGCTCCAAGTTAAAAGGTCACCACTGTAGAGTGACAGAGTCCAAGAGCAAATTAATTAGTTTTGTGTTCAGGTAAATTATCTCACACTTTATGCACACTCCCCTCAATGCTTGCCAAGACACCCAAAAAAGGTCAACAGCAAGCACAATTCTATACCTTCTGCACTAAAATCGACACCACTGTGAGAATCTGGGTTATAGAAATTACAAGCTGAAATTCCCTTTGTGCCTGAAATCTTTCACCAACACTTCATGAATAGAGAACATTGACAGTTTCTTCAGAAAGAAAGGAACCTTAGAAGTAGAGGTGTCTTAACTACATTAATGGGTCCTCTTGAACCCAAGAAACGCTGCTGCAAATGAATCCAGGCCAATTGGTGTTGTTTCCACTTTTGATGAAAGGTCAGTGGCCTGAATTGGTGAGCTGCATTTCGCTTCACGGATGCTGCTCTGTTAAAGGTATGTTCTGTTAGAATTTTATTTGGCTGTTTGGAACAATTTAAAATAAATGCACATTCATAGCATTCTGGAATTAAACTTTCCATGATCCCCACATAGCTCATGCATTATAGAACATACAACAGTGCAGCATAATACAGGCCCTTTGGCACACAATGTCGTACCAACCTTTAAACCTCACCTAAGACTATCTAACCCCTTCCTCCCACATATTTTAAATTCCTCCATATGCTTATCTTGTAATCTTTTGAATTTGACCAATGTACCTGCCTCCACCACCGCCCCAGGCAGCGCATTCCACACCCCAACCACACTCTGGGTAAAAAAAACCTTCCTCTGACATCTCCCTTGAACTTCCTACCCATTACTTTAAAGCCATGCCCTCTTGAATTGAGCACTGGTGCCCTGGGAAAGACTACTCTCAAGTACAATCATTTAAACTGACAACCTTGTATAAGATGTGGAGGAATAAACTTGGGGAACTTGCCTTTCTCACACAGACTAAAAAGGTAAAGGATTAGAGGAACCCTGGGTTTCTGCCTTCCCCTATATCAGCCCACCTTACAACCTTCCCTACCACCTCAATTACATTGTGAACATACAGGACAGGCTCAAAAGGACATAATTCCTGGCTAAAACGTAGGGAGCTCGACCAATGAGTTGAGAAGTGGCCTTGTAATCCAGCATGGGATTGGTTGATTTTTTACATGGAGCTAGGAATTGGGGGAGTGGGCCTGAGCTCAAAATCCAAATATAGATTCTGGACCAAAAACAGAAAATGCTGGAATCACTCAGCAAGTCAGTCAGCATCTACGGAAAAGGAAACAGACGATGTTTCAGGTCAAAAACCTCGAGTCAGATGTTTCTTTCCACATTTGCTGCCTGGCCTGGTCAATGTTTCTGGGTTTTCTGTTTTTGTTTCAGATTTCCAGCATCTGTAGCTTTTTTCCCCAATTTTTACAAAGCCTATGCAGTGAGCTCGATGGACTGCTCATTTCTTCTCCCATAGTCTGAGCTTCTGCCATTCTAAACATCTTAAGTAACATTTTATAATTAAGTTTTTCTCACAAACATTTCAGAAGCCAGTTTTATTGAGTACAATGGTCTGTGTGTTCTAGGATACATAATATGGTGTCAATCTGTACAACCTGCTGTACAACCCAATGGCCTGTGTCTCTTTACTGTAAGAAATTAACTGCTGGAGTAACTCTCAGTGAGTCAAGCTGCATCTATGGAAGCAAAGGTATAGTTGATGTTTTGGGTCATAACCCTACCAGTCCCCGTCTCACTCTTCCCTCTCACGTCTTTATATCTTCCCTCCACACTCTCAGTCCTGATGCAAGGTTACAACCCAACATGTCAGCTATCCCTTTGCCTCCACAGATGCTGCTCAACCCACTGAGTTCCTCCAGCAGTTTGTTTTTTGCTCTAGATTCCAGCAACTGCAGTTTCTTATACCTCTCAATATTGCTGCCAGTAGAGGAAATCTAACAGAAAATATTCTGGGTAACCAGTTCTTTCGATAGCCTATTGTCAGCATTAAGAACACCAGAAAGTTAAAATGACAAAAGCAATGTTATGAACAAGACAAAAAAAACGTGTGGTTTTGTTGGGTTCATACCATGGATTACATCAGAAAACAAGAGACAGAAGGCTTGGAATAGGATGTACACAGCCTGCTCTTAGGGCAGCAAGATGATTGGAGGGAAATCAAAGAGCAACACCAAACAGATCAAAGCGGGGTGGGGCGGGGGGGGGGGGGGGGGGGGAGAGAAATAACAGCAGATAACTATAACAAATGAGCTAACCTCATCAAGAAAAAGGAGCAGATAATAAGATACAGAGGACACACGGAGAGAGTCACACCAGAGCTGATTCACTTCTGATAACACTCAGAGCCATGGATTTGCAAGAAACTCATTAATAAAAGACTACAAAGACTGTCACATTCCCAAAATGATGCAGTGAAATAGTACCACAATAGGATGGTACAATGTGGAATGACGTCCTTAGGAGCATTCACTGCTACGTCATTGCTGCTCACACCTAAGCAATCTAGGCCCCAGGGTCTGATTTCACTTCCTAAGTATCTCCGTCTCTTTACCTCCCTCTTGATCTTTAACATCTTTGTTAAAACCTTTGATATTAAACTCTGACACTGATCACCTTCCCCAGGCATTAGCCCAGGGTGCATCTTGTGTTGATTTCTCCTCTGTGAATAGTCTTGCAATGTTTTTCTGTGTCGAAGATGCAAGTCATCATTCTTGATATTGACAAACTGTACACTGCTCATAACATATAATGAAGTCAATCAGGCTTAAGGGCCAAAGGTTGAAGGAAGAAGAGGTGGGAAGTCCCCTTAAGACAACATTATGCAAATGCTTGCACCAGTACATCAAAAATGACTATGGTTGTGGTATGGGAGTATGTCACCGATCACATTCTTACAGCTCCAGGCAAGTAGAATCAATGGGAAGCAAAGAAGCAACAAAGGGCATTGAGCATCCTTTTAAAATACTGAAAACAGATCAGTGCCCCAACCAGGTGAAAGCAATCTGCAGAGTCCAGTGACAATTGAAATGGCTTTTGTTGTGCTTTTTTCCCCCCTCACAAGCTATTCCATTACTGCTGAGTAACAGGTTATTTGCAAAAGAATACTTGCAAAGTGGTGTGGCGGTTAGCATGACACGATTACAGCGCCAGTGACCCGGGTTCAATTCCGGCCGCTGTCTGTAAGGAGTTTGTACGTTCTCCCCGTGACTGCATGGGTTTCCTCTGGGTGCTCTGGTTTCCTCCAAAGATGTACAGGTTAGGAAGTTGTGGGCATGTTATATTGGCGCCGGAAGCGTGGCGATACTTGCAGGCTGCCCCCAGAACACTCTATGTAAAAAGATGCAAATCACTGTGTGTTTCAATGTACATGTGACTGATAAAGATATCTTACAAAATCTTTAAATATTTTATTATACCAGTGGAACAACAGAGCGAACACTTGACCTTGACTTCACACACACATATCAATTCAACTCTCCACTTCATAGCACAGATAAACACCTGTAACCACTTGCATGCCCAAACTCAGAGAAAATTTCTCTGCCATTGGTAGACACCTCATCAGTTACTGTCAGATAATGATGAACTGACACTGAGATGCTCCACAGGTTCGGCTCACTTGTGAAGCAAATTAGCATCAGTGACAGCAAATGCATGAGATCACTCTAATCCATCACCCTTAGCCACACTAAAATAAAGGTAAGAATGCCCCAAGCAGAAAGTTTCTCCTTCATGCAGGCAGTCTTGTTTTACTTCACTAATCTTTATTTTCTCTTGCCGTTATAAAGCTGATCATTTAATGGAATCATCCAGCTTATAAATTTTCTATTTGGGAAGCACATCAAAATAATATTTAACACTCCTGAAGATCTTTCATAGTTTGTCAACACGTTTTAAGGAAGAAACTATGATTTCACCCGAAGGTCAGTTCAGAAGACTTAACAGGTCAGCCCTGCTTGCGGAAGAGAACTGCCTAAATCAGAGTGAGTCAGCATCTTCAGTGATGAAGCACAACCAAATACCTTTGTCAATTCCAGTCGAGAGACACCAGCAATTTAATAAATTACTCAATATGCAGTATTAATTGACCAGTGTAGCCAGCAGAGGTTTTCATTCACCCAGTACTTGGGAGAGTAGATAGCAGTACTAAGTCAAGTATGCAGTCTGGCTGCTGTGTGTGTGCAGTTGTGTGCACCATACAATAGGAAGGATGTGATTAAGTTAGAGAGGGTGCAGAAAAGATTCACAAGGATGTTTCTGGGACTGGAGGGCTTGAGTTTTGGGGAGAGACTGGATAGGTTGGGACTGTTTTCCCTGGAAACATGGAGGCAGAGGGGTGACCTTATAGAGGTTTGTAATATCTCCGGGCATGGATAAGGTGGATGGTCACAGTCTTTTGCCTGGGGCAGTGGAATCTAAAAGCAGAGAATAAATGTTGAAGGTGAAAGGAAAAATATTTAAACAGGACCTAAGAGGTAAGTTTTTCACACAGTGGGCGGTGGGTGTATTGAAGGAGCTGCCCGAGGAAGTGGTAGATGCAAGTACAATTACAATGTTTAAGACATTGAATAATTCAATAATTTAATAGTAAAAGAGGAAACATGTGCCTGGACTCAGAAGAGGTAGGGGAGGTCCTTAATGAATATTTTGCTTCAGTATTCACCAGTGAGATAGACCTTGACGTTTGTGAGGATAGCGTACGACAGGCTGATATGCTAGGGCATGTCGATGTGAGGAAAGAGGATGTGCTGGAACTTTTGGAAAACATTAAGATAGATAAGTCACTGGGGCCGGACGGGATATATCCAAGGTTATTACCGGAAGCGAGGGAAGAGATTGCTGTGCCTTTGGCGACAACCTTTGCATCCTCACTGGCCACAGGAGTAGTGCTAGATGATTGGAGGGTGGAAAATGTTGTTCCTTTGTTCAAGAAAGGGAGTAGGGATAACCCTGGGAATTACAGATCAGCGAGTCTTAATTCAGTGGTGGGCAAATTACTGGAGAAGATTCTTAGAGACAAGATTTATGGGCATTTGGCGAAGCATAGTCTGATTAAGGACAGTCAGCATGGCTTTGTGAGGGGTAGGTCATGCCTCATGAGCCTGATTGAATTCTTTGAGGATGTGACAAAGCATATTGACTAAGGAAGAGCAGTGGATGTCGTGTACATGGATTTTAGTAAGGTGTTTGATAAGGTTTCTCATGGAAGGCTTATTCAGAAAGTCAGGAGGCATGGGATCCAGGGAAACTTAGCTGTATGGATTCAGAATTGGCTTGCCCATAGAAGACAGAGGGTGGTGGTAGATGGAGCATATTCTGCCTGGAGGTCAGTGACCTGTTCTGGGACCCCTGCTCTTTGTGATTTTTATAAATGACTTGGATGAGGATGTGGAAGGGTGGGTTAGTAAGTTGCTGATGATACAAAGGTTGGTGGTGGTGTGGGTAGTGTAGAAGGTTGCTATAGGCTACAACAGGATTTTGATAGAACGCAGACCTTGGCTAAGAAGTGGCAGATGGAGTTCAACCCGGATAAGTGTGAAGTGATACACTTTGGGAGATCAAATCTGAAGGCAGAATTCAAGGTTAATAGCAAGACTCTTAGCAGTGTGGAGGAACAAAGGGATCTTGGGGTCCATGTCCATAGATCCCTCAAGGTTGCCGTGCAGGTCGATAGGGTTGTTAAGAAGGTGTATGGAGTGTTGGCCTTCATTAGTCGGGGTATTGAGTTCAAGAGCCATGAGGTGATGTTGCAGCTCTCTAGAACTCTGGTTAGACCACACTTGGAGTATTGTGTTCAGTTCTGGTTGCCTCATTATAGGATGTGGAAGCTTTAGAGAGGGTGCAGAGGAGATTTGCCAGGATGCTGCCTGGATTGGAGAGCACACCTTATGAGGATAGGTTGAGCGAGCTAGGGCTTTTCTCTTTGGAGAGGAGGAGGATGAGAGGTGACTTGATAGAGGTGTACAAGATAATAAGGGGCATAGATCGAGTGGACAGTCAGAGACTTTTTCCCAGGGCAACAATGACTAACACAAGGGTGCATAATTTTAAGGTGATTGAAGGAAGGTATAAGAGGGATGTCAGGGGTAAGTTTTTTTTACACAGAGAGTGGTGGGTACATGGAACGCACTGCCGGCAGAGGTTGTGGGGGCAGATACATTAGGGACGTTTAAGAGACTCTTAGATAGACACATGAATGATAGAGAAATGGGGAGCTATGTGGGAGGGAAGGGTTAGATAGATCTTAGAGCAGGATAAAATGTCGGCACAACATTGTGGGCCGAAGGACCTGTACTGTGCTGGAGTGTTCTATGTTTCTATGTTCATGGATATGGGCCAATTTGCAGGCAAATGGGACTAGCTCAGGAAGAGGTACCTTGGATGAGTTGGGCTGAAGGGCTTGTTTCCGCACTGGACAACTCTATGGATCCAAGTACACTGAAGTACAATTTTATTCAATGAACACACAAGGAATACTTCAGTTCCTCATGACACCATCAGCTGCTAATTCTTTTCATATTGCAATTGCTTCACCAAGCATCCTAACATGATTTGTAAGTGTCAAGGATTTTGCTGCATATTATATAAAGGGATCAATCTGAAATCTTTCCTCTTGCTGCCCGAGTACTGAGTATAGCAAAGTGAGAATGAAGAACTTGATTGTTTATTTTATTGGGTTTTCAACTGAAATTAAGGTAAATATTGATTTGAGTGTTCAAGTGACAAAAGCTCAACTGCTCACAGAAAACCTGGCTAGATTATTATAAACTCAAACCAGGGAGAGGTTGAGAGGAGAATGGAAGAGACTGAAACATGCACTTTCCAAACAATGTCTTTATCTGTCCTTTTTTTCTCCACATTACTTTTTTTGACATGCAGGAAACAAATGCAACACCTCATGCTTATTCCAACTCCTCAGTAACCAGTAGTGGGCCACATTGCAACGTCAGGGTATAAACACTGACATAGGCTCACTGCTCATGCTCACAACCAAAACCTAAAAATACCACCAGAAAATTGGCAGCAGTTTTACGCAGGAGCTTCCTAGCATTCCCTAGTGCACACCAATGTTAATTAGCAAAAGCATTTTTTTTATATACCATCTCAGTTCTTCTGAAAATTCCAATTGTCTTATCTGGGCACAGGTAAATTAAACCGACAAAATAAAGGAGGATTGAGGCTTTAATCCAATTACAAAACTGAACACTAACAAATACCCTCACCATTTGCTTACATTATTACCCAAGAATGTGGGGTGGGGGGGGAGCTATCTTCGCCGATGACAAATCTCCCAAGGCATTATTGATTCTAACGCAATCACTACAGGTTTATTGAACTGCAATTTTTAAGAGGTTTAACATCATGTAAACTGGTCATACACATTTTTTGAATGCAAAATATTTACACAGAGAGAGAAAAATTCTTGGGTTCTGGGGGGTTTTGCCTATGGTAGGAAAAGCTACTGTATTCCTGGTTGTGATACATTATCTTACTACCTAGGACCAGGGCAGAGTCACCTGCTGCAACACAATGTGAATTTTTCATGTTGGCTTTAAATATATGGCAATACACATCCTTATAAGGCAAATTCACTAAACTAAGCCATTGCAGCATTAGCATGGATCGCACTTCAAAAAAGCAAACACATTCCTACACATGCTGCCAGGCATAATCTTTGTATCTGGATAATTTATCGTTGAAAGAGCTTGTTGATTGTAATGCCAGTACCTCATTGGCACAAACTGGCATTTTATTTTAACATGGCTGTTTCCACTGAGATCACAAGAATCCTTTTGTCATTTCTTCTCCATGGAAGCCATACAACAATTCTTTGGAATGCTCCCTTTATGGCAAAGCCCCATTGGGGAATCAGTGGTAACCCAACTCCCCCCTCAGCAAAAATGCCGTTCTTTGTGTATCAAGCCCTCAACTTGCAGACAATAACAACAACCTGCATTTATGTAGCGCCTTTAACTTGTTTCAAGTGCAATCGAGAGCCCTATCAAAAAACCCTACTGAGCTACACAAGAGGATGTTAAAGCAGGTGCCCAAAAACTTGGAAAAAGACTTGGTTTTGTAGTATCTGGATTTTGTGTTTGACTGCAGGTTGAAGTGGTGAACAAGGTCAGCAAAACCCAGGAGCTTCAACAAACATGACCATTTAATCCCATTATCTCCTCCAGACCAACTCTGGAAGTTTCTGTAGAGTTACAACACAGTCCACCATCCGACACTGGACTTACAGCAACAATTACCTTTTTACAACCAATAATGCATATACTACCCCTTTAACATAAAAGAAATGGCTATACGTATTTCCATATAAACTTCTAAAAATTCACAGGTTCAACCACAGCATGGGTCTTCTCAACGGCACTGGCGTGCCTGACATCTCTTTAGTATCCACGCTGGACGCTGACTGGCCATCCACTTCAGGACTCACTGCAATCTCTCTTGGGCTCTCTGTCACTACATTGTTTGCAGTGTCCTCACATCCTCCTACAATATCCTCTTCTAACAGATCCTATAACTCTGGACGTGGATTGTCATCGTTCTTGCATCTGGGGAATCAGGTGCAATGTGCAAATTATTTCATACATTTTCTTTTTTTCATACAGCACAGGAGGCCATTCAGTCCATCATGTCTCTGCTGGCTCTCAGAGCATTCCCATTTCCCCACATATCCCTGTAACTCCTTCTCTCTCATATCCCCATCACATCCCTTTCCTCCTCCCAATTCTCCTACCACCCACCTACACTAGGGGCAACTTACAATGACCAGTTAATCCATCAGCCAGCATATCTTTGGTATGTGGGAGGAAACCAGAGCACCCGGAGGAAACCCACGTGGTTACTGGGATAACAATACATACAGACAGAACCAGAGGTCAGGATCAAATCTGAGTCACTGGAGCAGTGAGGCAGCAGCACTACCTGCTGCGCCTCTTCCTGAACTTTCCACTGACCTTCCCAAAAATAAAATCTTGATTCTGAACACCTGAATGACTTCTCCCAGATCCCATCTGGACATCCACTCAAAAGGCTTGGAGATCTAAGCATTCACACGTTGTCACCAATTCAAAAACATCCATCTTTCTTTCTTGGCTAGAAATATCTTCTTAACTCTCCCCTCCAAGTGTATCTGCTTCAAGTTTAACCTTATTCTGAGCCAGGGCTCATGGCACCTCATTGGGAGTGTACCCAGTGGTGGAGTTGGGTGGTGTCCTGTACGTCAACTGGAGATTGAAATTCCATGCCGCATTGACTTGTCCAACCCATTGACAATCAATTGTTTCTTTTGTGACTCTTTCACAGCCCAAGTAGACCCTATCACTTCTCCATTCAAGGGAAAGTGGTATGGAGAAGGAAAACTGTTTTATGCCAATGAAGGACATTCCTAAGTCAGCTGGAATAGAACAGTGGCCCATTGTCTGTTCTCCTGAAATCTCACAGGTCACAATTATTCATTGAAATTGTCAATGGTACAGATCAGTGGATGCAGGCTCCCAGTGGTCACTCTTTCCAATTACTTGAAGTGGTTGTCCACTCACATGAAGATGTTGCCCAGATCCATCCAGTAGATGTCAATTTGTACCCTTTAGAACACCCTCACAGGCAATTTCCATGTCCAAGTTGGCATCCATTGAGTTGGGCATGACAATCTTGCGAAGCTGAGCATGCGTTAACCATGGTCTTCAATCCCTCGGTCTGCTGCACGCCAATAATCAAACCTTCACGCCGTCATGCACCCTGCCAAGATGCTGAGTATAAAGCTCATGTATGATTCATCCTTGAAGTGCCTCAGGAATAACCACCCAGAGTCCCCACCCAACACACCTTTGGTTTGTAGGCAATTCATGCCTTCTCCATTAGAAAGGTCAAATGCTCTTGGTGATGCCAACATCTGGATTTGTTCCACCTACCAGCATCTGTTCATGTTCTTCACACAGGACAGCACCTTATAGAGAGGCCCTCCCAATTTTGTCAGCAGCACCTGGGAAATCATCATCAACAGGCTTGTGACAAAAAAAAGTTCTATTTTCAGAATTCACAATGACCTCTAAGAGGGAACCTGTGGCGGCATTCTGTGCGTACTTTCGTCATACTGAGGGAATAACATGGCCTGTCTTTGTCATCTCAATGCTGCCATGTGAGAGTGGCTGACTGTGGTCCAAGAGAAGCCAGCAAGCAGATGTGCTCTGTTACAGGTATGAAGGGCTTTAGTTACGTCTTTTGAAAACATTAAAGTGTGCTGAATTAAATAGGCCACACAATATTTTAGCAATCTCATTGAATGAGACGTCAATGTTATCTAACATTATGTAGGCATCTGACCTTATTTGTACCAAAGGCATAGTTTTCTTTCACACATGAATGGCTTTATTCTGTTTGTTATCACTTTCACTTGCTACCTCTATGATGTTGTTTGGACAGGCATTTAGACAGACCCATGAACATGTAGGGAATGGAGGGATGTGGATCACGTGCAGGCAGATAGATTTTGTTTAATTTGGCATCATGGTCAGCACAGACATCATAGGCCAAAGGGCCTGTTCCTGTGCTGTACTGTTGAATGTTCTATGGAAAAACATCCCCCTTCACTCAAAATATGTACGAAATTCTTCTCGCATCTTGCCAAAGCGAGCTAATCTTCCAAAGGTTGTCCCCAGTCTCCATTGCGTTCATAGGTTCCCACTTCCCAAGCTCTAATTCGCCCTCAGACTTGGCATTGTTTGTTGCGAAGTTCCAAAACTCACTCTGCCTCACTTTCCTATAGACTAAACCCTTGCGGTCTCAAATGTTTGCACTGGTGTAGTATTTGGGTTCTATGTTTCTAAATGTTGAAAAATTTAACTACACTCAGAAGCTCCAGCAAACATAATTCTTTATTCCCCTGGCTCATCCAGAACTCTGGAAGCCTCCACAAACAATGACCCAAAGACTAGTCAACCATCTGATTCTATATTTAAAGAGGTAGCAACCTTACAGCAATAATATCCACTTACAACCAATACTCCTCATATTAAAGGTTCTGTTAGGCATCTCAAAGGAGCAGCAAGTAGTACAAAAACTGGCAAGCTGGTGAGAATTCGAGAGCTTAATATCTTGGCAGCTGAAGGTGCCACTACAGTAATAAAGTGAATAAATTGTCATAATTTATAAAATCCTCCTACATTTTATACTTCCATAAAACACACCAAAATATTTTGGTAGTGTTTTAGCAATCAGTAAAGAATACAATTGTTAAATATTCCCTCTAGACCCACTAATTCCAAGTGAAGGCAGTAAGAATTAATTTCTGAATTAATCTGACTTGATTGGAAAGAGTTACCAGAGAATAAAGAATTGTGTTTGTGAAAAGCTAACTGCATTAAACCTTCAATCCTGTAAAAGTTATAAACTGTCTTTATAAAAAGTCTCCCACAGGAAAAGTTGTGACTTTGGCATATATACAGCATTTTCCACTCAGTGCCATACCTTCAGACATCAGAACAAGCCAAACAAAACAGCTTTCCCATTTGTTTACATGGCCTTTATACTGAAACAATTCAACCCGCAGTCCAGCACTCTCTTCTGTTCATAAAAAGCACTTTTTTCTACCCATAACAAAGCAACTTTTCAATTTTGACAATAAATTGCTCTGTACTAATTAAAGGGAACAATTTCCAAATAAACAAATCTTGTCCCAACTGTCCGGTCCTTGCTTTAAGCTGTTAACTGTAAAAACCCCAAATAAATCCACGAAGATTTGGACATTCTTTCCAGAAAGATCAATATTTTCAAAGCCATGACATTTCTAATTACAGGCTGTCCTCGGGTAACAAATGGGTTCCGTTCTTACACATGTCCACAAGTCGATTTTGTCCATAAGTCGGAAATACATTCGATATGGTAACCATACCTCCACAGTATTGCAATGAACGTCATCAAAAACCCATAAGACTGACGAGAACAATTGCCAGAAGTGGAGAGAGGGGGGAAACCAGTTTTGTCGTTTGTAGGAACAAATGCATGTGCGTACGTCAGACTTTTGAATTTAATAATATTATGGGAGCTTGTTCATATGTATAGGTGCCCATAAGTTGGGCATTTGTAACCTGGGGACAGCCTGCACATGCATTCACTTTTCATTGTAAATGTCAAGCAAACATTTTTAGATACTAAACTTCAAATAAAAAAAGCTACAAAATCACCTGACAACAGGACCAATAACTGAGACAATTTATCAAGCGAAGGAAGAGAATGCACTTGTTTGAACACTATTTGCCTGACTGCAGAAGTATTATGTCACATTACCCTACACTCAGCTCTGGAGCATCTGGACAGTAAAGACACCTACGTTAGACTATTGTTTATTGACTACAGCTCTGCCTTCAATACAATAATCCCAAGTAAGCTTGTCACCAAACTCCGAGACCTAGGACTCAACACCTCCCTCTGTAACTGGATCCTTGACTTTCTAACAAACAGACCGCAATCAGTGAGGATAGGCAGCAACACCTCCGGCACAATTATTATCAACACTGGTGCCCCACAAGGCTGCGTCCTCAGCCCTCTACTCTACTCCCTATACACTCGTGACTGTGTGGCCAGATTCTGCTCTAACTCCATCTACAAGTTTGCAGATGATACCACCATTGTAGGCCGTATCTCAAACAATAATGAGTCGGAGTACAGGAAGGAGTTAGAGCGCTTAGTGCAATGGTATCATGACAACAACCTTGCCCTCAATGTCAACAAAACAAAAGAGCTGGACATTGACTTCAGGAAAGGGGGCGGTGTACATGCACCTGTCTACATCAATGGTGCTGACGTCGAGAGGGTTGACAGCTTCAAGTTCCTGGGAGTGAATATCACCAACAGCCCGTCCTGGTCAAATCACGTAGATGCCACAGCCAAGAAAGCTTACCAGTGCCTCTACTTCCTCAGGAGACTAAAGAAATTTGGTTTGTCCGCTTTGACTCTCACCAACTTTTACAGATGCACCACAGAAAGCATCCTATCTGGATGTATCACGGCTTGGTATGGCAACTGCTCTGTCCAGGACTGCAAGAAACTGCACAGAGTCGTGGACACAGCCCAGCGCATTACGGACACCAGCCTCCCCTCCTTGGACTCTGTCTTTACCTCTCGCTGTCTCGGTGAAGCAGCCAGGAGAATCAAAGACCCCACCCACCTGGGACATTCTCTCTTCTCTCCTCTTCCATTGGGTAGAAGATACAGGAGCCTGAAGGCACGTACCACCAGACTTAAGGACAGCTTCTACCCACTATGATAAGACTATTGAACAGTTCCCTTATACAATGAGATGGACTATGACCTATGACCTCACAATCTACCTTGTTGTGACCTTGCACCTTATTGCATTGCACTTTCTCTGTAGCTGTGATACTTCACTCTGTACTGTTATTGTTTTTACCTGTACTACCTCAATGCACTCTGTACTGACTCAATGTAACTGCACTGTGTAATGAATTGACCTGTATGATCAGTTTGTAAGACAAGCTTTTCACTGTACCTCGGTACAAGTGACAATAACAAACCAATACGGCGAAGCCCAGTAGAGCTGTCGAATCCACAGAGCAAGTAAACACTCTTAGCAAGTTGAACGTTAAAATTAGTGTTAATTTACCAAGCAATGAAGCGTTGAACTAAACGGTCAGGCAGGGACCGGTGCATTTTTTGGGAGGCTGGGGAGGAGTGCTGGGACACGCACAGGGTTTGGGGGCACTGGAGGAAATACAGGGGCATGACCATCCCCATGTCACCCCATCATAATTATTGCAAGCCTCAAGGATGTGTGCTTGTGCACAAAATGTGTGCCCTTCCAAATTTAAATCGCTGCACTCGCCTCTCATTAAAGATCAAAGTTCAGTTACCAGGTTTCATGGATCAAATGACCTCCTCTCATTCCATGTTTCCCTGTGTTTCGAATGTGAGATCTGTCTTTAGCAATAAATTTGTCCTCATCGTTCCAACATGACCAACTGGCAAATTAGTCTGACGCCACGTTATTTAATGTCTCGCCTCCTAACATCAATCTCATGGTCATCAAGTTTAAAATGGGCCTTGGAACATCAATGTGTTTCCAGTAAATCACCTAAGGTTGAGGATCAATCACGCACAGAGTGATTAACTTGGGTCAGTTTCAAAGTTGACTCACTGAAATTAAATGCCCAGTTATTTTGGAGACCAAAAAAAAAATTTGGCAGTACATCATCATTCCAGATAGGAAACTAAAACATGCAGCACATGGCAATTCCCAGTGGGATAATATTTGGAATCACTGCACTATAGGAAACTGAGCCTCATCAAGGAAAATACAGCCTCTCATAGAAGACATAAATAAATATTAACATACAAAATATTTATATAGATGCTAGCCTTAGAACTCTATTCCCACAACTCCAGGGACACTGATGCCAAAATATAAAATGAGGAAAGGGAGAAATAATTTCTTAAGCAACTTATAGCAACAAGGGAAGCAAGCAATCACACATGGACACAAACTACTGGACTGTTGAAACAATAGAACTTATTCAGTAATGTCCTTTAAGGAAGGAAATCTGCCATTTTTAAATAAAAAGTAGAAAATGCTAGGAACATTTAGCAGGTCAGGTAGCATCTGTGGTAATAGAAATAGAGTTAATGTTTCAGGACAAAGACGCTTTGTCAGAACGCTAACGGCCCCCATTCATAATTTATGTTCATTTTCTTTCTAACTCCCCCTCCCCCCCCCATTAACCCATCAGATGATCTGCACAATCAATTCCCATGGCAACAATGACCTTATCCAATCAGGCAGGCCCTTTGTCTGATCCATGCTTTCTCCACTTTCTCTGCCACTTCAAACTAACTTGGCTTCTCTCTTTCCCAGTTCTGAGTGTTTTTGTATTCTCTGTTTTTATTTCAGATTTCCAGCATCTGCAGATCTTTGATATTCAGTGTGCCATTCTTAACCAATTTCACTCCATGACATAATGATGGAAGGTCAACAAATCCAAATGCTAACTGTAAATTTCTTCACAGATACCACCTGACCTGCTGAGTATTCCCCCCATTTTCCATTTTTAATTCAGACTTCCGGCATCCAGAGTTCTAATCCCACCATGGCAATTTGGGAATTTGAATGTAGTTTAAATGAAATAGATCTTTCCTCCCGAAAGTGTGGTATCATAAAAATATCTTTCAAGATGTTGGATTGTTGTACAAACCCAACTAATTAATTAATGTTCTTCAAGAAAGGAATCTGGCATTCTTCAGTCCTACGTCAATTGGCTGTTAATCAGTCTCCGGGGGGGATGCTTAATAAAAGTGCCCTTGCCAAGAAAGGCTACGTTCCAAGCAGTTCTTTCTAAAACCATGTCCATGGAAATCATATCAGTGTCACTTCATCACCAGAGAGTTGCTGATAAAGCCAATGCAGTAATTGAGGTTTTAGCAGCCAAGGTTCCTGGGGAAAGCGAATGCCAAGTGTCCTGAGCCCTCTGAACTCAGTGACGTGTTGCAACGCAGGGCAACTTCAACTGTCGCCAAAATTTCAGCTGCCACAGGAAGTTGCACAAGTCACCAAGGATCCCAATGTTTCCTGTTCAGTTGTTCCTAAATGTAACTTCTAATGAGTGCTAAGCTTTAGGGCGGCCTCTGCGAGCTGCAGCCTGCTCTTTATTTCCCCCAGAATAAGAGGCTCTGTGTTTTCTAGAAGAGCGAGGGAACGAATTGAGAAAAAAAATCTTGCAACAACACCAACAAGCTGCACAGTTTTTAATCTGGAGCAAACATACATGCGTTTGGAAGCTGTGCAAAATCAACCAGAGAGAGCAAGAATTAACCACAATCATCTGCCAAAGGGACAATGGAGTAAGTACAACACATAAGCTTTGAAACTGACAGCTCCCAAAGATTCGCTGATTGCCGACATTCAAGTGAACTGAAGATCTAAAAAAGAAATAAATGCATGAAACCTGTCACAAAACCTGAAAGTGGAATTGTTCCTGATGATTAAACAGAATGGTGTAAATTCTTACATAGCCTCTTTACAAAAAGTAGAACTGGCAAAAGAATCTGCAATTAAAATGCAAATGAAAGGAGTGAGAGAATCAAATAACATTTCTCTATTGTGTTACAACAAACCTGCTATGATGGCCCGAGATAAACAGATCAACACTAAAGTGAGCCTCTGCTTCCAGTTGAGATTTAGGTAGGAAGGAACTGAAGTCAAAGGTGCCTTTCACTCATTTATGTGTCATTTGTACTTGGAGATTAAAAGCAAATTTGCAGTAATTCAATTTATTTCATTCCAGCAAGGCATAAATTAAGAATTACAACTAGCAACAACTTATTTCAAGATACTGATAGGTTAGTTGCCCAAGGAATCATTAAACTGGACATTGTACATTGTAATTTGAATTTGTATGTGCATCATGTACTATGGCTAACTATTTCTTGGTTAATGATTAGATTTGATCCATAATGATTCTGGTCAAAGAAAGTCAATCGTCACAGTCCAGACATTGCTGTACAATTCCACCATCTTTAGGAACTTTCATCCATGACCTCTCTCCATTGAACATTGTTCCCAGGGTTCAGGTATATT
Source organism: Pristis pectinata (assembly GCF_009764475.1). Classification (NCBI taxonomy): domain Eukaryota; kingdom Metazoa; phylum Chordata; class Chondrichthyes; order Rhinopristiformes; family Pristidae; genus Pristis; species Pristis pectinata. Next base: position 39,720,934 of record NC_067417.1, read on the forward strand.
CCAAGGGTTCAGGTATATTGTGAGGGTATATGAACCAACACCCTCACAAATCTGATTGAGCTATTTTGGAGAAGGTTACTGAAAAAGTTGATGAAGGCAAGGTGGTAGAAGTGGTATACTTTGGCAAGGCTTTTGACAAGGTCCCATGCAGTAGGCTGGTGTGCTGTGAACTTTGTTGTTTGTCATATATCTGAGAATGTCTTGTGTCTGATAAGTATGGTTGCTGATGACACAAAAATTGGTGGAATAGTAGGTAACAAGGACAGTTGTAGATACAGAGGGACACAGACCAACTGGAAGGTTGGCTGGAGTGGTGGCAGATGGAATTTAATCCAGGCAAGCACGAGGTAGTGCATTTTGGGTCATCTGATATTGGCTGGACAGATAGAATAAATAGCAGGGACCTTAGAAGTGTTGATGTACAGAGGGACTTTGGGGTGCAAGTTCATAGCTCCCTGATGAGGGAGAAGGTCAACCAGTTCTAGTTCAACTGAACAATTACACCATGCAACTGGTGTCAAAATAGAAACTCTTCTCAACAGCTGACTCCAGCAACTGCCCATCTTCCAATGCAGCTGCAAAAATGTTCAATGGGATATGCTAATAAATACATCCTTCGTCACTCAACAGATCTTCTTTCACAATTTCCACCACTCCACATCTTCCTCTCCCTCCTCAACAATTTAAAGGAACCATTCTCCACACAACTCCCCGGTCCCCCACTTCTGTCCCCATCGACCACTCCCCTTCTTACGGCACTTTTCATGTCTATGCAGGAGGTGAAACGTCTGTGCTTTCACCTCTTCCCTTTTCTCCATACAGGGACCTGAAACAGTGATTCACCTCTTCCAATTTAGGGTACTACATTTGGTGTTCACAGTATGATGTCCTCTGCATTTCAGAAACCAACACAGATTGGTTGACCACTTTGTGAAGCATATACAAACAGTCCATAGAACTCCCTGTTGCCTGCCACTTTAATTCTCCATCCCACTCCCTCCCTGTCCTGTCTGCCTGTAGACTCCTGCACTGTTATAACAAGGCCCAAAATATGCTTGAAGAACAGCACTTCATCTTCTGTCTGGGTACATCACAGCTTTCCAATACTGAATTCTAAACCTTAGGTAACTTTGTCGCTCTGTATCAGAACTGGTCATAACTGTTATGCGACATCCATGTGCGATATTGGCTCTGTTTTACTCTCTCCATTAGCCACAGCCCAACATGCCAGGGCATGTCCCGCAGCCCTGCATTTTGCAACTTGTTACTCCTTTCGTTTGTATTCTCACTCTAACTACCCTCATCTCATACGTTTTGGTCATTTTCTCTCTCGAACTGCCCCCGTTAACCTAGCAACCAGATGACTTCTAGAACTTATCTCCATTGCAAACCTGGCCTCACAAATCAGACATATTTCTTTTGTCCTATCCATCCCCACCCTATCTTTTCCGCTACTTAAAACTACTTGTTTTCTCTCTTTCAAAGGGTCTTCAACCTGAAACATTAACTCAGTTTTCTTTCCACAGATGCTCCTGACCCACTGAGTGTTTCAACATTTTGTTTTAATTTCAGATTTCCAGCATTAGTTTTTTTGATTTTTACACATTAATATTCTAATTTCATACAGAACAAAGCATTTTCTAAAGAAAGAAAAAAGTGACAAAAAGGATTTCAATTATCATAAAGACATTAGTTATAATTTACAAGTATCATGCAACAAGTTTTCAATCCAACACGGCAGTTGAAGATGTTGCTATCACTCACTAACTTTGACACTCATGCTATGGATATTTTTTTAAAAATTCTGTCAATGCTTGTTATGTCTGATATCCAATTTCAGTTCTCAACTCTCTCACAATCCACCAACTATTTTCTCAATTTGGTGGTCACCACCGGGAATCTTGACAAAGCTCAGAGCTTTTCCTGTACTCAATGCCTTCTAATCAAAAGACAGTGTAGTGTAATTTAATGCCTCCACTTTATTTTTTCTTCCAGAGGTTTAAGCACATGGCAGATGAAAACAGTAGCATAACTTACATCAGGGCTGGGAAAATAGAACAATTGTTTAGTTGCACTCAAGCAGAACAGACATTGCCATTGATAATAAGATTGCACTGAACCCCACCTAGTTTCAATCATCAGGACTATGGAGGGCAGCCTGATACATTAAACAACATGCTGACATTGACTGCTAACATTAATAAGGATTTATATTACTTTTGGCAGCAGGTCCAGCTATTATCAATGCATTGTCAAAAGACTATGTTCTGATATATCTGCAGAGTCAGCACAGTGCATGTGTCCTGGAGTTAATGAGCAGCTGAGCAAAAGATTGGACTTTCACTTGCTCTCAGGATTCCTGAACCTCTACCCAGTTAAATATGTAAAAGCCATTAGTTCTGAGCAGATCTCCCCTAATAGTTTAACATGTATGAAAGAACAAACTATGAACAGAAAAATATTCAGGGACCAGGCCAATGCAATTCAAATACATACAAATCTAGGCTGTACTCCAATACTTCCGTCTTTTCTTCAACACTAAATAGGCATTTGTTATCAACTTAATTACATACAAATTCCACATAAAGTTGCAAGATTATCAAGGGAAAAAAAAATCAAGTCATGAATTGCAGTTCTCTAAAACACCAGTAGAAGTCCCAAAATTCCATATAATAAAGAGCATTTGGCTTATTCATTCACTGAATCAGCAATCCTGAATATTAAAATTTCATTCTTGCAACACGTTTATTGTTTTAATAGGTTGACAGTTCAAATATCCAAATAGTTTCAACTCATTTCCAAATGATCAATAGAAGACATTGTAACCAGACCTCTATATCTAGTTATGGAACACCTTTCTGACATCTCAAAGTGAAGATATAACTGTATCTAACCGATGGAAATTTCACATGATTACCCAGTCTGCTAATTATGCTGTTGAAAATATACAGCCAACTTTTAATTTTTGGCTTCAATTTTCTTAGCTTACATCCATCCTTCTCTATATCTACTCCATGGGCGTTACTGTATCTTGATACCTCAGCCAGGTAATTGTTCTTCATTTATAGCTTCCAACACAAGTGAAGGAACTTTCAGTGCATTTATTGCTTAAGGCAACAGTCAACATAACTCCTTTTCTTGTCAGGGCCAGTCTAAAGTTTTCGTAAAGAGAACTGCTTGTTCAGTTTTTTTCTAGTTTTAAGGAATGATTAGTTTGCAATTTGGAAATAATTTATTAGTTTGTTAATTTATAGCAAGTCCGCAGTGCAAATATATAGAAGACGGTCTTCTCTAACACTCTCATATTAAATGCTAATATATTTATATCGCACAGGTCTTGATGCATTAGATTTGAATGGGACTGGGATTGCAACTTGGCAAGTTATATGCTTTACAAAAACCTCAACTCTATTGTAGGTATCAGCCACAGTGCACTGGTATAAAAGTCACAGTGCACTGGTATAAAAGTAAAACGCCAATAATCCAGCACACTTGGGACTTTGGTGGCACTGGAATGCCAGATTTTCCTGACTATTAGAAGTAATTCCAATCGATACCTCCAACACACTCTTAATTATTTGGACAATGAATTGGTGAGCTTTAAGTGAGCGTGGAAAACAGGGCCCCAGTGAGCTGGATGCCAAACTATTTGGAGTTCCAAATAATTGGATAGCAGATTATCAGAGGTTTACTGTACTGTTGCCTTGAAAATAGAAGGACGTGGGGTCCAATCCCTATTTCAAAAATCTAAGCACATGACATAGACATTGCTGAGTGGTACTGAGGGGTACTACACCAGCAGATGTGAGCTTATCTGATAAAATATTAAATCAAGGCCCTTTCAAGTGGACCTACAAAAATCGCACAGCACTACAAAGAAGAGTAGGGGACTTCCCTGGTGCCTTCACTAATAATTATCCCTCAACTATAAAAATGGACTCTGGTTGTTTATCCCACTGCATACAGAGGAAATATTACTAAGGAAACTGAACTATACCCAATTAGCCCTTCTGAGAGGTAAACATCTCAGTCTATGAAGAAGCTAAAAGCTCTCCCATACTGCAATGCTACGATGAAAGAGAATAAAGCTGGTTATGCTTAATTTTCCTCATTTATTCCATTACCGTCTAGTTATTGATATTATTATGTTACCAATTTGATTTTAAAATGAGCAAGTAAGTTGACGAGCACAGATAAAATAAACCCCCAGCCTTGAAGAGAAGGAATGGAAAAAACAGCAAAGGCTGTCACTGCTGTTTATGAATCCTCCCCGACTACAGGGGTGACAGAGCTGTATAAAAGTGGGAGTAAGGGAGAGAACATTTAATTGCAGGTAGGTCCGTCGTACCTTGGTGGCAGAAAAGTTACTGGAATATGTTCTGAGGGACAATATAAAAATCAGCATTTAGAAAAGATTAGATTATTACACAATTCAACATGGATTCATGAAGGGAGGGTTGTGTCTGACTGACTTCAATGAATTTTCTTTAAGGAAGTAACAAAGAGAGTTAAACAAGGGGAGCACGTTTGTTGGAACGTACATGTGTCACAACCAGGACAAAGTCCCATATAGTGCAGATCACCAGAAAAAAAAATCCTTGGGGTCCAAGGGAAAATGGCCTGGTGGGTCTAAAAGTTAGCTCAGTGGCAGAAAGCAAAATGATCTGGTCAACATAAGCGTTAGTGGCTGGAAGATTTTGCAGTTGGTTTCTGCAAGGTTCTGTACTAAACCTCTTGCCTCAATGTATTGCGTCGCAATGATTTACTCTTAAATGGGGAGAGCCATGGTTAGGAAAATTGCAGATGGTTCAAAATGCCTCCATAGCTGATACTGAGAATAAAAAAACTTTGTGTTATTGGCCAAGGCATTGAATACAAGAGTATGAAGAACATGTTTGAACTGTATACAACATCTGTTATGCCAAGCTGCAGCACTGTGCACAGGAAAGATATGACAGCAGTAGAGACGATGTTTCCAGTGTTCAAGATGAGTTATGAGGAAAGATTGGCTAGGTAGTGATTATCTTCTGTGAAAGCGGGGAAATAGAAAATTGGTTTAAAACAATGAGTAGAAAAGGAGTATAAAACTATGAAAAAAAAACTAGAGGGGGTGACAAGGAAGAATCCACCTCCCTTGGCAGAGAAGTCAACAACCAGGAGTCAGAGATTCCTGGTAATGGACAAAAGAAATAGAGAGAAGTTGAGGATTCTTTTCCCCACTTGAAGAGTGATGGGCATCTGGAACTCACTTTATGAAAGAATGGTGAAAGCAGGAACCCCCTAACACTGTTAAAAAATACCTGGACTCAACCACAGACTGAGAGGCAGAAAGAGGGATTAGGCTCAATGAGTGCTTTTTCGCCACTGTATACACAATGGCCCAAATGTCCTCATTCTTATAAAAGAATATTCTGCAATCTATGACGTGGGGCAAAATTCTATCTTTAAGCCAAACACAGGGACAAGGACTCACACTAAATGTAATTTGTAAAGAAATCTTCTTTTCCATAATAGCTTTGCAATTAAGCAACTACAGCACAAATATTGACATGATTTTACTTTGAAGCTGGCTTCAATTCAAGCATCATTTTGAATGCTATTGTAACTTATATTTTTGTCTTGTCAAGTGGATCTAAAAACTCCCCTCCTGTCCCTGATGACCCCCAGCTTTAGTTAGATAAGCTTGGAATAATCAGTTGTTTCAATCATTTGTCTTCAAGTGGGATGTTTAGCCCTTGAGGGGTTAACAGGTTATACTTCAGATTCTTTGCGACATATCCTGGATTTACAATGTTACAGAAATACATTTTCTGATTGTCAAGAGTCCAAATACTAATTTAGCTCAGTTTAATGGGAGGAAATGGGAATTGAGACAATGCCATTTTTCTGACTAATGCAATAGTTAAAGCTGGACATCATCATACTGTTTACTGTTTCATAACAATCTGAATCAACATTCAGAAGACAATGTAGTACCAACTGGTAGTGTGCCCAGGATTCGCAAATGTTATGCTTGCCAAGAAAATGAATCATCTCATTAATCAAAGTCAGCAAGTTCCACCAAAATTAAGTGTGTTTTATGAAATATTTATGGACAAATTAATATCATAGTGTCTCTGCACTATCAGAATCTCACATTCAGTACCCTCCCCTCTCATTAGAAATGCCCCAAGTTAAATATTCTTTACTCACGGAATGTTATTGCTAGTGCGGTAACACATTCCTTAATTCTCCAACGCAAGTGCTGGATGAGCAGCACCCAGCCAGATGAGCTTTATTTTTCTCCCCACAGAAAAACTTTCCTTCACTAAGGAGCTGCTCTCCAGCTGAAAATCTCCTTAAAGAGTTACAGAATCAGGCCATTCATCTCCACCTGTAAGGCTTTGTATTCACAAGCAGCTCGACCCAACTCTACCTTAATGAGCGATTCACCTCAGAGCCTTCACTCAGCTGGTTTTGGTTCACTTCCAGCTAGTTTGGCTTCAGGAGGAGTCTGCTTTTGAAATCTCTATCTGACCATAAGACATAGGAGCAGAATTAGGCCATTCAGCCCATCGAGTCTGCTCTGCCATTCAATCATGGCTGATTTACTTTTCCCTCTCCACCCCATTCTCCTACTTGCTCTCCATAACCTTTGACACGCTTACTAGTCAAGAACCCATCAACCTCCGCTTTGAATATACCCAATGACTTGCCCTCCACAGTCATCTGTGGCATGGAATTCCACAGATTCACTACCCTCTGACTAAAGAAATTCTGGAGCTGCTGTAATGGCCTTTGAATGCATGATATTCTGCAGAAAATGGTGTAACCCTGTCAGATGGCGCTGCTGTGATTCCCTTTATTATCTAGTATCAGTGGAATTATGAAGGAGCTACCCCTAAGTAACATATTCACCAACCAGACAACCTCACCCAGTGCTTATCTGCAAAACCATTTGTTTAAAAATTTGCATTCTAACATCATTTGGATGGTTTAACTGCATTTTCAAATGGAAAATATTTTAATAGTAAGATGCTGCTGACGCCGCATGTGGAATATTGTGTTCAGTTTTGGTCACCGTGCTAGCAGAAAGATGTTACTAAACTGGGACAAGTGCAGAAAAGATTTATGAGGATGTTGCCAGGACTTGAGGGACTGAGTTATAGGGAGGGATTGGACATGCTAGAACTTTTTTCCTTGGAGCGTAGGAGACTGAGAGGTAATCTGATAGAGGTGTATAAAATCATGAGGGGCATAGACAGGGTGAATGCACTCAGTCTTTTTTCCAGGGTCGGGGAATCAAGAACTAGAGGGCATCGGTTTAAGGTGAGAGGGGAAAGATTTAAGAGGAACTTGATAGGGGCACAGGGCAACTTTTTTTTACACAGAGGGTGGTATCTATGTGGAATGAACTGCCACAGGAAGTGGGTGAGGCAGATACAATAACAACTTTTAAAAGACAGTATTCAGGTACATGGATAAGAAAGTTTTAGAAAGTTATGGGCCAAACACAGGCAAATGGGACTGGCTTGGATGGGCAGTTGCTCGGCATGGACCAGTTGGGCCAAAGGGCCTGTTTCCATGCTGTATGACCCTATGAGTAAGAGAGTTTTTTTTATGGTAAGAAAACCAGACAAGGTTTCCATTGTGTACTTTCTTCTCTATGATGGTCTTCATCACAGTCACCTTCATTTTGATTTTTTGCTTTATTAGCAGCAAGCCTATTGTACTGATCAACTTTCCACTAATTGAGCACTTAGTTGTTTTGCAATGGCTTCAATACAGTTACAATTAAATGCTGCAATTCATAAGACCACTGTTCACTGTTGGGAGGGGAGCAGCTTAGCTGTGCAGTACATCGCAGACACACAAAGAAAAGTATTTCCAGAAGAAAACTTGTTTATAGAGTAAGAATAGTTTTCCCTGGACCACACTAGGGGACAAAGTGACACACACACACAAAAATTTGATGACAAAATTCAGTGTTTCATCTGACAAATGTCCACATTACTGCCTTCCAGGCCCTTTGTATCAACTTAAAGAGTGATGAACAAAGATTTCATACTGAAGAGGCTTGGACGACACGTCCCTTCGAAAGTTTCTACAATTGACTCAGTGAAATGCCAATGCTTGTTCTCCAACACCTACTGCTATTGAAACACAACTGGTGCCAGAGAAAAACTTTTTACTGTCTTTAGCTGCAGCAAACATTGACACTCATGCAGTGAATATATTATAGCCACAGAAACTCTCAAGATGATAAATAAAGTTACCAGGGTGAGTTAGGAAACATCCTATAACCTGGGGCTATCTGGGCTCAGCTTTGCAGCCCTTCCAGAAAGGCTGCACCAAGCTAAAAGATACTGGAAGGTAAAGAAAATATGGTGAGAACTATGACAGTTTTTTCAATCTGTGACACCAACAGAGAACATTTCATGTGCCTAGCGGGTGCTGCTGCAACAAGACTCAAAAGTTTGACACCAGCCAGGTCTCATGACCAGAAGTCCATCCACCATTTCAAACAATCTCTTCCTCTAACAGTGCACAGGTAGGCTGCCATGTATACCACCTCCAGAATGCACCACAGCACTTTGTTGAGTGCATTTCAGCAACATCTACCACACCAGTTGCCTTGGCCACCTGGAAAGATAAGACAAAAAGGAACAGCATCACTTCCAAGTACCATTCCAAAGTGCACATCTTTACTGCATGGACTGCAAGAGCTCAAGAAGGTTCATTGCCATATTTCCATAGTAATTAAGTATTTAAAGTAAATACTGACCTTGCAAATGTTGGTCAAATGCCAAAAAGGAATTACATTGAACAATTCTAAAATATACACAACATCTTTATCAAGAATATATATACAAATAGATATATCTATTTATATATGGTTTGAAATGGTGGATGGACTTCTGGTCATGAGACCTGGTTGTTGTCAAACTTTGAGTCTTGTTGCAGCAGCACCTGCCAGGCACATGAAATGTTCTCAGTTGGTGTCACAGATTGAAAAAAATACACACACACACACACACAGTGTTATTATGTGCTATTATGTAGTTATGTTAAAGAACTACAGTTCCCAGTAGGCAATGCAAGGGGTCACATGGGGGAAAGAGGAAGTGGCTGGAAAGAACAGGAAAAGCCAGCCAGCCTGGTGTTGTAAGTCTGTGCAGTCTGTTGTTTTTAATAAATGTTCAGATGTTAAACCCACGCCAAGTTTGTCTCGTGATGAAGAACAAACATAACACACACACACACATATATATATGTATATATAAAGCATCAGCAGGGAAATAGTTTTGTTTATATTTTGCAGTTAGAGCTATTTACTAGATATACCACGGCTGTAGTATTGACTCTCTGAGATAAGGAGGGCGGATACATAGTTCAAATTCTTTAAGTTGTTCCAACGCAGTTGACTTATCACTGTTTATCTCTGAATTATGAGTTTTACCAGACAAGCAGGGACTTTTCTTTTTAACTGCAACTATCTCTTAGTTAAAAATCACAAGGAAAAAGTAAAATGCGTTTGATTTCCCCTCAGCAAAGGTTCAAGGATCTTTGTTATATTATTCTGTTAATTTTTTAATGGGGGGGGGATAAAGTAACTCTCTCGCCTGCATATATAAACTATGTAATCCTGAATCAGTGATCAACTGTAAGCAATATGACCTTCTAAAAGTAAATATAGCTGATAGCAGGGAAAGTCAGGAAGGAAAATAGGAAGTTCAATATTTTGGAAAGTTGTCCAGTATTGGTGCCTGAAGCCATTAGAAGCTGAGTTGGGAATCTTCCATCTTCTGAAAAGCAGCAGATGTGACACGGGTTTGGCCTCACCAGCTTCCAATGGACAATGTAACACTTTTCATGATTATCAACATTTTGTTAATTTTCTCTCGGGAAGAACATAGAAGAAAATGGAAAGGTTACATTTATGCAGAGTGGAAATCCGTTTCTGATTAGCACAGAACTTGCAGTGGCAGGACAAAGGGAATATTACACCAAATCAATTCAATCTCACCTGGGAGTGATAAATGCTGAAACTTGGTGCCAAAAATAAAAATATGTTTCATTTACCAATATGGACAACCTCTAACTTACAAGTATTTACCAAAGACAAAAATATTACTTGGGGCATAAACAAATTATTAAATACAATTCTGAAAGTCCCAGAGTTGAGAAGAAGGATAAAGAGCGAGGTAGATTTTTGAATATCAAATAAAAAACTGCAGATGCTGGAAGCCTGAAATAAAAACAGAAAATGCTGGAAACACTCAGCAGGTCAGGCAGCAACCATGGGCATCTCATAGCTCGTAAGTCTCTTTGTATTCTCTCTCGAATTGCCTTCATTAATCTATCCACCAGATGACTCTATCAACAGCTTATCCACACTCTATCAAACATATCCTCTTTGCCTTATCCATTTCTTCCCCACCCTCTCTCAAATTTCACACCAACTTGTTTTCTCTCTTTCTCAGTTTTGACAAAGGGTCTTTGACCTGAAATACTAACCCTCTTTCTCTTTGCATAGATGCTGCCTGACCTGCCATGAGTGGGTGGAGATTTTTGACCCAGTGTCATGCTCTGTGTGTCAGTGAATAGTACCAATGTGGTCAACCCCAGTGGTAGTAGGCCCAGGCACTAAAAAATACATTCCATTCAATGATAAATTCACTTTCGTTGACAAGAATATGTACCAGCTGTAATTATCTGCCCTGATCTTACTAAAGGGATACAAGATATTAGTTTTACTTTGTTACGCAATGAGTCTCGAGACTGTCAGCTGTTGCTGACAGCCACCATAACAGAATGAGAAAGAAGGACACACGCCATTAAAAATAGGGACATGGTCTACCTGGTCATTTTGTGGGGGTGGGAGGATTCGTAGCCCAGCCAAACATTATTAATAGATTGAACTGCGCATCACTTTCATCAGGAAGACCCCACATTTCCTACAATTCAAACCACTCGTTTACACAATAGGTGCAAGTTACAGTGGCCAATTAACCTACCAAACCTGCATGTCTTTGGGATGTGGGAAGAAACTAGAGCATCTGGGGAAGCCCATGCAGCAATAGGGAGAACAAGCAAACTCCACAGACGACACCAGAGGTCAGGTTCAAACCCAGGTTGCTGGAGCTGTGAGACAGCAGCTCTGTTAGTTTTGCCATTATGCCAAGCATACAAATTGCACTCGAGTCATCTAGGCTACTCTGACAGCATCATCGAAGCCCATCATCTCCAACACCAATGAAGACAAGTGAAGTAGGGTGCATAGGAGCATCACCATCTCCAGTTTTCCCTCCTAGTCACATACCATCTTGACTTGGGACATATTGTTGGCCCTTCTTCAAAATCCTGGAACTCCAATTCAACAACAGCATTGGTTCACCTTCACCAGCAGGTCTCAGCAGCTTAAGGCAATGGCTCACCACCATTTTCCCCAGAGCAAAAGGGATGGACACCAAATACTGGACTTGCCAGCAACACCCACATCCTGTAAATTTTTTTTTTAAATCAGGCGTGGGACTGCACTAACAGGTGTGAGTAAAATAACTAAGTCATACAACCAGTTCTGCACACTTCTCTCAAGCAACTCTGGCTTACAAATATACTAAAGATCAGGTTGTGTGATCTATAATTGTTATAAGAGTCTTTTGTGTGTTGTAAATGCCAAATTTTAAGGACAGTCAATTCAAACTTTCTGGGAGTGACTGCTGTTATGAGTTGTTTTTTTAGTAAATGCACAACTAAAATGAACTTAAATATGCTTAGCTTTACTTTTACTGCCATCCAAAAGCATTGGACTGAACAAAAGATAAGATCATACTACCCCCATTGCACCCATTCTACTGGCCCACGCCACTTTCACAAGCATTAGAGATCACTTGAACTCTTACAGTATTGAGCTGCACTGTCATCATTCCTCTTCTAGGTATCTGTTTTCCTGCACGCAATCAGAAATTTATTTTCCTATAATTACTGCAATAACTGCGTTCATGCCATTTAATGTTACCAGATCCCTGATCACAACAACATTGGTGTATTTTTCATGGCAAGAATAAGGGCCTGGCTTTGGGAGGAGAATAAGTTGGAGGAAGACTCAATGATGAATTGTGCATCTCTCAAAGACCTACTCAGAGACCAACTCAAAGACACAGTCAGCTCCTAGAAACAAGATCATTGCTCTGGGACTGATACAGAATGTGCAGTTGTGCCCAAGAACTACTAGAGCACCCTCCCCAGCCTTCAATTACATTCCTTTTCAAAAAAAGTTTGAACATTTTCATTTGAACTTGTATCCTTATTGATTCATATTTTATCAGCTTCAGTCCTATTCTCACAATCATCAGAGCAGCAAGGAAGATACAGTCACATGGCTATTTGGAGCCAAGTGATATTTCACTGGTTATAAAAGAAACTTTCTAACTATCAAGGGCTATTCAACAAAGGAAAACTAAATTTGCTCTCTATTCCCTGACCTAATTGAAACCAAGTTATGTGCAAAAGGATGTGTGTAAATAATTCTATAATTGAGAAAAGCATTAATGATCTTTACATGTAATCACTCCATTTTGCATAAGGTAGATGCCAAGCTGTTTTTAAAAAAAGGCAAATCTATTTCAATTATTTTTTTCATACGACTTACAGAAAGAAAAATGCATATTACTATCTCACCCAAAATCATCACTAATGCTCGTGCTTCAACTTTATGAAATTAACAAGAAGGGTCTTGAAGAAGGGTCCTGACCTGAAACGTTGACTGCCTGCTTTTCTCCACAGATGCTGCCTGGCCTGCTGAGTTCCTCCAGCATCATAGTGTTTTTCATCTAGATTCCAGCATCTGTAGTCCTTTGTTTCTCATGAAATTAACAAATATTTGTGTCCATATCAACATTTGTGGCGAAGCTATTATAACTATTTCTGAGGAAGATTAACTTTACAAGAACAATTTTGTGCAATATCACCACTTCACCCAGTCAGTTTGTTCCCCAGCTATAGTCTGGTGTACATCTGAAGTTGGATCTCCCAAATATTGGCTCCTTAAGTAAAGCAGGCAAGTGATAGGAAACAGCCTGAATTAGAATATGTAAACTGCTCATCAACTTATAGTCAAGAGCTGAACCACTTGAGCTATCAAACCAAACCTAAACCCACTTGTTTCTCTCTGATATGATAAAGCAGGAAGTGAATAGGTTTACAAGGTACTTTTAGTTGATATAATTCATGGCAGAATGCCTAGACAAGAGTTCTAAATCTTTCACCAAGTCCAATGCATGATGAAATATAACCACTATTTGGATGAAATTGTTCTTCAAATAGAACTAGAATCAGGCTGCAGAGTTCTCTCCTGAAATATGGGAACAACAGCATGAAATCTGTAATTACAAGAATTTAACAAATCAAAATACTTCAAAGTGGTTCAAGAATGTTAACTAAATTTAGAGCTAAGCTACTTAATAAATATTAGGGAGAATGTCCAAAAGCTTGGTCCAAAGGAAGATCAAAGGAGCATCTCAAAAAAAATGCCAGATGATGGAATTCCAGGATTCGGGGACCATACCTGTTGACAATTACAATGAGACTTGTACTGGGTTCTTGCAGGGGGTGCACCGTGAAGAGTTGAATAGGCTCACAGAAACTGTGGGACTTTGAGGGAACGTTTGTTTATTGTGGCAGCTAACTTTCAACTGAAAGCTGAAGCATGCTGCAAACAATGTTACAACAGACGTCCACGTTGCACAGTTCCTTAACGTTGTGGCAACTCACTAACTTTATAACAGCTATCTCCTTAACAGTTAATAGATATACACTGCATTGTCAGTGTTGATTTAGTTTAAGACTTGCCAGGAAAAGTGATGGATTTGGTAGATAAAAGCAGCTTGTGTAGCTTATTAACATTCAGCCTTAGTTTCACTTAAAACTTTATTTGTTAATTCAGTACCTCACGTTAAGAGCCAGCCTATTTTTAGGCCTTTGCAGACACAGTGTTTGGAACCAGTCAGGTGGAGTACTCAGAAGCCATCCTGCTGGCCAGACATGTGACTATAGAACACACACATCAACCATTTAAAAAACTTAGACAATTTCCATGAAGTAGTAACTCAAGAACATTCCTGACGTTGCATGTGCAAATAAGAAGCTCCACAGGCTTTATAATTTGAAACTGGAGGAAATTCAAAATCCTTTCAAGTAATTTGTGGTAAAGTGAGGAATTAAAATTCTGAAATTGTGAAATGTTCATATATTTTCAATTAAGGGATGTGGGTTATTCTGTACACAACATTTTTACATTACAGTTCATGCATTCTGATTAATTTTAACCACTCTTAAACTCCATATATGATAAAAGGATAAACAAAATTATTTTCGACAAACCAACCAGACTGTCTCCAAAAGTTGCCTTCAGTGTTACTCTCACACTCCCTCACACAGCTTCAGAGATTAAGTCACAAGTTACAAGCTTTTATTACATCCCATCCCCAACCTGCTGTCAGGTGACCTCAACAATTAACTTTGTTTGTCATTTGCAGTCCACTTTCTCCTTTCCCCAAAATCCATTGCCTCAGTTTCCTCCTCCTCATTTCCTCCTAATGAGTCCTGCTGCAATCACACCAGCAGTGTCACAAATGAAAATGGCCACATGGCAAACTGATGCTTCGAGTCAGTGTCCATTAGTATGCAATGTAATGGACTACAGTAGCACATAGACCAAATGTAATGACTAATTCCTGATAGAATAGACTACAGATAAAGCTATCTACTAGATTACATACTGCGTATTGCTCAACAGTAAAAAATTGACTAAAGAATGACAAAACACCTTTTATTATTTACAGAAGGAATTCCAGAGGCAGCAAAGGTTATGTCATGTGAAAAATATGGCAAAAGTGCAGCCTTTTGTTTTAAAACTGTCTCCTCTGGCTGGTCTTCAAAACAAACAAATTACATTTTTATCATAGTTGCTTTTCTATTGTTTTAAGCTTTCCAAAACGGAACTCACTTATACGGATGTGTGCATTTAATTTAAAAAAAAGGAATGAATTCAATTTAAAGAAAACTGACTGGCCCTTGAGAATTATTTAGCAAAGTACCAGAATATTATATTCTTGGGCTGTGTACGGTCCCAGTATCAGACTATCTTGATTCAACAATCATGAAAAATTTGGTACACCGGCAACTGGCAACAAGGGGATACAAAGTACAGTTTAATACACTCTTTTGTACATGGGATCATGTACCTCTTTGACTAGGTAACGTCTTGTACATCTTTCTCTCTCAATAAGCATCACCAAGTATCTTAATATTCAATGCTTTCCACAGCACTCTTTGTCTACTTTAATGTGCATATTCAGGAAGGGGAGCAATGCATCAATGATCGTGTTCTGTTCTCTGTGTGTACCATTTTAAGCAAACTTGGGCCCAGTCAATACCTGGATGGGGGAATCACCTGGGAATATGAGGAGCAGTCAGTTCACTGGGGGAACTGGTGATCCAATCACCAAACGGAAGTCACTTCCTAGTGGGAACCGCCGTCACATTTTATTCACTAAAAAGAATCCTGAAATCAACTTACTCAAAAAATTTGATGAAGCTAACGAAGGGAATGGAAAGACCACAGAAGAAGCCACCATTATGGTTGCATCCAATGCTTTGTCCCAAGAAGATAAGAAAGAGTCTAATCTCAGACTTCATAATGCCCTTCATATGTCGGGTGAACTTCTGAAGTATCATCCATTTAGTGCCACACGCAGCAGTGAATTTTTTCATTAACGCTTGATGAAGAACCTGCAGGATTCAGTATTAGTAATCAGCTTGCCCAATGAATTTCACAATGTGGGAAAAGAACATTTACACTGTCACAAGACAGTTCACGGGAAAAAAACAACTAGATTTATGTGACATGAGTGGTGGCTTTCATAGAATTTTAGAAAAGTTTCCACACAGTAGGCAGCCATATGGTTCATTGTGTCCAGCCAGTTGAGAATTGGTAATTGGTTTACACTGTCAAATGTACCGAGATACAGTGAAAAGCTTTTGCTTGCATGCCACTCAGACAGATCATTCCATTGTTATGTACATTGAGGTAGTACAAAAGGGAAAAAAACAATGCAGAATATAGTGCTTCCTTTTGCCCAAATGACCAGACCAGACTTTAGTTATCCTCTTCACCTTCATCAATTTTCTCCCTTTTTCCTGCTTTCTCTGCATCTTAAAACTTTTTTTCTTAAACTCTTTTGAATTCTGATGAAAGGTCATCGACCTGAAGCTCTAATCGTTTCTCATCAGATTACCTGACATGCTGGGCATCTCCAGCATCCACAGCATTTTGCTTTTCTATGCAAGAGCCTTTTGCAGTTAGCAATCTAGTCGCTGACAATCTCCCATTCACCCATCCATGCTGACTCTCCCTATTTAACCTGTACCTGTCTAAATGAAGGATTTAACTGTCCCTTTGAATTCATTCCAATAATTTGTTCACTATTGAAGTTAAACTAATTGGCCTGTAATGACTTGGTTTATCCCTTTCTCAATCTTTAATTCACAGTACAATGTAGCAAACCTCTGGCACCACTCCAGAGAGGATTGAAAACTGTAGTCATAACCTTTGAAATTACTCCCTTTCATTTCTTAACAGCCTATATTATATTTCATCGAGGCCTGGTGTTATATCTATTTGCAAAGATGACAAAACCCTTACACTTCCCCTTTTACTACGTTTATCCTGTCCAACGCATTCACCCGAACTACAACACTGGCATCACAACTTTGTTTGCGGAGACAACGGCGAAGCATTCAGTAACCTTGCCCACACACAGGGTTCCCTTTCAGCCCCTAGTAGGCCCTACTGCAGTCATCTGCCTGCCATTGCTTCAGGAAAAGTAAATATGAAGCACAAAATTGAAAGCTCACTTGCTCATGTGCTTTTGCACTCCCAGTAAGCTTAAAGGGAACCCTGAACCCTTAAAGTACACCCTGAACTGAAATGAAACACCACAAGATATCATGGCTCAGCATGTTTGCAATGCCATTGCTTGCACAGTGCCAAGTCACATTGAGTTGTTTATACTGCAATAGATTTCAAATTGTAAAAAGCAAATGCCATTTGTGCTGCATAACCCCAACATGTCTCCAGAAACCATGCAGGCAATGAGGTTTGTTGTGGACACCTTATAATTTAATAAAAGACAGAGATTCAAATGGAAGTGTAACTTCACAAACAAGCACACTCCCGCAACCATCACGGGAGAGGGAGGGGCAAGACCACTGTTGGGGCAGCAGTCAGGGAATGGCACAGCCAATGGAGAGCCGGCTCCGAATGAGTGCCTGGAGCAACATCTGGACAGTGGCCAGGGATTAGCCTGGTCAACAGGGCAAGGCAGCTCTGAGTGACTGACCAGCAACTGGCCTGGCCAATGCAGAGGCAGTTCCAAGAAAGTGGCTAGGCCAACATCAGGGTGGCACTCAACAGTCAGCCACACCACCTGGGGGGATGCAGCTCCAAATGTTGGCCAATAAGGGGCCAGCTCTAAGTGAGCAGCCATGCCAATGCTGGGGCAATGCTGTGGGTGCCACTGGGTGGTGTTGGAAACATCAGCAGCCGACTATAGATCAGCTGACGTACTTGGTTAACCAGCACCTGTCACGTCCAACATGGGATGAGTGACCAAACGTTTATTGCAATCTATTTTAGGAATGTCAGTCAAATGGCAAATAATATCCAGGACACCAGATGGATTTTCTGTTCAAAATATACACTGTGCAACTGACGTCTGCCAAAATGCGCTACAAAAGAGGAAAGCAAGCCATCTGCAGGGTAATCGGACAACAGTTAAGTTCACTGTAACTGATTAAATAAAAAATGGAATGTTTTTCCTCCTGCATATTATTCACAGCAGGTTGTAATGATATATTAGATCTTTGAATGTAATGTTCCTACGACATGGCACAAAGTAACCAAATAACTCATTGGTGGCAGATATGTTCTCATCCTGCAACTTCATTACAGGAAGTTTCCTCTGAAAGTCCTCAGATCATTTACAAGAATAGATGCTATCTTGTTTACACAGAGGGAAAGAGAAAAAGCTGATACCAGATGAAAAATATCAAAGCCTAGCCAGATATGTGCAGAAATGTCAACACTTCACTAATCATACAAGTTTATCTTCTCGGATCTATATAAACTTAACAGAAGTACAGTCCCAGAGACAGTATTCCTCAATGGGATTAAACAGATGCCCAGATACTAGCCTGAAAACATGTCAATGCCATTACATTAAGGACGATTCTGCCCCGTTGTTTTTCGAACATACTTTCTGAACATTCACAAAGAGGTCTGAATGCTTATTCCTCACATAACAAGACACAAAAGATATGATCTTTATAAAGAGAAAACAGCTGAAAACAAAATAAAGGAAATGTAAAGAACAGCAAAACAATTGTTAAAAAATAAATACGACTCCTGTGAAATGGTGGGGATTGGGGAAGGGGATTGGGAACAGAGAAGAGCAATGATACATATACACATACGGATTTGGAGCTAGAGTAGGCCACTCGGCCCCTCAAGCCTGCTCTGTCATTTAATATGATCATGGCTGATAAGATTATAACCTCAATACCGCAGTCCTGCCTACACCCAGTAACATATCACCCCTTTGCTTATTAAGAACCTATTACCACTGCCTTAAGTAGTCAAAGATTCTGCCTCCACCGCCTTTTCAGGAAGAGAAACCTTTGCAAGAAAATAATTTGCCTCATCTCAGTCTTAAATTTATTTTAAACAATGGCCCCAAGTTCTTGGTTCTCCCACAAGAGGAAACCCTCTCTCCATCAAAACCCTCAGGACCTTACTTCAGTGCCGTTGGCAGTCCATGGGTTCTCCGTGACTGCAGCTTTGAATTTTTTAACCTCACTTTGATCATCTTGTGATCGAAGTGAGGTTACATATGCAAGGAAGGCAGCAGGAATATTTTCAACAGGGAACCTGCTGGAAGTCTGATTGGGAAATTCAGGTGCAATATATACAGGTTTGTCAGAACATAAAATAAAATCTTACCCTGTCATCTCCAATCACAAAAGCTTTTGCATTAATCTGTGATTCATAATTCAACCAGTACGATGGGGATCCCATAAATTTTGTTGCAGCTTTCCATGCACATGAACGATTCCTACTACCTTAAATTGACCTTGAATACTGATCTGCAGATGCTGTCTGTACCCTCTCCACTGTTCACATAAAAACCACGGAGCTTAAAATTACTCCACTTATGGCTCTCATTCCATCTAGTTTTCACAGCACGTGGCCTCAAAATGATAAGGTAGGATTGACAGACCAGTGGATTATATACTATAATAACGAACCTTTCATTCCAGTTAAAAATTACTATAGTACAGAACGATTAAAGCACTAGATAAATATAATAAGGTTGGTTAGGGAGCAAGGGGAAAAGAAATCCTCCATTCCCACATAACCACTCATACTTGTTCTACTTGGCCAGTATCCAGAGTGAGGTATTTCATGCTTAATCTGCACTTTTAGACATCTTTTCAGAATGGGAACTACAAGTTATAAAAATTTCAATAGCAGACTTTGGTGCACTCTGTGCAGATTGGCTGTCCACACCAGACTAACCTCATCCCTTAGATTTAGACTAGCATATTTTATAGCAAGCATTTATAATGAACACTGAAATGAATAGATCAGATAATTAAACCTTCCAGTTCCTTTGGATTACAAAATCTATAACAATTTGCAGAGCAAGTCATCTTAAGGATCTAATTGTAACAATACAGGTAAATAATCCACATGAACTTTTTTCTCCATAAGAATATGGCAGTAAAGGGGAAAATGTCAGTTTCAAAATTTGAGGTGTTCAACATAAGTAAACAAAATACTTTAGGCAAATGCACACAGATTGTATTCAATAGAAACTGGAGCTCCAACCTCCCTGGCAAGTTTACATGAAATACAGTGCAACAAATTTTCAGCAGTTCCAAAGGAGAAAATGCACAATGGGAAGATCTTCAGAAAGACTGCTAAAGATAGCATAAGCAGAAGCTTTGCACATCTGGCTTCTGACATAGAACTTAGAAGTAAATACTGTTCTTAGTGTCATGCATCATTATTTGAGAGCCAATTAAATTTTACATCCCGAGTATCTTCACCTGTTTTTTTCCTTTTTTTAAAAAGATAAAGCACTGGAAAACTTTACAAAGCAGGGACAAGAACTGATTGCAAAATCAAACGAGCACATTGTGATTGTCTTTCAACATTCAGCAACAATGCTCAAAGCCGTTTAGTACCTCCCTGAGAACTGCATGTGCAAGGAACAATGGGCCAACATACTATGAACACACATCATAACCAGAATTATCTATCTCATAAAAATCAACACAACTGCAGACGTTGGAAATCTGAAATAAAAAGAGGAAGTGCTGGAAACACTCTGCCGGGAAGGCAGCATCTGTGGAAAGAGAAACAGTTAACGTTGTAGGTCCTAGCCCTTTGTCAAGACAGAGTTCTGACAAAGCGTCTAGGACGTGAAAAACTAACTAGTTCTCTTTCCACTGATGCTGCCTGACCCCTTGAGTGTTCTCAGTATTTTCTGTTTTTAATTCTCTATCTCAACCCTATTAGCAAAATCAGAGTTAGTAATAGTCAGTGAAGAATAAAATCCATAGCAGAGTGTAGTGTGGTGACTGATCTCTCTCCAAGTAGCCTGGGGAGATTAGTGTTAAGATTGCTAGATGTCTAATTAAATTAATCTTGTTCCTTAACTGTGCCAGTACCAGTCTGGTTAAGAGCATATAATATTCAACACATATCTAAGATTAAACATTAATCCAAGATGTGTGGAAAGTAAAAAACCTTACTGCAGATCTGAAGTGCTATATCAACATAAATATTAATGCAGTTTTAATGCATTGAAGTGACTGTGATTTAAAGGTTGTCTTTCAATAAAGTCTGCTGATTGAAAGCATCTTTGCATAGTGATAATTTTGCACTTAGTAATGTTTCCCATTCCTGCAGAGACTGCTTCCAAGTGCAAAGCTCCAGTGCTGTGCAATCGTCCATCCAGCAGAACATGGTGAACATCACTCAACAAAACCAGGAGTCTGATCATAAGTTTCACCTAAGATTTGAACATATACACCTCTACTTTGCTCACCTGTGTTCTAGGTAGTGGAAGGTATTCCTCAACCTCTGCAAGCAAGCAAATATAGATACAAGTAGAAGAAGCCAAACAAAGGGCAATCAAACCTAATATATCAGAGTTCAGTAAAGAATGTGTACAACTTAATGGAAAACTGACAAGTATTTCTGCTCAGAAACCAAAACATGGCAGATGCTGGAAAACTGAAGTAAAAACAAAAAATGCAGGAAATATGTGGAGATGCTGTCTTTGAAATCTTACATTGTTCCAACAAAGCCGGGATATGTTTGAGGAAGGACACCTCATTTTATTCTCATATTTTCTTATAAAGAAGGGGGCCATTCGACGCATCAAGTCTATGCCGGATCTCAGAGCAATTCGATCAACGTCATCCCTGCAACTTACTCTCCTTCACATGCCCATCAATTCCACCCTGATTCTCCCACCATTCACCCACACTTGGGGTAATTTAGTGATAAATTAACCTATCAATCAACATATCTTTGGGATATGGGGGGAAACAGGCACACCCTGGGGAAACTCATCTGGTCACAGGAAGAGTATAAAAATTCCATACTGACAGCTGAGCTCAGGATCAAATCGAGGCTACTCAAACTATGAATTAGCAGCACTACACACTACACCACTGTGCCACCCACATCTTCCACACAGGCACATTACGGTCATTGGGACTCAACACCAAATCCAACAATTTCAGATAACCAACCTTTCTAGTTTGTGTCAGAACTAGCTAGGTCTAACATAAGGTCATCACATTGTAACATTAACTCAATTTTTCTCTCTCCATAAATGCTGCCCAACCGTAAAGGCTTTCACAGTATTCTGCTTTATTTCAGATTTCTAGCAAATGCTGCATTCTACATTTCTATTCTTGCTATTTTTCCCCTATTACCTTCTTCATTCCCTCCACTTATGCCTCTTTCAGATGTTAGCTGCCAGTAACGAGCATTCACCATCCTCTCTCAGCCAGTCCCAACTACACCTGTGTCATCCAGTTTCTCTTGGTCTCCATCCAAACATAGATATTCTTTTTGTTCTCTCTTCCCCTCCCCCTTCAAAGCAACTTAAAATATGTTGATTTTCTAACACTTCCTAATTCTGCTGAAAATTCATTGACTTGAGACTTTAACTCTTGTGTCTCACACCACAGATGCTACTGGACCGGCTGAGTATTTCCATCATTTTCTGTTTTCACTTAAACATTCCAGCTCTAGGGTTAAGATCGCTCAGCTTTACTTGGTACTACTTATCATCTTCTAACTGGATTTTATTTATCACCCAAACAGGGATTCACTTAAATGATTCAAATTTACTTCCACCCAACTTATCTGCTAACTGAACATCAAATTCAATAATCTTTCTTGCATTCTGCCTTGGTCATTTCATCTATTTCCTTTAAAAAGACAACAACACGTTAATCTAATGGGATCCAAAAGTACCAAAATCAACAACTCAAAGCACTCTTTTTAAAAAGCAACCAGCTGCAAAGAGTCTAAGATATAAACTAAGACAAACAAGGAAATGGACCAGGTTTTCTTTCCAAGAGTGGGAACAACAACTTGCACTTAAGTACCACGTTTGATGTTGTAAAACATTCCAAGGTGCAGAGCAGAGCATTGCCAAATTTCATGTTATACTGATACTCTGAGTTTTCTCATGTGTTGCAAACTGCAGCAATTCACCCAAAAAAAATCCTATTAAGTTTTGTTATTGGCCCAATTAGGCAAGCACTAGCAGGAATTCCACAGTCCTGATTGATGTAAAAACACTTAACAGTCAGCCAAGTCCTTGAATTAGCATTGGGGAAGGGCAGGAGTTCAACACTTCTGCTCAACATCGACAGATATAGAACAAAAATACAGCAGACAAATGAGAATAAATGTGAAAGCTTCCAGGTATTCTATATCAATTTCAAATCAACTCAGAATGAATATTCATATGTACTTAAAGGTGATCAATTAAAAATGCATAGGACAGCCATTTGCAAAAGGCAAGCCAAATTCAACAAATTTAAATGATCTTTGAGGTACTAATTGCAAAAATCTAGAACCTAACAAATGAAGCCCTTCTTTAATTTGTTCCTGGGACACAAATGATTTTGGGAAGCTAAGTATTTACTGTCCAACATTATTGCTCCTTGACTTGAATAATGCCTTTTGCTATTTCAGAGGGCATGGAAGAGTCAATCATATTAATGGGCCCAGAGTCACATACAAGCTAGACTGGATGGCAATCCCATTAATGAACCAGATCACCAGAGTCCAGTCTCTGGTCACCAGTCTAGTAACTTATAGCAGAGGCAGGCTATACAGCCCCTCTAGCCTGCTCCACCAGATCATGGCTGATCTGAACTTGGCCTCGACTCTTTTTTCTTGCCTGATCCCCATAATACTGTAACTCCTATGGCCCAAAAATCTCTCTCAGTCTTGAATATATTCAATGACTCAACCTCGAGAGTTCTCTGGGGTTTAAAGGAGTTTCCCCCTCATCTGTGCCTCAAATCAGAACCATTACTCTTAAACCACGTCCCCCTAGTTCTCGATTACCCTGAGAGGGGTAAACATCTTCACACCACCCATCCTGGACGTCAAGTGCACTCACAGAGAATCCGGCAGGTTTCATTAAGGTCACCATTCTGATACACGTGGATTTTCAGATGCTGTTTGATAAAAAAAAGTCTCTCATGAGCCTGGTTACAAAACTTCAAGCCCACACAATAAATAAAACTGTGGCAAAATGGACAGAAGTGGGTTCATTAACAAGGGGTGATTGAATTGGTGTGCGACTGGAAATAGTGCATTTTACAGACAGTGTCAGGTTGCTTCTCCTTTGAGATGTATTGAAAGAGGAAGATTTTAATGGAGGTTTGTCACTCTGCAATGGATTTTGATTGAATGAACAGGAAAGTCCTCTGCAGTCAACGGAAGAAGTCAGTTCTAAGAGAGTATCAAAATAATCAGAGGATAGTTAATGAGAGAAGCTTGGGGTAAAGTATTGAAGATGAGAATTTCAGGGTTTCAAAAGTACAAAAACATCTGAAGCAGGAAGATGCCAGGGGAATGGCAAAAGTGCGGGACAGTGCAAAGTTTTGTTTTGCTTTGGCAAACAGCTTGCGTGAATACGAGCACAGGCTCCTGGGGAGAAATCAGGGAAGAGGTGCCCTCAGAAGCAAGGGTGATTATAATGGTGCTTTATTAACATATTGTTAGCAGCCATCTGTTGGGAACAAGTACACGGGGCAACTATCCCACCATCAGAAAGCAAAGGCAGATAAGCCCAAGACATTCTCTCAAACTAACGCTTGGGAAGGGGGGAGGGTAACTCCATAGAGGGGGCAAGGGCTAGGGGGTAGAGGAGGTAGACACACTCACATTCTCCCCAGGCCTCATTGTCTTGCTCTTTTCATTACTTTCCTTTTCCAAACTTTCCTTTTCCAGAGAGTGGGGAGCTCCATATCTGCCCCTACATGTTTTACCAATAGAAGTTCTGGTCAACAGGTTGCTTCAATCACTTTAGGATGCTATGTAATAGGACACCACTTTACACATGTTCATAAGATGTCCATTTTTGTTAAGTTGCCTGGTGGCCATTCGGAAATATCACTGGAGTTCCGAACAACTGTTCAGCCCAGTACCTCAGTGTGGGACGGATAAATATCTGTCTATTAGGCCAATGCATTTCTGTGCTGCAAAAAACATTTAGGTCAGCTTAAGTGATGCCCCAGCAGTGGGAGAGGAGGAAAATAGATGGAAAGAGAAGGCCAAAGGGGAGAGGTAAGAAGGTTGAGAGGAATGGGAAATGCACTGAGAGGATGATGAAGAGAAAAAGGCAAGGAGGAGGCTTCGAGGTGTAGTCGCTGAAGTTAATTCACCTCTTTGAATAAAAACCTAAACTGAAATTTGAGAAGGGTCTGGCTCTCTGCTGAAGTTCATTCTGCAGATCTGCAACAATAAAGCAGACAACAGGGTCAGCATGTCAAGGGGTCCAAGAACAGATTAAAACTTAAAACAGTATCATTCCTTCTCCATCCAGATGTCATATCGTGTCAAGGCCAGATCTTAATTCAAGAAATGGGAAACAAACTTCTGTGGACTTTTGAGTTAAATGAGAGCAATTGTTTTTTAAAAACATTGTATACATTAAACTCAAGATCTTGGAATTTTTTTTTGTTTGTGTCTATTAAGCTAATCATTTAATCATTACATTTAATCAAACCAGTCTGAGTTTCATTGTCAGCAGCTGGCATAAAGCGGTGGAAAGTAACATCTTTGGACTTCATAAACAGTTCGCTGGTATATAAATACTTCTAATGTGGTTTTAATCCATAATTCAATACTGGAAGAAGCGCAGAAATTGTTAAGACAAGTTAAAGCTTGATACATGCAGCACGTAAATAAAAGCAGCACAAACAAATGGAATATTGCAGCAAATCCACTGAATGATAGGTTGCACTAAAAACTCAACATAACTAATCGTCAATATTTTTGGCCATTTAATGTCTGGTGGAACGGAATGGAACAACAGAACAGCAGACTACAAATTCACCCTTTCATTTCCAGGGCCTGAGCACTGATAATCAGATGTTCTCAATTTTTGCCAAAAAGTAAAAACTTAGCCAGTTGAGCAATGTGCTTGTAGCTTTACGGCAGGCGAAAGGTTGATTGGCTGGGTTCTGCTGGTTCAAAGCCGCAGCATCTGCAATGTTGATTTAGGTACGTTGCATTTAAAGCCAGGTAGAACAGTTTTAAGGAAAAATGAAGTCATTTATACCTTTACAGGAGTGAAATTCCCATGTATTTTTCATCACATCCTTTTGAAAATGATTCAAATTTATATTCATCTCTCTGTAAATGTAAAACTAGGATTGGGTGAGCTCGGTAATGAGGCTGGTAAAACCTCTGGTGCTGCCTACAGCACACCACCAAGGAGGACCCTTAGAAGTTATGCCAAATTCAAAAATACCAGGACAACCCAAAACTAGCGATTAGGGAGACCACTTTAAGCTGGTATCCACAACATCAACAAGTCTAGGGTACTTTGCCACAACATGTTAATTATCAGGTAGATTGAGAGAGAAAATGTTCCAAATTAAAATTACCCACAATCAGAGTTTTATTTGAAGTAATTACTGAATTTGCAAACACAAGCCTTCTCTAATATTTTGGGAATACAAGCTGTAATTAATTTTGTTAACCATACATCTCATCAATTCAAGCCTATTGTAGACAACAGGATGACACAGCAAGTTATATTGCAGGACTGTGCAGAAAACTCCACTCCGAGCTTTGAGTCGGAATGAAATTTGAAATATCAATTTCATTTCTGATGCTGCAGAACAACAAAGTCTTTGACAATAAGTCTGTGCCACCCGTATAAATTATCCATATGAATGCAATTTCTTTCATTCAGTGTACCGAAGTAAATAGTAAAATGGTCCTACATCATTCTTCAGACTTCTTTGCATTATGGCCTTTACTGGTCAAACCAAAGCACTCCATCAAATACATTAAAACCATCATTATGTCCTAGTATATTCCAGTAAACCAAGAAATTAGAAGAAAATAATGGTGAGCATTTGGCATTTAAGATGTGATAATAAGCATATTTCATTCTCTCTCCTTCACATTTCTGGCATTTTGTGCTTGTATATTTCCACCACAAGCCACCTAATGGCAATCAACAGTATAGATATGGAGATGGCATTTTCCCTGGCTGGGACGTCGAAAACCAAGAGTCGCAGCCCCAAAATAAGTTGGCCATTCAGCACTGAGACATTTCTTCACCCAGAGAATGATACATCATTGGAATTCTCTATCCAAGAGTGCGATGGAGGTACTACGACTGAGTCTATTCAAGAAAGACATTGATAAATTTCTATGTAGTAAGAGAATTAAGGGATATGGTGCTAGTGTAGGAAAATGGCACTGAGGTAAACAAAAAAAATCAACCATCACCTTGCTGAATGGCAGAGCAGGTACAATAACTAAATGTCTTAATCCTATTTCCATTTCTTATCATTTATGTTACTTGTGTACAAAGAACCTTCTAAGCATGTCCTGGTGAACTGTAAGTAGAAAATAAATTTTGTTGTGCACTAAAAATGTAGCACATCATTGCTGGTAATTGCTCATACTTCAGTCAGAAAGTATGAAGCATATCCTGTATTTTTTTCTGGTATAAAAATTCAATCAATTATTTCAGGCAGCTTAGACAGGGTGCCAGTTCTGTTACACTTGAAGAAAACAGTCCCTAGTTGCTTCATGGTGTTTGCAATATTATACAGTCTTATGCTCAAAAGGATGAAAAAAATGGCTTTAGGATATGCAGTCACTATTTTGCTGGCTGTGTTTGCAATAGAAAAATCCGAGTAGTTTTGGAAGTAAGCGTGTTTATCTTAGAATATTCTAACACGTTAATTTAACTCCACAGTTAGGACCTGAAAAGTCTACCTCCTAATTTCCGAGGAACACATGTGCTATTTCTATTGCTTGCTGGATACTTCCTTCCTCTCAGAGAACAAGAAACCAGGATTGGTAATCTTCACAGTCTTTTTGTTGTGAGCTTCCTGCAATACATTCCACAGACTTCCTCTTTACATAACGTCACAATATTATAACTTTGATCCAGCTACAACCATGACAACAATTGTTTCTGTATTGTGTAGCGTGGCGTTAATAATGTTCGGAAATTTCAACATTACTGCATGATACAGATCTCAGGAATTAAATTAATAGAAGGAAACTGCTGTATTATTAAAGCAACAGAATGATGGACCAGGTTACATGTTAGTTGCTGGATAATCAGAAGTTTTATCCCAGTATTCCAAGCAGGAAAGGGTGCTTCAACCCAATTTGTGCAGATTATGTCATTGTTTTTCATGTATCATCAGGAAGGTAAACTCAAAAAAGAAACTTTCAACAACTTGACATTTCTGCTTTAAACAATGCCATCTATTTACAATGGGGTTCCAATCTGCCAAGTATCCATTGACACAGCATGGGATGTACGTCCACAGTTCCCTACAGAGGTAATTTTACAACTTCAGACAAGATGTTAGAAGGATTTTATTACTTCTTGATCACGATCACGCTGGGCAGGGATCTGTGTTTGTAATACGGTCAGTGCTCACCGACATTACTCTGGGAAGTTAATGCTAACTTTTGGCATCTGCACATGCTCAGATAAATATGGAAAATCAGAATGGAGATGCGAGAGATACGAGAGACTGCAGATGCTGGAAATCTGGAACAACACACAAAATGCTGGAGGAACTCAGAGGGTCAGGCAGCAGCTATGGAGGGAAATGGAGAGTCAATGTTTCAGGTCTAGACCCTTCATCAGGACTGGAAAGAAAGAGGGCAGATAGCCAGTATCAAAGGTGGGGGGGGGGGGGGGGGGGGGGGGGGAGGGGGGGAGCAAGAGTTGGCAGGTGATAGGTGGATCCAGGTGACGGGGGTTGATAGGCAGGTGAGGGAGGGGGAGAGAGTGGGAACAATGCAAGAAGCTGGCGGAAGTGATAAAGAGCTGAAGAAGATCGAATCTGATAGGACAGTGGACCATGCAATAAAGGGAAGGAGGTGAGGAGGAAACCAAATGGAGGAATATGTGGGTGATGGGCAGATCAAGAGGGCTGAGGAGGGGAAAGGGAAGGCGTGATAGGGCCAGTGGGATAAGGAGTAAAAAGGGGGACAGAGGAGAGTGGTCACCGGAAGTTACAGAAATCGGGGTACTATTCGTCTAGTCTGCATCTAGCCTCAACTTGGCAGTAGAGGAGGCTGTGGACAGACTTGTCGGCGTGGGAATGGGAAGTGGAATTAAAATGGCTCGCCACCGGGAGATCCTGGATGTTATGGCAGACGGAGTGAAGGTGCTCAACGAAGCGATCCCCCAATCTGCGTTGGGTCTCTCTGATGTAGAGGAGGACGTACCAGGAGCATTGGATGCAATAAATGATACTGGTGGGTTCACATGTGAAGGACTGTCTCACCTGGAAGGACTGTTTAGGGCCCTGAACAGTGGTGAGTGAGGAGGTGCAGGGGCAGGTGTAACACTTAGCGCGGTTGCAGGGATAAGTGCCTGGAGGGGGATTGGTGAGGAAGGATGTGGTCAAGGAAGTCATGGAGAGAGGAACCCCTGTGGAAAGTGGAGAGTTGAAGGAAAGGAGGAAGGAAAGAGGAAAATTAGAAGTTGCTCTCATGAGATGCTCCGCGGTTTTCATGACTGGAATCAACACAAAGTGAAATCAACATTTTACATTATATTCTCAGTGAACACATCTGGCCTCGTTAAATGGAAATTAAATGGTATGTTAATTCACAATTATTGCAGGGTAATCTCTGGCCCAGACCAACAAAAAAAATTGAACTTCAAAATTTACTTCTTTTTTTTAAATATTGTTTGTCAATAGTTCAGCTTTTACCTTCATTTCATGACTATGTCTTAAGCTTTATTTCATTTCATGCAAAATATTTAAAACATTTAGGAGAAATGTCTGTGAGAATTCTTCAATCTGACTGGGGGCTCATTCTGCCTGAAGACATTACAAACTCCTGTGAAAGGCCCCAAGTTACTTGTTATGTTGGAAATCCATGCAAGAGACCAGTTAATAAAGAAAGCAGGCAGCTTTGTTTGAGGTCAGTGTCAAGCTGTACTATACTTTCAGTGCTGTACTGTAAAATTTGTGTTATTACATTCTACAAAGTTCATACAAGGTAACTTTGTGGAAGGTTACGGCTGGGATTTTCAGGAAAAAGTAAACTGAAAGGACTAATTATGCAAGATTTGCTTTTGAGAGATAAAATGAGTGAGAGATGAAAAACACCTAGTTTCCAGTCATCATTCCAACTAAGATTAGCGTGGCCACAACACAAAGGTGACATGCAAATTTGTGAAGCATTTAAACAAAATGGTGTTGTTTACCAGCTGAATTCAATTTCGTTCTCTTTGGGGGTGGTTGATGTTTCATTTTATTTTGTAACATCAGATAACATGCAACAGATAAACATACCAAAACATCTATTGAGTAAGACTGGCATTAATTAATATAATTTGAAGAGTTTAAAATGGCTTCTAATGTAAAGATATGGCTCCGTTTACACTGGCTAAATGAAACATATTGTTAAAAAGATGTACTGGAGACATGTCTGTGAAGGAGCTATCAAGAAAAAGTCACTCTTCCAACTCTCTCTTTAATTTGTACTTCAATACACGTACCATACAATTAACACTTTCTATGGTATTTGATGGAGTCATTGCAAATCATTGTCATTGAAGGATTTTCTGCTGCCACAGCAGCTTGGCAAAACCCATAATCTTGGATGAACTCTGAAAATTGGTTGCTCTAACTTAAAAAGTACATGTGTCAAAAAAACTACATGCTTTGTGAGGTATTCAGAAACTACAAGCCATGCTTAACATAGCATTGGTGATGCTCCAGTACAGCAAGGCTTCAAGGATCAGCATGCAAGGTCAAGCCCATTAGAGTCTCGGATCATCTTGTTTGTCTGGTGAGATGTGGCTCTTCCTGGCAAAGCATTTAAAGCCCATCCTCAACTGCTCTTTGGAAGGTAATCTTACCCACTATCTTCTAGCTCTGTTAGTTAAGCTGTGGCGATAACTGCAAACTGCTTCCCATTGCCATTTAGTTCAAGGAGCAATTGCCATCATGAAAGAGGGAATAAAGTACATCTTTTAAAGAATTATTTTTAGCATATTCAGTTTCTTGGCATAAAAATAACTAGCATAAAATTATTTCTTTTTCTCTCTCGATTTGCATTATTGTCGTTAATGATTTATTGTTTTTTTGCACACATGTAGGTTATGTATAATTCATATTAATTTAAATTTATGTTAACAAATGTTTGTCATATTGATAATGTACTGTGCTGCTGCTGCAAAAAGCTAATTTTCATGGTATTTATACCTTGTGTATGTATGCCTATGATAATAAACTTGAACTAGAATGTACAGTACAGTCAGAATCAGATCAGGTTTATTATCATTGACATATGTCGTGAAAATTGTTGTTATGCGGCAGCAGTGAAGTGCTAGACAAAGACATAAAAATTCCTTAAAGTTACAAAAATAAATAAATAGTGCAAAAGAGGAATAATGAGGTGGTGTTCACGGGTTTATGGACCGTTCAGAAATCTGATGGCAGAGGGGAAGAAGCTGTTCCTGAAATGTTGAGTGTGGGTCTTCAGGCTCCTGTAACTCCTCCCCAATGGTAAGGGAGTACCTGCATGCTCATTTGGAAAGTTCAAGTATATGTAAACATCTTACCAAAATGCTATTTTAATCCTTCTCATGTTACACTGTATAGTTAGAGCTCAGATAGAGCCACATGGATTCAAAAGCCTGTCCTGGTCAAATCAAGTAGATGCCACGTCCAAGAAAGCTCACCAGCGCCTCTACTTCCTCAGGAGGCTAAAGAAATTCGGTTTGTCCCCTTTGATTCTAACCAACTTTTATCGATGCACAATAGAAAGCATCCTATCTGGATGTATCACGGCTTGGTATGGCAACTGCTCAGCCCAGGACCACAAGAAACCAGAGAGTTGTGGACACAGCCCAGCGCATCACGGACACCAGCTTCCCCTCCTTGGACTCTGTCTTTACTGCTCGCTGTCTTGGTGAAGCAGCCAGCATAATCAAAGACCCCACCCACCCGGGTCATTCTCTCCTCTTCCATCGGGTAGAAGATACAGGAGCCTGAAGTCATGTACCTCCAGACTTAAGGACAGCTTCTACCCCACTGTGATAAGACTATTAAACAGTTCCCTTATACAATAAGATGGACTCTGACCTCACGATCTACCTTGTTGTGACCTTGCACCTTATTGCACTGCACTTTCTCTGTAGCTGTGATACTTTACTCTGTACTGTTATTGTTTTTACCTGTACTACCTCAATGCACTCTGTACTAACCCAATGTAATTGTACTGTGTAATAAATTGATCTGTACAATTGGTATGCAAGACAAGGTTTTCAGTGTACCTTGGTACAAGTGACAATAATAAACCAATACCAGTACCAATTGTTTAATAAAACAGACACCTTAGCTGGTCAGACAGCACCTGTGGAGAGAGAAACAGCAATGGGCTAACATTGCAATGTTTGGGTTCAGGAGTGTGGGGTGCGGTTAAATGAAAATAGTAGCACATCTGGAAGTCACCTTCAATGTTACATATTTAAACCAAGCATCAGAATGCATGCAACCAGACCCCTTGAGAGTGACAGGTAGCAATTTTTAATAAATCACAAATACAGTGACATTAGCCTGTTTCTTTTTGTTAACTTTGGTCCTCACCAGGGAATCAAAGTGAATTCAAAGGGACAAAGGAAGGGGCTTAAGAATTGACAGGCAAAGCTGTTGATAAGCAATAAAGATTTGGGAAAACACAGAAGCCCTCTTAAGTGGCAGAAGGAACACACCACCTCAGAAACTGCCACCCCACCCATCTTGTCAGATATCTCCTGCCCCTTCTGTGCAAGAGTCTGTTGTTCACACATTGGTTTCCTCAGCCACCTCAGAACCCAAAAACCAGAGTGGAACCAGGTCATCCTGGTCCCAAGGGACTGCCTGAGCAAAGGTAGCAAAACCTCAAAGCTGCCGCCTTGAGTTTTTCTATGAAAGGCTTTACACACAGAACTTGAGCCGATAGCTATGCAAACTTCAAAGGGGAATTTCTAAACTTTCAAATTAACGATATGTGATTTTTCGAAGCTCCTTTTTGCCACCTGACTTCAGGAATCAGATGAAGACCATTATGAACTTGCACAGAACCTTCAGCCACAGCTGCGGCATCTGCTCCTCATGGTCCTGCAGGCTCCTGGGGAGGGGTGGGGATTGGATGGAGTGTTGGTAGAAGGCTACAGCTCACTGGAGGCCACACCCACTGCATGGGGTGTGTGGAGAACATGCTTCTTTGACATGTACAAACACCAGGAGCTCAGGGTTTCACGTCAGGTGAAGGCAGACACTCACAGCAGACTGGAACAGAACATACTCCACGTGAAACTGGTGGACATTCCTTGCCACAACTACCAGTAGGGTGTCACTTTGCCCTCCACCCCCCCCAGAATTCTGACAAGGTAGGTGGCCAAAGGCTGGTTCACCCGGGCAGCCGCACGATACTGCTAGTTGGAATGAGCAGGCATGGGGTTTGTGGTCCTGGATGGGTCTCCTCAGGTCCAAGACATCAGTTACTGCACACATGACAAATAAGGATCCACTGCTTATTGTAACAATCAGTACTCCATCAGTGGGCAACTGCTGTAGAGTCACGAAAGATTTGTTCTGGAGACATGCAGAAGGTTTGTTCACAGCTGGCTTTTCCTGCAATAATCCACCACCCCATGATCTATCTGCACCACCATGTGGTCTTACAGATGATTGGAATACCTCCTAAAATGTGTTCAACCACATAAGCTCACAACTGGTACAGTGAAGTCAATCGGGTAACAAGATATGTTGCTAAAACACATGAGCACCCTGAGGATTCACTTCAGGTACTTGGACATGTCTAAAGCTAAAAGTGTCTTCATTTCACTTGTCTGAGTGGCTGCAATCAGTAAAACATCACACTGTTTGGATCTTTGGGTGCCATGAATTATAGTGGAAAGAAATTCAGATATATCTTCATCTTCAGAGCTGGAACTGTGCTGAAAGCTACAGTATAGAGGCGTGGGGTGTTATATGTGTATTTTATGTTAAAGCCAGTCTTCATGTCCACACAAGCTCAGATAAATGAAGAACTCAGCATAATTTACCACAATTGATCTACAGCTAATTCTAAACAGGCATCAGCAAAAGATTTGCCAAACATTTTCCACTGGCCTTATTTCCAAGAACAATAACTTGGAAACCACTCATATTTGGCAATGTGTTTCAACTGACAAACTAACAGTGTATCTTTTAAGTGGAATCATTAAGGAGAATGGATGATGTAAAAAAAATCGTATCTTTTCAACAAAAACTATCAACTTACAACTCATAGGGACATTCTTGAGATTTTGGAACAATCTGGCACTTCAGTGGATACGCACCTCATCTTGGGTCAGGTGCTGAAGAATAACCAGTTTCAAGTCCGTCACTTGGCTAACTCTGCCCTGTGCTCCATGTCCTGTTTGCCCAACTTGAGACACACAGCCCATCTTCCATACACAATGCCCTGTGCTTCCAGTCGCCACTGACCATCTTTAAAAGATGCCATTCGTCATCTTCTCAGTTGTTGACAATTCCGCAACAATTTGGATAGTTCACTGCTCAAATCTGCTCTTTCAGAGCAAGTCAATTTAACTCAACAAGGTGCACGTTCAACTCAGGTTATTTGCCCCATTCCCAACCCTCATCATCCTAAACGATAAGTGGATGAAGAAATTCTCTCTCAAGTTATGAAAAATCGGCTGACCACTTTCACCCTGCATTAAGGTTTCCAAACCCCCAAAATGGAGTCCTGGGCTTGCAAATCAAAAGAAAATGATGACCCAATCAATAGAGTCGAATTAAGGCCTAAAAGAAGAGAAAAATAATCATAAAAATGGAGTAAAGATGGGCAGAAAAGGGACAAAGGGAATTCAGTCCAGAGAAGTGTGAAGTAACAGGTGGCACAGTTGCACAGCTAGTAGACCCACTGCCTCCAGCTCCAGTGACCCGGGTTCAATCCTGACCTTGGATTCTGTCTGGGTGGAATTGGCATGTTCTTCCTGTGACCGTGTGTGTTTTCTCCAGGTCCTCCAGTTTTCTTCCATATCCCAAAATATGCAGGTTTCTATATTAATTGGCCATAAAAAAAATGCCCTTAGTGTGTAGGTGAGCGGTAGAATCTGGTAAGCCTCTTCTGCACTCTCTCCAAAGCTTCCACATCCTTCCTGTAATGAGGCAATCAGAACTGCACACAATACTCCAAATGCTGCTCAACCAAATCCATTTATTTTTGCACAGTTGCAACGTGACTTCCTGATTTCTATACTCAGCACCCCGGCCGATGAAGGCAAGTATACCGTAGGCCTCCTTCACCTCTCTATCTACTCATGTTGCCACTTTCAGGGAGCTATGGACTTGCACCCTAAGATCCCTCTACACATCAATTAACACCTAAGAATCCTGCCATTTACTATATACTTTCCCCTTGCAGAAGAGGGGATAGACAGGGGAAACAGAAACAGAGTTAAGATTTTCAAACACATCTCCTTCCCCAGATGCTCCCTGACCTACCGAGTGCTCTGTTTTAATTCACGTACAAACAGGCCGCAGGATAACGGCCTAGGAAAGTCCCTCTTCTTCTGAGAATTCTTCTGTAAAACTCCACAGTAGATAGCTCTGCCTCTCATTGTTGTTTCTCAATTTACCAGCAATATTACTAGAGGGCAGGCACAGTAGTATAGCAGTTAGCGTAACGCTATTACAGCACCAGTGACCTGGGTTCCATTCTGGCCACTGTTTGTAAGGAGTTTGTACATTCTCCCAGTGTCTGCGTGGGTTTCCTCCGGGTGCTCCTGCTTTCTCCCACATTCCAAAGACGTACGGGTTAGGAAGTTGGCGACACTTGCGGGCTGCCCCCAGAAAACGCTACGCAAAAAGATGCATCTTACTGTGTTTCCATGTACATGTGACTAGTAAAGGTATCTTAATCTTATCTTAGAGTCTCTGTAAACGGCTGTTTGTGTCAAGAGTACCCTTCCTACATTTTTGTTTTTGGGTCAATAAATCTGGTCAGTAGTTCAGCACGTACAATGATCCAACATTAATGACGTTTTCCAGTGCCTGAATTGGCAGCTGACATGGTGGACATCCAATGTATTCTTAAATGGCATTTTGTGTTGATTCAGGATGACCGAGGCCAATTGCTATGGAAACATAATAGAACAGAGTATAAAAAGCAAGGTTTTGTTCACAGCAGACTGCTTATGGAAATTACTGCATTTTATATGAGAAAACGGTTGTTGGAAAAAGCCCAGTCTAACCACTGTGGGTTACTGCCTAGTTTCAACTATGCAGACCAAATTTCATCCCACTGTGTCATCAAAGGAAGAGGTTTCCCCCTTGGCATGGCTGTAATCAGGATTAAACCTCCTTCATCCCACTACACAACTCCAAGCACTAATGTACAAGCCAAATTTCATGTTTCACAATATCATCACTCTCGAGTCACTGAAAGGAATTAAATGTGAATGTATGTAGAAAACAGCATAAAAAGTGCACACAATTTATCGACATGGGAGTTGCCTGAAGACTGGAAAATTGCAAATATACCCAGCACTACAGGCCAGTCAGTTTAATGTTGGGAGCGGGCAATTTTTTAGAAACAAGAATCAGAATTCGCAATCAAGTGGACGAGTGCAGATTGATCAGGGAAAGCCAGCCTGGATTTAGTCAAGGTACATCTTGTTTAATTAATTTGGGAGAGCTTTTTGATAAGGTAAGAGAGAGAGTCGGTGAGGGAAATGCAGTTGGCACAATGTATGTAGATTTTTTTTTAAAAAGATGTTTGATAAAGTGCCACGTAACAGCCTCTTCGAGGAGGAATAAAGGGGACATTTGCAGAAAATTGGCTCAGTGATAGGAAATACAGTTCAGTGTAACCTTGCATGACACACTTCATTATACCACAGGTATTAATATGCCCCAAGACAGAAATCAGGTAAATGTTAATTTCACCTGTAGCACGGGTAGGTTATGAAGCTAAGGTTTATCCCGACACCCGTATTATATTCAGGTTGCAGCTTTTCAGGCTGGAGGATGTGTACAATAATTTTCCCAGGGATCTGTAGTAGTACTTGTACCACTACTTTTATGAAGAGATCTTATGAACATGGACAAACAAAAATTTCCAAACTTGTAGATAAAACAAAACTTGGAAGTGAATTGAACCATGAAGAGGACAGTAATAGACTTAAAGAGGATATTTGGAACAGGCTCATGGACAACTGCCAGATGAAGTTTAACACAGAGAAATGTGAAGTTTATATTTCATTAGGAAAGACAAGAGAGACAGTATAAACTAGAGGGCAAAATTCTAAAAGCACAGGAACAGTGCGGAGGGGATATACTATGGAAATGGCAGAGAACACGAGTCCCAATTACGTTAGGTACAGACATATCTGACTCGATCTTTTTAATGTCACTTAGTTAGCTCCAACCTCAGGGCAGGACCTTCTATTGTTGATTTTCAAATATTTCTTCTTCCAACATTACTGAAACTTATTTTTTCTCGCTCCAGTTTACTTTCTTATCCTGAATCATGAACCATCACCACAATGACAGAACTAGAGAGGAGCATAATGACACTTCACTTTCTGAGCCCTTGATTAAAACCCAGGACCAGAGAAATGGAAGCTATAGAATTATATGGACAAATCGACTGTTTAGACCCAATCTG
This sequence comes from Pristis pectinata, assembly GCF_009764475.1. Lineage (NCBI taxonomy): Eukaryota > Metazoa > Chordata > Chondrichthyes > Rhinopristiformes > Pristidae > Pristis > Pristis pectinata. The sequence goes on from NC_067417.1 coordinate 39,758,477, forward strand.
TAACATCTTTTTGCTTCCACCTCTGAAAATAAACAATGGATTTCGATGTAATGGTAAGCACTCTCTCCTTTGTTTAGATATAAAAACAAATCCAGCCTCCTGACCAATACCAGCTTCTATGTTTTTACGGCAGCTTTCCAGCACATGTTGTCTTTGTTTTTCAAATACAGGACAGCATTTAGTGCCACAAGGGTAACTTCAGGTCACATACAATCAAAAACTAATCAGTGTGTTAACTTGCTTCCGTGGCCCATCCAATTCAACTTGAAAGCAACGATCTTTGCCCCATTGCCTAAAACAGTGGTTCACACCCTTAGCCCATTCCCCTCCCCCCATCCCACTCCAAATGTGCTGTTGTTCTTTTGTTTAGATCTTCTCTCATAGCACACAAAAGGTTTTCCACACCAAAGTAAAGGCTGCCTTCTGAATTACCAGACACACTGAACGAATTATCCATTGTTGGTTCTCACATTATAATTACCATTCATCTGCCCATCACCCCACAACTTAGCATGGAGCCTACTTGGGAAACAAAACCCTGATAGATAATACAGGCATGTTTAGCTCTCCGCTGTGAAAGAAGAGCTGACAGATCCCAAATCATGGCAATATTTAAGTAACTTCTGTACTTAAACTGTCTCCTTCTACAATGTGATATACTTAATGGGTAATATCTCCTGATGTAGCAACATGAGAAGCTCCGCACTATGATCAATGAAGGTAAACAAAAAACTAAACAAGTTACACAGGCCAACATTCAGAATACACAGAAACTAGAATACTGCTGTTACTTGGTTTTACCAAACTTCAAAAATTAATATGAAATGAAAGTAATACAACTGACAAACAATTTGATTAATATATGATAGATTATAGGAAACACAAGGCAATATGTGAATATAAAACAGAAACACAATAAATATAACTGATGCTAATTATCAAGGGTGCAATATTCACACTGACGGGCTGGGGATTCAAACATTCTTGGAAGGACATCAACTCTCCACTGCATTTAGTCTAATGTTGCAGCTGCATCAAGTTCACACCTCACTTTTACATATACCTGTGGCTGCTCGCAGCAAGCTCATCTGCACTCCTCATTGAACCAGGGTTGATCCCCAAGTTTGGCAGAGTGAGGGATATGCTGGGGGGATGAGGTTACAGATTGTGGTGGTGTGCATTCCTGCCACTGCTGATGGTCGACAGCACTTCACAATGCCCAGTTTTGAGCAGCCAGATATGTGAGTCTATTCCACTTAGCATGATGGTGCTGCCATACGTGTATGTAAATATGAGGTGCTAACCTGGTGAAGGTGCAAAACAAGACCACATGCATGCTAAATAGCTTAAACAGCTAGGCAGAGCTAATCAAACCCACAACCAAGAGATCAAAGCTCGGCAATCCTACCAAATCTAGTCATGAATGATGTTGAACAATTAAACAGATAATAGGAAGATGAAAAACACGATGATGCTGGAGGAACTCAGCAGGCCAGGCAGCATCCATGGAGAAAAGCAGGCGGTCAACGTTACGGGTCAAGACCCTTCTTCAGTCCTGACCGCCTGCTTTTTTCCATGGATGTCGCCTGGCCTGCTGAGTTCCTCCAACTTCATGGTGTTTTTCATCTAGTTTCCAGCATCTGCAGTCCTTTATTTCTCTAGATACTAGGAAGACATAGCTCTAAGATTTCCCTGTCCTCAGTGATGGTGTGGCATAGCAAGTGTTAAAGAAAGAGGTGAAGCATTCACACCACGTTCAGCCGGAGGTCCTGAATGGATGATCCATCTCAATTTCCTCCCAAGATCCCCATCACAGAAGCCAGTCTTCAGCCAATTTGATTCATTCTATCTGATTGGAGAAATGGCTGAGAGTACTGGATACAGCAAAGATTATGGGACTAAACAATACCTCAGCTGTACAAATAGAATGCTGGTACATACCCAAAACAGAAAATTGTCCAGGTACATCCTGTCCTCAAAAAAGTATGACGTTTAATTTGGCTAATTACTGCCCACTCAGTCTACAGTCAATAATTAGCAAAATGATGGAATGTGTCATTAGCAGTTTGTATCTGCCGAGTTTGCTCGACTCCAGACCTTATCACAACCTTAGTCTGAATATGGACCAAAGAGCTGAATTTCAGGGTGAGGCGAGAGTGATTGCCCTTGACATGAAGGTAGCATTGGACCAAGTGTCGCATCAGGGAGTAATGGTAAATCTGAAGGCAATGGGCATCAATGAGTAAACATTCCAATGGCTAGAATCATACTTACACACAGGAAGATGATTGCGGTTATGGAGGTTAATCATCTCAGCTGTTCCACTGGTTAAGTTTCTTAGTATTCATAGACATTATTAATTAAGGTATTTTCTTTTCATCACCCACTCATTTCTGACAATAGATTACCGCGGAGTCCAATAATCCCCATTGTGATGGATGCATTGGTATCATCTTCAGCTTGCAAAACAAATGCATTTGCAATAATTTCACTGAAACCTGAACAATATATTTGTCAAAACATTTTATCTTAATGCAGCTTCCCCACTTAACAACAACCCTGAGTTTTCTAAAAAAAACTATGCCGTTGTCCTACACATACCAAAAAAAAGTATAGTCTGCATTCTGAGACAGATACTTTTCAAATACCATTACTGTTTAATGTACTGTCAATAATGTAGATAAACTATTAAGAAATCCCAAACATCTCTCCACTCTCTGATGACACTGCACCATGCCAGACCCTGGTTAACGTTAAAACATTTACTGTGAATATTTTGAGATGTTGAATGTGGCGCCAAAACAAATGCCAAATCATTCCTCTGCTTATTGCATTGTAACCTGATTACTATCAAATTTTGTCTCTGTATACAAACTGTTCAATTAGCAAATTGAAATTAAAGCACACTTATAGATACACGTAGACATGCAATTTAGAAGCATTAAAAGAAATTATCTATTTAATCTCTTTTATAAACTTTCTTTTATATATACTGATTGCACTAGGGGGAGAATGCCAAAATGTGACAGATGGGAATAGAGATGATGAACAATCTGCAGATTAATACAAATTTTATTCTCAGGCTAATTAAAAATATACAAATCGATACAAGAAATGAAGTTACTGATTAGTCTTTGGCATTCTTTAATTAAACTTTGGGCCAATTGTATTACCACAGCAAAACAAAGTCAGAGGCAGGCATTCCTGATGTAATTTTAATGTTATAGTATTTTAATCTGGCATCTGCAATAAAATTTTCTTATTTAGTTAAAGAGATGAAGAGTGCTCATCTCCGGCTCTCAACCTGGATTTTTCAGATGTAGCAAAGCCACTGCTATTCCATGCTCTGTGAGGCACAATTTTCAGTGTTAGCCCCCCAGCTATCTCACAGAAGACACAGGCACTAAAATACTCCAAGGATTGCATCTGGGGTTTACATAAAACCAAGCAGTCTTTTTCAGGCTATTAGCAGAAACTTCGGAATATTTGCTGTCATCTTATTTACAGTCTCCTGCAAATGAAAACTTGACTTTAATGCTCTGACAAGTACTTGGCAATGTTCAGGATAGTCTCCCTGATGATCTGATAAGCTTCCTACTGAGAAATGCAGAACAGGAAGGCTCCAGCTTTGATTACTAGTCTCTGCTGAGTCAGTTTATCTCAGCTGTGAAAACAATGATTATACAACAACCAGCATTTACTCTCCCAAGCCAGAAACCCGAAGCATTCAGGGTTTTGACCCCCAATAATAGCCACTGAACCCTCCCGGATGTTACATGCACAGAAAGATTGGTAGTGGGCAAGATCAGGCTGTTGCTGCCTTTAATCATTTCAGATACACAAGACATATCATCTCAGCTGACCCAAGCAGCAGACTCCACTTGACACTCACATCCGCCACCCCAGTTCCTGGCACTTCACATACACTGGAGGGTTGTTTAACGTGGGGACATGGAGGAATATAGACAAACAACACCTCATATTCTACCTGAGTAGTCAACAACATGATGGCATGAGCATCAAGTCTTCCGACACTGGGTAACCCTCCCCTCCAATGTATTTTCCCCCTTCCACCCCCACCTTTCTCTTTCTCTCCTTCTGATCCTCCTCCAGAAACCACCCCCCCCCCCCCGCCAAATCACACACCTTCGGCCCCTCCTGGTTCCATCCACCCACTACAAACAGAGTTCACCCATGGCTTCACCCGCCCCTCAACCATCTGCTTCTGGTTCCTTCTGCCATTCACTTCTCCCCCTCATCATCACCTCCCTTATCAGATTCCAGTATCATTAGCCTTTGTGTTCCTACTTATCACCCTCCAGCATCTGTCCCCACCTTCACCCTGCCCAGCTCACTTCACCTCATTTGTTGTCTGCCTCCATCCATCATCCACCTGCCTCCGTCTCCCAACTCCACCCCTCCCCTACCCGAATTGACCTGCCCGTCATCTTTCACCCTTCCTCAGTCCACCAATCACCTTGGGCTCCTGTCTCACCATTCCCCCACTTCTCTTTAAACTGGCCATCTCCCCTCTCAGTCCTAATGCAGGGTTTCATCCCAAGACGTTGACAATTCCAACGTGCCCCCTCCCACCCCAATCCCCACCACACAGAGATGCTGCTCAACCCACTGAGTTACTCCAGCAGACTTTGTGCTATCTAATGTGGAGTCTGCACACAGTGAGCCACCAGGGATGAGCAGACTGCAATTCGTGCAGTTGGAAGACTGTATTCAGATCCCTAGTGGAAGAAGTCACCTGCTAGTTGTGCCCTGAATGGTCTGGGTCTCTGGTTCAGATGGGGACTACAATGGGGCACCCTCGTGATGAGGGTTGACTTGTCCGTGCACAGAGATGATTGGCACAGGTTGTGAAGTACGCAGCAGACAATGACAAAACATGAATTCGACCCAAAACATCGACTGTCCATTTCCCTCCATAGATGCAGCCTGACCCGCTGAGTTCCTCCAACATTTTGTGTGTTGTTCCAAATTTCCAACATCTGCAGTCTCTCGTATCTCCTCTCTGAAGAGCATTGCCAAGAAGTGCGAATCCTCTTTGGAGTGACCTAGGAAGCAGAATCACATCTTGGGCACCAGGAAGACCATCACCATTGAGTTCCTGTTGACCCCTGGGCTGGGATTGTAACTGCATTCTCCAGCATGACCAGCAGCCAAGGATAGGGAATCATCTTTTGTGCCCCAGCAAAATCTGATCATCCAGCATGGCAGCTGAAATACAGAAGACACAGCAGGTTGCCATGGTGAGGGGGGGGGGGGGGCGAAGTGTCACACAAGCTTCTTGCAGGTCAGTGGTCACACACCATCTTTGTGCTTCACAAAGCATTGGGGGTTCACATGTGGAGCCCACGATAAGTGTAGCCAATCACTCCTTGATACTTGTGGAAGACTGCATTCCTAGCCAATCAATGAGTGTGCCCAAGTTAACTTCTCGTCTATACTTTCCCCTCTCAGTGACATTCCCTTTACATGCAAAGTGGAAAATGTGCAGCGCGTATGAGAGGACATCATCTGGACCCATCCAGAGCCCTCACGACTCGGTGTGATAGTGACACTCTGTTCTACAGGCCAAGCAGTCATGACCTGGTCTGTTGACCGATTTCTACCACCACTGCCTTGGGGAAATTTAGACCCAGGGGACATTGCTCTTCAGACGTTGGAGGTACAAACGTGACCACTTAGTGAGACATTTTGTGTTAGTCCCTCCAATCCATGGTGAGCCCTTCTGGTCTGTCCTTTGGCCCCAGTCTTCTGGCTTCTGGTCATCCTCAAGGTCCAGTGGGGTCAGTATTAAAGTTGTTGAAGTATGCCACATGAAAAGGGGACTTTGAGCTCATTGTTCAATCACACTTACTCCAAGGTTTTTAGTTGATATCTTCAGCCCTATTGAATGCAACAAACACTCCTCCAAGACCAACCCCAACAAAGATACAAGTAATTGATTACCTTTCCAAATGGAGCAGCGCAGAGCTTCTCCCTGCCTTTCAGACCGTTTTCCCTATATGTAGCCCATACTGGTGATAATTCGGTGATTTATTTTCACAGGGGAGGAACCTATCCAGCAGTACTTGTGGGTTGATATCACCCTAAGGCAGAAATGCAACTTGAAGGAACTCTCACTTGGTTAGAATTATATGCTATGTATGCAGTATGGGGGCCATCAAGTTTAACAATTGAATTTACATGAGAAATTAATTGCATAGCAATCAAAAACAGAATCATATTATGCAACTGAATTTTTTAGTGCTTAACTATCTACGAGTTCATTAGCTGGTTCTTTTGCTTCAATGTAGAAAGATAATTGTCCACCTTGGGATATTGGATATCAAACCTTGTTTTAAGAACAACTGTTTAGGATGGAGAATTCAAAACAAAATATTGGTCCCTCACAAATCAAATAGGAAACCAAACTAAGCAGGCATGTCGTACAACATACTTGAAAGACTGAGTCATAGGGAGAGGTTGGACAGGCTAGGACTTTTTTTTTCGCTTGGAAGGTAGGAGACCGAGAGGTGATCTTATAGAGGTTTCCAAAAATCATGAAGGGCATGGATAAGGGTGAATGTACTCGTCTTCTTCCCAGAGTTGAGGAATCAAGAACCAGATGGCATAAGTTTAAGGTGAGAGAGGAAAGATTTAATAGGAACTTGAGGGGCAACTTTTTTTTTGAAAAATACACAGAGGGTACGACATATGTGGAAATGAGCTGCCAGAAGAAATGGTTGAGGCAGGTGCAGTACAAGTTTTAAATGATAGTTGGACTGGTACATGGATAGGAAAGGTTTAGAAGATTTGGGCCAAATGGGACCAGCTTGCAAGGGCATCTTGGCTGGCATGGACCAGTTGGGCAGAAGGGCCTGTTTCCATGTTCTTTGACAATTACCAGTTTGTCTGAACATTTAGTGAGAGCACTCTTTCTCTCAAGCAATTCACCAACATTGGCATTCTGTTCAGCACTATTCACTGAGTAATTCCATTATGAAATTAATACTTACATTCACTCAATTTTATTCCAAGAAATATTTTTCTTCAAAATATACTAGGCTACCCTTCTTTCCAGATCAAAGTCTGGTTGAATGCCAAACAAGAAAGGAAATTAAGCCTTAGTTTTCCAGACCCTTTTATTACAGCATTGGCCCTATAAACCCACAAGTCATAAGTTAAAAGCAGATTTTCAAATTGGAGGGCAGACCCCCTGGAGTGCTGAAGTGTGCCTGTGTGAAAAGTGATGCAGTGATGAATGTGGTAAAATTTGAAGGAAGGATCCCAGTTATTAAAATGAATTCTTTTTATCCAACATTTATAATTAGAGGTGAGAATGGAGGAGGGGTGCCTAAAAAAAAGAACAAATACCTCTTACGTGCAGCTCATCAAATAAATTTAGGAAGTAAAGTTTATAGTTTAGGATGGAACAAATGTATATTAAATAGATGTACCAGAAAACCTCAACACTAAAACATTAATAAAGTACACCTTGACTTGAGCAGCTTGGAATCTTCCAGGAAACGTCCCAAGAGATTCAGGAGTGGATTCACTCAAAGGCAATATCATCATTTTATTCAAAATCCCCAAAATTGGGAAATTAGTTATTATTACAGAGACAATGGCATGGGACAATCATTTTTGTCATTAAAACAATCAACAAAAGCTTTCACTTTCTGGGCATTAGACAAGCTGAATGTTTCCTTCTGTGATATTTTGTGATACAAGATGCAAAAATCCAAGAGATAATCACCCCAACTTTATTTTCATTCTTGAAACATCCAAGACTGAGCATTTTTTTTAATTAAAAAGACAGCAGTAAAAAGGAAACAGACAATTTTAGCCAGAAGTTTACTTTAAAAGGTTACTGTAGTTTCCAAATATGTATCACAGGCAGTTTTAAGATCATAAAGTGGGGGAGAAAAATACAAAAATTAAACAAACAGGAAGCATTGACTAATATGTATGGAAGGATAGGCCAATGGCCCTGATTAGAAGAACGTCTGTTATGTTCTTAATGGCTTGATGCAAAGCTCCTTACAGTTACCATGATGTTTGGTCATTTCTAATCATTCATTAAACCGGACAGCACATTGATGTGCAATCTTTCCTCCTTTTTATCTTCTGCCAACAGGATTCCATTTATTTTAATGTAAAAAGGATGTATCATTTGAATTCAGCAATGTAAACAAGACAGCAAAGTGATAGTTTAGTGCCAAAACAGATAATCATGAAAAATGCAACTCTGAAATTGTTAGAGATGGTCTTACATTGTATTGAATTGATAATGTATCTGCACAAGATATATGCTGTTGCTTGGGAAGCCTTAAAAGTGACATTAAAAAGGACAATTCCTGGATTACAAAGCCCTTCAATAACTATGTGCACAAACTTCCCTTAAAATTCAACATAGAATCTAACATGAAACAGGGCCATTCAGCCCATTGCACATGATTAGTCCCTCTCTGCTGATCCTTGCCACAGTCCTGAAACATTCTCCTTTTCATATTTATCCATTTCCCTTTTAAAATATCCTACTGAAAATACTTCCAACACCCTTTAAGGCAGTGTATTCCAGATCATCACAAGCAGGTGTGTGGAAAAAAAATGCTTCTCCACTCATCTCCACCTCCATTGCCAATTATCTTAAGACCAGTTACCAACCCTCCCATTATGGTTTTGAACACCTCTATCAAATTTCTGCTAAGCTACCTCTGCTCCAAAGTAAGCCCAGTTGATCTAATATTGCCACTGCAATATGAAAATCACTTTTTAAAAAAAATGGATAAAATGGTTTTAACATTTTGGATGTGACCGTGAATTAATGGGAAGTCAGCCTGAATATAAAGCTACCCAATAACTTTCTCCTACAGTTGCTAAACAATCAACTCTAGATAGCCAGCATTTTATTTCTGAATTGGTTTTACATTAGTTACCCAAAAAAGCATGATTTTAATATCCTAAATTTAACATATTGTGGAAAAAGATGAAGAACTTTAAATGTATGTGGCTGTACTTGCTTAATCAGAACACAGCTATATCTTTCATTGCCTTAAACTGACTTCAAAGTCCAGAACAAAAACAGAAAATTGTTAACACTCAGAAGGTCAGGCAGCATCTGTGGAAGGAAAAGCTTAACTGCATTTTTTTTGTTTCAGATTTCCAGCATTTTCAGTTTTTAATTTTGTTTTATTGTCTCAAAGTTGATCCCCAATCAACAGCACTAAACACATCACATAGCAGCATTAGTAGGCAACCTATACCTATAAAGGTCATTCATTGACCTCAGCTCAACTCAATTTCATGTGGCTACTGACCTAGCATGTGCTTCTTGGTGCATTTCTCTCCTTTTATCATTTGCATTTATAAAACACCCATTGTCTTAAACAATTTGGAACCTGCAACTAGGTGCAATAACAACTTAATATATTTTAGAAATTAAGTACCACCTCTTGCAAAAGATCAGTTGGCGTTCTGGATGAATGAGCCAAGATGAAATAATCTTTGTGTCGCACATGTCAATGTGCCAGATTGGTATGAATTTCTAGGATTTGCTCAGCTTCTAGGGACCAGGATGTTAGTAGTGCTCAGTCCAGAAAATCTTCCACTCCAAGCTCTCTAATTTGCAGCACTTCATTTTGTTACTGTTCAAAGCACCCAACTCTACTTCATTTAGATCGGCATCATTACCAAAACAAAGCTCAATATCAGCAAGGGTGAAATGAGAGAGGAAGAGGAATACTGGCTGAACATTAAAGTAGGTTAACAAAATGTCCTAAACTCCTATTCATATTCTTGTTCAACTTTAACAAGCTTTTATTCTGACTTTGAGGAAGGTTTTTAAGCATTAGTTTAGCGATGCATTGTCAGTCAATACACAAGTTAAATCTGTCTTCTTCCTACAGCTGCTGCCTATCCAGTTGAACATTTCTGTTCTTTTGCTGTTTTTGCTTTAGTTTTCCTGGATCTGCAGCATTTTAGTTTTGGAATCTCGCTGATGATGTCTTGCAACATGCTTGTGAGTAAAAATGTAATAAAAACTCTTTTACAACAATGTGTATGTCCACAAAGGACAGTCAAACTGCTCAACTTAAATGCTGTGACATAAAATAAGTGTTTGAAAAGATGGACAAGCTATGGAAAGAGTATTTGTTTCCCCAGTGATAGAGCTGTGAATAATGTGCATGAAATCATTCTACGCATGTTCCCAATCTGCTTAGCTTGACTCTTGCACAGTCAATATGACCAAATAATAAACATGACCAAATTAGAGACCAAGTATTTGAAAGTATGTTTGATGCTATGAGTACCTGAAAGCCCATGGCAGTTTCATAAATAACCAAGTAATGCAAGACCTTTGGATAAATTGTGCTCCTCCCAACATAGATGCAAAGAACACAAAGTCATTTTGATTTTTTTTTCCTTTGAGGTCTATAATAGAGCAAGGTACTTTAAAAATTGCTTCAAACATGGTACGTTATACTGAATTGTCATATTGAAGTGTAAAACAATATGGAGAGGTAACTTAAGATGAGTCAGTAGCAAATTATTTAACATTTCTTACAACTAATATAGCTTCACACCATTTGTCAGACAAATAAAGAGCAGCCGGGTGTTTTTGTACTCAGTTAAAACATGCTGTTGTATTTTAATTTCCACGTCAACTCAGACCAACCATACAGTTGGCTGCACTATGACATTCACAGCCAAAACCAACACAAGCTGTACTTATTTGTGGCATGAATGTTCAAATAAATACAGTACAAGTATTAAACAATGCCATGACAGCACAAGTAGACTGCAGATTCTGTACTCACATTAAAGATTTTATACTCATACTAATAAAATCAGAGTGAATATTACATTTAACTTGTATCACTGTCTCCAGTAATTCCGCGCTTTCCTCTCTTTCCCAAGTTGGAAGTCAAACAAGGGACTTTCCATACCTTTTTTTGCATGGCACAAGAAGAGATTGGGTTAATTAGACTTGTATCCACAGTTTAGAAGAATGGGAGTTTTGCATGGCACAAGAAGAGATTGGGTTAATTAGACTTGTATCCACAGTTTAGAAGAATGGGAGGGGATATCTTAGACCCCCACAAAATTTTTTAAACTGGACTAGACAGATTAAATGCAGGAAGGATATCTCCGGTAGCAGGGAGTCCAGGATCAGCATTCATAGTGTAAGGATAAGAGGTAAGCCCTTAAAGTCTGAGGAGAGAATTTCTTCTCCCAGAATGATAAACCTGTGGAATTCTCTACCACAAAGCATTTGAAGCCAAAGCATTAAATACATTCAAAAAGGAATTAGATATCATTCTTATGCCTACAGGAATCAATGGGCATGAGGAGAAAACAAGAACTGTGTACTGAGATTCAATAATTTGCCATTATATTGAATAGTGGAGCAGTCTTGAAGGACTGACTGGCCTTCCCCCTGCTCTTATTTTCAATGTATCTAAAACTACTCCAGCTGATTACCAGCTTTGATTCTTTCCTTGTTAACTAATGTATTGATCCAAAAAGCAGTTCAGGCCACATTCCAAAAACCCATTGACGTATAACTCACATAACTGTTATTAAATGATTATCTACCCCATTGATCTCAGATATAAAAAAGATGCAATTCGGAATGAGCTTGAAATTCCCCTTTAGTGAAAACCATCACCAGAATGAACAGATTTATTTTGCACATATTTTCCCAATTTTAATGTATTAATATGTTTTTATATTTTAGCAAACAACTCTTAATCAACTTCCAAGAATTCATAAGTTGAAACAAATCTACCAACAAAAGATTATTAAATGAGTCACATTTCTATTTTTACCCAGTCTATTTGATAAGCAATTGGAACCATTACAAAAAAAAATAATTCTCAGAAGTTTATTATTCTCTTTGTAGCACTTGCGACTCCAGGAACAATGAAAATGCTACATTTAATTGCAATATGCCCAGTCTAAGAAAAAGGATAATATACCAAAAAAATTCAACTAATATTGCCAAACTTTATGACCATGTCCCAATGCTGGTTGTTGGAAAACAAAGCCATCAAGTTTCTTTCCTTTATCTTCCATGGGGAAAGCTTCAGGCAATATCGACCAGCTGAGCTCATTCCTGAAAAATGACATCTGACCAATAACCTGTCAGAGGCTTTAACACTAAATCTAGGCTTACATTCCATTACACTCATTCCACCTTTGGGATGTACCATCTCTCAGGTAAGATTTGACTAAGGCTCTGTACATGTCCTCTCAGGTGAATGCAAAAGGTCCTGTGGTACTAATCTTGAAGCTGTATAACAGAACTCTCCCTATATTCTGGCTAAATTTTTAATAAATACTGAAAAAAGAGATTCTGTTCTTTCTCCCAATGTTGTTTGTGGGCCATTGATATATGCATCTGATTTGCAGCATTCCCTATAATACAAAGTCATGTCTGTTTATCTTCTTCGTCTGCAAAACTTGCAATCAGATTTGTTAAAAGGGAAACATTCAAACCACTTACCACAGCAGTTAAATGCAATTTGAAAAAAAATGCGGAGCAAATATTTTGCCACTGGCACACTTCACGGAGTTACTCTTTAGAGTACCGAATGTCTTTTGAAACTAGCACCTTCGTTAATTCCAAACAAATGATCTCTGGCATTAAAATAACGACAGTTCAAAGAACAAGAATGCAAAGAGCTTTGAGGTGTCCCAACTTTATCAAAGGCTTTGCTTACATACAAGTCTTTTGGCCTATTTGCTGTCGAACTATGCCCTAGCAACCAGTGTCCTTACAAGCAGATAAGAGGCGATTAGAGAAACTTGAAAAGGGAGGGAATACTATGCAGATTAACTGCATTCTCTGACTATCATACAAACTGAAATAATTCAGGGGAATGAGTTTCCTCCATGTCAGCTAATAAATGGAACGAGGAAGCAAGACCCCAGCTGAGTTTTCTAGATAAAGGCAGAACAAGACAAAAAGAAAATCTAATCTGGCCAAATGGAAAAATGCCACCAATCTGCATAAACTGCAATGTATATAACAAGCCAAGATGATAAATGAATGCATGATCATAGCCCTCAAAAGTGGTGCTACCCTTGTCCTTGGCATTGCATCAAGATATCTGAAACAAAATGATGCCAGTATATTATAACATACAAGCATATTAGAACCAGCTGCTGAATATGTCATCAATCCAAAATAATTTATTTGAACAGTTACTCTTTTCAGACCATTCTTACAATTGACAATATTCTTACAGATACATACTATTCAACTGTTTGCTATTTTTCCCCTTCAGGAGACAAAAAAAGTTTAATTCATTATGGTTTGATTTACATGCATATAAGAAATACATCACGTAGCCAAAGCTCATTTGTCTTAGGAGTTCCAACAACTGCAAAAGTAGAATATTCCACTTACCTATAATGGCATGAACTCGTATAGACAGCTGTGTCCGGAGGATTAGGGTAGGACGTCTCCCTTTGCTGAGTGAAAAAGAAATGATTCATTAGTCAAGTTGAACCCCAATGCTCCCTGATGCTTCCTTTTGATGTACTGTGCTACCATGAACTCGTCTACTTCTACATTCAATACACATACAGCACCTTTAATGTAGTAAAAATGTCCCAAGTGTTTCACAGGATTATTAACAAACAAAAGGAAGCTTTTAAACTCTTTTGCTGGTCTTGCCATTTAAGCACACAAGATTTGAAGTGCTTCATTTGAAGTGCTGAGAGGTTACAAAGCATCACACTGAGATTTTTAATCATTATTTCCTAAACTTTCTGGAACTGAACTCCTATCAGATGTTGTGCTTAAAAAATAGGTGGCGTGCCACAGCCTTGCAAAGATCAGGCAGAAGGAGGACATCTGTTACCTCGTCTTGGCGAGGCCCATTAAACACTGTAAAATGATTGCAAGGTTAGTTTGAAACAATGCTTTATTTCAAAACTGCATTGTTTGCTCTTTTTAAAAATTGTTCAATGTAATTGGCTACTCTGACCACTTGATGACAACACTGCTTCTGAGTGTTCTCGGTGCCCAAAATCCCATTGTCCCACCCCAGCAAACCACATGCCTGCAGCACTGAGTTACAGAAATTCGAGGAAAGAAAAAAAAGAGGTCAACTACATTTATAACCTTGGTATTGGAGAAAGTTATTGGTTTGTATTGTTGCTTCACCATTGGCTACAAAATACAGGCCAAGACAAACCTCTCACCTCTGAAGATCTGCATGTATTTTTTTAAGAAGACTGAGGGGAAAAAAAGTAACCAGCAGTCAACTTCATGTATTTCCTCAAGGCTTCTCGGTCTGAATCCTAACACAGATAAAATCCCTTCTAGTCATGCAAGAAGGTAATATAAAGCCACAGAGATCCCGTCTGCAGATAAACGAGTCAACATTCTGCTCTGGACGGAATCAATGGATAATCTGGACTGGTTTTGTACATTGTTTTAATTCTCCTAAATTTTACTAAAACGTATTTGCTATCACCAAAGGTTAAAATCCACGATGAGCCAGTGCAATTGAAAAACCTTGACCATTGCATTTTTTAATAAAGTATTTTAAAGATTTTTTTGAATGAGTGCAAACATGTTGTAGATTATTAAAGCAGTGGATTTATCACAAAAATAATAAATGTGGTTTAATGAACGGGAAATCGCGTACAATAAAACAATTAAAGCTTTGTTGAGAGTGTATAGAGCAAACTATACAAAAAGAAAACTGACAGAAGGTAGCATTTTTGATTTTTAGAAAGCATTTGAGAGAGCACCACAGAGGAAATTATAATTTGCGATTAAGGTTAATGGGATTGTGGCTAATTCCAGGGATTAGAGATTGGTTAATGGACAGAATAATGGTAAGAAATGGATCATTTCAGATGGTAGCATGTCACGAGTAAAGTGATGCGAGGATCAGTGCTCAGGTCCAAGTTATTTATAATCTGTATTAGTGATGACTCTGGTGAATGGCCAAAGAAAAGTTTATAAACTGAATCTGAGGTTCATAAACAACTTCAGTGTTTTTGGAGAGGGCGTTCATTTTAAAAATATTTTGGTCAAATTGTGAATGGAGGGGAGGATGTGACAGTGTGGTACATTACTTGGTCTGGGTTACAGCATTTATAGACAGAGGAGATCTTGATGTGGCACCAAGTGGCCACATCCCCCACCAATCCTGTATTGAACCATTCAGGTTCTTCAAGGCTTGTGAAATCCAGAGAACCATCCCATTGGACGTTGAAAGAGTTCTTTGCTCAAGATAGTGTTTTCGACCCTGGTTTAACTCCATTTGCTGTTGTTGAAATTTCCCTAGGAGACCAGTAGCAGATCCAGAAAGAGAGTTTTGAAATCATTCACCATATTGGGGGGGGGGGGGGGGGGTGGGCGGGGAGGCTTAAGGAGTTAAAATGGAGGAGAGAGGATTTGGAGAAGTGCGGGTTTTAGACAGCTCACACAGCCTCTGTCACAGCATGTCAATGAATGGAAAGTGCATAAATATTCAACAGCAACAGGAGCCAATGACATGTGATGCTGAAGTCATCAACCTTCAGTCCTCCTGTGGAAATTCAGGGCAGTGAACCCAGTGAAGGCACCAAAAGAAGGAGCCAAGCCAGAAGTCATTGCTCCCGACTTGCAAACTCAAATCAGTGACTTAGATGAGAGGACCGAGTGTACAGACACCTGAAGTCGGCTGATGCCACAAAGCGAGGTCGTCTAATAAGCAATGGAGAAGATGTAGAGAGACTGCAGTGGGATATGGACGGGTTAAATAATTGAGAAAGGGTGACCGATGTTGCATAATACAGGCATACGAAATTATTTTTACAAAAGCAGAAAAGTAGATTTTTTTAATAAAGCAAGAAACTCAAATGCCATCAGTACTAATTATGAATTCAACACAAATCACAGGAAATTACTGGAAGAAAAACAGCAAATAATGAGGAAGGTGAAAGTTATGATATGGTAAGAGAGCAAGAGAGAAATTCAAGATGTGAGGGGGAAGCTTTTCCATTCGAGGGTGGTGGTTATCTGCAACAAGTAGACAGAAGATGTGGTAGAGGCAGCTACAATTACACTTGGACAGGTATTTGGAAAGGCGTACAATTACATTTGGAAAGGCGAAGAGCGGTGTGGGCTGAATGTAGGCAAAACACGGTTGGCGTGGACAAGGTGGGCTGAAGGGCCCATTTCTGTGTCCTACGACAGTAAATAGAATACAGGAATTCAATAGCTTTAAAAAAGTCAAAAGAACCTGTTCAATTTTTAGATCCTCTGTGAAGGCCAGCAAACAAGTGCAATTAGCAGAATCTTCCAGTGGTAATTAATTTGAGCTGGGAGTGTGGCCAGTTGTGTGTGCAAGACTGGCTTCTACCTCAATGATTGTTAAACCAGTGCAAAGGGCTAGAGAAACTCAAGGTGCACTGTACATAAATCATGCTTCAAATTCCAGGATCCTCTGCACTGGTTTCACTGACTTGGGACTGGTTTTACTGATACAACCAATACAAGTAAATGAAAACTCCAGAATCCCGTGTTCTGTGTTCCTACTGTGCAACTGGAAACCTCTCAGCAGCTGTGTTCAATTTTTCAATTTACCACAGCTGCAATGCAAAAAAAAAACTTTGTGATAGTGCCATTTTGAAGAATAGCAAGAGAAATATCCTGTGTCCAAGCCAATATTTACCCTAATCTCAAATTGGTCATTATCACTTTGCAGTTTGTGTGATCTTGCACTGTGCAAATTGGTTGCCATCATTCTTACACTGGCAAAGTACCCACAAGAAACCAGAGGAAAATTTACTCCTGTAGCAATTTATCCTCAATATTGTTCATCAATGTGTCTAATGTGCTGTGATAAGCTCTTTGCTGAACTCAAATTTACCTCCGCTGTTATACACCAAAAACTTTCCCATAGGCACAATTCGTTTTTAAAAAAATGACAAATAGAAAATTGAAGTAACTTCCTACCAAATCATAATCTGTCTGCAATTTTTACTCTTAAACCACCATATGGTAAGAAAAAGTGCTCTGAATTATGGGCTGGAAAAAGATAGTCAGCAGTCTCCCAGTGATACTATAATAGGCACAGCATGTTCAGTAATAAAAGAACACAATTATCATTCGCCCGCAGAATTAGAATGTTCTGCATACTCCTTAATATAGCTACAAAGCTCCTTTAACACTGTGCCAAATTATTCTGAAGCAAATAGTTGGCGATGAAGAGGGGGAGGGGGGAGGGGGACAGAGTATGAAAACAGCCCCTTCAGCCCAACTTGTCCATGCTGAACAAGATGTCTATCCAAGCTAGAGACCTTTGAACCTTTGCTATCCACATACTTGTCCAAATGTCATTGTAATTGCATCCACCTCTACAGGTTGTTCTGGCAGCTCGTTCTGCATACCCACCACCCTCAGTGTGAAAAACATTCCTCTCAGGTCCCTCTTAAATCTTTCCCCTCTCACCTTAAATCTAGGTTTTTTTTGCTTTTAGACCCCCCTACCCTGGGGAAAAGACCATTACCATCCACCTTATCTGCTCCTCTCATGATTTTGTACACTTCTACAAGGTCACCCCTCAGCCTCCTACACTCCAGAAAAAAAGTCCCAGCCTCTACAGTCTCTCCTTGTAACTCAAGCCCTGCAGTCCTGGTAACATCCTTGTGAATCTTTTCTGCACCCTTTCCAGCTTAATGACATCGTTCCTGTAGCTGGGTGACCAGAACTGCACACAATACTCTAAATGCAGTCTCACCAATGTCTTGTACAGATGCAACATGACATCCCAACTCTGTACTCAATCCCCTGACCGCTGAAGGCAAGCGTGTCAAATGCCTACCCGTGTCACCACTTTCAGGGAATTGTGCACCTGTACCCCTACAACATTCTCGAGGGTCCTACCACTTACTATGCAAGTCCTGCCCTGGTTCAACTTCCCAAAATGCAACACCTCACTCACACTTGTCAGAGTTAAATTCCATCTGCCATTCTTTGGCCCACCTTTCCCAGTTCATCTGGATCCTCTTGTAATATTGGATAACCTTCACTGTCCACTACACCACCAATTTTAGTATCATCCACAAACTTACTGAACATATTAACAACATTCCCATCCAAATGATCAACATAAATGACAAGTGACAGTGGAGCCAGCACAGATTCCTGCGCCACACTAATGGTCACAGACCTCGAGTCAGAATAACAACCTTCCCCTACCACCCTGATTCCTTCCACCAAGCCAATTTTGTATCCACTTGACTAGCTTACAATGTGATCTAACCTTCCAGACTATCATGCAAAACTTTGTCAAAGGCCTTGCTGAAGTCCACCTGGACAACGTCTACCGCCCTGCCGTCAATCTTCTTCGTTACCTCTTCAAAAAACTCAATCAAATTTGTGAGGCATGATTTCCCATGCAGAAAGCCATGTTGATTATTCCTCATCAGTCCTTGCCTTTCCAAATGCAGGTAGATCCTGTCTCTCAGAATCACCTCCAGTAACTTTCCCACCACTGATGTTAGGTTCACCAGCATGTACTTCCCTGGCTTGTCCTTGAAGCCCTTCTTAAATAAAGACACAACATTAGCCATCCTCCAGTCTTCCAGTATCTCACCCATGGCTAAAGATTATGCAAATATCTCTGCCCGGGCCCCTGCAATTTCTTCCCTAGAATCCCACAATGTCCTAGGATACACTTAATTAGTCCTTGGGGATTTATCCACCTTATATGCCTCAAGACTACCAGCACCTCCTCCGTTGTAATGTGGATATGTTCCAATATATCACTATCCATTTCCTTTAATTCTTTAGCTTCCATGACCTTCTCCACAGGTGGCATGGTAGTGTAGCAGTTAGCGTGACGCTATTATATCACCAGCGATCAGGGTTCAATTCCCATCACCGTCTGTAAGGAGTTAGTACATTCTCCCAGCATCTGTGAGGGTTTCCTCCAGGTGCTCCGGTTTCCTCCCACATTCCAAAGACGTACGGGTAGGTTAAGATGGGTTTAAGTGGGCGGTGTGGACTCATTGGGCTGGAAGGGCCTGTTACGTGCTATAAATAAAGTTTTACGTTTATAAAAAATACAGACAAGAACTATTCAGTTAAGACCTCACCCATTTCCTGTGGCTCCACACATAGACAACTACACTGATTCTTAGTTACCCTGTTGTGCGTGTGTAAGTGCAAGAGGGAGCACGAGATCAAATATTCTTCATGATCAACAGCACACAAATGCCTTTGAAAATTTAGTCCCACTACCTCACTCTTTCTCCTTCAGCTGCTAGTGGTAGAATGGAGCTACATTTCCCAATAAACCATTCCCAGAATTGTTATGACAAGAATTACATCCCTGTCCCACCACCCGTTACACAGCTGAGCAACAAGCTCACAAGTGGATACTTTCATGGGACAATTTTGTTCAGCATCAAGCAAGGAGGAAAGCAGGAAAGCAGGATATAAAGCAAGTTCCCAGCCACTCAGTCAGCATCTGTAAAGAGGGAGCAGAGCTTATGCTTCAAGTCATCACTTTTCAGCTCTGGGTTTAATTTTAATAAAAGGTCTTTGTCCCGAAACATTAACTCAGTTTCTCTCTCCACAGATGCTGCCTGACTGACTGGCTATTTCCAGCATTTGTTTTGGTCCCAGATTTCTAGCACTGCGCAATTTTATATTTGAGGGAGGAGGAGAAATTCATATCAGCCATGGCTTTTATTCCTGATCATCAAATTGATTATCTCCTGCTGAGAAATATTATACCTGGCTATTGAAGGAGGAAGAACTTTGCAAGGTTTTAGGGAGGGTGTTGTATCAGACCTCATGTTCACCAGCTCAGTGCAGACATAAAAGGTAGCCAGCCAGAGACATGACTCGAAGGCTGGTATAGCCCTGGGAACTGAACTCAGTAGAGGCTAAGTAGAGAAAGAAAATTTCCAAAGTGTTGCTTTGTGAAATTGCAGGCACCCCAATCAACCTCTTGAGGATAAAGGCTTATTCTGTACTAAATCCTTGCTGTTGTATTTTTTAGAATTATAACCAAGGCTGAGTATTAGTACAGGCCCGATGTGACAGATCACACGTAGGAAAGAGTAATGTCCATATGACTAGCTGACGCAACTTTGAGCAAGCCACACATTTCTCTGACTTCCATGTCAAACCCTAAAAAAAATGCTTAAGCAGCATCACTTCTGGCAGCATGTGGTATTTTATGTCCTTGGTCTGTGTGTGGTGGCATTTCATAGCTTTTCAGTTATCATACTATAATTACATTGACACATGTAACCAAACTATTTCACTTCAAAAATATTTCACTGTCCCTTTCCAAATCGGGCCACAAGCTTAAATAAATACCATTGGAAATTTAAATTAAAAATAATCTACTTCACTTTCCATTTGATTTTGCTCAAGGCAGGGTCAACAAAGACAATTTGATCTGTCTGAAGGATGAAAATCATGGCATTAACTCACATTCTACACACAATCCCCCTCCTGCCCACCCCCAACCTTGGATTGCCATTATCGTGCAACTAGGCTGAACTTTAGACTGATGTAATTCTGCATATAGAGGCTCTCTTTCACTTCATCCTTGTAATCAATCCTGAAAGTTTACATGCAATACAAATTAATCAGAAGTTGCAAGTTACAAAAGTGAATGAACTACTTTAATAACATCAGAAAGTAGGCAAGAGAAATACGAAGTGTAATCCCAATTTATTATACATGTGCCAATTGCTAAATTTGCCATATCCATTTATTTACTCCGCTTCCCTATTAAAAACCCTCACATAGCCCTCAGAACTTAGTTATCCTGGGAGTTTGGCACTGCAAAGCTCAACTCACAGCAACTCAGTTTACAATTGTATTTAACATTCCTCAAGAGACAAAAATAATGTTCTTCATTAACATTTGAAAGATTAAACATTAAGTCAAGAAGTTCCAGATGGCCCAATTATTTTAATTCACTTTGTACCAGTTGTGGTTATTCTCCAAAGGACATGAAGCAAAAGAGGTGCCAGACAATATCCCCAAGGAACACATCAGAATTGTGCCACATCACAATCCAATCATGGGGAAAGGGGAAAGGTAAACAATATCTGAAAAGAAAAGACAGGGCTGGGAGATGTTTTGCAGAAGTACTAGCTGAAGTCTTAACAGATAAAGTGTAGTGTAGTACATTTTAAACATCAGGACCTAGCATATTTCTAGCGCAGTTTATTTTGATGCAACTCTGGTGACCTTGTTGCCAGCGTTATAATTGTCATGTCCAACGTAAAATCGACCCTTGCCAAATAAATTATCCATTTGTCAAGTGTTATTATTATACTATGTTAGTACTTTTCATCTTTGAGGATATAGTATGCATTTCCTCTCTAAAACTGGTCATAATCAGTAGCTTGTGTGTAGAAATAAGCAGCTAATATTCAATTTATCACACATATCAAAGGCTTTCTGGTTACAGTTTACACTGGCAACAAGGACGAGTTAACTGGAAGTCCAGTCACTGCCATTTTGGGAATATACATTTGCTGTTGATTTTTGATGGAGTGGAAAGGATTCTGTGCATGCAGTGTCCAATGAAGTCAGCCTATCAGTTAACTCTGTAGCTACTAATAGGACAGTGAATTCTAACTAATCTAATTAATGCAAGACAACCAATGCCCTACGTGTATGTTTGAGTAAACAGTAACGTTGAATACAAGGCGAGAAGCAAACAAAACAATTGATCAAATTTGCATCCATCAGAGACAACAGTACAAAATCTGAATCACCTAATGTTGAGCAGAGCTGAAACACAGGTTACTGAAGGATGCATATCAAAGCAACTTCAACCAAAAGTCCTTGAAAAGAATATCAAACTGTTCAGCTGCACTTTTAGAACAGACAGCAGTTGATGTGGAAAAGCCAGAGAGTAACATTGTGAACAGGGTCAGAAGAGATAATAAACACCAGGCCAAATCCACTTCCTTGAAGGTGACCACAGAGAACAGTCAACATCACTAAAGTGGGAAGAACTCAAATTTGTGCCACCACTGTTGTGACAGCTATCACACAAACCAAAATGTGTCGTTGGCAAGGAGAAAATCAATCACGTCGCACAAGTTTGTGACTGCTGAAGCCAGGCAGAAGTCAGCAAAATTCTGATGATCCCAAGTATGCATTTGTTACATGCTGCACTTCTCAGAGCACTCAACCATGGGTAGCAGTGAACAGCTGCAACTCATGAATTAATACACTGGGTGGAAAAGCCACATCTGTCAACAGGATGAGCAAGCACACCTTGCAACAACTTTCACCGTCACCCTAATCTAACTTGGCAAGGAAATGGTAGGATATTTCCTTTCGATAATGCTTCACCTTTGACCGTTCCAGAAACATCATGCAAATGACTTTCACTTCCAAGGACTGTTAGTAAGACATTCTGTGCGATCTCAAGTGACTGCAACACTCTGAGCTTTTCACACAGCAGATATCACATAAGCAAATCCTTGGACTGATCCTTCTGGTCAGGAAGAGGTCAAAACACTATACATCGGTTAAGCTAATGTGAACAAAATGCCCAAAATGGTGACACTCAGAAAAATTGAAGCAGCAACAAAGCAAAATGTTGTTCTGCCTCTGAATTAACAACAATTCCATATACATGAACTCTGTAAGATTTGTACAAAGTTCACACAGTAGTGTAGCGGTTAACATAATACTATTACAGTGCCAATGACCCGGGTTCAATTCTGGCCACTGTCTGTAAGGAGTTTGTACGTTCTCCCCGTGTCTGCGTGGGTTTCCTCCAGGTGCTCCGGGTTTTCTCCCACATTCCAAAGACGTACAGGTTAGGAAGTTGTGGGCATGCTATGTTGGCACCGGAAGCGTGGCAACACTTTGCGGGCTGTCCGCAGAACATTCTACGCAAAAGGTACATTTCACTGTGTGTTTTGATGTACGTGTGACTAATAAAGATATCTTATCTATGAACTCACAATTACATCAGCCTTGGATCCTGTGGAATGTGACATGTCATCCTTCAGTCACCTAAAGAACATTGGATCTTTCATGAACGTGAAAGATTTGTGAAAATTAAATAACTTACGGAGGAGAAAACAATTTCCAGAAATATTATTTCATGTGTCAAGCAACATTGATGTCAAACCTTCAAGAACAGATATAAATGCTGAAGTTATCCAAAGAGCCATGGGATAATGCCAGTGGTGATTTTTCAGATCTGCACCCTGGTGAACATTTGCTTGTAATGACTACAGCAGTCTCCCTATTGTTAACGTCGTCACCGGTGCTTCCACACAAGCTACCATTCCAACACCCCGTCACGTCGTTGCACAAGTAGTGAAGACTGACTATGGGCACTGATGACTACAAGTGGCTTGCAAATTACTTAGATTTCAAATGTCACGCCTCACTGGCTGCACACCAGTTGCTAAATAGACAGATTTATACAAATGCTACGAAAATTCTCAGTTGGATCATCATTGCTAAGCCACCCGCATCAGTATCCTAGGTGTCACCACTGACCAGAAATTCAACTTAATCAGCCACATAAATCCTGTGGCTACAAGAGTTGGTCATATAATGGCTACCCTGTGGCAAGTGATTCACCTCCTGACACCCTAAAGCCCTTCCACCATTTACAAGGCACAAGTCTGGAGTGTGATGGAATACTCTCCACTTGCCTGGATGAATACAACTCCAAAAACTCCCAAGAAACTTGACACTACCTATGACAAAGCAGCCCAATTTATTGGCACCCAATACATCACACTGAATATTCATTCCTTATGTCGCCAGTGCACAGTAGCTCCAATGTGTACTGGGCAGTCTGCAGTTACTTGCCCAGGATACTCTGACAGCACAAGATGGCCACACATCAAGCAGTGACCTTTACTACCACAAAGAACGACAGCAGTAGGTGCACGGGAACCTCAATACCTGGT
This sequence comes from Pristis pectinata, assembly GCF_009764475.1. Classification (NCBI taxonomy): domain Eukaryota; kingdom Metazoa; phylum Chordata; class Chondrichthyes; order Rhinopristiformes; family Pristidae; genus Pristis; species Pristis pectinata. The sequence goes on from NC_067417.1 coordinate 39,782,408, forward strand.
TCCTCTCCAAGTCACACCCATCCTGACTCTATGACATTCCTTCATTGTTGCCCCATCAAAATCCTAGCAGTCTGTCCCTAATCGCACTGTGGTTCAAGACGCCAGCTTACTACCACCTCCTCAAGGGAGATTAGGGATAAATTCTGGCTTTGTCAGTGATGCACAGATCTAGAAAAAAATGTAAAAAACACACTGGTCATACAGAGGGAAAATTATGGAAGAGCTTTATGTGTGTTTATGGAATTAAAGCGTTTGGCAATCAGAATACTACCAGCCAGATTTGTTTTGGTATAACCCATGCGCTAACATTCACTGCAATGTAGATAAAGGGAAACCTGCAGACGTGGTGTATTTGGATTTCCAAAAGTCATCTAACAAGGTGTCGGAGGCTGGTGCACAAGTTAACAGCTTATGGTTTGCAGGAAGTGCATTAACATGAATTGAAAAAAGGTGGTTAACACATAGATAACAGAATTGAACTAAAATGGGCTTTTTCAGATTGGATATAACCAGTGGAGAAGCCCTGGAAACAGTCTTTGGTCCCTCAATTATTTATATTAATGACCTGGAGGAGGAGACAGTGCAAGGTATCCAAGTTTGCCAATGTCACACAAATAGGTGGAAGGACGAGTAGTAACTCTACAATGGGATAAATATAGATTGGGTGAGTGGATGAAAAAGCTGGCAAATGGAGTTTAATTGGGAAAGTGGAAGGTCATGCACTTCAGTAAGAAGAATCAAAAGGCAGATTTTCTTCATGTAGAGAGACTGCGAGTACGTACAGAGGGAGTTACATATTCTTTTGCATGAAACACAAAAAGTTAGAGGTAAATGCAGCAAGTAGTTGCATTTGGAGCCATTGATTATGGCACCCTCCACTGAAGGTTGAGAAAATATTTTAATTAACATTTGATCATTCACAGTGCAAATCTCTGACCAAATGGCCAACAGCAACACACTTACTTTAAAACTTGAGAAATAGCAGCATTTTAGAAGCGGAAATCACTGTCAAAGCAGGTGAACTGTGATTGAATCATTAATCTCTATGACATATACACAGCTGTGTTTAAATTTGGGGCAGGGGGCAGCAATAACAGTTATTTTTTTTTAACAAAAGTAAAACAATCACCAACAGTCAAATGAAGTAACGTTTGGACGAAGCCAAAGACAAAACCCACCTCTTAAAACATACAAACACTTGAAATGCTAACATAATTAAACACAGTTGATAATGGTAATTCAAAATTCTTTAACACAGAACTAAAATACAACAAACAATGCCAGAAACATTCAGTTACTTAAAGCATCGAACAGAAACTTCAGCTGCTTCTGCTTTCACAGGTGCTGCCTGATCTACTGACTAATTTTAGCATGTTCTGCATTTAATTCAAAATCCTTTATTTCCTTTTCACAGTGTTTGCAGCTCTTGGAGCGCAGACCAAAGTATTAAAACTTTCATCTTCATATAAGAGAGCAAGCAATAAGTTGACCATCAAATGATACTTTGCATCAAACATTATTATATAACAGGCAGGTTTCTACCAATAGGAAAAAGTAACTGTCGATCAACTTGACTTTGTAAATGGAACAACTCTTCTAATATCTATTATTGGGTTCTTCTGCATAGCCGATCTCAGTTTGTTTCATTGCCCAGAGACACGATGGAACATACTGACATTATAAACAGCATCACGAGAGCTGCATGAATCAGTCTGCTGGATGTGGACCACAGGCTTTATTTCATTTTGGGAGCAAAAAGATGAGAAAGAAAGAGAATATGTTAGGAATAAATACAAGAATGACAACCTGGAAAAAGAATAACAAAAATAAATGTGGTCGCTTTGAAGCAAAGGCAGTTGAAATTAGTATGGAGAATCAAGTAATGACTGAGCAATGACAAATATCTTGTACCTGCTTTCACTGTGGAATTCGCATGTATTCGTAATAGAGCAGAACCAAGGAGTGAATGAAAGCAAGAGCTCAGAATAATTAACATCACAAAAGCAACAAAACAAAAGTACTGGAGAAATTATGGGGACGAAAAGCCAACAAACCCCCCCTAAGTCTGACACGTTGCTTCCCATTGTTCTGAAAGAGCTAGCTGCTGAATCTGTTGGTACAATCATTGGTTTCTTCCTTGCTGAATATATCCACTTAGATTTGTCAAATACTATTTCCTTTTCATTGAACCATTCCAAAATTCCCATGGTTTTGATAATGTCAGAGCAGATTGCAAGGCAGCTAATTTAACACCACTGTTCGAGAATGGCAGGAGGGAGAGACTGGAGAATCACAGAGCCGACATCCGTTGTTGGCAAAATGCTGGAATTCATTATTAAGGATGTGGTAATAAGGCATTTTAAAAAATAATAGTATGATTCGGTAAAGTCACAATAGTTTAACAAAAAGGAAACACTGTTAGACAAACCCAAGAGAGTTTTTGTTTGAGGATGTAATTAGACGATAAGGGGAAACAAATGCATGCACTATAATTGCATTTACAGCAAGACATTTTGCATGCACTATAATTACATTTACAGCAAGACATTTTGCATGCACTATAATTGCATTTACAGCAAGGCAATTGACAGAATGGCTCATGCAAAATGACTACATGAAGGCAGCCCAAGAAAGTGGGAGCAGTGTAATAGTTTGGGATAAGAAAATTAAAGACTGAAAATAAAGTTAGGACAAATGGGTCTTTGTCAGGTTGAGAGGCTGCTACTAGATGGACACCAGTGAGATCAGTTCTAGGCCCTCAGCCATTTATGTTAATGACTAAGGCCTCACTTAAGTTGTTGGATGATTTTCAAAAAATTGTGGAGGAGTTGTGGAAAGAGAGATAAAATTGCAGAAAAGTATATTAATTGCAGTAATTTGCAGAAGTCAGTCATCAAATCTGGTTGAAAAGGGGTTGCGGGAAACAGCTTAAGCTACATAAACACTTACAAAATTTAAATCATGTCATTAATTAGTGACATAGTGGTTATATTATTGGAGTCGCAGCTAGACATCTGGACCATTGATCCAAGGACATGAGTTCAAATCCCACCATGGTTGTAGATATATTTAAAAAGGTAGATGAATCTGGAATTCTTCCAAAGAAAGCCAGTCTTGGTGATTGTAGTCACAAAACCACTGCACTGTTCTAAAATCCACCTGATTCTCTATTGTCCTCTCGGGAAAGAAATCTGCCTCCTTAACCCGGTCTGCCCCAGACCCTCAATGTATTTGACTCTCAGGGTCAAATTTAGAATGGACAATAAATGCTGGCATTGCCAGCAAACTGCACATCCTGAGAGTTAAGAAATTAACATGTCAATAGAATTTTTTTTTTCCTCTCTGCATGTCCCTTGGTGCACTGCAGGGATGATATTGATTTGTATTATGGGGTTTGTTGGAGAAACAGGCAGCCTGGGACTGGGTAGGTAAACAACTATTCCTGGCTGTGGCCATAATGGAAGCTGGAGACCTTGTGAGTAGCCAAGATGGAGGCTAGAGACTTGGGAAGCAGGAGATGGTCAGACGATCCAGCTCACTGTGGCAGAGGCTGGTCACTTGGTCACTGCAGGCGCTGGTTATTGCAGACACCAGTAATTTAGATGCCAGTTACTGTAGACTCCATGTCAGCAATATCATAACTGATGATTTAGATGAAAAGATAGGAGTGCAATGTATCAAAGATTGCTATAAAAACCACACTGGACCAAAAATGACTTGTGAGGAAGATGCAAAGAATCTGCAAAGGGATTCAACAGGTTACCCAAGTGAACTAGAAGGTGGCAGAGGGCATATAATGTGGGAACATAGAACAGTACAGCATTGGAGAGGGCATGTAGCCCACAATGTCGTGTTGATCTTGATGTCAATTTATAATAAATGTCCTCCTGCTGTCTATCATCTGTATCCTTCTATTCCCTTCATATTCATACATCCATCTAAAAGCCTCAAACTCCACCAAACTGCCTGGTTCCACTACTACCCCTAGTAACCTACTTCAGGCACTTACCAGTCTCTGTGTAACAAAAAAAGGAAAGGTTATTCAGCATGGTAGCAAGAATAGAAACTGCAGCAACCACATATACAATGGGAACACAGAAACAGGTCAGAAGTTGACTGTCCTATAGCGAGTGACACAACTTACAACTCCCTAAATCCTTTCCACTATCATTTTCTTCTCACGTTCTGCCCCAACAACACATGTAAACTGACACCATCCAGGCCAAATCCATCTGGTGGCACAAAACCAACCACTGAAAACATTCACTCCCTCAGGTACAGCCTGGCTGCAGGGTGCACCATCCACAAAATGCAAGGTGGCAACCCGCCCAGTTCTCTCTGGCAGCATCTGCCAACTGCAACTCCTTCACCATCTGGAAAGACAAGAGCAGAGGTGCATGGGTAATTCCCTCTGGGTCCAGCCCACCCTGATTTTGAAATATATTGCCACTGCTTCATCACTACAAAGTCAAAACTCTAGAACTCCCTGACTAACCGTATTGTGGAATTGCTTTCACTACACAGACTACTGACTCATCACTTGCTCAAGTGCAATGACAGACGGTGTTTCATTGCAGGGTTTGCCAGCATCACACACGTCCCACAAGTGATTAACTGTTTTTCTTGAGAAAACATGAGAGATTTGGCTGGACTTCTGATGGAGAGAATGAATATCACTATCCATCCTTTTCCAGCATACACTTTTATTTTCCTAACAGGCAGTCTTTAGACTTGGATAATTGGATACATGTCAGCAATCATTCACATCTGTTTAGTGGCTACAAATAACATACCTTCAAAAGGACTTAACGGACGATCAACTGCAATGAAGTTTCGCTATCTTAGTTCTTTCTTGCTTCTAAGCAAGTTCTGTGGGTCGAGACAGCTGAGGAGGCCAATGTGGTACCTGCAGGTGGGACAGACGGTGCTTCAAGGAATGATGGGCGGGTAGTAACTCATCTGAGAAAACCTGCCTACATTTTGGGTCTTCATTTTACAATAAATTAAGGAATGAAAACTTCTTTTGTGTCCAGTGATTTATGAAACTCATTTGTCTTGTATATCTACGTTTGCTAAAAACAAAAGTTAGATGTTTGCCTCATTTAACATGGAATGAAATCTGTTTTGCTTAGTTAATCCTTATGATACTGCAATCACGCAAGAAGTCTCTCATCTTATTGTAGCACCAGTTCAGTTGTTCTCAAAAATATATGCTTTCTGCTGAAAGATTTTCAACACTACCCTTTACAGGTGGCACAGGCAGCTAGTGCACATGAATATAACCAGAGCTCAGACCAAAACCAAAAGACCCCAAGGCTGACTGGAAATTCCTGTCATGGGACCTTACCCGAGGGAATGCCTGTTATGCATTAGCATACATTTAAGGCTGTGGATCTGTCCAAAGACAGGCTAGAAGTGTTGGTTGGCCAAAAGATGGAAGTACAAGCACCAAGCAAAAAGCAGAGTAGAGCCAAGATGAAATAAGCGTTACAAGTATTGTGGAGGGCAACACGAGCAGTTGGAAAAGAAACGTCCTGCGTGTGCTTAAAAGAATGTGCATAATATGGGTTAGAAACTCATTTCTACAAAAACCCCAACAGGAAGTCCATGGAATGGACGGGATGAGATGCACAGGGACAGAAGATCAGATTCAGAATGCCAGTTGAAAATAATGTAGCTACTGTCTAATCAGGTCAATTATATGGAAGGGAAAACAGTGGTATTTCAACTGGACTCAGGAGTAACATATAACATCCTCCCGAAACAAGCATCAATCTTGTGGCAGTCCAGTTAAAACCAACAAGTCACGTGCTATTGAGGCACACCATGACGTCACTGAATTAGACCTCAAGGTGCTCTTGGAAAGTGGTGAAACTGAAGAATAATGAAAGTTACCGTGTAAATTCCACCACAATAGACCAAGAGGTTGTCACATCCACACTTGGAAACCACAAATGGAACTGATAAAGGCACATTGTAACAGAAGCACTGAGATTATTACAATGCAAGCAATCACTGAACTGCACAACTGACAGATGAAAATACAGATGTTTTGCAAGGAATAGGGAAACTAGAAATACCATGTCATCCTCAACGAGGGGAAACATCTGGTAATAGACACACCAAGATCATAGAGTCATACAGGCTTGAAACAAACCCTTCAGCCCACCATGTCCATGCCAGCTATCAATTATCTATCTATACTAATCCCATTTCCCAGAACTCGGTCCATGGCTTTCTATGCCACGGCACTAAATACTTAATACATGTTGTGAGAGTACCTGCCTCCGTCAGCCCGAGGCTACGCATTCCAGATTGCAAACACCCTTTGAGTAGAAGAATCCTTACTCAAATCCCCTATAAATCTCCTACCCCTTGCCCTCTGGTTAAAAACAACTCTGCTAAAGGGAAAAGTTTCTCACAATCTATCTGATCCATACCTCTCTCAATTCTGAATTCCTTACTCAGGCAACTCCTTAGCATTCCCAGCTGCAGTCTCTCCTCAAAACCAATTTGTTTCATTCTAGGCACCACCCTAGTGCATCTCCTCTGCACCCTATCCAGAGAAGGTATATTCCATTGGCTCTTGAAGAGTAAGCTGTAGACACCGATGTAGGGCACAATGGTAGCCCCAGTAAACACATCTATCGTACTTAGTGTGTATTGAGAAATCAAACAGTGAGCTGAGAATTTTCCTCAGGCCACAAGATTAACAGAGCACTAAATGGGAACCACTACTCTATGAAGATAGTAGAAGATGTTTTACCCAAGATGAGCAGTCAAATGCTTTCAGTGTGCAGGATGCAACAATGTGTTCTGGCACAGAGCTCAGTGATTCCATAATTCATCCGTTTCCACAAACCATCAGAAAAAAAATGCCATTTAGAATCAACACAGCAACAGAAGAATTTCAGTAAGTACTGGATCCTGTACTTTACCATGTCAGGCAGATGACAAATTGGTTATGGGATAAACAGCGAGATCAAGAACTAAACACAGAAATGCAAGACCTTCAGATTTCTAGAAAAGCAACCAAAGGAAATGCTTCACACTTTCATCCCAGACAGACTCCAGGCAGAAGTCAGGCCAGATCCATTTCACTCTGATGAAAAAAAAATAGACTATTCCTCAAATCTGCTGGGACTGCTTGGAAAAGCTTCATTCATTGATGGTCATTTGCAAGCTTAAAGAAAGATTTTGCTAGCTTTGGGATTGCTGAGGTTTTGTTCACAGATAATGGGACAAAGTGGATAACTTTTGGAAGTTCTCAAAGGATTGGCAGTTTGATCATCAGGCATCACCACCTGACTTTCCACAGAAAGTAAGGGCAGAGGAGTGGCTGAAGGAGGCTGAACCATCCAAGTCTCTGAATCATCCCTGTTTGGGCATCCAAACCTTCCTCAATAACCAGACCCAGGAGATGAGGAGAATCTTGTACAGCAACTTACGCCCAACAAATGGACAGCTGCTTGAATGAGGGGTTCAAAAAAAGTGTGGTAGAATAACTCAGGAAGCCATAAAGATGCCTAAGATATGCTACAGAAGGGATGAAGCCCACCTCAGATGGAGACAGTGGTGACGCAACACTCACCACAGCCCAGATCACATCAGGTCATGAGGGAGGAAGACCACTGAGAAAGGTTTGCTTAACAGAAGCAGAAGCAGATGTGGCTGCACCATGAATCGTGCCCAGGTCCCAGAAGAATTACAGAAAGCAAGGACCACACCTGGGAGGGGCTGCCCTTCAAACCCAGGTACATGAAAGACTTTGTGCCAAAGTAAAGCATGTAAAGACTGGACAATTATCTTGAATGTCTGTTTATTCTTTTTTGTTTTTCATTAGCAAAGTAGGGACGTTACATGTAGCTGATCCAATGTTAGGGACTTGTTTGAATGACCAGCTGCTTTGTGCGCGCATGTTTGGTGGCGAACAGGCTAGGACCAGCTTGCTGGGTGCGAGTATGCACACAGCAATGAAAATGTGCTCTCTTTCACATTCTGCATGTTCTATTGTTTAAGAACTTTCTTACTTTAACTTCCAGCGATTGTCAATCAAGTCTCAGATGGAGGAAATGGGGAGGGCAGTGGTGAGTGAGGAAGAGTAGGGATCAAAGGCTATAGGAGCACCTCCCCAGTTCCTGGCTCCAGAGAAAATCTTTCCCTTAAAATGAAACTATTTGTTATAATTTTTCCCATAGCAACTTGTGTGGCAAAAAGGATAAATCTGGAGTTATGTGACTTTCCTGATACTTCTTGTTGATGCATAGATTATATTGCATGATTTGAAAGTCAGCAAAGCGGCACGAAAATTCCACTCAGTTCCAGTATCCCCACCCCACTTACCCACCCCGAGCATAACTCCTCTTTGGCTGAGCTGTTTTTGTTCTAAGTCACATGGGCCAAGCCAACCCCAAATTCTACTTCTGGCCCAAGATGAACTCCAAAAAGACAAGCAGCAAGAAGACCATAATTAGGTTTCGCATTCTTTGAGGGGGGATAAGGGCAAAAACCCTCCAAGCCTATCAGTTCTAATTATCATCCAGTAATTCAAGATGGAAATTACACACAGCCAGGATCTCAGGCTGCACTTCCAACTTGCTGTTCGAGTGCAAAGCTCTCATACCAAACTGATTGCTCATTTCGACCCTACCCAAATTTCACTTCCTTAAAATTTCAAAAGAGAAGGGAAGGAAAGGGAAGAAAGTAGGTAGGTAAAATAAACGAAATGTACTGAACTACGTGACTAACGATTCCCATTTAACCACTTGGTATATTGCACCAATCTACAACATGACATTTTACTACTTACAGATTACAATAGAGAACAAATTCTGGAGTGTATAACGTGTTTGATCTGGAATGGGGAAACATCAAGGAAGAGGAAAAGAAGAAGGAAGGCTGAGATTAAATGCTGATTCCATCAGGTCTTCTTTAAAAAACTTATATAACTTAGCAATCACTACTTAAATACAACCAGCCATAAATTCCCTACAGCTAACTCAGTTCTGGTTAGGGATGTAATGAGTTAATGCAAGTCGTCTCGACACATTCACCAATAATGCCTAAAGTAACCACACTTTCATTACTTTTAAATTAGTACTACAATTTTTGAATCATAAGGCTACAATTTTGGAAATAAAAATATATTCTCACTGTTGTGTGAAAGAAATTCTACAAAGTCACAGTCTGTTAATGTATCAGAATCGCACATTACTAAACTTACTACAAAGCTAAGTTGCCAACAAACTCTCCTTCCAAGCTAGAATATTTTACTTTGGCAATTCTCAGCTGAATCCACATGTAAACAAGAAGCTACAATGGTATACAAAACTTGGGTGTTCAAAAGGCAAGGCAAGGAATTTTCCAGTGCATTCCTAACCTTGTATCAATAGAAACAGTACTCATGCAGACTTTAAGCATGTGTCCTGCAGTTTCCTGGAAGCCAAAAGCTATAGTCAGTTTAATGAGACAGGGTGAAAAACACTATTATGCTGGAGGAACTCGGCAGGCCAGGCTGCATCTGTGGATGCTGCCTGGCCTCCTCCAGCATCATAGTGTTTTTCATCTAGATTCCAGCATCTGCAGTCCTTTATTTCTCTCTTTAATGGGACAGGGCACATGATTCAGCATTACACAACATGCCATGAATCACAACTATTACATAACACCAGAGTATCACCCTTACAAGTCATGGTGTTAACGCAATGAAAATGGTGGTGTCAGAGCAAGTTAAAAGGATGACAAACTATTAGTAATGAGTATTATGGAAATGCAGTGTATTAATGGAAAGGCTAGATTGGGAATACCGCACTTCAAATTTCCAATTTGCCGCATCAGGGACTTAAAAACATGCCTGTACAATGTAATTGTCCTGTGAGCTACTGCTGTTGAGAAGCCCTCTGGCTAGGCCTAGAAAGAGCCAAGGGAGCAGGAAGAGTGCTTGGAGAAAGGTTAGAGTGGATGAGAGAAAACAAAGATAATTGAAACTTAAAAATTGAAAGATGTGTCTTATGAATCTGCTTCCCCACATCCCTCCCCCACCCCACCCACCCACACAATATCCAATAGAGCTAGAAACAGATTTCTGGATTTCAGTTCTGCTGAAAGTTCTTTGCCTGAAATGTTAACTCTCTCTCTCTCTACTTATGCTGCATGACTAGCCGAGTATCTCCAGAATTCTATGTTTTATTTCAGATTTCCAGTATCTGCAGTATTTTGCTTTGGTGCTCTGAATTTCTTGCCCACCTGTGGTAGATCTATAGGGCAGGGAAACTACAGAAAGGGAACTCAGGAAAAGAAAACAAAAAGATAAGCATAAACATTCTCAAGACTAACAAAATATCAAGTGAGAATGTTAGAGAATTGAAAATGCCACAAAATAACACATGATTAAAAAGTAAATTCTGTGGTGAATTCTCATTACGGAAGATCGACTGAAAGGTTGTGCTTATGTGGTTTGGCCTGCACACAACAGGTCGGTTATGTCATCAATATTCTGAATAGGGAAATTAAGACCCTCAAACCACTGGGTCGTAACAAAGATTTACTTACATCACTGTTATGATTCTGTCTACCACATATATTGTATTATATTTAAGGGTTATTAATGGACTGCTGAGAAAAGCCACACTTAAGTCATACCCATATGCTGGAATATTTGGTTACTGCAGCAACAAGGAATAGCCCAGCACAGTTAAACATGCAACTCCGTGTGAAGGAGAAGCAGAAACCAGAGCCCACTGCAGAAAGTGTGCCAATAGATACATACTTGAGCTCCACTGGTTGCCCACCAAACTTTCACATTCTGCTTTATTTGCAGTTTTATAAATGTCATCCATCCGACTTAAACCACAGCTCCACTCTGCTGACTCTCATGTTGAACAGTACAACTTACTATTAAAGCTACATCAGCCCTTCTTTGTTGCCAGATCGATATCCAGCACTAAACCTTATTTTGGGAACATCATCGGTACAAGGACCACAGCAAGGTGATTTCACTCAAGTCATCATCCCCTCTCTCCTCTGCATTAACTATCACAGATAACACCTTTGACATCTCACTTCCCCCCCCCCCCCCACCACCCGCGGCCCCCCCCACCCCCCACCTCTACTTATTTCTGTGCCCACCCCTGGAAAAGCTAAATGCAATTCAAAAGCAATTGCACACGTTGCCCCCAAGTTACAGCAGGGTTCTGTTCCTGTGAACTGTTCATAACCCAGACAACTCGCAAGTCAGGAGCGTGGCATGAACAGAGTTCCCACGTGCTAGAAGATGCCTGCAGCCCCAAGGCAGCCAGCAAATCCATCCCGTCGGTCTCCCAAATGTTTGTTCATTTGTACAGCTATATACAAGTCGGGAATTCATATGCTGGGGAGGACCTGTACTATTAATATCCCAATTCTCTGGCCTTCTAACCCTCCTTTCCCACCTGCAGCTCTTGATTGCTCTTCAACAATCTCATGTACACCCTTGTTGCTGTGCACCTTATTGAGGCCATTATTCTCTCAATAGCAAAACATTGCAGATTGTGGAAACATCGAAATTGGTGCAAAACTCAGTAGGTCATGCAGCATCTGTAGAGAGAGAGAAAGGATTCAAATTTCTCACTGTGGCATTCCCCCAGACTAGCCCTCACCACTCCATAAGGGAAGCAGGTGGAAGGTCAAACTGAACAATTAATTTAGCCATTCACCAACATGTTTTGTTGGAAGGCAAAGAGCTAAGGTCAAGCTCTCATTTGGAAAAATTGTTCATTATTGCAAAATTACCCTGGAATACAAAGAGACAGCCTTTTTCCCCCTCCATGGGAAAATATCTCCTTAAATATCTTTACTTGTTTTCTCCACCCCTGACCTCCATAAAAGTGTGAAGAGATCATTGACTTATATGTCAACAAGACTAGGAACATCCAATACACAGCCCTTGGCCCACCAGGCTAATCTTTCTTTGTGAATCCTCCTTCTCCTGCCCCAAATTCAAACCTTCCATTTTTTTTTCCTCCTAGCCTCCATCATAACACTCTCCAAGATACCCATCTCCTATTCCTTCAATCACATTCACACTGAAACTTCTTCAAATTTAAAGGCATCACCCATCTCATCAAAAAGCCAACCCTTGCTCCTTTGCCATTTCTGCAAGCTGGCAACCCATCTCGAACAGACCTTTCTTCAAACGTTCTTGAAAATGATGTTACATGAAAATTTCTTGTCCATCTTACCCAGAACTTCAACATGACTATGACCAAGGTAAACTTACCCTTCTCAACCAGTCTGCAGTCTTGCTGTGGTTAAGTGCACCGACCTCTTTCAAAGACTCCCACCACCATCTCCATTGGGTGTGACACCCACTTCCCAATTCCAGCACAAACTTATCCAGTCATGGTCAAAGCCTCATCAACAGTGGCTGCTCTTTCTACATCTGCACTGTTACTCTAGCGTTCTCAAATTATCCTTTATTATCCCTTTCCTTTGCTTATCTTCATGCTGTCCCATGGCAATGTTACCAAAATTCACAGTGTCAGTTTCCACAAACATGCAGCTCTACCCCAACCCATTCTCCTTTGGATTCCATCATTAAATAGTTAAACTACCCAGCCAACATCCCAGCCCAGAAAAGGAGGAATTTTGACTTCGAACATCACTCCACATTGGTTACCATGCCTTCAAATGCCAAGAATCCCAGACTCTGTTCATGTCATAAACTGACTCTCCATGTGAAAGTGAGGTCAGAAGATACAATTCAATATTAAAGTACCTTGGTGAACAGCTTTCAAATGAAGAAACGTAATGATTTCTACATTTACTCTCTCTAACAAACTTGAGAAGACATCTTCAAAACCTCTTAATCTTCCATCTTAATTCTCATTCCTCCAATAAGATGCTTCTTATAACCAAGTTTCTGGTCATCTGCCCAATCGCCTAATTATCTGGGTCAGCATCAATTTTTGTTTGATAGCATTACTGTGTGATACACCCTGGGAAGTTTTGTTGTGTTAAAGATGCTTTCTGAATAGGCCTTTGTTGCAACGGTTCAGGGAGGAGGGAAGTGTCACTTTACCTGGCATATCGGGATTAGCAATCTGGAGCCCTACAAGCATTGGAATCATCCCAAGAACCAATATATAAAGAAGCACCCACTCCCAAGACCCATAACTTGGACAAAGTAATCATAAGCACCACCCCAGTACATTTCACTGGTGGCATGTAAAGAGATTTAGTTTTTGGCACATGTGCAGATCAGATTCAGACCAAATGAAACTCTTTCTGAATATTATTGAAGTGTATGAACTACCACAAGAACATAGCACTGGTTTGCAAGGACAAGCAAAATTACTAAATTTGGTACATTGAAACCAATATTCTTTTGCATTAAAAATAATACAACTTATTTTCTGAAATCAAATGAGAATCTCTCCATATTATTGCTTTTTCCAGTTTATCAACTTCTGTAGTGTGGTGAAGTAAGTGGCAGTGGTGCAGTATCATCAACAAACATTGATCATTTAAGGGAAATGGAGTTGAGTGGAAGTAACATTTCTCACAGCAATATTTTCATCGGTTCACCCAAAGGTTCTTCTTTTGAAATGCTGTTAACAGATTTGTTGACAACTAAATTATTAATACAACAAAATAAACGAACTTATGATACAAGAAAAACAGAAAAATTGCTGAACTCTCAATTGATAGTGGATATCAAATATCAAGTTGTGGGTGGTTGAGTTGGATTAAGGGTTGGGAAGTTGTGGTTATAGTTAGATGTTACAGTCTATTATTCTGCCCACTTATTTTAATGCATGATACAGTGTAATCTTACCCAACTTCTTCAAAAAATCCTTCAAGGTCATCTCTCTGTTCATCCAGTGACAGCTCCAGATCCAAGTAATTTCCATTCGGACCTATCTGCAGTGCACAGTCTTCCAACTAGACAGGAATAAGATTTAAATATTCTACTTTAATGGTCAGAAAATCCAATGATAAAATTAAAAAGAACAGGAATATAATCAAATTATATTTTTTGAGACCAGACAAATACTTGAAACTTGAGAGATTAACTCTTCAGTCATTTCAACCAGGTTGCACAAGATTCAATCCTCTTGTCGATTTGTTCGGATTGAAGCTTTCCATAAAAGCACATTGTCCCAGATTATAAGAGTATCAAAAATTTCACTGCCCAAGATATTTCCTAACCAATTTTTCATTACATCTATAGAGTACAGAATTTGGTTATTGCATTTCACAGTACAAGAATGAATTCTGTTTATGTCATAAACTGACTCTCCATGTGCAAGGGAGGTCAAAGGATGCAATTCAATATTAAACTACCTTGGTGAACAGCTTTCAAATGAAGAAACATAATGACTTCTAGATATACTCTAACAAACTTGAGAAGCCATCTTCAAAATAAAGATTCAATGAGAGCAAGTTAGGCAATGGAATCATAACAAAAGTTGGAGAATTATAATAATAGAATCAACATTATTCTAAGTGATTTTTTATTCCATAAAGATGATTACCTTTCTTTATTCTACATTTTTTTTTCCACAGACCAGCTCTCTTAGAGAATAAGTAGAAACACTGTGTATGCCTGAACATGACAAGACAAGGCCTGAGTATGTATTATGGCTTAACAGTTACAACAAGGGAGCTGCACAGTTATGAATGGAATTTTATCCAAGCCTCTCATTGTCCCTGCAGGTAAAAGCAATTGGCTAGGTTTGGGTCTTAAGACTAAATCAAGGGAGGAAGAGAACAGATGAAGATTCCAACACCTGACATCCTGGGGCATTCAGCAAGAATGAACTAGTTGGCTGGATCTGAATATTACAATAGTAAAGATGAGGTGTGGTTGAGGTGGGTGCATGGTGAAAAAACCAAGAAATTTTTAAAAAGCGCACACTGTGGAAGTGAAATGAAGGCAACTATAAAGCAGCAGTGAGATAATTTTTTGAAAATGAGGAAGAAAAGCAAATTGGCACTTTCCACTCCTACACGTCAGCTGCTGATAATCAGTCCTATGTCCCTGCATCTGCTCAGCCCTGCTCCCATCTCCATCCCTCATTCATAACAATACTGCTGCTGCTCCAAAATATTAAGCTCTGCTGCCTGCAATGGGCAAAACGTTCAGGGACTTCAAGCCCCAGAGCAGTGATATCTAGGAAGAGCTGGGATCACTGCTGATGATGGAGGGGAGAAGGACACCAGTGTGAACTGAAAACCTTTTGTCCAATCCAAATTATCCTCTGTGACGTGATGGAGGATGAGAATATTGATGCCAGCCAATTAGGAAATGAGGTGAGTGCCAATCTAATTGAATGAGGCAGTGGCTAGAAGATGGGAATGGGAGTAGGAAGTGCTGTGCGTCAAAAGGAGTGGCACAGTGGTGCAGTTGCTACCTTACAACTCCAACCAACCGGGTTTCAGTCCTGATTTCTGGTGCTGTAACTGAGAGTTTAAACATTCTCCATATGACCACGTGGGTTTCCTCCAATGCCCCAAAGAGGTGTGTGTTGTGGGTTCACTGGCCACTGTGAATATAGGTGCTAGAACTGTTGGGAATATGGACAGAAAATAATAACAGGGAAAATTAGTGGGAGAATGGGATTGCACTGGCGTGGAAGCAATGGTCCGAATGGACTACTAAAATCGCAAGGAAAAATATAAATTAAGCTGCAAGAAACTGAAAGAAGGAGGATCCCATTAGGATCCTGAAACCTTGCTAACAATTATGCATTTTAAATGGTCTTCTGAATAAATCATTTGTCAGTCAGGAATAGAACAGCTTGTTCCACCTCACCCCTTTGAAAGAAAACATAACTGATTTCATTTGGTGCTGCTCTTTGTATTTAGTCCCACCTTGTTCAACCCACAGGAACAATACCAACCATTCAGTGTTACACATACAGAAACAAACACTTACTTGCCCATCATTAACTTGCTACTTGGTCACACAGGCATTATTAGGATTAAAGAGCAGATCAGCACAGGCAGTACTGATTTAAGCAACTAAGCAAAATTTTTCTTACAAGAATCAAAAATTATTCAGACTTTGGTTCATTGCCTTCTGCAGGCTTTCATTAATCTGCTTTTCAGCTGAGAGGTGGAACCCCTTCCTGGAAGAACTGGTCCATTGAGGAGTTCAAATAATAATGAGACCATGTAGCTTATCGATTACAAATATGATTAGATTTGGCTGATCTCTTCCTCAATTCCAATTACCCACTTTTGACAAATAAATAAATAGATAATCTTAAAATTACATTGATAAATTTTTGTCCATTAAAATTCCAGTTGATCTAATATCCACAGCCTTCTGTGAAAAAGATTTTGATTACCCTCCAGTATGCAAGCTTTTAGTGATTTGTGTACCTGGGGACTCAAATCTCTTCGCTCCTCAAAAGCTTCCAATCTCTCATCACTCAGAAAATATGCCAAGTTGTCTTTCTTGATCCAAAGTGGATGACTTCACTCTTCCTCATCTGCCAGTTTGCCCACTTATCTTGGCCCTTTACAACTTCCTGCTCCCATCTTCAGAACTCACTGTTCCCAACAGTGTAACTTGTAGACTTGGATACTTGGATAATAGAAAAGGTTGGAATATCCAAGTTTTGGATCTACAAGATGGAATGTTAATATAGGTCACAAACTTAGGTATTTTGCTGTCAAATTCCAGCTCCGATCTCCAGGCAGACCATGCATCTGTTGAAGCATCAGGAGGAACTCCAGGAATGCAGTTGAATGGACTTCCATGACCCTGAGCTATCTGGGAACATTGTGTTCTTATCAGTGGGTTCACAGTACATTTTCTGCCAACCACTCACTCCACCCAAAATACAAAAGTGCTATAACCTATCGCAAATGGAGCACCACAGCAAGAAATCTCCTTCCATTCCTCTCTTTCTGACTGATTTTCTAATTTCCACCCACCATTTAACAATAATTGATATGATGAGGCTTTTCATCACACAAACATTTGTCTATGCAATCCTTAAAGCATACCATCCACTTAATAAACATCACAGGTAATCCTCTACTTTGTCCATTTCCCATCCAATCCCCATACCCCTGAATTTCCTTGTGTCCAAAAAAAAAACTATCATTCCATAGTGACTCAGTGGTTATAGTTCTCCAGGATACAGAAATGCAAATGGTTCTGACAGTGTGCGGCTGTTTTCTCTAGTGGGAGAGTCCAGAACTAGGGTATGCAGTCGCAGGATAAGGGGTTTGCCACATTAGATGGAGTTGAGGAATTGTTTCTCTCAGTTTTAAAGCTTTGGAATTTTTGAATCCGAGTCATTGAAAATATTCAAAGCTGGAATAAGCAGATCTTTGAACTTCAGAGGAATCCAAGAGTTATAGGATCAGGCAGGAAAGTGGAATTAAGGCCAAAGATCAGATCTGCCATGATCTCACTGAATAGGATTGAGGGTCTTGTAGCCTATGCTCGTTCCTATTGTTTATACAGATTTTCTTTCTCTCTGCTGCATGAATAGCAATGCTATAGCTCCTACCTTCCGAACTAGTAAGACTCTTCCACTTCTGGGGAATTTTGTAGGATATCAGCAATGCATCCACTTCTTTTAGAATCCAAGGGTGCAGACTGTCAGATCTAGTTCTAGCTCTTCTATTTCTCCAGCATTTTCTCTTCACCATTACTAATTATTTTGTCACTTGCCATCAGACCCCTGATTATTTTGTGATTTCTGCTACATTTATTTTGTCTTCTAAAATGGGGGAAAATACAAAATATATGTCTCAATTATTTCATTATTCCATATTATAAAGTTGCCACTAATAAACTCAACAAATTTTTAATACATGGATTTCCAAACTGTTACAATTATTTCAAAAAACTTTTTTTTGATAATCTCATGTTCTGTCTTTTCTCTTCTCATCAATGTTTGGTCAATCACTGCTGGTTTCTAAACTCTCCCAATCCTCAGATTTAGTAATCTGCTTCGCAGCATTGTGGCCTCTTCCCTTAATCATTATTTGGTCACAAATGGATTACTTTTCCCATAGAACCTTCATTTCTCAATGGAATGTCCTTTGGATTGCGATCTTTCATGGTGGTTTCCTTTGTTTATCTATTTTCAAACATCTTAATCTATTTTCCCTAATAAACTTTACTCAATTTGCTCATCATATCCTTGTAAACACAAATTCACTACTTCAGTTTTAGACTGAGTTATGTCACTCCCAGGATGAAAATTCTATCTCATTGTGTTATCTTTTCCTAGATAACATCTTAAAATAAAAATACTAATTGGCACTCTCCAATTAAACAGGAACACCATCACACAAAGGCAATTCATCCTGATAATAGTATCACACTTTATACCACCAATATTAACTTGCAACTGATGCATTTTTCTCTGGATCTTTTGAATAAATCTCTTTATTCAATTTCCATTTCCACTTGTGCTGGTTTCAAGCTTTTCAGTCTGTCAGCTTTACTGACCCTTCTCACTCCCCCTTTTATTCAGGTAGGTGCTGACCCTCAAATTCATCTCTTTAAAACACGTTATTTCCATACAAGCCTGGTGATCCTGCTTCCCATGGCAATAACATACCAATAGATCTATCCTGAGACAAATCTGAAGTTAATTATATTTTAGCAGATCACAGGCTCCAATATTCTCTCAAAGAATCCACAACTGAAGAGGAAACTTGGGGGGAAAGCAGAGAAAACTAGAAGGTGGGAAGAAATTTATTGCTCCCACTCTGTGTCCAGAAATCAACTGAAATATTCGGTTTAAAATTCAGAAAACAGCAGAGGTGTCCTTAAAATAAAACATCTTCTCAGATAAAATTACCATTACAAGCTTTAATACTACAACAGATAGAATCACTGGAACTGCACAAACTGGGCAGGAAAGGTAATGAACACCAAACATTACTCACACAATTGTCTTTCATGTCTTGTTAACAAAATACATTCAACAGCTAGAATTGTTGAAAAATGATTCTGGGATTAATCTTTCCCAATTACTTCAGTACTCACCATCAGACCCTGTTTACTTTGCAATTTCTGTTGCACGTTTTGTCTTCCAAAGTGAAGGCATACACAAAACATACGTCTCAATCATTTCTTTATTCCCCTTAAAGTGATTGGATTGGAGTTTCCTCGTAAATTTGGTTAATACTTCAGGTCTTTAGTTTAAAAAATAGTCAACAGACAAACAAGGTCAATGTGACATTATTTAAATACTCCACCAACACATGGAATGTTCATCATCTTTTCAAATAATTCACCTGTGTGAGAATCATTCTCAAGCCTTCCAGAATAAAAACACAATGTATTTATCTCCCGTTCAAATGCTCATCTTCTGCTCAGTATAATGCAAGTCTTCATGCTTGCTTCACTGTCTTCCTGCATCATTTTGCAGACTCCTGTTGTGTCCTATCTTCAAAAGATAGTCAAATGGAAAGTGCATAATAACACACCTACAGTATAAACTATTGTCGCAGCATGTTCTCTAGGAATTTTTCTCATCACCATTGTGGTGATTTGAAGAGACAGAGGAAGTGAAGGAGCAAGTCAAGGGAAATACATCCCTACTAAGATCAAAGCAATTTCTCTACTCCAACCCTCCTTTGGGTATTAGTCGTGACTTGATAGAATAATTACAAATCAGCAGGTTATGGATTAAAGTCCCACTCCAGAGACTTGAGCAGAAAGTTAAGTCAACCTCGCTCTGCAGCACTGAGGTGCCAATGTGCAGATGGGATATTAAACCAAAGCTCTTATCCGAGGGGAGGTGAAGTGTTGTCACAATATTTGAAGGTGACCAGGGATACTCTTCCTAGTGTCCTGACCAATGTTCATCCCTCAATTAACGTTCATGAAAATAAGGACCAGGTCATTTTCATTTTGCTGTTTGTGGCAACTTGCTGTGCGTGAATTAGCTGCCTCATTTCCAATAAGAGTGACCACACTTCAAAAGCTTCAGTGACTGTAGAACACTGCAAGATAAACTCAAATCCCATCAGAAAGGCAATTGTGTACAGTAATTGGGCCCTTAATTCCACAGGGATAATAAAAATTACAATCAATATGTTAAGCATTTTAAACAACCGATCCTATGTTATTATTGGTTTGTATGTGTCAAAAAGTTGCAAGGCGGCCGCTGGTTCCATTAGTGAAACTAATAATACAGGACAGTTAGGTTTGGTTTGCCAATAAACAGCCTAAGTATTAAAAAAAATTGAATAATTAAAATCTCAACTAAATATTTTATTTAATTCTTCATATCCTTTCCAAGTACAACACTAACATTAAATACAGCATCATACAAGTTTTGCCACAATTTGTAAGATGTTTTTGGACACATTATCTAGACAACAGCAGCTCAAATTAGATGTTACCATATACATCACTGAAGATAAAGAAACAAGGGTTTCCCAGTTGTTTCATTACAGTATCTTAGAATGGTAGAGTTGTACACTCATACAGCACAGAAACAGGCTGTCCACTTTTCAAATCCATGCTGACCATAAAGCACCCATTCACACTAATTCCATTTCTATTCTTTGCACATTTCCCTCAATTTACGTTGGGGCAATTGATAGTGGCCAATTAATCTACTAATTTATATCTTTCAGATGTGCAAAGAAACAAGAGCACCCAGAGGAAACCCATACGGTCACAGAAAGAACAGAATGGAGGGCAGAATGGAACCCAGGTCACTGAAACTGCAATGTTTCAGTGAGTAGTACTACCAGCTGTGCCACATTTTAGCTGAAGCTTTCTTAAAAAAAAAGTCATTCCTTATTTGCTTTTTAATCTTCCTTTCTGTACTTTGTGTTTTGCTGCTGAAGGGAAGTGTGTGGTCTATCAATCATATAGTGAAGTGAAAGAGTTAACTCATAATACAAGGAATTCCTAGGTTATTTCCCAGCCACTGCCAAGTTGGCCACTTGTGAGCTTAGATGGAGAAGTGAAGGGTCAGGCCAGGTTTCTTATTCCTGATTTCTATCCTGCATCCCAATGTGGAGATATGCCTGTGAGGAGCAGGACGGGCCTCTGCAATAATATAACTTGCTACTGAGAAAGCAGCTGAACCTCACTGTTAAACCTTGCTTGAAAAACACAAAGAACTGGCATGCGTGTATCTGTTGTATACCAAATGACCATAGTTTATATCCAGAAAAATCTTGTTGGTCAGCCCAAAGTCAACTTTTAGCTTTGATGACCCCAAGCAACTAGAAAATTATGCAAAGGATAAGTGTTCTATGAGGTAGGGATTCACCATGTAATAGTTAAAATGCTTTTGATAGCCTAGTGAATAACTAAATGCAAAACAAAGGGTACACCATATTTATAGCCATTAATATTTTATTGCTGATTCAGGCTGTGCTACTTTGAAAATAAATATTTGTTTAGCTTAATGACAGTTAATAGGACAGTGTACTTACTTTTGCACCTTGGTGCACCAAATCTGAAATTGCTCATTTCCAACACATGGGCTAAATCCATAGGAATTTGGCAGAGTCACATCTCCCAAATCTTTTCCAAAATCCAATACTTTTCAGATCAAAGTTCAACACATCAGAAACAACACAAGTAGTTGATGGTCAACATGGGCCTGGTGTGACAAAGGGTTCATTTCCGCGCTGTATCATTCTACCACTCTATGACACAGCAAATGATCTGCCACGCCTAATGCAAAGGTACCATTACTGCATGAGGTCAGATCTCATGCATGGGAAAGGAGCAATACTTGCAAATAGCTATAGATTGGGTGACATGGGCATGTAGAAAGAAGTCTTTGATAACCTAATTAACTACATTAAGTAATTACAACTCCAGACGCCCCACTCAGGTTATTTCTAGAAGCAATGAGGGGAATGCTTACTAAGCTGATACTGCAATGTAATTCTATAAACTCCAGAGGCTGCAAGAGACAAAAAGACTATGTTCCATTTTTGCAATTTTCTGGTACTTCGTAAGCATAATGCAACAGCTAAGATTCTAGAATCATTGCCTCTATTACTCAGTCAACTGGCAAATTTACAGTGGAGAACACAGTTAACTGCAGTTAACTTTTGTTGGAATTTCAGCAAACAGCAGAACCAAAACTGGCAAGGGGAGATACTGACATATACGAGTATGGCAGAGGGACAATCTATGGAGCTTAAAACCCAAAATACAACAAAGTAGTACAACTTCACATCCTTAACTGGTAAACTGCTGCATTAAGTAGGACCCCAATTTTTTTTTTACAAGTACTGCTCTGCAAAATTTCACTTCTAAACTCCGGCTTTCTGCAGGTTTAGTCAACCTGGAAGGTGTTAAAACAAACCAATCCCATTATGCTATTACACAAGCAGTGGCTATATAATGTGCAGGTACACAATACTATGCTTCAGATCTGTATTAATGATGCAAACATGTACCTAGTTAAAGTGCAACCACAGCCAAAGTGATTTACTTTGATCTTCTCCCTTGTCTTAAGGCAAAGTAAAATGCATCAAAAGAAGATTCAACCACAGTTCTGAGATACTGCAAATGTTCAACTCCATAACTAAAAGAACTTATAAAAACTAACCGTCAGGACTGACCACCAGCGCCTCTACTTCCTCTGGAGGCTAAAGAAATTTGGTTTGTCCTCTTTGACTCTCACCAACTTTTACCGATGCACCATAGAAAACATCCTATCTGGATGTATCACAGGTTGGTACGGCAACTGCTCTGCCCCAGACCGTAAGAAGCTGCAGAGGGTTGTGGACACAGCCCAGCGCATCACGGACACCAGACTCCCCTCCTTGGACTCTGTCTTTACCTCTCATTGTCCTGGTGTAGCAGCCAGCATGATCAAAGACCCCACCCACCCACCCGGGACATTCTCTCTTCTCTCCTCTTCCATCGGGTAGAAGATACAGGAGCCTGAAGACACGTACCACCAGACTTAAGGACAGCTTCTACCCCACTGTGACAAAACTATTGAACCGTTCTTTTACACAATGAGATGGACTATGACCTCATGATCTACCTTGTTGTGACCTTGCACCTTATTGTGACCTTGCACCTTATTGCATTGCACTTTCTCTGTAGCTGTGACACTTTACTCTGTACTGTTATTGTTTTTACCTGTACTACATCAATGCACTCTGTACTGACTCAATGTAACTGCACTGTGTAATGAATTGACCTGTATGATCGGTTTGTAAGACAAGCTTTTCACTGTACCTCGATACAAGTGACAATAATAAACCAATACCAAGAAACATTATTGCTAGGAATCAGAAGGAATTTAAGTTTCTTCTAAAACATTAAGCTCTCATCAGCAGTGATAAATAATAATTTTAAAAAATTACAGCAAATAAAAATGAGCTGCCAGAGGAAGTAGTTGAGGCAGGTACATTAACATTTTAAAAGGTACTTACTTGGACAGGTCCATGGAATGGAGAGGTTTAGAGGGATATGGGCCAAATATGGGCAGATGGGACTAGCTTGGATGGGAATCTTGGTCGGCATGAACCAGTTGACCAAAGGGCCCATTTGGGTGCTGTACTGCTCTAAAACTTAAATCCTAAGACAAGCTGAAGCAGAGAGAATTTTGAAAGATGTAGAAGAGGGGAGGAAGACATAGCCCAAAAGTACTTTCCATGAAAAATTAAATCTCTTGATTCTGCAGAGATATCACAACGCAATCATATCACAGACACGAGGTTCTGCAGATGTTGGAATCTGCAGCAGCACATACACAAAATGCTGGAGGAACTCAGTAGGTCAGGCAGCACCAATGGAGGGAAATAAGCAGTCATCGTTTCTGGTCAAGACACTTCATCATCAGGACGATCATGTCATAATTCTACACTGCTGCAATAGTAGGACTGAAGCACAAGTTTCTCTTCTTCTTCAGCAGTCCCTCAGATTGAGGATGACCTGCTTCCATTCTAATTCTGTGGGTTCTGAGATGACCGATGAGGCTAATGGGGTGGGCAGGTCTGTAGTTTGTGAGGTGCTGCGCTCATTCCACCATTTGTGCTGAACTTCTCTGTGCTCCCAATGCATGAACTCAAATGTACCTTCTTGACTTTGAATGGTCAAGGGCCAAAGATGCTGAATTTGGTTCACTTATCTTTCCAGCAAATTTGAAGACTTTTGCAGAGACAGCATCAGTGGTATCTCTCCAGTGTCTCAAGGCGGCTGCTTTAGGTGACATAATCATAGCATCACACAACATAATAGATGGTATCCTCAGTATGAAAACAGCACCATGACTGTGCTGTGGCGAATTCTGCTAAAAATAAAACAGAAAGTGCTGGAAACACCCGGCAGATCAGGCAGCATCTGAGGAGAATCAGTTAATGTTTCAGGTCTGAGACCCATCATCATAACCAGTATTTAGGACTTAAATGTAAATTCTTTCTTTGATTGCTTTGAATGACAGGGAGGAATTTCACAAATGCTTTTCTTTTATTTGGTTAGGAACTTCCCTTGGGAACATAAGTGGATTGGGTCCAATTATACTGACCATGAGATTTAATAAACCAGTAACATTCAATACTTTCATGTACTTCTAAAAATTCAATGGGGATTGATTCCTCAGAGAAATGAGGCTTATTGGATGATTGCTTCCAGGAAAATTCTCCTCAAAGATCACTTTTTTCTTGATGAGGTGCCAAAGAAAACAGTTGTCATCTTTTGTGCAATCATTTTTTTCTTATTCAGCATCGTACCAAATGCTTTTTAGAAATCAAAATACAATACATCTGCTGCTTTCCCTTATTCACCCTTAATGTTATAGCCTCAAAGAACCCCAGCAAACTTGACAACATGACTGCTCTTTCATAAAATCACATTGACTCTGCTTGACTGCAGTACAATTTCCTAACTGTCCTGCCACGACTACTTTAATAACAGATCCAGCATTAATTCAATAACCAATGCCAAGCTAATTGGCCGACAGGTTCCTGCTTTCCGTCTCTCTCCCAATCTTTACCCAATCCACTGGTACCTTTTCAGAATCTGAGGAACTTTGGAAGATCTCAACCAATGCATTCACCACCTCTACAGCCAGTGGACTCGTCAGCCTCCAATCCCAGTCATTTGCCCAGTACCTTCTAGTACCTTTTCTCCAGTGATAGTTATCACTTTGTCCCTAAATTTTACATTACTGCAGGGATGCTTTCAATGTCTTCTATCAAAAGCCAGATAGGAAATACTCTAATAGTCCATTATTAATTTCCCAGTCTCATCCTTTTAGGAATTCTAGTCCTTTTCATACACTTCAAACCACTCTTCTTGTCTGTGTTATCTTTTCTGCTAATCTACCGTCAAAATCTATCTTTCTCCCTTTTGTTGTTCATCTTTTGAGTAGATTTTAGAAACCAGCAATCTTCTGGACCACCACCAATCTTTTTGCTGTTTAGTACACCTTTTCTTTCCTTTCGATATCACCCTTCTATAGTTAGCCACAGATGTGTCAACCTTCTCAAAGTCTTTATTTCTCAATGGAATACATAGCTGTTGAGAATTATTAATTATTTTTTTTTAATGTCTGCTGCTACACCTACCTGTTTATCTACTTTCCCCATATACTTTAGCCAACTCTGCACTTGTAACTTTGTAATTGCCTTTTAAAAAAAATTAAGACCCAAGTTTCACACATCAACAGATGGTACGTTCCAGTGGCATTTGTTTTACAATAATTTTAACAGTGCGGTCATGTCTTCATCTATCTGTATATTTTTTTTATTATGTACTTTACTTTCTTCAATTCAGCTAAATCAAGAATGCAAGATGAGTTGGGCCAAAGGGCTTGTTTCGATGCTGTGTGATTCTATGATAAAAACAAGGAGTGGCTTCCTGGGGGCATTCTGCCTCAAAACACCAATGATAGCTGAAATTATTTAATTAGTCTGAGTCCGTTAGATAGTTCTTTCTTACTTAACAGAAGGACAGTACAGTCTGTGAAGAGGAGGAGATTGTGAGGGTTAATTAAATACTAGTTAATTTTATGCAGCTTCATGATTCTGAAAGGACTATGGAGAGAAATAAGAGACTGAAAGAATATAGATGGATGCCTTTGGTCCTACGATGGCCCCCAATGACATGTCGTAACAGTTCAAACAGGGCAAAAAAATCTTATGACTGGGATTTTTAAAATTTTATTTTAAATCTTAAATTTTTAAAATTTTATTTACAGCATGGTAACAGGACCTTCCGTCCCAACGAGTCCGCACCGCCCATTTTAAACCGAAATTAACCTACCTGTACATCTTTGCAATGTGGGAGGAAACCGGAGCACCCGGAGGAAACCCACGCAGACACGGGAGAACGTACAAACCCCTTACAGACAGCGACGGGAATCGAACCCCAATCACTGGTGCTGTAATAGTGTCAAAAGGACTTCATTCTTCCTCCTCAAATTAACAAGGATAAGAATCTTCCCTGATGTATGAATAAAATGCAGTCTTGAACAAAAGACCATCAAGTTGTTTTACTTATATTTAGGTTTTCTAGAGGTGCAGAGGAAGATTTACAATTTTAACGAGCTTCCACAGAAGCCTAAAACTTAAGTGCTGGTTCAAAATTGTATTAAAAAATCCCACATCTAAATATTCAACCCTGTCAACTCATAACTTTTGTGCAAAATTTTAAATATTGTTGTGAAGACCTAACTACCTTTGAACGAAAAAATGGACAGTGTCAGCAAGCAATGTTTACAGAAATTATTTTATTCACATGCACAAATTAACACTTGTTTGCGAGGGAAGCAAATACTATCACTGTGCATTAATAAAAATACTCGTTCAGCAAGGGAAGAAATATACTGAGCAAGAGGTCCTTGATTTGATATATAGGATTCCTTAAAAGAAAATCCTTAGATACATTATACCTCCTAAATGGAATTATTTGATAACTTATTTAATGCACTCAATCCCACCTTGTCACATCATTTACATTGATTGTTCTTAGTTAAAGCTAAGCTCTCAGTCAATTTTTGTCATTCCCCCATTTGGGTCTTTAACACAGATCCCATTCCTAACCTTCTTCCTTCTTTCCCTGCCTGTACCAACAATTCCATTTTGTTCCTGTTCTCTCTGCTACAGAATCAGAATCTTCCCTGCAAAGGTAAAATGTAAATGGTTGCAACACGTGACAAGTTGGAAGTCAAACAATGCATCACCTGGTTTAATATGGGAGACTTCACATATCCCAAGTTATTCACACACAAAAACAAATCTATTTTTGTGACTGTTTAAAAACAAAAGGTAGATGAGAAAAACAGGACTCCTAACCTTGCAAGTTCCTGGCACCAATCATAACCACAGGAAATAAATATTGTTTCATTTTCAAGACTTTCAACAGGTACGGGCCCAATAACTATCATGTTAAACATTAAAAACCAGTTGAAACATGAAACCAGAAAATATTTTCAAACTAAAGCAATTTGGACCCACCCCCCGATGAAATTTGTACAAAAGCCATACTTCACAGGTCAATCAACTGATTGCCCAATTCTTCTTAACAATGTGTATTCAGGCCAAAACAGATTTAGAACTTAAAGGAATCATATTTACTAATTTGCCAAGTTGTACAACCACTTGAGTTACACATTTGATAGAAGTGATGTCACCTTGATATCCCGAGGCATTTTCTGTACTAGAGCCAAACACATAACTATAACGTGCGTGTTTTACCTACTTGGTACATCTGTTGCAAGATCATTCCAGATTATTTGGATAACAAAAGAGCATTTAAAAGTCAACAGAATTAATGACCTACAGTGCACTGAAATAACAATCAAAGAGAAGGTCATATCTTGTACCACTCCCAGAGTAGCCCTGCCTTTACACACTCCACCTGACGCTGCTGCAATCAGTGGGCGGATCAGTTCAAGGCTTTTGCACCAAATTAATGCCGTTTTGTTTGGTATTCTGAGTTTCACTCATTTTCTTCCTCCTTCCATCTAGTCTCACCCCAGAGACCATTCTTTACATGTCGTGGCTGCCCTTCCAACATTCATAAGTGCATTTTTTTTTACGGCAAAGAGAATACAAGAGATGGGCCCTAGTCCATTACCTTTTGTAACTTAAACCATAAATCCCCCTCAAGCTCCTAGAGAGAACAATTTAATCTGCACAGACCTAGATATTCATGGAGTAGGCAACTTCTTAACATGTACCGAATTTGCCTTTTCAATAGTTCAAACCATAACCTTCGTCTCACATTATAGTTTGATGACAACGTTTTGCCTTTTCCATGACCCAACAGTTAATGTGCCCATAAAATTGCCTCAAACAGGTGTCAGCCATGACACAGTTGGCACCATCCCCATCTGACTCAGAGGACTGCGAGTTCCTCCCACTCTGGAGCTCCAAGCACCACAGTAAAGACCGAGGGAGCCCTGCACTGTAGCAAGTAACATTATTCAGATGAGATGACAGACCAAGGCCCCATCCATCTCTCCAATGGACACAGCACTACTTCGGTGGGGGATTGGGGGGGGATTGGGGGGGGGGGGTGGGGGTGGGGGGGGGTTGGAAAGGGTATCCCCGGTATCCTAACCAAGATGATTTCACCCTCAATAAAAAACACGACAACAAATATCTGGGCACAGTGTGTTCCTGTTTGTCAGAGTTTACAGTATATAAATTAGCTGTCTTTGCTGGTACCGAGGCTACAATTCAAAAACACTTCATTGACTCTTTGAAAAGTCCCAACACTGTGAAAGAGGTGTGACATGAATGCAACTCTTTTTCTGTTTTATGTGGGTCCAGTACAATCACAGCACGGAAACAGCACAGGAGGAGCCCATTTGGGAGTGCAGACTCAAACGGCCTCCTCCTGTGCAGGTTCTATGCTATGATTCTACTTTGCAGGAGCAAAGCACTGATCCGATTTCATTTTGAAAGGCATAATTGAATTAGCCTCCACCACCCTATTGGGCAATGCATTCTAAATGCTCACCATCACTTATGTGGAAAAGTGCTTCAAAGCCTCCATTACATCCTGGTGACTGGAACGATAATCAGAGCTCAACATATACTCTAAACGGAGCACAATAAAGTCTCAGCATGTCTGCCTCTCACTCACAGCATAGAGTTACATAGAAACTGAGCACTGAAATAGCCCGCCGCATTGCACTGGCATATGCCAGGCCTTATACTTCACACATTTCATCTGCCACCACTGCCACAACTGACTTCTAACTACTACTTCCCACCCAGGCCCAGTATCCTTCTGTTCCCGGCTCCCTATAGTAAACATCAAACATCACCTTAAATGCATCAGTGCTCTCAGCTTCATCCACATTCCCACCATTCTCTCTGTAAAATTCCTTAAATTCCTCATTTGATGTCAGAGTGACTGTCTTGTATTCATGCCTTTTATTCAGGCCTAACCCAACAAAGTGTTCCACTTGTTTAATCACTCAATAGAGGTTGATGATCAAAACTGCTCGACCCCCTCCCCCCGCCGCACCTACCCCAAATTCTGTAAGGAAGATGTAGACTGTCCATTTTATTCTCCTACTTATAATACCACACTTATCTGCATTAACACGCACCTGCCATCGTTCCACTCAGTTGCAAATCATATCCAACTTTTTTTTGGTTAGAATCAGAATCAATTGATCCTCCTGATAATAGTAGAACTGAAATTAAATATATAATGACATTTTATGAAAACTGCTTGCATTTACGTAGGGTCATTTTCAACAAAGAGCATCTCCAAATGCTTTACAGACCCAACTGCACCTTTTCCGTTGTAGTCACTGTCGTAGCAGAGAAATCACAGCTGGCAAACTCCCTGACCAAGCTTCTTCAGCAACTTCCCAGGCACAATCTAATATTTCCCAGTCCAGCTGCTGGGGAATACCATCAATTCCAAACTTGATGGAATTCCCTGGAAGCTACACTATGAATCTGTGCTAGCCCAGCTCAAAGTACAGGATCAGCAACCCCATGCATTTGAATGGAGAAGAATGGCTGCAAGGGAGAAGGGTAAATACAATGTCATTTACTTTCTTTTGAACCTAGTTTGCCTTAACACTAGTATTTAAGTGTATATAGGTAATTAAAATGCTGTTTTAATTTCTTCAACATTTCGGGACATGGACAGGAAGAGAATTGGATTCACCCATTTTTAGCCCGAGGTACCAGTTGTACTCCTGTCACTGACACTGTCTAACTCAGGCTAGCCAAAGACTGCAGTAGAAGCCTTCCAGACTCAGAGAATTCAATATCCCACAGGCCGTCCGAGCAGAGTAAAGAACTTCCAAATAACGAATAATATTATTACTAATTCACTCAAAAATACAAAATATTCAACTGACAGGCAGCCCAGTACTGAGATACCGAGTTTCACATGTGTACTACAACCCCAGTGCAACTCACAGTACAACCTTGACTAATGGGGAAAGGGAAGAACACATTGCCAAAAATGTACCAAAGTACTGTTATGACAGAATTAGTTTGAGGACAGGTTTTAGGCATTTTCCAGTAAAACTTGGCTGAAACACTTCACAGCAGGTATTAGTTCAGTGCTGGGCCCTCCCTCTGAAAGACAGCACAGAGCTCAGCAACTCACTCTGCACTGGTCTTCGCTTATAGCGTGTGTGCACAATTAAGTGCATATCCTTTGGCCTCTAACAACCAAAAGGAAGACAGTCAACTCTTTCCTGACATTAAAAGGTTAAAGACAGTCTAGCTGACTTTGCAGTACGAATACAATTACATCAAAGCCAAACTCTCCCCACTAGGCAAGTTCAGAACTATCGCTGTCCTGTTCAAAATATACTGATCATCTTGCATCAATGGAATATAAACCAGTTCTCAGTAAAACATAATTCAGTGGACATAGTGGCCACACAGAGGTTACACAGTAGTTACAGAAGGGCACAGTAATTACTAAAAAGAGAATTAATGTCAAGAGTCACTGGTCAGGGAGCAAGCAGGGTCAGGTATTAAGTTACAAGTCAAAAGAAAGTGAGGGCGGCAGAAATGAGCATTGTGGCAAGAGTATGTACTTGATCTTTTTAGAATAGGGAAGTAGCAATGACAGATGACCAACATCATCATTCCAAAATAAACCCATTCCCAACCTGCGGGTGTCTCGTTAACCCAAGACGGTGGGGTATTCCTGCCCTCATCCATGCAATAATTTGACTCAGCAGAGTCACTTATCACCTCACAGGGCAGTTAAATGTCAACCACAGTGCTGAGGGAGGCAGACAGGTTTCCCTCCTGCAAGAGCAATATTGAAAGAGTTTGGTTTGTCAACAACCATCTGGACAGATTCAGCTTTACGTTGACTGATGTCAGAGTGAATTTAAAATCCACGGTGGGACTTGAATTCAGATTACGGGGATGGAGTTGAGTTCAGCATGAAAGTAACCCACACAGGATCTGAAATGCTAACTTTTATTTGTCAGAAAGTTCCTGCAGTGCTAACAATTTGTCAACAGCATCACAATGAGGCAATTCCAACCATCACTATAGTGTGACCATTACTATTCTGTGTACCAAAGGCACAACAAAGCCATACATTCCAACATGGGGCCCAGGAGAGTGTCCTGATAGAACTGCGGTCCACCACACTTACCAGAAGACTGCACATTGAATAGTTTCAAAATTGCTGCTTGCTGGCACTTTTGAAAAGATAATTGCACATTCTTGTGTATTTAAAATGCCTGAGTGGGGAACGGAGAAGTCCCCTTTCATGCCCCAAGTATTGATGGACATTATAGGGGGCCGTATCATTCTAAAAAAAAGTACTCAGTGTCTAATAAGAGGAAGTCGTTTATGAAATTCTGAACCGATGACAAAAATTTTGTAAAGAATTTTTGTTCTGGGATTGACATTGAAGGGAACGTAATAAGACCTGGGATCAGCCCCTCCCCCAGCCGCCACACCTGAGGAAAGAAAGCCAAGAGTTGGGAGTTGCAACGAACAAAAACATCACACATACAAAAACGAAATGTGTTTTAAAACAGAATCAGCAGCGGTTAGAACGCTTCTCGCTTCAGGGAGCGGAGGGCGGGTGGAAAGCACTCACCTTGAGCGGGGCATCCAGCAGCTTGTGAACTCCCGCCACTTGGGCGATGAGGGGGATGGTTTCGTACAGGTTGTAAACCGGCGGTCTCCTGGGCTCGGGGAAGTTGGTGCAGACGAACGGGTCCACGTCGTCCAGATACTGCACCCTGCACGTTACGGTCGCCATGGGTGCCGTTCGGGGCCACTTTCCTTCACACGGTGACCGAACCCCAAGTTGTGAGGGCACCCGCTCTTGCCGAGAAGCCGCCGGCTGAGGCTGCAGCTGCCGTGATTGTACCCCGTGTCCCCACACCAGATGTTGCTCTCAAGCTCCGACGCAACCAGGAAGTGGAGTGAGTCAGCCGGCCAGCCCGCAGCTTAAAGACGGACTCGCACCGGGGCACAAGTGTCCAGGCTCGCCTGCTGTTGTGCTAACCTCTCGTCTTCAGCAACCTGCAAGATGTTATTTTTAATTTCTTCTCGTGACGGTGTTGTTATGACCACTCCGTCTGAAAATAAACAAGGAGCACGGATCCCAGCAACTTGCAGCGCAGGATGAACTGAGAATGAGTCACGGGCAGCAGAGAGACCTGAAGAATTTCCCCTCGGGAGGTTGCAGGAGTCTCATTTCTCTGCACGTAAGCGCTGCAGTGTCACATTGTGGCAGCGTTGCATTTTAAGGTACAAGCCTTTAAAATGGCACAGTGTATACCGACGTGTCATTGGGCACAACATAAGTGCATTGATACATGTTGTGTATTGAAGCAGCTTGAGAGGTTTCCACCCAAGGACCGCAACTGTCTTGCAGTCGACTGTTTTTATTTATTTTATGTTAATGTGATATTTGTTTTTTAAGATTAGCTTTCATCACTTTCTATTATCATGATAATATTTTGGGCGCTTCTCTTGGGAGTTCTGCCTCACCTCTGTAGATATAACTGCTCAGAAATATTGAAAAATAAGAAGAGGCAAATGGCAAAGTCCTGCAAGTGTGCTCCAACATTCAACACGGTCATTACTAATCCGCTATCTCAATACAATATTCCTGATCTCTTTCAATAGCCTTCAATGTATTTTGTGTACAGAAATCTATCCATCTCCTTAAATGTATTCAGTTACTTTGGGTAGAGAATTTCACAGGTTCACCATCCTCTGAGAGAAGAAATTTCTTTCCAGATCCTGAGAGGCAGGATTTATGAACATTTGGAGAGGTATAATATGATTAGGAATAGTCAGCATAGCTTTGTCAAGGGCAGGTCCTGTCTTACAAGCCTGATTGAATTTTTTGAGGATGTGACTAAACACATTGATGAAGGGAGAGCAGTAGATGTAGTGTATATGGATTTCAGCAAAGCGTTTGATAACGTACCCCATGCAAGGCTTATTGAGAAAGTAAGGAGGCATGGGATCCAAGGGGGCATTGCAGCGTGGATTCAGAACTGGCTGGCCCACAGAAGGCAAAGAGTGGTTGTTGAAGGGTCGTATTCTGCGTGGAGGTCAGCGACCAGTGGTGTACCTCAGGGATCTGTACTGGGACCCTTGCTCTTTGTGATTTTTATAAATGACCTGGATGAGGAAGTGGAGGGGTGGGTTAGTAAGTTTGCGGATAACATGAAGGTTGGGGGTGTTGTGGATAGTTTGGAGGGCTGTCAGAGGTTACATAGATAGGATGCAAAGTTGGGCTGAGAAGTGGCAGATGCAGTTCAACCCAGATAAGTGTGAAGTGGTTCATTTTGGTAGGTCAAATATGATGGCGGAATACAGTCTTAATGGTAGGACTCTTGGCAGTGTGGAGGATCAGAGGGATCTTGGGGTCCGAGTCCATAGGACGCTCAAAGCGGCTGCGCAGGTTGACTCTGTGGTTAAGAAGGCATATGGTGTATTGTCCTTCATCAATCGGGGAATTGAATTTAGGAGCCGAGAGGTATTGTTGCAGCTATATAGGTCCCTGGTCAGATCCGACTTGGAGCACTGTGCTCAGTTCTGGTCACCTCACTACAGGTAGGATGTGGAAGCCATAGAGAGGGTGCAGAGGAGATTTACTAGGATGCTGCCTGGAATGCGGAGCATACCTTATGAAAGTGGGTTGAGGGAACTCGGCCTTTTCTCCTTGGAGCAACGGAGGTTGAGGGAGGACCTGATAGAGGTATATAAGATGATGAGAGGTTTTGATTGGGTAGATAGTCAGAGGCTTTTCCCCAGGGCTGAAATGGTGGCCACAAGAGGACAGAGGTTTAAGGTGCTGGGGAGTAGGTATAGAGGAGATGTCAGGGGTAAGTTTTTTTTTACTCAGTGGTGAGTGCTTGGAATGGGCTGCTGGCAACGGTGGTGGAGGTGGATACGATAGGGTCTTTTAAGAGACTGTTAGATAGGTACATGGAGATGAGAAAAATAGAGGGCTATGGGTAAGCCTAGTAATTTCTAGGGTAGGGACATGTTTGGCACAGCTTTGTGGGCCGAAGGGCCTGAATAGTGCTGTAGTTTTTCTATGTTCTATGTTCTATCCCAGTCCTAAACATCTTGCCCTGTATGCTGAGTCTGTGACCACTAGTACTAGAACCCCAACCAAGGAAAACATCCAATCTGTCAGAATTTTGTACACTTCAATGAGATCTCTTCTCATTCTTCTCAACTCTAGTGAATAAAGACCTAGTTGACTCAACCTTGCCTCATACCATGGTCCTGCCATCTCAGGAATCAGTCTGATGGATCTTTATTCTACTACTTCTACTGCAGGTAAATCCTTTTGTAGGGGAGGAGACCAAAACTGCACAAAGTTCTCCAGGTATCTGCTATCCCACTATAAAAATAAATATAACAGTTACGGACAATGACTCACCAAACCTTGAATAATTACAGCTGAAACTGACGCTTATCACTAAATGTAAACTTCAAACTGAATACGTTTAAATTAAATGTACTTTTGTTTTAGTTTACCGTGAAAGTTTTGGAGTCTTACAACAAAAGTACCCCATTCCATTCGTGATATACAAGGCAACCTTTACCTCTAGCTGAATCATGAAATGAGGCAAGGACGTGAAAGGAAAGTCTCGTACTCACAAGAATTTAAGGCTTGCCCTAAAGTCCTTCTGGAAAGAGTACCTACCACCTACTCTTCCTTCCTTTATTCTCTATGTGAGTCTATATACCACATCATGGGATGGAAGCTAAATGTCCCCTAAAATGTTTAAGCAAGGCAATCATTGGTTTAAAAAAAACTATCCACCACCACCACCACCACCACCATCTCTGGGGAATGAGTGAGGGATAATACATGCACACATGACACACACATCCTAACAGCCATTGAAGTCAAGTCCTTCAACAAACTTACATAAACAGTGAGAGTTTGGGATTTCCCCAATAGCTTACTGAATCTATCCAGTGAGCTAGAGAGCAGGAAGGTTCCAGCCATGATCCCCAATCCATGCTGATCCCAGCACAGCTTGGCACTTCTGGGATGGGCCAAATGTGTTGGAGCTTCTGCTTCAGTGTGGTATCTGGTGACCCCTGCTGGGAGGATGTTTGTGTGGACATTAGGGATGGCAGTGATTAGATTTGACTACTGGTGCTCAAAACATCTGTCAGAATTACTATAAAGGAAAACAAATAATAGCTACATACAAGGCACCAGGGATTGGCAGACAAATCATCAATCATAAAGGAAAAGAATTGCATTTGTATATCACCTCTCCTAACCCTGATCTGTCTCAGAGTGCCTCAGAGCCAAAATAAAGTACGTCTTGGCATATAGTGACAGTGGACAATTTATCCAAAAAGAACAATGAAATAGATAAACTGCCCTGAGTTGAAGATTAAATGTTGGCTAGGGCACTAGAAATCTATTATTTGATTCAAATTGTATGAAATAACCTGTATTCCCCACTGCCATCTGGTTCTTGAATTGACCTGAAAAGCCTTAACACTACTTCAGACTATATATTTTCTCTCTTAATCTTGTGCTAGTGTGGTTATGTTTATTTTGTTGTTTATTTTGCACACATCTAAGTTATGTTTAATTTATGCTAACTTAAGTTTATGTTAATTTATGTCTGTCCTTGTACTGTGCTGCTCCTGCAAAAAGCTAATTTTCATGGCATTTATACTGTGTATGTATGCCTATGACAACAATAAATGTGAACTTGAACTCTCTCCTATTCACCAGAGAATATTGAGATATAACAGTAAAGGATCATCATATCTTTGATCAAAGGTTTGGACTGGGGCTTGATCCCACAACCTTTTGTGATAAGGAACCTTATCCCCCAACTAAGACTCATAATTATCATCTGAGCCCCATTTTATCATCATTGGATCGGTTAGTTCAGACCTTCAGAGAGAAGCAATGGAAGGGGTAAAATGATCGATAACCACACAAGGTGCTATTTATTTGATGAATAAGCAGATAAGTGCTCAGCTCCATGTGATTTGAAGCAATGGGTTTCCCCTAGGTGTTCTGGGTTCCTCCCACATCCCAAAGACATGCAGGTTGGAAGTATAATTGACCACTGTAAATTGCTCCTAATATGTAGGTGAGTGATAGAATCTGGGGAGAGTTCATGAGAATGTGGGGAAAATAAAATATGATTGGTGTAAGACTTGTGTAAATGAGGTTTGATGGTTGACATGGATGATGAGCTGAGGGGCCTTTCTTTGTGCTGTATGACTTATGGTGGTCTACTATTAACCTCTATGACAGAAAAGTTGGGGTGACATCTCAGTCCTGGTCTGCCTCCTTGTATAGGTGTAAAAAATCCCAAGGTACTATTCACAGAGGAAGAGTCTTGGGTTTCTGACCAACATTTATCTCTCAACCAATATCAATGAAACAGCTTAGCTGGTTACTAAGGCACTGCTGTTTGTGGGTGTTTATTGTATGTGAATTGTTTAGTTTCTCTTACCTCAATGATTACACTTCTAAAGTATGTCGTTGTTTATAATTTCATTGGGACATTGCACACAGTGCTATATTGTTGCAAATATGTTGGTTTTTTTCCTGTTGAGTAAATGAGAATGAAACTTCTGAGCGTATCCGATGATACTGCTTGATAACTATGCATGTGTGACAGCAGTTGAGGATTCTCTATAATCCACCGTATATTTGAATGCACGGCCAATGTTAGCTGTCAAAGTTCACTCAGAACTGGATTTCCAGCATACTGTGTCAACACAAGGAAAAGCAGGAGAAAAATCAGACGAGAAACATTAATCAAATGGCAAACTTTCTGTTCTTATTCTCACAACAGAAAGTCAGTGAATTGACACACAATTGTACAATCTACACTCAGAAGGAGGACGATCATACTTCAGTGTGACTGTCTGAATTACAGCCCAGCACTTCCTTCAAGCATCAGGCCCTGGTGGAGTTGTGGGTCTGATATTTTACCTGATAATTTTATGGTACACGGTCACTTTACCCCACTTTACTCAGCTAATCTTACGCTCCTTGGGAAGGAGTTGACATGCTCGGAATGATGAGAGTTTGCAGAATTACAGGGAAGGTTGGAAATGTGCACAGTCGCCAGAGATGTTGGGGTGTGTCCAGTTACCGGGAGGGGTTAAAGAGGGCTACTAAGAGTGTGTACAGTGACTAAGAAGTTCCTGGGAGGTGTTGGAGTGTGTGCAGTTACTGGGAGTGGTTCTGGACACAGGAACAGGAGGAATCAACTAATTGTGAGCGAATTCAGGGGTTGGCCTTGCCCACTGAGCAGGATACTGATTACGGACAGTGAGTCACGGTGAGCTGAACTGCATAACTGTGCTGTCCCGCCTCAGTGTGGTTCCTTTCGGGCAGCAGCTATGCTGGCGAAGTGGGCCTTCAAGAAGTTGCTGGGTGCATATGATGGTTCATCTATTGATGAAGAAAATTTTAGTGGATGGTCTCCCTAGTAAAAACACTTGTGTCCACATGGGGTAGTTGCCAGAGAAACAATACCTCACTGGGGCTTCCAGAGGGGCCTCAGGCAATAAGTGCTCCCATTGTGGACAAGCCCTCTTGAACCCAGCTGGGTTGCTATAACTTTGGGGATGACATGATTTTAGTGCAAAGAATTTTAGATCCCAGGGCTATTCAGGCACCCCCACCTTAGTATAAGGGTATTGAGATCGTAGACTTGTCATAGTCATAGAGTTATACTGCACAGTATAGGCCCTTCAGCCCAACTCATCCATGCTGACCAAGTTGCCAACCTGAGCTAGTCCCACCTGTCTGCATTCATCCCATATCCTCCTAAACCTCTAAATCTTTCCTATCTATGGACCTGTCCAAATATCTCTTAATATCCAAATGACTGTGGGTGAGGATATGAGGCTGGCTCTGGTAGAGGGCAGATAGATTGTAACACTGTTACCTTTTTGGTTGGCTAGCCCCAGGATAACTTTAACATTTTATTTGACAATATTAAAATTTTAGATTCCCAGGGTTTAGAGACTAGTTTTAGTGAGCTTATTTTAAGTAAGAAATTGTTCTTAAAGGATGACAGTCCTGTGGTCAATTTTAGCATTGTCACTGATGTCCAGTCAGCCAAGATTTGGATAGATTATCCAGCTCAGAACTATGTTTAGTAGCTTTTTCTGCTTTCCAAAAGCATTTTGAGAGGAGACACCCCAATATGCCCTTTCACGTGCAATGTGCCAGATATCGAAAATTTGTTAAGGACAAGATGGATACTGCCAGGAAGGCTAAGAGGGCTCAGTGCCAGAGAGAACAGGCTCCCTCCAGTGTTCTGAGTGTGGGATGGAGTTTTCAATGAAGATAGGATTTGGACGGCTTGAACAGCAGAGGCATCCTGTTGTACAGAACACTGAAAGGGCATGAGGTAAAGGTTCCCGCAGACAGGTTATTGCAGCTAGTGGTAAGGGCAGACCCTTGTTCATTTGTCAAGTTATCAAAACTAGAGGAGAAGTCTGAAGGCAAGAAGAATGTTAATGTTATCATAGCCAGTGAGCTTAAATCGAAGACAAATAAGCAGAACTCTAAGAAATGTCACACAACCGACCTCATCAGGAGTCATGTGGCAACAAAGGAGAGACCTGTTTCATCTGATGGGACTTTGAATGCTTGGAAGGGCAATAGTGAAGAGGACAATGTTGTTATCCCAATTGTTGTCATTGAAGGTGTAGTGATGTGCTGTGATACCATGAATACAGAAGGTATTGGTGTGTGCATTGATTCCAATGTGATTGATAATTCTGACAGTTAGCATGGTTGGCACTGGCAGGAGTAGAATATTCATTGTGCAGTTCCTCAATGAAATTGATATTATGAGTGGGAAGAAAGATGTGTATGGCATATCAACGATGTGCATTACTTTGCTGTCCAATAATACAAGTTTGTTGGTGGAGCAGCCAACATTGATGAGTAGGAGTAAAAGTTCCTGCAGGGAGCAGAAGTCATGGATGGAAGAGAAAGGAGATTTTTAATTTAGGGCAAAGAAGGTATACACAAAACAGAAGGGCGAGTACATGATGGTGCAAAGGTTGTGTAAGGAAAGTAGGCTGGGCAATTAATGGGAGGTCCTGTCAATGTAGCGTGCCAATGGAGATTAATGTTTTAGAAGATCAGTTTAGGGCTCAGTCTACAATGTGCAATAGCAAAGCGGATGTACGCATGTTTAGTCCTTGTTTGTCTAGGGCAAACAGCAAAGGTCAGTTTAGTGGCTGTTAGTGCATCCAAGATTAGGGAGGCTCTTGACTGTTTGTAAACAGGGCACTGCTGCTGTACTGGACAGCATGACATCAGATGAGGTCATGAGAACTGACATCGAGGTTTCAGTACAGTTTTATTCCTCTGGTACTAAATGCGGCAAAGAGCCAAATAACATCAAAAATAGCCACACTGTTTTTATCCCCAAGTCTGAAGAGCCAATTAAATTGCAGAACATTGATAATATCAGTTCTATTTTACTCAAGGTTTTTTTTTACAAAATCTTTAGCTAGAAGATTGACCGAGGCTGTGAATCTGAATGATTGGCAGAAGGAATTTATAGCAGCTGCCCCCAGGTGCAGCCAAAACATCACTATTTTACATAACTTATTATCGGGTGCTAAGAGGAATCGTAAAGACCTTGCTGTAGAGTTGATCAACCTCACCAAAATATTCAACTCTATGAGCCATAAGCTTATAATTAAATCTTTTAGTTGCTTGAATATTGACAAATCACTGAGGATCTCATCACTGACTTGTATTTAAACCCAACCCATACAATTGAAGGCAACAGAGCTAAAACGGGACCTACCACTATTAAGAGGTGAGTTAAGCTGGGTGACCCACTTTCTCCAATTTTATTTAACGTTGAACATTTTGTTAGGTTTGTTCAATACAGAGAGGTGCAGTTTTTATTTAATTAGCAGCTGTACATCTCGTACCACTCTAGCTTTGGCTGCTGATAGAGCCCTTATCAGTGAGTGTCACACAGACATGTCCAAAAATCTTAAAATCATTGAGAATTTTTGTGTTAAGATGGATTTGGAGATTAACATCAGAAAAACTATGGGTTTTTATATGTTGTTGAAGAATAAGATCTTTATTTTTATTGCTGTCAAGAAGTGGACAATCAGTAATGCAGACCTTGATTTTATTGCCCAAGGGTCATTTGAATTGAATAGACCTGTGGATTGGGTGCATGGGTGACAGCTAGACAGAGAAGCTTGAGAATTGCTCCTGAGATTTACTAAAAGTAAGATTAAAACCCATGCAGAAATCAAATTTTTAAAGTAATACCTCATATTTATTATTCACTAATTTTAACCAAGATATTTCAAAATATTTTGATCAAACTTGACATTTTTTAGGAAGTTTGTTAAAATATTTTACCAGCCAAATTGTATTAATAATGGTATGTTATGTTCAACATCATGGATGGGGATCTTGGCATAATTAAATCCAGGTTATCATTGCGATGATTAAGAAGCTTAAAGCTCTTTTACAGGCAAGCGATGGCTTGTTCCCCTCTTGACTGTACATACAGGTGTTAGACTTGAGGATACCATGAGTAAAAATGAGCGCTTACATTGTTTTAAGGGAGGTTTGGTGAATCATGAGGCTTTAGTTGTGGATGGCTCATTGAAAAAGATCAACAATTGGATAGACTGGGAATTTGAGATCTCTGCCAAATGCTGCACCCAGGAATTGGGATAAAGTATTTTTAAAGATGGTATAAAGCTCAAGTGACTGGAAAGGGATTTTACCCCTCTTAAACAATCAAAATTATATTACTGGCCTGCTTTTAAGATGTAACAATTATTCTGTAAAAAGTAATCCTGCCCTGGCTTGACTTGGCATGGATAAGGTTTGACTTGGCATGGATAAGGTTTACCAGTGTTGCTGGCCAACAACAAGACCTTGGGCTACATCTCGAGGTGACGCTTGTCTGTCAAAAATCCCAGGATCAAGAGACATAATAAGGTGCTCAAGCTTTCATGTGATAAGGCCTCCCAATGTGTTTGGACAGTTTTAAAGCAGCCTAGATTCCAGGATATAGCTGGCAAGAATTGGATCCCGATATTTTTAGAAAAGATATCTCCATTGTACTGCTGGATGTGACAGCCTGATTTGAAGACAAAAGCAGCTCCCTTGGCAAGGCCTTTCTGGGAAGTTATCAAAATATTTGCGTTTTAAGGGGGCTGTTATAGTACACCGTGGAGTAGAATCGGTGAGATTCTTCAGGTTTGTTCTTGGAGCTAGGGCAAAATGGTTCCCAGACAATAAAATGAGTTTGCTGGGAGTTAGAAAACTCAAGAGTTTTTCCTCTGTATTCTCAAGAGATTAGGGACATCTTTTGGGGACAATTGACATTTTGAGATTTTTTAATGGGTCCTTAATTGTTTTTGTTTTTATCGCTTTTTCATTTATCTGTTTTAATGTTTATTTTGGTATTTGCATTTAAATGTATGTGATGTTTTATGTAATAGATACCAGTGTTTAATTTTATCAACACACCAAATGATGTTAATAATAACCCAAGGCTGAACATCTATTCTCCTTTCATTTTTTTTACATACGCATTAATCATTTCTGGCTTAACACTTGCTGGTAGTACACATAGACGAGCTACCTAAAAGTTCAAAAGAGATAGCAGTGTGTTTGCTATGTAGAATTAGCTAAATGCCAAAAAATATATTCCCTTGGGGACTAAGGCAAAGAGGGATATGATTTTTTGAAAGTAAAATGTTGGGGTGGAGACATTCACAGACGTGATGCCGGATCATGAGCTTCACAGTGTAGGTCCCATTTCTTTCCTGCTGCATGGCTGCAAAGTGACAGCAACCTCTTCTCCAATACAACAAGAACCACCCCATCCATTCAGTAGGACAATTCTGGTGGTACAGTCAATATCACCGATGATTTCTGATGATTTCATCAGCAAAATAATTTTGGTGGCACAGCCAAATTCCCCAACAAGCGCTAGTGTAGGTGCACATCCCAGGAGCAGTCTCACCAGCTTGAATCAGTAGCCAGAGCAATTCCAGAGTCCAAGCCACCCAACAACATTTCTTGTGTTTCGAATGGAGACTGCACCAATTTGTTGCAACAAATAATTGTGATTAGGTTTAACAAGGGCTGAATGTTGTAAAAATATGCCATGTAATAAATAATACTTCAAAGTACTATATCTGCTACTTGTGGATGTTATGCCTGATTACTCAAGTAAATTCAAAATCTCTGTAAAAGAGCAGATTGGTTTATTTGGTTTAAAAAGCTGCTCTTGAATCCTCAGTATTGCTTTCAGGATCCTGTTGTTCTTTATCTTGGCAAATCCAACTGAGATTAATAGCAGCAAAGGGCCAGTGAATGGAATGTGGCAAAATCCACTTGACGCTTAAAGTTTTTATTTTAAAGCTGTTGCCTGCCCTCCACCCTGTTAGTCCACAGACTCTAATATTGTGGCTTAGAATTTTATCGGTAGTTAATAATCTTTTCTGGGACAGTAACTTTTGCTGAGCTATTTGACCATGGGCTGAGCATGCTGAAGCTGATAAATTATATGTGAGTTTTCCAGCACAAGACTGAAATGGAGAACCCTTTTTTCCTCCCCTGTTTTCCCACTGTCTGAGAACCACTGATCTTCTTTTGGTGGCTCCACTACAGATTCGGAATCAAGCTTGTTGGCCTTCCTTCAGAACAACCGAGTTCCACATTGCCTTTAATTTGTTCACAAACTGGGAACCCCTTCATTGACACTTATGTTGAGTAAAAGCTTTAAACAGTGCAAACCAACATTAGGGTATTGATGTCTCAGGGAAAGTAACATCTTGCTTGTCGGTACATTTAACCTCTTGTCTAATTTTGGGAGGAGTCAGTCCGTTTTCAACCAGCTGGTTTGAACATACTACTATTTACTGAGTTTACTGAGTATAGAATAGCCCAGATATCCCATTCTTGTTAATATAATAAACAGGTCACCTAAGAATACACTCTTCTGTTATTCAGTCCCAGGATAGCCCAAACTGCTTCATATCTGTGAAGCTCTGTTGAAATTTGGCTTCCTTTGAATGCAGAGATATAGGGCACCAACTTGATTTGTTTTGCCAGTATTGGCTAAGGCTGGATGTTAACCAGAATAGTGGGAGAACTTTGCTATTCCTATTAAAAATGGGAAACTTTAAAACAGCAAATGAGGCTTTAATATTTGACCCCAAAGAGAACAATTCTGGTGATGCAGAATTCCCAGCATAGAAAAGGGACTTAAATCCTGCAGTGGGTGTTGAAACCATTGTTTAAAGGGTGACAATATTGTCACAAGCAATTAGATTTTCTCACTGAGTTGACAGAAGAGAGAGGATGGTTCGAGAAGGGGGTCTTTGGGTTCTGGAAGTCAGAGGGGATCTAATGGTGGCCTTTAAAGTTGTGATGGGATTCAATAGTTTGGTTGTTGGGAAACTCTTTTCACTGTGAGGAATGTCTGTATGACACTGTGAACAGTTCAAATAGAGAAATCTGAGAAGGATTTCTTGATGAGTGGTGTGGTGTGAGCGTGGGACTCAGTCACATTGAATGTCGTAACACTGTAAGAGAAGGCTTGACAGATGCGATGA
Organism: Pristis pectinata; assembly: GCF_009764475.1. NCBI lineage: Eukaryota > Metazoa > Chordata > Chondrichthyes > Rhinopristiformes > Pristidae > Pristis > Pristis pectinata. The sequence continues at coordinate 39,826,430 of NC_067417.1, forward strand.
AAGAAGAGAAGGTAACAATGCTGGCAGAGGTAATCCTGTTGGAAGGAGTGCTTGTGTGGAATTCAAACAATAGTGCCGACCTGTCAGGTTGTATTACCTGTTTCTGTGCTGCAGTGTTTATTAAAATGTGTATAAAAATACTTAGGGATGAGGAAAACCACTCAGTCATAATGAATCAATTTATCCACAAAGTCCTTACACTACCTCATCGCTGCTTTTACTATTTATAAAATTTTTTGACACCAGTTTGCCTTGTTATCCCAATAGTTGCCAGGATCATGATCCTAAAAGTAGAATATCCATTTCTTTTCACCCCCACCGGATTATCCCACCTCAATCAGACTGCAGTAATTGCATGGGGATAGAGGAGAGAAAAGATTTACTGAGGTTGCTGCTTCCAATGCCTATTTGTTTTGAAGCTGATATTCATACCCAGCAGCTGAAATATTTGTGGGTGTCAGGCAAGGTTAGGATTTGAATGACTTGTGATGGGTCCCGTGGTGGTTAATACACTGGGCACCGAGTTAATGTATCAAAAAAGTTCATGGAAATTCACCTCAGTGACTTTCAGGAAAAGAAAGCAAAAGTTTGGAGGAAGACAAAATATATATCTTAGATTAAATCAACAATTTAAATTTCTGATTCCAAATCCCAGAAACTGAGCCTTTGCGTACTTAATAATCTTCTGAGTACATGATATTCATGACACATTTCACATCACTATATTCAAGCCAAATTTCTTTATAAAAACTTGCCGTAATATAGCACCTACCATGATTTCATTGCTGCAAAGTATTATGACTTCTCTTGAAGTGCAGTCATTGATGTGATGTGGGGAAATAGTAGCCTAGTTTCTGTACAGGAAAAACCACACAAAGAGCAATGAGATACCAGCCAGATCATTTATTACAAAATAATCTATCAATTGATGAATAACAGCAGGATGAAAGTTGTCTTCTTCAATTTTTTTTGACCAGCTGAAGGGGTAAGCCTCAGTTTAACATCTCTTCTGAAGGATGGCATCTTCATCAGTGTAATACTTTTGTACTTTCCATATTGTCAGCACAGAGTATGTCCTTGCGACTCTGGGGTAGTCGTTGAACACAGTATGTTCTGATTTGGAGGCTAGAACCAAACCAATGTGTCAAACTTGACAACCCATCTAATTTCCTTCACCCTTTCCAAGCTCAGCTGGTCCATGAGGCCTACCTCTGCTCCTTCAGCCTTATCCCACTAAACTGCTGATCTCTTAACATCCCTTCCTAGCTTGCACATTAGCTGAAATCATTCACTCTCCTCAGTAACGTCCTCCTGTCCTTCCAATCTGCCAACACACTTCAAAACACAATATTTGTTGTTCATATTGCAACTTTGCAAACAATGGCAACATCCCAACCTCTCCTTCCTATCCAATGACCTTGGACTTTTTAAACTCACCTGGTCCCATTCTTATTTGTCCAGTCATTGCCGGAGTATCAACTGCAATGGGTTGTCTTGCTGCAACCGCGCTGTTATATCCCACCTCCTCCAAAGATCCATTCTTCACCCCTCCCTTCACTCACCTACATCCCGCCCCTTGGCAACTTTGTTTACAAGCACAGTGTCAGTCTCCACATATACACTGAAGATTTCAAGCTCCACCTCATCAACACTCCTCTTAATCCCCCTACTGGGTCTAAATTGTCAGACTTTTTTCTGACACCCAGGATGGAAGAGCAGAAATTTTCTCCCACCAAATATTGCAAAGAACGAAGTCATTACCTTCAATCTCCAGTGCAAACTCCATTCTCAAACCACTGAGACTGAACTAGACTATTCACAACCTTGTTCTCCTTCTTGACTCTAAGACGAGCTTCACACCTTCTCCCCCCCTCCCATCGGGCAGAAGATACAAAAGCCTGAAAGCACGTACCACCAGGCTCAAGGACTATTGAATGGTCCCTTAGTACGATAAGATGGACTCTCGACCTGACAATTTACCTCGTTATGGCCTTGCACCTTATTGTCTACCTGCACTGCACTTTCTCTGTAACTGTAACACTTTATTCTGCATTCTGTATTGTTTTCCCTTGTACTACCTCAATGCACTGTTGTAATGAATTGATCTGTATTGACGGTATGCAAGACAGGTTTTCACTGTACCTCCATACATGTGACAATGATAAACCAATTTACCCATATCAGCCACTGATTCCACTTGTAGTGCCAAACTCCACCATGCCTTAAAGCATTTGCTGTTGAAACCATCACTTTGGCCTCAATGCTTTTCCAATTCTTTGTTATATTTTTCTCCATGAACAGGATCACCCGAAACTCTGCCGCCTGTGCCCAAACTCCCATCAGGTAGCATTCATCTTTCATACTTGTGTTTGCTGACCTCCAATAGGCACTGCCTTTAAATCCCTCTCTGGCCTTACCCCTCTCCATCTCTATGATCCTCCCCAGCTTTATAATCCTCTGAAATATCGGTGCTCCTCCAATCCTGGTTTCTCAACGATCTCTACATTTAATCCTTCATCATCTTCATTGCCTTCAGCTCCCAAGGCCCTCAGTTCCAGAATTCCCTCTCTACCTTTCCTTCTCCTAATTCTTTGATCAGTCCTTTGGCCATCTGCTCCAACATCTCCTCTGTGGCTTAATGGGTTCATCAACAATAACATGTATATCCAGCACCTTTACCATAACAAAGCATCTCAAGGCATTTCTATCAGCTACAACTACACATAGCGAAATGCCTCGAGATGTTTTGCTATGGTAAAGCTGCAGGTTGTTGTTGTGACTAATTAGCAATTTCAGAAAACTCAGATCTGAGATGCAGCGAAAATGCATTGAAAATTAATACAACAATTTTTTTTAAGTCATTGGGCTGTCTTCTTAAGGCACTCTTGAATTTGATTCAGTCCTTGAAATTCAGATCAGAGATTTGCTGCCACCTGCTGTAAGAGGAAGTGTATTTTGTTGCTGGAGGAGAGCAAAGAAGCGGAATAGGTTAGCGTGCTGATACTCTGCTGTAGTCTAACGAGACACAAGATCCAAGCATGTGATTTCTTGAACTTGATTGGGGTCACTTGGGGTTCTGCCAAGTGGAAGTACAGCATTCCCCTGAGAAATGGGACCCAGTTCAAAGCTACTTGAACAAGTACAATCGCAGCTGTCACATAACATGATGTTCCTTAGCCTCCTGCTTCTTAATGCAAAGCAGTGCATTTGGCAGGGTGCTTTATGGCCCATTTAGTGCAAATTTCAGATTCAATTTAACAGATCCCTGACAGTTCACACAGCCACTGCATTAAGGGGATGTGCAGAAAAGATGACGTTGCATGACAATTTAAAATCCACAATCAAATGGTTTCTTCATAATCTGACCTGCCTGTGGAAAACCCATTGAATCAGAGTACCTTTGACATTCACACAAGTGTCTCACCATTGCTCTGCATGTAATCAAACCGCCTGCATTTTGAAATGCTCAGAGTTGTCACTTTAATGCTCATTTACAAAATACTGTGCTTTGGAGACAGATGCAACTTATTTGTAAAAGGAATGAGAATGTTGATTTTCAATCTGATATGATATGATCTAACTGGCAATGCTGACATTTATTAATCAGCTCCAGTTGCCCTATCTTGTAAACAGTTGAAAGGCTTTCTCAGTATATCCTTCTTATTTTAAATTACGAATTAATTGTGTAATTCACTGGTATATTCGGATTCATTATACCCATGTTAACTCTCTCTTCCCAACTTTGCACTTCAAATTCCTAACTCTGTTGCATATAATGACCTGTTTTAGATACACAGACCCAATGAAAGCCAGACCATTAATAGCAATGGATTCTCTTCCCATCACCACACTGCCAACTGGTGTCCCTAGAGGACCCCTCCCTGGCAGTCCTCCTTCATTATCCGCATGCCATCCCAAAGCAACATCTCCAAAAATATGGAAGTTCAAATAATTGTATTATCCACACACCAACCACCTCATCTCCCCCAAAACACTGGCTGGTTTGTTACTGGTTCCAAGATCATGACACCATCTTGTGCAGGAATGCAAGTGTTCAACTAAAATTTCCACAACGTTGAATTCCACTCAGCTCCGCTGTTATAAGAGATGGAGCTCAGGGCCTCCACAGTAATGGACTAACTTGGGCTTCCAAGAATGTGAGAATTCAAATCCAGACCTCATCACAATGCAAGAGCAAGGTTGCTGAATGTTTCCCAAGGGACAAGTCTTATAACACCCCGGTACAGAATATTTATTTTTCCTTTTAGTGATTAGCAGGGAAAATGTCTTAAAACTTTATAATCATTTATAAGCCACCTAATTAACAGATATTAAATTCTTAAAATGATTTGTTCCTGAATGGGTGACACTCATTTAATAATGCAGCAAACAGCACAAACAATGAATAATTTACAGCATTAAGCACAACAAATAATCTCATTAGTTGTCATTTTGGTGAAAGGACTTTATTATTTTACTTCAACCATACACATTCTATTACAGCAGACAATGCATGCAATACCCACACTTATTAAACTGACTATTAATAAAAGATTGCAAGAAATTTTTGTTTCATACTTGAATAGTTAAGGTCATAGATTCTTTTGGAAAAAAACATACCAATAAAATACTCACTTCATTTAAATAGCTTTTTATGTGACAGAGAGCTTGGTGGTACTATTTGCCGCCTCTCAATCAGAGGCTATGGGTCTGAGCCAAACAGAAACATGATTAGGTCTTGGAAATATGCTGAGGTGCTGGCTCTCATGGTGTGAAGTTGCACTACATCAAGAACCTGGTTCTCACGCAAACATGCATTAGTTTATTTTTTGTGAGTCTATCTAATTTGGTGGACTGACTCACACCTTTATAATGGAAGGAATAGAATGTCACGATGCACAGAACAGAAAGGAGACCAAGAAGTTTTGACATGAAGCTGTTTTGTTTTTTGATTAAAGCATGCATAAGTGTCAAAACTGCACAACTTCACAAATATTCTTGTGTAAGTCGAAGTCCCCAGCACTCACTATAAACCAGCAACCTGTCTCTTTTCCCCTAAAGCATAACTGTAGCATGGCCTGTAGGCTCTTGAATGGAGTGTGGGATGGGGAGGCCTGTCACTGCCAGCACCCCTCCCATCTCTGCAGGAGAATGGAGCTTCATTTGGCTTGACTTAAAAAGCAACAAAATAATTATCCAGCAAGGAAAATAATCATATTGGAGCAAAGTGTGGCCACAGAATGGCAAACGTGCTCATATTTACATATCTTTAACTACTTCTCCATTAATGTATGCAGAGTTTTCTTCATCAGAAGTATGAACTATTTTAACTCCTACCTCCTTCATTCATGTGTTTGCACATCTTTGCAAAACTTTGCATGGACCTGATGCTTGTTCTGATACATGAAAACTTTATATGTATCCTGTCCTTGGCCTTAACATTGTTAAGTAGCTTTCCTTTCTATCAGTAAATGTGTAATTTTTGGCATTGTCAAACTCAAAAATGTAACTTGGAAGTTTATTATCTGGTTTTCCTGCCCTTAATGTTAGTATTGCAGAAAGGCAACCTCAGGAGCAGGGTGCAGAATCTGAGAATTTGGTGAGGAAGGGAGTTTGAAGAGCTGCAGGAGTTGATTCCTTCTAAACTTTACGACTTAGCATTTAACACAATTTCCCTTTCGTAAATCCATGCTGATTTTGCGTAACCCCACTGATATTTTCAAAGAGTCCTGCTGTCACATCCTTTCTACAGCATTTACTCTACCATTGATGTTGGGCTAACCAGTCATAATACCCTGTTTTCTCTCACCTGTCTTAAATAGTGGGGTAACATTTGCCACCATCCAATCTGCATTATCCTTGGAATTTTGGACGATAACAAACAATGCCTCCCCTATTTCCATAACAACCTCCTCTGGTACTCTAGAATGCAGATTATCGGGCCCTAGGGATTTATCAACTTTCACTCCAATTGATTTCTTTAGCACTAACAGTCATATCACTGAGGAAAGCACGGGAAAGGGTGCAATTGTTAGGGAGGCAGGTGGTGGGGATTTACGAGAGGCTGAGAGGGGGGGTCCCACAGACCCCAGTTCTGTCTAAATGGGAACGAGGAGGAAAAAAAATGAAGGACAGACAGCCAAAATGTGGACTGAGGCAACATGACTCAGAAAGCTGTCCAAGGATGTTGGGGAAGGGAAGGGTGTAGGGAGAAGGCAGAATAGAGATATCCAAGAGATAGTGGTTTCCATAATTAGCAGGACGATAACATTGCCGCAGCCAAGAATGAAAACCCCATAGGGTGTGTTACCTACTCAGTGCCGGGGTAAGAGAAATCTCAGAGCAGTTGGAGAGGAGCTTGGAAACAAGGGAGCCAATTGAGTTGTCATGGTGCATGTTACAGCCGACAATGTGTGTAGGAGAGGGTAGGAGGTCTTGCTGCAAGCCTATCAGAAGTTTGATTCAAAATTAAACAGTAGGACCCCAAAAGTAACAATCTCTTGATTACTGTCTGAGCTGCATGCAAAATAATGTTCGAGTAGACAGATTAGGAGAATTAACGTGTGGGTAAAGGGATGGTGCGAGAAAGAGTGGTTCCTTTCCATAGGGCACTGGCACCTGTGACATAATAAAGGGATGGGGTCCTGCTGTACTGAGATTTGATCTGAGTCTCAGTAGAGACAGTAACTGGGGAGATGGCCAAGGCATTATGCCAGTAAAGAGAGGGGAGGGGGTTATTTTATGTAAGCAGCTTAAATATAAACTAAATATGAGAAGAGAGCATAGGAACAAATGACTTCAGCAGCAAGGGAGCAAGTAAAGTTAAAGCGCAAGTCGAGCACAAGTTTGAAATAATGGCAAACCATAAAGGGAGTGGAAATTCTTCAAAAATTAGTTAAACTGTCTCTACCACAATACACAGAGCATCTGTAATAAAATCAGAAAGCTGGAGGCAACCATGGGTCAGGAGAAACCAGGCATGGTCGAGGGATTGCTGAGGCCTGGCTACAGAAAGATCAGGACTGGCAACTAAACTCAACGGGTATAATATAATTAGAAAAGTTGGTGGTGTAAAAAGGGGAAGTGGGGGAGCGGTACTTATTAGGTATTACCACACATAGAAAATGTGTGGTGCCAGAAGATTGGTGGATAAATCATGTATTGCCTCTGTTTAAAAAGCTGGATAGAACATGTCCAGGGAATTATAGCTCAATATTTAATATTGATGCAGCAACAAAAAAATGTAATCCCTTCTAAAGTAAAGAACACAAGGACATTTGGAAACAAAAACTTATTATATGAATAGTCAGCATGAATTTCAAAAGGTAAGGTTCTTTGCAATCTCCGCCATCTTCACCAGATTTGCCTTCTCCTTCCCTTCCTGACCTGCTGGGTGTTCCCAGCATTTTCTGTTTTTATTTCAAAAGGCAAGGTTTTACTTGACTAACCCTACTGAATTTTTGAAGAGGTAACAAGGACAACTGTAATGCAGAACACTTAATTTAAGTAGATATTCAAAAAGGTTTCAATGGGGTACTCCATGGTAAACTAATGAATAAAGTCAGAGAATGCAGAGTCAAGGGACATGTAGCTGAAGGGATCAGTGTGGCAGTGCAAGGATCACTGCTATTCACACTTTATATTAACAATGTAGACTTCCCAAAGATGTGCAGCCAGCTCTGTAAATTGCCTCTAGCTTGCAGATGAGTGGTAGAATCTGCGGGGGGTTGATGGGATGATGGGGAGAATAAATTTTAAAAATGGGATCAGTGTAATGGGTGCTTGATGGTCAACACGGATTCAGTGGGCAGTATGAACTGCTTCTATGTTATATAACTCCATGACTCTAGGATCAAGAACATAGTTTCTATCTTTGCAGATGATACTAAGTTGGGGGTGGGGGATAGTTAATTCTGAATGGGCATTGCAACAAGTTACAAAAAGGCATTAAAGAACTTGCAGCGTGGGAAGATAATTGGGAAATGAAGTTCAACACAGATATATGTGACGTAGTACATATTGGTGGTAAGAATAGGGAGTTGTTTATTATTCAAAGCTGCAAATTCAGATAGAGGAACAAAGGGATCTCTATTAACAATTATATTGCCTGTGCTATGTGCCTGTGATGCTGCTGCATGTAAGTTTTTCATTGAACCTGTGCATACATGTACTTGTGCATATGACAATAAACTTTGACTTTAATGACTAAAATTTGTGCCACAGATTAGCATAAAGGGAAAAAAAACCAAGTACCAGGAATCATTTCTAATGAGATAGAATTAAAAAGTAGAGGAGTTTAGCTAAACCTGCAACAACCTTTGAATAGACTATATTTGAAGTAATACCTACAGTTCGCCAGATTATAAAAAGGCAAAATACAAGCAATGGAGAAGGTACGTAGAAGATTTACAAGAACATCATCAGACATTTGAAGGTATACATATTAGGTAAGGATGAACAGACTGGATATCTTGTCTTTCAAGAAAAGATGATTGAAGGGAGACCTATTAGAAGTTTTTAAAGTGATAAAAGGTTTTGATAGAATGGATGCAGAGTGAATGTTTCCACGTGGCAGGAAAGAGCACAACCAGACGCATCATTACAAGGGCCACCAAGGAATTCAGTTAGAGATTCAGAAGAAACTTCCTAACCCAAAGAGTGGTGGGAATGTGCAACCCATTCCCACAGGGAGTGGATGAAGCAAGTGATATAGGTGATTTTAAGGGGAAGCTGGAAAGGGATGTGGGGGGAGAGGGAAGGAGGGCTACACTGATAGATTAGTGTTACACTACTATTTAGTACCCTACTATTTAGTAGGGCTACACTGATAGATCGAGGAAAGTCAGGAGGAGGCTCGTGGGGCATAAACGGCCTTATATTCAATGTAATTTTTAGTTAGTTTGGAGCAAATATAATTTTATGCATGGAGCATGTTAACTCTTGGTGTCTTAATACAATAAGGCCAGAACACTGATAAACAGCAAAAGTACTAATTATTCTATAAAAGCTTAATTTTTGCACAAAATAAACCTCCAATTAGCATTCAAATCTAACAAGTGTCTCGTTGTACCAAATCCAGATTTCTCGCTTATTCTGCCATTTTTTAAAATACCTGTCAAATTACTTGTGATTGTTTGCTAAGCTCGTCTGACAATAATGTTGGCGGAACCTTTAGCATCACGGAGTCTGTTGCTGTCAAAATCCACCATAAGCTTCCGCAAACCGGTCTTGGTTGGTGTAAAAGTTACAGTCACCACAACTTCTTCACCAGAACTGATGGATGCAATTCTATATTTATTTGGGGGTGGGGGGGTGGTGGTGGAAGAAATAGAAACAGAAACATGAGAAAATGTAAAATGGGTTTCTTCTAATTGGTTCCTACCTGGTTCCATTAGAATTAAGATCAAATATCAGGGCTAACAGTCCCTGATATTACTAGAGATTGATAATATAGTGGTTAAATTACAGGACTAGTCATTCAGAGTCTTCAATCACAAGTCTGGAGATGCAAGTTCAAATGCAACCACAGCAGCATTTAAACTTCGTAAACTAAGTAATTTGGATTTAAAAGAAAACTAGTATGAGATAAAGACCTGTAATGATTGCACAAAGAAACACACAGACTCTGATGGTGCAGCCACATGGCTGTTAAATACGAAGATGTTGCCATTTATTCCAGTACTGATCCAATGGGCCAAATGGCCTCCTTCTATGCCATAACAATTCCATGATTGGCAGAGATTTGCATGAGATACTCCTGTGCAGGACTGCACAGAATAATCATTATATTTGAAACACACAGTTTTCTTCCGAGACGTATAAGCAGAAACAATTAGGGGAAAATTTGCAAAGGGACAGCAAATACTGAAAGGAGGTACCCAGTGAAAGTCTTTAAGCCTCCTTAGAAGGTGACATGTAGAATATCCCATTTTTAGTACCAAATCTTATGTCATTATAATTCTACTATGGTCTAGTTGAGAAGTACTAAAGCTCTCAGTGCACCAATGAAAGCTGTCTGGTGGCTTTCAAGATCTAAACTGAAGGAAGCACACCAGTTCAATGTGAGAAAATAAACAGATAAGTGGAGTTTAAAAATAATTTGTCTTTCTCATTTTTTGTGCAGATGGGAGTGCAGCTCTTATTGGAAGAGTGCAAGTAGCAGTGGACTGAACCCAACCTGAGAGCAAACATGAGGCAGCCTTGTTTGTCGGAGATATGTGAAGTTACCCAATACTGTTCTGGTTTCCTGCTCGAATTCAAATGTACTTCAGCTGCTGCAGATCTTCCCTCAGAACTTGTACAAGGTTCTTTGTGACAACAAGAACTTGTAGAAAAATATGACAGTGGAACTCTTCAATTCAGTTGTGAAAACAGCCCCAAAATAAATGCAACTACTTCTCTGAATATCACCACCAACATTCACCGCAATGTGTGCTGTTGTTTTCAGGGTCTCAAGGGCACCGATCCTATGTATGCGGCACAGAGGGCTGGTGCCACTGGGGTCCAATCCCACTCCAATGTTTGGAGTCATTCTTCGCACAATGGAAGATGTTTCCATTCAAAACACCTCAGCAAAATGAAGCAGTCTGTGCCTTCATGCAGCATGACCTGGACAAGTGCAGGAATGGGCTGATAAGTGGCAGTCAACATTTGTGTCACAAAGGTTGCAGGCAATGACTATCACCAACAAGGGACTTTCTAACTACTAACCCCAGACATTCGAGGGCATTACCATCACCGAGTCCCCCAACAAAAATTTATATCACTGACTGTCATTTCAACTGGACCAGCTATGTAAATGCTGTGGCTATAAGAACACGTTATCCTGGCATCTCATAATGGATTAGTCTCCACTTTCATGAATAAGTATAACTCCAACAACACTTAGGAAGTTTGACACCATCCAGGACAAGTCATCTGGCTTGTGTGGCGCACCATAAGCAACCCAAAACATTCATTCCCTCCACCACTGTTGTACTGTGGGTACAGTGTGTACCATCGACAAAATGCACTGCAGTTACTCGCCTGGGCTACTCCAACAGCACCTCCCAAACCTCTGACCTTTACCACTAAGAAGGACAAGAGGCTGCAAGCACATGGGGGCACCACCTGCAGGTTCCCTTGCAGGTCACGTGCCATCCTGATTTGGAAATATTTCTCCTTCATTTCACTTGGGACTAAATCACGACCCAACAGTTCCCAACAGCACAGTGGAAGTATCTTTAGCAGGTCAACAGGTGGTTCACCACCACTTTGTCAAAGGCATGAGGGAGGGGCAACAAATGCTGGCTGCCCCAGCAACACCCACATCCCATAAAATGAATAAATAAAATAATTGCAATTCATGGCTCAGGGTGCATTTCCCACAGGTATTAGAACATAAGATTTAGGAGTAAGAGTGGCCCATTTGGCTCCTTGTGCCTGCTTCACCATTCAATCAGATATTTTAGCTGGCACCACTTTCTTGTACTAGCTCTTAATGTCCATAAGATCAAAGAGTCTGTCCACCTCTGTCTTGAATGTACTCAGCAATTCAGTCTCCACAACCCTCTTGTGCAGAGAATTCCAGAGATTTGCTCTCCTCTGTGTAAGAAATCTCTTCTCATGTAAACGCTGAATAGCTGACCCCTTATTTTGAGAATGTGACTCATGCTTACAGACACCCTAATCAGGGGAAATATTAATCCACATCTGACCTGTTAAACCCCTAAGGAATGTCATACATTTCAATGAGATCACCTCAATAATTCTCCAGACACAAAAGGAATCTTAATCTGCAAAATCCCAAAGGCACAGTGAATTATTTAACCTCCAGTGTTCCAGAAACGCAGGGATTTGTTTAACCTGCAAAGTCCCAGAGACGCAGGGAATCATTTAACTTTCAATGTCTCAGAGTCACAGGGAATCATTTTACCTGCAATGTCCTGAGACACACAGAATCATCGAACACCTAACAATACAGAGACACAGCAAACTGATTAACCTCCAGCAGCTGCATCTCAGACATCCAATAGATACACTGGAAATCCTAATATGCCCATTACCATCTACGCACTGGGTGGTTAATCTGCAGGAATTCAGAGAGTTATAATAACTTTTAAATTACCACTGACCTGAAATTTAACTTTTTTTGTAGTGTAGCGGTTAGCGTAACGCTATTACAGCACCAGTGAACTGGGTTCAATTCCAGCCACTGTCTGTAAGGAGTTTGTACATTCTACCCATAACGTGTGGGTTTCCCCCAGGTGCTCCGATTTCCTCCCACATTCTAAAGACGTACAGGTGAGGAAGTTGTGGGCATGCTATGTTGGCGCCGGAAGCGTGGCGACACTTGCGGGCTGCCCCCAGAACATTCCATGCAAAGATGCTTTTCACTGCGTGTTTCAATACACATGTGACTAATAAAGCAATCTTATAACTATGGGTATTAAAACCATTATTTTCTATCACTAAATGTTGTTTTAAAAAAAGTCCCTAAGTAACTGACTAGGTTCTGCATGTTCATGTTCTGTAACATGCCTTCATTTACTGAGATGTTGAGTGTGTTACTCACGGAGATTCAATTTCCTGTAGATCTGTGAGTCCAGAGCCCTCCACACTGAAGACGCCTTTAGTTAATGTGATGGGAAGAGGATTTACAAATTTTATTTGAGCAGTCAGCTTTTTATGGAGGATTGGTTCACCTTCAACCTGCAGAGTGAAAAGACCAGCTTTTATCATATGTTTAAGTGCATACAGAGAGAGTAATCCATTTTGATTGAACACAAGTTCATTTCTAATTTTTAATACATAAATAGTAACTTAAAAAATCAACATTAATCAATAAATACATTCATAGATTTTCTGAGCTCACTTATTCTGCAATGTATCGATTAACGTTTGTGGCAAATGGTTAAAAAAACTCAGAAAATCTCAGTTTGTGCTTTTAGACAGATTTTAAGTGTTGGACTTGATTTTAGACTTTCTAAAACCAATGTATAATACAATGCTCTGTAGGAATCATGAGTGTATGAGTCTTTTTTGTAAAACTCCCAATACTTAATCTGATATTATTCAAACCCAACAACACATAGCCAGAGCTGGAGGTCTTCCTTGACTTGTTTTTTTAAACATACAAACACATGGAACACTTCATGCTACTGTATATGCATTAATCTGAGTTTTTATAACTTTTCAGAATAAGAATCAGAATCAGGTTTATTATCACTGACTTATATGATGTGAAATTTGATGTTTTGTGGTAGTAGTACAGTGCAAAGAACATAAAAATCACTATAAATTATAAAAATAAATAGTGCAAAAAAAAGGAATAACGAAGTAGTGGTCATGGACCATTCAGAAATCTGATGGCAGAGGGGAAGAAGCCTTTCCTAAATTGTTGAGTGTGGGTCTTCAGGCTCCTGTACCTTCTCCCTGACTTTTTTGGATTCTTGACCAGATAGAAGCAACTTAGATTTGCAATAGATTATTGTCTTCAGGCAAGCTTGAAGATGGATCTATGTTGTTACTATTTTTTTTCTGAAGCATTGTATTTGTAAGAGAGTGGAAAGAAACAGGAGAGTTTCCTGGGAACTAGGAACACTGACTGATCAAGATGCTCCTTATACAAAGCTGGCAACACAGGTTAGGATGTCACAAATCCTAAATCTGTGTGTGTACACGATCCTGTCACGGGCAAAACTGTGTCCGTCACAAGACTGAAACATTGAACACATTTCAAACCCGAGGTTCATTCTTTTTCCTTTAATAACAAAATAAGTATGTTTGCCTTCCAACTCTGGCATTTACCTGAACGGCAAGCCGAGGCACTTTCAGAACAATATCCTTCTCCTTCAGGTTCAATTCAGTCATGTCCTCAGATACAAGCACAGCAGTCAATCGAATTAAATTATGTTCAGAGAGGTGTTCACCATAATCTTCATATCTCAGTCTCAGAACTTCTGTTTTTTCTAATAAAAGCAAAAATAGTTGTGACACAGAATCACTCCACCTGAAACCTGAGGGCACAGCAAGAATGGAATACAAATAAAAGAAAAATAAAAAATAAGTAAAAATATAATTTTGCCATGCCATGACCTTTTAGGCCTTGTAGTGAAAGGGGACAAGGATGTGGTAGTGCCCCATTTTAAATTTGGGAGAAAGGAGGTGAAGGAAATTAACCCAGTAACACTGTAACCTTCTCTCTCTACTGTGGAGATCTGTCTGAGTTTGCACAACTCATCCTGGCACAATCCACTGTTCTATTTGCATGGGTAGTTTTTGTCCAGTCTCTTGTTAGACTTATTGATCACATCTGACAGTTTACCAAACAGTTGGCACAGATCAGATCACAAAAAGAGAACAGTCCACTGAAGACCATGGTGACCAGGTGGCAGTGGCAATAGAGGCATTTTATGTTTTCATACCAAGCTGTTCCAGATTATATGATGAAGGATGGTTTTAATCTAAAAGGATTTATACTCATTTTTTACAAAGACACTCAGTGAGCTCAATAATGCTCAGCAAGCTCTCAAACCTGAGGACGATCACCTTGATGGGATTGCACTATAGGCCCCCAAGTAGTCCCTGGGAATTAGAGGAACAAATGTACAGGGACATCAGGGAGAGTTGTAAGAATAATGGGGTTGTCATCGTAGGAGATTTTAACTTTCCTAACATCGATTGGGATTGCCGTGGTGTTAAAGGTCTAGATGGGGTGGAATTTATTCAGTGTGTTCAGGAAAGTTTCCTCAGGCAGCATATAGAGGGCCCCACCAAGGAGGAGGCAAAGCTTGATCTACTCCTGGGAAATAAGGTTGGGCAAGTGACTGAAATCACAGTAGGAGAACACTTTGAGACCAGTGACCATAGTTCAGTTAGTTTTAAAATAGTTATGGAAAGGGACAGAATTGGTCCTCAGGTTCGAGTTCTGAATGGGGGCAAGGTGAATTTTGATGGTATTAGACAGGAGCTTGCAAAGGTTGATTGGGCTAGGTTGTTTGTTGGCAAAGGGAGTAAGTGGGAGGTCTTTAAAAGTTGGATAGCAAGAGTTCAATGACTACATGTTCCTGTTAAAGTAAAAGGCAAAGCTGCTGGGAGTTGGGAACCCTTAATGTCAAGGGATATTGTAACTCTGGTCAAGAAAAAGGAGGCTTTGGTCAGATACAGGCAGGTAGGATCAAGTGAATCACTGGAGATATGTTGAGGATGCCTGAGTATACTCAAGAAGGAAATTAGGAGGGCAAAGAGGGGGCATGAGATGGCGTCCATGGTAGGTAAGATGTTGGAAAGCATTCTGAGGGATAAGATAAACTTACATTTGGAAAGGCAGGGGTTGATTAGGGGTAGCTAGCATGGCTTCATGTGTGGGAGATGATGAAATGATGAGGAAGGTTGATGAGGGGAGGGTAATAGACGTAGTATATATGGATTTCAGCAAGGCTTTTGATAAGGTTCCACATAGTAGGCTGCTCTGGAAGGTTAGATCACATGGCATCCAAGGAGAGCTAGAAAACTGGATACAAAATTGGCTGGATGTTAGGAAACAGAGGGTGATGGTGATTCTCAGAATGGAGATCTGTGACTTGTGCTATTCCCCAGGGGTCAGTGCTGGGCCCATTGGTATTTGTCATCTATATTAATGATTTGGATAAGAATATACAAGGAATAGTTAGTAATTTTGCAGAGGACACTAAAATAGGTGGTGTCGGAGACAGTGAAGAGGAGTATCAAGGATTGCAGTAGGATCTTGATCGGCTGGGTAGGTGGGCTGAGGAATGGCAAATGGAACTTAGTTCAGATAAGTTGTAGATTTTGGAAGGATAAATCAAGGTAGGGCTTTTACATTGAATGGAAGGTCCCTGGTACTGTTGTAGAACAAAAGGACCTTGGAGTACAGGTGCATAGATATGTTAAAGTGTAGCCACAGGTAGATAGAGCAGTGAAGAAGGCTTTTGGCAGGCTGGCCTTCATCAGTCGGGGCATTAAATATAGAAGTTGGGAGGTTATGTTGCTGACAAGATATTGGTGAGGCCACGCTTGGAGTATTGTGTTCAGTTTTGGTCACCCTGTTATAGGAAGGATGCGAGTAAACTGGAAAGAGTGCAAAAAGATTTACAAGGATGTTGCCAGGACTCGAGGGACTGGGTTATAGGGAGAGGTTAGACAGGCTGGGCCTTTACTCCTTGGAGTGTAGGAGACTGAGTGGTGATCTCATAGAGGTATATATAATCATGAGGGGCATAGATAGGGTGAGTGGTCTTTTTTCCAGGACATAGTTTTAAGGTTGGAGGTGAAAGATTTAATAAGAACCTGAGGGGCAACTTTTTTTATGCAGGAGGAGGTAGATATATGGAACCAGCTGCCAGAGGGAGTGGCTGAGGCAGGTACATTAGGTTACATTTAAGAAGTATGTGGACAGGTATATGGATGACAAGAGTTTAGAGGAATATGGGCTAAGTGCTGGGAAATGGGATTAGCTTGTATAAACATCTTGGTCGGCATGGACACGTATGGGCCGATGGCCTTTATCCATGCTGTATAGCTCTATGACTGTTTTAACCAAAAAATAAGATAAATCAGTATTTTCTTAAATCGATGTTCATATCATGTGATATTCAGCCACACAAATAAGGAACATTTCAAGTTCATTACTTATACAGCTTTACCAGCTCCAGGACAGGAAAGTTTTAAAAAGAAATCCCTAGCCTAGTAGCAAGACCTGGAAAGATTGCAGATCAAGATAATGCATTTTTTTCTTAACCTCCTTCTCAAATTTGAGTCTGTTATCTATCCTCTCTTCAGCTGGGCCTGGTATTCTGATGATCCCAATGCGTGCTTTGCATGGGAGGGTGTACTGTGATTGTCATTCAACTATGTTATTACCTATCAAGTGCAATAAGTCAACATGTTCACCAATGAAAAATATTCTACCCATATAGTTTGGCCAGATGAACAGCAATTATACCAGAGTAGTATGATTCGGCTTTAGACTAGAAATGGTGTCCAAGATCTCTTGTAGGGTAGCAGTGGCTTCAGAACGTCATCAATCCGGTTCCTCCATTTCTCCGTGAGGATACAGAGCACCACTCAATATCTCCCTGACATATCAAAAATTCACCAAATCCATGGTCCTTCCACCCTTATAGGAGGACAGGTTGGGGGGGGTGGGGGGGAGCCCATGACACCACTAAAGAAATTCAGGCAATTTAGTGTCATCAACCAATATTAAATCACAGCATTTCATGTGTAATTACCTGAAGTGGCTTTTAACACAAATTTGGTGGACCTCCTGCTGAATTGCTTTAAAATGGCCCCAGCATAAGTTATAGCATTTGCAGATATAATCATATTGATGTTTTTGTCCATAAAGCCATTATTAGCAATCTGGAAATAGGCACTGAAATCACTTCCAAGTATTGCATAAACATGTTTTATGGTGACCTTTAAATCTTGGTATTGTGTGTCGGCGGGTTGGATTTTCTTTCCTGCTTTGTTGTAGATCTCCCGTTCCTTTTTGGACCCTGTGAAGGGAAGGATATTATCAACACTGTTAGAAGTTGAGGCTGCTATAACAAAACTTGTCCCTACTTAACTTAGGCCAGCTGCATTCTCAACAATGCTCTGGAAACAGTGAGATTAAAACCATGGAAATGTGCATTTGCTTTTCATTTTGAAATGTACTAAGAAACAATACCTTGCAACTTTGGTCCCAAATGTCTTTGAAGATTTAAAACAATAAGTAAGGTTTACTGATGTGCGCACATGGACTTAGGAAAACTCGTCTTTGCTGCTGCTAAACCAAATTAACTAACGTAAATAAATTAAATGTCCATTTTATTACTAACAAAGGGAGCAAAAATCCTTACCCTCTGGGTATTTATAATCCAAAGTGATATCTTCTCTTTTGTCTGAGTAAGCACTTTTGGTAACAATGTTTTTTCCCACTTGGTTTTGTTTGACTAACAGTTTCCTCTTTGTTCCATCTTTTTTCATAAACCAGTAAACCACATCTGCATTGACCTCGGAGAAGATAAATGCAGCATCATATTTCAAATCGAGCTGACCTTCTTTTATTGCTTTGACGGGGCAAGGACCACAGCAGAATATCCCTAGTGAGAAAAGAGCACCACTGTAACAGATGCTAAAGGTAAAGTTTGTAACTTTATCCTGCTCCTCCACTGGGGACAGTGATGGATTACAAACATTGCCTTCTATTTCCCTCCCAGGAGACCATTTGTCATGCATGGTCCTGGATTGTGAGTTTGAGTTGAGGCAAAATCAGCCTATCTCCAACTTCACAAGAGTATTTTCAAGAGGGTTTGATTTCAACCCTAACACCACATACCAAATAGCACTCCACCCAAATCCAACTTTCCCCTGCCTCCCCTGCAACAGTCCAGAAACTCTGTAGTAACCTAATTTGTTGGAACCCAGAGGTGGATATTTCATATACAAGGTATTCAAATGCAATTGGTGGGTGCAATGGGCCAGTATCTTGTACCCATCTTCAGAGGGAAAAAAATTAAAATATCAAACCATGAACATATATTTCAAACCTAAAATATAAAATGAAACATTCTCCACATTTTTAATTAGCTGAATCCCACTTGCAGTACCTCATACTTTAATAGGAGCGAACACATTTTTGAAAAGATTTGAGAGAGTAAATGATGAAAGGTAGTTTCTAATGACAGGCCAGAATCGGTAAAATAAAGAGATTAGAATTTTTCAAATTACTCTCAGAGATTTGCCACAAGTGGCTTATAAAGCTAAGGCAGTTATTCAATTTAAGAAGAAATTAGGTAAAAACATAGAAAATTGCTTACAAGGTGCAAGAGAAGAGCAGTGAGTGGTGATCTACAGCTACAGAGACATGGAAGTCAATCTCTCAGCTGAAGTTTCTGCAAGTCTACAATTTAATTTTGGTGGACAAGTATCTCCTAGTTCAAACGTATAAATGCAGATGGACAGATACACATACCTGTACAAGTGGGACTGTCAGTTCAGGCTAAATAATTTAATTAGCTTCAGGCAACATTGATTTCACATCACAGTATCCTAAACAAAACTATAATATAAATGTACACAGTCGTCATTATCTGCTGATTTGCTACTGGTGAATTTGGGTATTTGTGAGGTTGGCCCCAGGCTGCAGTTCAATTTTTTCTAACAAATACATGGATCTGCATGTACATATTGAGGAACCAACCATTGTCTGTATAAATATGGTGTCAGTTTCCAGAGTGCACTAAGTGGCTTCCTGCTGTGTGTTGTTCTAACTGAGAGTTGTCTTTGTTACTGTAGATGCACTTTGTGATTTCAAAGCTAATCACTGCTTGAAAGTTTCAATGCATTAATTGGAAGTAGTTTGTTAGCTAACACTATTTCCTTTTTAGATATTTAAACATTTTAATGTGTTTATTAATGGGAATTAATGAGAGCAAAAAGGCAATTCCGTGTGAAGTTGGAGACACAATCGGACACACGACAGCTGTGGCAGGGTTTGCATGCCATTACTTCCTAAAAGGCGAAACCCAACAGCATAAATGACAGGAATGCTTCACTCCTTGATGATCTCAATGCCTTTTGTGCATGCTTTGAAAGGGAGAATAACACTACACCTGTGCAAATCCCCACAGCATCTCGCGACCCTGTGATCTCTGTCTCGGAGGCTGATGTCAGAACACCCTTCAAGAGGGTGAACCCTCGCAAGGGGTCAGGCCCCAACGGTGTACCTGGTAGGGTGCTGAAAATCTGTGCTGACCAACTGCCTGGAGTGTTCAAGGACATCTTCAACCTCTCACTGCTGCAGTCGGAGATTCCCACCTGCTTCAAAAGGGCATCAATCGTACCAGTGCCCAAGAAGAGCAGGATGAGCTGCCTCAACGACTATCACCCGGTAGCACTCACATCTACTGTGATGAAGTGCTTTGAGAGGTTGGTCATGGCTAGAATTAACTCCTACCTGCTGCAATTTGCCTACCGCCACAGCGGGTCTACAGCAGACACAATCTCACTGACTCTCCACTCAGCTTTGGAGCACCTGGACAAGAGCAAAGCATACATCAGGCTGCTGTTTATAAATTACAGCTCGGCGTTCAACACCATCATCCCCTCAGTACTGATCAACAAGCTTCAAAACCTGGGCCTCTTTACCCCTCTCTGCAAATGGATCCTCGACTTCCTTATCGGGAAACCACAGTGAGCACGGATCGGTAGTAACGGCTCCCCCTCGTTGACAATCAACACAGGCACACCGCAAGGATGCGTGCTTAGCCCACTGCTCTACTCTCTTTCTGAACTCATGACTGTGTGGCTAGGCACAGCTCTAACACCATCTATACATTCGCCGATGACACCACTGTTGTTGGCAGAATCTCAGATGGTGATAAGGCAGCGTACAGGAGTGAAAGAGATTGGCTGGTTGAGTGGTGTCACAACAACAACCTCACACTCAACGTCAGCAAGACCAAGAACCTGATTGTGGACTTCAGGAGGGGGAAGGCGGGAGAACACACACCAGTATTCAGTGAGGGGTCAGCGGTGGAAAGGGTGAGCAGCTTCAAGTTCCTGGGCATCAACATCTCAGAGGATCTATCTTGGGCCCAACACATTGATGCAATCACAAAGAAGGCATGCCAGCAGCTCTACTTCATTAAGAGTTTGAGGATATCTGGTATGTCATCAAAGACTCTTGCAAATTTCTATAGATGTACAATGAAGAGCATTCTGACTGGTTGCATCACCACCTGGTATGGAGTCTCCAATGCACAGGATTGAAGGAGGCTGCAGAGGGTTGTAGACTCAGGCAGCTCCATCATGGACACAACCCTCCCCACCCTCAAGGACATCTTCAGGAGGCAGTGCCTCAAGAGGGTGACATCTATCATTAAGGACCCTCACCATCCAGGGCATGCCCTTTTTTTGTTACTACCATCAGGGAGGAGGTACAGGAGCCTGAAGACCCAAACTCAATGATTCAGGAACAGCTTCTTTTTCTCCACCATCAGATTTCTGAACCATCCATGAACCCAAGAACACTACTTCGTTATTCCTTTCTTTCGCATTATTTTTGTAATTTATAGATTTTTATGTCTTTGCACTCTACTGCCGCAAAGCAACAAATTTCACCTCATATGTCAGTGATAATAAATCGGATTCTGAGTTTGTAATCTGCGGATTATCTTCCTATTTTACTCAGGGGCTTACACCGATTGATGTGGAATCAGCCTTGATTCCATTAATTAAATATATATTCTTAAGGCCACAGTATATAACGTTATTACAATTCTGTCCGAATGTTACCATCACTCCTTTCTTGTGGAGTAGGATCCAATACTTGCCATCCATCATAACCAGAGGGAAGGTCAGGACGAGCCATCCATGATTCTACCCAACAGTGGTAGTTCCTGTGTACAACAGTATATCAGTGTGTAATAGTTGCAAATTAAACCACTCAACCTGATTAACCAGATACACAGCACTGATAATAGAGCCTATAGGGCAAATATATTATTGTTTGACATTAGGTTACATTTTAAAGTTAATGATGCAGTTCAAAGCTCTGAATCAGTTTACTCACAGCAGCTCTTCAAAGGTAAACAGTATTTGTTTTTAGATGTCAGGTGCAAGCATGTCTGCTGTCCCAACAGAGACGTCATCTGCCAACATCAAAACCCAAGGGAGACTTTCCAATACCAAGGTGACACCAAACACCTAAGCGAAGAGTCTCCCAGTGTCAAAGCCAAGGGAGTCTTTCAAATATTAGAGAAATAAAAAGGTGGTGAAGTCTCTTCCGAGCCAAGGTAAGAGAGAATCCCCTCTAACATGAACAGCCATGAGGTTCTAGGACACAGGTCTTTGTGATACCAAGACTAGGGTGGTTGGTGAGTTTGGGTAAAGGAATTCTCCTCCACTCCCAAAGTGAAATGTTGATCCTCTGGAAGGCGCTGGGTGGGAATGGGGATGATGATTAGATGAGATGAGATGTCTCCCTAAATTGATGTTATAAGGAGCCTATCAAATGTGGTAAAGACAGTCAGAGTTTTGCCTCTGCCAAGGCCAGAAGGAATCATATCAATAGAAGGTCAGGGCCAGCAAGATGAAGATTCTCCTAGACTGAACCCAGAGGATGTCTCTGACAACATGGCCAAAGGACATCTCCCTCACTATTTTCAGAGGAAGCACCTGAACCTCAGCAATTGGGCCCTCACCAAGTCCCTCTTAAGAGCACCCAGGAGCTTCTCTGTGGTGACCCTGGTGAGAATGAGACAGAACAAGGAGATGATGTGAATTTTTCTGAAAGAAAACATCCACAATCTTATGGAAACTTACACTGATGTTACTTTCTTTGGGAACCATGCCACTGCCATGAATAAATGCTATGTCCATAAACAAGTTCCAGAAAGTAATAATTACCCATACATACCATACCATGTCTTTCCTTGCTGGAAGGATATGTGAACAATCCTCACTTTTTAAATAATGATCCACTTTCAAATTAGCATCACAGTCATGAGCAGAGGAATAATTTGTAACACAGCGACTCGGGATCCCCAAACACCTCAAAACTGGAAAACAATTGGAAATATGATGATGAATGAATCCATTTCAAATTACCAGTTCAAAGCATTGTCAAGTTTTTAATAACTTCTCAGGTTTTCCCATTCTAACTTATTCAGTAAAGTCAATTCCAGTGAGTATTTTGGCTCTAATTTCCAAAGACCCCCCCACCCCCCATATTAGATCCTTGGATTAGGTGTTGCTCTTTTTATCTTTTTTTCAGGGATGTGACTATTGCTGACGATGCCAGCATTTATAAGCTATCCTTAAATGTTTGTTTATTTCAGCAAGGGTCACCAGAGAGATGCCATAAATCAATCTCAACAATCTTGGGATATGGGAGCGAAGAAATAGGACAGGGCTTCTCCTACTGATTGGTATCCATTCAGCCTCATGGTCTGTCGGGCAGCAATGGTCCCTGCCTTCCCCTCTGCTTCTGAGACTAGGACAAACCATTGCAGGCAGCTCAAAGCACTGGAGAGGTATGACCATCGTTGCCTCTGCAAAATCCTCCAAACCCACTGGTAGGATAAGCAAACTAGCATCAGTGTCCTCTTTCAGGCCAACATCCTGGCCAGTGAGGTGCTGATTACACTCAGTCTGCTCCAACGGGCAGGCAACGTGTGTTGACACTGTGTAGGACAAGACTGAACTTTTGATATTGATCCAATTAGTCTAACAGCTTCAATAAAAAATATGAACAAGAATCTTACAGTGTTCGTATGCAAACTTCAATTGTGCAAGAGTTGTAACTGAGTGTGCATTGTACAAAACTGCCTGGCAGTCCTCTGTTTCAAGGTGGATTCAGGATGGCCAGTGGCTTCAAGCTTGATTCGTCCTGAGCTGTGGCTGGGCTTATGTGGGATGAATGTGGGGAGAACATTGACACAGATTGATGATGACAGAAGGGGGAAATCTGACATGAACTAATGATGGGGGGGGGGGGAAGCTAAAGAAATTGGGGGTGCCAGCACCTTGATGGGTGCCTTGGAGATATTGCCACCGATTGTGTAGTGGGGTCTTGGTACTGCAACCATCTTGTGTTTGGAAGTGATGTTGGATTGGTGATTCAGGGCCAGGGTCTTAAGATATCATAGGGACAAGGAAAGACATGAAAATTGTCAGTTGCAGGGAGGGACTGGTGCTGTGTAGTACAGTACAATGGCAGGGATTGGGGGCAAGCCAATGAATGAAATGTACCTGACCAACCTGATAGAGAGTCCAGTCTAGTGATGTGCTGGGAAGATCAGGTTACCCCACAAGTGCCCAGCGATGGTGCTCCCCCACCAATGTAGCCCAAGTTCTGCTACAATCTTCCACAAGGAGCATCACTCAGGGAATGACATCATCCTGTGCACCCTAGCTGCAGAAATCCCACCGGGAATGCAAGGCTGAATAACACCCAGGAGTACCAGTCCAATTTTTGGAGTGAAGTGAAATAACTCACAATGGGTGTTATCAATTTTCAGTCTGAAAAGAGAATCAATTTTCAATTTCATAACACTGGGGGAATAAAGTGGAACGTGATTGAGTCACAAGGCGTGTGGAATGAAGTCAGCAATTCCAAGGAAGACAAGTGAGACTAGGTGGAATATTGTGATGTCTAAGTGGATTGAAACAATCACACGGGACCTGTAGATGATTGATATTCACCTCAGGCACTTGTTATCATGTGTACTGCCCATTCAATGCTCTGCCCAAAATTCAGTTCCATTAACTTCCAAAGAAGTTATTATTAGGCGGGGCACATAACAGGCAGCAAATGCAATATTAGCTGCTTTTAGCCATAACCCAAGACAAAGTCCCTCCCAAGGTTTAAATGAATGAGATAAACTTTATTCAGCAAGTGGTCAATGTCACCACAGAACAACGCAGTATGTCATTTGCTTGGGATGGACTGCCGACAATAAACAGGGAAGAATAAAGGAATCCTGATTCACAGATGTTATGGAGTTCTGTCCGCATCATACGTTCCGTGAACTGCATTAATTCCTATATGTGAAGTGCCGTGAGGAGGAGCAGAAATAATTAAAAGTGTCATCATTGGCTGAGACAAAACGTATGAGTGCCTCCAGCTGCAACACACACACGGAGTATTTATGCAGCATTTTGAAAAAGAGAAAAATCTCAGGGTTATGGGCGAGGAAACTTGGCAGGATCTAACCTGTGCAAGCGACGGCAGCAAAGACCCAGCATTGCCCATATCGTACTCTCTTAGCCCCAGCACTGCTCCACTTGCGTAAAATTGGGAGACTCCCATTCCATCTGGTGGGGGCAGTCCCATCGGAGTAATCACCATCCCACCTTCCTGAAACTACACCTTTGTCATCATTTGAATTCACCTTTGGAGGAGAAAAGAAAGAAGCTAGACTTGCTTCATAAATAAACAAATAGATGAATACACACAATCTTCTGCGAAGGAAAAAGATTCTTTCTAAGAGTCAGGCCTTTAATTAGGCAAATTTAATATCCAAATCACCTTGACAAAGACTAGGCTATCTTCGTCTCCACCCCATCACAGTCAATCCCTTTGTTCTCTCCACCCCTTCCCCTTTCTAAAAATTAAAACTATTTTTTTCACCATCTTCCCCAGGGCCGGACGGGATATAACCCAGGTTACCATGGACAGCAAGGGAAGAGATTTCGGGGGCATTGACGATGGTATATGCGTCTTCCCTGGCCACAGGAGTGGTATCAGAGGTTTGGAGGATGGTTAGTGTTGTTCCTTTGTTCCAGAAAGGTAATAGGGATAATCCTGTGAGTTGTAGACCAGTGAGTCTACTTCAGTGGGCAAGCTATTGGAGAGGATTCCTAGGGACAGGGTTTGCAAGCATTTGGAGAAGCATAGTCTCATTAGACATAGTCAGCATGGCTTTGTGAGGGGCAGGTCATGCCTCACGAGCCTAATTGAGCTTTTCAAGGAGGTGAAAAAACAAACTGATGAAAGTAGAGCGGTAGATGTGGTGTATGTGGACTTTAGTCAGGCATTTGACAAGGTTCCCCATGGTAGACTCATCCAGAAAGTCATGAGGCATGGGATCCACAGAAACTTGGTTGCGTGGATTCGGAGTTGGCTTGCTCACAGAGGGCAGAGGGTGGTAGTAGATGGAGAGTATTCTGCCTGCAGGTCAGTGACTAGTGGATCTGTTCTGGGACTCCTGCTCTTTGTGATTTTTTATAAATGATTTGGATGAGGAAGTAGAGGGATGGGTTAGTAAGTTTGCAGATGACTCCAAGGTTGGAGGTGTTGTGGGTAGTGTAGAAGGTTGTTGTAGGTTACGACAGGATATCGACAGGATGCAGAGTTGGGCAGAGAAGTGGCAGATGGAGTTCAATCTGGAAAAGTGTAAAGTGATACACTTTGGAAGAATGAACATGAAGGCAGAGTACAAGGTTAATGTACAAGCTTAGCAGTGTGGAGGAACAGAGTCTTGGGGTCCAAGTCCATAGATACCTCAAAGTTGCCGCACAAGTTGATAGGGTGGTTAAGAAGGAGTATGGTGTGCTGGCCTTCATTAGTCAAGGGATTGAGTTGAAGAACCGTGAGATAATGGAGGGATATGGGCTGTGTAGGAGGGAAGGGTTAGATTGATCATGGAGTAAGTTTATATGGATCGGCACAACTTCGTGGGCTGAAGGGCCTGTACTGTGCTGTACTGTTCTATGTTCCCAATTGTGACAAAAGATCTGAAACATTAACTCTGCTTCTCTCTCCACATATGCTGCCTGATTAGCTCAGCATTTATGGCATTTTCTGATTTTATTACCTTGACAAAGTGGCAGAATGAGTGGAATCTGAAGTGGGATATGTTGTCTTTTTTTACATAATGGTAATGCAGAAGTAACTTTTACTTAGGAAAGAAAAACCAATCCTGCCTAACTTATTCTGTACTGGGCCAGTGTTGGGTAATATTCAAGGTCAACTTCTCTTGGCTCCTCTCAGTCTCAGTTTGTGTACAGTGTGCGATTCCTGCCAAACTTCTGATGGACCTTTGGGTCATTTAAAAGGGCCCTTTATATTTAAAGATTTCAGCTTCCTTCTTTTCAACAACTTTGCATGGTGTTTAACGATTAAGAAATGGTTGTAAATTCTGGGATTTTATCAAACAATCTGTACCTTATTTTGCAGCTGGTGGAGAACATAGTCGGCTGACTCATTCGTTCATGATTGAAGTAAATAGGAGATAAACATTCCTCTGTGCAAAACTTCTAACGAGTTATTTTCTCTGTATATTAGTTAGTTTTAATGTCACTAAAACAGGAACAACAACCAAAAGCTTCACCCTAACTAACCCTGAAGCCTGCCCCGCCATTCAATATGATTATGGCTGTTCTTCCCCAAACCTCATCTCTTAGTCTGTTCCAATACCCAATACTCCTCAGTTCCCTAATCTTTCAAAAATTTATTGACTTTCTCTTTAAATACCCCTAGTGATCGAGTCTCCACAACCCTCTGGGGTAGATAATTCCAGAGATTCACCAGCCTCTGCAAGAACATCACTTACTAAGGTAAGATTCAACTACTTTTTCCAGCCAACTTAAATCAAAATTATGGAGACACAAGAGACTGCAGATGCTGGAAATCTAGAGCAACACACAAAATGTTGGAGGAACTCAGTGGATCAGGCAGCATCCATGGAGGGAAATGGACAATCAACGTTTTAGATCAAGACCCTTCATCAAGATTATACCTGGTTTTGTTGGTTTGAATGCAATAATATTTTACTCCCAGAGTCTACAACTACAGCATTTACCTAAACTGGCTTGCAGTTTACCAGATGACAACACCTGTTAAAATACATCTGAAAAATAGCTGACATCTTGGAACTCACCATAGCAGTCAATATTCTGCTGATATATATTGGATCACCTCTCTTCAAAGCATCGGACAAAGGATCTTTCAGAGCAGATAGACTATTGTCCAAAATTTGAAAGCAAATATCGACGACATCTTTTTCAAACTGTAAAAACATAACTCAAAATAGCAACAGGTTTCAGAGCAAGGATGGTAAAGAAGAAGGGTGGGCAGGTTGCAGAGAACTTAAAAGTTACATTACTTGTCCAAAATTCCATGATAATGGGAGAAAGACGGTACGGTAGATGATTCCATTCTCATTCAGAATGTAGTCCTCCAGTAGTTCCTCGTCGGGCAGGTACACAGTGTCCTCTGGGTGTTGGGGTTGGGGACGTGGGAGAAGAGGAGGGAGAAAGGCAATTAAATTCCTTTTGAATACCAATTAATTGCACCTTATTGTGCACAAACTCCTGTTAAAAGTATGCTCATGTGCCACGTTCCCAATGGCTAACAGGATTGATGAACTACCCAGTAATCAGACAGAGCCATACTCTGGACTGTGCTTAGCTCATCTGGCGGTTGTCATGAAAGGACCTGTAATCAAACAGAAGAAACTTGGGCTGTGTGGAAGGAAGGCTGGTTGTGGTGATTCACAATCACAGATTTATTTAGAAATTCTCATGGGTGTTTCAAAATGTCTCCATACTCCCTGGCCCTCATTCTGGGCTTCTATCTCTGACCCAACTTTCTTTCTATCTGTTCCCAGCACCAATGGCAAAAGAGCCATCAGCGATCTCATTCCTACAGAATTCTTTCTCTCAATGCCCCCCATCCTTCTCCAAACCCCCAACTATATGCCTCGCCATACATCTCTATTAGCTTGCTTTTATCCCCTTCTCATTATTTACCTATTCCAGCTCAGGTTCATCCTCTGCTTTGTCAATCACCTTGAGAATTTTGCTATATTAGGACACGTAAATGCACCTTGCTGTTGTTGCAGTCACTGGTTATGCTGGTTTATGAAAAAAAGAAAATATCCCCAGTGTTTAGTCTTAATGAATTTTGTCTGTCATAAAAGATTACTCCTCAGATTATTAGTTTATCACTATATCCCCTAAATGCATTCTATTTTGCTTAAATGTTAAGTATTTTTTGAATGTGAAATATTAATGATTTGTTTAATTTCCATTTTACATCCACAGATTGCAACCACTAATAGAACAACTACAAAAAAGATTGTTGCAGAACTGGGTTAGACACACATTCCGAAAATGCAATGTGGTACTATTACCAAACTGAGACATAATGCCAAGATTCATTGCTTATCTTGATTAAAATGAGAGGGAAAAAAATCACCAGTATTTGCAAAATAAAGCTTTTAAATTACCCAAGGATTAAAGCTACCTGTTAATCACAAATTGACTAAATATCCCACTGCTCTGTGATGTTGTAAGTAGTATCTATAGAGATAGTAAAATGAAT
Organism: Pristis pectinata; assembly: GCF_009764475.1. Lineage (NCBI taxonomy): Eukaryota > Metazoa > Chordata > Chondrichthyes > Rhinopristiformes > Pristidae > Pristis > Pristis pectinata. The sequence continues at coordinate 39,855,249 of NC_067417.1, forward strand.
ACCAGGTTCATTTTCTTTTGGTGACCAACCAATAATTTTTATAAATGAAATCTTTTAAACTTCAATGTGTGAATGAGTCTATTATGCACGTTTGATTATGGGTACTTTTAGAATTTAGTATGTTCCTGCAGACAGTGAAGTTCTGTCCAATGATTAGATATGTTTTCCAGAGCCATTTAACAGCACACAGTGAACGTTGGACTTACATTCCCTTAAGATACACACATAGGTGCCAAATAACTGAATTGTGCATCCCTTCTCTCAATAATTTTATCAATGAAAAGGAAAAAAACTCTCTTTCATATATAGTTATCATGAAACTATAATTTCATGCAGCATTATGGACCATTGCCATTAACTGTTTAGCAGGCTCTCCACAATATTTTCTCAGTTTCAATAATTATGATTATCAGGGTAGACACAAAGAACCAAGTCTCTGCGCCTTAGGGAAATGTGGACATCAGGAATAGAATGTGGTTATGGAGGCAGCTTGTTTAAATTATTCAAAATTATGGACAAACAGTCTTCACATCTCATAATATGCAAGACCAGAACTAGATTAAGTGTTAAGACTTGTTTCTTTTCTCAATGATCGGGACAAATTGGGTGACCAGGGTATCTTTCCCTTTCCCTCAATGCTTATTTGTTTGTATTCCCTATTCTCAAGGGAATCTGTGGACCAGAGAATGTTCCTGCAACAACCTAGCTCTGTGCTTTTTTGGAGGAGAGTTTTGGTTACATGATAAAACACAAAAACATTATCTCTGCACCTTGTGACAAATTTAGGACTTGTTTAACACACAGGAAGCCAAACCCAAAAACAGTCATTAGTGAATTAGATTTAGAAGCTGGGTATAATGAGCTAGGATATGTGGACAAATATCAGTGTCCTTGTTTTAGTTCAACTTTGTAATGTTTTATAATTTCCTTGATTTTTCCTTACAAAACTCCTACATTCACATTTGTAATATAAATTATCTGAGTAAAGGAGTACTAATTGCACTCATCCACCAAAAGAAGCATCGCGACACATCCAAAAAGATGTAGTCACATTGTGACAAAATATTGCAGACAATTTGCATAATAGAAATCAATGTGTGACGTAATAATAGATAAGATTGTCAGGATGGCTGCACAGATACAGAACTTCATGAATAACAAGATATGATCAGACTTCTTGCAGTGCTACACATGAAGAAGTTAACACCAGTAGTCAGATCAGAGACATGATTATGTACAAAACCCAGAGAGACAATAAGCTGCAGTCCAAAGAATGCGTCAGGAAATCATGGAATTTATAAGGATATCATAAATATCAGAACCAAAGCCAACAAGGGAAAAGGATGGCTTCAATGAAAAAAAATCTATGAATTATTTCAAATACTTAAATCTTATCATTTGAACTGTACTTTTCAGGTTTCTACATTTAACATATCAAGAAACATCAAAGACAAAATAATTTGGGGAAAAAATTATCTGCTGATAAGATTGGACACAAGCTTGTTAATGAATAATAACTTTTCAAAGATAAAGAATGCTTTGCCTCATTTTCTAGTTAATGTTTCCTTATTGGTTCTTTCTTACTTTTGATTTGTTCATATTTTAATCATACATGTGTAACTGACTGATAACTGAGCAGATGTGGAGGGGAGTCCCATTTTCACTGTCCAGTGTTCACTCTCACCAGTGCTGCCACGGTAACAGTAAATGCATACCCTTGGGGACAAGCTTAAAGGGGATGTGCCGGCCATGTTTTGTTTTACACAGAGAGTGGTTTGTACCTGGAATACGTTGCCAGGTGTGTTAGTGGAGGCAAATACTACAGAGGTGTTTAAAAGGCTCTCAGATGGGCACATGACTGTGCAGAGAATGGAGGGATATGGACATTGTGTAAGCAGAGGGGATTAGTTTAGTTAGTTTGGCACAACATCATGGGCTGAAGGGCCTGTTTCTGTGCTGAACTGTTCTATGTTCTAACTCAGTCACTGAGGCACACTTCGTCTTGGCCACTGAAGTAGCCAACCAGAATACAATTTGTGCCCTTGCTTCTGGCGTTGCGTCGTCCCGAGTGTAGTTCAACATTGGGCAGCACTGATTCACCAGTTGAGGAAGGACAGTAGCAGGACATCAGGAGGAGGTTTCCTTGCCCGTGATTTGCCTGATGCTATGAGACTTCATGGGATCTCCATTCCCTCCTGTCTGTAGGTCACTGTACCACCATCTCTCCTGCCAGCAGGACTGTGATCTCCATTTGGCACGTTGGCTGCTAGGTATGTTTTGTGAATACAACCATGTTGCTTGCAATAGTCTGTGTGACTGCTTTTCCAAACTGGACACCAGATCCCAGATGTTTATGAGAAGGACTTTAGAAACATCAATTGGGCTGGGAGCAACTTTGCCATGTGTGAATTTGAGGAATTCGGTGCTGAGATCAATGCCAAGTGCTCTATCTTGTTTTATTCTTATTCTGTATTAATCTAGTAGTTTGATGCAACCGAATGATTTGTTTTGTCATATTAAAGGGTCTGGAATCACATATAAACTTGTTGGATGGCGTTTTACAGAATCCAGTGGCTTTGCGATCAACATTACCATGATTAGATTGTTTTCAAATACAGATTATATTCAAATTAACCAAATTTAAATTTCCCAGCTGTCCTGGTGAGATTGCAACTCGTCACTGAATAGGTAGTCCACTCCTCTGGATTTCTATTCTGGTACTGAGTGTCACCACACTCAAGTCTTTCCCAAGGTTTCCTTCCACTAATGAACTCAGAGATTTGAAGCCAGCATTTTTTATTTTTTCCTGGGTTTTGTTCAGTGTGTTTATAAGAGTTTATTTGACTGTGGGACTGACTTTCAACTGGTTAATATCAACTTTTCTCAGTGCTTGCACTTTTTTTTTAAGTAGCCAAACGGTGCGCCCTCCTCTCAATAATTTTAGCAATGAAGAAGGAAAACTCTCTGTCACATATAGTTATCATGAAACTAAAATTTCACACAGTGTTAGGGACCATTTCTGTTAACTGTTTAACTGGCTCTCCACAATTTCTTTTCAGTTTCAAGAATCTCAGACTCGAAGCTGCTGTTTCAAGCTCTATTTATTCTGTTTTTTATTGGGGGCAGGGCAGATCTGGGCATTGCTAGGAAGGACAACATTTATTACTCATCCACAACAGATTTGTCCAGCTTGCTGGGACATTTTAGAGTACATTTTATTTATTTTCATTTACAATGAAGAAGCCTTACCTTTACAAAATGACACCAAAACTTCCACATCATCCTATTCACCAATATTCTTCACTAAAGACTTCTAGTTAATTCCCTGTTTACTCGAAGAGATGCTCCATCAAAAACATAGTTTTGTTTTTCACGTACTATTATGAATGTGCAGGACTTTTTACTCACACACGTCTTTAACTAAAGAAGTGTCACTGGTTATACTGCTTATAGTTTAGTAGAATAATAGGGCACTGAACGTGACTGTTCAATTATTGATGAATGATTATTGACAAATGTTAATACCCAGTCTGGAAATGGAACATTTACAGTATGATATTTACTCAGACTAATAAATTATACTAGTAAATTGGCATAGACATGATGGGCTGAAGGGCTTGTCCTTGTGCTGTATTGTTCTATGTTCCACATAAGTGGACAGAGTTAGTTCAAGACGGCTCAGAGCCAAGATTTTCAAAGAGTTGGTAGGGTTCAGAAAATGTGTAAAATAGCTAGGTATTTGTCCAAATAGAACCAGCAATATTCTTTGTTTTAAATGCAATGTTTGCAAAATTCTGCCTTCTGTATTTTTTTGCATTACTATTTTATTTTGGATAGTGAATATCTTCTTTCTAAAGTTAGGTTTGGAGTCCTTGGAAGGAGATGGGTATTTGGTGGGCTCTCCAGGAACCGACCTTGTGAATGAAAAGGAGAGGTTATCTCATCAAAGTGTAAATGTACTTGGCAGGATCACTCGGATATGTCATAAATAGAAGAGGGTCTCCCTCCATCAAATTGTTTAGGTCTCACCTTGTCCAGCAAAATTACCTTGTCCACCTCCCCAATACAAAATTATGAGGGGCAAAAAAAGGGTGAGATAATGAGAACCTTTTTCCCCTGAGCAGGGCTGTCCATGACCAGAGGGTGTGGGTTTAAGATAAGACGTGGGACACTAGAGGGGATTTGAGAAAGATTTTGTTCACACTGTGGCTGGTTGAAATCTGGAAATGCATTGCCTGAAGTGTGGTGAAGGCGGGTATTCTCACAACATTTAAGGAGCATTTAGGTGAGCATTTGAAACTCCATGGCAGAGAAGGCTACCTGTGGAGAGCTAGGAATGGGTTTAATGTAGATAGATGCTTGATAGCCGGCATAGACAGGATGAGCAAAAGGGTTTGTCGCCCAGCTGTACGATTCTATGACGTGCGGAGAAATAAGGTGAAAACAGCCAGTAAATGCTTAAAAATGACGTCTGCACATTTAACAATTGATTCTACCTTGGAGATTAATATACCACATCAATTGCTCTTGAAGGTTACCCCCAATACAAACAAGAGCCGCGACAGGCCTTAAATGCTCACTTTTACACCAGGGGTTGAAGAGAAGGTGAAAGGTCCCTGCAGTGATCTGCTGCACACCTTCCCCTCCACTGGGACAGAAGAGTAAATGCATCTTATAGACACCGATGCAGGCATTGGCTGGGCTGTGCACGGTCAGGTGAATGTGCCCCGGAGTGGGTTTCACACTGTACGTCCACTTGTCCTGCTTCGCCGTCGATTTGACAGCTTCGATGCGAATTCTGTCGGCTTCCGATGTCGAGGGTCCTGTACAGAGAACCATATCCTTCAGACAAGCACATTTGCAAGATAGTCGCATAAATCGTGAGTGAAAAAGCTTGCACTGACGTTTAGTCAGTTCTAAGTTGTTTAAAACAAATAAAATGCTGGAAACACTCAGGCAAGCATCTGTGGAATGAGAAACAGTAAACGTTTCAGGTCATTTCAGAGTTCAGACGAAGGGTTCCGGACCCGAAATATTAGCTGGTTCTCTTTCCACAGATGCTACCTGACCTGTTGAGTGTTTCCAGCATTTTCTATTTTAATTTCAGATTTACAGCAACTGTATTTTTAAATTATTTTCGTTTACTAGATTTTCAAATTTTGATTCGAAATTAAAAAAGTGACTTAATGCATACAGTATTTGCACGCGCCCTTTATGTTCTGCCTGAGTTTCGTTACTTAAATATGAAAAATATCCATTTTTTTTTACGAGAATTGCTGGGTCCATGGATAAAACTTGGGGCAGGGAAAATAGCTGCCAAGTCACTAATCAATGGAACGGTAATAAGCACTTCACTTTTAAACCAGACCCAGCATTAAATCAACGATCTGAAAAGGACCAGCCTGTGATTTAAAGCCAATAGCTCAGCGCTTTGAAGGGTGTATGAACTCGCTTGTCACGAAATGCCGCTTCAAGTCAGACCTGTCTCCAGGAAGACCGTGAGCTGGTCTTCGCCCTCCAGGAAGTCTTGGCGTCTGTATTCCACAGAAAGGCGGAATTCTTGTCCTCTTCGGACGAGGAGCCTGTCCGTGTCTATTTCAACGGTGTGATGCTCCGTGTTGTTCGCCTCACACTGCAGGTCCACCGCTCCCAAGTACATGCTTCCTATCGGAAAACATTCAACAGCCAAGATTCAGCCGTCCCATTTATATTCATAATCAAAAGAACGCGAAAAAGTGCAGGGGTGCAGCGCCACGCGAGTTTTAATCAGAATTAATCAACGCCCAACTTTAATAAATAACCGGCAAATCGTTTCCCTCTTATAAGTAATTCGCAAAATCAGCTTTAAACTGCATTCTGCGTTTTGCAACTACAGCTTACCGGTTGTTGCCATGAGTTCCCTGGCCGGTGCAGAAATAAAACGCTCCACTCTTCAGGGAAACTTAACCGCTCGTCACTCTTCAGAGGACTGGACTGTGGGTGGAATTTCATGTCCACCCTTGAATATATACACACATAAGCTCCAACACCAGCGCTCTCAAAATAGATATCCACTATTTGTGTATAAAAGGGCCATTACTGCGCTGATTTTGCAAGGTAATTTCCCCAGAGGAAGAAGCTAGTTCGTGCCATTTCGTTCCCTCGGAACTTAATCCAAAAACCAACATCGGGAGCCAATCGAATGGAATAAAACCGCATTGAGAAAACGAAATTATCCGACCTCCCTCTCTGTCTTACACACAGGGTGTGAGGGCTAAAAAGGTCCGTCAGCAATGAAGGGGGAAATTTAGTGAGCAAACCTTCCACAACACTCACCTGTAAAAGAAATAAAGTTTATCAAATACTCAGTGGATCACACATTTGAAAACCATTTGTGTTTGATATATATTGAGCAACGGGTATATTTAAAGCTTAAGAGGTTAGTGTATTTTATTTACTTATTTTCAGCAGGCGGCCATTCGGCTCACTGAATCGCTGCAAGCTCTCTTTTTCCCTGCAATTCTCCCTCGCGTTCGGTTCCTCGGTTCTGCAGTCGCTCACCTGCGTCAGGGGTAGTTTACAGTCATCAATTGGGATGTGGGAGGAAACCGGAGCCCCCAGGTGAAACCCAGGCAGTCAGTCAGACGGAGAACATGCGAACTCCGCACAGACAGGACCAAAGAGGAGAAGCACACCTGGGTCACTGGAACTGTGAGGCAGCCACACTACCTGCAGGGGATTACTGTTAGACTGTGCTCCCAACTATTACACCCCAACAGTACCACCTCCAGGTTCCAGTCGAGTTTTGTGCCACATTCTTAAAATAGTATTCATGCTTCCCTCCCTATCCTGTTCCTGTTCATACCCAATGGGACAAGTGGAAAGATCACTGACTCCAGTCTTTGGCTGTGGAGGACTGTTGTGGCAGCATTAGAGCCAAGCACTCCAGCAAACCCCATCGCTCCTGTGGCAGAGCAGCTCCACCCTGCTTTTACCCCAAACTGCGCCCTCCCTCAGCCTCTTCTACACCACACATACAAAGCACTCCGGGTGGGGATCAAGTCTGGGTAGTGAAAATGGATTCTACGCTGTGATCAACAGACCTGCATCTTTAACTTGAATCTTCCGAATCCAAGAAGGGTGGTAGTAAAATTTCTCTTTCGAGTTGCCAATAGAAAGGGGAAATCAAGTCATTAGCACGATCATCTATTTACTCTTTTGCTGATGTGCAAATATATGTCTCCGATTACATTGGGGAAGAATGAGCAGCTGCACACCACTCGGATACTTCGGTGAAATAGCACATAGAAAAACTACAGCACAATTCAGGCCCTTCGGCCCACAAAGCTGTGATAACCTAATCAGTGCAGCAGGATTAAATCAAAGGCTCTCAAGCATTTTACTCTGGCAAATGTCAGGATTAGAAATCCTCACAGTCATCAAGTTACACTGCTTAATAACACCACTGCTCCCTTAAAATATGCTGCACTTTTCCCTTTTTGAAAAGAGTGTTAGATAAATCAGAACCTTGCCTTGTCAAGAGAAGGAAAGCTGCTGTTCTTGCTCACTGTTCTACCTCTGACTCTGAGCTGTTTCCTCAGATCAGGGGAGATTAGGGATGGACAGATAATTGTTGGGATGCCAGCAATGTCCACACCCTGTGACCAAGAAAATGTTAAAATATGTTTTATTTGCACACTGCCCCAGACTTCATCTCAACCTTCCTAGATTGCTAAGTAATGAAACCCATTTTGGGAACAGAAATTATTGTTTAGTTTTGATAGAGTCAAATTTATTAATGCTTAAAAAGGATTCCACAGAATAAAGCACAACAATTTTGGTGAACATATGCAGTTCACTATTTAGCTTTGCAGTAGTTCAGAACTAGCCTTTACATCGAACAAACTTAACCTTGTCTTTGGCAAAAACATTCTGCAGTGCCAGGTCCTTGCGGTGCCCAGCTATCAGGTCTAATCTGTTTATTCTATTTTCCTTACAGTGCATAAAAGGCGATGTGTGTTCTGTACCTAATTCGTATGATTAACAAGGGAAAAAAGGCAAATTGAACAAAACAAAGGCACAGAAGTTTGTCCACTATCACATGGGCTTAAAGTGCAATGTAGTCCCATACACTTGATGTACTCTGCTTCTGAAATTCAGATCTATTAAAATGAACAGAGCTGAATTTCAGAAGCACAATATAATGCGCACACTCTACAATAATGCACGTTTCACAAAATGCATCACATGAAACTGAGGATTAACCTCCACCAAAGTGTCTCTTGTCAATGGTTGCAATAACCATGTTTTGATGAAAGGTGTAACAGCTAAAATATTCATCCATCTTTATATTTTCTGTGCATTTCCAACATTTTCTGCTTACTTTCTTAGATTTATAACTGTTTCCTTTCACAAAACAGTAAGATTTTCCATCTCAACCTCTCCTTTAGTTAAGGTGTTGAAAATTACAAAATGTGTATGTGTACTGTTAATTCAAAGTTATTTCATTCAAATCAGCTGTTAATTAAATTTTTGACCAGTTTTTCCACTTTAATCGTTAATTCAAATTGATTCAAATGTTTAAAGGCTTGAAGTGACGAGGCCCAGATTGGAATTCTCATTTTGTTTTTGACAGCCTGGCCCAGTTGCTGTGAGCTCCTTGTTTTGACTTACTACAGTCATTCATATAATTTTACTCATGTTTCACACACTTACTGCCAACAGTTGTAGTAACAAGCAACTGCAATCTCCTTCATACGCCAACAGATAAGTGTTTGATAACCGTCAGACAACTCAGAGACAAAAGTTTTTTTTTAAACATGGCCTACCTTTCTTATAAAGAATGACAATCCTAAAAGATGGAACAATAATACAATGTTACTGCCTTTAACAGTCAGGAAGCATAAACTGTGTTACATGTTATGATTACATCACAAGGAATTTCTATGGGATTGCAATATACTCGAAGTATATAAAGTCAGGACAAATAATGGAAGTCATATCAAGAGAAGTCTCTCTCATACTTATGTGCCAGCTGTTGTTAAACACTGCAGCAATTAACATCACATCATGTTGCTAGCTTTGCACAATCACTAATAATTTAAGGCATTAATAAACCACAGTAACAATTACAGTAATTTTGACAAATATAAACAAAAAGTAACATAAAATACAAGGGAACATATTTTTGATTTGGAGTTTATTGGAAGTTAGCAAAGTGAGAATAAAAACTCACAGTAAGATTAATAGTTATTGAATATATTCCATTTATTTTTCAGCACAGTTTCTCAGTGCTTTGGATTGTGAGAAGTCAATTTGTATGCAGAATCTTCCACACATTGACTTGCTGGACTTGTCATGCTGCTGTGGGTGAATGAGGTGTGGATGGAGGGTCTTTGATCCCCAAATGATTGGCACAGGAAGATTGGAGATAATCAGTCAAACGCAGGTCACCAATGATACCTGAAGACCACAGAAAGAGGGCAAGGATGCAAGTGCAAACTCCATAAGGACTGCCATGTATCTCCAACATCTTTGCTTTGCATCTGCAGTCTTGAAAGGGATGAGCTTTAGAGACAATAGTGCAGCCACTGGCATATATATTTTGATCTCTTCAAAACAATTAATTGATGATTTATCAGTCATCATACAAGCAAGTTAATTACCTACTTATTCTTTACAGGTGCCCAACACACACCAGTCATGGCTCAAAAACAGAGGCAAGATAGTAATGTCATTCAGTCTTAAAAATGAGCTCTGTTATTTCTGCTCTGCTTCCTAGTCTCATTGGAATCCCATAGTAAATTGTCCCAGGAGTTACGTACACTAAACTGTTCTCAGCAGTTTTGTAAAGACCTTCGAAGTATGGATTCAAAAAATAGGCAGCAATTGCAAGAGGAAAAATCTGTCCAGCGTGGGTATGACCTGTTGAAAAGAATAATAAAAATAAATTTGGATAATAGATTAATACTAATAATCATAAACATTAACATTTTTCTAAACAAGAAAGGTTTAAGCTAAGTGGGGAGATATTGTTTGCATGCCAACTACATTAATGACGCAGAGCTTTCATTGATACAGAATGCATCACATTTTGAGATTCAAAGTTTTCATGCATCTTTCGTCATGGTGGCAAGGTGCCACAGCACTTAGTGCTGCAGCCTCACCGACGTAAGGGCCTGGGTTCAATCCTGAATCAAGGTACTGTCTGTGCAGAGTTTGCGCATTCTCTCAATAACTGTGTGGGCTCCTCCAGGTGTTCCCCTTTCTGCCCACATCTCAAAGATATGCTGCTGCGTTAATTGACTGCTGTAAATTACCCCTTAGTGCAGATAGGTGGCAAAAATAATCAAGATGGGAGTTGATGGTCATATGTGAGAGAGAACAAGTTGCAGAGGTACCGGGAAATAAGGGAAGAGGGAATGGGACTAATGGGAGCCAGCACTCTGATGGGGTGAGTGGTCTCCTTCTGTGTTTTTAGAAGTATAAGATAAGAGATGAGTTTCCTACTCAATGCATAGGGAATTGTATTTCATGCAATCTCTCTGTTACCCCACCTACCATGGAGCTGAACTAATAAGAAACAAGCTGCAGTAGAAACAAGCTTTGAATGGTACGTTGCCTGAGGATTTATGCAGAGGTAGCTTATGATGAGCATTCAGCATGTGTTGCAAAGAACACAGATAAGCCAACTCTTTATTTTTGGAAAATCACTTCACAGAGACTGGGTTATTTCTCAGCATTACCTTTGGTGCTAGCCCTAATTTCAATGTCTTTTAAATAAAGATAGTCATACTTTAGTTGCACACAGAAGATGGTGATAATAGATTTTCTACTCAAACAACTGTTGATATTTGATCTAACGGAGTAGTTTACCATGCCACTTCAGCTAATAATCCTCCACGAGGTTGTGGGATGGGAGTCATACATACTCCAGTCTGGTCAAAGACATCAGGTCCCCTGCCTAAAGAATCTATCCATTAGTATTGTCTTTGCAACAATCTAATAGCTTCACAGTAACCACAACTAATAAAGTTTTTTGATTTAAACTGAATTCAAATTCTTATGCTTTGAACTCATTTACTAGATGACTGATCTAACCTCTGGATTATGAAGAACTTCCATGCCCTGCACAGAAGTCTAGATACCTCCACAACTCCCTCCTGACGCATTAGACCAGTAAATTGTGAACCATGGCATTCTTTCTGGCTCTGTGTGGGGAAAGTGACAACTGACTTGCAAAGATCATTACTGTGATTTCCCATTTCCCGCCCACTACAGATATTTATTAACTAATTGGAAAATGATAACCAGAAGCAGAGCTTCACAATGTTTTCAGAACAGCAGAGATACAGTTGTTCATCTGCTCCTACTGGGGAACCTGCCCACTCTTCAGATATAATAGGAATACAATCCAGAATTCCAGAATTTTAAAAAAAAGTAACTTTTTGGTGTTTGTTCTTTACACAGAATGCCTTTGAGAAAAGTTCACCGCTGGGAATGTCGAATCAATCAGTATGAATATTGATACTGTGTCTTACTTCCAGTCACAAAGTTGTATGTTTCTGTGCTATACTAGTTACTTTCAGGACTGAAGCAAGGAGAATCTGCAGAGACCGTGCCAGTTACCAAACCTACATGAACATTTTGAAAGAAAGCAAGCTTAGTTTATAAATGTACCCTCAAGAAATCATACCTTTGCTCTAACATTGGTAAAGATATTAATTAACATGATCAGAAACCATGTGTTTCTTCTGCTTCAATATTTTTTTCCCCCTGTTCCCTCTTTCACAGCATCAGTAGTGTTATTTCGGCTAACCTACTCATACGGAGTCAAGAGTGAGGAAGCTCTGGACCCAAGCATGTTTCTGTTGGATGAGACTCCCACAAAGTGGGACTCATTGGATAATAACAAGAATTGGAAATCTGGATGATTTTTTTTCCCATTACTTGGGATGATGAGCATTTCTTAGCATCCTATGATCAAATAATTCAGGACAGACCAGGAATGAATGTGGGACCCACAGGGCTCCACAGTACTTCAAAATGCAGTATAATTTTTTGCTTCACGTTATCCCTCTTCATCACTTTCCTTTCCTGGTTCTGCTATGCCACACAATATTTACAGGTTAAGAAGACATTCTCAAGTCCTACCCTCACACTAGCACCACTGCCCCTCCATGGACAGAAAGCAGGCAAAACTGACATTCTTCTCACATTAACTCCCTTCCTGTACAAGGCGCCCACAACACATCAGCAGCTTTCTTTGCAAAGACAACATGCAAATCTATATCCTACCAATTCATAACACTTGGCGGCAACAAGCTTCCCATAAATCAGAAGCATTACATGTTTTATACACTTGCATTTTTTAGTTGCATAAATTGTTTAGCAGAGGTAGAAGCACAATTAATGTAGACTGGACAGGCAGACACCACAGCAGTTCTACACAACATTTCTAGCTCAATAGTCATTCGTTGCTGGTGTCCAACTGCTGACAACTACAGAGAAGTCATTATATTAGTATTTGTGTAATCAGTGTGAGGAGTGCATCCATCAACCAACACCATATGAATAGTGGTATATAATCCCATTATAGCGTCTGTCACACTTTGCTACACAGAAATGTTGTGACGTTATCAGACTATTATTAAATCACCACTCAGTTTGTCAGCCAGTCACACTGTCAGCATACTCTATCATCAACGCTAATACTTGCAGTGGTCTGGTGCAGCCAGGATCAGTGATTTGTGTGGATTGTAGTTTGGGAACATCATATGGAGAGTTGGGGGTAGCGGGGGTAGGGTAGATTGGAGAGACACAGGTGAAGGATTAATACCAAGTTTAATATTAACACTAAGATACTTCATTGTCTAAGCTGTTCTTCTTACACTTATTCATGTTGCATTGCTACTTTTTTTTCATTGAAAGACAACATTAAATAGATAGTAATGGGGGATTTTCATACCAGAGAGAACCAGGCTGATATCTGGTCTGCTTTGAAGGGCGCGTTTGGCAGCTACTGGCTGGTGTGCTAACAGAACTATCACATCTTCGGTACTGCAGCCATCCAATGCTTTGTTCAAGTCCATACCATGTCCAGGATACCTACACAGTAAATAGCAACAGTCAAGCTAAGAGCTCAACATTACCTGGTATGCTGAATTGGGTAGCTCATGTCCTTGTTTCTCCTGTACAACGTTCTAATACATTTGCTTATTGCCTCCTAGCTCTTCAAGAGAAGGCTTTAGACTCTCCATTTTCCAACTCTTTTGAAATGCAAACTTAAGTTTAAACTTTCAAAATTTGCCCTAAAAATATTTCCTACACAGATTACTTCCTGATTTTAATAAACCTGATTCTGATTCAAGCAAAGCAAAGACCTTTCCCTGACATCTTGTTATTTGACAGTAATTATAAAACACCTAATTGCTCTCAGCATAACATCTATGAATCGAGCGTCAGCCTTGGTGACTCCACTGGCATTTCCCTCTCTCTAATGACAATGCAGCCATCTTCAGAAGATATCAAACCTCATTCTTCTGAAGTCCCTTTAAGTGTATAAATTGAAAATGGTGCATGCCTGTAATCATCCCACCTGTTCTTCTCCATTGGTCAGGAAATATGGAATATGTTAATAGAACGGCAGAATCAAATACACTGACAAATGCAATGTGCAAAAAAAAATCTGAGCCTCCCTCTCACTGACTGGCTGTCTGCTCCCAGTATAATGGGAAATTAAAACCATGTTAATCACTTCCTTAAGGGTAAATTTTTGTAAAGAAAATGCCCATTATTTATTATTATTATGTATTTCTTTTTCTATGTTTACCCTCATTAAACAGAAAAGTGTCTGAAGCATAGAGAAAAAACAAAATGCCAGTGGCTTAAACTGCAATGGTTGAGAAAAAGAAGTTCACCAAATTGCACTATTACAAAATCTGTGGTGAGAATGCTTTCAAAATCTGGCACTAGAATTCAGTGAGCACATGACTGATTATTGGTAAGGGACAAAACATAAAAACTTCCCATTTATTTTCCAAAAGTTACACTTTGATAGTATTGAGGAGGGAGAACAGCAGGAATACTTGATTTTCTCAGAAAAGCTATTGCATTCCACATCTCTAGAACACATTCCACAAGGGCAACGTTACACAGAAAAAAAACTGTAAAGAAGAACTTACCGTAACATTTCTGCTTCAACATCATCGACCCCTGCCAGACAGAACCAGTTTTTGTTCCCACTGGGGCTGTAAATCTTGACATGTTCATTGTGGAGAGGCCGGATATTTAAAGACTGCAGATGCCTCAACCAGTTGGTGACATCAGCACTGTAATAATCATGGTTACCTGAGAGTCATCCAGAAAGATGGTACTCAGTTCATTACATTGCTTCCAGACAGTGTTCCCAACTACCTGGGTCAGAATGCCATTATAAAACAGAGGAGAAAGTACCCATGAACATTAATACATTTGAAATAATTTTAAAAAGCTGGGAATACATGGGTTGATGATCACTGGGCTAAAAAAAAGTGTTTTGGTTGAAATTTATCATCCATTCTTTTAAAATATTCTTCATTAAATGCCAACTCTTATGGGTATTAACAATAAACTGCTGTGTCTTATCGTGTAACGACACATAAGCAGGTAATTTAGTCCATCAAGTCCATGCCAGGTCCCAGAGGAGCAATCCCATTAGTACTATACCCCCTTTCCTTACAGAGTCATAGAGTTGTACAGCACAGAAACAGGCCCTTCAGCCTATCAGGACAATGCTGACCATCACGCTTATCCATACTAATACCACTTGCCTGCATTAGTTCCATATGCCCTGCCCACTTAAGTACCTGTTGGAATGCCTCTTAAATGTTGTTACTGTTCCCACCTCCTCTGGCAGCTCATTCCAGATACCAACTACTCTTTGTGTGAAAAGTTTACCCCTCAGATTGCCTTTAGACCTGCTCCCTCTCAGCTTAAACCCCGGCCCTCTGGTTTTAGACACCCCTGTCATGGAAAACAGACATTGGCTATCTACCCTATCTATACCTCTCAAAATTTTAAGTACCTTCATTATGTCACCTCTCAGCCTCCTTTGCTCCAGGAGAAACAGCCTATGCAAAGTCTCCTGATAATTCAAGCCTGCAGTCCAGGTAGCATGACTGTGAATCTTTTCTGCACCCTCTCAAGCTTAATCACGTTCTTCCTATAGTGTGGTGGCCAGAACTGTACACAAGTGTGGCCTAACCAACATTCTGTACGACAGGAACATGACGTCCCAACTCTTACACTCAATGTCTCAGCTTCGATAAACCTTCCTCACCACTGTCTTCCTGTGTTCCCACTTTCAGGGAACTATGTACTTGTACCCTTTGGTCTCTCTGTCAACACTCCCCAGGCCTCTGTCATTTACTGTGTCTGTCCTGCCCTGGTTTAACTTCCCAAAATGCATCACTTAACACGTGTCTAAGTTAAATTCCATCTGCCATTCCTTTGCCCACTTTCCCATGAGATTTATATCCTGTCAGAACCTTAGACAACCTTCTTCACTGTCCACTATACCAACAAGTTCGGTGTCACTTGCAAGCTTACTAATCATGCCACCTACATTGTCATCCAAATCATTGATACATATAACAAACAAAAGAGGATACAGCATCGATCCCTGTGGCACACCACAGGTCACAGGCCTCCAGTCTGAAAAACAACCCTCCACTACCACCCTCTGCCTCCCACCACCAAGCAACTTTGTTTTCAGTTGGCTAGCTCACCCTAAATCCCATGTGATCCAACTTTCCAGACCAGCCTTATCTCCCTGTATTTCTGCAAATACTCTGCCCATTAACTTCTTTTTAAGTTCCACCATTTTTTCTACCTTTGTATCAATTTGAAAACATTAGTTTTTGAATTAAGTTGCAAATTTAACTTCCTTCTGTCCTTTCCCCTTATATCACTACACAAGCAACCCATTTCCCAGCTCAGCTGTTGAGCTTTGAAGTGACTGCCCTATTCTTTGTACCAATACCAATACCAATACCAAAGAAGACTTGTGCTCATAATTCCCTCTGACACACCGACTTATCTGTGAAACACCGATCCGATCAAAATTATGATCATATAAAATTATTTTCTCTGGCTACATCATTTGGCAAAGTTGTACGCTGATCACTGGCAGTCTGATGTTAACTTATGGATAAAATTACAACTACTGTAAAATGGGGGGAAAGGAAAATTTCCTCTTCAATTTCTAACCATAGTTCCACAATACTAAGAGCCACTGGTGCATGATTATATCATTACTTCCCTCTCAATCTTTTTCTGTGCTCGATGTTAAGTCAGACTCAAAAGAATCCCTTGGATAAAGTCGGTGTAAAATGACAGTCATGAATCAGTCACCTTTTATACTTGCTAGCTTAACAGCTGTGGCGAGGAAAATGCTGGAATCTATAATTAAGGATGTTGTACAGGATACCTTGTAAAGAATAATAGGATTGAGCAGAATCAATACGGATTTATTAAGGAAAAATCCTATGAGATCAGTGGAAATGGTGTATTTAAATTTCTGGAAGGTTTCAACATGGTCCTGACAGGAAATTGGTCAACAGGGGAGAGCATGTGGAGTTGGGGATAATATTCTGACATGGATTGAGAATTGGACAAAAAGCAAAGAGTGGGAAAACATGAATCCTTCTCAGGTTCACAGGCTGTGACTAGTGGGGTATGGTTGGGATCATTGTTTGAGCCCCAGCCATTCACCATTCATCAAGTTTGCTGATGATACTAAACTCGGTGGGACAGTGAGTAGGGAGAAGGATGTAAAGAAACTTTAAGAAACCGTAGCCAAGCTGAGTGAGCCGTCAAGAATATGGCAGATTAAATACAATGTGGAAAAGTGTGAGGTCGTCCACTTTGATGATCACAACTGAAAAGCAGAGCATTAAATGGTAAGAGATTGGGTAGTGTTGATGTTTAAAGGGACCTCACTGGGCTTGTACATATGTCATGGAGGGCCAACACACAGGTGCAGCAAGCTATTAAGGAGGGCAAATGATATGTTACTTTTATTACATGAGCATTTGATTGTAGAAGCAAGGAAGCTTTAGTGCAATTGCACTGGGCCTTGATGAGACCACAACTCGAGTACTGTGTACAGTTTTGGTCTCCTTACCCAAGAAAAGTTATACTTGTCATAGAAGGAGTTCAACAAAGATTCACTTGACTAATTTCAGAGATGGTAGGTTTACAGTATGAAGAGAGATTGAGTGGACTGGAACTGTATTCTCAAGAGTACATTCTTTAGAAGAATAAAGAGGAAACCTCATTGGAACTTACAAAATTCTTGAAGAGTTCAACGGGCTAAATGTAGCAAGGATGTTTTTCCTTACTGAGGAGTCTAAGATCAGGGGGATGGTTTCAGGGACCATTTAGGTGAGATGAGGAAGGACAGTGAACTCAGAGGATAGCGAACCTTTAGAGTTCTTTTCCCTGGACGCTGTGGAGGCCCAATTGTGTTAATTCAAAATAGAGATCAATAGATTTCTGGATATTAAGGAAATCAAGGGATATGGGGAAAGTATTGGAAAATGGCATGGGGATAGAAGAGCAGCCATGATCTGGATGAATGTTGGATAACCTTTTCATCCATTCAGTAAGACTGTCTATAACTTTGCAGCCTTTCCTTCTCACAATTTGTTGTCTCACTTTTCTTTGGACCTGCAAATGTGGATACATGAATGAGTTGGGAGCAGAAGTAGGCCACTAAAGCCAGCTCTGCCACTGAATAAGATCTGACTGTAATCTCAGCTCTACATTCCTGTCTATCTGTGGTATTGTTTCACCCCTTTGCTTATTCGATTTATCTACCTCTAGCTTAAAAATAATCACAGACTTTGCCTCCACAGCTCTTTGAGAAAATCAATTCTAAAGATCCACAACCCTCTTGAGAGGAAAATTTTCACCTTATCTCTGCTTTAAATGCGCAAACCCTTATTTGCCTAGTTCTAGATTTTCCACAAGTTTCTTTCCATTACAATCCTATCAATACTCAAGACTTATGTTTCAAATTATCACTTTCTTAACAATACAAACCAGCACTTTCTTGACAACTGATATTCTAGTTGCCAGTTTAACCTCTGCCTCCTTTCCTGAACAGTGATAGCCAAGAAGACCAGAACGTCACACGGGAAATCACTATAATGCCAGCTGCATTTGGTATTTGGAATACGCTGCCTGACAAGGAAAATTGGATAAATATTTGAAGGACAAAAAAAGATTGTATGGATGTGGCGAAAGAACGGGTAATGATGCTAGCAGGACTTTTCTTTCAAGGGCTGAATGAACATAGAACGCTACAGCACAGTACAGGCCCTGCGGCCCACGATGTTGTGCCGACATCTTATCCTGCTCTAAGATCTATCTAACCCTTCCCTCCCACATAGCCCTCCATTTTTCTATCATTCATGCGCCTATCTAAGAGTGTCTTAAATGTCCCTAATGTATCTGCCTCCACCACCTCCGCTGGCAGTGCGTTCCACACACCCACCACTCTCTGTGTAAAAAAAACTTAATCCTGACTTCCCCCTTATACCTTCCTCCAATCACTTTAAAACTATGTCCCCTCGTGTTAGCCATTGTCGCCCTGGGAAAAAGTCTCTGACTGTCCACCCGATCTATACTTCTTATCATCCTGTACACCTCTATCAAGTCACCTCTCATCCTCCTTCTCTCCAAAGATCCCTCTCTACAATGTCCTCTTTTTGTGTAGTCCTGTTCTATTACATCTTCGTAGAATAGAAAGGGCCTTATGATGTGGGCTGAATGCTTAGAATTTGAATGGTGATAAACTGAAGGATTAACATCGTTAGAATTGACATAGTCAGCCACAGGTGGTTATGCTCATTTAGAATCTAGATCTAATCCAACAGGTATATCAAGCTATAGCGTACACCCAATACTCTGCAGATATAGAATTAAATTTCAATTCAAAGCCAGTGCTAAAGCTTTATTTATTTAGCATAGAGAAGGTATTTCCCCTTACACAAAGATTCTCACAATTATTACACACTCTAATTCATGACAATTCCCACATGAAGGGTACACTCGGCGTGGTGATTGCCATATTTAGTACAACTCCTGGGTTATGGATATTAATTCATTTAGCATGTAGAGTGCTAAGGAGATTACTTTGTGTAGCATTTAACCATCATTAAGAGGATCTATGGGAGTTGATATTTCTAACATGACGAATGCATGGCAAAGATAGCCACTGCCAGGCCCTGCTAGTTTATGAGGCTGTGCACTATCACCCAATGACCCAGATGTGAAAGCAAATACGAGTGGCAGGAAGAGCTGCCTGAACTATTTCCATCATTCTCTCTTTTATGTTAATTCTCAGATAGGCAGTATTTTGCTTTAGGCTTGGGAGCAACTGTTTAATTAGTACTTCTAGGACATTGCTTAACAACCTCCTTCCGCTTGTGCTCTCAGATAAGATGGAGCAAGAATGGTTTCTGTTTAAACAACATAGAGCATTTCCACACAATTCAAATGGCAAAGCACTTCTGGTAGGTCCAACGAGATTGATGATAAAGTGCTGGCCTTTATTTGCAGAAGGAAGCTGAAAGGAACTTTCATGTCAAATTGATGAAATGCAGAACTTCCCTTCCCAACTCTTTGTAAGCATTCTGTTATTGTCAGGAATCCACAGAAAAGACAGCTATAATGGGTTGAACGAGCAATTTATGAAAACTGATATGACTGTACAGAGCCATTCTTACATTGATGAAGAATGGGTTCAGATGTACATTATTGAAAACACCACACTATAACTCAGATCCTACAGCACTAAGCTCTGATAGTTTGTCTGTGATTGCCAAAGCTTGCAGTGCAATAACTCCTTGCTGTAATTGGGGATCTGTGATGGAACAGGTACTTAGTGAAGTGTTGTGTAATACAGAGGTTTTCAACCTGTGGTCCGCGGACCCCCAGGCGGGTTGCCAGGGGTCTGCGAGCAAGCCAAGAAAAAAATGGAAAAGCGACCTGTTACAAAGAGGTAGCTTACTTGCTTGCTCCAGTTTTCCACTATTCAGAAAATTGGCCATATCTATTCTATCTGTTATAGGCAACAACCTGAGAGACTTAGACGGTGTTCCCTTCTGGTAAGCTGCCGCTTAATATTCGATTTGTGTAGTCAGAGTAGTCAGTAGTGTTCACTAATCACTATTATTCTGTTGTGCACTGTAGTGTTAGCGAGACTGAGTGACATTGTTGGTGTGCCTTAATAATATTGCTTACCTACCACGCATTTACGCCACAGTGACGTCACTGTTAAACGAAAAGTGCACAAGCGTGTAAATTTTAGATTAGTTTTTATAGTTTTGTTTATCAGTAATAGTAATTAAACTGTCCAGTGTGTATTGTTGATCATGGAGAAATTTCTGAAGAGAAAAGCTGACCAGAAACTGGAAGATTCTGATAACGAAGGTGATAAGGGTGACCGAAAGAGAAAACAACGCAAGTACGATCCAGAATACATTTCATATGGCTTCATCGCAGTGGGGACAAATGCGGACCAACCTCTCTGTGTTGTGTGTTTTCAAACACTGTCCAACGATGCAATGAAACCAGCGAAATTGAAGCGCCATTTAACAACAGTGCATCCAGATATCGCCAGTAAGCTGAAGGAATATTTTGAGCAGCAAAAGGAGCTGTACCTCAAGCAGAAAGGCAAAATGACAGTCTGCGCCACTGTAAATGAGAAGGTTCTTCACGCATCACATTTGGTAGCATTACAAATAGCATGTTCCAGAAAGCCTCACAATTGGACAAGAGCTTATACTGCCTGCAGCAGTAGATATGCGCGAAGTTGTACTGGGAAAAGAATCCAGTCAAAAACTGAAAGCCATTCCACTGTCTGATAACACAGTAAGCAGAAGAATTGGCAATATGGCGGAAGATATCCAGAGCCAGCTGACAGCACGTCTTCAGCAAGTCAGATTTGTGATTCAGCTCGATGTTGCCAGTGCTGCGCAGTTGTTGGTTTATGTTCGATATTGCTGGGAAGGAGAGGCTTTGGAAGACTTTTTGTTTTGCAAGGCGCTCCCAGGGCGTACAACCGGTGAAGAACTTTTCTGTGTGCTTGACACTTCTTTTGTACAATCGGCATTGGCGTGGACATAGTGTATTGGAGTATGCACGGATGGTGCTGCCGCAATGACGGGACGGAAGTCGGGTCTAGTCACATGAGTGAAAGAAGTAGCTCCACATGTAGCAGCAACCCACTGCATGATTCACCGTGAGGCTTTGGCCGCAAAGGATATGGATGAAAATCTTGCGGATGTGTTTTCCATGTGCATTAAAATTGTTAACTTTATCAAAGCCAGGCCGCTCAATCATCGTTTGTTTGAAAACATATGCCATGAAATGGAAGCCGAGCAGAAGCATTTGTTGCTACATGCAGAAGTCAGATGGCTGTCACGAGGCCGCATTGTGCAGTGTGTATATGAATTGCGAGATGAACTGCTCATTTTTCTAAATCAGCATAATGGATCATTGGCACAGTTCTGGACAGATGAGACGTACGTTGCCAGATTAGCTTATCTTGCAGATATTTTCAACATTTTGAACAGCTTAAATCTATCATTGCAAGGACCTGGCTCAAATGTTCTGAAAACACATGACAAAATCAATGCCTTCCAGAAAAAACTCCGTATTTGTAAGGGAAAATGCGAGCAAGGTGTCTATGATATGTTTCCGTTGCTGGCTGACTTTCTGACAGTGAACTAGACTAAGACAGAGGCCATTGCGAGCACCGTTTTGAACCATATTCAACAGCTGTCACATTATTTCCATGAGTATTTCAGTGACGATGACACGAGCATGTTTGATTGGATTTGAAATCCGTTTGAATGCATGCTTACTGATTCAACTGGACGTGAACAGGAAGAATTAGCTGAACTGTCATCTGACAGGACTTTGCGCTTGCAGTTCAACCGAATGTCACTGTTGTCGTTCTGGATAGCATGTTCCTAGGAGTATCCACTGCTGTCTGGCAAAGCCGTCAATGTTCTATTACCATTTGCAACCACTTACTTGTGCGAAATAGCATCTTCTGCAGTCACTGCCATGAAAACCAAATACAGATCAAGACTGAATATTGAGGATGACATATGCATATGTTTGTGGCACATACCACCACATTTGGACAAACTCTGCAGTGCAAAACAGGCACAACCTTCACATTGAACTGAACACTGAAAGACACCGCTGGTAATTATCGGTGATTGAAATAGTCACTATTTCAATAGGGCCTACGTGCAGTAATTTAAGTGTTATATGCATGAATTATCGATTGTTTGATTTTGTGGGCTTTGGGGGTCCGCCATCTAACAAGGACATATTCTGGGGGGCCGCAGCGTGAAAAAGGTTGAAAACCACTGGTGTAATACATTGGCCACAGATACATGTGGCTCATTGGAAATCCAAATATGGCATTGCATTTCTGATTAGCAAATAAAAAGTGAGTAATTATTAATATCCTTAGGCATGTAAGCTCCATAATTATTTGTATGAAGTATCCATGTGGAGTTTAACACTTTTGTGCATTTGTTAGTAAGATACAAAGCAGTGTGTTTTTCCGATCACAGTGCTTCATTTTCTTACATCTGGGTAGCTGCATTTAAATCTTCACTTGTCCCTTATCTTGTTCAAACCATCTCCTTTTGTACTTTATATCTGCTATTCAGGTCTTCTTTTTCCGACAACATATTCCATACAACTCCTATAACAATAACTCATGAAACCTATTTAACTGCACCAAGCCTGTAAGTTTGTTAGACCACATGTAATTCCACAGACTGACTAAGCAAAGCTGAAACAGACCTGCTACCTGACAATCAGGAACATAAAAACGCTCTGAGCATAAGTCTTTTTTTTGGACATTAATTTGACAACCTTCTAATCATTTTAGGGTAGTTAGTAAAGATTTTAGATGAATGACAAGCATTTCCCGGTAAGATTAAAGTGGTGGCTGGAGGTAGTCACAAGGTCATTGCTAACAAGCAACTCCAGATTCATGCCAGTCGATGTGAACTCGGAGGCAAAAATAACTTTTTCAAGCTTACAAGGTGATTTCACGGTCATTTGCCACAAAGCCAACACAACCCTACTGTGGAAACATAGAGGCATGTGAGGTTTTATTATCCTTATTTTCCCAGGTGAATGCTCCCTGTAGCTGGCTTGTCACTTTCTGCATGATAGCAATCTACATGACCCATTTCACTATAGGTCTAAAATTCAAGTAGCATCTTCCACATTATGAGCTGCTATCTTATGCACTTTTATGGATCGTTCTGCCTTCCTGGACTGGCCGATTTGGTATTGGTTTATTATTCACTTGTACCGAGGTACAGTGGAAAACTTGTCCTGCATACCGATCGTACAGACCAATTCATTACACAGTGCATTGAGGTAGTATAGGGTAAAAGCAATAACAGAATACAGATTAAAGTGTCACAGGTACAGGGAAGTGCATTGCAGGTATACAATAAGGTGATTTGGCAACTTTTTCTTTGGCATACTGGGGCTTTGAAGATAATAACCTCTATGTTTAACTTCTACATTCCCAAGGATTTAGTTTTGTCTATTTCAGTTATATTGCTGCCTTGTTGCTGCTATCAAATAAGGAGAACTTTTACCTGTAACAAAGTACGTCCCCAATTTTGGCTTCAGCTGTCTGAGAGGCTCTGTAGCTGTTCTGAGATTGACCACCTGGGAGTCAGTCAGGTCACCAACTATCACGATGACATCTGAAAAATGTGCAGTTGTTTACATAACATGTGCTTTATTTCAAGTGTACATCGGACAAGATATAATATAAAATATAGTGAATTAACCATCTAACGTTACATATAAAGACAGTGGCTTTAAATGTGGAGGCTTTGGAGAGGGTGCAGAGGAGGTTTACCGGGATGCTGCCTGGATTAGAGGACATAAGATAAGATTTCTTTATTAGTCATATGTACATCAAAACACACAGTGAAATGCATTTTTTGCGTACAGTGTTCTGGGGGCTGCCCATGCTTCCGACACCAACATATCACGCCACAACTTCCTAACCCGTACATCTTTTAGGAAACCGGACGTGCTATAAGGAGAAGTTGTATAAACTAGAGTTGTTTTCTCTGGAGCGGGGGAGGCCAAGGTAGGCTTTTTTGTTTACACAGAGTGGTGGGTGCCTGGAAAGCATTGCCAGGGATTGTGGCAGAGGTATTTGAGAAGTTCTTAGATAGGCATGAATATGCAGAGAATGGAGGGCTACGGACCATGCGCAGGCAGAAGGGATTAGTTTAGTTAGGTGTCATTAGCTTAATTAGTTCAGCACAACATCGTGGGCCGGAAGGCCTGTTCTTGTGCTGTACTGTTCTGTGTTCTTAAATCACAATTGGATCCGCCTCCCAAAGCTATCTGGCATAAGTGACAACAAAAGAGGGCACAAAACAGCAAACTGCCACTGATGGATTGGGATACATTTGCACCTCATGTCACTTCACATAATGTGTAACCAGAAATCCTGCACATTTGACTGACAGATAATACTTTGACCGCATTCTTATTGACAACTTAAGGCTTGAATCATTGTGTGGCTTACCTGGATTTAGATCATTCACCATCTTCACCACCATTTCAAGTTTGGTTCTTCCTACTGTAGGCCCTAAGTGAATATCAGCTAACAAAACTATCTTCAAATTATGGAATGACTGAGGTAGCTTGGGGAGAGGTACCTCCACCTGTTTGATCAGAGGAGGCTGACGTGCATTGAGGAGCCCTAAGACTGTGCAAGCAACCGTAAACAAGAGGGCCAGGGCTACGGTAACAGCGTTCCGGTTGTGATTGGACGAGGGCGCCCGGCTAAATGTGACCAATCCCTGGGCCTGTTCCAGCAGCCCCAACACAAACAGACTGAAAATGAGGAAAACGTAGATTCCTAGGCAGGAGTAGGAGACCAGAGAAAAGATGTGCGGCTCCTCTGACACCAAAGTCAGCAGAGAAATGAAACTGGAGTGAGCCAGAAGTAGAAAAACCGTAACAGTGATTTTCCAGCCGGTAAACCACTTGGCGTTATTGCAGGAGATTGTCCAGAAAGTCTGCAGGTTCGACACAGTCTTCTTCCAGATGTACCGCGATCCGATTGACATGAGGATGTTGATAAACAGCAGAAACTGCACACGGAACAACTTCAGCAGTGTGGATTGATCAAAGTAGTCTCTCAAACTCCTGCAGATGACCATGGACAAAAACACAACAGCAGCGCCCAGTGACACTCGGATCTCCCAGGACAACCGGCCGATTGTCAACATTTTCCCACCCCCACTCCGCCTTTCCAGTGTACTTATTTTTTTTCTTATGACCGTCTTCCGCCGATTGCATACATCAGATGCAGTCTTATTTCACTCTCCGGTGAATAATAGCGAGGATTGCACATGAGACCGCCGCCCAGATCGGGGGCGGGGGAGGTTTGCAGAGCACGAATGCCTCCCGTCAGTCCAGGAAGTGCCGGCGCGCCTCGCGGCCAATGACGGAGCTCGCGCACGGATTCCATCCGTGACGCGCTTCGCAACAATGACCCCGGAGGGTTCCATTGGAACGTTGCACCGGGACTTCTACATTCCACGTTCTAAAGGGCTGCGACAACGAGCCTTGGGCGTCGGCTGCGGTGCGCTAGACCGGGGTTTATCCCTCTGGCAGTGTGATCTGAACCTTGAGAGATAACCCGCAGCGCCTGCTTTCCAGTGGCTCTGCAACGTAACGGAGATACGGCGCGAAAACTCCCTGCAATATCTGTTAATTTACTGGATAATGGCAGTGTTCACAAAAGCTTAATGGTTACATACACTCACAGAAAGGAAATAGTGCTCAAGAAATTAGGTATTTTCCAATATTTGCGAGCAGTTAAAAGATAATTCGGTGTGTTTTAGTGAAAGGAATCAGCGATAAGGTTTTTTTTAGGGAACTTTAACATCTTTACTGAAGATTAATTTATTGAAACGCTCCAATTCAGTTTTCTGAATGTATTTCGCACATAGTGGCATGAAGTCAGGATGGCCGAGCGGTCTAAGGCGCTGCGTTCAGGTCGCAGTCTCCTCTGGAGGCGTGGGTTCGAATCCCACTCCTGACAGCTTTTATTTTAAACTAAATATGACTGATAAACTCAGTTATTTACATATAAAAAGTTAGGAAATTTATTCATAAATGTTGTATTTAGGGAATCGTAAAATGTTGCACGTACACCTGTATATTATTACTTTGTTGCTAATTTAGAATCACAGCTTCTCATTTTTTTTTTCAGTTATGATCTCACGTTGTCAACCTGAAAGTTTAATCTAATTCTTTCTCCACAGACGCTGCCTGATCTGCTGAGTACTTCCAAGATTTCCTGATTTTATTTCAAATTAAAATCCGCAGTTTTTTTGCTTTTGGATCGAAAGTAAGCAGCTTGGAATGGCTACAAACTTTGGTTTCATACCCAAGGATTCTCACCAATCAGAGGGAAATCTCCAGGAATATGGGAATTATCATATTCATTAATGGGGTGTGGATATTTCTCATAAGACCAGCTTTATTGCTCATCCCTGACTGTGAAATGCCTTCTCAAATTGCTTTTGCTGTACGTTGAAGGTACTCATTTTTAGGTGGAGAGTTCCAGAATTTTGACCCAGTAGCAAGTAAGGAATGGTGATAAGTTTTCAAAGCAGTTGACCCTGTGACTTGTGGGGAAATTTGCTAATGTCAGGGATTGCTTTCTTGACTTTCAGACAACTGAGGTTACTGGTTTAGGAGGTGCCGTGAAGGAGGTCTGCTGTTGTGCATCTTTAAGATGATACACATGGTTGCCAAGCTGTACTAGTGGAGGTGGGAGAAAATATTTAGTGTGGTGTATTGGGCGTCCTTCAGCTGGGTTGCTTGGTCTTATGTGGTGTTGAAGCTGCACTCATCCAAGGACATAGTGAGTATTCCATCACACTCTTGTCCTTTACCTTAAGGATTTATGTGGCTGATCCAAATAGGGCTTTGGATAATGGCGATTCTTGGGACGCTGCTGGTAAAGGATTTGGAGGTAGTAATGGCATTGCTCTTCTGTGATCCAGGGATTCATATATAGTCTGTGAGTGGACTGTCAACTGTTGGTTAAGGAAAGAATGGCAAATATCTCACTGAATGCGAGTACACATTTATGGGGCCATATTGAATATTTTGTTTATAATGCCTCTCCCTATTCTTCTAATCAAATAGATCACTTTAGTCTTCTCTATGTTAAATTATTTCTGCACGTCTGTCCATTTCACCAGTCTGAATCCTTCTCAATACATTTCTGAATGATAAATCATTGCAAACTTGAAAATTGTGTCCTGTAACACAAAACTTCCATCCTGAATGGCTTGACTGATTTTCAGGTTATGTTCTCCTGTTCTACACTCCACCTTAAGCATAAGAGGTGTCTCTCCCTCTATATCACATCAATCCTTTCAAATCCTAAAATCCTCATAAATTAGGGCACACAAGCCCTGTTTATGCACTCTGTCCCATGATCTACTCCAAAAAATCCTGGCAACCCCTGGTGATTCTACATAGTATTCTTATAAAACCATTAGAATCTTCCTTGATTCCAGATTAGTGGACAAGACTCCAGATGCAGTCTTAATGTGGCTATATATAGCTGTAGTAATATTTGCCCTCCTTTACATACTAGTCCATTGATTATAATTGTTATTTTTCCATTAGCCATTTTTAATTATTAGGTGTACCCAACCATATGAAACAAAAAACGTTTGTAATATTCAATTAAAATAGAAACTGTTCAGCAGTCAAGCAGAATCTGTGGAGAGAGAAACAAAGCAAAATTAGAAAATGCTGGAAACATTCAGCAGGTCAGGTCAGGCAGCATCAAGGGAATGAGAAACAGACTCAATGCTTTGGGTCAAGGACCATTCATCAGAACTGGAAATATGAATTCATCTTTTTCTGTAACTGTTACAAAGTATGGTGAAAGAAAGTTATTGTTAGGGTCTGCACTGCTATAAATTCTAAACAATTTGGACGGTCATCACGTTTTATTGCAACCTCTGCCACGACGAGCATGAACGTGAAAACTGAAATTAAAAAAATACAGCATTTGATTATTATTGCTTTGTGAATCACTGGCATTTTTAAGTTTCCAGAAGACCTGATGATGGAGAGTTTAAGTGTATTTCCAATGGTTATGCATACAACCTTGAAGCAAAAAAAAGTGGACGGAAGACTTTCAAAATAAGAGTGCAAAATGCAATCTTAAACACGCTGTTTTCCTCGCGTTTCCAGTTCGGATGAAGGATTGACAGCTCTTTTGCCCTCTCTCTCCACTGCTGCCGAGTGCTTCCAAGGCGGATTTCACAACCTTTTTTTCACTGGCGCAAAAGCAGCGCTGTCAGGAGTGGGATTCGAACCCACGCCTCCAGGGGAGACTGCGACCTGAACGCAGCGCCTTAGACCGCTCGGCCATCCTGACGGTGCCTCCGCAGTGCAGCGCCACTGCTTTTCTCGGTGAAGCGCAACGGCGGGGGTTCAACTGGAAGTTTACTGATAACTGTAATATCCGCGCTCAGGAGGCCAGGAGTAAATGTGCGGGCGGGGGGGTTAAAGATAATTTTTTTTCGTGGGGAGGGGGTCTGAGGCCGGCAGTTTAACTTTATTCCCGGCTCCAGCTGACCTCCGACCCCCGTCGCTAGGTGATGGGGGGCCGCATGATGGCGGCTCGGTGGCTGAGCCGGGAGGAGGTGGACGACGTGGTGGCTCTGGCCCTGCGCTCCGGCCTCACCGAGCGGGACGTGGCGCAGCTGCCGTCGGTGCAGAGGCTGCTCGGGAGCCGGGGTTGCGGCCGCGCCCCGCGGCTGGCGACGGCGTTGCTGCTGCTGCTGCTGCTACTGCTGCTGCTGCTGGGCCTGGGCGGCCCGTTCCGCCGCTCGGCGCTGCGCCTCTGGTTCCGGCTGCACGGCTCCTCGCTGGAGAACGAGATCTGCGTCCTGGGATTCTCCGACTTCCACAACCCCTTCCGCCAACCCTTGGACTGCCGCGTCTGCCGCAACATCACCGCCGTCGACAGGAAGAGCAACCTGAGCCATGAGGAGTTCCTGCGGGCCTACGCCTACTCCATGCAGCCGGTGGTGGTGGAGGACGGTCAGAGGAACTGGTCGGCCAGGGAGGTCTTCAGCTTCGAGTTCTTCTCCCAGATCTACAGCAGCGGCAGCAGCGCCCTGGACAACAGCGGCAGCGAATGTCAGTTCTTCCCCTACGACACGGAGTTTCACAATTTAAGGGATGTTTTCGGAATGGAGGCCGGCCGTGCTGGCATGCACGGCAATGCCAAGCCTTGGTACATTGGATGGTGTGTGTCAGAATTCAGCTCTTTTTCACTTTTAGTATGAATTGCGGGTAGAAGACGGGTGAAGGGACTGTGAATTCCGAGGTATTCTTTTTGAGACAAGTCTGGAAGTGGAAAGAGGGAGTGGCAATGGTCTGGTGATATCGGGGTTGTTTCTTATGTTCTTAAATATGCAGTCCATGATGAATGAACGGAACCTTGGTGGGTCCTCAGATGGTAGATAAAAGGGCTGCTTAAATTATCAGACACATGGATACTAGTGAGAAACAAAGGACTACAGATGCTGGAATCTAGATGAAAAACATGATGATGCTGGAGGAACTCAGCAGGCCAGACAGCATCCGTGGAGAAAAGCAGGCTGTCAATGTTTTGGGTCAGGACCCTTCTTCAGCACACAGGTTGTTGAGAAGTGCAGTGACATCTAAATACTGCTGCTTTGCCAAAATGTGGTAACATACATGTAGTAAATGATGTTTATAATCCGAGATTACATTGACATGTTGAATGGATTTAAAATTAGGAACTGCTTCTGTAAAGTTAGGTTGCAAGGATGTTGAGGAGTCATTTGAAAGTTGTCGATCATCTTGAGGATCAAATTTAAGTCAGAAAGAAAACTGGAATAGAGTAAGATTGTCAAAATAGCTTCAGAAATTGATAAACTTAGAGGATAATAGAATGGAAACCAATAAGAGGAATAAAAGAAATAAGAGCAGAAATGGGTCATACTGCCCCTCGAATCTGTTCTTTTATTAATAAAACTCTCAACATTTGTGGAAAGAGAAACCAAGTTAACATTTCAGGTTCAAGACCCTTCTTTAGAATTGTCCAATATTTTCTGTTTTTACTTCGGATTTCCAGTGTGTGCAGTTTTTTTTGATCTCCTTTCATTAAGATGATGTGTTCTATCTTGGTCTTTTCCGCCGATTCCTCACAAACCTCAATTTCCCTACAGTCAAGAATTTATTTCTGCTTCCCCCCTTGAATGTATTCAATGAGATCACCCCTCATTCTTCTAAGCTCTAATGAGCTTTGGCACAACATGTTCAATCAGCCAATTTTCATATGATGCCATGAAGCAGAGGATTCAGTGCCCTTGATGTCAATCATGATGGCTAAGGAGAATACTTTATCAGATCGTATATTAGTGTTAGAGGAGGAAAGATACTTTTTGAGTAAGATTTTTAGTTTGTGTTCTCCAATCGAGTAAGTAAATATTTGGGAATAAATGTGTTGGAAAAGAAAATTCACAGAAGTTACATGAAGAGCCTTTAAAGGTGATCTAAAGGAGCACTGAGTGGGAAACACAAAGATGACAGATGATATTTGGAAAAATGCTTAGCGAAAACACGTAGCCGTAATTTGCAATCAGTCATAACTGATGTAGGCAGACCTTGCTCTTGGTATTTTTGCACACTCTATTTTGGAAGGGAAGTTAAAAAAGAATACCCAATATAATAATCTTGAACTTTTATGATTGGTTATGGTTGAAGGAAGAGCCAGAAATGCACAGGAAATTAGAGCTATGGATTTGGACTCCTGAAGGAAGAGCCAGAAATGCACAGGAAATTAGAGCTATGGATTTGGACGCCCAAGATCCCTCTGTACATAAATAGAGACTGTACCAAAAATTTGGTCCAGGGGATATGTCTTAAAAATAATGGGAAAGGTGGAGACAGAAAGGATTCCAGAGTTTACAGTCTAGGTACTGGCATCAGTGCAGCAGTAAAAAATGAGAGAAGTATGAAAGTAAAAGTTGGAATAGAAGAGTGATACAGAGAGTTGTAGAAATGGGAGGAGATTATGGATGCAGGGAGAAGCAAGGAAAAGGAGAAATGTGGGATAAAAAATTACAATGAACCAATGTAGGTAAGCAAACACAGGGTATGGGGAAAGGGATTTGGTGCACGTTAGAATAGGGCAGTAGAGTTTTGGATACTTAAATTCATGGAGGGTGAACAGTAGGATGCCACTGAGGGAAGAGAAGAATAGAGAATTTAGAGCTAATAGAGGAGTGGATAGAGTTCACAAAAGCAAGCAAACTGGGATGGAGAGTATGTTGAAAGTTGGCTAAGGCTGTTAAAAGTTTATGTGGCCTTGGGCAGTGGTCAGGGAGAGGGATGGAATTGGTGCTAAGAATCAAAATTAATGATTGGTTGATGGTTGTAGGACTTTGTTTCCTGGATAAATTACATGCAGAATGTGTTGATGGTCTGTAGTGGAGGCATAACTACATGGCGAATGATTCCATTTTAATTAAAGAAAAGTTGTGATGCAACTTCTGTCAGTCTGGTCCATTTGTACTGCCACTTGCTAATAGACAGTTATGATCAAATTGAATGACAGACAAGGCTCAAAGGGCTGAATGGCCTCATCCTGCCCTTATTTCTCATGTTCCAAGAAGTCATTGTCTCATGGAATGACAGAACATAGAAAGAGGCCACTCGACACAGTGTTCCTTGCAAACTGTTTGAAAGAGCTTTCATTCAGTCAGTCACTGCTCTTTTACCATAGCCCTGTAGTTTCTTTCTCTGCTTCAGCCATTTACTTATGGGTTAGACTGTGTGGAACCAAAATTGTGAAGATTAAAAAGACAAAAAAACTTCATCTTTACAGAATTACTGCTTGTAATTTGTAGTTGATAATTCCCAAATATTAAGCCTTCATTTTGAGCATTCTTGTACATTAACCATTCACCCCTATTTCATTTGGGTTACAAAGTGAGAATGATATTCATTCCTCATACTAAACAGAAATTTATAAATACGACAATTCTAATTTCTTATCAGACAATTCTTATAAGAAATAAGGCAAGTGAAAATACCCTTGCTTGACAGATTGACAAATAGGATCCTGAGGGACACTTTTCACCAAATAATGTTCTGGAACAAAAAAATTAATTTTTTTTTGTCTTTGGGTTATCCAGTTCCACTCACTGATACTTCAGTGATAAAAATTGACAATGTAGGTACAGAAAGCAGAATGCTCGAAGAACTCGGCGCGTCAAGTAGAGTCTGTGGAAGTAAAAGGTGGACATTAACGTTTCAAGTCAAGACTCTGCGTCAGGACTGAGACTGACCTGCTGAGTTCTTGCAGCTTTCTGTTTTTTTTTGTTCCAGATTCCTGCATTTGCAGTATCTCTTGTCAAGATAGGTATAGCATTTATTGAACTACATAACAAGATGCACAGTGTAACTAGCACAAATCCTATATGCATCAGGCTAATGGACACAACCTCTAATGTTTGTGCCACAGGTCAGAGTGTAAGATATTGGTTGAGAATGTTGGCTAAGTGCTCTTGCTCCCTTGGGTATGAGGATTTTTTTTTTACGCAGCCTATAAGAATGCAACAAGTGGGTGGTTGTAGAAGCAACAGAGCACTATTCCATTTTATGATTGTCAATCTATTTTTCTTTTGCAGGAGTAACTGTGATTCGAGTGCAGCTAGTATTTTGAGGCAGCACTACAAGCGGCCGTATTTTATCCCAGCCATTTCCGAATCTAGTAAAATGGACTGGATATTCATGGGAGTGCCAGGGCATGGAGCCCATATGCATGTAAGAATGATAAACTGAACTGTGACTGTTTTGCTGGTCGGAATATTCAGAACACTGTTTGGTGAGGAGTGTCCCTCCTGATCCTAATTGACTTTTACTTTTCTAATTTTTGATCCTATTACTCTAGGAGTTATGGTAAATAGAACAAAGCATTGTTAGATTACACTTGGAGCACTGTACAATACTGAATGCTATTTTACGGAAGGCGTATCAAGGCACTAGAGAGGGTACAACAAAAGGGAGGGGGTAATGCCAGAAGTGAGGTTGTACACATCAGCAAAGGATATGGTTGGGAGTGTTTATTGAAAAGAAAGGGTGGGGGCTGACCTAATAGATATCTTCAAAACTGAAATGTTTTGTAAGTATTTGGAAACTTCTTTAACCAGAAAGTGGAGATAATGTGGAATTCACTTTGACAGACAGTAGTTATTTGAATATTATTCATATATTTCAGGGGAGACTAGAAAAGTACATAAAGGGGAGAGAAGTAGAATATTATGCTGATAGGGTTAGAAGAAGAAGGATATTTGAGGGCTTGAACATCACATAAACATCAACATGAATTGATCGGCCTGTTCATCTGCTCCACATTCTCTTTAATTCTCTGAACTTTGTGTTACATTCAGTTAATTGTTGCCTTGATGCAAAGGGCAATGATTCAGACAGTCTCTGGAATTTAGCACCATTCTCTGTGTTCATACCAAGCCTATAATGGGTGGCCTTGGCAAAATCCAAACTGGGCCATCGGCGAGCAGGTTTTTATTGGGTAAGGCACTACAAAAATTGCAGTTTTGTGTATTCCCCAATATTAAGCTTATACCACAATTTTGTAGCCTTTCTTTCTCTCTTTCTCCCTCTCTCTTGCCCTCGCTCTCCTCTCTCCCCCCCCCCCCTTTCCTCTTGATGTCTGATCTAGAAAGGTAGGAGTGAGACAAACAGTGTAGAGGTGAAGAAGCCCAGGTCAGGAGCAGCATGTGTAAGAAAATGGAGAAGACATTAGACTGACTTAAAATATTTCAGGCAATTAGCCTGTCCCTCCTGTGAGGTGTAGTCTATGGGACATGTTGGTGGGGGAGTTTGGGCCAAGCATTGTCCAGCCCAGATGTGACAGGCAATGAAACTGCTTTCCCCCCCCCCCACCTCCTCTCTGGGCCATCACTGCTTTGTCACCAGCCCACTGTCCAGTCCTCACTGAAGAAAAATGACTGATGGCTGAGAAAGGGCAGCAGTATAGATGGTTTTTTAAAAAAGGCTCAACTTTTTGTTTCCCTTCCCTAGCCCCATCACCATACATGTATCTATTGACTTTTGATAATTACTGCAGTGAACAGAGAGCCAGTGTAACTGTGCCAACATTTTGTCTGCCTTGTCCACAATGTGGCTGTAATTTGTTTGAAGCTTATCGTGTAATTTAGGTAGGATCTTATTTATGAATAGGTGCTACTTAATAGAACTGTTGAATGTGCCTTATTTCATCATTGCTCAATTTTTCTGCCACCATTGTTCTATTTGACTGGATTGAATTTTCTCTTGACAGGATGTATCTGGTAATTCTCTACTTCGTCAGAAAAGGGCACTGACATTGCTAAGTTGAAGCAGCTTGCTTACAAATGCTGCTAATCTTGTGCACAAATTTATTGTGCCACATCTGAGATATTGTCTGAGCTCATAACGTTCGTTATATCAAGTGTTCTTTGCCATTTCTGAATATCAGATAGAATGAATTGAATTGGTTGTAAACTGATTGCTGTTATGGTGAGCACCTCAGGAGATGAATCAGCTACTCTGCACTTTTCTTTTGCTGTCACATACTAGGCTTCAGCACTGTTGAGGATGGGAATGTTCACGGAGACTTTTCCTCTCCTTGGTCTAATTATCCATCGCCATTCATGATTGGATGTGACAAGACTGCAAAGCTTCAATTTGATCTGTTGGTGCTGGTAATTGTCTATAACATTTTCTTCCACTATTTAGGATGCATGTAGACCACTGTAGCTTTACCAAGTTGGCATCTCATACCTACATACATCTGGTACTGCTCTTCCATAGTCTGACTCAAGTTGGTTGTCAGGTTTGATGGTACTGTGAGGGAGACACTGAGCCAATGGGTTACAGATTGTAATTCTGTTGTTGCATATAGTCCATAGTGTCTTACTGTTTTAAGTTTTGAGCTGCCACATTGGTTAGCGTCATAGACTCGTACATGGAAGTAAGGCCCTTTGTCCCAACTCGACCATGCTGACCAAGTTGCTTACCCGAGCTGGCCCCATTTGCCTGCATTTGGCCCATGTTCCTTGAAACCTTTCTTATTCATGAACCTGTCTAATTGTCTTTTAGACATTGTAATTGTACCTGCCTCCACCACTTCTTCCGGCAACTCATTTTGTATGTCCACCACTCTCTGTTTGGAAAATCTTGTCCCTTGGGTCCCCTTTAAATCTTTCCTTTCTCATCATAAACTACTTTGGAAAAATGTGTGCTTTTCTGAGCTTCTTGATCTAATCTGTTTAGCACGGTGTTTTTTTTAAATATATTCTTTCCTAGGAAGCAAGCAATGCAGTTATTCCCCATCCCTAATAATTGACTTGCATCTGAGTCATGTCAGAGGATAGAGGGTCAACCATATTACTGTCCTGTCCAGATGGGTTTTTACACTAACCCAGTGGTTTCACCATTACTATTACTGACGCCAGATGATTCAATTAATTGAATTTAAATCGCCAGCTGCCATAATGGGATTTGTGTCCAGATCCTTAGTCCTTGCTTTTGGATTTCCAGCACAGTAAATCACACACTTGTGGCTACACAGCACAATGAAAAGTATTGTTTCAAGGACCACGGTGGTTGTTCCTGCCAGTACTGTCATAGACAGATATAACTGCAGTGGGTAGAATGCCAAGGGTGAGGTCGTAGGTTTGTCAGCTTCTGTTGATTATTTTTCACTACTTGCTACGTACCCCAGCTGGGAGCTTTATCCTTCAGAACTCTGCCAGTGAGGTCATTGGTGGTGCTTTTGAGCTATTCTTGGTGTGAATGTCTTGGTGAGAGCACTCTATGCCCATGCTTTCTTCAATGCTTCCTTCATGTGGTGTTCAACAAGGATGATGGCTGAAGGAGGGCTGTCTGTGTTAGTCAACAGGAGGTCTCCTTGCCCATGTTATCTGATGCCTGAGACTTCACAGCTTCAGGAGTCATTCTCCTCTTGAGAGTATGGCACCATGCTGCTGCATCTAGTAGGATTGTTTTACTCTTGGAATAGGACAAATCCAGGGGTGGTGCTAGAAGAATCTGGGAAGCTGGATAAGATGTGTAATCTGAGATGGAAAATGCTAGTAACTTAAGAAGAACCTTAAATAAACAGGAATTCCTGTGTGGTGGTGTGCTTGGGTAAAAA
Organism: Pristis pectinata; assembly: GCF_009764475.1. Classification (NCBI taxonomy): domain Eukaryota; kingdom Metazoa; phylum Chordata; class Chondrichthyes; order Rhinopristiformes; family Pristidae; genus Pristis; species Pristis pectinata. The sequence continues at coordinate 39,891,586 of NC_067417.1, forward strand.
ATTAAAATATGATCTAACCAAAGCCAATCTGAATGTGACTGGAATCCAAGGACCTATAATTCTTTTGATATTTGACCTGACTCAACTTGAACATATAGTTGGATCCCCTGAGCTTAGGTTGAGTAGTTAAGCTTGATACTGAAACCACTGATTGAGGAGTAAGAACTACATCTTATGTGATCTGCATCGGTTATTTGCAGGCAGTCAGTCCAATGACACCCCACTGTACTGACCTTTAATCCATCCCAGCCCTATGACTTAGAATGTTTTTGATATCTGATCTGAAGCTGACTCTCAGTCATTGAAAAGGACTGATCTCTGCTCTGTCTAGTATTTCAGTATGTTGAACTTAATACATTAAGGAAATTCTCCTATAATGTATTTGTGAATTCCGAATCAAATTGGTTGTTTAAAAATTATTAAATCAAAAGATTAAATTTGAAAAGAGTGTTGATCATTGACAGAACTAACAGTTCTAAAATAAGATTGGAGCACAATTTTTTCCCCTTCCACTGTATCCATATATTTTCCGTGTCAAATACAAAATCATGTTTAAATATTTTATAGGTTCTGCCTAAATTGTAAAAGCCCCATCTATATGAAAAATATTCTTCTGAATTTTTCCCTGTATTCATTTCGTTCACTGGTTTCTAATTCACCAATTTGTGGAAACAATTTTTCTATAACCTTCTCAATTCTTCATGATTAATGGGGAAAAAAAACCTGACTAGGGGTCCTTTCTTAGTCGCTTTTGTCCCAAATAAGACAAATCCATATTATGAGCCTTTCTACAGAAAAAAAAACAGAATTTCATCATTAATCATTAGTCATTGCTGTACTTCTGCATGACGGACACATCTTTGTTCAGAGTACTCCATATATATCCTAACTATTGTATGAGTTCAACATCATTTCTTTATTTTTATTTTCATGTTTGTTATTTTTTCTTTGTGGTATTACCACCACGCAGTAGTTTCCCAAGTATGTGCTGCTTGGTTAATTGGTTACTCTAAATTACCACTAAGTATGGGTAAGTAGCAAAAAGCTTCAAAGGGGAGTTGCGTCGATGTGAGTGAGAACAAGTTGTGGGTAAATAAGGGGGAGAATGGGACTGATGATCCATTGGGATCTAACATAGACCTGATTGGCTGAATGGCCTCCTTGCCATAATAAACAAGTAAGTTTTTAGGCTGACAACAGTAACTTCACATATAATTCACACAACTATCTTTTACTATTAGTGCATTACACTGACAGATTTAGTTTTACATTGATATTAAATGCCATTTGAGGCAAAACACTGCAATGGTGGCATATTAAAATAAAAGCAGAAACTGCTAAAATCACACTTGCGGAAAGAGAAAAATGGTCAACTTTTCAGGTCATCAACTTCATTAGAAGCCATGCTTGGTTCCCAGGCTTTGACCACTTTAAGAGCCTGCTCTTGCAGTAGAGAATAATAACCTTTGAAGTGATCAGCTCCTGCCCTCCATGTGGTTATCTAGCTTTGGTCCTCAAGATTGGTTGTACTAAAGGGAAAACTGGTCCTTGTACGGCCCTGACATGTGATTAATTTTAGATGGAGGGATGGGTGGGTATTACCTCGAGTTGAACTCCAGGGAAAATATCATTACCAAGGAGGCTTTAGACAGTGTAGAGACCTTGCTTGCCAGAGCTACGTACCGAACCTGCAATGGAGAAGCTTAGTTCAGCAATCAACTTGCTTGTCACAGGCAAAGCTCCAGGCGATTGAAGTCATTAAACATGGGAACTTCTGTCTCTATTGGAGAGTTGGGACTGAACCCCAGGATCAGAGCAAGGGTGACCACTGCCCACATATTGTGGGAGGAGTATTTGCCTGTGTTGTTCTTGCTCGACTGCAGACCTTGACTGAATGGATATATCTCAAAACCCAGAATGCCTTCAGAGGCCAGCATCAATATGATCTCAGTTCAGCAACTGCAAGGAAAATGTGTGGGCAAAGAAATCCATTGTATATCACACCTATATCGACCTTGCCAAGGCATTTGATTGTGTGGGAAAAGGGCAGATGATTCAAGCTGCTGAGGATAATTGGCTGTCTGCTGAAGCTGCTCAGTATGATTCGTGCCTCTCATGCTGTCATGAAAGGATTACATCATGCCCTATCTTTAGTACAAACGCATGCAAAGCACAAGGGAAGGGCGAACCTCAGAACCCTCAAGATCCACAGTGGGGTCAAACAGGGTGACCTGGTGATGACATTCTTTGTTATCTTCTTGCTGCTGCTGTCCTGTGCCTTCAGCTGATCCACAGATGGTGTCTGTTTGCACATGAGAACTGGTGGAAAGTTGTTTAACCTTGCTCACCTGAGAGCTGTGATAAAAGTGCACCAGGTCCTCATCAGAGAGTTGGTGCATATCAGCACCTCACACTGAGGAACATCTCCAGTGGCTGAAGACACAGACATCCATAACCACAGAGTCTGGATTGACCAACAGGATGAATGACATCAGCCAGGATGTGGCCAAACCACTAGCTCTAGTGGTGCTGTTAATGTGATGCATCTTCACGTATCTAGGCTGCGCAGTTACTGGCAATGTGTCACCTGATGCTGAAATCACATAAACTGCCAAAAGCTGCAGTTACATCAAAGCTGAGCAAGGGAGTCTGGACTAACATCATGTGACATAGAACACCAAACTGTGAGTCTACCAAATTGGTTATCCTTGGTATAATCTAATGAAGTTTGGAAAATGTATGCAAAGCATGAGGAAAGGCTGAACAGTTTCCACTTTTTCACTAGGCATCTCCTGGCTGGACCAGGTCAGCGGTTTAGAGATCATGGATCATGTTAAGTCTGTCAGCAAACATTCATCACCAAGCCAACATTTGCAGTGCATTAGTTGCATGTTTTGGATGGAAAACAGCCATATTCCTGAAGACATTCTGTATATTAAACTGGCCTCTAGATCGTGACCTGATGAAGTCCATGCCTCCACTAAAAGGATAACTATAAATGAGATAAAATAATGGCAAACATCAACGTGGACAAGTGGGAAACAGCCTGTGCCCTTGTGTTACACACAGCATTTATAATACAGTAGTTGAATAGACCAAATAATTAGCCCATTGCCAAAACTTGGATGTTGTATTTCCAAATCTTATGTTCCCATACAGAGGTGAGACTGCGATTTCTGCTTCTTGCACATTGCTGCACTGCTAAAGCAAAGAATGCTGGGGTAGTTTGATGTTTTAAGTAATTTTTGAACATTATCATAGTGCCCTTGTATTAAACTTGTACCATTGTTTGGCCATTTTAGCTGGCATAGCCTTTGGCTATCTGAGGAAAAGAATGTTTGAAGATCCCAAACCCAGCACTAAGCCTATCATAACAGCAACACAGACCATCTGGTCCTCATCTGAATCATGGAAGCATTTCAAAGCACTGGAGAGGTACCACTAATACTGTCTGCAAAATCCTCTGAATCTATTGGTGTGATAAGGGAACCACCGTTAGTGACCTCTGTTTCCCCAGCTTTGAGACCTTAGTGATACTTAATTGACTCTGATGGGCAAGCCATCTCATTCCTGCGTCCAACACTGTAATCCTGAAACTACAGAATTTGTCATGGCAAGAGATCCCAGAATGTTTTCAAAGCCTGCTTGACAAAAGTGTAATGTCCCCACCAACTCGTGACAATCACTGGCCCATAACCACTCAAATGGCGAACAAGGTTTAGGAGGCCATTGTGAACCTATATTCCATTCTCTGTGGAGCACACACAAGCCCATTTTAAAGAGTGGAAAGCATGCACCACCTTCTACACCACCCATCCATCCTGCCAAGCACCTGCCTCATCGGGTATCTTTGAACCCACAGAATTGAAATGAAAGCAAGCCATTCTCGATCCTGATGGACTGCCTCAGATCAGCATGTGACTTAGAAAACTTTTCTATTTTCAGAATAGGGGAAGACTACATTGAAATTACATCTCCAAGGTAAAGTGGAGAGAGTTTACTCCTGAAGCTGAATGTGCATTGATTTTTTTTCTCCAACCAGTTCTCCCCCCCCCCCCCCATTCCTCAGCATCTGTTTAGTGAATGTGTTTTAACAGTAAGTATACACTACGATTGCTATAGTGCAAATGTAACTTGAATGTGGTGTTAGATCCCGACCTGACCACGAGCAGGGCATAGAGGAATATGGAATTAATGCAGGCAAATGGAATTGGTATAGACAGACATGATGGTCAGCATTGACGTGGTGGGTCAAGGGCCTGTTTCGGTGCTGTACAGCTCTATGAATGTGGTCTTGAGTTCTTGGCAAAGGGAGTTGCCTTTGTTATATTTAATATGAAAATGTTATTTTTAACTTGTTTTTCTGCTTTTTAGATTGATGATGTAGATAATCCATCCTGGCAGGCCCAGATCAGAGGCATCAAACACTGGAAGCTGGAACCCCCTGCAGAATGCTACTATGAATGCTCTTCACTGGAAGCCATCGTGTACCCTGGGCAAATAAGTACGTAGATTTGACTAACGTAGAATTAGTGTAAATGGGTGGTTGATGATATACAGGGATGCAGTGGGCCTGCTTTGTTGCTGCGTGACCCTATGTGTACTCCAACTCTCCCAACTAATATTTTCAGTGTTGAAAGGAAGTTCTGATTCCCAAACTCTAAATTTACTGCTATAAATTACTGTATTATTCCAAAATTTTACCTAGATCCAGTGTTCCCACAGGTTTGTACTCGCAAATGATTGCATTTGACAGTTCAGGCTTGTCACCACATGTCTGGCACTGCCTGGAAACAAAACTTTCCAAGTCATTATGTGGTTGGTTGTCAGGCGAAGCTTAATTTGCATGCTGACTCCTGATAGCCTTGATTTGACAGTGACTATGCCATTATTGAGAATGGGCATGGTGAGCTTTTCAAGTACAGTACTGGATAATCCTTAATTTAACAAAGACAAAGACAGCCTGTCAATGGGTGTTAGCTGCCCCCTAAATCCAGGATTATATTTGAATTTCCCAACGATGAATGAGTTAGGGATCAAATGATCACAGCCAACTCGCATAAAAAGCCCAGAAAATACTGGAAATACTCAGCAGATCAGGCAGCATCCATGGAGAGGAAAACAGAGTTAATGTTTCAGGTTGATGACCTATCATCATAACTTAGAAAATTATAAATCAAATAAGCTTTACATTGTAGAAAAGGGGCAGAATGAAGAGAATATTGAGAATGTCTGTGATAGAGTGGACACTAAGAAATTAAGTGAAAAATTGTGATAGTGTTGGCTGAGAACGGGTGGTGAAGGTTTGTTAGATACAGATAGAGAAGTTGAGAGAAGAAGAGTCAAAGAAGGATTTAGGTGAGTGTGACAGCAGGGTGGAAGTTGCAAGTAAAAGTGATGAAACCTTTAAGTTCTGTACAAAAGTAGAAAGCAGTCCCAAACAGACTGAAGTGTGGAATTTTCCACATTCCCCACAGACAGACATAGATTATGCCTTCGATTTGGAAGACATGAGTTAAAGGGGAATTTCTTCAGCCAGGCACAGGAGGCTATTGGGCTGGGGGAAGGGTCTGTTGATCGGGCTTCTTTTTTTTAAGAGGGAAGCAAAGAGCCTTCCGACCATCCAGGTGTGGAGTGGAAGAGTAGTGGGAGAATGAGGTGGTTGGGACTGGGAAATTGGCAACTGCCAATGGAGTAGAGGATCAGAGGTGTCACAAATATGAGTGGGGAGGACAAGGGGAGAATGAATTGAGTCTTGGAAGGAAAAAATAAGTTCTGTGGGACAAGAATAGACTGAAACATCAGGACAGTCCCGCTTGTATTTCTTGGGAAGGAGGTAGAAGTGAGCTGGTTGGAGGAATGAGGTGGGAGAGATGATGTCTAGAGTAAATGCAATCATTGACTCTCTGAGACACAGTGGTCTGACGTCCTGGAAGTCTGACTGTACGCTCAGAGTAATTTCAGTTGGACTTTGAGCAATACTGCTAAGGACACCATTGAACAGAGCCCATAAATGCCCTGAGAAATAACATCTAAAGGGTTCTGATAACTTTTGTACATGCAAAGTGTTTCCTGAGCTAAATTACCTGATCATAACCTGATAATCAGGCATGTATAACTGTTGAGGTCGTTAGAGAGGGGCTGGAGAAATAAAACCAGTCAAGACTCCTATCGTGTCTGTACATATAAGTCTGTGGTGAGTAATGGGGCAGATGCTTGGGATTTTGAAAATATGAATAATTTGAAGAGTTTTTCCAGGAAGTGAATTTAGAATGAGGTGAGGTTGCCCCTTGTCTGGTCACAGCTGAGCAATGTGTGAGGGCTTGAGGACAGTATTGCAACAACTGCCTGGTTCAAGTTACTGCTTCAGTAGAGAAAGGGCTAAATCAAGTGACTGAAGAAGCAAATGAAAATAAATAATTTATATTCATCCAGCTGGATCCTATAAATGGTTGAACGAACAGTGAACCACACGCACAGAAAGCTCAACAATGCATTCCTGCTGATCAGGAATTCAGTTCACTGAAGTTGTCAGTTCCACAGCGAGTAGTGGAACTATAGCCAAGAGTTTGCTAATGCATGATTTATGTTAATAGCAAGTTTTTTTTTTGTTAGTGTCATAAGGATATTTGTCTACTTATTGATAATGGTATTGCTTTAAAAACCACATGCGCCTGCCTTATGCTGTACTGTTTCTGTTTCAAGATATCATATTACAGACTAGGTGCCTTTAATTTCCACAATATCCAAATTGAAGGCACCAATAACAGACTGATACTAAAGCACAGTGTCCAGGTAATCATAAAAGTGCAGAGAAGTTGTGAACAAAAAAATGTTTCTTCGTAATACTGCAAAAACAGCTATAAGCAGGATCAAGGGACTTCCATGTTAGTTAATAAGTAATGAATTGCTGCCATAGACACCTATTAGAAAAGGAATGAATTACATGTACACAAAATTTGTCCACCGGTCCAGTCAGATATAATTTCCTGCAAGGCTGAAACTCATGATTATCCAACTGAACTACACTAAGAATGACATTAAATGCCAAGTGAGTTATTGGTATTGGTTTATTATTGTCACTTGTACCGAGGTACAATGAAAAACTTGTCTTACAAACAGTTCTTACAGGTCAATTCATTACACAGTGCAGTTACATCAAGTTAGTACAAAGTGCATTGATGTAGTACAGGTAAAAAAAAACAATAACAGTACAGAGTAAAGTGTCACAGCTACAGAGAGTGCAGTGCAATAAGGTGCAAGATAACAACAAGGTAAATTGTGAGGTCGTAGGTCATAGTCCATCTCATTGTATAAGGGAACCGTTCAATAGTCTTATCACAGTGGGGTAGAAGCTGTCCTTAAGTCTGCTGGTACGTGTCCTCAGGCTCCTGTATCTTCTACCCGATGGAAGAGTAGAGAAGAGAGAATGTCCCGGGTGGGTGGGGTCTTTGATTATGCTGGCTGCTACACCAAGACAATGAGAGGTAAAGACAGAGTCCAAGGAGGGGAGACTTGTGTCCGTAATGCACTGGGCTGTGTCCACAACTCTCTGCAGCTTCTTGCGATCTTGGGCAGAGCAGTTGCCCAAGCCGTGATACATCCTAATAGGATGCTTTCTATGGTGCATCGGTAAAAGTTGGTGAGAGTCAAAGGGGACAAACCAAATTTCTTCAGCCTCCTGAGGAAATAGAGGCGCTGGTGAGCTTTCTTGGCCGTGGCATCCACGTGGTTTGTCCAGGACAGGTCGTTGGTGATGTTCACTCCCAGAAACCTGAAGCTGTCAACCCTCTCGACCTCAGCACCATTGATGTAGACAGGTGTATGTACACCACCCCCTTTCCTGAAGTCAATGACCAGCTCTTTAGTTTTGTTGACATTGAGTGAAAGGTTGTTGTCATGACACCATTCCACTAAGCGCTCTATCTCCTTCCTGTACTCCGATTCATCACTGTTTGAGATACGGCCTACAATGGTAGTATCATCTGCAAACTTGTAGATGGAGTTAGAGCAGAATCTGGCCACACAGTCATGAGTGTATAGGGAGTAGAGTAGAGGGCTGAGGATGCAGCCTTGAGGTGCACCAGTGTTGAGAATAATCGTGCCAGAGGAATTGCTACTTATCCTCACTGATTGCGGTCTGTTTATTAGAAAGTCAAGGATCCAGTTACAGAGGGAGGTGTTGAGTCCTAGGTCTCGGAGTCTGGTGACAAGCTTGCTTGGAATTATTGTATTGAAGGCAGAGCTGTAGTCAATAAACAATAGTCTAACGTAAGTGTCTATTGTTATTGCAAAATTACATAGATTAAGAGCTGGACAAAAATGTAATTTCATTGATGTTGCATGTTGTTATTAACATTGTCACCAACAATCAATCTAACTCAGTTTCTTTCGGCCACTATGGAGAAATCTATCATTAACTGAAATAACCCTTTGGCTTTCTTGGGATGGAATCATTGGTGTTTAGGAAGCCTGCTATATCCATAATTATAGTAGATTGTGTAGCTGCAGAGAAAAAGTATAAGGTAAACATGTCACTGGATGTCACAGTCATTTGCTAGATGTATTAAACAAAAAGATTATGCACACACAGAGCAAATGAAGCTAATTTTGTGCACAAGAAACAAAATTCACAAATGTGCACTGACAACACTCAATTCTACGTTACCAGCATCTTTTCAATTGCTCCACTACCTCTGCTTTGTCATGCTACGTGACTGACATCCCATTCTGAGGGATGGAAATTTCCTCCAATTAAGTATGGGAAGACTGAAGCTACTGTCTTTGATCCTTGCCGCAAACTCGGTTCTCCAGCAACCGTTTCCATCCCTTCCCTGCTCACTGTCCAGGGCAGAACCAAAGTGTTTACAACCTCAGCATCCTATTTATTCCTGGGCTGAACCTCTGACTTCACACTCTCTACGTCATCAGGAATATCTTTTCTCTTGGTAAGGGCTTTCTCCAACTTTGCCTCAGTCCTTCTGCATCTCCAGGCTCAGCTGTTCTGATGTAGTTCTGCGTGGTCTCACTTTCCACCAGCCGTAGACTTCACATTCTAAATTTTGCTTCCTGTATTGTAGTTTGTGCCAAATTCCAGTCCCAATCGCCCTTCACTTCCACTGATCTATCGTATGATTAGAGGTAAAAATGGACTGAGGGGCATGACATCGAGTTGGTATTCTTGACATTCAACTGCAAACTCCAGGGCAAGGGGCTTTTAGAACAACGGAATAGAAATTAATCTACTGTTACTTGTTTAGGCCCTTTTTAAAAAGGGGCATATTTTCCTCGCCCATGAGCAACAGACATTCCAGCTCATTGTTACAATGGGGAAGATTGGACATTATGCAGAGTGACATGACATTTTATTCTGCTGATCCTCTTTCAGCAACTTGGCTGGAGGTGAGAGGATATTACTTGCACTACTACCTCTGTTGCACACGAATCAAATGTACTGCAGACAATGTGCACTGGACAGCAACCTCAGCCACTTCGCTGGAACTGTTTGAACTTGTGTGAATGGGTGGTGTGAATTGGAAAAAGTACAGCTGATGTGGTAACCTTGTCTTCCTTCCCCCTTTTAGTTGTGCTGGACACAAATAAATGGTTTCACGAAACCCACATTTTGGGAGAAGAACTCAGTATTACTATTGGTTCGGAATATGACTGAGCTGTGCAAGGTCTTAACCTCGGGAAAAGAAACACTCAGTGCCATATTACTGGCATTAAAGGAAGATTGGAGAAAGGCTGCAGGATTGGTAATTGTGTGCAATACCATCTGTGTGCATTGGATAACAATCCACACCACCTCAAATGGTGATTAACAGAAGTGACTAATAGATTGTAATGTGCTCTCAGCTGGAAGTCTTTTGAAGAATGCTAATTATTGTTTGGGAGTTCCAAACATTTAAACATCACTTCTACATAAAGATGGACTGGAATGTGTCAATATTTTCTTGGAATCCTCATGTGGATACTGTTCAAGCCTGTGATTGTAGAGTGCCCCAACCAAATTCAATCTGAGTTATAGAAATGTTGCCTTATTTCCCCTCCCTCTGAATCCAGCTAGATAGTCTGAACAGTTCAACATATTTTGGATTGTAATTGTTTCACTTATTTGGCTGCTAGATTATTGCAGTCAACGACTTCAGCAGCTTTCTCCTGAAGACATTGGTGTTTACCCTCCATGGACATGGTTCTCTTAATCCTCTGGTACTGCCATGCTCTCGTAACCCACTTATAAACTGATGTATTCTCTTCCTGCTTTGGCTTCCAGTGAAATGAGTTTGTAGTCACTTGATCATTTTTTCATTTTTAAGAAAAATAATTTTCAAAGTAGCGTGATTGGATAAAAACATTTTTTTACTCTATTTCCTTTCTTGTAACTGCCATATTGAAATTGAAAAGTAGCAGATGTGATTACTGCAGGTGTTTCCATGATGTACTTTGCAATTTGGCGTTAACCTATCAAAGTATTTATAACTCAATGCCAAAAATATTTACGAATGTGAAGAGTATTAGACAGATTTTACTCATTAGTTACAATGGAAGTAATGCAATAATGAAAAACTAATTCATAACATCATAGGAAGTATATATAGTTCGTACAGCTTCCGATTTGAGTTTTATGATTCACTGGATCAACTGGATGCTGAGATAGAGTTACACAGTCTTAAGGTCCTAGGTTTGTATGTTGGCTGAAGTAGAATCAGTGAGTTATGGCATTAATCTATGTGTTACAAGGTGTGATGTGTAACTTAATTGTCTGGTTTTGATGGCATCCTCAAAACACATAGTCATTTCACGTTTGCTTGGGATCTTCTCTGAACTTTATTGGATTCTATAATTCCCATCTATATATGAACTTATTCCATATGGCGCTCTAAAACAAAGGAGTTTCTAGTCACCTTTGTATTCACTGACACTTTGTAAGTAGTACCAAATAAGTACAGAAGTGCAGAAAAAAGGATGCTGAATCACTGGGGAAAAAAAAATGGAAAATGCTGGAAACGGTCAACTTGTCAAGCAGCATCTGTGGAGAGAAAAACAATTAATATTTTGCGTTAATAATCCTTCATCAGAACTTGCAGAGTTTACTGTATTACATGTAGCAACTGTTAAATTCCTTGGGATTGCTTCTACAGAAATGACACCTACTGCAGTGTTTGTAATGGGTAATAATTTTGTATGTGGCTTAAAGGTTTATTGTTGTCAGAAAGTCAAGTAGTTATCCTGACTTGCAATATTCATAGTTCTAATGGACATGTTAACTTCATAAGTTACTCATAACCCATGTAAGATATGTGGAAATAAAGCATTTTTTTGATAATGGGTACTTATTACAGGTGATCTTTATTGAGATGCTTAAGATAATGTAAATGATTTGTACAATAATCTGTTTTCCTCTTCCAGGGACAATATTTTAGAGGATTAAAACATCTGCATATTTATCATACTGAGAACCACTCCAACCACCTGGACATCACCTTTTCATGTGGGAGTCTGGAATAAAATGGGCTGAGTGGGAGTTAGAAAATAAGGAGAGTTGGCTAAAGACAAATGACCAATAGAGAAGGAACTCTTAATTAGGTGGATATAATTAATGAATGAATTATTGAAAATCTGGTAGTGAACCAGGCTTCACTGGACCCTGTGTCTCATGGGAAAAAGTTTGATTCCAAGGTGTAGATCCCTTGCAGCAAGGGGTTTTCAAAATATACAGACCTACTCCCAATCTCACCTTCTGCAAATATCAGAACACAGTGGGAAGCTGCTGTCTTGCTTGTACAGTGGCATGTAAAAGTTTGGGCACCCCTGGTCAAAATTTCTGTTACTGTGAATAGCTAAGTGAGTAAAAGATGACCTGATTTCCAAAAGGCATGAAGTTAAAGATGACACATTTCTTTAATATTTTAAGCAAGATTACTTTTTTATTTCCATCTTTTACAGTTTCAAAATAACAAAAAAGGAAAAGGGCCCGAAGCAAAAGTTTGGGCACCCCACATGGTCAGTTCTTAGTAACACCCCCTTTGGCAAGTATCATAGCTTGTAAATGCTTTCTGTGGCCAGCTAAGAGTCTTTCAATTCTTGTTTGGGGGATTTTCGCCCATTCTGCCTTGCAAAAGGCTTCTAGTTCTGTGAGATTCTTGGGCCGTCCTGCATGCACTACTCTTTTGAGGTCTATCCACAGATTTCTGATGATGTTTAGGTCAGGGGACTGTGAATGCCATGGCAAAACTTTCAGCTTGTGCCTCTTGAGGTAGTCCATTGTGGATTTTGAGGTGTGCGTAGGATCATTATCCTGTTGTATAAGCCATCCCCTTTTCATCTTCAGCTTTTTTACAGACGGTGTGATGTTTGCTTCTAGAATTTGCTGTATTTAATTGAATTCATTCTTCCCTCTACCAGTGAAATGTTCCCCGTGCCACTGGCTGCAACACAAGCCCAAAGCATGATTGATCCACCCCCATGCTTAACAGTTGGAAAGGTATTCTTCATGAAATTCTGCACTCTTTTTTTCTCCAAACTTTCCTGCATCCTCACCACAAAATTCAGTGTCAGAAGTTTGCAAAGGAACATCTAAACAATTAAGATGCATTTTGGAAACAAGTCCTGTGGACTGATGAAGTTAAAATAGAACTTTTTGGCCACAATGAGCAAAGGTATGTTTTTATCAATCGTGCTTTGGGCTTGTGTTGCAGCCAGTGGTACTGGGAACATTTCACTGCTAGAGGGAAGAATGAGTTCAATTAAATACCAGTAAATTCTGGAAGCAAACATCACACCATCTGTAAAAAAGCTGAGGATGGCTTCTACAACAGGATAATGATCCTAAACACACCTCAAAATCCACAATGGACTACCTCAAGAGGCACAAGCTGAAGGTTTTGCCATGGTCCTCACAGTCCCCTGACCTAAACATCATCGAAAATCTGTGGATAGACCTCAAAAGAGCAGTGCTTGCAAGACGGCCCAAGAATCTCAGAACTAGAAGCCTTTTGCAAGGAAGAATGGGTGGAAATCCCTCAAACAAGAATTGACTCTTAGCTGGTTACAGAAAGCATTTACAACCTGTGATACTTGCCAAAGGGGATATTACTAAGTACTGACCATGTAGGGTGCCCAAACTTTTGCTTCGGGCCCTTTTCCTTCTTTGTTATTTTGAAACTGTAAAAGATGGAAATAAAAAAGTAATCTTGCTTAAAATATTAAAGAAATGTGTCATCTTTAACATTATGCCTTTTGGAAATCAGGTCATCTTTTACTCGCTTAGCTATTCACAGTAACAGAAATTTTGACCGGGGTGCCCAAACTTTTGCATGCCACTGTATATATGAAAAATGGTGCTGTCCTTAAATTCTTTTCCTTGGCCTAGAGTTTTTTTTTACTGTCTTTCACCACCTTTTCCATTCAACACCTTTTTCCATATTTGGCTAAACCTCTTAGAACTTCTGTTACAAAATTCATGTTCAGGTGGCAACAGGATATCTAATTTTACCTATTACAAGGCCAATCAATTTTATTTTTTTTCAATTTAATAAGCAAATTTCAAAAACTTCAGCAAAATGCTCCAGATGTTGGAAATTGGAAAAACAAAATGCTGGAGGTACTCAGCATGTTCAGATGAAAGTCATTGATTTGACATGTTAAACTGTCTCTCTCCATTGATGCTACCTTACCAGTATTTCATAATTCCTGTTGCTAATATGGTGCCTTCTTTTAGGTGAGCCTAAATGGTAATTACCTTTGTCAGATAATACATACTCCTTTTGCTATTGATGGCCCTACGTGTATTTAACTATGGCAGCTAATTAGAACAGGATTTTTGTTGCAGGACTACTGTGATTCTCGTAATCTTTAGGCCACTTTTAGCTGGTGTGGCGTAGGAATCAAGCCAAGCTTGATGCTGTCTCCATTCAGGGTACCTTTCCTTATTTTCTATTCCTGAGATAATAAGAACAAAGGTTTGTGTTAGTACTGAAATAAAATCACCAGTGGAGGCATATACGTGCAACATATGATTCTGGTCACAATACACCTGGGATGTGATAGAACCAGAGAGGGGTACAGATGAGATTTTCAAGGATGTTGCCAGATTTGGAGGAAATCAGTTATGAGGAAAGATTGAAAAGGCTAGGTTTTCCTTTAGAACAGAGACTTAGGGGAGATTCAACAAAGATGTATAAAATTATGAGAGATGAGGATCATGTGAATTTCTTTTAGCAGTGAGGACAATAATTTGGGGACATTGATTTGAGGGAAATTAAATTTTTTTCCTTCCAAAGAGTGGTGGTAGTTTGAAAGGGGAGAGGCAGAAAATCGAACCTTTAGTTAGCTAACTTCTTTCTCGTAGTCTTTACATTGCATTTTAGACAATATATATTATTAATAAGGGAAAATAGCTACAAAATATTAATTAAGAACCTCCACATCCAGGTTACCTTTTTGCTCTTTATGTCAATATATTTCATACCCTCTCTGCTTTGTTAATTTCCCTGTTAATTTCACTCATTTTATTTTCAGGATATTATCAAAACCTGATTTAAAAAAAAAGTAACCTCCTCACTGGTTCATGGGAATTCCTTGCCCAAGTGTGCTTAAAGTAGCAGAAGATCATCCAGGAAGGTACGGAGCACCTTGAATCTGTCCAACATGGAGGTCAAGCAGCAGAAGGATGCTGTAAGATCCCAATTTACTCCCACCCTGTCAAACTCCGCCTGTCCCGTGACTGAGTCTGTGAACCCCACAATGGGCCTATTAGTCATCCCCGACCCCATGGAAATGTGGAAGGAAGTTACCTTCAACCCAAGGGACTGCCTAAGATACTGAGAGAAGATGTGAATATTGGAGTCTTAGCTAAAACAACTGGAAGGATTGAACATCTGAGGGATGGATAGCCAGCTTGTCCCTCTTGAGCCAGGACGCTACTGTTCCTTTTATACCTTGCAAGAAACCTCAGTTGGATAGATTAACACCAAAGCCAACGAGAGATGTTATATCAGGAGAAAATGAAACACGACTGCGTGTTCTGGATATCAGTAGATAGATAATTAGTTTACTGTTGGAAACCAGCATATTCCAGCAGGAAATAGTCTCCAGTAAGGTCTATGAATGTCTGGTTATGCCTAGTGAGATCGATTTGCAGTCTGACGGTGAGCATGCAGCTGTGCGGATTTTGTACACTACTTGAGTAAAATCCAAGTTGAGGGCAAAATCGAGTAGCACTTTAATTACTTTTGCAGTAAACCTAAGAATATTATTCAAGGACAAGTGACCAGTAATGGGAAGAAATTTTATGCAGGGGACACTACTACCTGAATTGTTACATTGCAAGAAATGAAAAACAAAACTATAGATGTTGGAAGCCTGAAATAAAAATCAGAAATTGCTGGAAATGGACAGCAGCTGTGGAAGGAGAAGCGGAATTAGCATTCAAGATCAAAGACCTTTTGTCAGAACTGGCACTACAACCCTGTGAGGGAGCAACTGATTGTATTGGAAATTACACTGGACACGCATTGGTCTGCATGCCTGGGTAGATGCATGCAATATTTATCAGAATACATGGAGAAAGTACATCAATGGTTTGAATTGAATTTGCTCCCCACTATGTAAAAGTAACCAATTTGAATTATTCCCATAAATTTCTCCATGGATGCTGCCTGGCCTGCTGAGTTCTTCCAGCATCATAGTGTTTTTCATTCCTATAAAGACTTTGCTTCAGTATTCACCAGTGAGAGAGACCTTGACATTTGTGAGCATGGTGTACAACAGATTGATATGCTAGGGCATGTCGATGTGAGGAAAGAAGGTGTGCTGGAACTTTTGAAAAACATTAAGATAGATAAGTCAATGGGGTCAGACGGGATATATACAGGAAGTGAGGGAAGAGATGGCTACGCCTTTGGCGATGATCTTTGCGTCCTCACTGGCTACAGGAGTAGTGCCAGATGATTGGAGGGTGGCAAATGTCCTTCCTTTGTTTAAGAAAGGGAGTAGAGATAGCCCTGGGAATTACAGACCAGTGAGTCTTACTTCAGTGGTGGGCAAATTACTGGAGAAGATTCTTAGAGACAGGATTTATGGGCATTTGGAGAAGCATAGGCTGATTAGGGACAGTCAGCATAGCTTTGTGAGGGGCAGGTCATGCCTCACGAGCCTGATTGAATTTTTTGAGGATGTGACAAAGCACATTGATGAAGGTAGAGCAGTGGATGTGGTGTACATGGATTTTAGTAAGGCATTTGCTAAGGTTCCTCAGGGAAGGCTCATTCAGAAAGTCAGGAGATATGGGATCCAGGGAAATTTGGCTGTGTGGATTCAGAATTGGCTCGCCCATAGAAGACAGAGGGTGGCGGTAGATGGAGTGTATTCTGCCTGGAGGTCAGTGACTAATGGTGTTCCGCAGGGATCTGTTCTGGGACCCCTGCTCTTAGTGATTTTTATAAATGACTTGGATGGGGATGTGGAAGGGTGGGTTAGTAAGTTTGCTGATGACAAGAAGGTTGGTGGTGTTGTGGATAGTGTGGAATGTTGCTGTAGATTACAACAGGATATTGATAGGATGCAGAGCTGGGCTGAGAAGTGGCAGATGGAGTTCAACCCAGAAAAGTGTGACATGATACACTTTGGAAGATTGAATTTGAAGGCAGAATACAAGGTTAATGGCAGGACTCAGCAATGTGGAGGAACAGGGGGATCAAGGGGTCCACGTCCACCAATCCCTCAAGGTTGCCGTGCAGGTTGATAAGGTTGTTAAGAAGGCGTATGGTGTGTTGGCCTTCATTGGTCGGGGTATTGAGTTCAAGAGCCGTCAGGTATTGTTGCAGCTCTATAGAACTCTGGTTAGACCACACTTGGAGTATTGTGTTCTGGTCACCTCATTGTAGAAAGGATGTGGAAGCTTTAGAGAGGGTGCAGAGGAGATTTACCAGGATGGTGCCTGGATTGGAGAGCATGTCTTATGAGGATAGGTTGAGTGAGCTAGGGCTTTTCTCTTTGGAGACGAGGAGGATAAGAAGTGACTTGATGTGTACAAGATAATGTCTGATGTGATAAGAGGCATAGATCGAGTGGACAGTCAGAGACTTTTTCCCAGGGTGAAAATGGCTAACATGAGGGCATAATTTTAAGGTGATTGGAGGAAGATATGTGTGTGGGGGGTGGGGGGGGGGGAAGATATCAGAGGTAAGTTTCTTTTTACACACATTGATGGGTGTGTGGAACACACTGCCGGCAGAGGTTGTGGGGGCAGATACGTTAGGGACATTTAAGAGACTCAGCCACCTGAATGATTAGAAAATTGGAGGGCTATGTGGGAGGGAAGGGTTAGATAGATATTAGAGCAGGATAAAATGTCAGCACAACATCGTGGGCCGAAGGGCCTGTACTGTGCTGTAGTGTTCTATGTTCTAAATTGTTTGACTTAAAGGAATTCAAGTGTAATCGCATGCAGAACAAGAAAATTTTAAGAAGTCCTACCCTCCATTAGCTCCACAGTTTTAGTAAGCTAACTGCTGCTGTTGTACTGTATCACAGTGCTATGCATCCAAATATTCTAAATACCGTCAGCGGTATTCTAATTTCCATTTGTGTGGGGTAGAGAATTGCTTTATTTGTAGCCACATGCACCTTATTATATTACTTGGAGATTTAGAACTTTCAGAGAATTTCTGTCAAACGTGGTGAAAGTATTTTCTGTGAAGTGCTTCCGTTTTAGCAGGTGAAACGGACTTTTCTCTCCCTTTTAAAGCAAAGTTTGCAATTGTTTTTCCCAGCATGTAAATCAAACTATGGATCAGGCAAATGAAAATGTCACAATATTGGAAAGCCTGGTATGTTGGTTGTTACCATGAAAGTGTTCGGGTAAACAGGGTCATAAATAAGATTCGGTCAGCACTTTAACCAGTTTCCAACAGTTGATTCAATTAATAGACAAACAATGCTGATGTAATGTCATTCCCGACATCAGGATGTACCTAGGCGCAACGTATTGGCGTTACATTTGACAACAGTTTTCACGGAATATCTGCGTCTACGATGGAGCAAAAACAGTTCTTAATTTACTTACTGTCCTAAATATTAGCTTTTAAACATTTTCTCTGCTTGTTCCAGTTCGCTTTGGTTCCACCTGAGGGATATCGAACACTGCTCTCTATTGGCGAATGATCTCTTTAAGATACGTTTGCAATATTCGCCAGTAAACCAACGACCTTTGGAATAATGATCCTACTAGAAAGTGGATGAGTGGACATGGAGCCAGTGTGTGGAACTCAATGACCAGAATTCAACCAACAGCTCATTTAACAGGCGTGAAATGAAGGCTGAGCATCGACGCGGAGCGCAGTGTGATCATACATCATCGGGGCTAATTACATGCACTGGAACAGAGTAATGATTGGACGGTAAGATCAGGTTAAAAAAACAACAGGAAGTTAATGTCCATTGTTCAGCAGCCAAGTGGTGTTGGATGTGTGTTAATGTTTAGCTTTGGTTAACGCCCTCATCAGCCCTCAGTTATTAGGCAAGTTCGTGACAGGTCACAGGCAGTTCTCTCCTGGCTGGACCATCGGCGAGAATGAAGTCCCGCTGCAGCGCTATTCTGATTTCATGTTGAACCATTGTTTTAGGTGAAGGTTTGCAGCCAGTGAGTTCATGCTGCGCAATGGCAGACTTTCCTGATAAAGTGAACACCCAGACCAGTTCGGGGACTCGCAGCAACGCGCATGGAAGCAGGTTGTATCCAATCGGAATCGACACATATTTCCTCAAATCCTTCTTGGGGATATTGATGACAGTGGAGTTAGTAAGTTCCTCCCTTACCTTGCTTCACCGCTACAACAGTAAATGTCTCGCTTAAGAGCAAAATGCTCGGATAACGGTTAAGTCGTAGCGAAGGTTAACTTTTATGTTCAATGTTTTCGATTATTTTATTATCCCTGTTGGCTGGAGATTTACATATTGGCAGGAGATAGTGAAACTGATATCAAACGACACCGTGGGAGGGTTGGAGTATATGCGGGTTGTATTGTTAAAACTGTCTGTATTTTAGACGGTCCTTGTTAATTTATTTTTGGAAGCAGGTTGTACAACAAGCAAGGTATTTGTTGATGGAACAAAGGGTTAAAACGAAGATGGCAAAATACATCGGGGCGTTGAGTACAGGAGCTGGGAAGTCGTGTTACAGCTATTAACATAGTTTGGTGAGACCAAGCTTGGAGTATTGTGTGCCGTTCGGGTCGCCGTGCTATAGGAAGAATGTGATTCAGTTAGAGAGGGTGCAGAAAAGATCCACAAGCCCTCCAGTCCCGGCAACATCCTTGAGAGACTGGAAGGGCTGGAGAGAAAGAGGCTGAGGGTGAGCTTGGAGGTTTATAAAATTATGAGGGGCATAGATAGGGTAGATGGTCACAGTCACTTGCCCAGGACAGGGGAGTCTAAAACTAGGGGACGTGGGTTTAAAGTGAGAGGGGAAAGATTTAAAGGGGACCTGAGAGGCAAGATTTTCACACAGAACATGGCGGGTGTATGGAATGAGCTGCCAGAGGAAGCGATAGAGGTGGGTACAATTACAATGTTTAAAACAATATTTGGATAGGGAGACGGAAGGGAAAGGTTAAGAGGGATATGGGTCAAACACAGGCAAGTGGGACTGGCTTAGGTAGGTACCTTAGTCGGCATGGACCTGTTGGACTAAAGGACTTAATTCCGTACTGTATAACTCTATGACTTCATGAACAGCTAGTCTCCAACTGTGTGCAAGGAGTCATGACAGGGCATTTTACGTATCAACAAGCATAAATAAAAGAGTTGACAGAACACCTGCAACAATGACTTTCACTCAGCAGCTTGAATCTGGCCATCCTCCTCCAACTGTGAATTTTTTTCTTAATATATATTTTGGTAAAATATGCAAATTGTATAACATAATACGTTCACTACAAGACATTATTTTGTTTGCTTTACAAGAGTTGCACTATATCGACATGACGATTTTGCTGTCACGTTCCTTAAATAAGTCTGGGGCTTTTTATCTCAGTGTGCAGTGGCGGGAGGACCTCAAACTCTGGGCTTTCCCTACAGAGCCATTATGGTGGCTGCACCAAGCTTCAATGTATCCCTCAGCCCTTTGACCATGGAAACTGCTGGCATGCAATATTCAGTTCCAGGCAATGCCTTGCACGGGAACACCACCAAGAATTAATGGTCTTCCAGCAACAGTTGTTGTTTGTCTCTGTGCACGTCCCTGGGAACAACCATTGGAGCAGAGAATCCCGAGTTATGCAGCTGTTCCGTATGAACCTCCACAAGGCCCAGTTGTCACTTCTTCTCGAGCCTCTTGGCAAACACATTGTAGAGCGAGCTGGTTGACAGGTCTTGTCTCTGGCATTTGAGGGCAGCTTGCGGTGGCACAGGGACTCTGTGCATGAAGGATCTGATGGGGTCTTGAGGATGTTCCATGCAGACTGTTCTGATTAGAGGTGTTCCCCGCACAGAGTTTTCTACAAGGGACAGGTGGCACAGCACGGTCCAATTGAATGGAACATTCTGTGGCAGTGTGTGACTAGAGCCATCCTTTACTACCATGGATAAGTAGTACCTCAGCATAAAGTAAAATTAAGTGATACAGCCACACACACAAAGTAGTCATCAGGTTGAAAAGCTATATTGGGAAAATTTTACCCCCCCCACTGAACATTGGTACATTGTGGATATGATCCCTCTTTGACCTCCAAATGAAATGGAAGACAGCCTGAATGACTACTACAGTGCAGGATTTTGATATGGGCCATTCCTATACTACATACAGTGACACTGAGAACATCCTACACCTGTTGACCAGGTTCTTTGCTGCAATTGAGAGGGAGTGCTGTTCCCACAGTCTCCGTTTCAGCTCTAGCTTGGCTACCCTCTTCATCCAGTTTTTGCTGCGTGTCCCAGCTCCTATGAACTGTTCCCAGCACCTTCAAGTAACTAACAGTGAGAGGAGCAGAGGATCAGTCAGACCAGTTGCCGAGGATCATGGCTTTGTTTCTGCTGCAGTTCCAAGGCCAGTTTGGTCTGGTCACGATAGGTGATTCCAAGAAGGTGGTGACATCATGGCTTTCACCTTAGTCCTTCTGCTCCCTGGGATCTTCACTCCTCTTATGCTAGTGTCCTTTCTGATATTTTACTGAATCTGACAAGTGTGTTCAGAAAAGAGAAGGCAGCTTTTTCCAGTTCCCTATTTAATCAGGAAGCTTTCCATTTCCCACCCAATAATTTGGACTGAGTTATGGATGGCTTTAAAGAGCAGTTGCATCCATATGCACATTCCCTCCAACCCCTACCCCACTTTGGACAGTGTGTACATAAGTGATTTTTTTCAAAGCCTTTTCCTGGTCCAAACTGATTAAGTAAACGTCTACCCTTCTGTCTCACACATAGGTGAATGTGTCCCTGAGCAGTACCAGAGATTCTTCTGCCCGTCTGGTCCAGGGGAATCACCAGCCCCACAACCGACTTCATTGCCAATGACCTGGGGCAGCACTTTGTAACCCACATTAAGCTCACAAATTTGCCCTTTGGTCTTTTTCTCTCCCTCCTTCCTGCTTAAAGATTTGAATAATGATGTACTTCCTCAAGGATTCTGACATGCTGCCAGCCAGTGGGACATGTCAGAGGAAAAATGTTGCAAGCTGTTATTAAAGATGTTACGGGAGGGCACTTAGGAAACCCGGCAAAGTTCACGCAGGTTTGTGAAAGGAAAATTAAATTTGACCATGTTATTTTGGAGTTCCTTGAAGAAGTACCGTGGGCTGTGGATAAAGGGGACAGTATTATACTTAAATATCCAAGGCATTTGATAAGATCTAACTTCAAAGGTCATGGTGGAAAATAAAAGTTCATGCTGTGGAATGTAACATATTGGTGTGAATAGGAGCTCGGTTGGCTAACAGGAAATGGGACTTTTTCTGCTTGGCAAGATGTAACACAGGCTCAACTTTATGCAATTTGTATAAATGACTTGGGTGAAGGTACTTAAAGTATGGTTGTTACATTTGCTGCTGGTGCAGAAAGAGGTAGGGAAGTGAGTTATGTCGAGGAGTAGGGAGGCCACAGAAAGATTTCAGTCGGTTAAGGGAGGAAGCAAAGATTTGGAAATGAGGGAAATGTGAGGTTGTCCATTTCGGCAGGAAAAATAAAATAAGAAGCATATTATTTAAAGGATGAGAAATATGCAGAGAGATCTAGAAATCCCAGTGCATGATTTGTCAGAGGGCTAATATGCGGGTCCTGTAGGTAATTGGGCAAGCTGAACGAATGGAGGGAATTGAATAAAGAGGTGGGAGGTTATGCTTCAATTATGTAGGACATCAGTGAGACCTCTTCTGGAGACATATACACTGTATCATTTAAAGAAGGATGTTTGTGTATTGGAAGCATTTCAAAGAAGGTTTACTAGATACAGTTTATGGGATGGGTGGGTTGCCTCATGAGGAAAAATTGGATAGACTACATTGAAGTTTGGAGGACTGAGAGGGGTTTTGATGGAAACATGTATAAGATCCTGAGGGGTTTTTACAGAGTGGACGTGAAGGGTTTCTTCTTGTCGGAATTAGGGGCTTCCCCCATTTAAAACAGATGAAGTGAATTTGTTCCCTCTGAGGGCCATGGCTCTTTGGAACTCTTTTTCTCAAAGGAAAGTGGAAAGACAGTCAACTTGAGAGTCAATTTGCATATAGCAACATCTCGTACACAGCCAATGAAACATGTACCCAGTTGGTTGGATATTTTATTTTGGCTTTGGGATAAATATTGGAACAAGAAGAATTTGCTTCATTGCTTCAAAAGTACCATGGAATCTTTTGCATCCACCCAGAGAGAGAGAGATCTCAAATTATTGACTCGCCCAAAAGGCAATACACCTCAATAATGAACTAAAGGGCAAACTTGGAAGATGCTCTCAAGGCTTATTGAGGAGTTGAATTTTCTTGGAGGCGGGTCTATGAAATAATTTAGCAATGGCTAAGAGATATGAGGGACAAAAAGGCAATGGAAGATTTGAGTGAGTATTTTGTCTGTTTTTAATATAGAGAGATGCAAAATAGTAGTGATAGAAGAAAAACTCATCCTTAAGAGGAAGGAACCATTGGATTCAATACAAGTTTTCATTCAACTAACAATATTGAGGAGGATAACGGGCTTTTGAAGGACAGATACACTTGCAGGATCTGTTGGCTTTCACCCAACGGCTCTATAATAAATAGGTGAGGCCATTACAGTTGCTTTAGTCACGATTTTCTAAAACACTGTTCTTGCTTGTGATGATGCAAAAGTGACACCCTCCAACTGGAATGATTCCAATATCCCTCCATTGGAGAGGGGTGGGGGAGAGGAGATATGATTGACAGGCCTATCAGTTTACCAGTTATTGTGGGGCAGTAATTGGAACTGATTAGTTGAAATAGTGACTGAGTACTTTAGCCAATGTGAGCTAATCAGAGAGCCAGCTTGATTTTATTCAGGTTAATAAAGTCTAGGTGAGTGCTTTTTTTTGTTTTGAGGAAATTGCCTAATAAGGAAGATAAGGGAGTACTCATGGATATTATCAATATAGAATTTCTGAAGGCATTTCAAGAGGGCTCCATGTGAGATTAATTAAAAAAAAATGAGAGTGAATTGCGTTGAAGGAGTGTCTAGACGACCACGTGAATCGCCTGGGCATAGGCTATGGGACAAATGCTGGAAGATGGGGTTAATACTATGGATGCCCACTGGCCAATGTGGACATGGTGGGTTGGATGACTGTTCCTGACTCGATGGCTCTGGATGGAAGTTGGTTGGAAGATGGACAGAGTGGAGGTAAAAACAAATTGTTTGTCTAGTCGTTTGAAGTAATGGAGAGGTTGCTGAAGTTGTGCTATTGTACGTATGAACTTGCAAAAGGTATTTGGCAAAGAACCGTCTAATAGACACAATCTTCAGAAATATTTGTGGGATCTGGCATCCCTAGCAAGACCAGTACTCGACACATTTAGTGCAGTCTTTCTGATGAAGTTACTCTCACTGTGCTAAACCATGGCAATAATGGGCTGGTTCCAGCATGGGTAGGACATTAGTTACAGAACAGAAAGCAAGGGGGAGTGGTGAATGGTCCTTTATCAACCTAAAGGGAAATAATGTCTCCCAAGACCCACTGGGATCAAAGATCTTTTTCATGCATATCAGTGACCTGATCTTGTAAATGAAGCATTGTTTCAACATTTACACACAGCACAAAAGTCAGATGTGCAGTCAGTAGTGAGAAGAACACAGACAGGTGAAACTACAGGTATAGGGCAGTTCCAGTGAAATCCAGAGAAGTGGCAAATAATTCATTTTCATCGGCCAGCATGAAGAAATGCTATATAAACTATTTTGGAGGTTGCAGGAACAACCAGTGAAGTATTTTTGAAATGTAGTCGCCTTTATAATGGAAAAATATAACAAAATTGTAATGTCACAGTAATCCCATCTCATAATACAAATGAAGTTGTATGAGGCTGCAGATCCATCGTGACTTAAATGAGAAACTCAATGAACTGGAGGGGCTAAATGTCCTTCACCTGTTCCCAAGAATTTTGTGCATCTCTAGTTAATTTTGCCTTTGATTTGCTCAGATGAAAGTTAATGTCTGGCAGACTTCCGTCAATGTGCTTGTTATGGCTTTCATTTCACTTCCAAAGTAGAGACCAAATGAGGATTTATTTTCATTGTATAAACACATCGAGTTGACCTTTATCTATATAATTTCAAAAAAGTGTGTACCTTTTGAAAACTCTAACGAGTGCTCATCTCAAGTGTGGTTATTATCTGTGGTGACTGTGACTGAGTAAAATATTCTGTGGATAATTATGGTTCAATAGAAACTTGGACTTTAGTCTAAATGAGCCAAAAGATTAAAAGTAAAATAATAGAATGTTTCAGGGAAAGAACGGGGATTATTAACGTATAAAAAGGCGTGCTGCACATTCTTTCAAGTGTAGTCTGCCTTTTGCCTTGGAC
This sequence comes from Pristis pectinata, assembly GCF_009764475.1. Lineage (NCBI taxonomy): Eukaryota > Metazoa > Chordata > Chondrichthyes > Rhinopristiformes > Pristidae > Pristis > Pristis pectinata. Next base: position 39,916,612 of record NC_067417.1, read on the forward strand.
TTTGAATCCCAATTGCATAGAATTCACATGATCAAGACTAGGAGCTGTAAATATAAATACAAGACAGACACTAACAATACAGAATTAGGAGAAATTCATTTTTATTCTACCTAGAGTGAAATTAGAATGTGGAAACCATTATCACAATGAATAGCTGAGGTGGACAGCATGTTGAATTCAAGGGGAAGGTAGTTAAGCTTATGAGGAAAAAAGGAATAGAAGGATGTATTCAAGGGGTTTTGTGAGCACATTGCAGTTAAGTAACAATATAGTTCAAAGTCGAAGAGAGATCTCCCATCTTGCCCTTGACCAGCAAATAAATTCTAAAGAACATGAGTAGCTTTTAAGCTATTCAAGCCTGCTCCGACATTCATTCATTCAGAACCTGGCTGATCTGATCTTGGTCTCAGCTCCATTCTCCTGCCTGATTGCCATAATCCATGGTGTCCCTAAAGTTTAAAGATCTGTCCATCTACCTCTCTCATCCTTGACGCAACATCTACAGCTCTCTTGGACAAAATTTTAAAGAGTCAAAGAAGAAATTGCTTCTGTCTTCAATAGGTGATCCCTTCATCCTGGGAGAATGCTCCAAGGAATTTCCCACCAGAGGAAACGTCCTCTCACCATCTGCCCTCTCAAGTACCTTCTGAATCTTGTGATTCAATAAGATTGCTTCTCATTCTTCTAAACTCCAGAAAGCATAAACCAAACATGCTCAGTCTTTCTCCTTGGGTCAACCTTCTCCCAGAAACCTGTCTAGTAAATTTAGCAGCACCATATCCAAGGAGGCCAAGGGTGGTCTCACCAAAGCCCTATGTAGTTGCAGCAAACTTTCTTCCCTTTTGTAATCCGTCCTTGCAACAAAAGACAACATTCAATTTGTCTTTCTTTCTTTCTACATATCAGGAAAATAGGAATGGAAAGATGTAAGCTTGCAATGGCAGGGGTTGAAACCTGGTTGGAGGGATTCACACATGGAAAATGAGTACAGATGTGGGAGGCTACAACATGTTTGGGCGGTTGCAGAGGAAGGGGAGGTTGAAGATGAGGCAGTAGCTTATAAGGACTGAGGAACCAAGGGTTCAATGAGAGGTGTGATGACAGCAGATTTGAAGGGGCTGTACTGAAGGGAGAGAGAATGTTAGGGCATGGAAAGGAAATTGGGTAGTCAGCAGTTGGGAATGGGGTTGGGGGAGCACGGCTGGATCTCATGGACAGTGTTACGGACTCGGTGAATGTCCCTTTAAGATAGAACATAGTGGTGTGTGTGTGCAGCATGCTTACGTCAACAGAAGATAAAGGACGTAATGACATTGAAGTCAGTCAGAGAGAGAGAGAGAGAAAAGGGAGAGAGACAGCAGCCTGCTAGTTTTTTCTATCGATGGATGAGAAACAATAACTGTGTCTGTCACTACAATCCATGTATGGAAATTGGAAGTAATCCAGTGGAGTTCACTTTGTTGCTGACCTGTAGAAGGAAACAGGTATTTGTGTGGACAACCACGATTCTGATGCTTTTCGGGGTGAGGAAGTCACTACTGAGTAAACACTGAGGTGTCGTTTGGGTTCCATCGTGGAACATTTGGATTTCGTAATTACTCTCTCTATGTTCTCTACATCTACATCTTATCTTCAGACAACGGTGGTTGTTGAAGAAGCCCTTGCTCACGTTTCACCTTATGGCTTGCTGAACTGAACTTTAAGAACCATTCCTGGACTTGGAGTTTGAGACTTTGCCACACACACACTAAGAGTTTAGTTTTTGGGGTTAACGTTCAAGGTTTTACATTTTTACTTTTTACTTTTATGTTTCTTATTATCATAGGTAGTTATTAATAAAGTAGTTTTTAACACTACATCTCTGTGTGTTTCTTTTGTTGCTGGTTCGTAACGACAGGGAGAGGACATATGGGAGAAATGAGGGGGTCAAGAAAATGGTGTGAGTTAGGAAGGAACTGGAAGCTCATCAGATGCTCCCAACCTCCCTTTCAATGAAATCCATGAGCTCCTCACTCTTGCTGTTGAGAGTGTGGGTGGAGGAGATGGCAGATTTAAGAAAGATGGTTTGCAGGCAACAAGTCATGTTTGCCTTTGCATTAGAGGATTGTCCTAGAATTCTGAGCAATTTTGGTAGATTATAGTGAGACCCAATGATGCTTTGGTTTAGCCAGATCAATGGTGATTGACCGAATCTGTGTCCTTGCATCGAAGGAACAGAGGCAAGGGCCATACTGGATGGAGTGGTCAGAGTGAGAGGGTGATGTGTTTAATGGGAACTGTGGTATCAGAGGTGGAGGTGAGAGTTTGGCTGAACAGTTTGGTTACTGTGGAATCATTATGATGAATAAGTTTGATGGAGAATTGGGATTTTGAAATTTCAGCTGAAATAAATTGGGAGTGGCATTTCTCAGGAGCAAAAATAGAGCATGAAGGGTTAAAGAATATGTGGGCAGAGAGCAAAGCGGGAAGTGGTGGAAGGTTATCTTGCCTGCTATTTAACATGACGCGTGTGGTAAGACCATGTGAGGAGTTGCAAAAGAATACTATGTGAATGAGTGTGAATAAGAGATAGCAAGGAAATGAAAACCCGATGGGAGAGGTTAGTGAGTCCCACACATTCAACAAAGTTATTGGAGAGAAATGTAATCAAGTTAGTGGAAATGGTCAGTAGTTTGGATGATGAATTCATAGAATGATTCCAGGACAGTTTTCTGGAGTTATATTTTTTTTAAAACGTCCAAGGAACAGGCTGTTTTAGACCTTGTGTGACGGTTGAGGGTTAATTGGGAAAACTCGTGGAGTATCCTCTAGGGAAAAGTGTTCAAAAGGGACAATTCAACTGGAAACTAGACTCTTGAACTTAAATCAACTTAAGTAGGTCTAAGGAATGAATTGACCAAGATACATTGGGAACTGAGTTCAATAAAAAATTAGCTAGCAGATAAACAATAACAAGATATAAATATACAGTGTATCTGACCCCTCGGCTCAGTAGTTTATTGAACGTCCCTGGACTTGTCATTGGACCTTCCCTCTGCTCCCAGACTCAATGTATTGCAGGTTCCAGAGTATGGAGCAAGCTGAAAAGTGCACGACAGCTATCAAATTACTCTATGGAACTGCCAGCTAGCTGTCAGTGAAGTCCATACCAATATGAGTAGGCAGAATCAGCATGGTTGATAAATTTAAGTGTTTTTTTTTGTGGATATAACTGGCAGGATGGATGTGAGAGAACAACAAGGTGGTTATAGGTATATTTCCATTTTCAAAAATTACTCTAAGGTATTCCACTCAAGGTTGTAATATGAAGTAAGGATTCAGAGGGATAGGGTAACATACAAGCATGGGTAGAGGATTGATAAGATAGGGAGTTTGCATTATGGTGGGATCCCAGAATAATGAGTACTGGGTCCTAAGTTATTTATGATTTATGACTTGAATATAGTTCAGTCAGTTTTATCATCCAATTCTATTGATGATATAAAGATGTGTGGGGGGGGGAGCGGAAAGCAAAGGGATATAGACAGGTTAAGGTAGAGAGCAAGGTGTCAGGTGCAGTGAAATGTGCAGCTATTCACATTGATAGGAAAGCTGAACATTTGGAGGGAGCTTGGGCTGCCTGTTCATGAAACGCAGAAAGTGATCATTGAAATGTGGCAAATAATTTGAAAGGAAAATGGTACATTACCTGTTGTTGCAAAGGAGTTGGAGTACAAAAGTAAGATTATATGGGGCTTTGTTGAGGTCATGTCTGAGGCACTATGTGCATCTTTGACCTCTATGCTCGAGGAAGGATGTCCTTGCCTTGGAGTTGGTGCCCTTTAGATTCACCAGATTGACTGGAAAATCTAGAACTCTGAAGCTGGCTTTTTGAGACTAGAATTTTTTTTATTCAGAGGCCAGTAAATCTTTGGAATTCCTGAGCATGGATGTCTGGTCACTGAGCCCATTTCAAGAAATGAATGAGAAATATTCAGATAGGGATATGAGGATTGGGCAAGAAAGTGGATGAGATAGCAAATCGGCTGTGATCTTACTGAATGGAGGAGCAGGTTCTAGGGGCTGTTTGGGCTATTCCTGCTTCTGTTTTGAATATTAGGCAGTAAGGTAGACAGCCAGGCTGATGATAAGGGGGCAGTGATAAGTAAAGAGAAAAGAATGAAGAAATGGTAACAAGAGGTAAGGGTTTGGGAGTAACTGCTTTTAGTAAGAAAGGAGAAATAAATAGAAAACAAAGTAGGAGTAAGGGGTCCTTTTCATAACATGCAACAGAATTGTTCACAGGAATCCAATGTAATCAGCACAATTTAACCCAACTCCTTCTCTCTTACAGTATGTCCCTCCAGAAATGGACCTCCATTCTTTGTTTACATTTCTAGTGACCTTGTTATCTCTAAAGTTGTTTTGTTAATCTATGAATATGTATCTTTAAATCCTGTGATTCGGATACATTTTCTCAGGATTGTGTGGCCTCCTCATTCTCTCATTTCACACTTGCCTATATCGAAATTTCTTTGCCAATTACATACTCATTCTGCAAGGATATTAATCTTTATGTATTTTGATTAGTGGTCTTTGGTGTGATCTATGCCCCACTCCTTATTTGTTGCTATCGATTCAGAAATTCATTTTTTCTCTCTCGACTACCAACACCAGGCTAACAGGTCTGTGGTTCCCTACCCTTCACTTTCCTTTTCTTTTAAAAGGAAGCATATTGGCAATCCTCAGTTCTTTATTTGCCACTATTTATATGACAACAGCACATATTGAACAAGTTGATTGGAGCTTTTCCTTGCCTTCTCTCTTTTCTCCAACGAGCTGCTCATGCGCCCTGGTTAATGTGCTTAATTTTAACTGGAAAACTGATCCTTCCTACTGGGTGATTAGAAACTCAAAGAAATATCTGCAACTTTGTCGAAGAACAGTTCCTTCACACTGTCTGCCATGTGCCTTTATAAGATGGGAGGGCTTAAGTGACGTGGAGTCATTGTATCTGGCATTTTTAAATGTAACATCTTGTGCCTGTGGTCATTGTAATGGAGTTTTGCATGGCATTCCTGAGCACATCTGTGCAGGTCAGTGGGAGTAAGCTCCTCTGAAGGAAATTTTAAGCTGTATTGAAGAGGTGAGGCTGGGGAAACTTGACCATCACAGAGCTGGCAGCTCGTCAAACCACAAACACTGTCAACAAGTCATTGATGTGGACAATGACCTGTATTAATATACAACCTTTTTATAAACCATTCTATGGGTTATTACCAAAGGGATATCAAAAGATTTGGCACTTTGGAAGGAAATATTAGGATGGGTGACTGAGAACATTTTGAAAGGGTAGGTTTTATGAAGGAAGGAGTGATGGAATTCCATCATTTGGGAATTTGTCAGCCGAAGGCCCTACTTCAAAATAGTTGAAAATCTGTATGAGGCAGGGGTTGGAGGATGCTTCCAGCCAGGGAAAGAAAGAAGCAATCTTAAAACTAAAGTCTCCATTCCAACTCTTAAACAGTCATGCACAATCAATGTGCTGATCTTTGTCCTACTGCAAGGGAAAGTCCTGCATTAGGAAAGCAGTTGTAGGGAACTAAAATTTCATTGTTTGCTTTTCTCCACCCTGTATCCAAATTAAGACAACAGACATCTGATACCCATTTCTAAAAAGGGAAGCAAACTGCTTTGGTATTCTTGGTTTTAACTGACTGGCCAACAAGCCAGTGACGGTTTGGAAAACCCAACTGAAGACAGCAGTGTGATTTATAATGGTTACCAAGCACATTCTTTGGATAGCATCCTACTCGATGCCCATTCCTGGTTACAATGGAGCTTATCATTTACCAGTTCATAATGCATTAATAACCAGCCATATCGTCTTAGACTTGAGTCACAAAATAGTCTGATTAAATATGACGTGGTAGGTACCTTGCGTCACAACAAAACATGAGTCAATGTAGTGCCCAAGGATAAACTATCAGATGTCTTCAATTCCATTTTGCATCATATTCTGAGAAAGGGTTTAAGTGTACGGCTCATACATCTGGTGCCGTTACATTTCACCCATTTTAAAAAAAACCTTGTAAAGAGGGGTGTTGACATCATCACATCACTAATCTGCACTAGTCACTAATTGTGCAAAACACTTTGAGAGGTTTCAGTTGGATAATTATTTGGTGTTACCCAGAATTTCAGGTAGTTGCAACTTCTTCATTATTAACAACCAGATGATGAAGGACTTGATTCCACGTAACATCCATAGTCTGGATGGAATATAAAAAAAATACTTTGTTCATTTCAGAAGAATCGAATGGAGAAAATGGCCAGAAAACCCAACCAGTGAGTTATTCTGGAATTTGGCAAATTTTAAAGTAAAGCAATTAAATTTAGTCTTGGCCCAAAAATTAAAGTATTTCCACTCTAATTTCCTATTATCCTAACCCCTGTCTCTAGTCCTTGTGCCCCGTATACACCATCCTTGATCAGGCAAACAGCCAGTTATAAGATGAATGACACCTTGTTCTGAGCTACAATAGAGGAAGAAGTAAAAGCTTCAACTGGATTGTGGTCCAATTTTGTGCGGGCGTGTCTGTGGCTGGTTTCGGACTTTGGTTGCTGTTCCATTTACATAACTGGGTTTGTCTGTTTTCCTGTGCTTGCAATATCCTTGTGAGTCAGATATCCTGATTTGGGTTCTGTTCTGTCACAGTTAGGAATGACAGGTAATCCATTTTAAAATGTGGAAATGTATTGAATCGGTCCCTTGCATTTTTTTTTAGCCTGGCTTTGGGAAATTTAGTTTGCTGGTTTCAGTCACTCAGCAAGTTACTGTAGTTCATAAACTTGTGGATTACCCCACACTTTGCGACATATACTCAAGACTAATCATCTGCTGTATAAATTAATGTTCGGCCTTTGTTGGAATACTGAGCCCTGCAGTCCCTCAGTCAATTGTCTGCTGTCGATGTGTGAACCCAGATTTCAGAGTGATGGCAAATGGTTTGGTTAAAGGGGGACCTCGCCTTCCAGTCATTCAGATTTTCCAGATCACCCCACAACTCTAACCTCACATCCATATACTGGCTGTTTTAACCGAGAACAAGAAGATTCCTAAAGAGGTACAGCACAGGGAGGCCCTTCAGCCCACCAAATTTGAGCCAACCACCAATCACCCATTTACACTGATGCTACATTTAATTCCATCTTTTAGTCTCTCACCATTCTCATCAACTCTCCCCAGATTCTGCCACTTGCCTACACAGTTGGGGGAATTTTCAGGGGCCAATTAACCTACCAACTTGCATGTCTCTGGGATGTGGGAGGAAACTGGAGAAGCCGGATGAAACTTGAGCGATCACGGGGAGAATGTGCAAGCTCTGCACAGACAGCACCTGAGGTCAGGATTGAACCTGGGTCTCTGATGCTGTGAAGCTCTGGCTCTGCTAGCTGCACCACTGTGCATCCTTAGTTGGAGACACAGTCCACGCTGTTATCCTGTCTGGGATAAAAGACTGGGAGCCTCATGCAGGAATCTGGCTTGGCTCCAGCCTTTACCAACTGATGCTATTGCATTCTGGAGAACAGGACTTGAGATTACATTTCAAGAGACTTTGTGGCAGGCTTATTGAAGCATGTTGTCACTATGATGACATGTTACATACCTAATAAAAATTGCAATACTGCAGCCATGGTTTCCACTGGGTAGTTTGACAATGGGAATGGGAGCAGTTAAGAAGATAACAAAACAAGGTTAATCACAGTTCACTCCTATTTTGGATTTTTGACAAGCCAACTGCTTCATCAAGGAAGGTTTTAAAACTCTTGAAGGCATTTCCTATGGGATTTGCAGCCACTGTGATAAGACTATTGAACGGTTCCCTTGTACGATGAGATGGACTCTGACCTCACGACCTACCTTGTTGGGACCTTGCACCTTATTGCACCTCACTTTCTCTGTAGCTGTGACACTTTACTCTGTACTCTACTGTTATTGTTTTTACCTGTACTATATCAATGCACTTTGTAATAACTCAATGTAACTGCACTGTGCAATGAATTGACCTGTACAATCAGTATGCAAGACAAGTTTTTCACTGTACCTCTGTACAAGTGACAATAATAAACCAATACCAATACCAGACACAAGGACAAATAGGATATGGAGTCTGATCCTCCCCTCATCTCCTCTCTGTACTTTCCTGCAGCATTACTTAACAGGGTCCCAGTGAATGGCCCCTCTGTTCCCAACCTGACCATGAGACTGTAAGGCCATTTGTAGCTCCTTCAGCAGTGCCTTGGCCCTAACCAGCAGCCTCTGGCCAAACGTGGGATCGAATTCAAAACCTCAGTCTTCCCATCACAAACACATTATTCCATTTGAGCCACTGGAGCAACTGTTTAAACCCAAGACAGTCCTCAGAGTGGAGCAGTTATTTTCATACCTATTGCCATGAATCTGGCAAGTTGTGAAGAACAGCAAATGGGATTGGAAGACTGGTCTGTTGTTTGGATTTAACCTGACCTCAATTTATGTGCGGACAAACTTACAAATGCCTTGTCTTTGTTCACAAACTGCTCACCTGGAAATGCAGGTCAGACCAGATATCGTGCTTGCATAACAAAAAGTAAGATTTAAAAGCTTTCTGTAATTTCATTATTCTATGGTAACATTTTGCACTTATCATCTTTCCGAAATAACAAAAAAAATTAAAGATCTCCAAAGACTCACCAGACAACTGGGGATGGTGGGTTTGCTATATATGAGTAGACTGGGCCCATATTCCCCAGAGTTTAGTAAAGTGAGAGGCGATCCCTTTACAACTTCCAGAATACTTACAGGGCTCCATAGGCTGGATGTAGGGAGAATGTTTCCCCAGCTGAGGAGTCTAGAACCAGGGACAAAGTCTCAGAATAAGTGGTAGGCTGTTTAGCAATGAGATGAGGAGAAGTTTCTCCATTCAAAGTGTGGTGAATCTTTGCAATTCTCTATCTTGACACGTGAATGAGGCTTGGTCATTGATTTACTTTGAGATGGAGATCAATAGATTTCTGGGTATTAAGGCAATTGTGGAATAAAGGGATAATGCAGGAAAATGGTGCTTAAGTAGAAGATCAGCCATGATGTTGGGGAGCAAGCTCTGGTTCCTATTTCTTATGTTCTTGCTCATTGTTTACCTCTGAACAATAGTTGTGCGTCCAGGCAGTGAAACTGGACGTTACTAGCTTAACAAACTATCCTGACAATAATAACCCTCTAATGAAATCAGCTGCTAAGTGTTTTTGTATGGGTTTTGAAGGAAAGACATTACTGAAAGATCTGCCTGTGGGTCAGTTAGTAAATGCTGAAAATATTGACCAGCAGAACCCAGGTTTAATTCTTGGTTTGCATCAATGCCTTGGGTTTGGGCAGGGAGCTGTAAGCCAGACTTCCTATTCGCACTGGACAAATGGTCATTCCAAGTGAAAGTCCCCAATTTTGTCCCTGCTGGAAGGCCACGATTGGCTCTGATGTCTGTCAACAGCCCAGCAATGAGCGAGACTGAAACACTGGGGTATGGATCTTTCTCCGAGGGATCAGGGGAACCACTCAGCAATTTCAGGAGAGGAGGTGGGGAGAAAAGTGACAGACCTATCAACTCTTCTTTGGGAAGGGGGGTGGTGGGGTGGAATTGGAGCACCTAGCAGGAACCCACACGGTCTCTGGGAAAGTGTGCAAACTCCACATACAGCATCCAGATTCGGGATTGAACCTAAGTCCCTGGAGTTGTAGTCAGGGCTGCTGGTTCACTGTGCCGCTCTTCTCAACGTGTGCAGAGTTAGCTGCCCTTGGTTCGGCTAACCCTTGAAGCACTGGAACTCCTTTAGGAACAGACTGGTTGGTGTATGTGCCACTTCCAAAACAGCCAATTGCTCGACGTCTTTGCTATTGGGATCTTTGCCTTATTCTGCACTTCGAATAAATGTGCGTGTTTCTAGCAACCTTGAATTGAAGTGGTTACGAAAGCTGCATCTGTATACTTTCTTCTGTATAAGAAAGTATACAGAACTGAGCGTCGAAGGATTAGAGATGGAAGAAGCAGTGAACTGATGAAACTTGCAAACTGCGCTGGTTAAAGTCAGCCTAGGAGTCTTGCCTCTGAGTCAGAGAGCATGGGTTGTATATAATCCAATATACGTGGATAGGTCATCCAAACCTCCTCCTCAATGCAGTACTGAAGGCGGCTGCAACTTCATTGACGTGAGGCCCCCAAGTTCAAATAAAAGATCCTACTGCACTATTTGAAGAACATCAGGTGTTCTTCCTGTTGTTAAGGGTAATATTTAACCCTCCACCAATAACACTTAAAACAAATGCATCTAATGACTGCGGGAACTTGGTAGATGTAAATTGTCAGGTTCATCACAACTGTAACTACATTTCAAAACCAACATGGTGGAAAGCTCAGTCCTCTCCTGTGATAGTGAAAGGTACTATATTAATCCAAGTTGCTTTTAACATGTTGTTGTATCCTGTGCAGGTCTTTGGCATGTTGGTGTGGGCGCTGATTGCTGGTTCAAGAATTTGGAAAGGCGATGAAGCATTTGGATGGGTGATGTTTGTGGCCATCCTCCTGTGGATTCTCACCATTATTTTGTTTCTTTTCTACTTGCTGAACCTGACTTCAAAACTTCCAATGGTGCCGTGGCGCCACGTGGTAGGTTTCATTGGAGGCATTGCATGTCATTCCGATTCTACAGATCTTCAGGGGTCACAATGAACAGTTTGCAATCATCCAGCAGTTTGCACAGGCTGTTCAGATAATCAGTTTGTTTTATTCCAAAGTCTTGCCCTCATTTTCTGGTTGATGGAGGCCTATGAGGAAAGATTAAACAAGTTAGGAAGAATAAGACATAATCTCACAGAAAATGTTAAGATTATTGGTGGCACTAAATAGGGTAAATCCTGAGAGGATGTCCTCCCCCAAAAAAGAATGCAGGAACAGAGCATGGTCTCAAAACAAGGGGACACCCATTTAAGACTGAGATGAGGAAGAATTTCTTATCACAGAGGGTTGTGAGTCTTTGGATCTCCTTACCACAGAAAACTGTGGGGGCAGAGACCTTGTCTATATACTTAATGTGGAGATAGATTTCCAATCAGTGCTAGAATCGTGGGTTGTGGGGAAAGTGAACTAAGGAGTGTCAGATCAGCAGCAGTCCCACTGAATGGCAGAGCAGGGTCGAGGGGCCAAATGGCCAACTCCTATCTTTATGGCCTTCCATAAAACTCCACTGTGATGGAATTCAGGCTGGAGTCTTTCATTTCCCATTCCTTGATTAAGGTAATTGCCACAGCCAGAGGTGAGATGAGACGTTTTTATATACATATATGGCTTGCTTCACCATTCAGTGGGATTTTTGCTGATTGGGTATTCCTCTGTTTGGTAACTTCATATTCACCCCTGTATCTTTAACACCGGTATTATTGGGAAAAGTCTCGTACTGAGATTCTGAGAGACTTTCTGGAGTATTAAGTGATCAGAGCAGCACAGAGACACATTTGGGCAAAATAAGAAAGATGTGTTTATAATTAAAAAAGGAGAATCATTTTACAAGAAAAGTGGAGGATTTTCTCCCTTCCTCTCTTGTGTAATGTCGAGTTCAGTTTGTGCAGAGCTACCTGGTCTGTGGAGTAGTTGCACGCCACCACTGCCCCCCCCCCCCACGCCCCAGGACAGGATTAGGACTGGATATATTTGTGGTGACTACCACCCCCCCCCCCCCCCCCCTTTAATAAACCAGTGTGCTTCTCCAGGAAGCAGGTCCATTCAGGAAACTACTGGAGGGCACTGGCATCCACTCGGGTGTTTGCACTTTAATAAATGGAAAGGAATATTTGGGAAGAAAAATTCTTTTAGCTGCGGTTTATCAATTAGCGATATATCTTAGAGCTTGAAAATCTCTGATTACATTTCCCTTAATCATTTGAAAGCAGCGAGATCGGGGCATGTGTAAACCTATTTGTACATTTGCTTTGATATGGTGATAAAGAGAGATGCTGCATAACCTGATCATAGTGGCCTGTAGTTTGAGAGAGTGTCTCTTTTTCTTCTCTCCCCAGCGGCTCTATTTTAATTTAGGTGCCACAATTCTCTATTTAACTGCATTCATCACCAATGCGTCATCAGTTGACCCAACATCCATTCAGGGGACCTACAGATACAATAACAGAGCAGCTAGTGCGGTGAGTGTTAAACATACTTTGAAGTGAATGCTATGTTTTAAAATAGGGCAATTAAAAAGATTTGGTTTCCAAAATTGTTAAAATCTGTTGATCTTGGTAATTGTATGAAATTGTTCATCACTTATAGAACAGTACAGCACAGAACAGGCACTTTGGCCCACACTGTTGTGCTGACATAGCTAATCCCTCCTACCTACAGAATGCCCATATTCCTCAATTTTCCTCTCATTCAGGTGCCCATCCAAGCCTCTCTTATAAGCACCCAATGAATTTGCCTCCACCACCCTATTAGGCAACGCATTCCAGGCATCCAGCACTCTGAGTAAAAAAAAATGCACCTCTCGTGTCTGTTCTGAACCTACCCCCTCTCACCTTAAATGCATGCCCTATGGTATTGGATCGCTTAATAATGGGAAAAAGATAAGACTTCATGCTGAATACAGTATACTCTTGGCCATTTGGCATCCATTGGGAATGGGGGATGCTGGCTGCATAACAATTGTTAAAAAAATTTACTGTACCTCTATGCATAAACCATTAAATACATTGCCAAACAATGCCCTCTCCTTACCCTTTTAAACACCAATGTTTTAGACTGCAAATCTATATTTTCAGGCTGAATAGAATTGATATAAAACACAGCAAAAATAAATCAAATGAACGGTATTCACCATCACATGAGGTGCCCGACCTTCAAAGAAAATGTTGCTGCAAATCAGCCTGCAACTGCACTGCCCTGGTGTATAAATAAACTAAAAATGGGTTTTTACACTTAATTTGCATAACTCTTGAAATAAAATTGCTTAATTAAGCAATTGCTTAATATTCTTAGAAATTTTTGCCAGTTGCATGAGAATTTAAGATGTAGTGAAGTCTCATTTGTCTGGTATTTATGTATAAGCATTTGAACTCGTAAAGACTGAAAAGGATAACTTCCAAAGTTGCGAATGAGGAACTGCACCATTCCATTGAATCCAGGCAGCTGGTGTTGTGCCTGCTGTTTCTAATGATGTGTTGACCTGTACTTTTCATTGGTTAGTCATTTCAGTAGTTGACCAATCTGGTGAATACCTGGCTCCTGTTAAAATTTGTCTGTATTGTGGCTGAAACTGGTGCAAGTGCTCCACTAGAGAGGGAAAGGAAGAGATTTTCCTTGGAGGAGGTGGAAAGGAAGACCATGTCTGGCATTGGCAAGGGACCAGGTGGCCTCCTGATGGCCCAGGATGTCAGGAACTGAGTCCCGAGGACCTGGCTGCAGTGGTGCATGATGTTCGTTCACACATGCTTATGCCCAGTGAATACGTTTCCAGTGACTTATTCTACCAACTGGACCACTAATCTTGTGATTTATTCCACTCACTCCCTCTCCTTCACTCGCCTGCCACCAACAGGCGAGTTATCTGTTTTAGGCTTGAAAATTTCAGCTGATGGCACATTCACTAACTTTTAAGGAACATAATTTGGGATCTCAGCTAACTTGAATATGAATAAATGATGACTGATTTCTATTTTTAAACATGGATTGCCCCTCAGAAAGTGTCTGTATACACTTCAAATTTTCAGCACCACAATGACATTTGCCATCGATAATTATTTGCAGAAAGATTTAAGGAAGTTTAAGCTAGCTGTCTTTGAATTAACACACACTGTTTAGCGTTATGAAATTAATCTGGTACAAATGTCTCATTTACTGATTGATCTGTGACTAATAATCCCTATCCTCGATTGAAAAAACTGTTGTTGGATGTTTAAATCAATGGGCATCAGACACTCCCCGGTATCCTATCCACCTTGTGTTTCCCGGTTGAGTTGTGGCCCAGCACTGAGTGAATATTAGCTGATGGTGGGATTAACCCCTTTCTTTCCATCCCAGAATAAAGCAGTTACCAAGGGTCGGAGTGCTGAATAATTTCCATCTTTCTCAATTTACTTCAGCTCTTCCCAGCACAAGCCTACAGCTTCAAGATAGGAGAAAAACCTAATACGTTAGTGTTGACATGATGTGCTTTTCCCACAGTTCTTTGCAGGTGTGGTGATGATCTCGTACGGACTGAGTACCTTACTTTCCTTCCTTTGTCTACATGAAAGTCAGGACAATGCAGCAACAAGTCAGGCAGCTGGTAATAATTCAGCATAATCTTGCTTGTCAGATTATTCTTTCATCCTTCTTCAAAAGCTCCAGCTGAGTGTGTTGTTTCAGCTCCAGAAGTACTCTGGTCTAGCTCCTCGTTCATCTTGGTTAAAGGCTGCAGATACTCCGCATTTACCAAGGACAAGCAAATCTATTGCTTTTTTTTACTTTAAACTCCTTTGACTTCCCTTTTGGGAATATTGCAGCTTTTCTCGCAGCTTGATGTATTATCCACACGATTTTCAGTTTTGTTTTTGTGAGAAGTTACACATGTAGCCCAACTGCGCCTGAAGCACCTGCCAATGAAACAGTCCTGAGCATGGTTTACGAGTATGATCGACCCTATGCAATGGGTTAAGATTGCAAGGTGCTCAACTGTACAAGCAAAAAACAATCCAGACTTAATTTTTAAGATGTGCTGGTTTGATTGGGTAGTTATTTTAGGTGAACCCCAGTTTGTTGCCTTTTTGATTGAATAGCCGGCCCGCAATTTGCACTGCAAGTTTCCACTTAAAAATGCACCTTGCACATCAGCACACTCAGTTCAGAGTAGGGTTGTAGTAAAAATTCAAACCCCTTTCCAGAGGGAATGGTCACAGTGATTGTTTCTGAAGTTAATGGCTCAGTTCAGTCATATCCATAATTAAAACACTGCAGATCGGAGGTGAGGGTGTGGGGATGTGGGGGATGGAGTCTTATCTTTGCTCTGAAGAGCAGAGGGTGAAATTCAGAATGTAAATTGCTGAGAGATCTGGGACTTGGTGCACGCTCCACGGGCTACGGATGATGTGTGACCCAGCACAATGGTGTGCATTAAATAGAATGCGAATCTATAGAATAGAATGCGGCACTTGCGAATCTTAATATTTTACGCAAGTCATTTCCCGGAGATATAATGGGAAACCAAAATAAACACCAAAACAAAAAAGGTAGTGATGTTGACCAAAAGCTCAGCCAAAGGAGTGCCTTGAAATGAGAAAAGTGAAGTGAAGAAGCGGATGGAACGAGGGAGGGAATTCCAGAGCATGGGATCCAGGTGGCTGAAGCGATGGTCCCTGCCCCTAATAAAGGGGAAGAGGATGATGAAGAAGCGACAGGGAGAATGACGAGAGTTCAAGGCATGTTGTAGTGTTGGAGAGAGCTCGAGACTCAACAGAGCCAGGGTTGTGGGCATGTACCACAGTCGGAGGGCAAGGAGTGGTGATCAAGAATTAAACAAACTCCACACTTGTGCCTTGTGTAACAATTAAAAATTAATGTAGATGCGTGACCGGTAAGGAAAATAAACTGATTCGGGGATTACAATGGCAATCTTTCAAAATGGATTATTTTTCCCCCTAAGTTTTCATTTTGCTTAAGTTCTAAAGAATCATTTTTTCTTATCTTAACAAGTCAAACTGGAGATATGAAAGGAGATGGTGTGGTTTTTCAATTGGTAGAGATTAGGGTTTTTTGTGTATTTTATATATTTGAACAAAAAGTACGAAGTTGCATTTTACCTGTTCCAGTTCCTGACGTGCTTCATTGTTGCTGCGCTAATTGTCTTTCTGCATTTGTTATGGTTGCAAAATATAACTCAAAACCTAATGGTTTTGGTGGTCAACTGATTATAATTGGAATATTTAAAAAGAGATTAAAAATATGTGGTAGTTTGAAATTTTATATTAAATAAACTTGAAATATATTTATATAAAGAGTTTCATCCATTAATATACTGAATAAAAATCAATGATCTGTACCAATCTTCCAATAAATGAAATTAGACACCAACATATGGTTGTGTTTGTTCATACTGAGCAGTGCTGAAGCACAGTTGAGTTTGGGACCCTACCTTGCTTATCTTCAGTTGAAGGCATCATGGGATGTTAAGTACTGCCATCCCACTGGGCGCTCCTTATTCACACAAGTCGGCAATTTAAACAAGGCAGAGCCACAGCCAAACTCTGTCCTATTATCATTCACAGCGTGTGTGCAGTGCAGATTTTGATCATGAATGTGAAGCCTGGCTTATTGATAGTGTCAAGCTCCTTGTGTGTTGAAGCTGCTCTTGGCAAGGAAAATGGAGAACATTTGATCGCTATCCTCATTAAAATATTCCCAACATGTATGAACGTCAATGGTGAAAAAGCTATGGGGAGACAAAATGTGGATCACGGTTAGAGCTTACATTTTTTTATTTTTTACAGAATGGGGACATCAGTGGCAAGGCCACTATTTATTGCCATCCCTAACTGACCTTGAAGGTGGTGATGAGCAAATGCCCTGAACTGCTGTAGCCCTTCTGGTGAAGAAAGGTGCTGTGGGGTTAGGGAGTTCCAGGATTTAAACCCAACGATGATGAAGGAATGGCAATTATAATTCAAAGTCAGGAGAGTGTGTGACTTGGGAGATGGGCATGGGGGGGGGGGGGGGGGGGGGGGGGCTACAGGTGCTGGTATTCTCTTGTGCCTGGTGCCCTTGTCACCTTTGGTCGAGGTTGTGGGTAAGGGAGGTGCTGTCAGCCTGGCCTTGTTAAGTAATTGTGATGTGTTTTGTTGATGGCATAGATTGCAGCCATAGTGCGTGAATGGTTGAGGGAATGAATATTTAGGTTAGTTAATGGAGTACTAATCAAGCTGGCTGCCTCCTCTTGAGCATCATTAGTGCTGCACTGATCCAGGCATGTGCAGACGGATCCATTGTGCTGCTGATATACTGTAAATGGTGGAAAGGATTTGGTGGGACAAAGTATGTGTAACTCATCACTGGATACCCAGCCTCCAGCTTGCTATGGTGGAAACGGTGTATGTATGCGGCTGGTCCAGTTGAGTTTCTGGCCAGTGGTGAGCCCCAAGATGTTAGTGGGGGCTTTGCAAAAGTAATACTGTTAATTGTCAAGGATTGGTGGTTAGATTTTTGCATTGGCTGGCTCTTACATTGACTTTAGTTTGACCAGGATTCCTTGATGCCACACTGGGTTAAAATGTTGCTTTGATGCCAAGGACAGTCACTCTTGCTTCACCTCTGGAATTCAGCTCTTTAGTCCATATTTGAACCGAGGCTGTGCTGATGTCTGAACCAAGTGGCATTGACAAAATTCCAACTAGGAATTGGTGAGTAGCTTGTTGGTAAGTGCCTCGTGATGGTACAGTCAAAAACATTTTCTGTCATTTTAGTAATTGAGAAAAAACTGCACAGTAATTAGGATTTGGTTTTGTACTTTTTTTTTGTGTGTGGACTGGGGAATTTTTCACATTGAGGGTCACCCAGTCTTTGCAGTATTCAGTACTCTCAGTGTTGTGCCTTGGACTGCCACCAGGCTCAGAGTACAGTGAACCTAGCACATCACAAATCAGTCCAGGACCTGCCTTGGTTGTACAAATTAGCTTCATGTAAGGAACTTAAAGGGATCAAGGTTTGATTCAAAGTTTTAAAAAAAACAAAGATCCCAGCCTAATTATTTTGTGGAGAAGGTCACCCACGGATATCAAAGTGCTGGATCAAAGCAGACTTAAATCTGAATACTTTCGAAAACCTCACTCAAAATAAACTGGATTGAAACATATTTGTGTAGACAAGTAGAGGACTTTTTTATTTGCTCGTGATTTTTACAAAGTAAATCATAATTAAAGTACTGTGTATACTTCAGGTATCCTTACTTAAGGAAAGGTGCATTTGCTTCCAAGGCCATGTAGAGAAGATTCACTGGATTTCATAAAACTTTTGGGCTTTACAGTTGAGAAGAATGAGAGGTGATTTAATTTAAAGATATAAAATCTTGAGCGGTCCTGATGGGGTAGATGCTGTTTAAATGCTTCCCCTGGTGGGGGAAACTAAAACTGGGGACAATAGTCTCGTTAATGGGCCATCCATTTAGGACTGAGATGAGAAATGTTTCCTTCAAGGTTGTGAATCTTCAGAGATCTTGAGAGATTTTTAGACTTTAGGGGAACCAAGGATAGAACTGAAATAAGGTTTGTAAGTGTACTTGTTGTAAGTGTTGGTGACTAGAAATCAGAGTAGGGATAAATGCATCATTTTAAAGTGGTCAAGAAATAATTGGAGGGGTGTCTCATGGTTATGTCTCATTCATGGCTGTTGAAGAAACTAAGTGTAAAACGTATTTGCTGATGATATAAAAGAGGTTTGGAAAGTATGACACAGGTGATGTAGTTAAATGACTGAGCAAAAAGATAATCAGATGGAGAATAATATGGGGAATATGAGATTATCCACCGTGATAGCAACAGAAAAACTGTGTTTTCAAATTGCACCACTTATTAAACTTAGGTGTTCAGAGAGATCTAGGTGTATGAGAAACACAAAGTTAGCATGCAGGTAGAGCAAGTAATTATTCCATTTATTCTCTTGTGGGTTTTTATTGTCAGGCACAGAGTACAAGAGTAATAGTCTTCTTGTAATCAGACCAGTCTTTGATAAGGTCATGCATAGAATACTGTGTAGAAGTTTGGTCTCCTTACTAAAGATATAATTGTTTTAGCAATGCAAAGTGGATTCACTGGACTGATTTCTGGGATTGGAAGGCAAGGGTGGTGGAGGTTGCCCTATGAGGAAAGAACAAGCAGATTGGACTTTAGAGTTTGGATGAGCAATGAGAATCTCTCAGAAATGTGTTAGATTCTGGGAATGCATATCAAGGTGGGTGCCGTGAGGACTGGGGTAGAATGTCTGACCTGCCACTTGCCAGTAATTTGACTGTTGAAGGGCCAGTGAGGATTTGATGAACATTGTGTGATGGGGCTGTAACTCTGTCAAGTCCCACACTGCACTGACCTCCTCAGTGAGTACAGGAGGCTATGGGACTGGCTTGCAGGTGCACACAAATGATACCAATGTTAAAGACTGCCATCCTCAAAGCTTCAGAGGCAAGTGTGATCATTCCCCCAGGATTATCCGAATCGTTGGCCTGGCATGAACTTGAAACAACTTTCAATAGTATCTGATCTGAAGATCATTAAAAATAAGTTGAGCAAATCTAATTGCAGTAGCATAAATAGTGAGCTGTAAGTAGCGAACTTGGTAATTACAGTGCAAACATACTGCACTGAATATAGGTCTTTAGTTTGGACATCACTTTTCTCTAGCTCCTTAAAATCCCACATATACATGATTACATGTATTAATGTTCAAAGCCTGAAGTGCCAAACATTACCTTTTTAACCTGGGCGTTTCAGGGATGAGCAGGAACATGCGATTTCCCTGCCCAGAGAAAAATAATATGGTTACATAAACCCATTTATCAGGTAAGGGCAACTGATGAAAAGTGCCCAGTGAATACAGAGGGAAGCCAGGTTTAACACTTTTTCAATGGATATAGGATGTTGTTCTAAGTCTGTATAATTTATTAGAAGAGTCAATGGGGAAAATTTAGCAGCCAACTGCCATTTGGCAAAAATTCTATGTAAGCAAACAAGATGAGTGACAGCTCATTTAATTTTCAGCGTTGGTTGAGGAAGGTGAATTGATTAGGATGCTGGGGAGCTAAGTTCTGTTCTTTGCATAATGCCGTGAGATTATTATTGCTCATTTGAACTTCGAGGTTTAAGGTCTTACCAAAGGGTAGGATGATATATTAGTGGTCCACCCAAACACCAAAGTGCCGGCCTCGAAGAGAGTGAACTGATCTTTTTGAGTCACTCAGGAGCCACCTAAGAAAATTACTTTAAATAGGATTGTATCCTATACAAATCTGTTTTATGATTCTTGGGAATTATTGGACTACACTATTTATCTCTGCATATTTCCCCTGGTGTCCCCATAATTGTCACTTCTTGCAATCTAAGCTATTATGTCAAACAGGAAATAACTTTAAATAGAATGATTCTAATAGTTTTTGCATTTTTTTCCCCCATTGTGTGTCACTTGGCAAAACGTATGAGAAGGGGGGCTAAGCTCCCAGCGGTTACAGTCTGACCTATGAACAGGCCAGGTTGCCACTGACACTATGCCTTCCTACATACCTGTGCGTATTATCCTGATTTAACATGTCCAAGTCAGCTATATATAAATGTGTGTGTGTATACAGCAAGAGTTTGTCAATTAGTTGCATCAGATGCAAGTATGTCAAGCTATCAGGAAGCCAAATGGCCTGTTTCCACGCTGTGTGATTCTAATTCTTTTACTTCACCAATGAGGTTTTGCTAGCAGAGAATTTAAGTTAATTTTTTTTAAAATTTTATTTACAGCGTGGTAACAGGGCCCTTCCGGCCCAACGAGTCCGTGCGCCCATTCTAAACCCCAAATTAACCTACCCGTACGTCTTTAAAATGTGGGAGGAAACCGGAGCACCCGGCGGAAACCCACGCAAACACGGGAGAACATACAAACTCCTTACAGACAGCGACGGGAATCGAACCCCGATCGCTGGCGCTGTAATAGAGTCGCGTTAACCGCTATGCTACCGTGCCGTAATTGGAATAATTGTTACATATTAGAATACTTGGTCTGATCAGTAGATCAATACGTTCCTTTTATTTATCCTGGCAACACCACCTCCTTTGCCACTGCTGAAGCCCAGATTGGTCCAGAGAGAGGATATCACTTGGCCAGAGCTCTCTTGTCATTCAACAGCCCTAGTGCACTGGTATATTCTTTGATCAGCGATGAGCTCATTGACACTGAGCTCTCTGCTTCTCTATATCAGCACTTCATTGTTGCTGATCTCCGAACAGCTGCATTGTCATTAGAGTCAAGGAAAAATTAAAACAAAATGGAATTGTAAGCTGTAAATTAAAGATGCAATTTATTTTATGTTTCCGGTACTGTGAATTAATAAGACTAACTTTATATTCTTAGAAAACAAAAGCACTAGTCTTACGAAAGTGCATTTCAGCAATCATTTATTCAAAATACATTGGAATAAAAATATGTACAAATATGAAAAATATAAAGTAAGCATACATTCTTAACCCACAATGAAACAAGAGCTAAACTGACAAATTCACTTTTCATGTATTAAGAAAGCCATAATACTCTGTACTCTTCAACAAGATCTTCATTCTTACAGATGAACTGTAGTAACACGAAAGGGCTGAGCTTGCATCCATTAACTGGATTTTTAAAAAAGTCAATAGTACCAGCCAATTAACCAGTCAAATGAATAGGGATTAAGCAGTAAAAGAATAGTATCTGCCTAAACTGATATCTCACAAAATATGTTTCTCAAGCAAATCAAAATGTAATGGTATTCTCTAATTAAGATGTCAAAAACCATGGATGTTTAATTTGAGATTATATTGGTTGTGGTGCATGTTGTTATTAAGACTATGCCCAAATGCATTGTGTTAATTCAATTCTCTCAAAGTCTTGGTTTCAGTTCAGGAAATGTTAGAATAGCTACAACGAACTAAAGTACAATTTAAATTTAAACATCAAAGATACTAAAACCTGATTCAATGTTGCCCAGGTTTAAATCAGCTCAGGGACGAAGACTCCATTTTGCATTTATTGAATCATTTTGCAAGATGAAAGAGTGTCACAGCAGTTGGTGCAGCTTTAGGGAGCCGCATTCAACGCTAATCTTGGTGCCGTCTGTGCAGAGTTTGCACATTTCCCTTTGTGGCTGTGTGGGTTTCCTTTGGTTGCTCCAATTTCCTTCCACACCCCAAAGATGGGTTGGTAGGTTAATTGCTCCATAGTGTAGAATAAATGACAAAGGAATTGATGGGCAGTGTGACAAAGAAAATAATTTGCAGGGTGAAAGGGAATTAAGGAGAAGGGGCATGGGACTAATGGGATTGCCTCCCCCAGGAGCTAGAAATGGACTCTGGGTTGACTGGCCTCTTGTGTCATGATGAAATATGAAGAGGGTGCCAAAAATTGTTTATGGGTGGGGTAGCTACATTCAAGTCAACAGGCTAATATTCAATGAAGACCATAGTTAATTTTCCTAAAAGGCAAATGCTGGAAACATGGAGCAAACAATTCACTGGAGGAACTCAGCGGGTGGGGGGCAAGGAATTGTAGAATTTGACTCTCATCAGGACTGAGAGTGGACTTGGCCTTGACCTGAAAGGTCATCAATTTCCTTTCTTTCCTAAAAGACAATGGCGTCTGCCTCCAGTTACAATGTTTATACAGCTCCCAAGAAATCTAGAAAATTGCAACTTTGAGTCCCAGAATAAAGAGGCAGTCTGCAAAATCTGAAAGGGAATTATCACTATAGCATCTGGATCTAAAAAGGATATTAGGCGGACTATATCCTACGTTGCCTTGAATTTTTGGATAAATTGGATCCTGAAAGTGTTGAAGACTTCTGAGTTTTAGAATGTGCCTGTACAACCTTCCCTAGAGAACACTATAACATATCAAAATGCCTGTTTCATCGTGGCTGGAATATGTAACTGTACAGGAATAAATGCAGAACTTCACAGACAATCAGTTAAACTATTGGAAAGGTCGAATATTATTTGAAGCTGGAGACAACGATGAGGATTTTGATAAGGACGTCACTATGAGATCGCCACTAAAGTCAAGGCCGTGCCCTTCTTTCTCCTGAAAAGGGAAGATTTAACACGAGGGAGTAAATGTTTGTTTTAAGTCACAAATTAAACAGCATCTGACATGAGCTGGCTGGTATGACAAAAACAAATTTAATGACTAGCTTTGCACCTGCTTAATCTGTAATCCAAGCAAAGCCCAATGAAATTTGCTTGGCTCCATCTCTACCCACTTGACACTTCCACCCACCCCACCCCACCCCACCCACATACACACACCCCTGGGATACCTTTATCAGCTCCCAGGGCTGATGCACCAGCCTGTCAGTAGCAGAGTTTTTTCCCCCCAACAGATAAGCTGCAGAGAAATGCTTTATGTTAAAAACAATCCAAAACATTGTTTCATTTAGAACATTTAGGTTTTCACAGATTCATCACAAGGTTAGTTCATTTCATTCCTACAATTCCTATATATGTTATAGCTAACTTGGGAAACTCAATGAAGGTCAACAACAGTGCAATGTGAGCCTTGGTAAACCGACTCTAACTGATTTCTACACAGCGTTTTAGCTGTAGGATAACACCTCAAATATTTTATATTGGAGGACTAAATAGTGAACGATGAATAGATATGGAGAATAAAAATGGGTGGATATGTGAGGCAAGATGCACTGAATGTTTTGAAAGAATGGAAAGAGGTTCAAAGAACGGGGATCTGAAGAGATTCCAGGGAGCACCAGCATGGTTGCTCAGTATCTGCATGGAGTTCCCCCAGATGCTCTGGTTTCCTCCCACATCACAAAGATGTGTCAGTTGGTAGATGTTGGTGACTGTAAATCTTTCCTAGTGTAGGTAATTAGGAGGAGAATCAGGGTGGAGTTGATGAGCATGTGAGAGAGAATGGGATTGATGGATTTGCTCAGAGTCTGCACAGACTCCATGGGCTGAATGGCCTTCTATGTCATAAGGTAATGTAATCATCACTGACTGAGGAAAGGTTGAGGAAAACCCAGAGTGTGAAAAGTGAAGGGGCACGAGATCATTAGATGAGGAGGATCTGGAAGTAAAGGCAATAATCTTCAGAATCCCATTGCTGATGATATGGGGAGCTGCTGAAGTTGGAACGACCAACCATGGTAAAGATGTGGACTAAAGCATTTTGAAAAGCTGAACCTGTGGAGATTTGAGGCAGGATTTGGGAGTGTTAGAAAAGTTGAGCCTTAAGTTTAATGGATTTATGTCGTCCTCCAGTAATTTGAGGATAAAATCTAAGGTGACATTTCCGTGTAATTTTGTCTGAGGTGTGATCTTTCAAATTAGACATTGGAAACAGTGCTCCTTATCTGCCCTGTGAGGTTGTCACATGAGATACGATGCAAAAAGAGTAGTGGGCATCTGGTCAATGTTTATTCTTTAACCAACATTGCAAACATGTGATCTTAAAGGAAAAGTGGACTGTGAAGGATATATTCCTAACTCACTCCCAGTTAAGCTACTTTACATGTAGTCACCTTTGACTGCATTCAACTATGTCCCTTAAGCAGTAATTGCTCCAACTGCTTTCTTTCAAATTATTTCATATAAAGGAACTGACTCCACAATGAGGTGCAAAAAGCCACAAAATAAAATGCAAACATCAGAAAAAATAAATCCAGAGAAGCAGGAAACCTTTCAGTAATTGAAAAGCCAAAACATGCAGATGCTGGAAGCCTGAAATAAACACAAAACACTGGAAGTAGTCAGCAGTTCCAGAATTGTTCTTTTTTCCTTCTGTCTTATTTATCTTCTCCTATTTGCACCTCCTCTGGACAGATTGTCTGCATTAAAGCTTTCACCACTCCCCCACTGCTCACACCAGCATGATTTGCACTGGAGTCTTTGTTGGTCTCTGTCTTTCAAACATTCCCTCGAAATTCACACTTTTCTGTTCTCCGCATGCTTGTTTTCTAATTTTGCCTAGTTCTGATAATACATCAACCACCTGAAATTTTAACTGTTTCTCTCTCCACAAGTGTTGCCTGACTTGCCGTTTCCTGCAGGCCAATTCCTGCACCCCACCCTTTTTCTGCTGATTCAGTCCCGTCCTTCCTACACACACTCAACACCTCCGATGCCCAATACCAGTTTCCAATTCCCTTAGTCCCAGTCAGCTCATTTTTACCATGCACATACAATCCTTGTGCACCTCCATCTCACATCAGGATGGTGTGAGAGCTCTCTGCTTCTTCCTTGAACAGCAGTCCAACTAGTTCCCCTCCAACAACACACTCATTTGCTTGGCTGATCTCATTCCTATCTTGAGCAATAACTTCAGCTGCATTCACATTTTCCAGATCAAAGGTGTAGCTCCGGAACTCACATGGGCCACATTAGGCCTGACTTTTTGTGGGATATAAAGAACAGTTTTTTTTATATATATATAGTACTAGTCTGTAGTATTAGTACACTACAGTACGGTACTTGGGTAAAGGAACCATGTATGAGATGAAATATTTAGTCAAGAGGAAGGAAGCATACTTAAGTTTATGAAGCAAAAATCAGGTGGGGCTCTTGAGAATTATAAGGTAGCCAGGGAGGGCAAGAAGGGGACATGGGAAGGCCTTGGCGAGTAGGATTAAGGAAAACCCCAAGGTGTTCTCCACATACGTGAAGAACAGGAGGATGACTAGAGTGAGGATAGGACCGCTCCGGGATAGAGAGAGAAATGTGCCTGGAGCTGGAGGAGGTAGAGGGAGTCCTTAATGAATACTTTGCTTCAGTGTTCACTAGGGCAAGGGACAAGTGTGAGGTCAGTGTAGAAAAGGCTAATGTGCTGGAGCATGTTGAGGTTAAGAAAGAGAGTGTTGGAGCTTCTGAAAAACATTAGGATAGATAAGTCCCCGGGGCTGGACAGGACATACCCCAGGTTACTACGGGAAGTGAGGGAGGAGATTGCTGGAGAATTGACGATGATATTTGCATCCTCCCTGGCCACAGGAGTGGTATCAGAGGAGTGGAGGACTGCAAATGTTGTTCCCTTGTTCAAGAAAGGCAATAGGGATAATCCTGGGAATTATAGACCACTGAGTCTTGCATCAGTGGCGGGCAAGGTATTGGAGAGGATTCTCAAGGACAGGATTTACAAACATTTGGAGAAGCATAGCCTTATTTGACATAGCATGGCTTTGTGAGGGGCAGGTCATGCCTCACGAGCCTAATTGAGTTTTTCAAGGAGGTGACAAAACAAATTGAAGGTAGACCAGTGGATGTGGTGTATATGGGCTTTAGTCAGGCATTTGACAAGGTTCCCTGTGGTAGGCTCATCCAGAAAGTTGTGAGGCATGTGATCCATGAAGACTTGGCTGTGTGGATTTGGAATTGGCTTGCTCACAGAGGGCAGAGTGGTAGTAGATGGAGAGTATTCTGCCTGGAGGTCGGTGACCAGTGGTGTTCCACGGGGATCTCTTCTGGGACCCCTGCTCTTTGTGATTTCTATAAAATGACTTGGATGAGGAAGTGCAGGGATGGGTAAGTAAGTCTGCAGATGACATGAAGGTTGGAGGTGTTGTGGAGAGTGTAGAAGGTTGTCGTATGTTACAACGGGATATAGACAGGATGCAGAGTTGGGTGGAGAAGTGCCAGACGGAGTTCAATCCAGAAAAGTGTGAAGTGATGCACTTTGGAAGAATGAATACCAGGTTAATGGCAGGATTCTTAGCAGTGTGGAGGAACAGAAGGTTCTTGGGATCCAAGTCTACAGATCCCTCAAAGTTGCCATGCAAGTTGATAGGGTGGTTAAGGCGGCATATGGTGTGTTGGCCTTCATTAGTTAGACGATGGAGTTCAAGAGCTGTGAGATAATGTTGTAGCTCTATAAAACTCTGGTTAGACTACACTTGGAGGAGTGTGTTCAGTTCTGGTCACCTCATTAATAGGAAGGATGTGGAAACTTTAGAGAGGGTGCAGAGGAGATTTACTAGGATGCTGCCTGGATTAGAGAACACGTTTTACGAGGAAAGGTTGAGCGATGCAGAATGAGAGGCGGTGTATAAGATTATGAGGGGTACAGATAGAGTGGACAGCCAGCATCTTTCCGTCAGGGTGGCAATGGCCAATACCAGAGGACATCAGTTTAAGGTCAGAGAAGGAAAGTGTAGGGGAGATATCAGAGGTAGGTTTTTTATTTAACACAGAGTGGTGGGTGCCTGGAACACACTGCCGGGGGTGGTGGTAGAGGCTGATACAATAGGGAAATTTAAAAGACTTAGGTAGGAACATAGATATAAGAAAAGTGCTCTCACTTTCACACAGTCCATCTGATTCTTTTACTAGCCTCTATTAGCATCCAGTGTTAAGTACATTCATCAATCTAAACTATCACATGACAGATTTTATTCAATGGAATGATCCTGGACCCTACAAAAATCAGATGCGATATTCCAAGATATATTAATTATTTAGTTTGACAACACCTATAAACATATGGTTATCCTCTGTAAACTAAATAGATAACACATAAGCAGCTGAGCAACCTTACAAATTGGGTTTATTCTCTCAACACAAGAACAGAAATCCCCTTTGAATCTGATGCTTGACTCAATGTGAGGCCATGTCTGTCCCTTCTCACCAGCAGACATAAAATCAATAGATGTACCCTCGCTACTCCTGTGTGGGATCAGCTAACTCGTGAAAGACCAGGGTTTGAACATTGTACCTTCCTGGTCTGAATGGCATGAACAAATATGACAGGGTGCTTTAATTTCACACAAAACAGTATCACATACCATTCTGTAGTCAAGGAACATTTCTTTGAAAGCCAGGAAATCTGTGAAAGTCAGCAACATGTCAAATATGTCTCCAGATATCTCATCTTTATGTTGCCTGCAATAAACCACAAAAATACTATTGATACCTTTTAAGCAATCTTCAGTGATGAATTATATTTATCAACTATAATATTTCAATCTTAGACAGTGTCTACTTTCTAAAATCTTTTCCAATGGGTTGTGGCAAGGATTCAAGAATAGCGAGGGAGGTTTAAGTTGGGTGCAAATTGCATGCGATATTGATGGTCAGACCATAGGAGAGGATAGTCTGCAGATCAGAACCACTTTCAGTTTGACAGAAAATTTACTGGTGAATAATGGGTGACCTATCAGTGATTGGCAATTTACTGCGACAAAAAAATCAATAGCTTCTGAATGAATTTTGCAGAAGAAATTATGAAAGCTTTTCCTGCTCACTTTAAGAACCAGATGAAAGGCTGCTCAACAAATGAAAAAAAAACTTGGACTAACATGCAAATATTATGCAAATAATTAATCCTAAATGAAAATTAGAATAGGGGCTCTGCAACAGTGAATGAACCCTGATTTACACATTTAAAAACCCACTTGCTTGTTCTGGGTGGGAGTTTTGGATAGCCATTCAAAACCAATATCAAAACTGAATTGGTTAGCTAAATGAGAGTTGCATGTTTTTTTTAGGCAGGAAATAGGCAGCAATCCCCCTTTCATAATAGGTTTTTTCCGTTCCATTGCTACTGGTCAAAACCTAAACAACCTCCATAAATATATCTCCAATGCTTTTATTCACAAAGGAATGTTAGTTCATCTTTTGCATTCCTCAGATTATTTCAAATCTTAAGTATTCAAAGTGCACTCGTGTAGTATAGTGCTCGACATACAGCACAAAAAGAAATTCCAACATCAAAATTATTCATGAATGCATTTCTCACATTATATGTATTGATAATGTGGATCTTGTTTTAGATTTGATCTTTGGAGGCAATCTGAAAGCAGCAATTTTCAGCAGAATGCTTCTCCTCCAGCATGATACTTCAGGGTTCTGAGCCAGTGCTTATATGAATGGGGAATGCTCTTTATATTACTGCTTCATCACACCATTGTGACTGTATGAAGGAAATGTTCTGCTCAGGGTGTTTATATTCAGAGCATCACTCACCAGCAGTTGTAAAATAGGAGATGCATGTGAACATCTACCCTGACAACATTTCAGATTATGGGGCAATTCATGAGACTACACTACCCTTGAAAACGGAAGTGCTAAATCATAGCTGCCCCAAAGACTTAAAGGTTTCAATGAAAATAATGTAATATTTAACTGCTCAGCTCTCAAATTTTCATCCAGTTTATTCCCAAAGTGTGGATTAAGTGATTCCAATCTGAAGTTTTCTGATCAACTGTACGTTCTGAAATGCCAGTATTAACATAAAAAATATGTTCACTATTAATTGCCAAAATCGTTCAAAGACAAAAATGAAATGTTTTCACAATTCCTTCCTGCAGTTTAGAGCACCACCTTGTGATGATATTTAAAATGGTACTTATTCACTTCCAAAGGAAGATAACATCAGCCCTCAGTTTCCTGGGAAATGCTAACACTGTTTAATATGGAATGCCCCAATTTCTTCATGATCTTTGCTACCATGAGTCCAGCTACACTATAGCCCTGGGTCCCTATTCTCCACTGCTGGGGAATCCTCTCAATGAACTCTTGTGGACTTGGTGCAGGAATGGTATGTTCACTGATTTTAGCAGAGATGCAAGGCACTTAAGTAATAGGTGACTTATTTTTTTTTTGAATAGGTTACATTTATTTTTAATTGTTAATTATTAAGATTTTTCAATTAATTTCTAATTATTTAACAAATGCTACATTTTATTAATTTGTAAATCTTTCTGGTGTTTTGCCACCTTTGATAACTGATAAAGGAAGGGGGTATTGTCTGTTGGCAAGGTCTTTTCTGCATTTCTGCAGGTGAGGTTTAGAACCATGCATTTCTTTAGTTTGGTAAAGTTTCACCAAGGTGGTTGGATCCTGCTTTGCTGAGGAAAGCACAGGTGGGAGGCCTGACAAAATGGGCAACTTCTCACTGGTAAGAAATCCGAGGCAATTAAGATTTGCCAGACCTGTATTTTAGACTGTCTGACTCTCTGTTTAGAGCTACTGGTGCAGGGCGTTGAAATG
This sequence comes from Pristis pectinata, assembly GCF_009764475.1. Taxonomy (NCBI): domain Eukaryota; kingdom Metazoa; phylum Chordata; class Chondrichthyes; order Rhinopristiformes; family Pristidae; genus Pristis; species Pristis pectinata. The sequence continues at coordinate 39,946,361 of NC_067417.1, forward strand.
GACTAGCCTGCTCATCAAAGCCAACCGAATATAATTGGAGCTTCAATGCAAGGATTGCTGGCCTGGGAAAGGACACGAATGTTGGTTTGTTTATTCTGTCAATGGATTTGGAAGATTTTGTAGTGACAACATAGGTGGTGTCTTTCCAGCACTCTAGGTTCCTGCTGTATCTAAGAGGACTGGTATCACTGCAGCCTGGTTGGCCATGAGCTTTGTATCTGGTCAAGCAGGTACAGTGATCCTAATCCTCTTCAATGTTCCTGAGACAGGCTTCTTACAGGTCACATTGGCATTGTAGGTGATGCTGAATTTCGTAAAAGATATCTGCCTTCATTGAGAGGATGCTTCTGAGATATGGGCCAACATTTTCCAGGGTCTGGTCATGAACCTTTATCGTTGGGAGGTGGTGTTGTAGAGCAAGGACAGGTTGAGACAGTTGGTAGAGGGTCTTTGTTTTGCAAATGTGAAATTGATAATGGAGTTCAGCTTCCAAACTTGCCCACGCTCAAGCATCCGCTTACTGCAGATTGATGACTGAAATTGTGTTGACATTGGTTCCAGAATAATGTATGATGAACAGGTTCTTATTTGTCTTCTAGATCAGCTCCACTCCAGTGGGAAAATTATTGGACATTAGGTGCAGTACTGTGAATGAGAAAGATCAAGAAAAGTGTGCATGTCATTGTGAAGCGGATGCAAGATGGAGACAAATATCTGCAGAAAGCCAAATATGAGAGAGATGCTACACGGTTCCTTTCAGCTGACTGAGTCAAAGATATTTGAGGTTAACAAGGCAAGGTTTTGTGGTTGACACTGCTCTTTGCATTTCTCTTGGAACTAGCACACCATTGTGCCCCTCGATGGACAAATTCAACCCTGCCATACCAGGAGCCACTTTTTCATCACTTGCAGTAGGTGCTTGCAGTAGGTGGCAACTTACCCAGCAGCAGATAGCACGGAGGTCCTTCTAAGTTCCCGCAATCCAATTGTTTTCTTTGTTGAAGGTGATCACAATTATAGCATCTGAGTCCCCCGTCACATCCTCTTTCCAGACTTGAAGGATGACGCTGTGAATTTGCGAATAGGTTTCAATCCACCAAGTTTAGAACTTCAGCAGGGATACCAGCTGCTCCTGAGTTCTTCAACAGGCATGTGGCTTTTTCTTGCCGGTAAGGGTTGTGGCAAGGCTGGACGCGAGTTTTTTGTGGAATGAAGTCCCATCAATACAGACTCATCGTTGAGAAGTTCCCTTGAAGTGTTCCCTCCAGCAGGTGCTTTTCCTATCATTATTGACTATCAGTAGCGTGGGCCTTTGGGTGTTGGGCCCTGATGGCTTTGACAATGCTGAAGACTGCACACACACATAGTTATGACCAAGTTGCTGGGCTTTGTGTTCTTTCCACCCCAGCGGTTTCTTTCCCTTAAGGTGCAGTGGACGTTCCAATCCATGAACAGCATACATTTGCTTTTAAATGGGACAGGAGGGAGTATAAAATTTGGAGGGAGTGGGTTCTGAGGCAGGATGGGAAGAGGTCAGGGGGCAAGAAAGATGCACAGAGGGAAAACAGAAGGAAAAGAGATTCAGCAACAGAGAGGATCGAATGTTGTTGGGAAGGGGAAGGTGAGTAGAAGGTACCCATGCACATACCCATCCAACTGGGTGACTTCAGTGGCAGGGTTGGAAAAGGCATAATGCTCTGGCAACAGGTGATGGGGGATAAAGGAAGTTAACGAACACAGAGTCCTCCTACTGACAAAATGCATGGAGTACTATCTGGTCATAATCAGCACCCTATTTTGCCATTCAACACACTTGACATCCAGGCATTGGCACGTGTAAAAGTATAACATTGTCTGAGAAAGAGACAGCAAGGCCGTCCACATCACCCACAAAACCTTTGCTGGAAGAGAAACTATTCTGAAGGTCTCATCTCCACTAGAAAACATCAAGAGTGGTTCAATGACTGTGACCATGAGATAAAGGCGCTCACATTCTCTAACCCTTAATTAGGTGACAATCTACTATCGACTTAAGTTCCACGACCATCTGCTGGATGTATTAAAGCATCCCTTAGTTGCTCAATCTCATTAACATCACTTCCTTTTAATAGTATGTACAGTACCTAACTAGAATTTTCTCTTAAAGCAGCAACTGCACAAAGGTGGAGAATAATTACTCTACAAAGAGATGATTCTCTCAATGCAAACTTTTCCTGTAATTTTACTTTATAAAAATTCTTTATTTTAAAAGACACCCATCTAAAATCTTCATCCCAGTTTATGAAGGCATTGAGCTCTTGCTTGTATATTAGAGAAAATGTATGTTCTAAACTGAATCCTGAGACGTGCAAGGTAGGAACAGAGCACAGTAGTCAGGACGTAGCTTAATTCTGTTTTCACCAAATGAAGAATATCCAATAGCAACTAAGAGTGAAAAACACCAGTCGAGTTTCTCTCTCCAATCCAACAGGCCTCACACCAATTAAAGTGCACCATCCAGAAATCAAAAAATTCTACAAAGAATAGGACTTGAGCCAAAGATCCTAGTTTGTACTGCTGAGTACTTAACCCATAAATTTCCAAAGTCATCACAAGAGACCAGAGTTTATTTTTGAGTGCATGAAATTAACAGAATTATAAAATGCATGATAGTTCACAAGAACCAATGTGACGCTGGTTGACTATTTGCTTATTGCTTAACTTACTGTAATGATGTAATAAATGTAGCCATATTGAAGGTTGGTATCCTCTCTATTAACTGCTGCTCGATGTACTTCTCTAACAAATCAACCTAGGAAAAAAAGTCATTAATTACAGTTTATATGAGTAAAAACTTTAAAACACTTGATATTATGTGGGTGGGAAACTGACAACTCATGTAAGTATTAAATAAAAATAACAGGGGACTTGCAGACTGAGCTTCCACTTCAGCAGAAGAAAATCCAATTAACAAGCCACACTGTCAAAGCAGTCTCATCATGAACCCTCCTCAAGTAATTGAAGAGATCATTGATCAGCACTTGTCCACAGAAATGGAACAAGAAATGGCTAATTTGCTCTGGAAAAACAATGCATGAAGGTAGCCTCACATTATTACAAACAGATACTTATGGTTGAGAAGTCCTATTTGCTTTCAAGTTACGTTCAAGTTCTTTTTTTGCTACATCTGTATTTTATTCAAATTTCATAGAATCATTGAAATGCACAGCACAGACCAGGCCCTTTCGGTCACCTTGCCTATGCCAACTGTGATGCCTACCTAGCTAATCACATTTGCCCACATTAGGCCTGTATCCCTCTACTCTTTTCCTATCCAAGTACCAAGTTTCAGTTTTAAAGTCCCCCTTCCCAACTCATCTTTATTATAGTACGTACATAAAAATAATTATACCATAAGATTATTTGATGTTTATTGGAATGTTTCAGAAAATTCTAATTATAGCTTATGTCAGCACAAAGACTGTAAAAGCTGTATGTTGCTAAGGATACCTAAAAAGAAATAAACAAGGTAGAGACTCACATATTCTTGGAAAATTGAAGTGTAACTGAGCTTGTTTTCTTCAGTATTCTCAAACTCTAAGTAGTATTTGTCCATAAAATGTCGCTGCAGCACCTGAAATTCTTCATCTGAAGGATGAAGATGAAGAAATTAGAGATCACAACTTGCAGCGTTGAGCATTTTTCACTTATCAATTGTGCTTTGATAAACTGCACTGTCTTTACTTCAGGAATTTCTATACCTTTGTTTAATGAGTCAGATTTTTAAGATAACGGTGAATGAATGGCATGAAGCCCATTAACTTTATTTTGGGCATTTGCACTGGAAGTTTCTATTTGCCAATATTCAAAAAATGCCAATCCTGTAAAGAGCATTTAGACATGGGTGACCAGGGAAGTAACTATGCATCTCCTTAATGAGTCAGATTAACAATTAATGAGCAGCAGGCACTTTGGACCAGGAGTTTCAGTTAGAATACCGAATTCAATGTCAAAATGAAAAAAAGTATAGAGGGAAAGGTTAGACGGAGAGAGAAAAATAAAAGTAAAATAAATTCTATTTGTCCCACAATATTTAAATGTAGTAGCCTCGCACCTTCCATGGTTTTCGAACAGCAAGTTTCTTAGCTATTAGAGCTTTTGACAGAGATGGGCAACTTGGACGGCAACTTCCTAATTCACAATCAGAGAACTTGCCTTCCAATTGCCATTTTTTTGGTTATATTTATTCGAGGAAGGCAGGTGTCTCGCAAGGCCAGCATTGAATGCCCATTTCTAATTGTCCTTTAGTAAGCGATAATAAACACCTTATTGAACCACGGTAGTTCTGGTGAAGGCACTGCCACAGTGTATCAGAGAGAAAATTTGAGAATTTTTACTCAGTGAAAATAAAGAGAACCAATATACTGTATTTCTAAATCAGGTCGATATGTGACTTTAAAAGGGATTTGCAGATCTGGGAGGTGCAGCAGGATACTGGCAGATGGTACACAATGCAACCATGCTGCCCTTGTGGCGGACAGAGTAAATGCTTATGGTGGTGGATGGGTGTAATAACTTGTAGGCAAGAAAATTATTATGGCTATAAACTGAGACAGCAGGACGGCCAAAACTACAATAATATACTAAATTAATCCAAATGTAAGGAGTGATATATAAAACTCCGAAGTAATTTGGAGTAAATAGATGTGAAACTGTTAGTATCTTCAATTCAAAGTTTTGAAAGGGAGATTTAGATGATGTAAACTGACTTCTATAATGTTGTCTCCACCTACCCATAATAATATCTTCTATGTGCCCAATGACTGCATCAAACTCAGCATCAACATCTGATGAACTAGATAAGAAATTACAAAAAGTTTAATTGCAATTCATGCATAATTATACATTGCTGCAAAATGTATATCCAATTTTCAGAAATGGGCAGGGAATCACACATCCTTGTATTGACTGGTAATGCACCTTCTCTGGCTCTGCCAAACTGCATCAGTTAAAGAAGGATATTTCTGTGGGGTCCTCAGAAATCCTTGAACTCCTGGCTGTTTGACGCACACAATCCCTGCATGGCTTAAGGAAGTTCGAATAGTTTGAACTTTCAATTTATTCATCCCATTTTTGAAATCAACGGATTGAACCCTGCTACTTATTGGACTTGCAAAACACTATTCCTTAGAAAAGAGGGAGGTACAATGGACTAATCATTAAGTTTCACCACCATGCTTTGTTGGCACCTTCCCACAATTTCCCTTGTAATATTTCCATATCCAAATTCTTTCCGAAAACTCTTATGCTCTGAGATCTGTCTATCATATTGAGCTTTCACCCAATACAATCAAACTCTGTTACTTCTCAGTGCTCCCAAATACCAACGCTACCCCTTTCCCAGTGTTCTACCAAAACTCCCTCCATGTTCTCCTAGACCCTTTCAATCCCAAACACTTCCATTTCAAATGAACCATGCACTCAAATCTCAGGACAACCTTACATTTTGAATTTCCTGCAACTTAATTCCTAAATATTATATACATGGTTACTATTTTGCCATTTACACTGAATCTTAAAAATGGATAGTATGAAATCAACCCCAAATAATCAGTAGTAGTAATCTCAGGCCAAAATTATATGACTGCAAAAGAATTATAAGAATGTTAGCAGTAAAGCATAATTTAACATAAACTCACTGTGAATCATATAAAAACACAAAGGGAGGCCTTTCAGTATAATATACTTTTTCTAGCTCCTTGAAATATTCATCCAAACACTCCCAGTTCCCTGGTCTCCTCTTTAGTCCTGCAAATCCTTTTTGAAAGCCATTATTAAAATTTACTTTCAACAACACCATTTGTTCTCAACTCTCCACTTGACTAAAATCTCCACCTCGAAAACAATTATTGTGAATATGCTCTCCAGGACCATGCCACATTTCCTAAAAGGTGAGCCTCAGAAATAGACACAATATTCCAGAGGGACACGAGAAAGAAATTCTACTTCTTTGCTTTTGTAGTCTATTCCACTATTTGTAAAGGGAAGGATCCAGTATGCCTTTATAACATTGTTCACATTCTACTACCTTCACAGGCTTTTGTAGGTACACCGCAATCAGTGAGGATAGGCAGCAACACCTCCAGCACGATTATTCTCCACACTGGTGCTCCAAAAGCTGCCTCCTCAGCCCTCTACTCTACTCCTATATACTCATGACTGCGTGGCTAGATTCTGCTCTAACTCCATCTACAAGTTTGCAGATGACACCACTGTAGTAGGCCGTATCTCAAATAATGATGGGTCGGAGTACAGGTAGGAGATAGAGAGCTTAGTGACGTGGTGTCATGACAACAACCTTTCCCTCAATGTCAGGAAAACAAAAGAGCTTGTCATTGACTTCAGGAAAGGGGACAGTGTGCATGCACCTGTCCACATCAATGGTGCTGAGGTCGAGAGAGTTGACAGCTTCAAGTTCCTTGGGGTGAACATCACCAATAGCCTGTCCTGGTCAAATCACATAGATGCCACGGCCAAGAAAGCTCACCAGCGCCTCTACTTATCATACTTCCTCAGGAGGCTAAAGAAATTTAGCACGTCCCCTTTGACTCTCACCAACTTTTATCGATGCACGATAGAAAGCGTCCTATCTGGATGCATCACAGCTTGGCATGTTAACTGCTCTGCCCAGGATGCAAGAGACTGCAGAGAGTTGTGGGCACAGCCCAGCACATCATGGAAACCAGCCTCCCCTCCATGGACTCTGTCTATACCTCTCACTGCCTTGGTGAAGCAGCCAGTATAATCAGACCCCACCCACCCGGGTCATTCTCTCTTCTCTCCTCTCCCATCAGGCACAAGATACAGGAGCCTGAGGGCACGTACCAGCAGGATCAAGGACAGCTTCTGTCCCACTGTGATAAGAGTATTGAACGGTTCCCTTATACAATGAGATGGACTCCTGACCTCACAATCTACCTTGTTTGATCTTGCACCTTATTGTCTACCTGCAATGCACTTCCCTGTAGCTGTGACACTTTACTCTGTATTCTGTTATTGTTTTTACCCTGTACTACCTCAATGCACTGCGTAATGAATTGATCTGTATGAACAGTATACAAGACAAGTTTTTCACTGTAGCTCGGTACAATTGACAATAATGAACCAATACCAATACCCATCCTGCCACTGCCTGCCAGTGTCTCTGTTCCTGAACTCACCAAAAAATTGTACAATGTAATCAAAACAGCATAATGATCATCTAATAGCCACTCTTGAATATTGTTAAAAAAAGAACATGCTAAAATATTCTGAATCCAGGACTCATAACTTGTCCTGTACAACTTAGCAGAGGGACCACAGAGTTTTACTTACATAGATATGGCAAGATTTTCAACTTCCGCATCTTCCATTTCTACCACTCGATCTCCAGTACCAAAAAGAACTATAGGGAAAAAAAAGGAAATGTCAGAGTGCAGCTCTCTCATTTTCTGTATATTCTTCAACAAAAGATATGAAATGATGCAATGTCAGAAAAATTCCAATTTAGGTGCTGGGATATGCAAACTTTACTGTAGCCAGTACGGCAGTCCAGATTAAATAAGAATTAAAAGTAGGAAATCTCTTTAAATACTGCCAAAAGCCTTGGTGGACCTCTGATCAGGATTTTAAACAGACACACAAACCATCCTAGCCATCAAACCAGACAGATTATATGCAATACATTTATCCATTAATACAATTCTACTTACTAAATACCAAAAGCACATTAAAGAAACTTGGGGCAGTAATACATGTTTCATTAGAGGCTAGAAATTGCAATGGAGTCTGCACTGGGGGCTAGTTTCAGAATTTCAGTGTTTATTAATGGTTATTTGAGTAATTAGGTGCTTTTAAGATAAAAAAAAATGTAATGCCAAATCTAATCATCCTCAGCAAATAACAACAATAATAAGTAACATACGCACTACAGTATTTTTTTTCTTGTATTGACCTTGTATTGGGAAATAAGCCTGGCCAGGTGATTGGAGTGGGAAAGCATTTTCAGAAAAGTGATCATATCTGGGTAAATTTTAAGATAGTTATGGATAGGTATAAGACTGGACCTCAGGGGAAAGTGCTGAATTGGTGGAAGGCTAATTACATCAGTGTTAGGCAAGAGCTGGAGAGAGTAGACTGGCAGCGGCTGTTATTGAGCAAGTCCATATCTGACATGTGGGAGTCATTTAAAGGCCAGATGGTCAGAATTCAGGACCAACATGCTCCTGTGAGGAAGACAGACAAGGATGGCAAGGTTTGAGAACCTTGGATGACAGGAGATGTTGTAAATTTAGTCAAACAAAAAAAAAGGAAGCATTTGTAAGGTTTAGGAAGCTGAAATCAGACAGGACCTTTAAAGAACAAAGGAAGCAGGAAAGAAAAACAGAGAATCAGGAGGGTGAAAAGAGGCCATGAAATGCCCTTGGCAAGTAGGATTAAGGAGAATCCCAAGCAATTTATACGTACATGAAAAACAAGAGGGTAGCAAGGCAAAGGGCAGGACACTGAAGGACATAGGAGGGAATTTATGCCTGGAGCCAGACACTGCATCAGTATTCACCAGGGAGAGGAACATGGAAGATAGTGAAATCAGGGAGGGGTATGCTGATATTCTAGGGAATGTTGATACCAAGTCCCAGGACCTGATCAGATCTATCCCAGGTTATTGACAGAGGCAAGAGAGGGGATTGCTGGGGCTTGACAGAGATCATTGTATCCTCTTTAGCCCCAAATAAGGTTTGAGAGCACTGGACAATAGCCAATGTTGTTCCTTTGTTTAAGAAGGGCAGTAGGGACAGATCAGGAAATTAAAGGCTGGCGAGTCTTACATCAGTGGTAGGAAAATTATTAGAGAAGATTCTTGAGAATAGGATTTACTCACATGGACTTATTAGGGATAGTCAGTGTGCTTTGTGTGGCAGAGTGCCACATGTCCTACAAACTTAATTGAGTTTTTTTTGAGGAGGTGATGAAGATAATTGATGAGGATAGGCCAGTGGATGTTGTCCACATGGACTTTAATAAAGCACTCAACAAGGTCCCTCATGGTAGACTGATCCAGAAGGTTAAGGCACATAGGATCCACGGAGATTTAGTAGATTGGATTCAAAATTGGCTTGACCATAGAAGACATAGTACTGATGGAGGGGTGTTATTCCGACTGGAGGTCTGTGACTAGTAGTGTTGCACAGGGATCAGTGCTGGGACCTCTGTTGTTTGTGATATATATACACATGACTTGATGGGCTGATTAGTAAATTTGCAAACAACACAAAAAATTGGCAAAGTTGTGGAGAGTGAAGATGGTTGATTAAGGATACATCAGGATATAGATCAATTAGTAATATGGGTGGAGAAATGGCAGATGGAGTTTAATCTGGACAAGTGTGAAGTGTTGCATTTTGGGAGGTCAAATGCAAGGGGAAAGTATACAGTGAATGGCAGGACCCTTTGGAGCACTGATGTACAGAGGGATCTTGGGGTGCAAATCCATAGCTCCCTGAAAGTGGCAACACAAGGAGATAGGGTGGGAAAGGTGGTGTACAGCACACTTGCCTTCACTGGTCAGGGCACTGAGTATAAAACTTTGAGTGGGTCACACTTGGAGTACTGTGTGCAGTTCTGGTCACCACATTACAGGAAGAATGTGGAGGCTTTGAAGGTGTAAAAGAGATTCACCAGGACGTCGCCTGGATTAAAGAGCGTTAGCTACAAGGAGGGGTTGGACAAACTTGGATTGTTTTCTCTGGAGTATCGGAGGCTGAGGGGCAACCTGACAGAAGAGTATAAAATTATGAGGGGGTAGATAGAGTCTTCTTCCAAGGATGGAAATGTCATGTACTAGAGGGCATAATTTCAGGAGAGAGGAGGAAAGTTTAAAGGAGATTTGTGGGGCAAGTAATTTTTTTCCCCCACAGAGTGATAGGTGCCTGGAACACAATTGCAATGGGAGGTGTTGGAAGCAGATACGACAGTAATGTTTGAGAGATGTTTTAGACAGGCACAAGGACAGGCTGGGGATGAAGGGATATAGACTACCTGCAGACAGATTTAACTTGGCGTCATGATCGTCACATACACTGGGGGCCAAAGGGCCTGTTCCTGTGCTGTACTGTTCTGTGTTCCATGTTCATGCCAGAGGGCAGTATTTTGCATAATCTAATATTTCTCATGTATTACCTTACTCAGAGAGGTATGAAGTTCAATTGCAACATCCTAACTGCTGCTTCAAATAAAATCTGCCAACACAGCAGTGATCAGGTATCAAGCAGCAAGATCACATTCAAACATGATTTATTGTCGGAACAAGTCACAAGGCTCAAGTGAAAGTCCTTGGATTGCAAAAGGTGTCAAACTTACTTTAGAGCCAATACTCCCACCTCTGATTCAAAGTTTTGCTATCGTCCAATTCCAGAGAATTTAGTACATAATCCAGGTTGGGCAACTCTCACGGCAATGTCAGATGAGGCATTTATTCACCACTTAACAACAGAAATGCAGAGGGTAGCATCAACCACTAAACATGGCCTTTTTCAACTTTGAATTTTGGAGCATATTTCTCAAATTTGGCTGCCCGCAGAATTATGTCCCCGTCGTACACCTGCTTCATAATGGCAGATAAGCAATTATCTTAACCACTGGTCCAGAACAAACATAATAGTGCAGGTTGGTGTAGAGCAAGGCTACATCATCGCACCAACACCTTTCTTAGTCTTTTTTTTACTGAAATGCTGCACCTCATCTCCAACAAGTTCCTGCTGAAGTTGAGCTAATTTACAGGATAAATGGGACCGTTCAACCTCCTCTGCTCCAGAACCTAGGTCATCCCACAATGGACAGCAGTTAGTGCTGCTGCCTTACAGCTCCATGGACCCAGATTCAATCTTGGCCTGTGGTGCTGGCTGTGTAAAGAACACAAGCTCTCCCTTTGGCAATGTGGGGTTCCAACGGGTGCTCAAATTTCCTACCACACCCCAAAAACGTGCATGGAGGTTAACTGGCTACTGCAAATTATCCCTTGGTTGGGGTAAGTGGTAAAAGAATCAAAGGGGTGTGATGGCACATGGGAGCTAATAAATTGCAGGACTACAGGGGACAAGGGAAGGGGAACAGGGATGAAGAGATTGTTTTGTTGGGAACCAGTGTGGATTTGATGGGCTGAATGCCTTTCTTCTGTACCGTCCTGTATGCTTCTAAGACACTGATTACCTACAACTCACAGCACTAGGGAGTTACCACCAATGCTGTGTATGCAAAATCCTACAACTACACTAAGAAATCCAACATCAAATCCATACAACAACAGCATCCTCTCCCAGGCCAACATCCCCAGCATTGAATCCCTAATTATACACAGTCAGCTTTGATGAGCAGGCCACATGACAAACACTGGACTCCTGAAAAATTGTTCCATTCCAGGATCTATTATGGCAAAACGTTACCAGTTAGAAGAAGGAAAAGATTCAACGATCTTTCAAAGATTCAAAGTCTCCTTGAATAAGTATAACATCCCCACTCATTATTGGGAATCCCTGGCCCATAATTGATCAAAATGGAGCAGCATTGGGGATGGCATTGAAAACCCTGAATGCATTCATCAGAAACACATAAAAGCTCGACATAAATGATGGAAGGTGCACATCACCTCCCAAACTACTCATTTGCCTGACCCATCAAGCACCTCCTGCCCCACAAGTGGGAGTCTGCACATCCCACACAGGCCTCAGTGGCCATCTTAAATCCAACAGAACTGCTATGGAAGCAAGTCATCCTTGATAACAAAGCACTGAAGAATCTGACAGGACATCAACACAGATCATTCTAAAAGATTGCAGTGCACTGCTGATGAACTTGCCAACATTTAACCTTCAAAATAGCAGCTCAGAGAAAAACCTTGTCATTTAATTCATTCCTGTTTGTGGGAGACTTTCCAGAAGCAAATTGACTGCTGTGATTTTCTTACATCAGGGCAACAATTATTACTGCAAAAGAACTAAACTGCAAAACATTTTGGGATGTTCATAAGACATGAAAATATAGATTTGAATTGTTGATTCAACTCTTAATTACAACAACCATATATATTCAAAACGAGAATTTTGTTTTAAATGTCAACATCACGTCCATACAAAAAAATTGTAAAATCCGTCAACACTGGGGGAACATATTAAGAGAGAATTAAATCTATTGCAAACCTGTTTTAATATGGAGTTCTGCACACAGCATTAACTGTGAATTTGCTCCACGTTCACAGGCAAGCCTCACTCAGCGAAAACCTGGTGTTAACGTGTAAATGAGGTCTGATTTTGCAAAGAAAAACCACATTAAGGAATCTCACCCCAGCCTTCGCCTTCAAGGCCCTACCACTCAATTTGCAGGTTAATTTAGCAGAGGGTCTTCGCACGCATTACACCCACAATGAACGGACTATGTGGAGGAGGCACCGTATATTAACACCAGAGAGGAGACCAAATGCACGGAACATGAGCGGCCTGGGCTGTCGCCCGCTAGCGTTTGCCGTGCATTTGGTGTAAATCAAGAAATAATACCGTGGGGCTCAAGTTACTGGAGTATTCATCAGCCGGTGGGGCGAGGGGCAGCCGGGGACGGGGGCAGGGTCCGGGCGCAGGGCGCTCACTCCCACCTGGCGCCTTCCAGGCCATTGTTGGGCTCCTCTCCACAGCAACGGAAGTACCGGTCCCACCCTGGCTCCGTCCCCACCGCAACACCGGTCCCAGCGCCGGGTTCCGAGATCGGACCGCGGGGTGAAATAAATACAACCGGTCCCCTGCTGATCCACAGCGACTGCTGCGCTGATCCGCTCGCTCTCCGACTGTGGAGATATTTACCCGGAGCTCCTCGCTGGCCGGCCGGGGAGGGGGAAAGGGAAAGAGAAAGGGGTGGGGCTGGGTGGGGAAGAAGAGAGGAAGAAAGAAAGGTGGACTGAGGGGAAAAAGGTGGGGAGGAGGGTGCTAGGAGAGGGCTGTGGAAGGGGTAGGAAAGAGAGGTGGGTGGAGGTTGGGGAGAGTATTAGGAGGTGAGAAGGGGGTGGGAGGGAGAGGGTGGTGGGTGGGGGTTGGGGGAGAGTATTAGGAGGTGAGAAGGGGGTGGGAGGGAGAGGGTGGTGGGTGGAGGTTGGGGGAGAGTATTAGGAGGTGAGAAGGGGGTGGGAGGGAGAGGGTGGTGGGTGGAGGTTGGGGGAGAGGAGTAGGAGAGTAAATAAAGTCGAAGAGGAGGGGACTGGGGAAGGGGGCAGTAGTGCCTGGGACATCCCTGGCACCTAAGTGCCATGCAGGCTTCCCATCTTTGGCACTCACATGACCCACACTGGTTTCCCACTTAGGTCATGCAGCATCCAAGTGACTCCACCTTGAAGGAGGCAATCAAGCCACTATTAGAATTTTCATACGATTGTTTCCTTCCCACACCACAGAATAATGTGTGGTAAAACTGTATTTCTCAGTATCATACTTGGTGCTATTATACACACTCCTTCAAATGTTATGCTCTGCATGTTAATCATATATGTTTATACATATTCAGAGCAAATGTAGGCCACTCAACGCCTCCAGCCTGCTCCATCATTTAATAAAATCATCACCAACTTTTTCATTCCTGTCCACACATGATAAACTTTCACCGACCTCTGCTAAAAGAATATTCACTGTCTTTCTTCCTCAAAAGGGCAGTGGGAGTAGTTCCCATGACTCGTGATCCTCTGAGAAAAACAAAAATTGCCTCATCTCAGTTTTAAGTGTGATCCTTAAACAGTAATCTCTAGTTTGCACTGGAACTGTGGGCTGATGTAGCACGTAGTCCTGACACAAAGCTGGACATCCTAGTACCCAACTATGCTGCTATGCAAGTTGAAGAAAAGCTTGTACTGTGCCAAGTGCCTATGTAGCCTCAATTGCCACTTTCACTGGATAATAATCCCTCATAATTGTGATCTTGTAATCATCAAATGTTATGGGCCCTCATGCAGGGCAGTGATGATTCTATTATTATTCATGATAGCCCAATTTAATTGTACTACCTACTCTGTAGGGTGCCTGTCCATGTCCACTTTCTCACACAAGGGTGCAGGACTTTACCTCCTTTCAAGTTCTTGTGACCCAAGAAATCCCTGCTCATTTGCTCTCTATAATTACATGACCTACTCTGGCCAAAGAAATGCCCCATTATTATCCTTCTTTGCTTGCCTAACCCTTTCAGTACAGAATCACATCCCAAGTGAAATTGTAATTCAGAAACATCATTTTCATACTCCAGATCTAGACTCAACAAGGTCCTACACAATTGCAATAAGACTTGCTTCCTGTATTCAAATCCTCTCAAAGAAAAATGTACTATTTGCCATTAAGGACCTGCACACACTCACATTGGTCTTCAGTGATTTGTGTACAAGTATGTAAAAATCCATATGGATCAGATCAACTGGTTTTCCCCTTATCTATTCTACTAGTCAGATGCTAGAATTCCAGATTAGTCAATCATCATTTTCCTTTCAAAAATCCATGCTAACTCTATTCAATTCTATCATCCTTTTCAAGATGTTCTCTTACTACACATTTCATTATAGATTCCAGCATCTGAGTGGCATTTACAAGTTTGCAGATCATGCCCCTGCAAGACCCAAATCGATCATTAACAAAATATAAAAAGCACTAAGTCTCAGAATCCCTGCAGCAAATCCCTACAAATTGATTTAAATTTGTATTTTTTTTTACTTCATTGTACTGGCTAGTTTTGTGTTAAAGACTTCTGAAAGTAGAATGAATAAAAATTGCACCTTTAAGTACCACCTGCATTAAAGTCACTTACTATCGCTAACTTGATTCAGTATGTCACCGAAGACCCTTACAAATTTCTATAGATGTACGGAAGAGAGTATTCTGACTAGTTGCATCACAGCCTGGTATGAAGGCTCCAATGCACAGGATCGCACAGCTGACTGAGTCTATAACCCTGCAGAGGGTTATAGACTCAGTCAGCTCCATTATGGGCACAACCTTCCCCACCATTGAGGTCATCAAGAGGTGGTGCCTCAAAAAGGCAGCATCCATCAGTAAGGACCCTCACCATCTGGGATATGCCCTCTTCTCATTACTACCATCGGGGAGGAGGTACAAGAGCCCAAAGACCCAAACTCAATGATTCAAAAACAGCTTGTTCCCCTCCACCATCAGATTTTGGAACAGTCCATTAATCCTACCTCTATTCCTTTTTTTTGTACTATTTATTTTTGTAATTTATCATAATTTTGTCTTTGCACTGTACTGCTACTGCAAAACAAATTTCCCATCATCTAAGTCAGTGATAATAAATCTGATTCTGAAGATTCTTGATTCCAGTTCAAAATAATCTTGCTTTATCACCAATGATGACAATGGTACAAAACTGCACACATGCACAAGGCAAAAATAAACAATCCAGGATTTTACATGTGGTTGGCTCTGCATCTTCACTTATGGGAAGTCTTTGCTTGTCTATTAGGCCGGATGAGAATTTTCTGACACCCTAAACTTGTTAGTATTTACTGCAGACAAGTACTATGTCTAACGACCAGAGAACCATGTGGGTGGGGATAAAATTAGTGTTCATACTATCAAATGGTTAGATAGAGAGGCACAAAGAAAACACAAAAAGGTAACTTTTCCAAGATGTTCTCAACAAATTGCAGAGCTTATTTTCCACTCCCCTCTGGATTTTTTTCCTCCCAAATGCAGTCATGAGCAAGAGACTGAAACATCAAATGTTTTTCCACAACCATCATTTTGTGAAAAAAGAAAACAGTGTTGAAATAGAGACTACATTTCAATAGACAATTATGTAAGGTATTTCAACACTGCAACAGGTTAATTTCAGTTTACTCAGTGGTTATGTTTCTCAGTCTTTTCATGCTACCACTGTAAAATTACATAAAGTTGGCAGTTGTAAACAAAAGCTAAATTGGGAAATTGTATATTTTCTGACCAGATTATGCAAACAGACTAAACTATAGAAAACAGCTTGTGCAAGTGTCCTAAACATTAATGTACATTTTAAACAGTGCTAATAAAATGTGTCAAGTCTTTAAATATTCAAATTTTATTACGCAAATAATTCTGAAACACCAGTTGTTCTGGCATTTGACACTGGGCAAAGAATACCATTATTTGTTTTCATTTTTTGTACAGCAGTAAACAGGAATGTAGTGAGATTTTCCATAGTACTTTTAATGCAGTACAATATGATTGGGTTACCATTTGAATTCTCCAACAATAAAATATCACATACCAAATCAATCCAAAATAGCATTGCTGCTGCTTTGTCAAGCCCAATAATTCAACAATTACTTCCCAAACTGCTTCATATAAGCTTTGTAGCACATTGATTTATCCAGTTGTGAGAATCCTTTCAACTGCACTGTATTCAAAATACCAGTTTCATAATTAATCTATCAGCGCGTGCATTTCTGGTCCAATAGAAAATTAGGAGGAGAAAGCCAAAATCTATTGCATTACAAAATGTAGTAAATGCAATCATTAAGGACAAAGGTGGATGAAAACATCTTGGATCTGTAAAACACGTACTGTATTAAATAAATAATTTATAACCACAAGGCTTGGTTTTGTGGACGGATTACAAATGCTGTGTTCAAAACAAAATTTAAGTATGTTAATTACCACAGATGTTTTGTTAAAAAAATGTTCTTTGGAATCATCACATCTCAGATTCTACCAACTAATTTGGCAAATCAGAGCTTTGAGTAGTTCAGTTTTCTATGTATTTCTCCAACAAAAGTTGATACCATCACTCTTGTCACATGCCTGGGGCCTCATGGAACACTGCCTATAAAAAGTAAACATTTCTGCATACAAGTAATAACGTAAAGATGAAAATTTCATTATTCAAACATTTTTGCATATATCCTTCGCAATCTTCTGTAGTCCTTCGGAGCTACAGGTGCTGAATAAAAGTACAGCATTGAGAGCATTATCATCTTGCAGCCAGAAGGGGAAAAACAACAAATTAACCTCTTAATTCTTGAAACAAGCTGGAACTTGCATCTTTAAAATCAATTTTGTTTTGCGCTCGTCAAGGTGAGGTACGTTCATTGCTGATGTCCACGTCAAGCATTCTGGCCAGATATCATGCGAGCATAGGTTTCTCTACTCCGCTCCAACAACGTACCTCTTCCAAACAATCCAACTTTGTAGGAGCACTCTACTGTTGTAGCATACTGTTTCAACATTTCCCACAATAGCCAACCTGTCTCACTAATTTAGTGCTATAATTCAGCCTTGCAGGTGCAGTGTATTCATGCACACAAGGGACCTTGTTGAAACTGTCCAAACTGTTCCACTGGAGTTATGCCAAGTTAGGATCTTTTGGCCAATATGGTAATACGAGCATCCACACACATTGCATTTTGTAAGGTACATGTCCCAGCTCAATTATTTCATTCGATAGCACTTTGTATTAATGATGATGATGATCATGATCAGAACAGGTTTTAAGTGAAAATTCAGGAGATGTGTGAAATCAGCCTGGCACGGGTCTTTATTTCTTGACGGCACAGGGGACAGGTGTCCAGTTGCAAGGCACATTCCATGCAAAGGTCACTGGTTAAAAAAAGACCAAAGTGTTAAGCCTTTTTCTTTAAAAATATGCAACTGCCTACTGTACAACCATACAATTAATCTTAAATTTTTTATTTTTCTAAATTAAAATTGTGTAATAAATTAAAACATGAATACACTGCAGGATCACTGTGAAACATACTGGCTTAATGTTAGCACCATGTTACCAAGACCAACACAAAGTGAACATATTTTGAGTTTCCGCAAGACCAGTCCTCCCCCATTCTACTTTTCATAATTACTTTGGAGAAACCATCATAGAACATCAAAGGCTACAAAAACTGTTTGACATCGGTTCTTTAGCATTACCAAATCAATCATGCCAATTATAATGAGTCACCTTAGATTCGATCTTGTACAACTCCTACTGGTCAATGAATCACCAGAGCTTTTTTGATGGGTCCTTGCTCAAGTGATAATACGTTTCACCTGGCTGGGGTGTCTCGAACCAGGGAAGAGTCTCAAGCCAATCAGTACAGAAGAAATTATCAGCTAGAGAGCAAAAAGTCTTTGGAAGAGGGCTCATTGACAGAGCTGTACAGCACAGAAACAAGCCCTTTGGCCCAGTTCACCCATGCTGACCACAATGACTACCTTCGCTAATCTCACTTGCCCTCATTAGGACTGTATCCACCTACTTCTTTCCGATCCAAGTATCTCTCCAACTGCCTCTTATCTGCAAATACAGTCATTGAGATTGATAGATTTTTGGATATTAATGGATTTGGGGTCAGTGCAGGAAAACAGTACAGAGGTAAAAGATCGCACCAAATGGCGCAACCATGAGGGGCTGAATAGTTTGCTCCTGCTTCTATTTCTTATGGGAAAGATAGGAAAGGGGAAATTGCAGTTACTGTTTGGAGACGTTCACAAAGCCATGATAACTTTACTGAAACTACTGGAATGCTGAAGTTAATTAAAAATCTTCAATGGCAAAGTGCTTCAAAATTTTTAGGGGGTGGGGGGAATAGTACAGGGAATTAAAGATCACCCTGAAGAGAGTACTCACACACTTTAACCAAAACAAGACTGCAATATACCTATGTCCACAAGGTCTGAGTTCTGTGTCAGCCATCTCATCACAGCAGAGCGTGCAGCAGTTTTCTCGTATGCTCACTTGTTTCAATAAAGCGAGTCGTCTGTGTCTTAAATACAACACAATTGTCAAATTTTTTTTAAACATTATACCATCTCTCTTAATTCATTCACATTACTAATCACCACTACCACACATGCAGATAAACAGACTGGTTATGAAAAAAAAATACAATTTTTTAAAAAATACAGGATAAGGCAATTGGTCTGCTTCATACTGAATGTACTCACCTTGGTAGAATTATTTTCTCTTCTGGGGTCAAAGAGGCATATTCATTAAATGTGCTGAATTTGACATTTGGAGGATACTTGAATGGTTTTGCTCCAAAATTAAACTCGCATTGTTGGTAGGACATGAAACTAGCAGCAGCAAAGAAGCCAGATCTGCAATTAAATAAATTAAAAAACACTGAACCACACTCAGGATTTGATCTTAACTTTGGAGAAAATTTCTATAGTATGATACAGTGAAAAGATATACATAACAAGCAACAATATTTAAACTTTGGTGTTGAAAGGACAACTCATTAAATTTGAGGAAAATCCTCAAATCCAACTTGGAGATAAGGAGGCATTGTCTAAAGTTACACAGATCTTTCAAGAGTGAATTTAAACAACACTTTCACATGTAGATGATGGCACTCTCTGCAAATGACAAATCGAAAACCAGTTGTTAACTTAAAGATGATAGATATTAGTCAAAAGATTTTAAGGAATATGGAGTAAGAAGGCTGGTTCATTGAGTTACGTTTTAGAACAATCACAATTTCACTGACTGGCAGAATTGACCAAACGAACTAAAAGACTAACCCATTTCCAAAGTCTCTAACTTCACCCAAAACTATTGTAATCTTGGTTCTTCACTGCGTTTGGAAACGCCACTGGAGTTCAGAGTTCAATATCCTGCCTCACAACTGTTTCTAAGGTGATGCTGCAATATCCAAATGGAATTGTTTGAAATCTAGACATTTCTTGAAGTTCAGCTTGTGACTATTAATCCAGCTACATGGTTTCAATTACAGTAGCATGGCCATCTCGTTCCCACATTCAACTCAGCTCAGCCCAAAACACTTGACCTTACCTTGGAAGAGGATGACAGGAAGAATATTTAAGTGCTCCCCCCTCCAAAATCCATTTTTATATTGTCCACAATTTTGTCTCAGTCCCAAGATGCTGGATTCCAGATTTTGGATTTGCAACAACTTTTGTCATGACCAGTTTTTCTATTTATGCATGCAGTTTGGCCGCAATCCTAGATCCAACCTATTACTTCAGCTAAATAACCAGAAGGTTAGCCCAGGTAATGGGGGGAACTATATAGAAATTTTGGGTAGGATTTCTAGAATTTCCCACTGACAGCTGAAGGCAAGGCCACCAATGGCAGCATCATTAATCTGATGTGCAAAATGCCAAAAAAACTGAGGCAAACTGTGTCAAAGCAATTGTCAAAGGAGGTAGGGAGGGGGGTAGGGTCATGGTCAAATTTGGGAACAGACTGGAACAGACTGGAACAGACTGGAACAGACTGGAACAGACTGGAACAGACTGGAACAGACTGGAACAGACTGGAACAGACTGGAACAGACTGGAACAGACTGGAACAGACTGGAACAGACTGGAACAGACTGGAACAGACTGGAACAGACTGGAACAGACTGGAACAGACTGGAACAGACTGGAACAGACTGGAACAGACTGGAACAGACTGGAACAGACTGGAACAGACTGGAACAGACTGGAACAGACTGGAACAGACTGGAACAGACTGGAACAGACTGGAACAGACTGGAACAGACTGGAACAGACTGGAACAGACTGGAACAGACTGGAACAGACTGGAACAGACTGGAACAGACTGGAACAGACTGGAACAGACTGGAACAGACTGGAACAGACTGGAACAGACTGGAACAGACTGGAACAGACTGGAACAGACTGGAACAGACTGGAACAGACTGGAACAGACTGGAACAGACTGGAACAGACTGGAACAGACTGGAACAGACTGGAACAGACTGGAACAGACTGGAACAGACTGGAACAGACTGGAACAGACTGGAACAGACTGGAACAGACTGGAACAGACTGGAACAGACTGGAACAGACTGGAACAGACTGGAACAGACTGGAACAGACTGGAACTCATCACCTCTGCAAAGCTACTATGATCCAGTCATTCATTTTTAATCCCAAGGAATTTAAAATTGCCTCTTTCGTACTACCAATTACTTTGGCCTTTGGTTTTCCATTCTTCAATCTGTCAACAGCTAATCCACTACCACTCGTCCAGCTTTCATCTCCATGCAACCAGTAAGACTTCTACCTTCTCCCATCCTGGCACAATACAGCCTTCGGAACTCCATACTGAATTCAAAAACATCAGTCTTGAATCCCACATTCCCAGGTTTTTCCTCCTCTCCTTTTCCTCCTGTAGTTACAGATTTAATCAGTCTCCAATTTACACCCCCCTCCCTCCACCTCTTTGTCAACTATCACTACCACTGCATGTTATTCATTCTCTCCAAGTCTCCATGCTATCATGTTCCGCCTTGTCTACACTTCCCTAACTTCACCCAGTTCTGAAGGCCACTCACCTCAAATGCTGATCCCATTTCTCACAGATGCTGCTTGACCCAAGCATATCCTATGTTTTATTTTAGGATTTCCAGCATCTGCAGTAGTTAACTTTTGGACACAGGTGAATGGAGAAGGGTGGCTAATAGTTACATGAAAACTTGTTCAAATGTCAGTTATAAAAAACCAGTAAGATTTTCATACATGGATGTGAAACTGTGTCCTGAAACACACAACACCTTTCAACAACAGTGACCCTGAAAACAGCTGTATTTTACCCTACCTTTATTCACTTTTTGTTGGCTTACTCAATGTAATATTGATGAGGCTGCAAACTGATGTTTGAGATACAAATCCTTTCTTTGAAATCTCTTCAGGTTGCAGTATTAAAGTTAACATAAAGCAAGTACAAAACATTTGTATGGACCCATTCCAAACGTCCCAGGCAAGTCATTGTGCAAAGCAATGCCAAGTAACTTATAAAATGCCTCAAGGGCACGATGATTGTGGAAAATATTCCCTATACTATTGCAGCTTTCAAAAATAAACTGAAAGCAGTTATACAACTCATACAAATTAGATCAAAACACTGACAAAAAGAATCACTTAACAATAATGAAAAATGTATGAATAAAAATTGAAAATTTTAAAACAACCATACTGAAAAACTGTGTTCTATTACCATCTGAAACATCTGCATCAAGATGGCAACAGTGGAAGAGCATTTTTCAGCCTATTTTCAAATTTCACTATTCCAAGAGCAACTGGATTTATCAGTATTAATTTAAAGCAGTTCTTTCCAAAATCTACTTACGTGGCAGACGAAAAGACTTGCATCTCCGGGGGTAGCTGGTTTCCATTAAGATAGAAAACCATCAACTTCTTATTTAAATCCAAGAGAAATCCTATTGTGTCCCCTGCATGGAAAGAGCAAATGCAATCCTAGGTTACAGCAACACAAACAAAATGCTAGTCTTTTAAATATCACATTCTCCCCTCTCCCATCAGACAGAAGATACAAAAGCCTGAAAGCACGTACCACCAGGCTCAAGGACAGCTTCTATCCTATTGAACAGTTTCTTTGTATGATAAGATGGACTCTTGACTTCACAATCTACCTTCCATTCTTACATATTACTCTACATTTAAAAACAGCACATACAGAGAGCAGCACTACATGAGACAGTACATTATGTAAAGTTTTCTATATCAATTTTGGTCTTTGTTAATTGGATTTCACTAAAAAAGGGACAGACTTGAGAGCAATCAAACACATGAACGTTGAAAATTTTGAAGCTTCAAACGAGTAACTGTTGTTATAACAGAAAGAAATTTTGAAAACTTAAGTGAAAAAGCCCCTGCCAGGATTAACATCTGATCCTGCTACTTCACTCTTTGCTCATTTTCCACTCAGAATTTACAACACAGAAACAAGCCATCTGGTCCAAAAGGTCTACTTCCATATTCAGTGTCACCTACTCACACAGTAAATCTTTGTTTCTTTCCTCATCATGTTTATCCATCTTCCCCTTCAAATGCCACATTCAAGAGATACCCAAGTCAAATTGGGAACTCTATGATCTCAACAATCCTTGGGTGAAGTTTCGTCGGAATATCCTAAAGTTAACGGTTTCTCTTTCCAAAAATGCAGCCTGACCTGTTGAGCATTTCCAGCATTTTGTTTTCATTCCAGACTTTCAGCATCTGCAGTTTTCTTTAATGCTACTGGTTTTATTGGCAACTGTCCTTTTAAATGAATCCAAGTTCTGGTCTCTTCCCCAGCCCCCACCTCCATTAAATGTTATTTTCACATGTTGTGATGGCATAAGTTGGCTATGTCCTCAATTGACTCAACTATTCAAATATCTGTTGTTGGGAAACAATATACTGAGCTTCTTCCCTGATGGTTATAACCACTCCATTCTGGTATCATTGTTGTGAATGCATTTGATTTTAGGGTAGAATATTAGGCTGGAACTATGCAGTGATCAAAGTATGGTAAATTCAAGGTTTAACATGTCTGCTTTTCAATTCTACTTTACTTAAAATGAACCCATAGCAAATTTTCATAGCCAATGTGATATAGGAGTTTACATTTTAGTTAATACTGGGTGCTAATAAGCTTATGCAACTGATTCATTAAGACATATCGCACTAAAGGTTATTACATAAAATAGCTTGAAAACGGCAAGTTTGCTCCTATTGGGATTTTTAGCAAAACCCTTGATCCTCTCTCCGTACTAATGTACCCAGAATTCTAAGCTGTCAGGCTATTAGTGGAGTTCCAAAAGGATCATTACTGGGACTTTAAAATATTCAGAGTTTGGATGAAAATAAAATGTACCAAAGATTACTTCAGATGCAAAACTGAAGGGCAAAATGGCAGGGGGGGGGGGGGGGGGGGGGGGTTAGAGAGAGAGAGGAAAAAAAGACATTAAATAAGTGGATCAGATGTCAATGCTTTGGACAACCAAGAGGCACAAAGATCGTGAAGGAAGGAAGATGCAAGGTAGAGAACCTGATAAATTAAAGGCTCTTATGGCCTATTCCTACTTTTCTTACATTATGCTCCAGACTATATCCAGACAAATGCAGACCATCAAATGCAACTGCCTTCATGTTTTGTTCTGCCAGGGAAAGGACAAAAGCAGCACTTAAAGGATCGACTGGTTTTAATATTTTTCTCCCTCAATATTATTTAAAGAGTTCATTCTTGATCTCTGTGCCATTTCCTTTCCCCCTCAAAAATATATCCACTTGCCGATTGCTACAGCTGTGTAACAGACATTGTCCCTCATTTTGCCCAAGAAGCAGTCATTGCTCTCAATCGTGAATATTGTTCTATCAAGAAACTTTTAAGATACATCTCCATCCCACCCCGTTATCCATTATTACAACAATTTATTTTTTTTTAAAATGTATTGCACCTTTAGCATAGAAAAATGTTGCCAGTCATTTCAGAAGTATTTCAGCAAAACTTGACACTAAGCCACACACAGTAAAACTCCAATAATCTGTTTTCGGACTACTCCAAAATCCCAATAGTTCAGCATCTGGCTTTAGTGAAAGAAAGGAATGACGCAAATAGACAGGTGTATCTGCCCAAACTAATGCATTTAAAAAGGTACCAATGATGACCTACGATTCCCCGAGTTATGCTTGCCATGCTTCCCATCCACTTTCCAGAGGCCTGGTGTCTCGAAACACACCTGGTTACATTGGCTACACTTCCTTGAAAAAATTACCTGCTACTGTTTCCCGAGTTCCACTTAAACTTTGGGCTGACTGTAAAATTTATTATTCAACTGTGTAACGTTTAAAGTATAATAAATGTGATGGGGCATTAATACCAAAAAAAATGTTCTAATTTGCCTGAAAAAAATCTGCTAGTCTGGCTCCAGAATTCTGAGCCTGCAGGATTAAAAGGACTTTTAATGTGTTAGGATGGCACATTTTACAAGTCCTAAAAAGTAAATCACAGGTGCAATAAGACAATTTCACAGAGCCAAAGCAGCAAATAGCTCAGATGCCAATTCTGGAGTGATTAAAATCAGGGAATTGCATGTGAGTAGTTTCAGAGTGCAGCAAGGAGGGCTGTGGGGTTAGAGATTACAGGAATGGGGTTGGTGAAGCCAACAGGTTTTGGAAACAGATGAGAATTCAGGAGGTTTTGTGGATCAGAAACTAAAATGGATCAGCAGGCATTAGAAACAGTCAGTTTGAGAAAGCTCAACTGATTTTTTTTACTTCCTTATTTGGTAATCAGTGCAACTCAAATCCACTGATCAGCATAACTCAGATCAGGAATCGTGTCTGGATAGGTCAGTTATTTAATGAGCTTCTAAGAAACACATTCCATATTAATTAAATTCCACATTTATTGTTAGCCAATGAGGTGCATCAAATTCCACTGTTTGCTGAAATTAGGTTTAAATCTACAATAAAATTCATTAATGTCAAGTGAGTAAATGTCAACACTTACCTTCTTTCCAGCAAGGGTGAATGTGTGGTTCACTTCTGGCATTGTACCAAATTAGCTGCCGGCAGCCATCATATGCACAAGAATATTCATCATCTCCAATCCCATAACCCTCCTTTAAAAAGGAACATAAATCATTAATGCTCCCTTTGAAATACTTTGACAAAAGGTCATTGATCATGAATTTAACCATTTCTCCACAAATGCTCCCTGAGCTGACGAACAATTCCATTTTTATTTTACAGTTCATTAGTTTGGGGTAACCAAGTAGATATTTTTAATGCATTATAATTTATAGATGCATTTACTAAAAACACAGGAACCAAATATGTACTATTATTAAATACCAAGAAATTCAGCACTAGAATACCAGATGAACTCATGTTCACAGTAAGTAATAGCCACATTAACTGTATTTGCTCAAGAAGTCTTGAATGGCTGAAAAAAAATTGTTTTTCTTTTTTAAAGACTAAAGTTCCAGGTTAGACTCCATGGCTGTATGGAAGGTGCAGATCCCAATTGGGATCCTGCAGGGGTACACAAGTCCTAGATTTGAAAAAGGATGAATTATGAGGATTACTAATCCTAGACAGCTATTCAGTAACTCTTTCTGAAAGTACTGATTGATATTCACATCAGGATTGGATTTAGTTGTGGTGCTTTCCCCTACTACAAAAACCTACCACTCTATTTTCAGTTGTATTATCAGCTATTATGAAATGACTCACTACATTTCAACTTTTGAGATTTATTTGTATGAGTATCATAAATCATTTAAGAAATGTAAACATAATTTAGTTTTAAACAAAGATTTTGACAACTTACATGATTAAGAAATTTGCTATCCTTAGTTGCCCAACCAATCTGCATTACACCAGAAGTAATTACAGTTACTTCGTAGTACCATACGCCAGAATCCACACAGAAAGTACACCGGACACTTTCAAATGAAGATGCATCGCAGCGAGCCTGCAAAAGCACAAACAGACTAAATCTCCAATGCTGCAATAACCTTGGGGGTTAACAAAAAAAGCCAGATATACAAATTTCTGGAGAGTGTTTAAAAGTTATAATTTTAAAAATATTAGTGCAGCAGTATTTTGTGGCCTAAACTTGTATTGTTATAATATTCCAAGACCAGTGCAGCCTATCATTAAGGTCAGAATCTCAAAGTTAGCATAGGGCTCCAAATAGAATCTGGCTGTAGACTGTAAAACCATCTGTGCAATTGAAGCAATGCAATCAATAACTTGTCAAAGAATCGAGTTACCTGCCATTTTTCCAAATAATGCTGTACAATGTCTAAAAATACAATCAATGCAAAAATCACTGAAATAAATTCCCTAACCTGAAGGGTTAGATTAAGACATAAACTTTATATTCTATTGATTTTAGAAAGCTCAATATAAATGATACTAGATTACTGATGATGAAAGGAAATAAAGCAGTTGGGTGGTGCTAACATTTTCCTCAGTGAGAAAGTCCCGTTGAGGAAAGGGCAGGCATCTAAAACAAAACTCAGTACAACTAAGGAATTTAGAATATTTTACAAGGAAAACTCATTTTGTTGCTTCAGTTAAGGAGATATACATACTTACTGAGATCATGTCACCGTTCAAGTAGTTGATTTTTGTATATTGTTTAACTTTAAAGCCGTGTAATATCCAAATTCCAGAAGTAACTGATCACGCTAAAAATGAAGATGAAGGGCAAACACTCCTGCCTGTACATCCGATTTTATTAATCATTAAATATGGGACAGTGCCCAAATTAGGAGTTAAGTGACAGGAATTGGGAGGAGTCACAGGTAGATTTCCCCTCTTTGGTGCAGGGAACTCTATGGTGACCACAAAATTCTTACTACTGACTTGCTGATATCAGTTAACGGAATGATGATCAAACCAGAGTCTTTATCTGCACATCAAGATTCCACACTACAGGATACAATTACATTGCTGATGGGGTGTAATAAAGCAGGCAGAATTATTTGCATCAGTAGTAGCTAAACTGCCATTAACTTGTAAACATCTGTAACTGTGTAGATAAGCATATGGCAGTTTTCTGATAATGCAGTAGTGCAAACAGCCCTTAAAAACCATCAGAATGTCAATACTCAGTGGTTCAGCAGTTCATAATTTGGAAAGTATACTGGGTAAGTAGCCCATACTATTTAAATTTGCATTGATAATTTCAAAATGAAAAGTTCACAAAATGTACAAGAACTGGAGAAGATTGGTCTAAATTGATTGTGCATTTCCTTTCACCGTGAATGGGTTCAACTTTTAGGAACTAGGACAAGATCATTCGCCATTAAAATAATAGATCACATTCCTCTATTCCAATATCAGCAGCATAGCTTTTAATATTCTAAAATTACCCTTGAGAATTTTACACGTTTCAACAAGCACCTCCCCTAAATTCTGGGAATAAGTTTACACCTTCTTGGTCAATAAGCCCACCAGAAATTACTCCAGTAAACTTTTGTTGCACTTCCTCTAAAGCTAGTTGATTCTTCTTCAGGTAAGGAAATCAAACCTGTACCATGTTTTATGTGCAGTCTCATGAAAAATAAGGACCTTGATGACTACAGCAATATCTCTACTCATAAGCGATGCCTTGTGATCAAAGATTAGCATCTTATTTGGTTGCTGTATTTGCATGTCAACTTCGGGATGTACGTGACAATCCAGCACATCCAAATTCAACATCTCCAACTCTCCCAATTAAAAAACACATTTCTATTTTCCTGCCAAAGTGGCCAACTTCATGTTTTGTCACAAGCTTTCTATTTGCCTCATCTTCCTCTGTAATTATATTCAAATTCTATGCTTTTGTCCACCTGTTTTTATCCCTTTGCTTTTTTTTTGCTTCCTTCTCATAACTTGGGGCTCAGAGGTTGTATGAAATATTGAATTGCAATGTTTCAAAAATCACTTGAAGAAATAACATGAAATCCTACAGAAACAGTCCCGAGACAAACACTCACCTCTAGTCCATCTGGTGATATTTTGAGGTATTCACTAACATCATTGCTATTCAACATTGCATTAATGTGGCTGAGATTTACCTTCTCGTAAGTGAACTGCCTTTTCGGTTTCAAAACTACATTTAAAACACAAAAAGTTATTAGGCAGGACATGTAGCATTAAGAGGAATAGCACCCACAACCATTATGCTTTTAGATTAGCAGCAAGAGGCAACTCATCAATTCTGTACTAGGATTACTTTGTGCAGCAAAAAAAATACACCAATTAGCTTTGGCAATATATAATTATTCTCATCACATTTAAGTGCCGGGATATATCCATCGCATTAGAGGTAGCTCCAGCTGCAAAAGTGCAAATGCAAGAACAAATCATCTTGGAGGAGCTAATGTTTTCTTCCCCTCTAAAATTTATATTTGTAGGATGATAAACCTGTAGGCATTTATAAAACTCACCAAAAATTAAAGTGTGCCAAATTATCATTGCTTGGACAATGGATTTCATAGCTTGTGCAGACAGGTAACTCCACCCCCACCATAGTTAGATTACTAAAAGGAACCTCTTTCATAAGTCGGAGTTCAAAGCTATTATAGATTTTAAGTGAGCTTTGAGAAATTTGAGAGTTAGTGTTACTTAACGAGTACAGTCCAGCATGGCTGTCTCTAGGTCCAGACTATCACAGCTGATGAGGTAGATCTCAAGATCTCAAACTGCGAGTATGTTAACACCCACGATGTATTGGTTTTTACTTATGGTTCTTCTCAAGGGTGTTTAAAGCACCAAAATGTAGATGGATATTTTTCACAACAGTTTAAACTAATTACTGACTGGCTGTGGGACCTAGGAATCCAGCTCTGTGAGCAGAAGACCCACACTGACCTATATTGTTGCCAGCAGTCCAAATAAAAGTCTACTCCTGAACTTTAAAATTCAAAGAGAATGGATTTGTGAGCTGAGAAGAGGAGCTATCTGCTCAAAAACTACCCCCAATTATAAAAGTTTGCTTATTTACTTCATTTAAAATGGCAAACTCATCATTGCTACCATCTTGTCATTTCCAAAAGAATTTTATTTCTGCGATAGGCATTATGATGCAGCAGAAAGACAAATCTTTTTGCTTGTCAAACACTTGTAGCACGAGGGGAAATAAGTGGGGGAGAAAATACACATGCAAGTTTGGAGAAGAAAATCTTCCTTCAATAATAGCTAATGCAGACTTCAATAAGAGTTTAAAGTCCTCCACTTTCCACTTGCCACGCAAGGGTGGAGTTCAAGAAAGAATGGAAACAAGATCAACTCACTTGATTTAGATGCAATTATGAATTGGGATCATAGTGCCATTTAGCCATAGAATAGTAATTTAAGGTAAGATTTCACAAGAAAAACTTCATGAAAATATTACCAATATGCAGCAAAATTACACTTGTTACCTTAATGATTATAAAGTACATTGTAAAGATGTCCACCCCACAATATAATCAAAATTTTGTGATTAGGATGCACAAACCAGAACATTCCAGAGGTATACCATTGCCAGATTAGTGGACCTATGGAATAGGGAACTAACTAACGAGTGAATGCAAGCTTTCAATTCCCTTCTTGCAAGAGATGGCTAAAGCAGGTGTCTTCGTACAAGATGTTACGAAACATTGGACTCATGGATTAGATTAAGATCGAGCAAAGTATGGGGCCAGAAGCATTTACCAAAATTTCTATCCCATCCTTCTCCACTGGCTTGGGAGGTGGGATGTGGAATAGTTATGATTCTGTGCCTTTCTAAAGGCTGCAGATAGGGAAAGAGGGATGTGTGTGCAGTACGTTAAACATTTCAGTTGTGTGGAACAAGCTAGATGTAACAGTGGGTCTTTTCCTATCTACCAATGTTCATGCATTTCAAAGAAGCGAGGGGAACAGAATATAAAAAGCAGGGAGGTTATGACAGATGAAAAACGCTATGAATCTGGGGTCATCCATTTAAGACAGATAAAATAAGTTTTTTTTTAAAAATTCCCTTTGAGGGAATGTTTTTGGAACTCTTTCCATAGGTGGTAGAAGCAGCAATTTTGAATATCTTTAAGACAGGTAAGCAGACACTTGATAAGCTCAGAGGATAAAGCTTACCATAAATGGATGGGAATGCAAAACTGAGGTTTTGATCAGTTCATCTATGATCTTCAATGGAAAAAACAAACCCAAAAGATACTCTTGTATGTTCATATTCTTGTCGGCAGATTTCAAAATCTCTCTGGATACAATAGCTTCAATTTTTGTCCCCGTGTTAATATCAGAATTATTTTCATGCAGCAGTAAGGATTTTACCTTGGCATTGGGTACTTCTATTTATTCGGGTCTTGAATATACATCAACATCCCCATTGACGATAATATCACAAAAATTACAAGCATTCCATTTGAATATTTTAGCTCCAATTGGCATATTGTGTAAAAATTATGAACTTACATAAATTATCCAGACTCCACTGTGCACAGAAGCCAACTTGTCGTTTCAGGTAATCTCTGTGATTTACCCATGACTCCAACATTAGTAGTTGATCGCTAATATACGATTCAGAGACGGTTAATTTATTTTCACCTGCAATTTAAATTGCGTCATTTCAACAAGTACTCCCTCCTGAAAATTTCAAGGTACATACTTACTTCAACACTTACATTTGATAATACCTGCAGCTACAAAAAGTGTTTTTTTGTTACACAAGTACTAACAGTTGCAGTTTGCAGCTTCAAAATCCTGTGATACACCAGTTCAAATATTTAATATTTGTAATAGCACACAAATCCAATACTGAAACTTTGCCTTGCACTTTGTGCCTATGTTCAAGGAGCAAAAGTAGCATTAAATTTGTATGAAGATATTACACAAGGAAATACTGTGGACAATTCTGGTCTACATTTTACTGGTTAAACCGCAAAAAGAACATCTGTTGTGAAGTGATGCAAGATGGACCGAGCACATAGGGACGATCAAATTACAGGACTTCAAAAATGCAGAGCGCCTCAAGAAGGTAGACGTATTTGTTTTGGGGGGCGGGGGGTAATAAAATTAGGGACCATAAATACTAAACAATCACTGATGTATCCAATTAGGATTTGAAGTGCAAATGCAGGACATATTGCTACATGGAGTAGTTGAGGGAAAACGTAGGTCAAAACTTTCTGTAGCTTTCTTTAGATAATTAACTAGTCTAACTTTTCTAGGATGAATTAAGCCATAGTACACAAAAAAAATTCTAATGTGTACACTTTATAGGAACCTTTCAGAAATATGTTAGAATTTCAGTGTAAATCGTTGCCTTTTGGATGGAAAGGAAATATCATAGTTACCGATGTTCTCATGGGTTACATCACAGAGTGATGGAGACCATGACTTCACACACAATATTCCCAAGTCTCAACCATGCCGTTGGCTGCCAAGGGCCAGCGAGTGGGAATTTCAGGAAGAGTCATTCTGGCCTTACCCATATGCCCCAGCAATCAGTGCACTATTTCAAACAATATATTTACACCAAAAAAAAAAATCTCTCCTAGATCAGTATATTATCAAAAACTTACTTGTTTGTGCAAACTTCTCCAGGGCAATAAGAGAGAAAAGCATGACCATGGGGTGAGACTGTACACTCTGTAATATTAAGTGTTACACAATAAATAAATTTCACAGATTTGTTGAAGAGTTTTTTTCCCCAAAAAGTCTCAAGTCTTACAAATCAACATTTTGGATTCTTTCCCATGAATGTGCAAGCAGACAACAGATTTTATAGCTCGATTTGTAAATGGATGAACATCAAAGATAGATTGTTGTACAAATTACTGTTTTGAAGTAATTTACTGGGATGAGCCATTTGAAGGCAATCCAAGAATCTAAAAGGCACCACAAATTCAACTGAATTGGATTAAGAATCATGTAATACTAATAAACTCAATTACTATCTTACTAAAAAATAGAATTGAATTCTTATTCTCAAGAACATACCCTTAACTATGAAGTTAAAAATAATCCAATCACGCAAAAGCATTTTGTAACAAATTAGCGAAGCAGCTCCTCAAAACAGAGAGCCAGGAATCACAGGAAAATTAACCAAGTTGACCTTGGACTAACGCAAGATCCAACTCCACAAAACCAGCTGGGCCAGACATTTAGTCTGAGCTCAGAATTAGAGATACTAGGGCAAGAATAGGTGCCAGTGAGCACAATGGAGATTCACCGATTAATGTTTGAATATTTAACATAAGTATTGGTTGGTCCAGAGAAAGATAAACAGAGGGTCAGACAGATCTGCTTTTGATCACTTTGTCTAATATGGTTAAATGTTTAACTGATGGGCGAATCTTTAAAAAAGTAAAACGACACAGAAAAATGGAATTCTACTCCCTTCACTGCATTAAAGTATAACCAACACTCAATCTCTTTCTTACTTTCAGCATTTGGGGCAATGGTTAAATGAAAGTGTAGAAGGCAGCATATTTAAACTTAGTACATTTCCAATCGACGTGCAAATCACATAGGACACCTTTTCTGATACCCAAGTCTGTGTTTCTCAACAACATTCCTGTTAATCCTGTGCAGCACAAGAACTTTACCAAATACTTTCCCTTCAACAGTTTGAGTTGCTGCTTTTGGTAGAGGCATGAATTAGTGAAATTTCATTGGTGTACAAGGGAAAACTGAATGTATTATTGGGATCGGAGATCAAAGGCTTGTATCAAACATCTTCAGTACTGACCAGTTGGGCTACCAAGATGATGTTTAGAGAACAATGAGTATATAGAGCAAATGCTGGTAAATCATAAGGCAGACATAATCTACACAAAATAATCTTCCAGTTATGTCCATTAACTATGCCTCAATTGGAGTACATAGGCTTTGACTACAAATTTTCTTAAGACCACCTCATTCATCACCATGCAGAAATGCCAAAAGATCTTTTACTCATACATTTTTGTTTTACAAGATCTCCCAAGTTTTTGGGAGACTGCAGAAGATTTTTTACCACTGGCTCTTCCATCAAACCAAACTCACTTTTTCTGGAGTCAATTCTCAATTTCAAAAGTGCTTTTGTACCATCTATATTGTTGCTACAGTAACATACTGCATGTGAAAAAACTCAAATATTCTGCACAGGGTAAAGGTTTCCACCGTAACACTAAGTATAATGAAATACTTGCTGCAGGTTTTCTGTTGCTGAGTTGTCAGAATTTTTTCTTCATTGGATTAAAAAAACCCACTGCATCCAATGTCAAATTCTATACCCACTTCAGTAGAAAAAGATAGTATTGCATCCAAAGACTTGAACAGTTTGAAATGTGATACAAATATTTGGCTCTTAAATAAAATGCCACAGAAGTGCATGTGCAAATAATCTCTACTAAACCACTCCAATGATTTTAAAGATCACCATCAGGTCACCTCTCAGCCTTCAGAAGGAAGCCTGTTCACTATTTTCATTAATTTATAAGCCCTCATATCAGGGATGAAGGTTATGGAAATCTAGCAGTGGAGCAGATTCCAACAAAAAAAGATCAGCTGCAATCTTATTGAAAGGCATTGCAGGCTCATGGCCTACTCTTGATGCAGGATTTCCTCCTGAAACACTGACAATTCCTCTCCACCCACAGATGCCGTTTGACCCACTGAATTCCTCCAGTGGATTGTTTATTGCTCCAGATTCCAGCATCTGCAGTCTTGTGCCTCCAGGGCCTACACCTGTCCCTGTTTTAATGGCAGGTGACATGCCTCGAGGTTTAAGGTCTTAGCAGCTGAAACTCCAGCCACAAATGGTGGAGTCAAACTGTAGTGCAAGCTTGAAGCTGGAATTACAGATGCCTAAGTATCTGAAAATTATAGGGCTGAATGGAGATGAGGGATTTTTCAGAATAGAGATGAGAGACCAGAGTTTTAAGAAACAACATTTTTAAACACCGAAACATGGTTCGGCCAGGAGCCACTGTAGGTCTATAAATGGAGGGGATGATAGGCAAATGGAACTTTGCAAGTTAGCAGTATTTTTGGATAACCTCAAGTGAAAATCATAGATAGGGATTTTATGCTGCACATGAAATGAGGAAGAGGGACATTATGCAGGTAGAAATAGACAGCCTTAGCAATAACACTGATGTGTGCTATTGCACAGCTTTGGAATAAGATTACAAACTGCCTGGCTTGTTTCAGTGACAGGTAGGAGTGGGTGGCAAACAACCAGAGTTTGTGACTGGCACCGATAATGGTCTTTCCAAACCCTGACTGGAGAAAATTTCTGCTCAACCAGACCATACACGGACAGCCAAGAACTGGTGACAATAAAGGTAGATATCATCAGCAGCAGTGAAGGAAACTGGCAGTTTTTGGATAAGTGTTACTGAGGGGCAGCACAGATGACAAGTTGGAAGGGGCCAAGGATAGATTTCTTGGGGTCAAAGGAGGCAGTGGTATAGATGCAGAGAAAGGGTTATTGCTTGTGATTCACTGCATGACTTATTACAGTCAAACACAAAGTAGAATTTATTGTCATATGCACAAGCACATGTACGCACAGGGGCAATGGAAAACTTACATGCAGCATCATCACAGGTACATAGCACACAACATTCACAAGTAAAACAAATTATATAAAAAGCATAATTGGAACAAAAAAAGATCTATTGTAGTGTATCGTGGTCATAGCATTGCTATATTGAGGTAGTGATTAGTGCTGTGCAGGTTGGTTCCAGAACTGAATGGTTGAAGGCGAGTAGCTGTTCTTGAACCTGGTGATGCGGGACTCCAGGCTTCTGTACCTCCTGCCTGATGGTAGCTACGAGAAGATGGCATGGCCTAGGTGGCGGGATCTTTGATGACAGATGTTGCCGTCTTGAGGCAGTACCTCATGTAGATACTACTGATGGTGTGGAGGGATGTGTCAGATGTATTGGGCTGAGTCGACTTTTTGCATTCCTTAGTTAATTAAGATTTGTTAATTGATACTATAGGTTGAAGTGCCTAAGAAACTACTGAATATGTTTAGACTGCAAGAGAATTTATTCGAAACTTCAGTCAATTGATCTCCATTATATAACAGTTATGCATTATCCCAACTTGGGTGAATATTCTAAAACTGCATACCAAGCACAGCAAGTTCACACTCTAGCAGTTCAGTGACGCACAACCTAGACGACAAGCAGTGATTAACTACTGATCTGGCTTGATCTACAACCACCCAAGAACTCCAGCCTTGCTTCATTTACCTAATCATCGGCATTTCTGCCCTGAATCCCTGGAATATCACTTCTAAACTTTTCCACCCTATTTACCCAAAATACTCCTTTAAATTGTCCTCATGGTTCAAACCTTTGGTCATTTGTCCCAACACCTTCTCCTTTGGTCAAAATTATAATTTCTGATTGAACCAGAGTGGAGCACATTTAACATCTATGCAGTTTTGAATGAACTACAATATGTACAAATCAGTCAAAAAAAAACCCATCAAGATTGCTACCAATTGTAACATTAATGAATGAAATAGAATCAATTCCACTTTTCCCATTCTGAGTTTCAGCAAGAATACGACTACCCAATTATTTGGTTCTTTAAAGGAATAATTAATACATCATTCATACTCACCAAACTTTCCAGTAAATATTCCAAGGTGCCTGGGCTGAGAAGGCCAATGCTGGCAGGACCTACAAAAATTGGAAGTTTTTTTTAAATGTAGTTGTCCTCTGTCACAACAATTGCAAATTAACAAAAATTAAGGGAATTTAAGAAATGTTCACTTTCTGGATTTCAAAATTAACTATTACTGTTCATGAACCTACAAATTAAAGCAGTGCACTAGAGGCAAACACAATTTTGGGTTGCATTAGATTATCCTTTCCACGTCACACCCATAATTAAAGAGGCACACAATTAACCCAAGAATTTGATTTTTCCTTTAGTGCCAGGCTAGAGTAGTTGGAAATGGCTCCAGGGTCAGTGGTGTGTTCATCTTGTGAGATGTGGGAGTTCTGGGAGACCTCCAGACTCCCGGATAGCTACATCTGCATGAGGTGCATCAAGCTGCAGCTCCTTATAGACTGTGCTAGGGAACTGGAGATGCAGCTGGATGGCCTTCGGCTCCTATGGGAGAACGAGGAGTCCATAGATAAGAGCTACAGGGAGGCAGTCACTCCTAGGCTGCAGTAGGCAGGTAGCTAGGTGACTGTCAGGAGAAGGAAGGAGAATAGGCAGGTAATACAGAGTAGCCCTGTGGCCATTCCCCTGAATAACAGGTGTACTGCTTTGAATATTGTTTTGGGTTGGGGGGGGGGGGGGGGGTGGTGTGGAATGACCTACCAGGGGAAAGCTGCAGTGACTAGTTCTCCAGCACTGAGCCTGGTTGTGTTGTGCAGGAGGGAAGGGGGAGAAGAGAAGAGCAGTAGTGATAGGGATTCAATAGTAAGGGGGGCAGACAGAAGATTCTGTGGACGTGAAAGAGACATGAAAAGGAAAATGGTATGTTGCCTCCCAGGTGCCAGAGTCAGGGACGTCTCAGATTGGGGCCACAGCATTCTAAAAGGAGAGGGCGAACAGCCAGAAGTCATGGTATATACTGGCACCAATGACATAGGTAGGAAAAGAAATGAGTCCTGAAGGGGGAATATAGGGAGCTAGTTCGAAAGCTAAAAGCAGGACTTTAAGGGTAGTAATCTCTGGATTGCTGCCTGTGTCACACGCCAGTCAGGGTAAAAATAGGTTGATGGCAGGTGAATGCGTGGCTGAGGAGTTGGTGCAGGGGCAGGGTTTCAGATCTGTGGATCATTGGGATCTCTTCTGGGGAAGGTACAACCTGTACAAAAGGGACGAGTTACACCTGAACTGGAGGGGGACCAATATTCTTGAGGGCAGGTTTGCTAGAGCTGTTGGGGAGGGTTTAAACTAGTTTGGCAGGGGGATGGGAACCCAAGTGATAGGTCAGAGGTTGGTGCATTTATTGTACAAGTAGATGCAACATGTCGAAAGACTGTGAGGAAGGATAGACAGTTGAAAGGGCAAAATTGCAGCCAGTTGGATGGACTGAAGTGTGTCTACTTTAATGCGAGAAGGAACAAGGGTGATGAACTTAGAGCATGGGGAAGTACATGGAACTACGACGGGGTGGCCATTACAGAGACTTGGCTATCACAAGGACAGGAATGGCTGCTGGATATTCCGGGGTTTAGATGTTTCAGGGACAGAGGTAAAAGAGGTGGGGCAGTGGCTTTGCTGATCAGGGACAGTGTCACAGTTGTAGAAAAGGAGGATGTCCTGGAGGGATCGTCTACCAAGTCGGTGTGGGTGGAAGTCAGAAACAGGAAGGGAGAGATCACTCCATTGGGAATATTCTACAGATCCCCCAATAGCAGCAGAGACACTGAGGAGCAGATTGGGAGGCAGATTTTGGAAAGGTGCAAAAATAACAGGGTTGTTGCCATGGGTGATTTCAACTGCCCTAATATTGATTGGCACCTCCTTCGTGTAAAGGGGATAGATGGGGTAGAGTTTGTTAGGACTGTCCAGGAAGGATTCCTGACACAGTATGTGGACAGGCCAACCAGAGGAGAGGCCATTCTGGACCTAGTACTAGGCAATGAGTCTGATCAGATCACTTGGTGAGAGAGTATTATGGATTCAGTGACCATAATTCCTTGACCTTTACCAAAGCCTTGGAGAGAGATAGGAGCAGACAATATGGGAAAAAGTATTTAATTGGGGGAGGGGGAATTATGATATTAGGCAGGAATTTGGGAACATAAATTGGGAACAGATGTTCACGGGGAAGTGCACAATTGAAATGTGGAAGCTGTTTAGGGAGTACTTGCATGGTGTTCTGGATAGGTTCGTTCTATTGAGGCAGGGCAAGGATGGTAGAGCGAAGGAACCATGGCTGACAAGAGATGTAGATATCTTGTCAAGAGGAAGAAAGAAGCTTACCTAAGGCTTAGAAAGCAAGGATCAGACAGGGCTCTGGAGAGTTACAAGGTAGCCAGGAAGGAGCTTAAGAATGGACTTGGGAGAGTTAGAAGGGGGCATGAGAAGTCCTTGGCGAGTAGGATCAAGGAAAACCCTCAAGCTATTCTTCACATACGTGTAGAATACGAGGATGACTAGAGTGAAGGTAGGACCGATCAGGGATAAAAGAGGAAACGTGCCTGGAGTTGGAAGAGGTGGGGTAAGTCCTTAACGAATACTTTGCTTCAGTAATCACCAGTGACAGAGACCTTGACGTTTGTGAGGATAGCGTACGACAGACTGATACGCTGGGGCATGTTGATGTGAGGGAAGAGGATGTGCTGGAACTTTTGAAAAACATTAGGATAGATATGTCATGGGGGCCAGATGGGATATATCCAAGGTTATCATGGGAAGTGAGGGAAGAGATTGCTGCACCTTTGGTGATGATTTTTGTATCCTCACTGGCCACAGGAGTAGTGCCAGATGACTGGAGGGTGGCAAATGTTGTTCCTTTGTTCAACAAAGGGAGTAGGGATAAACCCTGGGAATTACAGGCCAGAGAGTCATACTTCAGTGGTGGGCAAATTACTGGAGAAGATTCTTAGAGACAGAATTTATAGGCATTTGGAGAAGCATGGGCTGATTAGGGACAGTCAGCATGGCTTTGTGAGGGGCAGGTCGTGCCTCACGAGCCTGATTGAATTCTTTGAGGATGTGACAAAGTACATTGATGAAGGTAGAGCAGTGGATGTGGTGTACGTGGATCTTAGTAAGGCATTTGATAAGGTTCCTTGTGGAAGGCTCATTCAGAAAGTCAGGAGGCATGGGATCCAGGGAAACTTGGCTGTTTGGATTTAGAATTGGCTCACCCATAGAAGACAGAGGGTGGTTGTAGATGGAGCGTATTCTGACTGGAGGTCAGTGACTAGTGGTGTTCTGCAGGGATCTGTTCTGGGACCCCTGCTCTTTGTGATTTTTATAAATGACTTGGATGAGGACGTGGAAGGGTGGGTTAGTAAGTTTGCAGACGACACGAAGGTTGGTGGTGTTGTGGATAGTGCAGAAGCTTGCTGTAGGTTACAACATGTCATTGATAGGATGCACAGCTGGGCTGAAAAGTGGCAGCTGAAGTTCAACCTGGAAAAGTGTGAAGTGATACACTTTGGAAGATCAAATTTGAAGGCAGAATACAAGGTTAATGGCAGGACTCTTAGCAGTGTGGAGGAACAGAGGGATCTTGGGGTCCACGTCCACTGATCCCTCAAGGTTGCCGTGCAGGTCGATAGGTTTGTTAAGAAGGCATACGGAGCGTTGGCTTTCATTAGTCGGGGTATTGAGTTCAAGAGCCGCGAGGTGATGTTGCAGCTCTATAGAGCTCTGGTTAGACCACACTTGGAGTATTGCGTTCAGTTCTGGTTGCCTCATTATAGGAAGGATGTGGAAGCTTTCGAGAGGGTGCAGAGGAGATTTACCAGGATGCTGCCTGGATTGGAAAGCATGTCTTATGAGGATAGATTGAGCGAGGGATTCTCTCTTTGGAGCAAAGGAGGATGAGAGGTGACTTGATGGAGGTGTACAAGATGATAAGAAGCATAGATCAAGTGGACAGTCAGAGACTTTTTCCCAGGGTGAAAATGGCTAACACAAGGGAGCATCATTTTAACGTGATTGGAGGAAGGAATGGGGGGGGGGGGCAAGTTTTTTTAAAAACAGAGAGTGATGGGCATATGGAACGCACCGCCGGCAGAGCTGGTGAAGGCAGATACATTAGTGACATTTAAGAGATTCTTTGGCACATGAATGATAGAAAAAGGGAGGACTATGTGGGAGGGAAGGGTTAGAGTAGGATAAAATGTCGGCACAACATCATGGGCCAAAGGGCCCGTACTGTGCTGTAATGCTCTATGTTAATGATGTATTTACACTGCAGAAATTCTTCGGGGAGGCTTTGCAATACCAATTTAAGAGAAATCCAGAATACTTAATTGTACATACAAAACAAGGAAAAGTTTCAATTTGGAAAATGGAAAATGAAAACAGAGAAATACATCTTTGAGAAAACAAATCGGGATGTTTTTCCTTCCTCACCCCTCCTGACGTACAATACATTACTTTGCATGATGTTGAAAATATTAGGACACTTCTTGCCTACCCATGCATCAGTACAATAAACCACAGCAGTTAACGTTTATGGGTAAGCTACCAGTAGGTTTCCCAGGCAATTTCACAAATCATTTAAATAATCAATCTCATTGGCATGGTGAGAGTATATCAGGTAAGTGATTATGTAATAACAAATATGCCAGTAAGCAGGGACACTAAGAACATAAACATCTGGATTATTAAACAGAGAACCAGGTTTCTAATTCAAACAAAAACCAAAGTGACATTTGATAGCATTATCCAGATTAGACCCGACATCCAAATGACTATTTCACTTTTATTCACAAGACCAAAGGGATATGATTTTTCACAAAAGAAAGCAGCCAATACTTTAAGGACTTTTGCACTCTGCCAGTAAAATTATAAGGATGAACTAACAGGCATCAGTACTGATAGGTAGTAATCCTCTAGCATTCTAACCCCAGGAAGAGTAGCAATTACTGAAAATATATTGTTTTTGAAAAGATTGCATTTCTTCTCTTTTAAAAAGCTCACAGCACATGCTTAAAGATAAACAATTGCTACAGGATTAAAAAAAAGAGACATAATTGAGAAAATTACAGTTGACGGCTTGGGAAATTATGAGTAAACAACAATACCTTAAATTTGAAAGCACACATTTTCCCACCATTTCCTCAGTTAACCAATATGACCACTTTGAAAAATGAGTATATACATTAAGAGTACATATGCCAGATTGCGCCCCACAAATGTGTGCATAATATATAACTGCATCAGTATGTGAAATTTCATGCAGTAAAGAGCATTATGCCAGACAATATCGATGACGCGATCACTAAATTACATGACACAAGTACCAGAAAACCTTTGTATCCATCTCATAATAATAGTACCCTGCACCAACTTGCTCAACATCTACCCTCCCCCTCCGACCCTCCTCATGCAGGCAAATCAGACTGTTAAGTAATGAATACCAAAGGCAATTAATTAATAAAGCTTAATTTAGTACTTCAATCATGCCTGCTCCACAGGTTAATACCTCAAGACTATCCACTGATTTCTAGTATTTGATTCTTTCATAATTTAATTTACTTTTCCCTCCCACTGTTGAATGGCACTAATTTCAACACATTCTGATTTCACAATAACAGTTTAAGCACAACTGTAACATTGTATTACCGGAAGAGAGCTTAGGAACTATCCAAGTTGTGGACTTTGTGCATTTCTGCTGACCATCACCCACACCCTCCACTGAAGGCAAAAGTGTTTAGAGAATTGAAATGGTATTCATACCTGCAAGCTTTTCAGCCAGACATCCCAGTACTGCAGTGGTGTTGCGATGTTTAGCTGGGTTGCAAGCATCCTGTTTTGCTAGAGACGCACTTAAATTCAACATTTCTGATAGTTTCTGTAATGCATCCTAACAAAGATATTTAAAAATATTTGACACTGTTCAATTTTATATTATTTAAATAAATCAACAAAACTATTTCCATGGAAAGCTTTGCTGTTGCAAACGTGATCACTTTATTTAAAATCTCAGTCTCCTTAAATGCAAGTCATTGCCAAGTTGAGACTAACTGTAAAAATATAGGAAGGTTATGCAGAAGTGGTAATGATTTTTTGTTATTTATTCCAAAGTTAGTCCAATTTGCACATTACTTGATAACTTTTGCCACCTTCTTTTATGCAGTTTACATTTAAATGTGCTGATCTTTACAAAGCAATATACATATTGTAAACAGTAGTTATACACCAGCTGAGGTGGAAAGAGAATAAGATGGATTAACCCAAGCATTTTCCAACATATAATGCAAGTTGGAGTGAACACTTAACATGAGAGAATAAAAAGAGACTACTTACATCTACTTATGGAAATTAATCTAATCTTGAACAGTAGGCAGGTATTGGAAAGAGACAAGCTTAGCAATGCTTACCTCTTAATCACAGAGCACATTGTAACTGGAAATCGCTACAAGTAGCATAGATTAATGTCATATTTTGTAATATTTTAGAAATGGACAGATGGGAAGATTTAAGAGAATGTAAGTGTACAGGAAGATCTCTCACTGGAAACTGTAGAAAACACATCTTGGATTGACTGGTACACAACTACCATATTTATAGACTCAAGCATAAATGCTTTGTCTTACTTTGTCTGATCTTTGGGTGCTGTTAAGTCCAGGCTATGTTGAAAGAGGTTAAATTACAATGGAACAACTGGAGATCAAGTGTACACATTATCCAACTAGTTTAAAAAACTTTGCAACATGTTTAATTGCCTCAAACTACAGTGCTGTTTGATAGGTCAATTCCTCCATTTTACAGCCATTCACAGGCTTGAAAAGATTGATTCAAAGGGGCAAGTAAATTACATCTATATTTATCATTATTTTATTGGATCAAGATTCTCCCTGCTTCCCCCCCCCCCCCACCCCCCAGACTACATACATTTTCGATACAACTTAAATGTTCCCTATTTAATAGAGTACATTATGTTTCCTCCTTTAGAACTTGAAAACTTGGATTTAAAATTTAGTAACTTCAAATGTCAATTACAATTTTATGAAAAATCATTGTATTCGATTACACCTAATATTAATGCAGATTTGCATCACTTAAGACTGTTTCTTCTACATTGGATGTGGTATATGATATTAGAATTTAAGAACTGCTTACTTTGGTTGGCAGTGGACACTCATCAAGCAGTAACGTAATAACAGCTGGCCCCAATGGATCTTCTAGAGGGATAACTCTGATCAGCGACTGCACTACTTCCAGCCAGCCTTCATCTGTCACCAAAAACAAAATGAACATTAAATTCAGCTCAGTCCAAATCAATGAAATATACAAATTTTCAGGAAGTCTCATTTTCACTTCAAATTGTTTTATTTAGGCGATGTGTGGTGGGAAACTTCACTTAATTATCTGTCCCAGAGCATGGCATTTAAAAAAAGAATTTTTCTTTACTATTTAAATGAATAGGAATACATAGGCGTTTCAGGTTTTAAAACCTTTGGACATTGCTCAAATTATACCATCAACTAAATACATATTCAAATCACTACTTCTACCTATCTTAAAGATGGTCAACTATCTGACCAATGATATCATCTACCTCAAGTCTACACCAGTTATTGAATGATAGCAGCACAACAAAATGTAATGCTAAACAAATGAAAAATGCAGAAAAATGCTTGGGGATGGTTGACAGAAAGAATTTTCAATTTGCACTCCATCCTCAATCACATTTGGCATATCAGTAGTAACATGTATCCATCAGAAAAATGCTAAGACGAAATTTGCAATTATAATGACAAAACACCACATATTGCCATGTTAAACATGGAAATCTATCAGCTATTGTCAAATTCATCACTATTCTAATGTGTACTCTTTTGCACCTTCAATGGAATTTCACCTTTCAATGCATTGATGACAATGTCAGTATGTATGGATTTTCACTGTTAGGTACCCTTAAAATTAAAAGTTTGTTACACAATTTGTAACTGGATTTTAGTTAGGTACTTTCGTCTCCTCTATGTTTCAATCTTTATTTAGTACACTATAAAAATGTTTAAAACACTTGTTAAAAATGTTGCATTTTACTTCTTAGTTTGCTATCTCTGATGCATTCGATGCAATTTACCACTCAGCCAGTTTGACGATATTATGTTGTTTGATGCTCGGATTTCTTTAGAAATGGTGTCTGACGGCAACGAATGAGAAAAAAGGAGTAATTTACCAAGACTGCTTGATCTCACTGATCAGCCCCCTGAAATCCAGACCATATTTTAAGAAAACTATTCCAAACAATCAAATACCTTCATGATAGAGATAACTTTAATGA
Organism: Pristis pectinata; assembly: GCF_009764475.1. Taxonomy (NCBI): domain Eukaryota; kingdom Metazoa; phylum Chordata; class Chondrichthyes; order Rhinopristiformes; family Pristidae; genus Pristis; species Pristis pectinata. The sequence continues at coordinate 39,990,569 of NC_067417.1, forward strand.
AGTTGAGAAAATTACATTTGGGCTTTGTCAAATGGCCAGAATCGTTGCCTTATTCAAAAGTGCTGGTGTCAATGCAAGAGAACAAAAAGAAAGGTGGAATATATTATTTTGCTGCCTCATATCTGCTTTTCTAGAAACACAATGAAGATAAAAGTGTCAACAAATTATGACTATAGCTCTCAACTACACAAATCATTAATAGCCAACTGCTCTAATCAGACAAATGATTTCTAGGCAGAGACTTCACATTTAAAAAAAGAAACAAATCCTGTGCAGGTACAACACTTATTAATGGAAGAGAGCGTTCTCAATGCCACTGCTCAGTGAATACTGCCTGGTTGAGGATATTGCTTACTTTCTAATGAAGCAATGCATATTTTGATTGTCGAGTATTCAACTCAATTTCAACCATTTTCAAGAATTAAACTACAAAATAAAACCAGATTCTGAAGCCAAGGCTCAGTTAGTCACGTGAGTTTGTGCAAGACATGCTTGAATTCATCTTGTATACCAACCTTGGGGGAAAGAAAAGAACAGCTAGTCTACACATCTGACTCACTCAGACACGTTAAAACAAATCAACACAACCAACTCTCCACATCTCACTCATTAGTAGATATATAAACTTAAGAACACCAGAAGTAAAGAAATTCTGGGAATGACCAATTCAGGGACATTTTTTTCCCTACACCATAAAGGAAATAATAACCAAGTGATATTGCACAAAAACCTGTATACCATTTGCACCAATAACACAAGCTTTTGCAAGAGAACGTTCAGTTTATGAATGTTTACGAGTATCTACGACCACTGTTCAAACTGGCAGTGTGCACTGTACAGGTGCATTATAATCTCCATTACAAAGTTATTTAATTACATGCTATTAAACCCGCACCGCACATCAATTTACTGCATTATGCCCATTAAGTTCAAACAATTGGAGGCAGATTTTCACCATGTGGCACAGTTCTTTAAACCTTAAAATCAGCCAGGAAAAAGGTGTCATACCTTGAATTTATAATATTTAAATGTTATGAAAACACTCAGTGCACACTCCCATTTGTGATCACTGCTGTCAGCCTACTTAACAATAAAAATCCCAAAAATCAAACCTTCAAAAGGGAAGCTCCTAAGAGAAGGCAGCTCAAAAATAAAAACCAATAAAATCTGGACTGACACAAGATTTTTATACATCTTTGCCCATCATTAAAAGTAGAATTCCAGTCAGCTTCACCTTATGTACGCTGCACTGGCAGTTGTGGGAAAAAGCAAGAGAAACTTACACACTCAAAGTCAATTGATGTCCTTCAGTTTGCATTAATTAATACTTAAGCATATTACAGAAAGCTCACATACCTAGTCATTATTTATTCCAACACTTGCAGTTCAATGTTTTATTGTCTGGACTACAAATAATCTGCATATGCTCATTGTTACAAATCACTTGCATTCCATTGGGTTAAGATTTGAAAAGGCAAAAAAAATTAGCCCAAATTTCAGATGGCAGACTTCTAGCCACTGCAATCAATAAAATTGTAAGCAAGCGCTATACTGTCAGTTATAAATTCTATTATTAACAGCCAATTCCACAAGACACTTTTCTTCAATGTTTGGATCTGGGCAAGTGCCAAACTACTCAGCTTGTGGAACTTACTTTGGCTAGTTTAAGCAATCTCAAACCTCAAGGAAAAAAAATATACTCTGGAGTTCCATATTACAGACTCCTCCACAATAGTTTCTTCAATTATATTATCAGAGCATGTCTTGATTGAGAGATGAAGCCCAAATTATCTCTGAATACTTGCTCTTCTACAGCCAACATAAGAGCTACCAAGATTTGAGCTATGAGTGGTCAGCACCTGGAAGCCTATCTGCCAACTCATACAGAAAATACTTAGTAACTTAAATCAAATGACTAACAAATTTGTCTTGATTTATATAGCAATGAAGAGATTAGAAAAAGGTAACAAAAAAAAAGGAATGGACATGTATGACTTGAGTCTCAGAAGACTGCCAATGAGCAGAGGCAAATTACCAAAACATGGAAGTCTGGATTAGTGGGAAGAGAAATCGTGGGGAAGGAGGTAAAGCACACAAGTTTCTCCTAACGTGGAGATAATCAAGTCGGTGTTACAGATTTACTATGTTGCACAAAGGACAGAAGAAACTTTGAGAAGTTGAAAACTCAGCACATTTCAAAGTAGCCTCTTATTTCTTCTCTCAAGTGGCATTGTATGCCATTCAATTTTATTTAAACTATCTAGCAATTCAAGGCAACAGACCACAATCAGGCAATAAATACTAGTCTTGTCAGAACACACTTGTTTTTTTTTTAAAATGCTAAAGCCGCCCAGAAATGCCCTCATTTGCCACAAATCAACCATTATAGAATACATAGAAAATAGAGGCTGTACACTTTTTTTTAATTCATAGTCTGCTCTGTGTTTAAGATGGCCGCTGGGTCTCTTTCTCCAGCCCGAGTGCGGGAAACTCTTAGTGTGGGAAACATATAGCTCATTAAACAAATAGTTAGCCCATTCCTAGGAAGACACTGTTGATCTATTGTGTAGCTAATGGTTGTTATGGCTAATGTGATTAATAATTTTGTAGCAGTTCTGTAGCTGATAGTTTTCATAACTGATAAGCCTGGTGCCAGCAAGTCTTAGGACTCATAAGTAATAGGGGCACATTGTGATGTTTTATAACCGTTAGCCTTGTAGCTAATAAACCTAGTACCAGTACTCCCAATGCCCTTGAATAATTGGGGCACCCTGTGACTGAGTCAGGAAATGACTGTGGCGAAAGGCAAATGGTTGAAGGATGAAACTGTGGAGATAAGAAAGAACATGATGAATTGTGATAATGTAATTGAGCTATGAAAAAGGTATATAAAAAAAAGTTCGCCAGCTTTGCTCGGGGGCAGTCAGAGAGAGCAGTAATCAGAGGGTGATTGGTAACTGGCTATCTGACTGTCACAGATTTTGTTTGCAAATGGAAGTTTAACTTCTTGGAGAGTCCTGTGTCTCCTGGTTATTCTCAAATCTCGGTAAACCACAACACCATCAACCCCATATGGGAGCAAATTCCATTTGTGGCAGCAATAGGCATACTCAGTTCATTTTAACCACTTGTTCTTTTTTTTTGCTCAACTTCAGCAATGATTAATCGTCAAACCCAGAACCTCTCCAGTAGACGTGGCTTTGCATCATACTGGCAATGTTTTCTAAAATATAAATTGAAAGCAACTCTACTGAAAGGAAGCCCACTTACACAAAGGTCTTATTTTTTTAAATTAACAAATTTTCCAGACAAAAACACAAACTTTAAGGATATTAAAAAAAATAGGCTCAGCAATTATGAATCTTGCAGGAAACAAATTGCACTAATAACCAAACTAACAAAGGAACCCAAGGTTATTTTTAATGTAGCCCTGCATTTTTTTGCTTCATCATAAACAAGTTTTCCTGGAACTGTGTTAAGAGTTCCTGCTCGATATTTACAGAATTTCAACACTGACAGAAAGATTTACCATTTCCTTCATATAACTGCCATGGAGATAGAACGATGAAGTACCCTACAACAGAGTTAATAACATTTATGAAATGAAAGAAAGTAGGGATATGAATAAGATCTGGAACTAGACAGGAATCTACATTTTAAAGGTTACACAATACACTTATTGTCAGGAAAGAATGCCAATTTGAGACATAATGACTATTTGAGTTAATTGCTCAAGTCACATTTGTTAGGCCTTCTATTCATGCCATCAATGACTCAATAAATCAGTCTCTTTCAAAAGGTTATATTTATATCATCAACCTCGCTGGCAACACTACTTTCAGCACCTGAGATGCCTAACCATTCACTCTACATCACACTCTACACCCCAATGTTCCAAGATGGCAAGGTGGGCAAAACAAGCTCTGTTACACATATAAAAAACAGGTATTTCAGTTCAAATTAACAGATATTTTTTCTAAACATATTTGAGTTGGCTTAAACTTCATTCTCAAATAAATGCTCTCCCCTCTTCCACACAGAATGGTTGATAACAATATCATAGATGCATTTATAGGGAGGCTACATAATTATATGGAGAAAATAAAACACGTCAAAGAATGGAATGATGCAAGGATAAAAGAACACCCAAGCGGCCTTCCTAGAATGTAAAATTCCATACAAATTAAAAATAGTCCAATTGTTTGTAAACTCAGTTTTGCTGGTATTTTTCTAAAGATTAATGCAATTTTAACTTTATAATTTTCAGGAAAGTTCATAGCTTCCTACTCATTTGTATTTTTAAAACGTGCACTGAAAAACAGAAATAAAACAAAAGTCAATGACAATGCTCAATGTTGGAACCATACTTTTGCATTCTACCTACTATTGATACAATTGCCAAACTCCAGTATGACTACCATTCAGAACCAATTTATATAGTTAGGTAGTTTGGAAGCATTTTAATGTTGAGAATTCTTTTCTAAAAAAAAATCTTATGTATCAAGTTTATCTAACAAACTGAACAATCTGCAGTTTCAATTATTAGAAGGGGAAAAGGTGGGGTATTTAAGAAAATTGAGAATTCAGTCAAATAACGCTTCTTAGGGAAGAAATGAAACCAAGGACAAATGGAGAGTTGATGACGGATCCATGTACTTTAATTAGGTTCATAGCAATAACCGTGGCTGTCACTTAGATTTCTGACTCCAAAGTTTTATTTTGTGCACTGATAAAGTCACTGAATTAGCGATTTCATTTTCAACTCAGTTTGCATGAAGTTAGTGGCTTATTTAGTTCAGTTCAGAACTTACCTGTTTCTGCCATTTCATGCAAGGTGATCATTGAATATGGAGGCTCTTGATCACTGAAAAAAAAAGAAGTTACTCAGCATATTGCACCAAAAGTCACAATCTGCAGGAATTATCATTACAACAGCAAGCCTGCTAAAAACCTTAACCAGAGAGTTTTGTAACTCATGGTTCCTTTTCATTGACTTAAGCAGTGTACCGTATCACGAATCATCTGCATTTTATACTTTTTGAACTTTACTTGGCCAAGTATAATCAACTATTTGTCAGCTAACCAAATCTTTTCAGCAAGACAATGATTATACTGGTTTTCATTAAAATCCTAAAGATGCATCTCAAATCATAACTAACCACTTGCATTTTACAGATAGTCGCAATTAAAATTGTTGCAATCCAAACTGATGCGATGAAAATGGAAGCACAAAACGATCAGGAACTAAACCTTTCAAATATCATTGTTCAAATACATTTCCAATTTAAAAATGTGCACAATTTGATGTATTTTAATATATTTAAATATCTTTCCATCTTTTTAGACAGACCAGGTCACATAACCCTGCCTACAAATCCAACCCCGATTTAATTACACAAGTCATCCCTCTACTTTCAAGAACAAACAGGTCTGATTTCTCCTATTAGTCAACATAATTTTTTAAACAAGGTACACCGTACACTTTATGATCGGAAAAAGAGCCATCAATGAATGTCAATGAGATTACAAGTCATTATTTGTAAATGCTGTGGTCTTGTGTGTTCAGTTGCAATAGATAGCACCTGGTGCACTGAGAAGCATTTCAATTTGACTGAACAGAATAGATACCAAAATCTTGCAGCAATGCAAGACCATTGAGTATAGAGTCTTAATTCACTTTCTAAAACATTAGCCTTTATTTAAAAGCAAAGTCTGTTTCAGTACAAGGCTCTTACATATTGCATGTTCTTCATTTCTTCCCCTTTATACCAGACAAGGAGATGATTTGCTCATTACTAGCCTCACTGCCCAGGGACCCGGGTTCAATCCTGACCTTAGGTGCTGTCTGTGTGGTTTGTACATACTCTCTGTGACCACAAGGGTTTCCTCTGGGTATTCAGGCTTCCTCCCACATCTCAAAGATACGCAGGTTGGTAAGTTGATCAGCCACTACAAATTGTAGCCAGTCTGTAGGTGAGTGCTAGAATCAGGGGTGGGGGTGAGGACAGGTGGGAATGAAAATGTGGAGAAAATAAAGAAAGGGATTAAACGTGGGATTAGTGTGAATGGATGTTTGATGGACCGGGTAGACTCAGTGGGCTAAATGGCCCGTTTCTGAGCTGTATGACTATTATCAACGCTGTAGGTATTCAAAGTAGCAAACAACAAATTATATTCAAAAGTAGCTAAATTTCAAACTATTGGCCAAATTGTGTGGAAAGGCAAATCACCAGCACAAGTCTTGTGTTTACATGCCTCAACTTGTTCTCCTCCACCAACACTTTCATCCACCTGGCAGAACTTGTTCTCAACTTCAACAACTTCTCTTTTAGTTCCTCCCACTTTCTACATATCAAAGCAGCAGCCACGGGCACTCTCATATTTTTGTTGGCTATGTCAAACAGTCCTTGCTCCAAACCTACACTGGTACCCCTCCCCAATTCTTTCTTCACTACATCAACAACTGCATTGGTGCTGCGTCCTGCACTTGTGTGGAACTCATCAATTTTATCACCTTTGCCATGAGCTTCCAACCCTGTCCTCAAATGCACCTGGACTACTAGTGACACTTCCTTTTCTGGATCTCTGTCCATCTCAGGAGACAAATGATCCACTAATATCTGCAGTAAACCAACGGATTCGCACAGCAACCTGATCTACACCTCCCGCTGTCTCCCGTAAGAACACCATCCCCTTCTCTCAGATTTTCTGTCTCTGCTGCATCTGTTCTCAAGATGAGGCTTTCCAGTCACAGACTTTTGAAATGTCCTCTTTCGTCAAGAAATGTGGCTTCCCTGCATGTACATTTCCTCCACGTCTGCTCTCACCCCACCTCCTTTCCCCAGACAGGGTAGAATTCCCCTCATCCTTCACCCCACTAGCCTCTGCATCCAGCACTTCTGCCAGCTCCAATGGGATCCCACCACCAGTCTCAACATCTCCTCTTTCTGCTTTCCACAGGGACCATTCTCATGAACCCTTCCCCTGTCCCCTAGCACTTTGCGCTGTAACCGCAGGTGGTTCAGTTGTCGCTGGACCTCTTCCCTCACAGTTGAGGCAGAGTTTCATATGAACTTCCGCCAACCTTGTCTATTGCATTCAGTGCTTGCAATGTGGCCTCCTCTACAATGGAGAGACTAAGCACAGACGAGGCCATCATTTTGCAAAGCACCTGCACTCTGTCCACAGCAGCCATCCTGAGCTTCCAGTTACAAATCCTTTCAACTCCTCTTCCTATTCCCACACTGACCTGACCATCCTCAGCCTTCTCCACTGCCACGGCAAGGCCAAACACAAAACGAGAAGAACAGCACTTTGTATTCCACTTGGGTAGCCTACATCCCAGTGGTATAGACATTGAATTTTCCATTTTCAGACAACACACTCCTCATGTTCTTTTCCCACCCCCACCAGTACATCCAGGGTCTCTTTCCCTTTGTTCACCTTTTCCATCCCTCCTTCCCCTCCTTCGGCTAGAATCACCCCTCCCTACCTAGTTCCATCTGCCTATCATCCCTTCCTTATCTGGTTCCTACCAACTTCTGTCTCTACCCTTCCCTCTATTTTTCTCTTATGTTTCCACCTATCACCTACCAGCCTCTGTCTCAACATTTTCCTATCCCCTCCCAGCTCCATCTGCCCAGCATTTCCCCAACCCCCAAAATCTGGTTCCACCCATCCCATCTAGCTTGTCTCATCCCTCCCTCTCATCTATATACTGGTCATCTCCCCTCTACTCCCTCAGTCCTGATGAGGGTCTCAACCAGAAATGTTGATCATCCCTTTGCCTCCACGGATGCTGCTTAACCCACTGAGTTCTCCCAGCAGTTCATCTTTTGCTCTAGATCCCAGCATCTGCAGTCTCTTACTTTTCCATTGTACATATATAGACCTGTTGCAAATCTACAATGTTCTGACTGGTGCCTCTGTATCTATCATTCTGCTGCATTGCCATGACTTCACATGGATAAAGGAAGAGTCCAGATTTGCTGAGTTTCTCTTGCATTATGCAGGAGAATTTTTCTCACTGATTCAAAAGCATTTATTTCAATGGGGATTCTTAATCTGGAGAATTGCTAAAATGGTTTCCTTTAGTCTGAGCCTAATGTTTTCATTGTTTTATATACATTTCAGTTTTAAATCAAACTACATTTAGAATTCATACATCATTCAACAGTTTTTGAACAGAGACAAAATGCAAAAGTCTCAGAATGACATGACACTAAGCATCATTGTCAGATTTGTATTCTGTCAAAGATCATCAGTGCGTTCAAGGTGTAGACCCTTAGTAGTGTGCCCTGGGAAGTCTATTACCAGGTGAACAAAGCAATGATATTACCAAACAGAAACACTGAACTTTTCCTTTAACCATGGAACAAATTGCATCTCTAACCCAATCTCAGCTTGAATAACTATACAGAAAGATGTTGTCTTGCCAACTCATTGACAGAAAATACTTCACTCAAGATGTGAGAATTCACTTTTGTTAAATCATTTCCTTACAATTTCAATGTTGCTGGCATAGTCAGTATATCCCAAATTTCGTAGTGAACATCGTGGTTTGCTTGGCAATTTCAGTAGGCAAACTGTGTTAGTGGGTGTGAAATCACACACAAGTGATGGATGATGCACCTCATTTCATTAAAGGCATTAGGTCTTTAGCTAATTGGTCAAAACAAGATAATACCTGTGCTCTTCTTTGAAACAGTGGCATGGGACTGCATATTTCAACCCGACAGCAAAGACTACATTCAACATGGATTGGGAATCGAAAACTAGAGGACATAGTTTTAAGGTTAGAGGTGAAAGGTTTAATAAGAACCCGAGGGGAATATTTAAAAAAAACAGCAGGTGGTAGATAAATGGAACCAGCTGCCAGAGGAAGTGGTTGAGGCAGGTACATAAGTTGTATGTGGACAGGTATATGGATGACAAGCATTTAAAGCGATATGGGCCAAGTGCTGGGAAATGGGATTAGCTTGAATATACCCCTTGGTTGGCATGGACACGTATGATGGCAGAAGGGCCTTTTTCCATGCTGTACAACTCTATAACATTTCGTTTGTAAGAGCATCCCCCAAAAGGAGAGCCACCAATGGATTTAACAGCAAATCACAAATGACTAATTTGATTGTTTTTTCCTAAATGACGTAACAGAGGCAGGTAGGCAAGCACAGTGCATTTGGTATGTGCATTCCCACCCCCCCAAGGGTTTCGATAGATTTGCCAGCAACATTGAAGACCCTTGCTTGTTCCAATGCGTTCATGTCTTGGGAACACTGCAGACAACTTTTAAGTACACACTGACAAAATTTGGATTATTGTTAATATTGGGAGGACAGCAATAGACTCATGAGGTGGGGGAGGAACAAAGTGGAAAGGTGGAATATACAGATTGACGATACATGAAATACACATCTTTGGTAGAAAAAAGTGACAATATGGTAAATGCACAATTTTAAAGGCAAAGCAAGAGGTAAAAGATGCGAGGCTGTTTGTACACAGTTTTGCAGAATAGCAGGACAGGGAACTAAACAGTTCACAAAACATATGGGAACTGGACTTCTTAAACATTAGTGTGGAGTACAGAAGCTCGGAAGTCACAGTGAGCACCAGTTCAACCAGAACTGTGAATCCAATTCAGGAAATACAAAAGCTTTCAAGAATTAGAGATGGGGTTGTTCTATTACATGGAAGAGGGATTACAATATGTGCTTGGAGCCAAGATGACAATGGGGAGTATTGATATAAATATTTAAAATAATGGCATTAAGGCTGATAGAAAAAAAATGGAGAGCAACAGTGAAAGAATTCAACTGACTTGCAACAGTGGAGACAATATCAGGGAAAAACCTTCATGTGAAGGACGTAGTGATTGACAGTAGTGAACATAATTCAATTACTCAATTAAACAATGAAAATAATGTGTTTATAAAGAGCATCTTGGAGTAGTAAAGCATCCAAAAGAATGCAAGGTATTTTACGAAGGATTTTTGTTTCTAAAAGAAAAAATTTTGACAAGGGCAGATCACTAAAAGCATGGTCAAAGAGGAATACTAATACAAAGAGGTAGAATGGAAATTCCCAAGATCAGGACCTTACCAACCGAGATCATACTTTCACCATCTCTACTGTATGTACAATCACTGCTTCATTCATTTCTCCACTTTACTTTCACTTAAAAGTCTGGTAATCGTGTATGTGGAAATCCTAAAGTTTGCATGTCAGCCAAGTTGCTTCCCCACCCCACCCTTAGCTGTGCTGATATTGGACCCCAAACTTTCAGCAATTCCCCACTACGTACTATGGTATAACCATTTGAACAACCTGCACTGGAAAGTCCTTCAATGAAATCAATAGCGAGGAACGATTGCAAAGGACCAAAGTAAATTGTTGGGCTTGTCTAACTGAGTTTAGATCATTTAATAAAAATTAATAGTCTGAATAACACTACAGCTTTTAACAGTTTGAGTGCTTCCAAATATTAGCTTCGACAGCTGGCAAAACCAGGTATGCGGCCTGGCCACCAACCACCCCCCATATCAGTTCGCTGCAGCTTTTTATGGCCAAAACTCATTCTGCACCATGCTACTACCACAGCACCTTCCACCTCAGCACAAAACCAACTGTGGCAGCCCAACTGCCACAGAGAACATCTACATGGGAGCAGGCCAACTTCTCTTGGCAAGCATTCCTGTCTGGCAGCCACTCAGTGTTAAATACAAAAGTTTTGTTGAAGTTCAGCTTGTCACTTGGAGCAAATACCGGGCTATGTGGGAATGCTCACAGATTGCAAATCAGGATGTAAAAAAAATTAAATTATAACTATTTCACTGACTGAAATAAAAGTAGAAACACGAGAATGACATTACTATAGAATTCAACTATCACAGAGCACAATAATTCATATTCTACAATTCATTATGTTAGAAATATTTGCAATCCACACATTTAAGTTAAACTAAGCTATTTTACTAAAAGCTCACTTTACACCTCACACAACCTGGAACCATTAGGGTATTTTACTCTGAGAAAAGTCCTTGCCACATTTCCACTTTCTGAAGATTATACTGGCAAAGATGTAAAACACTCTGGTAGAATCACTGACATTAACCCCTAGGCACAAATTTAGTTGTATGTACATATTCCAAAAGCTGGCAGTTTCAAAATGTAATTATTGCCAACAATGGCAGCTTCACTGTTACTGCAAAAATCAGAACCTTTAGAATGAACAGCCCACTGACTACAAAACAGAAGAGTGGTGTGTGCACATAGAAGAGAGATCGGGGAAAAGATGAACGTGTTCAAAAGAAGAAATCACTGCTGAGACCACTTGTTTATCATTTACATAAATAGCCATCTTATTAAAAAAATTACATTGACAAGTAATACTAGTCCGCAAAACTAATCAGAAAATGTTGTTAAACACAAATGCAAAGTAATACACAAATCACTAAATTGAGATGTCAGTTAAGGGCATACAACAGGCAGAAAAAGAACCAGGGTCATTTTTAAAGGGTTAGAATTTAAAGCCGAATGGTTAAACTTCTAGGGAGTCTTGGTTAGACTGCACCTGGAATATGGTGTACAGTATAGCTATCCATTTACAAATTGAAGGTACAAAAGATTTAAAAGGAATATACAAGAATTCAGCAGTCATACCCATTAAGATTAATCAGACTAGCACCTCTTTCTTGAGCAAAGCGACCAGAGGCGACGATAGATCTAGGTGTTTGTTGAGATGTCTTTCCTAGCAAGTGGAAACAAATTCAATGGGGAATTTGGGAACAACTTTAAAGTGTATGCAACCTCCTGCCAAAAGGAGCTTTTGAAACAACTTGCGCAGATTCTTTCAATTGCATCTAGAGAAATGTGGCAAAATGGAAGAGGGGAAAAAATACAGATGCCGGAAATCAAACAAAACAAAAAAAATTCCACAAGCACACAAAGTTTTAAGAGGTGGTGAAGGTGAAAAGGGTCCATGAAAAGGAAGACAGAAGACGTGAGAAAAGAGCTGGTGCTAAGTAACTGGGGGGGGGGGGGGGGGGGGGGGGTGATGATAATAGGATAAAATTAGGAAACTAAAGTCTAGGAACAGAAATGGAAATATCAGAATTGTGACCTGAAATTGTTGAATTTTGAGTAAGAAAACAGTGAAGAGTCCAGATGAAAAATATTTCATTATTTTTTGAGCTCCATTAGAACAATCCAAGAGGTCAAGACCAGAGTGGGGAGAATTAAAGTGCAAGACAAAAGCTCAAGTTTTTGGACAGAATGGATGTTTTCCACAACTACATCAATCAATTTGCACCAGGTCTCCACCTTGCAGAAAGTACATCACGAGCATCAAATACAGCACCGATATAAAGAAATACTCAACTCTAAGACAGCATTCAACATAAAATTTAGTTAGCTAGTGGAAATTAATAAACACGGCATACTAAATGGCAAATAGCACAAACAAACTGCTATTTCATGCGGCGAGATTTCAGAAGGGCAGGTGTTATATATCTCATGCAGCTGCAAAGGAAGTGAAAGGGGCAGTGGCTGTTATTGGAGTGAACCAGAGAAGGGTTGGGGAAAAACAGCACCTTCAGAATAATGAAGCAGATGGTGATAATGCCTTTATTTCTGATATTATGTTAGAAAATAGTGGAAGAACTATTGAATGAGGCAGGTGGACGAGTGGGGTAAGGGAAGGACAAGGGAACCCCGCTGCAATTTTGGAGGATGAAGGGTTGAGAGAAGTGCAGGAATAGAACACACCTACATCTGGTAATCACTTCCTTTTTCACAAATGCTACCTGATCTGTTGGGCACTTCCAGAACTTTCACTATTTCAGATTTCCAGCCAAAGCTTTGCTTTTACTTGAAAATTATACCTTAAACTTCATTCAAACTCTTCCACATCCTCAATACAAGCATGATGGATCATGCCCTATTGGAAGCCATTCTAATGAAGCTAGCCTTTGAATTCCTCTTACAGAAGTTAGTTGTAATCTATAGACCAGAACTAGTTCATTCAGACCAAATGGGATTTGCCTATTCTGGCACAGCCAGACATCAACATCTTTTCCTAATTCATTTCTCTTCACCATATCCTCCAATCCCTCGATTTGCACCCTCATGTACATATTGGCTTTTTCTTTTTAAAAAATGGTTCAAATAATCCAGCAAATTCCATATTTTCAAATTTTCTTTAAGTCAGCATTCAACATAAAATTCAGTTAGTTACAATTGAAGTTAATAACCAAAAACTGCAGATGCTGAAGATTTGTAATAAAAACATAAAATACTGTATCTTGATGATAGGTCATTGACCCGAAAAGTTAATTGTCTCTCTCTTCTCAGATGCTGTCTAACCTGCTGCGTATCCCTAAAAAGGCACAAATTTACAAATGCAAAATTGGTATGGGGTCGCTAAACCACGAAGCACTATAATTTGCACGAGAACAAATTTCTTCTTTACTACCATCACAAATAAAAAGGAGTACGTGCCAGCACAGATGCGAGTACGATCACGTCCGATTGTAGTAATGTATATAGCATAATCAGATGGGCGGAGCCCTTTAACTCAGCAGTAATGAATCGTAACTCCATTAAAGCTCCAATAATGCATTTCTGAGAATTCGAAAACTGTGGTACTCAAATTACTTCAACATCTTCGGTTATCCCTTCATATCGTTTCCTCAACATGAAACGCGAAATTATTTCAAACTGTCACAATCAATACCACTGCACTTTGGTAAACCTGAGCTGCATTGCAATTGCCATCGCATCACATTCAAGTTAAAGCTCAAAAACCTGATCCTAGGAAGTTTTGACAGCCAGCGGGCAACTCAACCCTGCCGGAAATAAAGAGAGAACTCCTGTCATTTGTAAATCGGAAGTTAGACTTTGAAGAACTCTAAAATAATGTGCGACAAACTTCGCCTGAGTAAGTGGGACTTCTCTGAATTCAGAACTGAAGTTTTTGGAACTTGTTGACATTTTCCTGAGCCCCCTTGCAGGATTGCAGAGCTTTCCTCCAGATGCAAAATAAGGTGGGGTTTAAAGAGAACTGGGAGCCCGAACTGCAGGGTGGGGGTGGGGGTGGGGGTGGGGGTGGGGGTGGGGGGGGGGGGAGAGAGAGCAGCGACTTACTTATCCACTAGTGTGCGAATGACAGCCAGGGTATCCAGCACCAGGCCGTCCACGTTCTGCTTCTTCCTGCGAGGCTCATGGGGGCCCCGGCCCCTCCTGGGCGGCCTCACCGGCTCCCGGGAGCGGCTCCTGGGCTCGCCCTCGGCGTTGTTGTGATGCTGGTGGTGATGATGATGGGAAGAGGAGGACGACGACGATGGCGGAGGAGGGGGCGGCTGGTGACCGCGCTGGGCCGGGGGCGCCGCCGCGTTGTCGTCGGCGTCGCTGTCCTCCCGGCACACGCAGCTGTTCCCCATGCGGCCTGCCGCGCTGCGCGCAGCGCCGGGCGGCTCAGTGGAAAGCAGAAACCCTCGCACCAGGCTCCGTGTGGCGTGGAATAGGGTCCAGGCCGCTACGATCATCTAGGAAGGCTCCCGCCGCGACAGCGTCACCATCCTGTCCCGGGCGCCGCCTCTCACCGTGGCTCTAGCCGAGGGGGCACCCGAGCCGGGGCACCAGGCCGCCCGCCATCTTAGCTCGGCCACCGAGCGCCGCCGCCGACATCGCTTGGAACAAAACGGCAGCTGCCCCCGCCCCTCCGCCGCCGGAGCACCGAGCCCGGGGCAACCGGCCTCCGCCCACCCGTCGCGCTAATCAACGCGCTACCGCCGCGTCCTTTTCCCTCCCCCCTTACCACTACCACCAGCACCAACCGCAAGCAGTGAGCTCCGAGGCGGTCGCCGCGGCTGCTCGCCGTTTATTTGCAAAAGGCCCGCGCCGCTCCCCGAGCCCCTAGCCCCGGGCCCCGCTGATTGGCTGCCGGCTTGCTCCTGGCCCTCTGCCGCCCCCGGCGGCTGGCGAGGGAACCCCTGCTCCGATCATTGGCAAGTCCATTCACAGAAATCCAACCTTTTGGGGGGCGGGGTGGGGTTCTCGCCTCTACTTTGACAAGCACCAAAGGATTAAACTGTATGGCACAAGATAAAAAGAAATATTTTGCTCTCTCGTTAATGTCGAGGTTTATTACAAAAGGGAAATAGACATTTATTTAAAGCGATATAAACACAAAAGGCAAGCATTTTATAGATTGGCTTGCTTGCTACTTTCACAGAATCACATCCAGGAATCCTCTGGAATTGTATAAATGAATAAACCGACTCATATATTTCTTCACTGAGCAATGAAACACTGTTTTCTCAGTGAACAGCAGATCCTGGTCTTTGACCTGAAGCGTTAACTCTGTTTCTCTTTCCCCAGATGCAGCCTGAACTGACCTGATGAACATTTCCAGTATTTTGTGTTTATATTTCTGGAGATGATGTGCAGCAAACTCAAGGGATTGAATGGCCCAATGCAACCCCTACTTCTTATCTTCTTCTCTCAGCTTTAATTAGTTGATATTGAAAAGATCCTGAAAGTACTCAGCAGGTCAGGCAGCATCCACGAAGAAAGAAGCACAGTTGATGTTTCAGTTTGATGAATTTCATCAGAATTGGATATCAACTTCTATATAAACCATAGTTCTGCTGAAAGGTCATTCACTTAAAACTTTGTTTCCCCCTTCACAGATGCTGTCTGATCTGCTAAGTATTTACAGCACTTTCTGACTAATTACAGATTTACAATATAGGTCCTCCCCATGTTACAGCAGGTTTCTGTTCCTGCAAACTGTTCATAACCCGTACAGTTTGCAAATCGAAAATGCGGCTGTGAACTGAGTTCCCACGTGGTAGAAGATACCTGCAGCCCACCAGTAGCCGGCAAGTCCATCCCGCCAGTCTCCCAAATGCTCACTCATATGTTCAGGCTGTACGTAAGTTGGGCATTCGTAAACTGGAGAGGACCTATATTTTGCTTTTGGGCTATATATCTGAAACCTGTTTCGAGATTTTCTAGTCAAGGGAAACCCCGTCTCCACATCAACATTACTAAGCTGTTAAATATTGCCTGATTTCACTCAATTTCTCCTCAAGGCACAATTCATTTGTTCAATCTTTGCTGCATCCCCTCTAGGACAAGTATATCCTTCCTTATTTGTGGAGATCATAATACTACTTGGTATTCTGATGTGACCTCATGAATGTCCATATAATAGCAGAGGATTTACATAGAACATTACAGGCCCTTTGGCCCACGATGTTGTGCTGACATTTTATCCTGCTCTAAGATCTATCTAACCCTTCCCTTCCACATAGCCCCTTATTTTTCTATCATTCATGTATCTATCTAAGAGTCTCTTAAATGTCCCTAATATATCTTCCCCCATAACCTCTGCCAGCAGTGCGTTCCATGCACCCACCACTCTCTGTGTAAAAAACCTACCCCCGACATCCCCCTTATACCTTCCTCCAATCACCTTAAACTTATGTCCCCTCGTGTTAGCCATTGTCGCCCTGGGAAAAAGTCTCTGACTGTCCACTTGATCTATGCCTCTTATCATCTTGTACACCTCTATCAAGTCACCTCTCATCCTCCTCCTCTCCAAAGAGAAAACCCCAGCTCGCTCAACCTATCCTCATAAGACATGCTCTCCAATCGAGACAGCATCCTGGTAAATCTCCTCTGCACCCTCTCGAAAGCTTCCACATCGTTTCTATAATGAGGCGACCAGAACTGAACACAATACTCCAGTGTGGTCCGACCAGAGCTCTATAGAGCTGCAACATCACCTCGCGGCTCTTGAACTCAATACCCCGACTAATGAAGGCAACACTCCATATGCCTTCTCAACAACCCTATCGACCTGCGTGACAACCTTGAGGGATCTATGGACGTGGACCCCAAGATCCTTCTGTTCCTCCACACTGCAAAGAGTCCTGCCATTAACCTTGTATTCTGCCTTCAAATTTGATCTTCCAAAGTGTATCACTTCACACTTTTCCGGGTTGAACTCCATCTGCCACTTTTCAGCCCAGCTCGGCATCCTATCAATGATATGTTGTAACCTACAGCAACCTTCTGCACTATCCACAACACCACCAACCTTCGTGTCATCTGCAAACTTAGTAACCCACTTTCCACATCCTCATCCAAGTCATTTATAAAAATCACAAAGAGCAGGGGTCCCAGAACAGATCCCTGTGAAACACCACTCGTCACTGACCTCCAGTCAGAATATGCTCCATCTACAACCACCCTGTCTTCTATGGGTGAGCCAATTCTGAATCCACACGACCAAGTTTCCCTGGATTCCATGCCTCCTGACTTTCTGAATGAGCCTTCCATGAGGAACCTTATCAAACGCCTTACTAAAATCCATGTACACCACATGCACTGCTCTACCTTCATCAATGTGCTTTGTCACATTCTCAAAGAATTCAATCAGGCTCGTGAGGCATGACCTGCCCCTCACAAAGACATGCTGACTGTCCCTAGTCAGCCTATCCTTCTCCAAATGCCCATAAACCCTGTCTCTAAGAATCTTCTCCAGTAATTTGCCCACCACTGAAGTAAGACTCACTGGTCTGTAATTCCCAGGGTTATCCCTACTCCCTTTCTTAAACAAAGGAACATTTGCCAACCTTTGATCATCTGGCACTACTCCTGTGGCCAGTGAGGACGCAAAGATCGTCACCAAAGGCACAGCAATCTCTTCCCTAGCTTCCCGTAATAACCTTGGATATATCCTGTCCGGCCCCAGTGACTTATTTATCCGAATGTTTTTCAATAGTTCCAGCACATCCTCTTTCATCACGTCGATATGCCCCAGCGTATCAGCCTGTCATACGCCATCCTCACAAACGTCAAGGTCTCTGTCTCTGGTGAACACCGAAGCAAAGTATTCATTAAGGACCTCCCCTACCTCTTCCGGCTCCAGGCACATTTTCCTCTTTTATCCCTGACCGGTCCTACCCTCACGCTAGTCATCCTCTTATTCTTCACATACGTGTAGAACGCCTTGGGGTTTTCATTGATCCTACTCGCCAAGGACTTCTCATGCCCCCTTCTAGCTCTCCTAAGTCCATTCTTAAGCTCCCTCCTGGCTACCTTGTAACTTCCCAGAGCCGTGTTCTTGTTTGTTTGTTTATTATTTGTTTGTTTATTCTTATACTGCAACCTCTTATGTTTTGGTGGTATGTTTCACTACTTCAGATCATTCCAAACACTGAATGGCCAATGATGTACAATCACTCTTGTAAAGAAGGAAACATAGCAGCTGATTTTCACAGAGCAAGCTGTTATTAAGAAATAGGTGATAATAATTCAATAAAATGTTTTTTAGAGATATTGGTTAAGGCACATATATTGACAGAGACACTGGTGATAACTCCCCAAGGAAACACAAGAGACTGCAGATGCTGTAATCTGGAGCAACAACAATCTGCTGGAGGAACTCTGCCAGTCAATCAGCACCTGGGAGAGGGGGGAGAGGAATTGTTGACGTTTCAGGTCGAAATCCTGCATCAGAACCGTTGGCAATTTAAGTGCAGTGCTAAATGTGGCCATAATTTCATTCATAAAAGTGCCAATCTCTTATTTTAGTGTGAATAATATTGTACTCAATGAGCTTCAGCAAAAGACTAATTGATTTGGTTTGGTCATGTTGGTTCATTGGCTGTTGTTTGAATTGCAAAATAAAACAGGATTCCCTACATTTACTTGAAAGGGCAGGTTTATGGGAACTGAGTTTAACCTCTCATTTAAAAGAAAACTTCACTAATACGGCACTCCCTTTGCACTGCATTGAATTGCAAGTCTGGATTATGTTTACAAGTCCTCAAGTGGAGTTTGAGGCCAGACTTAGTTCAATGGGAAGCAGATCAATAAAAGAGCTAAATTGACATCAATACATTTTGCTTGGTTTGTTTAAGTTGATGGGCAAACCAAAGATGTTTCTAATGGATCTTCTCATGTGTATGGCTGGATCTTTGTCGAGAGGACCAGCATATGAATGATCACCAGGTAAAAATGACTGGTTGCTTGCCATTTTTAGAGTTACAACTGATATTCTACTGTTCCTGGATTGCCTGTAACTCAGAATCAGAATCAGCTTTATTAATGTCGTGAAATTTGTTGTTTTGTTGTAGCAGTACCGTGCCAGACATAGTCATAAAAATTACTATAAGTTACAAAAATAAATAAATAGTGCGAAAAAGGAAATAACAAGGTAGTGTTCGTGGATCGTTCAGAAATCTGAGCTGGAGTAAGCTACCTAGACCCACCATTTAATGTGATCATGGCTGATCTACTCCAGGCCTCAACTCCTCCTCTGCAGATCCCCAGAACCCTCAATCCCCTGATCTCTCAAAAATTTATCTACCTCCACTTTAAATACTTGTAATTATCTAGCCTCCACAACTCTCTGGGGTAGGGAGGTCCAGAGGTTCATTACCTTCTGTGAGAAGAAATGTCAAAGTAACCTGGCTTTAAATGACTAGTGTCTTATCTTGGAACTATGTTGCTTTATTCAAGAGTCTTCTAGTTGTGAAAATATCTGGACATCTACCCTGTCATGTCTCCTTAGGATCTTGTATGTATCAACAAGACCCTTCCTCATCTTCTAAACTCCAAAGAACAAGACACAATTGGTTTAGCCTCTCTTGATAGGACAATCCTCTCATCCCAGGATTTAGCCTGGTTAATGTCATTTGGACTGGCTCCAAAGCTACTATATCCTTGCTTAGGTAAAGGGAACAAAACTTTGTGCAGGTTCTTTTTTAACTGCACACTGAATTAATGCACCCGAGCTCAGATAAATTAATGGTTTACCAGTTGTTTTGCAGTTGACAATATCACTTCTATTATTTGTTCATATTAATTGGTTACTATTACATTGGTTTATATTAAAGGCAATGTTGCCACTTCATTACTCAAAGAAGCTATCACTGTAGCCAATGGGTTGCTTCAGTTGAGGATTCCACATTTTGATTTGGGCTTTTGAGTAACATAGTACTTGACATCCAAATGCATAGCAAATTATTCTATTGTGCAATTTAAGAAAGATGTTTGGTGAGACAAACATGGAATTTAATTAGTTTGTGTCTGATGTAGCAAGAGTAATAAAACAATCAGATTATCATTTTTTTCTTTGAGCCACCTACACGCTGGCACCTGTTGATCAGAATTTCTTTTAAAGCAGTAATTTTTTTTTAATGAAAACTGGCTGCAATATTCTAAGCAGTATCTGCAGGATCTGTAATAAATGCATGAGATTCACAAGAAGAGATCTCAGACATTCAATTCAACATCTACGTGGAGCACAAATTTATCTCTTGTCTTTGTGAGACATTCTTGCCTCTTTCGGTGTTGACTCTGGCTGTTTTGTAGTAACTACAATTTAACTGCTTCATGACAAAATCAGGTGTGATGATCCATGGTGTAGTAAGTATTGAAAAAAAAACCTTTACATTTGTATTTTTCTATGCATGACTATGCGTGGGCTTCCTCCGGGTGCTCCGGTTTTCTCCCACATTCCAAAGGCGTACGGGTTAGGAAGTTGTGGGCACGCTATGTTGGCGCTGGAAGCGTGGCGACACTTGCGGGCTGTCCCCAGAACACTACGCAAAAAGATGCATTTCACTGTGTGTTTCGATGTACATGTGACTAATAAAGATATCTTAAATGGCCTTTATGTGGGAGATTAAAAAATTGCCAAGTGTATATAATAAACAACTCTTTGTCTCAATAGGCAAATACATTGCAATGAAAGTGAGATCAGATTTTAACAATGTTTCCTGATCAGAGCTGAGACATTGAGGTAGACACTGTAGTTTTTGTCATTTGGTTTGAAGGAAAAGACTCAGTTAAACATTCTCATTCAAAGTTACTTTCCTGTGACTAGCACTAGAGGAAGGAACTTCTCAAGTGTTTGTTTTAATTATAATTAAACCAAGCAGATCTGAGTTATGTTTGCCAAACTCTGATATGGATCAGATCACTGAAGTCACCCAATAGATGCATTGCAGGTTTAACCATTTTATAGTGCAAACCCAATAATAAATCAACAGATTATCTGTAGAGTACTGTAAAATGAAATGATACGTGTAGGGGATATGCAAAAGAAAATGCAGAAACTTGCATTCAAATACAACCAGAAACAGTTTTTATCTACTTTACTTATATAGCAGAACTATAGTCAAGTGGAAGTATGTGATAAAGCCAGGATATGATTGCCATAGGTATATGTGTTCAGAACTAGTCACTTTTTTACAGCAATTACTTAGAAGATGATAAGAAAGTAGGACCTGGTAAAATTAACAATGGTCAAGTTGAATAACATAGGTGCATTTAATGGGAAGCTGGATAACAGGAAGAAAGCTGCTGGATTGAAATGAAGATGAGGGGGAGGAGGCTCAAGTGCAGCATAAAAATTAGCAAAGACCATTTGGGCTGAAAGGGACCAACCTGTGATGCAGATTCTGTGCAACATCACATTTTATTCCATGAGCTTGAGATTCCAGACCTCGATTTTTGCTGTTAAAACTATGTCTGTCAAAGCAGTAAAACGGTCACAATATTCCAGTGCATGGTTTAAAATGCAGAGTTATCAGGCTCCCTCCTGTAATGCTGCACTGTTTCAGTTTTAGTGGGCATTATGGAAAAGCTCCAGTTGAATTGCTTGCCACTGTAAGCACAGCCATACAGTTAAGAGCTTATCGGTCAGCCTTTAAAGACACACATACAGAACACCACCAGCACCCCTGGAGCTACTGGAATACTGATGACTAGGACATGTCTGCACGCTTTTCAAGAGGACAGGGAATGTACAAATTTAGTGAGAGGGATCGAGAGAAACTGATGGACAATCTCACCCACAGGGATGCCCTGCTGTTCAAGGAAGCCACAACGGTTAAACCTGCAATTATTCTTGTGGGTAATTTCACAGATCTGATCCACATCAGACTTTGGCAAAGATGTTTCAGATCTGCTTGATTTGGCCACTGGCTGTTACTTTAATCACAATGGAAACAAACGCTTGAGAAGACTCTCCAGGGCTACGTGAATAAGGCTGCCACGGAGGTCTCTGTCAGGAACAACATACCCTGCAGTTAAAAACAAAAATGATCTTGTAAGATCTGTCCTGCTGTGTTCCCAACTTAATTTTTTTTTCTACAACCCTTGCTTTCATTATTTCCACTCTTTTTCTCTCTCTTTTCCTTTTCCCAACTGCTTTCCGTATACCTCTTTCTCTTTCACTGTCTCTGCTGTTCTGTCAGTATTCTTCCTTTCTCTCTGAACCTGCTGTTTTTGATATCCTTGTCTCTCCCCATTGCTGCTATTCCCTCTCCCTCTTCGTGCAGCTCTCCAACTCTCCCCACTTCCCTTTTCCTGCCTGTCTGCCTCTTCTTCTTTATGTGCCTCTGCCTTTCTTCTTCTCTTCCTGCATAGCTCTCCCTGTCTCTCACTCACCCAGTCTCTGGTCTGCTTTGTTCCCTGCTCTTGGACTTGCTGTCAGCTGCGAGGTTTTCAGGACTTGCACGTTGCACCAGCACTTCCAACAAAGACAGACGTTCTCAGCCAAGCAGCAACAGGCAACACAACGGCCAGGAGCCTGCAGCTGGATCAGGAGAGCATCAGCAATTGCTTGAGCAGCATGGACTGGGGGCTTTGCAGAAGCCAAAGCTGGGGGCTATAGGGTTGTGAAGGGCTCAGGAGATGAGGGGAATTCTCACAGCAGTGAGGGAGAAACTTTCACGAGGTGGATTTCTGGAATGCTATTTCAAATATTCTTTAAGAAACTTTCTCATTCTCCTCCTGCACCCTTAACCTACCTGTCTTCTTTTTCCCTCTTCGTCTGTCACTCTTGCTCCATTTGCTCTCTCATTCAAGCTACTTCTGCTCTCCCTTTAACCTCCATGAACCACTGGCCTTCTCACAGCACCTTTCCATGCAACTGCAGGAGATGCAACACCTGCCCTTTTACCCCTTTTCTCTCTCTCCTTCTGCGAACTCATACAGTCCTTCCAGGTAAAGCAGTGATTCACTTATACTTCTCTCCATTTAGAGCATCCAACTTTTTCCACAGAGGGTGTGAGTATATGGAACAAGCTGCCAGAGGAAGTGGCTGAGGCAGTTACAATAGTATCATTTAAGAAGCACTTGGGTAGGCACATGGAGGGGTGGGGCTTAAAGGGATAAGGGCCGAACGCAGGAAACAGGGACTAGCTGGGTGAGCACCATGGTTGGCATGGACTCATTGGGCCGAAGGGTCTGCATCTGTGCTGTTTTGCTCCATGACGCTATCTGATGCTCACAATGTGGTTTCATTTACCTTGAAAATATCAGATGCAGATTGGAGAAAGGCTTTGCTGCCTCTGTGGGTGGTGAGCTGATTGTTCTCACTCTTCCCCTATCCATGTTTATTTGCACTGGCAATCTGGTCCCTGAAGCCAGATCTTCCCCTCAAAAGTGGCAAGCCCCAAAATTCCTTTCTCTGTCCACAAAGATGATCCTGAGCTTTCAGTTGATGTGAGTCGAATACTCAATCCTCCATTCCACTCTGACCTCTCTGTCTGCAGCTTCTTCCTTCGCTCCAACAAAGCTAATGGAAACTCAAGGAAAAGCAACTCACCTTCCATCTGGTCACACAGCAGCCTTTCTAAGTTAACAGTGAGGGTTCTCCCAAGGGTCCGAGGTGAATGAACAACAAATCAGCCAACTGCAACCCTGCAAGAGGGTGAAAAAATTATCTGCTTCAAGCCTTCTGGCAATGTCCATCTTCAGTCATCCAGCAACAACTGTTCTACAATAATCTGGAACTGACTCACTCTGCTTTTCCCTCGAGAAACTGGTGTTGCCTTTCCATTACCGCTGAGAAGAAAGGAAACTCACCCAATCAATTTTCTTCACTTTCCAATATCTTCACTTTGGAGCCATGAACCACAGTGGGTCGTAGGTATTTTTGTTTCAGAGAGGAAATTTTTTAATGATTAGTTGATACCTGTGATACTTTTGATGGTCTTGGCATTTTGTAGTGAATCCAGTGTGGCTGAAGACTTCAACTCAGTTTTTATGGAGGAAAGTGTTGACTTTGTGCCCAGCAATATTGAAATTTAGGCTAGGCTGCCTTTTGAATGCATCCATTTGGAACTGAAGTGAGAATGAGACTGGGTCATTCTCTCTTCTCTCCTCTCCCATCAGGCAAAAGATACAGGAGTCTGAAGGCACGTACCACCAGGCTCAAGGACAGCTTCTATCCCACGGTGATAAGACTATTCAACGGTTCCCTCGTACGATGAGATGGACTTGTTTGACCTTGCACCTTATTGTCTACCTGCAATGCACTTCCCTGTAGCTGTGACACTTTACTCCGTATTCTGTTATTGTTTTTACCCTGTACTACCTTAATACTCTCTGTACGACCTCAATGCACTGTGTAATGAATTGATCTGTACGAACGGTATGCAAGACAAGTTTTTCACTGTACCTCGGTACAAGTGACAATAATAAACCAATACAATTTGTTTGACTTGGGTATTTTACAGCCCAAAACAATGGACATTTAGTTCTCATCAACATGAGTCCTGTTCCAATTCCAAATTTCAGAGGTGAAAACTCAGTATTATACATTTCACATCAAAAGCCAAATTAGCAAAGCCTCTGATTAGTAATTGAGTGAGTTAATGCTATGTTTATTACATGGAAATTTGGGGTTCTTACCACCATTTAGTATGGGATATTGGTGCTGTAAGGATTGAACAGGTTAATGATCTGCTTTTAAGGTTGTTTTGCGGATGCAGTTATCTCTCCATTCCTCGACGAAAGCTGCCTTACTGCGAAACTGACAGCCCAGTCCACAATACACATCCAGAACATCATTGAAAAAAACTGTGTGTTCTCTTCTTCTGAACACGACATACAGATCACAGAACATTGCATTCATTCAAGCACCAAGATGGATACAAACGTCTATCCAAGAAATATATAATGGAAAAGTTTTCCAAAAGATTCAACAAAAAATTTTTGAATTTCTCCTTTAGTCACAGGGACGTGCTGGCTGGTGGGTTGATTGGCCATTGTAGGCTGTCCCTAGTGTTTAGCTGAGTGGTAGAGTCTGAGGAGAGTTGATGAGAATGTAGGGAGAATTAAAAACAGTGGGATGAATGTAGGATGTGTAAATGGTTGATTGTCAATGTGGACAAGGTGGACCCAAGGGCCTGTTTCCCTACTGCATCTGTCTAGGACTCTAACATCTTACAATAATATTTTGTTTACACTTTTTAAAGAAACCTGTTAATTAAAGAAAATTGATTATTTGACAAGACTCCACCTTAACAACGGGAGTAGGGGCAACTCTGGCTGCTCAACAGCATTGAGAAGGGATGATATATTTGGGCGCTGTTCTGTGCAGCCAAGCTTGGGAACATCCGAGGTCCCACCCAGAGCTCTGAATTAAGATCCAGCAGGACAATTACGTACCCGCAGCCTCCAAGTCCACCCATCCCTTTTGTGTTCAATAAAACCCATATGCCAGGTTCGTGCCGCGACCTTTTCCCGTCTGTTCGTTAATCGACAGGCGAATCGTTTCTTCGTGTTGTTCCCAAGGGAGATGCACGAAGGTATGAAAGTAATAGTTACACAGAAAAGGATACAACGACGTGACGTCAATCGGCGAACGTTACCTTTGGTTTTGTATTTTTCCAAATAATGTAGAACTGCTGGAGGACAAACGTCATTCAGCAGCCAACACGATCATGTACCAAGAAATTATTTTCGACCAGGCTGTTCGAGGAAGCGTGAAATCTACACTTGAAGGGTCCCTATCATTTCTGTCCACACCCATCACCGCGCTCTCACCTTTAAGTGGCACTTCACCCGTCCCACTTCCACGTCTACCGTTACACAGGACATCAAAACCCCACATAAAATTATTTACACGTATGTTGCATTCAATAAACGTGTTTAAAAATTACTCACCCTGATAAAACGGTAAAGAAGTATCACCAACAAGTCAGCATGCAGCTCTCGTAATGGTAAGAGATGGGAGTAATGTAGATATTCTGAAACAACTGTTGGAGACAATCAAAGTCATCAGGACCGTGGAACTTTGGTGTTATGTACTCGGCTCCAGTAATATCAGATAACAACAATATAATGCTGTGATCTGAGCTAGGTACTTCTAGCTTGTTGAAAACAACTCATCCAGCATAAAACGGAGAAGTTGAGTGAGTAACAGTGTTAACCATTAATAAAAGTAGCAAGTATTTTATTTCGTTGTTGTTACAAGAATGGGTACTGCTTCAATATAATTTAAAGAGTGCAGGTTACTGTCTGAATCAAGGCACAATAAATCACAGTACAAGGAATACCGTGTTAATGCCCTGAGCTGGTGCATAAAACCTTAGTTAGCAAAAGGAGTTACAGTACTGTGTAGTGAAGAGTGCTCTTGACAGCCACCACTCATTACCCAGAGCAATTGATATAAATATCACCAAGAGCTCCCTGCCAGGGAAAAAATAGAAAAGGTGAGGCTGCATATTGTGACGACCCTACGGCCAGCCAGAGTGGACATGATTGGGTAATTCTCCTGCCAATCAAGCGTGGCGCTCATGAGGCTGGAGGTAATTTTAAGCAAACACTGAATTTTGGAACTGTCCTCTAATTGCACTTTTCTGCAGAAATTATCCGTTGATGTGGTTTCTGTTTTGTTCACTGTTCTGTTTTGTTCATGCTCCATTTACGGAATAAATTAACTTGGTGTACAACAGACGGCTCGTTCATACTCTGTCCCACCTTCAACTCCTTGGCTGCACAGGATGTCAACAAACTAAATGAATATTTGGTTGGTTGCTTTTCTTCTTTTGCTGTGAATGAAAATTGCTGAGAGCCATGGGCTCATGGACAAGGTTTGCTATTCTTTGAAGAGCCAGATTAATGAAAAGAATTAAGTTCTTGCATTTATTTAACACTTCTCATGCCCAAAATTTCACAAAGCAAAATCGCACAAAAAGCAATAGGGTAAATGGTGAGATATTCTGAGTCCATGATGTTGAGATAAATATTAACCAAGGTACTTTATCTGCTCAACTTCAAAATAATACTATGGTATCTTGTACATCCATCTGAGAGGGATTTTAATTTAATGTCATCCAAAAGATGGTTCTTATGATTCTGTTGCACACTCCAGTACTGTACTGAAGAGTCAATTTAGCTTTTGTGCTCAGATTTCTGGAGTTCAAACTCAACCATGAACTCTGACTGGTGCATTACTGAATCATAGTGCATACTGTGTGATGAATTGTCTTGCATACTGTTCGTACATATCAAGTTTTTCACCGTACCTCAGTACAAGTGACAATAATAAACCAATACCAATAAAATAGACATTGAATTTCCTTTAGCTCTTGTGCTGCCCACAGCACCAACAACTTGCACATGTTTTTCAAATGTAGCGAGACCTCCCAGAAGCTTGCACACAGTGTGAGATTAATTGTCAGTGAAGTTCGGGACACAGAAGGATTTTGAGCATGGTGAGGCAGACGACAAAGTCAGAAATTGGGTAAGGAATACCAGAAGTCAGGAGATTACTGGCTTGGTGAGCAGTGGAATGAAATTCCATCAAAGTTCAGATGAAATCTATCTTAAAAGTGTAGATGGTAGGAGAACTTCACTGAAGGGCTGTGGAGAGGGAGTCACAGGGAATTGGTGAGGTAAATCTAAGTGGCATTGACAAATCTGGAAACCCTCTACCTATGTTTGCAAAATGTCACGACGCTGATGACAGTAAAAAAAATGGTGTTGCCATTGCTTTATATGTGAGGGGAGTCTTTCCAAAAGATCCCAGTCTGGTTTATTAAATGAAATTACCAATGAAGTAGATCAGTTTTCTTTTGAATACTACTTGTTACCAAGTAACATGGTTAAAGCCTACTGTTTGGTACTGTTGAAATTCAGTTCCTCAAACCTTGCACTCAGCAAAATGAATTTGGGAACCACTGGTTTATATTTAGTTTATGTGGATGTCACTGAGCTGGTGATTCAGATATATTTTTGGATTTGACTTGGGGCCAGCTGCATCATTTGGAACACAGATGTTTAGTTATGTTGTTATATTGTACGTAGCAACAACTGTCACAAAAAGATTAAAGATCCATCCCTCAGCAATTCTTTACCTTGGTCCAGAAAATGTCATCATGCTGGAAGACATGCTTAGAATTGCAGTGTGAAAGGAATTTAATTTGGAGGAATGATAAATGCCTTTGTCTGATTTCTTTTAACATTGGGAGCCTGTTACATACCAGCGACCAAATGGACTTGACAGAGTGTGAATTTGATCCATTGCCAAGGAGGCTCCACTGTACACACTTGGAACATCCACACAATGGGGACAAATGCATGTGTACTGTATTCTCACATACACAGACAGTCTATAGTATTGTCATTCAACCTGTTTGTATGATTTGGCTGTTACGGCTTAATTACTGACACACACAAATGCAACCTCTTTCATGGAAATCTATATAAATTACATAAAGAATTATGAATTAAAGTAAATGCGTATTGGTTAGGTGTTTCTAACGTGATAATATTTACATAAGTTATTTACATAAGTTAAGCTCATTATTTTTAACACACAGCTAACAAATTGAAATCAAATATTACTACACAAGTGTTTATGACAAGAAATAGAGACTGAGTATGTCTGTGCTTAAGCTGATGGCAATACATGTTCCCACATGGGTCCTTAGAGGAACATCTCTTCATAGGATCATAGAATTGTACTGCACAGAAACGTGCTTTTGGGGTCCACCTTCTTCATGCTGGCCAGGATGTCTATCTACGCTAATCCCATTTTCCTGCATGAAGGTTGTATCCCTCTACACCCTTCCTATCCAAGTACTTGTCCAAAAGCCTTTTACGGTCATAGAGCCATTGAGCTAAACAGCACAATAACAGGTCCTATGGCCCAATTCATCCACGCCGACCAAGGTGCCTACCTGAGCTAGTCCCACTATACATTGTGATTGCATCTGCCCTCACTATCTCCTCTGGCAGCTTGCTACAGACATTTACCACTCTCTGTTTGAAAAACTTACCCCTCACATCTCCATTAAAGTTCTACACTCACTAGGAAAAAGATCCTGACCATCTATCTTATATATGCCCCTCATAATTTTATAAACCTTTAAAACATTACCACTCAGCCTCCTCTGTTACAAAAATAATAAAACTAGCCTATCCAATCTCTCCTTATAACTACAGCCCCCATTTCAGGCAACATACTGGTGAATCTCTTCCACACTCTCTCTATCACTACCACATCCTTCCTATAGTGTGGCAACCAGAACTATGGACAATACTCTAACCAATCTTTTATATAGCTGCAACATGAGGTCTCAACTCTTATACTCAATGGAGACGCAAGAGACTGCAGATGCTGGAACCCGGAGCAAAAAACAAACTGCTAGAGGAACTCAGTGGGTCAGGCAGCATCTGATAGTTGACGTTTTGGGTTGAGACCCTTCATCTGGACTGAAGGGTCTTGACCTGAAACTTCTACTGTCCATTGTCTGCATTAAGTTCCACCAACTGGTTAAGCTCAGCCCAACTTTCCAGCTGATCTATACCTTCCAGTATCTTTAGGAAAGCGTCTTTGTTATCTACAACTCCGCCAAATTTCGTGTCGCCTGCAAACTTACAAATCATATTACCTATACAGTATTATCATCCAAGTCATTTAATACGTATTACAAAGGTCCCAGCACTGATCCCCGCGGCACACCTCTTGTTACGGACTTCCATTCAGAGAAACACCCATCCACCAGTACCCTCTGCCTCCGAACATCAAGCTAATATTGGATCCAGTTTTCCAACATGCCTCGTATCACTTGTGCCTTAATCTTCTGGGTCAGCATACCACGCGGAACCTCGTCAATAGCCTTACTAAAGTCCACGTACGTTACGTCTACTGCTCTACCTTCATCAATGTTCTTCTTTACCTCTTCAAAAAACTCAGATTTCCCCTGCACAAAACAATGCTGACTCCTCCTAATCAGTTCCTGCCTTTCCGAGTGAACGTAAATCCTGTCCCTCAGAAACTTCCCTACCACCAATCTAAGGCTCACTGGTCTATAATTTCCAGGCATATCCCTCCTGCCCTTTTTAAACCAGGGGACAATATTAGCTATCCTCCAGTCTTCTAGTACCTTGCCCATGGCTAATGAAGATGCAAGAATCTCTGTCAGAGCCCTAATAATCTCCTCCCTTGCTTCCGTTAGTATCCTGGGATCGTCAGGCCCTGGGGATTTACCCAGCCTAATGGGCTCCAATATTCCTCGCACTTCCTCCTTCAGACATACCCCAAAGTGTCAGCGTACCCCTCCCTTAACTCTTCAGCCTCCATGTCCTTCTCCTTGGTGAATCCCATTGAGAGGTATTCACTTAGGACCTCGCTCATATGCCGTGGTTCCAGACATAGATAACACCTTTGTTCCCAAAGGGGACTTATTCCTTCACTAGCTACCCTCTTGCCTCTAATATACTTGTAAAATATTTTAGGATTCTCCTTAATCCTCTCTGCCAAGATCATTTAATGGCTCCTTTTTGCCCTAATGATTTATTTCTTCTCCCCTTTATCCTTAATAAACCTCAAGTGACTCATTCAATATCAATTTCCTATACCTGACATACACTTGCTTCTTTTCCCTAATCAAACCTTGAATATTCTTCATTAACGCTAAACTTACCATATTGGCCTCTTACCCTTATAGGGACATGCAGACTCCCAACTATCTCACTTTTAAAAGCCTCGCATTTAACAATTGTAGTTTCCTAGCAGCTGCTCCCAATCTACTTCCACCAGGTCCTGTCTTACACTATCAAAATATGGGTTGCCACAGCTCAGGGACCTAACTTGAAGGCCAACTTTATCTTTTTCTATGAGTACCTTGAAGAGGTACATCATATAAATATACCTTCTCTGAAGATGACTAACTCGAACTCTTTTAATAATCATTTGCATTACTGTCAAGAACATTTGATTCATTCTCCATCTGCAGTGACAGAATAATGAACAAGGTACTTTGAGAAGTACTTTTATATGTGAGGGCAACTATTGGTACTATTACTCAGACAGGCAATGTCAAGGAATCACAATAAGGCATGAATTGTGAGAATGTACGTGGAGTTTGGCAGCCGAAATTAAGTTACAAACTTCATGATTCCAAGAATGTAACTCTACATCCAATAAATGTTATTTTTAAAACAGATCATTGGTGAATCGGAAAATTGCAAGTTAAAGTACTAACAGAAAAATATTAAGACAAATTAAACTTCTTAAAAATATGAGATTTAAGACAAGTGTTTACATCTTCTACACTTCTGCATCTACAGAAACTGGCATCATTTCTAGAGTTTCCTGAAAACATGCAAGCATGTAAGGGGAAAAAATGGGCAAGACCGGTGCTGGCCCAATTCATTGCACTAATTATACTGCAATATTTAACTGTGCTCAGCTGGTATCATTCTAATCCTGAATTGGGAGAGTTTGGGCTCAAGTACCACTTCAGTGGCTTCTATGCAAATACGGAGTCTGAAGGAATCACTGCACTGATGCAGGTGAAGTTAACTGAGATATTAAATTGAGGGCTTGCCAGCTCTCTTAAATCAATGTAAAAGATCCCCTTGCAACAATGTTGAAGATGAGCAGGAGAGTTAGCTCTGTTCTAGCCAATATTTATCCTTCAGAAAACATCACTAAACCAGGCTGTCTCATCAGTGTTACGCTGTTGTTTCTGGGGGTTTACCTAGCAAGCTGTCATGATTCCCACATTACAACAATGACTACACTTCATTGTGAAGAACTATTTTTTGACCTATTAAAAGTTTTTTTTCTAAAGCATTATTAAGTGTTTCAGAATGTTTTCCAAAAGGGAAGAGAAAAACACATTGTAAATGCGGGATTTCATTGCTTATTTTCATTTCACAATTGCAGGTTATGTTAAGTCCTGGGTGAAACAGAAATAAGGCAAGAAATTTGTGGCAATCTCAGGGAAAGGTGGAAATTCCTCTCTAATTCCCTCACAAAATCTAACAAGGTCCAGAAAGCCATGGTTACATATGATGCATTATTAGCCATGCACAACTATTCTCCTCTGCCCCATTTGTCCCAATGCCTGTAAAATCAAGAGCAGCTGGGAATATTTCTGCCCCTCAGGCTAATCTCAAGGCTCATAGATTTCATACTTTGCATTATTTTCATATCTTCCAATAACCCTGTCTGCCAAACAGGCTATCCAATAACCTTGTGAAATTTATAATATCGCCCAGTTCCATTGCTTCATTATGTAGTCTAAAACTGCGTGTCTTCTTGTTTATGCTTTAATCCGTAACCCTTTGAATGAGAGCTTCTGTTGATATTGAACATTACTAAGGGATCAAGCTTTTTCATTCCCTTTAGAATATTAAATGTCTCAAAATGATCACCTGTAAGCTGCAAATTAAATATCCTTAGAGCCTGTAGTTGTTCGTCCAAGCCACGATACTCACTTTAAGTTATTAACTTAATTACTCTTTGTATTTCCTCCAAGGCCTGGATATCCCCTTGTGGTACAATTCCAGAAGTGTAATCAGTGCAAGAGTCGGATATGAACGAATGAATCATGCAAATCAATTAGTATTTCCTGTTACTTTAGTTTCAATCCTCAAGGTATGAGTCCTAAAAATTTTTTTTCTCTGGGTCTCCATATTATGCTAATGGTTTAACAATGTTTTTTTTTGCAAACTTCTTTACATGTCTCTGATCTATTTGCTTTTGGAATTCCTGTAGATTGTTTCCAGCTACCCTGGCAAGTTTTCCTAACTGCTAGGGAATCTACACAATGGCAGTTAACTTCAGATCAGGCTCTTACCAATTTCAACCACCCATCTATATTACAAAGAAACCTAAAAAAACAAATTATTCCCTTTTCATTTCTGACACTGAGTACACAAGAGAATTCTTCGGATAAAGGTTGTCTATTTCCTCTTCTGACAGAGGAACTAAGGATGTAATTCCATCATCCTGTCACAGTATGACACAATGCAACAACAAAGCAAGAATCAGACTGTGCGCATTTCAAAACATTTTGAAGTTCTACTTGGTACTGGTGCATTTAGTGACTGGCTTTGTCCTGGACAATCTGGATTACCTGGGATCTGAAGGCTGAGCACATGTGGCAATGAACCAAGTAGGAACCTTTGGACTGAAAATATTGCTCACAACAGAGTTCATGATGTGCCTGCCCTGGTATCGGGGTAAACCTGCTTCATCATCTGGGAGACACAAGTCATATCTCTCTCCTTCTTCGATTACTCTTTTTCGCTTTCTCTTGTTTGGTGACACCAAATGTCTCTATCAGCTCATTAGGAAACATCAACATTATCCCTTTAATCCACAAGATTTGGACCAAATACTAAGGAACAAAATGTCTCTGGGAATTCTTTTGAGTCTTATTTCCCATTCTAGTGTGGAATGTACAAATGAACACCGAGCTCCCAGCATGCTTGTAGCCAGGATCCATGGGCTCCAGATCTCCTTGCAGTGTCATCTTACAGCTTAGTTTTCTTCCTGTTTGATCTCAATGTCATCGGCTAAATGCATTTTCCTGATGACACCACATTGGTGTTAATGAGCAGCCTCATTTGGACAGGTTAACATAACTTATGAACAGTGTTATAAAGAATCAGGATCAAGGCAGTGTGAGACAACATTTTGCCTGACTTCAACTGTTCCTCTGCACAATCAGCTTCTCCCAGGGGATGCGTGCAAGGGGGAGGGACAGCAGGGGCACCTTCAAATAATTATCCATAAGTATATGTTTAGCGAGGTTCTAGTGTCATAGGGATGCAGCCATACACAATTACCCCATGGCATTAAGGGGGCGTGCATTCACCTCTGTAAACCAGCTAACATAAAGCCCTGTAGATCCTGCTCCTTCGATTTGATGCTCACGTTTGACACAAAACAAAAAATGAAGGAAGTAGTAAATAACACATTGCATTTGCTAAGCTCCATTCATAGCCAAACGATCCCCCTTAGTACATCATAGATAATTAAGTGCTTATGAAGTGCAGACACTGATGTACTGTGTGGTAAACAAGGTCGTATATTTGTAAGTAGGAAAATCCCTCAAATGGCATCATGACAGCAAGTTTTTGTTGGTTGCTAGTTGGCTCAAACTCTACTACTCTTCTTTAGAGTGGTGCCATGATTTTTTTTACATCCATCTTTAAGATGGACTGAGAGGGCCTTGGTTTAATATCTCTTCGGAAAGATAATTGCTTACAAGTTCTTCTGTGAGGTGGATTGCTTTAGTTTGAAAGATGGTCCCCATGCACTGCCAGTTTATTGCACCTTTTAAGGAACAATTCCGAGACTGGTAAATCTGACAGTGGACCACAGCGCCAGTGACCTGGGTTCAAATCCGGCTGCTGTCCGTAAGGAGTTTGTATGTTCTCCCCGTGTCTGCGTGGTTTTCCTCCAGGTGCTCCGGTTTCCTCCTACATTCCAAAGAGGTATGGGTTAGGAAGTTTTGGGCATGCTATGTTGGCACCGGAAACATGGCGACACTTGCGGGCTGCCCCCAGAACGCTCTATGCAAAAAGATGTATTTTACCGTGTTTCGATGTACATGTGACTAATAAAGATATCAAGAGTGACAGCTCAGGTTTCTAGAGTGGTATTTGAATCCATAAACTTTGGATTCAACCAGAGTGCTTCTGCTCACAGCTTCTCTTGAAGCCTAAATGAAGACCGACTGTGGTACGGGAAAACAAATTTATTTCCCATCCTTAAACCAATCTTGGCACGATGTTCTGCTAATTACATGATTGAGCTACATAACTAGATGACTGTTTTCTAATCACTTTGTAGGAAGCTGCAAATGCCCATTTACTTCAAAGCACATAGACTGAGGTTTGTATTGCAGTTTCTCCTACAATCCAAAATACATCCAAACACAACTTCAAGGTATTTCACCTGCCATTGAAATGATTTCAAAGTGCAGCCGATAAAATTAATGATGGATATAAAGACTAATTGCTTTATCTATTTACTGTAATGCAGAATTTATGAGGCTCTGTTAGTAATCCAGCACCACAAAGGCAGTGCACCTACACTAAAGATTTAGATGCCTGATCTTTGAAGAATAATTTTCAGATTTACTGGACTTTTCAATAAGTAACATAAAGGCAAAGCCTAAGCCCATCCTGAAGTCCCACACTGAGTTTCACATCTCAGCTGAAGCTCCTTGCGGGGGACTAGACATGCATATAGAATGTGGGTGCAAGCCAAATCTCAGTTTCTGATTTGCTTCAAAAACACTTGACTGGAGATAGTAGCTATTTTTGCATACGTTTTCAGTTCTTCTCAAGCTTTCAATTCATTAGTAAGGGTGGAACTTCCAGCCTTTCTTCCTGCCACTTTTAGTTGGAATTCCTCCTTATTTATGTTCTTATTCTGTCCAATGCTCCCAAATTATTTTAAGCTGCTGTTTGCATTTAAATCACACTGTAAAATATCTGTATTTGTTAGCGGATTTCCTTGGTGATGAATTTTCTGGCAAGGTAATGGCAAGTTTAATGGACACTCTATTCTTCCTGTGCAAGTAACTCAGCTGAGGAAGTGAAAGTCTATGAATCATCACAGATGGCTGAGAATTTACGTTGCTGCACCAGACGCCTCAAAAAAAAACAGTAGCTCACCATCAATCCCTCAGAAAGTTTCAAGAATTTGCTGCATTTGACACAGTTAAAACCATTTCACCTTGAAATCCTTCAGGACCATTAAAAGGACATCAAAGCATCATTATGGGGAATGCCAATGACCACTTTCTGTTGGGGCCTGCCGCACAATGACCAAAATTAAGTTGTCCCCATCACACATCTCTCTTCACATGCTTTGGAACAAAGAGAGACAAATACAGATAGAGTCACTGAGGACTATGTCAGGGTCGGGGTGGGGGAAGAGGGTGTGTGATAGAGAATGAGGGCCGCTGAGAGTTGGCAGCTTGATCACAGACGTGATCGAGTGCCTGGAGGGACAGGAGAGGTGGGAAGTCTTTGGTAGTAGTCAGAAGATAGAGAGGGAAGTGACCCAAGGTTGGGGTCTGGTTGGCGTATAGGGGGACATGGGTGCCAGAAACTGGGGTCTGGGAAGGGAGAGCAGCTGAAGGTTGGAGTATTTTGGGGAGCCTAGGGATTAGACCCTGGGGGTTGGGTTCAAAAATTGGGGTCAACCAGTTGCAGAGAGGAGGGTGGTTGGTGTCAGCACAGTGAGGATGGTGTATAACCTGTGAATAGCAGCTAACTTAAAAATCTAAATGACGTGGATTGGGTTCTCAAGTTTGGGGTTAGGAGCTGCTCCAGGAAGCAACCTTTAAGTAATGTGACATTATGGTTGCAACCGATGAAAGTTACACCTTGGAATAATGTGATCTAACATCCCAGGCATTGCTCTGAATCACATCCATTCTAAGAATCATAAAACCTGGTTGAATTTCCAAGATGGCATGGTTCCATCCTGAAGTACAATGTGTTCCACTCCTAAAATAGGTGATCTTCAGTCACGGAAAACAAAAACAGCTGTCCCTATTTTTGTTTTTCTTTCTATGGTTATGAGTCTAATTCACCATATTTCCTTCTCCATCTCCTCTACTTTTCTCTGCCCTTTAATTTCATTTGGACAGTTGATCCTATTACTCACTCTGTGGTCATGCCAAGAAACAGATTGCCACAAAGTGGAGTAGAACACAAGATCTTCAGTCAAAGGAACTTGAGATGAAACACACTTCGGCTCTCGTTCCAAAGGTGTCGTGAACCTAGCTTTGAGAGATCATTCTTTAAAAAGGACCACAGCCCACTCATTTATTAATTGATTGATTTTTATGTAACAGTGAATAACTCTTCTGTATGTGCAATTTCACTTATGCCTTTCAGGAGTTACTGGAATATTCAATTCGTCCAAAGATTAATGCTGTATTATTCATCCCTTTTCTGTACTTGATTATTTGTTAGTTCTTTATGCATACTATTTATATGCATTATATTTTTGTGTTCGGCAGTTGGCTAAAGAGCATGTATCCTCGATTCTAGGAGAACAGAGAGAATTGATGCTAAATATGCCACAGCCCTTGAGAGCTTGTACTGAGGATTTACTGGAATGATACCAGGTATGTGAGAGACTCAACAAGCTGACATTCTTTACTTTAGAACAGAGAAGATTAAGAATATAGTTAATGAAAATCTTAAAATGAATAAGTGTTCTGATAGAGTTAATTGGAAGCAAGTCAGCAAGCTGAATAACCATTTAAGACCATTTACAAAATAATCAGAGGGCAGATGAGGAGGATATTCTTTCATGCAGTCTGTTATTATGATCTGGGAAGGTGGTGGAATCGGATTCAATAGCAATTTATTCAATACAACAACATAATACAATAAGATGGAATGAGTCCGATGGGTCACAATGCACGGGTCTCTACACAACGGGGGCAAAGGCATACCCAACATTGCCCTCATTCAGTGTGTGTGACTACATCAGGCTGTGATTGGAACCGAAGAATGCAGGAACCAGATGCCACTGCAGGCTGAAGTTCCACCTGTCGCCAGTGTTGTGAAGGATGGGCCTGGTCCCATTGCTTTGCAATGTCCCAGTCAGCTGGTCATTGCCGCACTGCCCATCCCGAACTCACCAGTAAGCACCAAGACCTTGCTTGGCTGGCAGTGAGAGGTACCCTCCTCGTCAGATCCTTCCTGTATGGCCAGAATATCACTCCCAAACAACAGAAGGGTGTACCACACCAGAGAGCAATATGGGTGGTGTTATGTACGCAAAAAGTGTGCTAACTTTATTGTGTATAAGATCAGCAACACTGAATGTATAGACTGAATGAGACCAAGAACGTAAACAGCTTTGCGCTGTGTTCTTCTTTTGTGTATTTATTTTTATTATAAGGTTTATATTTGAAATGTGAAAAACAGCCTCTCAAACACTCTGATGCAATGCTTGTGGAGGAATCATTAGTAGCATAGGTGTATTGTAAGGGAATGCATCGAATTGCTTACTACATGAATATAGATAACAATGTGTCCCAATTGTATTCACAGTTTCTATTTTTTTATTTTGAAGAGAAAAAGCTCTACATTTTAGAAGGGCCAGATCCTGCCAGCTAAAGCCACTGGTTCCAAATGGAACAACTAGCATATAACCATTTAAGTAGTAAGGCTGGGACTTCCACCCATGTTATGAAATCTGAATCTCTCAGTTCACCCTGTAGCTGAACACACCACCACCCACCTACCCCAGCTTGCCATGGAGTCTATTGGGTGAGCCCAAGACCCCAATAATTTCATGAAGATTGAAGGGCTGTGGCTTAGGACGAGAAGGGGAAGGCAAATTCTTTTGTTCTGTTATTTAATTTTAGTTTAAAGTTTTAATTATTCTTGTGTATTTATATGTTCTTAGCTGTGTGTTTACTTGTTTTTGTAATAATGTTTAATTTTCCAAAATTTCAGTGTTAGACTTTAAACATCACCAAAATGCCAGGGACATTTAAAAATATTACATTAACTTTGCAGGTCTTATTCTCGGAAAAGGTCAGACTGTAGCGACTCACCGTCCGAGCAAGTGAACCGGCTCAGTGGTCGGGTCGTGTGTCGTCAGAGCAGCGAGGCCCAAGATGGCGCTGGGCCTTCGTCTTCCCCGAGCGACGGGGAGAACCTGCGCGCGGGAAAAGTTGGATGACGTAGTGCATATGTCATTTCCATTCTCGGTGGGTGGGAACCGTTCCTCTTAAAAGGCCCACGCAAGGCAAGTACCCGGTTTTCAAAGACCTTCTTATTCAGACCTTCGGCCTCTCCCGTCGCGAGCGCGCCGCCCGCCTGCTTCATCTCGACGGCCTGGGGGACAGATCCCCATCGGCCCTGATGAACGAGATGCTGGCCTTGGCTGAGGGACACAAGCCCTGCCTGATGTTCGAACAGGTCTTCCTCGAACAACTACCCGACGACATTCACCTGCCGTTGGCCGACGCCGATTTCAGCAACCCACGCGAGGTAGCCGCCCGGGCAGATGTCCTGTGGAAGGCCAAGTGCGAGAGCGGGTCGTCCATCGGCCAAATTGCCAGGCCACGAGCCCAACGCTTACCTAAACCAGTCCCAGCAACTGAACGACCACACCCCAGAAACACATGACGACACTGGCGAGCAGCTGTGTTTCTACCATCGGAGGTGGGGCGTGGAAGCCCGTTGATGCCGCCCACCCTGCAAGTTTCAGGGAAACGCCAGGGCCAGCCACCGCTGATGGCTACAGCGGCTGGCCGCTGACACAGCCTCCTATTCGTTTGGGACAAGCAGTCCGGGCGTCGTTTCCTCGTCGATACTGGAGCAGATGTCACCGTTTTGCCCCCTACCGGCCGCGACACTCGTAGCAGGCAACAGGGTCCCGCACTCAAAGCCGCAAACGGCACAACGATACGGACTTTCCGTACCCGTACAGTTCAATTACAATTCGGTGACAGCCGTTTTACCTGGAACTTTACCCTTGCTGCCGTCGCCCGGTCACTCCTGGGAGCCGATTTCCTTCGGGCCCACAGCCTGTTAGTCCACCTGTGAGGGAAGTGGCTAGTGCACTCCAGAACTTTCCAAACCTACTTCCTGGGAGAAGCTAGCCTACCAGCCCCGCGCCTGGACTCCGTTTCCCTGTCTGGCAACGAGTTCCCCAAGCTCCTAGCCGAGTTCCCATTGGTTTTGGCACCTCAGTTTACAAATTTGATGCCCAAACACTGGGTGTGGCATCACATCATTACTACAGGGCCACCCCTTCATGCCCGAGCACGACAACTACCTCCAGACAAGCTCCGCCTGGCAAAGGAAGAGTTCCGCCGCATGGAGGAGCTGGGGATCGTTCGCTGGTCAGACAGCCCCTGGGCCTCCCCCCTGCACGTGGTCCCCAAAGCCACTGGCAGGTGGAGGCCCTGCGGTGACTACCGCAGGCTGAATGACGCCACCACCCTGGACCGCTACCCCGTCCCTCACATCCAGGACTTCGCGGCGAACCTACACAGGGCCCACATCTTCTCCAGGGTGGACCTCGTCCGGGAATACCACCAAATCCTGGTCCACTCTGACGACATCCCCAAAACTGCGCTTATCACTCCATTCGGCCTCTTCAAATTCCTTCAAATGCCGTTCGGCCTTAAGAACGCCGTGCACTTTCCAGCGGCTGATGGACGCGGTAGGCCGCGACCTGGACTTCGTGTTCATTTACTTAGATGACATACTAATTGCCAGCTGTGCCCGCCAAGAACACCTTTCCCACCTCTGCCAACTGTACTCCCGTCTCCGTAATTTCGGCCTATCAACCCGGCCAAGTGCCAATTTGGACTCGACTCTATCGATTTCCTCAGCCACATAATCACCAGCAAAGGAGCAACACTCCTACTTGCCAAGGTAGATGCTATCCGCCATTTTGCACGTCCTAACACGGTCAAAGGCCTGCAAGAATTCCTGAGGATGGTCAACTTTTACCATCGGTTCATCCCTGCAGCAGCCCATATCATGCACCCTTTGTTCTCACTGATGTCTGGCAAGGGCAAGGACATCGCCTGGAACGACGAGGCTGTGGCTGCCTTCATTAAGGCCAAGGACGCCCTGGCGGACGCCACGATGCTGGTACACCCTAGGACAGACGTCCCAACCGCTCTCATGGTGGACGCATCCAACACCGCGGTCGGTGGGGTACTGGAACAACTAATCGAAGGCCATTGGCAACCCGTGGCGTTTTTCAGCAGGCACCTTAGACCACCCGAACTGAAATACAGCACTTTTGATCGGGAACTTCTAGTGCTGTACCT
The DNA here is from genome assembly GCF_009764475.1 of Pristis pectinata. NCBI lineage: Eukaryota > Metazoa > Chordata > Chondrichthyes > Rhinopristiformes > Pristidae > Pristis > Pristis pectinata. The sequence continues at coordinate 40,031,461 of NC_067417.1, forward strand.
GACGGTCTGGCATTTCCGGTACTTTTTAAGAGGACAGGCCTTTCACCGCTTTCACTGACCATAAGCATTCGTCCTTCGCCTTTTCCAAGGTCTCCGATCCCTGGTCAGCTTGTCAGCAGTGACATTTGTCCTACACTTCCGAATTCACAACGGATATCCAACATTGTCTCCGGAAAGGACAATGTCGTTGCTGACGCACTTTCCAGACCGACCATCCACAGCCTGTCCCTGGGTGTAGACTACACGGTCCTGGTTGACGCACAGCAAGCTGACGACGAGCTGCCCAGTTACAGAACCGCAGTCTCGGGCCTGCAGCTCCAAGATTTCTTAGTCGGTCCAGGTCAGCAGACCCTCCTTTGCGACATCGCAACAGGTCAGCCCTGCCCTATAGTTCCTGCAGCCTGGCGGAAATGCGTTTTCAACTCAGTACACGGGTTGGCACACCCGTCCATCAGATCAACTGTCCGACTGGTCACCAGCAAGTTCGTCTGCCATGGCTTGCGCAAACAGGTCAGTGAGTGGGCCAGGGCTTGCCCGCACTGCCAGACATCAAAAATCCAACGACACACCAAGGTCCCGCCACAGCAGTTTGAGCCTACCCATAGGAGGTTCAACCACATCCACGTCGACCTCGTTGGTCCTCTGCCAGTTTCAAGAGGAGCCCGGTACCTTACCATTGTGGACCGGTTCACGAGGTGGCCAGAGGCAACCCCTCTATCCGACATCATGACTGATTCCTGCGCCCGGGCGCTGCTCACAACTTGGATCTTGCGCTTTGGTGTTCCTGCCCACATCACTTCAGACAGGGGCGCCCAGTTTACCTCCAGCCTCTGGTCTGCATTAGCGAACATGCTAAGGATGCAGCTGCACACCACCACGGCCTACCAATCAAACGGGTTGGTGGAACATTTCCACCGCCATCTGAAATCAGCCCTGATGGCCCGCCTGCAAAGTCCTAACTGGATCGACGAACTGCCTTGGGTCCTGCTCGGCATACGCACTGCCCCCAAGGAAGATCTCCACGCTTCGTCAGCTGAACTCGTGTACGGTGCGCCCCTGGTCGTCCCGGGGATATCATACCCGCCCTTCGGGGCCAAGAGGAACAACCCACAGCAGTCCTGGAAAGACTGCGCGAGAGGCTCAGCAGCTTGGCACCGATTCCCACTTCGCGGCATGGTCAAGCCCCATCCTGTGAGCCCAAGGAACTATGAGCCTGTAAGTTCATTTTCATTCGCAGGGGCACACCCCGGGCACCGTTGCAACGACCATACGAGTGGCCATTCCGGGTCATCAGGAATAATGGGTCCACCTTTATTTTGGACACTGGAGGCAAGGAAGAGGTCTTCACGATGGACTGCCTCAAACCAGCCCATTTAGATCTATAACAACCGGTCGAGGCCCCAACACTGCGACGCAGAGGCTGACCTCCTAAGCCACGGCTAGCACAGCCCGTGAACCTTGGGGACCATATTGCCGGTTCTGGGGGGTGGGGGTGGGGGGTGGTGTTGTGTAGTGACTCACCGTCCGAGCAAGCGAACCGGCTCAGCGGTCGGGTCGCGCATCGTCAGAGCGGCGAGGCGCTGGGCCTTCGTCTTCCCCAAGCGACGTGGAGAACCCGCGCGCGGGAGAAGTTTGATGACATAGTGCATACGTTATTTCCTTTCTCGGTGGGCGGGAACTGTTCCTCTTAAAAGGCCTGCACAAGGCGGGAAGATAAATCAGTTTTGTTCTGCAACTGATCAACTAGTGTCTTACTTTCGCATTGCGGTAGCAGCCGTTACAAGACAGTGATTTTGGCTAGGAAGCCTGGGCCAGCCAGATATGGCCCATTACTTCCTGTTGGGCACAAGTAACACTGGCAAGGCATCATTTAATATCCATAGGTGACCTTGGAAAATGACAATCAACCATCATGCTTGATTGTTGTATGCTTTGTGGTGATGGTTCCAGTGGGAAACCCAGGATAATGACTCAGTTACAATGAAAGAATGACAATGTATCTCCTGGTTAAGATGGTCTGAGGCTTAAAGAGAAAATTGGAGGTAATGGTATTCCCACAAGGCTACTCCAATTTATTATTCTCAACGGTAGAATCTGGGGTGGAAAAATATTCCGTTGAAGTGACCTTGTGAATTATTACAAGAGATCTATAAATTATGTATAGTGTAGACCAGTGGAGCACAATATACAGCCTGTGGGACAGTTCTGTCTGGCCATCTCTGAACAGCAAGCCATGTATTTACCTATCAAGAAATAGATGGAGCGAGTTCACCAAGCTGGATCCTACTTGCCAAAGCCCTACATAGCACAGGTCCTTCCTGTCTGCCAGTTAAGTCATACGTCTATGCTTGCCAGCTGTCAATGAGTATGTACGTGAAATTCCAAAACAACAAAAATATTCAAAAACTACTAAAAACGAATAATTTAAAAAATAAAATTAAATACACAACATTACCATTACTTAGGCAATAGATGCAGTTAAAATACATAGAAATTAAAAGTAAATTCATTTAACTTAACTAATGCAATCCAATAGCTTGCTCAGGTTCAACCTCTAGGTTTCCCAGCAAAATTGCGAGGGAACTGCTGGAAATTGGCTTTCTACTGCTGGACTCCTTAAGCATTGAATATAGGTACATAGCCCAAGCAACAGCAACACGAACCTCATGGGAAGATCAGGACCTCCATGTTCTCATGAATGGCCCTGAAAAGTGATTCTGTTTGCCAATCTGCCTCCCGCCCCAAATAAAAGCTAAGCACCCCCTACTGTAGACAGAACAAATGGTAGCTACAGCATTTGATAGCAGGAGTACGGAATCCAGTGGCAGTGCCAACCTGGAGGGGAGTGGATGAATAACCAAGAAAAGCAAATTAAAAAATCATTCAGAATTTCAGGGGCCAATACGTATCCAGTCATTCACAGTGGAAATTGAACACATGGAAGAGAAACGTGATAGTGCGGACAGTTAAAAAGCCTGTCAACACCAATTGCTTAGGCTTGTATGAATAAAGATGACATGGGTGAAACACTGGATTTTTATTTATACCTCAACCTATACGCCACACAAAGACAGCATCTTCAAGACATGAGGGATAACTGAAAAAATATGACATGTAAAACATTATGTGACTGAAGAAAGTTGGGAAGTCACGCCAATAAACAGCACACTTATTGAAAATGAATGGCAAGAAATATTCATTACAATAACAAAAATAAAAACAGCTTAAAGTCTTCACTTACCTCACCAATGTGTCTACTTCAATTCAAATCTCTGAGAAAGTATCTTGAAATATAATTGCATTCTTCCTTTTGCAATTCTGAATAACATCAACATTGAACAGGTTCAACAGATTCAAAACATCCTCGTGCACTTCAACGTCTCACATTTTCAGCATTCAATTTTTTCCGTTCTTCTCTCCCGGTATCTCAGATTTCCTTTATTTCCGACCATTTACATCAACTCTGAAAAGACCTTTAGTTACTCACTAGCTCCACATGCAGCTGACACTACCACCACTTGTATCAATCCGAGTCTCCACTCTATCAAAATCTTTCCTTTTTTTTCTCTTTCCCCTTTTGTTCCTTTAACTTAAAACTTGTTTTATCTGTAACTTTCCTGTATATTCATCTGTAAATGATAAAATTCATTGACTTGAAACATTAGCTGGAAGGATCCAATACCCCCTACTACTTTTCAATGGTTCTCTCAAACTATATCATGTTTAAACTTGGAAAAAATTAGGAGTGGCACTGTTGATCCTTTGCTTAAATTTGAGGAAGTTTGGAGTCCATTTATTCAATATTTTCAGAGGAACGGAGTTGACGACATAATATTGCTCTGTTTCTATTGAGAAATTTTAGTCCAGTTTATTTCTGTTTTTTTTTCTTTAGCTTAGTTTGGTTTGATATATTGTTTATAATTTTTCTTATTGTTTTGGGGATTTTTTTCTTTCTTTTATATTTTATAATAAATCTTTTTCTTTTATATTATATTCATTCACTAACAGATCGTTGGATCCACAGATTTTTCTTATACTTTACTGTTCTTTATGATTATCCATGTCATGATTGTTCTCCTGATCTCTTTGTATTACATATATAAACATTGATATATTAATCTTTATTAATTTGAAAACTAATAAAAAGATTGAAGAAAGACCTGAAACATTACCTCAGTTTCTCGCACCACGGATGCTGTATGACTTGCCGAGCTTTCCAGCATTTTCTGTTTCGATTTCAGATTTCCAACAGTATTTTCCTCTTTAAAAAAAATCCTACTTTTATTTTGTCATCTCTCCTTCAGGATACCTGTGCTTCATTTTTAGGTCTTTAAACGTCTTTTAAGATGGTCCCTGATCCAGTCTTTAGTTAATTCTAACAACATCTACCTCTGAGGCTGGATGCCAAATTCGTTTGCCCTCACTGCTCTGAAGGCGCCACACAAATCCAAGTTGTTGTTATTGACTGACGTTGCTTCAGACTGCGTCCGCCTGAACGCAGCGGATCCCGGAACCTTTGGAAGGGGGAACCAGCGGCGGGGGGGAAGGAGTTGTGGGAGCGACGAGCAAAGCGGTGCCGGACAGGTGAGGGTCCCGGAGGGGGGCTGCTCCTCCAGGTGTGTGGATGTTAGTCGGACCCCAGGTTCGGGTGTCTGCGGCTGGGCCCGGGGGGGGGGGGGGTGTTTCCTGGGAAGTCGGCCGGGCCCCGAGCTCGGGCCCGGCTCCTTTCCTGGGGTTACTTCGTCTCCAGTGGGGATGCGGCTGAGGCCGGTGATTGACCCAGTGTGGTGCATCCGTACCGGGCGGCAGGTGAGGGAGGTCAGTGTACTCGCTGCTCCTTCCACCCACCAGGGGACGAGCCTCACCAACAGTATCGAGGAGCCGAGCTGCTCTCTGGTTCCATGTCAACGTCCCTCCCTCCCTCCCTCCCTCCCATGGCGTCCCACGACCCACCAGCTGCTTTAGGTCTTGGCATATCATGTACCAGGACACTGGAGACCACCCAGATTTTGCTTGAATGAAGGGAGTCCGAGCATTTGGCGTAATTTTAAACGTTGCCAGATCATTTAAGAGTGTGTTGGAAACACTTGCGCTCAAACGTAGATTACTTAAAACGTGAAATCCGTGGATTCTGGGGAAAATCAAGGCGTTAAAAGTTGAGCAGGCAAGTCAGGTGGATAGAATTGTCAGATGACCCATGATTGCGTTGAATGGTGAAGCAGGCTTGGCTGGACTGTTTTGTATGTTCCTGGAACCACGTGATCTTTTACATGCATGTGAAGAGGCAGATTGGTAGCACTCATTACTCTAGTGAATATGTGTTCAAATCTGACGTTGGTGTTGAACCTTGACACTTCTAACATGGAGACAAATGTGCTACCTCTGAACTATTGGTAAACCCAAGAAACTGAGATCCAATTATTTTGTCCTGTTTGTATCATGAAGGTACGGTGAATTCAAAATGATGGGATGAATCACCATGTCTATTGGATTTATGCTCCTGTAGATTCTAGGAAGTTTACATCAGTATAATTAGAGAAAAACAGCAAATTGTTTTTTGATGTCATTTTGTTTGTTAGTGCATACATATGCATGTAATTTCTTCAATAAAATATATTTCAAGGAGAGAGGAAGATGCATCTCAATGGTGAAAGAGCAGGGTAGGAGAATGAATTGTTCTAACAAGGAGGAGATGTGAACATAATATCCCATGTATTTTTATTTGTAATTTGTCAATTAATCACTGGTTATCTGTTTTTAAGCTGATATCTGGCTGCAGTGTTTATTGAATATTATTCTGTGGCTCATTTTATAATTGATAAATTACTTTGAAATCCATTGCTTCACTTTCTATGGTTTTGTTAAATGTGATTCTCTGTTCCTTGGACATCTGATGTCAAAAGAAGACAGTTTAGCTCTATTTAAACAAACAACATCTTGTTAATTTCTATAATTCCTACTGTGGAAAATTCAAACAGATCAGTGGGTACTGCAAGCTCCTTCTTCAAGGCTGCCCATGCGCAGTTATTGCTGTAGAGGTAGTTTGTCAATGTGTGACCTGTTGCTCAGTGTGGTGCCTTTATAAATTACTGTTTTGGTGAGGTCTGAGAGCTTAAGGGCTTTTGTAATGCTATTACAGCGCCAGTGACCCAGGTTCAATTCCAGCTAGCAATTGTCTGTAAGGAGTTAGTACGTTCTCCCTGTGTATGCATGGGTTTTCACCGGGTGTTCTTGTTTCCTCCCACGTTCCAAAGATGTATGGGTTAGGAGTTGTGGGCATGTTGTGTTGGCACTGGAAGTGTGGCAATACTTGCAGGCTGCCCCCAGAACACTTTACACAAAAGATGCATTTCACTGTGTGTTTCGACATACATATGACTAATAAAGATATCTTATCTTAGAGTTTCAGTATGCAACTTGTCCATTATTCTATACTTGGGGTGAAAATAACAGATTCTTGAAACGACCCTTTGCCATAATTAATTTATTTAGCTTATAACTGAACAAAAGATTGTTTTTTGACAGAAATTGTAAGCAACCTTTGTTTCGTGAAGGCTAGATTAATAATCACTACCTTTTTGATAATATTTTGAGGTTCAAGTGGAGAATTTTTGTGAAAATTAAATAATGCCTAAGAAATGCCAGAGTATTTGTGGTATGTTCCGTTTTTCTATATGTTTACTTGTATGAACAATTGTCAGTTTTAACCTTCCATGGGTCCAGTGCTGCACCTTGCCAATTTAAAGAGCTGGTTCTTGAAAGAAGGATGAAATGGAGAGCACAACGTTCTGAATATTAAAATATTGTCAGTGGTTCATGTAGTTTCTGACCCTGGAAAATGACATTACTTTAAAAAGACTTTTTAAAGGAGTAACTTTTAGTTCTTGATATTGTTTCTGGCCAAATAGCTTTTCTATTTTATTGTAAAATTTAGAATTGATTTGATTTAATCCCCATTTGGGCACTGAGTAAATTAATCTTCATTGTAATACTATGGCACAGAAGGAGGCCCTTCATAGTCGAGTTTATTGTCATATGCACAAGTATACATATGCACAAGTGCAATGAAAAACTTAGTTGCAGCAGCATTACAGGCACATAGCATCATATAAGCAGCATTCACAAGAAAAACCTACATTAAACAAAATTTATACACAATTTTTACAAGGGAGAACACAATTAAAACAATAAAGAAACAAGTTCATTTTAGTGCAAAGTGGTCATAGTGTTCCTAAACTATAGTGATTAGGGTTGTGCTGGTTGTTTCAAGAACTGAATGGTTGAAGGGAAGTAGCTGTTCATGAACCTGATGGTGTGGGACTTCAGGCTTCTGTACCTCCTGCCCAATGGCAGCTGTGAGAAGATGGCATGGCCCGGATGGTTGGGATCTTTGGATGTTGCCTTCTTGAGGCAGCACCTCCTGTAGATACCACCGATGTTGGGGAGGGATGTGCCTGTGATGTATTGGGTTGAGCCTACTACTCTCTGTAGCTACTTGTGTTCCCGTGCATTCAAATTCCTGTACCAGACCATGATGCAACCAGTCAGGAGACTTTCAATGGTACATCTGTAGAAGTTTGTTAGACTGTTCGGTGATAAGCCGAACCTCCTAAGAAAGTAGAGATACTGGCGTGCCTTCCTTGTGATTGTATCTATGTGCTGGGCCCAGGACAAGTCGTCCAATATGTCAGCGCCCAGGAATTTAAAGCGGCTGACTCTCTTCACCGCCGATCCCCCAATGTAGACTGGCGCATGTTCGCCCACCCCCCCCTCCCCTTCCTGAAGTCAACAATCAGCTCTTTAGTTTTGCTGACGTTGCGCGAGAGGTTGTTGTTGCGACACCACTCAACCAGGTGTCCTATCTCGCTCCAGTAAGCTGATTCATTGCCATCAGTGACTTGTCCAACAACAAGTGTTGTCATTGGCAAATTTATATGTTATTGGAGCTGTGCTTAACCACACAGTCACCTGCGTATATTGAGTAGAACAAGGGGCTAAGCACATTGCCGTGACGTGCACCTGTGTTGATAGTCACCGAGGAGGAGGTTATTACCAATCCTCACTGCCTGAGGTCTGCTGATGAGGAAGTTGAGTATCCATTTGCAGAAGGAGGTACTGAGGCCTTGAAGCTTGATTGATGAGTTTGGATGGGATGATTGTGTTGAACGCCAGGCTGTAGTCGATGAACAGCAGCAAGACGTATGAGTTCCTGTTGTCCAGATGGTCCAGAGCAGAGTGAAGAACCAGAGAAATTACATCTGCTTTTGACCTGTTGTGGCAGTAGGCAAATTGAAGCGAATCCAGGTCATCTCTGAGGCAGGAGTTGATTCGCGCCATAACCAACCTCTTGAAGCACTTCATTATGGTTAATGTAGGTGGGAACCTCAGACCGTAGAAGCAAAAGGTTGAATATGTCCATTGATACTCCAGTCAGCTGGTCTGCACAAAGCTTTAATACTTGGCCAAGTACGCCGTCTGGATCAGATGCCTTTTGGATTCAACTTCTTGAAGGATACCCAGACATTAGCCTCAAAGACTGAGGTTACAGAATCATCTGGAGATGTGGGGACTTGTCTGGGTGTGCCGTAGTTCTCCCTTACAAAGCGTAAGTAAAAGGCATTGAGCTCATCCAGGAGTGATGGGTCGCTGTTAGTTATGATAACCAATCTCACCTTGTAGGAAGTAATATTGTGCAGGCCCTGCCCACAGCTGCTGGGAGTTCATCTGTGATTCTAGTTCAGTACAAAATTGTCCCTTTGTACTCTCAATGGCATTCTGAAGGTTGTACCTAGACTTCTTATATGACTCTGGATCACCAGCCCTAAATGCCACAGATCTAGCCCTCGGCAGATTGTGGATCTCCTTGTTCATCCAGGGCTTCTGGTTGGGGAAGACTCAGAATATTTTTGGAGTACACACTCGTCCACATATGTCCTTACGAAGTTGGTGATGACTGACATATTCATTCAGCTCCTCCGCCTCTACCGTGTAACTTTCAGCCTATTGAGTCCATGTCAGGTACCAGCAGAGCAATCCCATTCCCTCCCTCCTTATTTCCCTGTATCCCTGCAACTTATTCTTTTTCACATGCACGTGAACTCCCCTTTGATTCCTTTGCCACCATCTACACAAAGGAATAACTTACAGTAGCCAATCAGCCTGTCAGCACAACGTTGGAATCTGGGGGGAAGCCCACAAAGTCATGAGAAGAATGTATAAACTCCTGAGGTCGAGATTGAACTTGAGTCCTTGGGGCTGTGAGGCAGAGGCATAAATTGTTATGCCACCTCTTCACCATTGTGATGCTCCAAGTACTGAGGAAATGCTGCATTGAAGTAGGTGCCACCTTTTTGATGAGATATTAACAGACCCAGGAACAGACAGTCCGTTGAATGAAGTTCCCATTCAAATATGAGCCAGATGTTCCAAGTGATGCCCTGGGCAAATTTCTCCCTAAAACAACAAATCATTTGGGGAAAAAATGTAGCTGGTTAGTTTTTGGTAGACCTGCTCTGTGCAATAAGTTTCTGAGTTTTCCTGAATAACAAAGCTGACTGATTTCAAAATTACGTAATCTGATGAGAGGAGCTTTGACCTGCGAAAAAGTCGAATAATGAATAAGACAGACACAGCATGCTTGAGTGTAGCTCTAGGAAGTTTAACTCCTTATGTTGATTGGTCAAACTTCACTTGACTTGCAAATGCTTTTTACATGTTTATTTCAGTCTTTTAAAATCAAGGAAAGTGTCATAGAATTGTTCAAAATTAGGAAAGTTTTGATTGAATAAGTAAGGAGAAAAGATTTCCAGTGGTTGAATAGCTGGTAACTCAAAGACAGATTTGAGATGATTGGCAAAAGAAGCAGGAACAATTGTTATAATCTGGAATGCACTGCTTGAAATAATAGAGGAAGCAGATTGAAAATTAACTTTTTAAGAGCAAGATTAGACTAATTTGGAGGAATATGGAGAATGACTGGGGAAATGGACTGATGCAATGGCTATCTCAAGGAACTGGGTCAGGTATGATTGATTGAATGGCCATCTCCTGTGCTGTATCATTCTCTACTCTTGGGATTTAAACACACACTCAATCATAGAATCACAGAAAAGTTACAGCATGGAAAGAAGGTCTTTTACTCTGTGCAGGAGCATCCAGCTTGATCCATTCCACTTCCTTCTTCCCAGTGACCCAGAAATTCTTTTCTCTCAAATATTTAACCTGTTCTATTTTGTCTGCAACAATTGAATCTGGCTTCATTGCTACCCAGATTGTGCTTTCCAAAGGGAAAAACTCATTATTTTAAAAATTTTCTTTACATCACTTTTGGTTCTTCTGCCAATCCCCTTTTTATAATAAAATCAGAACATGTTAGAAATACTCAGCAGGTATTTGCTCTCCGCAAATGCTGCCTGACCTGCTGAGTATTCCTGATGTTTTCTGTTTTTATTTAAGGCTCCTGGTATCTGCATTTTTGTTTTGCAGTTTTTTTTTCATCTTCATTTTATGTCCTTTAGTTATTGACCCTTCCATTATTAGGGATAGTTTCTCTCTCTATACTCTGTCCAGATCATTCATAATTTTAAATACTTATACTCTCACCACCTCCTCACTCCCGAGGGAAAACAATCCCAACTTCTTCAGTCTGTTCTATGTAACTGAAGTCCCTCATCTCTGGAATCATTATGTTTGTTGAAATTGTGTAATTGTTCAGGTGGTATTTAGTTCTTTTCATTGCAGCAGAGATGTGGGATTGGTATTTACTGACAGTAGCAAGGTGCATGCGCTCAATGCGGTCTGACAAACTCAAGTCTGCACTCACCTTAGTGCCTCTCTCCCAGGGGTAACTTTTGGATGAAGCTGGCTCCAACCTTGACAGGGCCTTTGCTGAATAAATCCTGTTGTGTATGATTTATGTTAATTTAAGTTTATAATGCATAATCTATGTTGATATAAGTTTATGTTAACTGATGTTTGTCATGTTTGTAACATACTGTGCTGCTGCTACTAGAAAAAAGCTAATTTTCATGGCACTTATATGTATGTATTTATGTTTATATGTGCCTAAGACAATAAACCTGTTGAACTTGTGTAGGAAGGCCAGAACCAGTCTTATCCATGAAACTGCTGGAAAAGCTTTGACAATTGCCTAAGCCACACTCTTTGCCTCAGTCAAAGCTGTCAAAAACTTTGAATATTTCTGGCATTCAGTAACATTCAAAACCCCACTAAAATTTAGAGGTTTAAAAAAATACAAAACCCAACATTTGAGAACATTTTAAATTGAAATAAAATTAAGCAACAGCATAAAAGTACTGGCCCTTGCCTAAATCCCTGAGGCCATTCAACTCCATTGAAACAAGTGGAGGAGAGTTGCTTGTGCCAGACTCATTGCCAATTGGTGAATGGATTCCCCACTGGAAATACTGAACATAGAACATTATAGCACAGTACAGACCCTTCAGCCCACAATGTTGTGCTGACATTTTATCCTGCTCTAAGAGCAAGCAAACCCTTCCCTCCCATATAACCCCCCATTTCTCTATTATTCATTTGTCTATCTAAGTCTATTAAATGTACCTAATGTATCTGCCCCCACACCTCTGCTGGCAGTGCGTTCCACACACCCACCAATCTCTGTGTGTAAAAAAAAACTCACCCCTGACATCCCCCCTTATGTCTTCCTCCAATCACCTTAAAATGATGCCCCCTCGTATTTGCTATTGTCGCCCTGGGAAAAAGTCTCTGATCTATGCCTCTTATCCACTTGTACACCTCTATCAAGTCATTTCTCGTCCTCCTTCTCTCCAAAGAGAAAAGCCCTAGCTCACTCAACCTATCCTCATGAGACAATATAAGACTATTCTCATAAGACATCCTCATAATACCATGGAAGATGTTTTGGCATTTCCACATTTGCATCCACATAAATCCCTCACTTCCTGAGATTTATGAAGGGAACTGTGAGTTTCAAGCAGAACTGCCAGCATTTTCCTGCAAAATTTTCACATTTTTGTTTGTTTTGTATGTTTATGTCATATAGAAAATACATTTATTGCTTTGCGAACGCAGTATCCTTAGTTTGAAACAATATTGTTTAAGTATATTTAAAAACTAACTACCAGCTAGGTGATAATACTGAGGAATGAGAAGCCTTTTGGGTGAGCTGCTGCTTATGGTAGTCAAATGACTGATCCATGCAAATAGTGACATTTGGTGCCGTTGGTTGGTCTTATCTGGGAAAGTAGTAATAGTGAAGGCTACGATTTGCCTTAGTGCTCATTGCTTTGGGAGGTGAAAATCTTCCAGCTCTTTGCAGAAACTGATGAAGACCAGTTTGACTCAGCTACTGTTGCGGATACCCAACTTCTATTTCATTTCAGGACAAAATATCGCAGGGCATTGGTTGCCCATGGAATTATCCCCCTGAAGGAAATCAATATCGTCACAAAAGGAGAGGAAAAAGTTGGTGGGGTGGGCTAGATCTTACATGTAGATGTATAGTTAGTAATGAACAAAGTTGAAGGTTAACTATTTTAAAAAAAAATCATGGAGCTTAATATTTCTGCACGATAGTGTGACTGAATGAGTGATGGTTCTCATATCAAGTCGAGTTTATTGTCATATGCACAAATACAGTGAGGTACAAGTACAATAAAAAAAACTTGCAGCAGCATCCCAGGCACGTAGATTCAGACAACAGCACACAGAGGCAGCACTTCCTTTAGATGCTTTCAATGGTGGGAAGGGCTGTGCCTGTGATGGACCAGGCTATGTCCACTACCTTCTGCAATCTCTTGCATTCCTGTGTGTTGGAATTGCTGTACCAGGCCATGATGCAACCAGTCAGTATACTTTCAACAGTGCATCTGTAGAAGTTTGTTAGAGGATGTGGTGACATGCCTAATCTCCTTAAGCTACTAAGAAAGTAGAGGTGCACCTTTTTCGTGATTGCGTCTATGTGCTGGGCCCATGACAGGTCATCTGAGATGTTAATGCCCAGGAATTTGAAGCGGCTAACTCTCTCACCTCCTACTGACCAAAGAGAACTGGCACGTGGTCTCAGACTTCCCCTTTCTGGTTTTGTTGACATTGAGCATGAGTTTGTCCTTGCGACACCACTCAACCTGATGTTCTGTCTCACTCCTGTACTCTGACTCATCACTGCCTGTGAGTCGGCGAACAACAGTGGTGTCATCGTTGAATTTATAGATGGTATTGGAGGTGTGTTTACAGCTCCCTTTGTAACTGGATCCTTGACTTCCTGACCAACAGACTGCAATTAGTAAGGATAGGCAGCAACACCTCCGCCACGATTATCCTCAACATTAGTGCCTCACAAGGCTGCGTCCTCGGCCCCCTACTCTACTCCCTATACACTCATAACTGTGTGGCCAGATTCTGCTCTAATTCCATCTACAAGTTTGCAGGTGATATCACCGTAGCAGGTCGTATCTCAAATAACGATGAGTCGGAGTACAGGAAGGAGATAGAGAGCTTAGTGACATGGTGTCATGACAACAACCTTTCCCTCAATGTCAGCAAAACTAAAGAGCTGGTCATTTGAATTCAGGAAGGGGGGTGGTTCACATCAATGGTGCTGAGATCGAGAGAATGAGAGCTTCAAGTTCCTAGTAGTGAACATCAGTAGCCTGTCCTGGTCCAGCTACGTGGATGCCATGGGCAAGAAAGTGCACCAATGCCTCTACATCCTCAGGAGACCAAAGAAATTCAGCACATCCCCATTGACCCTCAACAATTTTTATCAATGCACCATAGAATGCATCCTATCCGGATGCATCACGGCTTGGTATAGCATGTGCTCTGCCAGAGACCGCACGAAACTACTGAGAGTTGTGGACACAGTTCAGCACATCGCAGAAACTAGCCTCCCCTCCATGGACTCTGTCAATAGTTCTCACTGCCTTGGTAAAGCAGCCAGCATAATCAAAGAACCCAACCACCCCAGACATTCTGCCTTCTCCCCTCTCCCATCGGGCTGAAGGTACAAAAGCCTGAAAGCACATACCACCAGGCTCAAGGACAGCTCCTATCTCGCTGTTAAAAGGCTATTGAATGGTTCCGTAGTACAATAAAATGGACTCTTGACCTCACAATCTACCTCATTATGACCTTGCACCCTATGTCTACCTGCACTGCACTTCCTCTGTAGCTGTAGCACTTTATTCTGCATTCTGTTGATGCTTTTCCCTTGTACTATCTTAATGCACTGATGCGATAGAATGATCTGTATGGATGGAATGCAAAACAAAGTTTTTCGCTGTACCTTGGTACATGGGACAAGAATAAACCAATTTAGTTGTGGGTGTAAAACGAGTAGAGCAGGGGGCTAACCACTCGGCCCTTAGGTGCACCTGCATTGATGGTCAGTGATGAGGAGATGTTGTTGCCAATCCATATTGATTGAGGTCTGCTGATGAAGAAGTCAAGGATGCAGTGGCAAAGGGAGGTGCAGGGTCCCAGGTCTTGGAGCTTGGTGATAAGTGTGGAGTGGATGATTGTGTTGAACGCCAAGCTGTAGTAGATGGACAGCAGCCAGATGTACGCATTGCTGTTATCCAGATGGTCCAGAACAGAGTGGAGACTCAGTGAAATAACACCTGCTCTTGACCAGTTGTGGCGATAGGCAAATTGAAGCAGGTCCAGGTCCTCCCTGAGGCTGGAGTTGATTCGCACCATAACCAATTTCTCAAAGCCCTTCATTACAGTGGATGTAAGCGCTACTGGACAGTAGTTATTGAGGCAGGTCACCACACTCTTCTTGGGCACCAGTACTAAAGGTGCCCTTCAGAAGAAAGTGCAAACCTCAGACCCAAGCAGAAGCGAGGGGTTGAAGAATTTGCCTTGAAAACACCAGCCAGTTGGTCTGCTCAGGTCTTCAGCAGTCAGCCAGGTATGCCATCGGGGCCAGACACTTTGTGTGGGTTCACCATCTTGAAGGATGCTCTGACGTCGGAGACTGAGATCACAGGGTTGTCAAGGACTCTGGGGGCTCGTGTGGGTGTGTCATCATTCTCCCAATGTATAAAAGGCATTGAGCTTATCTGGAAGTGATGCATCATTGCCACTTATGCTACCTGGTTTCGCCTTGTAGGAAGTGATGGCGTGCAAGCCCTGCCCCAACTATCAAGCATCCATTCGTGACTCCTATTAATCTGGAATTGTCTTTTCATGCTTGCATTGGCCTTCCGGAGGTAGTACTGGACCTCTCGTATGACTCTGGATCACTTGTCCTAAACATCACAGAGCTAGCCTTCAGCAGATTACAAATCTCCTGGTTCGTCCAGGGCTTCTGTTTGGGGAAGACTCAATGTTTTGTAGATACACACTCGTCCATGCAGTTCTTTATGAAGAACTGTAGTTCTTCTGCCTCCCTTGAGCAGCTCTTCATAGTTCTCTCCACTGGTGCCACGCTCTTTAGTCTCTGCCTGTACACAGGAAGAAGCACTGCCAGGTGGTTGGATTTACCAAAGTGTGGCTGAGGGATGGAGCGGTAGACGTTCCTGATGGCGATAGAGCAGTGATCGAGCTTGTTTGGTCCTCCAGTATTGAAGGTGACACATTGATGGTAATTAGGCAGAGACTTCTTCAAGCTAGTCTGGTTGAAGTCCCCCGTGACAATGAGGAAGGCATTGGGATACGCCGTTTCATGCTGGTTGATCACAGCGCTCAATTCCCCAAGTGCTAGCTTGATGTCTGCCTGAGGCAGGATGTAGACTGTAGTCAGAATGATGGTGGAGAGAATGGTAGGTACTTAACCATCAGATGTTCCAAGTCAAGAGAGCAGGAATGGGATAAGACTGCTATGTCTGTGCACCATGTTGAGTTTACCATGAAGAGACTGCCACCTTCTCCTTTCCTTGGATGCTACTGTCCAGTCCATAGTGGATGGAGAAATCCTCGGGCTGGAGTACCGTGTCCGGAGAGTTGGAAGTGAGTCATGTGTCTGTGAAAGAGATGTACATTGCAATTTGGAAAAAAAAACAGGCCAGGTAACAGATCTCGCATCAATTTCTATACCAATCCCACAACCATTATCTCAATGTCACTTAATAAAATTATGTCATTGACAAAATAATTGCTTTGCCTGCTTAAACATTATTGTAACATTGCCATATCCTTCTTAATCAGTCTGTTGAGTGTATATTAGATGAAGTACACAATAGTTATTGAACGTGGCACGAGTGAAACTAGCTACAGAAGAGAGGGGAGAGTGGAGCTACTACAATGATTAGTGCTTCATGTTTTCATCTTGCTAAAAGCAAGTTGAAATTCTGTCCAGTTCACAAAGTTGTTGTGATAGCATCAAGTTTGTCCACCAGGTGGAGCTCCATCAATGTCTTTTCTAATCCTGCCACACTGAACAACTTTTCAAAAAGCTGAGTACCACCAATCAAATTCACATGCTGCTGCAGCCTCTATGGAACCAAAGGGCGATGATGTTTAATGAATTCATTAGTTGTTGTTTTTATGTTGCTTTTGTTTCCGTTTATGGCACTGCATTAACCAACGTGATCTTCCTGTTCTTTTACCTTTGGCCAACTATCAAGCATATTTAGACTTGGCAAAATTTGCTTCATATTTGAATAATTTCGGCATTTTAAGGCATTTATTTTATTTTTCTCTGTGTTTTCTTAGGTGTGCACAAAATTAAGGGTGGCAACAACAACAGGAACACAAATTTTACTGCAGTTTAGCCACCTGCTGTGACAAATATTACTGCTTGGGAAGATCTTTCCCAACTTCAAGCGGAACATGCTGTACACCTGAATGATGCAGAGAATAAATTGCTTGTGGTTCCATTCTGGACCAAGCAGATCTAGCTGAAGAAGTAAGCAGTTGCTCCACAGGTCCAGCTGAGTCTCTAGTCAGTGGTGACCTCCAGAATATTGATGTTGGTGGTCTTGCGAATGGCAATGCCATTGAATGTCATGGGTCAATGATTAGATTCCCTCTTGTTGGAGGTGATCATTACTGGGAACATTTTTTGGCCCAAGTGTTATTTGTCACTTATTAGCTCACGTCTGAACACTGTCTAGGTCTTGCTGCATGCTGAGGAGTTGCAAATGGAATTGAACATCATGAAGTCATCAGCAAATATATTGACTTTGTATGACTCCAACCTCTGATGTGTTTTCTCTTTCATGCCCACTGACTCCAGTTCACTGGGGTAATTTGAAGGCATACTTGGTTAAATGCTGCCTTGATGTCAAGGGTAGTTGCTCTTACCTCTGGAAGTCAACTCTTAAGTTCATATTTGGGCCAATGTTGTAACAAGATCTGGAGTCGAGTGGTCCCCGTAAAAACCCAAACTGGGCATCAGTGAGTAAGTGATTGGTGAATCGGTGCTGCTGATTGGCATTGTGACAATAGCTTCATCACTTTCATGATTGAAAGTAGACTGAGTGTCATTAGCCTGATTGGATTTGTCCTGCTTTGTGTGAATTGATTACACCTGGGCAATTTTCCACATCGTCAGGTAGATGCCAGTGCTGCAACTGCACTGGAATGGTTTGGCTAGAGCTAGTTCTGGAAGACAGGTTTTCAGTACCAGAGCTGAGATGTTGTATGGTCTCATACCTTTGCGTGTGGTGATGTATAACCTTGACTGACTATTTCTGAAGTCCTTTGGGCTTCAAGTTGTATGTGGCATGGCATATTTTAAAATTGTCTAGATTTGCATGAAACAGTGAAAATTTCCCTATGAGCACTGCCCCTAATCACAATATTGTGTCAGAATTTAATTTAAATAGCATTAGACAAGATATTGTGAACCTTATGATCTGCTTTTTCTGCAGCATTGGGATACTCTGACTGTAATTGTGGTAGGGTCCTCACTCTTTAGTTTAAAGAAAAGAAAGCTTTTGATAACTATTAAATTGGATTACTATATGTTGTAATTGGGGTTTTTGATCTTTTGCTTTTATTTCAAGAATACTTCCTTAAAATCTTGAGTATAGTGTGACAGAACATTGATGTGTTCCTACATGGAGAAGAAATGTGCTTCATGAAATTAACTTTATACTCTGCATGCACAAATGTCACTGAATTGAAAAATATTTATTCAATTTTCAGTGTCATTATTTCACTAACTGATGTGAAGGAATTTATGAAAGGGAGTAATGTTTTTCTGTAACCTAATTTGATGTGACATCTCTAAGAAGCATGTGATTATTACTGTTTTAATGAGTTCTCTAAATGAAAAATTACATGAATGAGGTAGTTTGAGAATATAGATCTCTGCCCATTTTGCTTTGATGGAGAGAAATTATTACAGATTTATAAAATTTGCTCAATAAAAACTTGTTGAATGCATACCAAATTCTCAGATGCCAATTTTGAGAACTCACAGATCAATTTAAAAATGTCCCATTTAAAAATCTTTGGCACTTCAACACAAGGGATAGAAAACTTTAAAAAAAAATGAAAGGAATTGAATGGGAGAAATTGCATATTACACAGATAATAGCATAGACTGGAAAAGACATGAAGTTGAATGGTTAAATGTAATCTGGCAATTATAAATTATTGGTTTGATTTTTTTTAAACTAAGAAATCTATTGAGAGATTGTTGAGCATTTAATGAAAATGAAGGACCTCATTCAAGATCAAATGAGCTTGTTATTTATTAGTCATAGCAAGCAAATTTATTAATTTATTTCCAAACATTAGTAGAATGTCCAGGTGAAGATGGGTTTAGACAATTTGAAATTTAACTTTGGCAACCTTGACCATTAACACAGATTAGAGGTGAGAATTGGAGAGCTGTATGCAATGGAATAGTTCACCAGGCACATTTGTTCACAATGTTTGTCATTGACATTAGTGCTTATGTTAAAAGATGCCTAAGGTTGCAAGTGACATTGCATTGTATGAGAGTACAATAAATACAGAACATTCTGGAAATAGCAGATTTAGGTAGTGTACGGGAAAGAAACAGGTTGCAAAGTCATTGTCTTGAAACATTTTATTTCTCTCTCCACAAATGCTGCATGATCTTTTAGTGTTTTGAATATATTCTACTTTTAGATTTAATCATCTGCACTTTTTTTTACTTTGCAATTATTATTTGGCAGTGCAGATGACATTAAAGAAATAGATTAAAGTTCTGGAAAATTGGTTAGAAACCTAGCAACTAGTCCATTGAATTTTTAACAGCAGTTAATAATGAGTTGTGATGGTTGTAATAAAGACAGGTGGACTTGATTATGCAGTCTGTATGTGGTATTTACAAGTCAAGATAAAGATGTGTCTGGTTGTTAATGGAGTATTGGGAGCATGTCACAACATGCATAGATCTTTTGACATAGCTATGAAGAATGGTTGATTGCATGCCAAGCCCCAGTGCATATCCCCTATTTGGAGGGGCTGGAAAGGACAGGTATGACAATGAGTTAAAGGCATTCAGTAATACACTTGCATAAAGAAGTTAATATAATTGTTTTTTTCATACACAAAAGTTAAGGTTATTTGAACTCAGAGAGAGATCAGCAAGAAGGCGTTGGGTACATTTTACACTACACAAATAAAAATGGATGGCTTTAAACAGAAGTACTATTGAGCTTAAAACAAAAGCATTGCTTTGGGGAATATTCTACCTCTTATTTTAGGAAATGGTGACTTAATTGAGACACTTAAATGAAGTTGGGACTCCTGAGTAATCAAACAGCAGAAGGATATATCCTAAAGTTGACAGAGACAGTCCCATCAAGTCCTGAAAAGAACATGCATGCCTTCTCTCATTCTGTAGCTAAAATTTGTAGATATTTGAAGTATTTTGACGTCAGACTGAACAAACATTAAAGGTTGTTATCCAAGGAAAAACTTGGGTAACTTTATTCAAATTTTAAAGGAATAAACTTACTATAGACTTGCATGTATTATCAATCAGTTGTTCCGCTTTCCTCCTTACCCAGATGACTTTATTTAAAGGCAGTTCTCAATTCTATATTATTTTGTTTTGTACTGTATCATGGACAATATAAATTCAAGGATTTTAAGATGGTGATTAATACTGCTTTTATTTAAAATAAGTTGTACTGAGCAGTCAATTCACTCAAAATTATGTCTTGACTATTTGCACTTATCTATTGTCACAAACAAAGCTTGAGAAATTTGATGTGAGGTAACAAGTGGAACATTGAAAACCATCTGGAATGGCACAGTCTAGGGCAGAATGGGATTTTAATTATACCAATTGCCAATTTTGTTTTTTCGCGTAGAAGAGTAGATAAGTAAATGCAAATAAATGTTCAATAAGCATTGTCATTGAGAGGCTATTGTTACATTTTACAACTTCACTTGATTTCAAGCTCATGGCCAGAAATGTAGTTCATCCCTGATCCATTGCACAAAGCAGTCATCTTCACCTTGGGGAACAGGATATTTATTCTATTGTCATTCAAACATTGCCCTTTGTTACCCCAGCATGAATTTGAAAAGACCTTCTGTGCTTCCAGCAACGATGATTATGTCCTTTATTTATTGTTTGCCACCTTGCTAATTAAGTACCAGACATTTGGTATTAATAGATGCTTAGACTCCAACAGATATTAGGCATGAATTCCTCTTAGACAAGTTTGTGTCTGTCTTGGCATCCTCTATCAAGCCATCCAACACTGAGCAGTAACCTAAATCATCTCAGTTGACTCTCAGCCTGACCATCCTAGTCATTTGCAAAGGCACATTGAATATGGGAGGAATAGAACACGAGGAGAGGGAATTGGAGCAAATAATCCAGATGTTGGAAATCCAAAGCAAATGCTGGAAATGCTTAACATATGGAGCAGGGTCAGCGGGGAGAGAAATTAGAGTTGATGTTTTGGGTCAAGATCCATTAGAAGTAGACAGGTGAGAAGATGCTTGTTAAGTTACAAAGAAGGGAAGGCAGAGAGAACAGAAGGATGTCTGCAAGAGGGTATTGGTTTATTATTGTCACTTGTACTGAGGTACAGTGAAAAGCTTGTCTTCAAACCGATCGTACAGGTTAATTCATTACACAGTGCAGTTACATTGAGTTAGTACAGAGTGCATTGATGTAGTACAGGTAAAAACAATAACAGTACAGAGTAATCTATTTCAACCTATTATCAAAGGCAAGGAGAGTAATGCTAGAGATGTATACAATAAATTAGAGCATTATTACTACAAATTGTTTTGGCTGCTATATTGCAGGAAAAATGTGTTTGTACCAGAAAGCTGCAAAGAAGATTTAGGAAGATGTTGCCAGGACTGCAAACTTTAGCTGTGAGGAAAATTTGGATAGGCAGTGGTTGTTCTTCAGAATAGAAAGTCTGAAGTGAGACTGAGTTGAGATGAGGACTCTCATAAAACCAAGGGGTATATATTTACAGTCATTGGTAGAAGGATTAGAGAGGAGATGAAGAAACAGTTATTCACACTGATGGTGATAGGTGTTTAGAACATGGCTTGAAAGGATGGTTGTGGCAGAAACCTTCATCACATTTAAACAGTCCTTAAAGAGCTGTGAGAGATTTTGCACTGGAACGTGGAATTAGGTTGAGTAGATGTTTTTCAACCAGCATGGACATAATGGACCAAATTGTGGTTTCCTGTAATGTAAAATTTGTATGATTCTCATCTTGTCTATTGCCTTGCCATCCTCCAATAAAACATTTCTGCAGCTGAGCAGACTATGAGTAGGATTCTACTTGTTTGGTTATATTCTTTTCCATTTGTAGCCAGACATTAAGCAGTGATGGGTTCTTTTCCCTGAAATGAACTGCTGCACTAGGATTGCTCAGGGATTTATCCTGTCCTCCTTGTTCTCACTTATGTGCTACACATAAAGGGCATAATTTGAAAAGATCTGCAGAGAAGTGCAGATGTCACTCATCCTTATCTTGCTGTACCTCTCTTGACCCCTTCACAAGCTCCACCATATTAGACCTCAAGGATAGAATGAACATAAATTTTCAGCAGTTGAATATTGGGAAGCTTTTTTTTTGTCAGACTCATTCTCTTTGCTTTGATTCCATCCTGCCCACTTGAAGCTGAACCAGACTGTTTGCAACCTTGGTGTCATAATTGACTAAGTTGAGTTTCAGTCCTCAAAGACTAAATATTTCCATATTTGTAATGTCCCCTACCCTGCCATGTCTCAGTTCATTTACATCTTAAAGCCTCTTCCTAAACTTGGCTTTTCCAAGACATCGTTGGCTGATCTCCCTTGTTGAACCCTTAGTGAACTTATGCAAAACTGTACTGTTTCCCAGTCGCCCTTGTACTTGCTGATACTTATATAATGGCTCTCAGTTAAGCAGAGCCTTGATTTTAAAATTATCTTTGTTTCTTTTAAATACAAAGATAATGGTCTTGAGCCTCCCTCTTTTTGTACTGTTCTCCAGCCCTATAACCCTCCAAGGCATATGTGCTTTTCATTTCTGGCCCCTGTCCTGTGCTTTCAGTTGCCAAAGCCCTAAGCTCTGGTTATCTGAAACATCTCCACCTCTCCATTTGTTTTTTTTTCCCTTTGGATATGCTCTTTTAAAGTCTTCTTCTTTGATTAAGCTTTGGTACCTTGGTGCTAACGTGTTAATTTAATTCAATAATGATCCTTTGAAGATTATTGGGATGATTTTGCCACATTAAAGGAAACTGTTGTGTGCACATCATTTTTCGGTTTGCTTTTACAGAATAATATGAGATAACGTGATAGTAATATGGAGTTGAGGATAGAAAACAAATGTATTTCAAGGTACTTGCCACCATTTCAGATGTATTTGAGTTTTTAAATTTAAGATTTTTCCTCCATTTTGTTCACAAAAATGAACATTTTTTTCAATTTTTTATTAGTTTTCAAATTAATACAGATTAATATATAACATCAATGTTTGTACATGGAATACAAAGAGATCAGGAGAACAATCATGGCATAGATAATCATAAAGAACAATATTAAAAAAACTGTAGATCCCACGATCTCTTAGTAAATGAATATAATATAAAAGAAAGGAAAGGATTTATATATAATATAACAAAGGAAAGAAAAAAAAATCCCCAATCAATAAGAAAAATTATAAACAATATATCAAATCAAACCAAACTAAACAGAAAAATTTCAAAAAATAGAAAGAAAAAGACTGGACTGAAATTTCTCAGTAGAAACAGAGCAATATTATGTCGTCAACTCCGTTTCTCTAAATTGGAAAGTTATTGAAAGGGGATTTATATCATGTGAAAATATTGAATAAATGGACTCCAAATATCTTCAAATTTAAGCGAAGGATCAACAGTACCACTCCTAATTTTTTCCAAGTTTAAACATGAGATAGTTTGAGAGAACCATTGAAAAGTAGGAGGGGGTATTGGATCCTTCCATTTAAGCAAAATGGATCGTTTGGCCATTAATGTAGCCAAGGCAATCATACGGTAAGCAGATGCAGCTAAATGGCCAGACTCTATCCTTGGTAATCCAGAAATTGCAGTGATAGGGTGAGGTTGTAAATCAATATTCAGTACATTTGAGATAATGTTAAACATGTCTTTCCAATATTTTTCCAAAAGAGGACAGGATTAAAAAAAAGGAACATTTGAATGACCATGAGATCAGTAAAGATAGTAAGTGGATAAATGTGAGCATTACAGCTGGTAAGACATTTGAAAAACATATGTGAATTGAACAGCTGCTATAATGCTAAAAATCCTTTAGAAAGCGAGTAGCTGCAGAAAGTGACCAAGAGGGGCATATTGGTGAATTTAGCCATTACGTTCCCAGTGGGCAGTAGAGGAAATAAGTTTGAGTAATGGAGAATTTTCACTTGTACCATGTCTTTCACCCCTAACCAGTCAAGTCATACCATAGCATTCCATCTACAGCGCATTTTGAATTAGGGAGGACGTTCCCATCCCACTGTGGAGCACAGATACTTTCACTCTGGCACAGCAGAAAATTATGCTTTGTTCATGGATGGAGGCTGCGGTCATGTTGGACTCCCTGATTCTCACAGTTTCAGGTCACTAGGCCTGTAACTCCAGCCCCAGTATAATTCTAGATGATTCATTCAAATAAGAATGGATTGTAAGAAACACTTTGTAGATTTAAAAAAAATAGTTGGGTCATATTAAATTCTTTGTTATGTTGTGACTTTTAAATGGATGAGTAAAATTGATATGAGAAAATAGGTAATGATATTATGTCTCCTGAAATATGAAATTTTATCAGTCTAGTTTAAATTGAAGTAAAAAGCTATTTCAACTCTAAATTCTTCAGAATAGCATGCAATATATAATGATCCACAGCCTTAATATCTGTAACAAATTAGACATTGGTCAAAGTAATTGAAATCCTTGTTTTTCTCTATTGAGACCAAGTTTTAATTTTGCTTTAAATGTCAGCTTGTACTACATTAACCTTCATTAAAAATTTGTTTCTACTTTCAGTAGAAATTTCCCAGTGGTACTTTCTTCTAGTAATGATGATGTATTTTCATGTCAATCTCCTGCTGTGCTTTATTTTTGTTTGGTTTTGGTACTGAAATGTGCCCTCAGTTTATGAGAGCAGCCCAGTGAGTTACTTTTTCTTTCCCCATCTTTCCTCCTCCTCCCTGTTCGCGGGTAGACTTTCTTGGAATGCCCCTCTAATTGAAGTTGATGCTTGGTGCCTGTGCATGATAGGAGAAATTGTTTTCCAACCAGCCTGGTTTAATTGTGACAGCCTTGCATACTATTAGGCTGAGGTCAAATCTCTAGTCAGTAATTTTTCAATCGATTTGAAGTATGGTCAGGAATGTTTGCTTTCTTAAAATACTGAAGATTCTAGCACATTTGTAATAGCCTATGCGTACTTTCAAGATATCCTGAAGAGTTTCACAACCGACCAAGTACTTTTCAAGTGCAGGCACTGTTGTAATGTAGGAATAACTGTAATAATTTGTTCAAAGCTAGATTCTATAAACAACAGAGATAAAGTGCCAGAAAATCTTCTGTACTAAGATTGGTTGAGAGATAAAATTTCGTATTCCTCTCCCACTGAGCCAAATTAACATTTTTCTCAGTGGTAGATGAATATGAAGAAAAGCAACAAGAATATAAATGGGAATGATGGATTTTGATCTGTCTATCTGGAAAAAAATTTGCATTCTCTACTTGGAAGCTGTTGTTTATGATTAAAATGTCGGGTGTAGGGTAAGCCGATCTGTTTGCAATCTCTGCAAATAAATTTTCAAGTGCATCTTTTTAAGGTTGATTCTCTATGGAAAGCTTCGTCTGGTTGCTGGGCCAGTCCATCTTCTGTGATGTGTAGTCCATTGCAAACTGTTTACCATTGTCTTTTTCATCATCCATTTCTTCCCAGATGCTATGCCAAATTCTGAATGTTTTCATGCCCTCTTCAGAAGCCTCCTTGAATCTTCACCCTGTCCTGCCAGCTGATCCCTTGCCAGTTGAGAGCTACTAGTAAAGGACATCTTTAGGGATTTGTCCATTGACCATTCTGCAGCTATATCTTGGGCAACATTGGTTGGATGTGGTGGTAGCACAGCACCTAAATTACCAGACTAGTAAACTATATTCTGGATTAACAATCCTTGGTCTCTAGACAAGCTGTTCTAGTACAGTTACAGCACTTGCACCTACCTGAAAAATGCACTTGAGGGTTTACACTGGAGAAGAGATTCACCAGGATGTTGGGTGGGATTGAGCGTTTCAGCTATGAAGTGAGATTGGATAGGCTGGGTTTGTTTTCCTGGGAGCAGAGAAAGCTAAGGGGATCCTGAATGGGGTATACAAAATTGTGGGGCACAGATATGAAGGGTATTGAGAAATGTTTTTCCCCTTACCAGGCATTTATGACCAGAAGACATAGATTTAAGTAAGATAAGAGTTAGGAGATTTAGAGAGGATTGGAGGAAGAATTTCTTTCACCTAGAGTGATGTTGAAATCCAGAACACATTGTTTGAGGAGATGGTGGAACATTTAAGAAGTATATGGGTGAGCACTTTAAATGCCATTCTGTAGAGGGCTATGGGCCACATGCTGGAAAATGGGATTTCTATAGATAGGCTCTTGATGGCTGGCATGGACACACTAGGCATGTAGAGCTGCTGCCTCACAGCTCCGGCAGCTGGATTCAGCCCTGACTTGTGTGTGGAGTTTGCACGTTTTTCCTGTGACCACACGTTATCCTCTCGATGATCTGGTTTCCTCCCGCATCCCAAATACGTGTGGTTTGGTAGTTGGCTGTTGAAAATTGTCCATAGTGTATGGGTGACTAGTAGAATCTGGGAGGGTGGGGGGGGGGTTGGGTGTAGGTGTTCATGGGAATGTGGGGAGAATAAAAAGAGATTAGTATAAGTTGGTTCTTGATGGACTTGGAGGGCTGAAGGTCTTGATCATGCTGTATGACTTCATGATTCTATGACTCAATGACGGCCTTTCCTGCCATTTAAGGTCAGATGTGGAGACGTTAGTTGCTGATTCCTTAACTTTCAATTCTATTAGCATCTCTGCAGCCAGCAAGACTGAAAACATTCAGGCATGAACTGTTAAGTGGCAAATAACATTCTCAGTATGCCAGACAGTGGTCATTCCCAAAAGGCGAGAATTGCCCAACCTGCTCTTGATATTGAATAGCATTACCATCACTGCGTCCGCCAGCATCAATGTCCTGGGATTCACTGACTGGCCAGAAGCATGTTAATTTTGTGAGGATGAATGAGAAGTAGTTATGTGAAGTTGGGTAAGAAAGCAGTACGCAGCTTTTGACCTGTCTGGGATGGGGTAAATGGTCACTTTTGGTCGTATAAAATACTGTGTTCTTTAAACGATCCAGAAACAAATGGAGGGACTGATCAAGTATGTCAGATGATGTATGATGGGTAAGTGTTTATTTTGTGGCTTGCTTGATTGCCTTGTGACGATTGGGAGAGTTTCCCTGTATTACTGTTGGAATGGTCTTTCATAATTTGTCTTCAGTTCAGTTTTAGCTAAAAGCTTGACTTCAAAACTTGCCTTTTTCATATGTTCAAATCTTGTGCAGCTTTGTACTGTATTTCATTATTATATTGATCAAGGTACTAACTTCTAGATGTAGCCAAAATTTGGAAGGATAGAATTCGTAAGTGTACTAATGATCGTTGTGAGTGTTCAAAACTTCATACTTTCCTAAAATTTTGATGATAACAAGGGTCAACCATACCAAGGATACAAACCCATGGTTCAGAGCTTAGTGGCACCTCTAGGGGTTGGCATTATATGCTTGGAATGCACCACACTGCTGTGACTGAAATGGAACTTTTTATATTTATGTTATTTGCACTTCACCATAAACAAGTTATTTTGCGAAATGCCAAGCTTTTTTCTAACAGGCATTATTGCTCTGCACAAAATGGAGTGTACCAGTTCTGTGGATTGTCCTGCTGTATATGCAGTGTTGCATTAGGAGTTGCTTGTTGATAATTGACTCCTCTTTAACACTGCATTTTGTATGCTGGAGTTGTTGTTTTGATTGGTATGTGCTTTGTCTGTGGAATTTAAATGCATGAAAAATTTGGTTATTCTGAATTTGTGGGTTCTGTTAGTGGAATGTAATGTCTTTTTTACTGTTTAGGTTTTAGTTTTCTCATTCATTTGTAAAAGAAAAAAAATTGGACATCCATTGCAATGATGAAATGTTCAAGATATCCCCTGGAGGTAACTTTCATGAAATATAAATCTGTATAATTTCTTCTCATAAATTTTAACATCTTTTTAATATCGCACATCATTCAATTCTGGGTGAGCAAAACATACAAGACTATTTATTTTCTTTGGTTAGTCTGCGATACCTCTGGCTTCTTTTATAATCGCATTAATTTTGGGATTATTCTGTCTGGTTCACAAAATAAGATTGTATGTAGTCACCATGTTCCTACTATAGTCGGAAATTGCAGCCCTCTTGTGATTCATTTGCATTTATCCACAAGGAATGCCAAAGGATTCTTAACAGAGAAAGATGGACACCATTGTGCTTTAAGAACTATTTAAGCTTTTTTTTAAAGAAAAAGTAAAAATAAAATTAACCACAAATATTCAATTTGCATTTAGAAGGAAATGGAATAAAATTCAATGCAATTTAATGGTTTCTTATTTGTCGAAGAACTGTTGTTATAACAAAATGTCTCAACGTCTGGGAGCAAGGGAGCATGGTATGAAATAGTTGATTTGGATAATAAATTTTCTTTTGTATATGGTGCCTTTTAATACAAGACATCACAAGTGACTTCACACAGCATTATCAAACACAAATGGACAATCATAAGGTATGAGGGCAGAAGACTTAAAAGCTTAGCTGAAAAGGTTGGCTTTTGAATAACGTGAGGGAACTTGAGAGATGGTGAGATTTAGAGAGGACATATTGGAGCTTAGTACCAGTTAGTTAAAGGTACATTCAGAAAGTGAGGAAAATTGTTTTTGTTCAAGATCCTAGGCTGCGGAGTGTAGAGAAATCGCTGAGGGTTTGGAGATTGGGAGTGGGGAGGCCATTGAGAGATTTGAAAACTGTTCGAGAATTATAAAATTTGAGGTTTGGATTCACTTGGAGCTAATGCTGGTCAGTGAGTATAGAGGTGAGAGGTGAATGGATATTGGTGGGACCAAGAATGACGACAAACTAGATGCATAAAATGGCCAAATTGTAGTGTGGGGAAGTTCTTTGGATCAGCCATGTTTATGAAGATAAAATTATCTCTCCCCAAGCTGATTAATCAGACATTTTGTCTATCTTCTGATGGAAAGCATGTTGGCACTGGGAAAATCCTTTTACAGAACACTACAGCACAGTAGAGGCCCTTCGGCCCACAATGTTGTGCCGACATTTTATCCTGCTCTAAGATCTATCTAACCCTTCTATCCTTCATAGCCCCCTATTTTTCTATCATTCATATGTCTATCTAAGAGTGTCTTAAATGTCCCTAATATATCTGCCCCCATAACCTCTGCTAGCAGTGCGTTCCACACACCCACCACTCTCTGTGCAAAAAAAATTACCCCTGACATCCCCCTTATACCTTCCTCCAATCATCTTAAAATTATGTCCCCTCGTGTTAGCCATTGTCGACCTGGGAAAAAGTTTCTGACTGTCCACTTGATCTATACCTTTCCCCTAAAAACAAGTTGACTCTTATGAAAGGAAGTATCAAGAATTTATTGGATGATCGGTTGCTGATAATCTACATTAGTCTTTAGCTTTTTCTGTCGTACAATATTAAATTGGTCAGTGAAGCATCATTTTGCTATAACTTTTAATTTACACGTGGTCTCCTTTGGTGTTCCTCTGTGATTCCTTTAAATTTGAGAATGGCTTTGTTTGTCCAAAAAGTAGTTTTTATTTACTTTGTAATTTTGTATTATAGACATTTGACATTTGAAACCTTTTTTGAGGCAGGGACTGTATATGCCAGAAATAGATGCGTACATGTAATCCGTGAAGGTAATGAATTCAAGTACTGACATTTGAGACACAGGACTTGAATCATGCTGCAGGCTTTTAGTATGGAAATGCATAAGAGAGAGTTTCAATTTATATTTGCAGATTTCTATTTTTGTCACCTGGTAATGAGAATCAATGGAAATAAAGTACTTTGGTGGAGAGGATAGGAATAAAAGTTGATCTCTTTCCTGAAGATATTCCCTTCGATAAATGACAACTACCTGATTTACTTTCACAAATTCATACTTTGGTCTCAATTTCCCATTGAATTGAGTAGTCCATTCATTGATTAATGATGAATGAAAAGAGCCATCGACCAGTTGTCGCTTCCCCCACAGAAAATGCTTATTTTCTGGGATGAATTTTATTTTCTCTTTGTTTTATGATTTCTAATATTTGAGTGGTGAAATATCAAGAGTGAATGTAACAAAACTGAATTCAGTTAACAATAGTACTTATTACCTTAGTTTTGCATAACCTTTTGGCATTAAACTGTCTCCATATATTTATTTAATTTAACATTTCTTCAAGCCAGTTTCTGTGGCTGTCTTCATTGCATATTCTGATTGCCATTATTAATAATATGGCAGTTTCAAAGTACAGGTAGCTGTCAATGATAATGTTGGTTTCCCATTACATATTTGAATATTACATTGGGATTAGAAGTGCAAAGGACTGTTTTGCTAAGATATTGGTAGGAAGGAGTTCTCACTCGCGTAGCTGAGGAAAATGACCTAGTTCATTGTGTAAAGAGCTTATGACTGAAAACAGTCTGGATGCTTTCACTCTTTGAGTGCCCAGTTTTGAATTCTGTGTTGGGGAGTTAAATCTGTGGCTTTGGGAACTTTTAACACAATGATATATTAATGTTTAGGTGATGTTGCATTCAACTTTTAAGTAGATCATGTTGACAAATTGAGGTGGGACAGCAGTAAATGTCAAATTATTTAATTGTTTTGCAGTCACTTCATTGAAGAATGGACAGTGGGACTGAAGATAGCCTCATTAAGAAACGGTTCGTAACTGAGGCCGAATTAGATGAAAGGCGCAGAGTAAGACAGGAAGAGTGGGAAAAAGTTCGGAAGCCTGATGATCCTGAAGGTACAGCACTGTTCTGAGTTGTTTTTGTGGATCAGATCTTGTGAAAAATATGAGGAAGGATATGGACCGCCTTAGTGGGAGAAAAACCTTCAGTTCTTTTTCCCCTTCAAAATTTAACAATTCAAGAGTTTGCTGTTATGTTGAGCTATCATTGCTCAAGATTTTTTTTTACTGTGTATGATATGTTCGTCCACTTTGCTTAATGATTATCAAGTGCTGCATTTATCAAAAGAAAATATTTGCTGTGATTACTAATTTGTATCTGAAACCAAGGGCTAAAGTATGAAGTTAAAAGTAACAAATTTGAAAAGAATGGAAGAGAAAATGGGCTAAATCCTCTTCACAAACAGTAACCATTGCAAAGATTATAGTAAACAACATGCATTTCCAGGGACTATTCTTGTTTTATAAAATTGTAAGTGTTGCTCTGAAGGTAACTATGCTATGCAATGCTTCTGTTATGTGACCTGAGAGGCAGGGAATATAACTTTTTTGCTCTTCCTGTTTTTGGAGGAAGGTGCCAACAATGAAGTTAAGGGGCAGCCGCCAGTGACGAGTGTTATTTTCATTGACACAGTCACTCTGCTTTGGTGCACTGAACCTCCATCCTGTTGCACTAAAAGGTTATTTACCTGAAACATATAACAGTTTCTCTCTCCACAGATGCTGAATACTTCCAGCAGTTTCTCTCTTCGTTTCATTCAACACTTCAGTTTATGACATGATCTGTGTACTATTTGTTCCTTTGACAGCCTTCAAGCTGAAAGTATAACCTTCAAACAGCAATGCAGTCGCAAATCTTTATGTCAACTAGGGATGTTACATTGTTGTAATTAATCTCCTCTCTGAATTGGCTCATTCCAGCACTTGAGAAATCAGATCAAAGTGTGCAGCATTGCTAACATTGAAAGTTACACTACACAAATGACAAAATTGACAAGAGGGGACAATAAGGCAAAAATGCTTGCTTTCTGATGTGAAACAGATTTAAAATTTCATTTCCTATCTTGATTGCAAGAGTAAATTCAGCATAAACTGTTACCGTGCCTATAAAAAAAATAAATCAACCTTTAGGAGTATGTTTTGTGCTACTGTGGCAACTGTCCAAAATCATCCTGATGAGATGCTGCTCCTGATCCATGTCCAATTGGGCCACACTTCTCTCTCCTTAAGGAAGGGAGCTCCTACTTTAGTTGATTAATGAAAAATGTGCTTACATGATAGTTTGGAAATTCCTTCCCATAATGCCAGTCCACTGCTGGAACTGAGCGACTGTCTTGTCCTGTGTTTGTTGCCAGCTGGTCAATGAAAGACATTCCATCTCTGAGACTGTTTAGACGAGAGACTGATCCCTGGGGCAAAAAGGATGATGCCAAGAGTAAAAATTGAGGAAACTTAGGCTTTACATTCTTGGAAGGAAGTCTTGCACAACTATATTGGGGGAAAGAAAAATATAATTTTGAAGTGATCATACTAGGATTTAATAAAACTCTGATTTTTGGGCTCTCATTTCATCTGGAAACCAATCCCCTGTAAAACACCTCTCTTGGTATTGTGCACAAGTTCTTCAAATAGTCTGAATTTCCTCTTGTGCTCTTCACTTTGGAAAAGCTGGTTTGTGAAACAGCTACATTTTGCTGAGAACTAAACTCTTCCCAGAATTTTGGAAGTGCATAATTATAGATAAGAAACTCATTCATTTCAATTTAGTTGCTTTAATTTTTGCGTCTTGAGTCTATAAATGGCTTCCCATATGGTGGTTGCCTTCTGTCATCAATGCTATTGCATCCAATTGAAAGAACAGACTAGTGTTCCACAGCTTCAATCTGTTGCTGTTCTAACAATGGAGGAAATTCACTGCGGGCTCAAAGCAGTTCAAAATGAAGAAGTGAGTGTCAGAGTGACACTATTACCAGATATGTACTTCTTTTCACCCCCTCCGCACTGCCCCCCCCCCCCCCATCCAATTTGGTGTATTGCATTCAGTGCTTAGACAATATGATATAAAACTGTACTCCCAAGAATTGCAATGTGGTCTCCTTTACTATGGGGAAACCAAAGGCAGATTGGATGATAGCTTTTTGGAACACCTTTGTTCAGTCCAAAGGAGTGACCCTGAACTTCCATTTGGCGGTTCGTTTAATTCTCCATTGCACTCTCACTCTGACCTATTTGTCTCTTACCTTCTGTGCTGTTCCAATGAAAGCCAATCTAAGCTTTAAGAACAGCACCTCCTCTCCCATCTGGGCAATTACAGTGTTTTATATCTCTCAGGCCTGCATTTATTCTCTTTTTTTCTTTGTTTTCAATCATCATCTAATTATATCTCCTCTAGACAGATGAGCTGCAACTAGTTACTGGTTGTGTTATGCATTCTCTCCCAGGCTTCATTCTTTCACAGACATTCCCTTTGTTCTTTCCACGCCTCTCTTCGCTGGAACTTGAGACATGTTTGATTTCTAACTTCCCAATCCTGATGAAAGAGCAACCTGAAATATTAACTCTGTTTTTCTCTCCTTAGATGCTGCCTGATGATCTGAGCATTTCTAGCATTTTCTGTTTTTGATTATTCAAAAAGTGACAAATTACACTTTGTCTGCCTAAATCTAAAAACTAAGGTCTGGTTTGAAATATTTCTTTGAAGATTGGGAGAGGCTGTATCACTTGATTTCACCACACCTTCTGGTTCCTTTACCAGTAAAGGGATATCAAGGCCAATTATGCTACCTGACCAAGTGCAGTGACTGTAACCTTGCCTCTGATTTCACCACACTCCTCAGCTACTGCTAGTTGTTGAACTGGATTATTTGTAATCTTTGTATTAAGCTTGATTTGAAGTTGAACTTCTTATCCCAAGACCTGCCAATTATCGTGCCTGTTTATTAAATCCTTATAAGATCCAGCTCAATAGACTGTTTTTGTAGATTGTTGATAAAATAAATTGGCAAAGACATCCTTGATAATCAGCTAAGAAAATAAATTCCAAAATCACTGGTCTGATCTTGCATGGTATTCCAGGATCCTGGAGTGATTTCACAATATCTTGTGTTCAGTGCATGTCTTCCAAAAAATCAACTG
This sequence comes from Pristis pectinata, assembly GCF_009764475.1. Lineage (NCBI taxonomy): Eukaryota > Metazoa > Chordata > Chondrichthyes > Rhinopristiformes > Pristidae > Pristis > Pristis pectinata. The sequence goes on from NC_067417.1 coordinate 40,065,090, forward strand.
ATATGGGATTGATTTTTTTATTAAAATAGATAATCAGCATTTTTAAAAAAAAAAGATGTTGGTACTGTTAAGCTTCTTGGCTTTGTTAAAAGTAAAAGGCACGTCCATCACATTTGATCTACTGACCAAATGCAGTACTGGCTAAGTTTTTTATGCAGTCAGTGTGCCATCTTATGATTTTAAATTTGAGTTTTATGTTTTTATTAATGGTGCAAATGTCAATCCCAAAATTTTACCCATTATCTATTTCACACCTTTAATGTAACTTCTCAAAAACGAGAAATCCAAGCAAACTTCTAATTAACAAGAGGAAGAAAGTGCATCTAAAGATTAGCACTGCTGGAGAAAGAAACTGGTTTAGATAAAAAAAAAACACGTGAACTAAAAACAATGCCAAAATCATCTGTATGAAAAATTAGGCTTTCATTTTGGGTTTCTTCATCAGGGCCCTTTTTATTTCAAATGCATATTGTACCGCTATGTGTTTCTAACAACTTACACTGTAATTTTAGATTTCCAGTCCTTTTCAGCTGAAATTCACCAGATGCACTCCAAAGACAAAAAGTGTTGATTACATGCCTGAAAAATATATGGGAATGTATGGCCCGGGGTGCAGGATGGTAGCTGGACAACTAGTGGGATCGAAGCAACTATGGTGTTGATACTCTGACCAAGGTTTGAAAACATTGCAGATTAGAAAGCTTGCTGTTTGGATACTTTGCTGTTAGAACTGAAGGATGGTGTGATCTAGGTTTAATGTTGCCTTTAATTCTGATGAGGCTGAGAATGCTTTGGTGAAGATCCCTTTAATAATTAGAGATAAAGCAAGTGTTAATGAAACAAATCTTTATCTGCCCCATAACTATCTGTAAACATGTGATACCATCATGGCCAGCAATGGGATTACTTTCCTTGTATTTTTTCTGCATGATAATTCTAAACCCCAAATATAATTTCAGTGCTTTGGTTTATAATTTTAAAAAATCTCAGCAAGAAAATTCTTTGAAGAATTGGAATAACTTGTGTCCTTAAAATAATTAACGTTGGCACAATGCATGCTAAGCAACACAAAAATCAGATTGCTTCATCTCAGTGAAGGATGTTTCTTAAGTTTAAACTCTTGAGCTGGCTAACTCTGCTCCCAGCTGTGCTATGTAAATCTTTGTTTTTGAAAGGAAACCATTTCAATCAACCTTACAGAGAAGTCGATAAACAACTAGTATTGGATTGGATTTTGCATTAAAAATAATAATGAATTAAAAATCTGCCCCCTTTCTAGATCATTGTTCAACATGAAGATCAAGCAGATTCTATCAGAGGTACCCCACTCCATTAGAAAGGGTGCTTTACCATTCTTCACTGGTTGATTTGGCACTGAAATCTCAGCAATCACTTAATTACCCCCCCATCTTTCACCAGAGAAAGTTGTTGCTGGAACATTTTGATTAAATTGCAAATGCAGTAAATGATAATATTTATAAGTGATAATTGTAGGCAGTTATTTTGGCTTTGAAAATTTCACTTTACAAGCCTGGAGTCTATTGCCATAGAAGTTAATGTTGGAGATTTATTTATACTTGATTACAGCAATTTTAAACCCAATGTCTTAGTTGATTTTGCCATTCTTGGTTTAAGCTCTGCACGTCTTAGTATTCTTTAACCTGTTCTTTTATATTGAATGGCCTCGCTGTTTCTTCTGCTGCTCATAGACCCCAGCGCTATTGTGAGGGCACCATGCTGGATCAGAATCCAGATTAGTGCCAGTCTCTCTGATGTTCCGGAAAATGTTGTGGTCAGTAGTCGGTGAGGTGAACAGGAAGTATCCTCAGCAAAATCCAGGGCAATCCGCAATGTGTTTGCAGTAGACATTGCACTGAACCAGCTTATCAGTCGGTAAATAATGTTCGCAATATCTATTCCAAACTAATTATTTTATAATTAGCTTTAATGTACAGAGTTATCCTTGTAATCTTATCAGCATTGGTAATTAGCCTGATCTTTCTGAAAGAAAGCAAATTGATATTTTTAATATTCTGCGCCATAAAGAGTTGAGTTATAGTTATGGATGTAAATAATTGCTAGTTAAATTGAAAGAAACTCAGAGTCATTAGCATGACAAAACGAATTGCATTCCAGTAACTTTAAATTGTGCATTCTACCTCTTTCCTGCTTGCCAGCAGAAAAAATCATTTCATGAATTAAAAAAAACATATTTTCATTTGGTTTAATTTAAGTGACCCAAATACTAGTCTTAGTACGAATAGGATTTGAAAGGATGTGCCAGGTATTTATTCAATTATGTCTTTTTTTTAATTCATGAAATTAACATACAACATTGAGACAGCAGATTTGACACTGGAGATCTGGGTTAGCTTGGCTGAGTGGTTGGAATGCCAGTCAAAGCTCGCCTATGTATCTGATTGCTTCGTGAAGCTTTTAAAAGAATGGACTGAATTTAATTGACCTGGAGAATGCAGGCCACAATGTTTCCACAGGATTTACTGCATTTTATTTTTTTGGTATATATCTATACAAGATTTCAGTTAGTACTTTTGTATGGAACTTTTTTTTTATTGATGTCAGATGAAGGATTGTGATTGTGGTGTCAAATGCAGTGAGAGCTTCCACTTAATGTCGAGAGGAATCCTTTATCCTATTCATTGAAACATGTTTCATTTCTCGCCACAGAGATCATAATAGGATCATAATACACTTAATCTCATTCATTTTCCTCTCCATTTGGTCTTAAGAGCATTTTTTCTGGAGCAAGGAGAGTAGACTGACCTATTACAAAACTTTTTTTTTAAATCTTTCATGACAGATATGTTTTTGCATTATTTTCCCAGTGTTCCCACTAGAAAAGTAAATTATTGATGTGAACAGCTTAAATCAAAAGCTAAAATTGGGTCCAATTAATATGCCACCTGGGAATAATTCAGTTAACTAACATCGAATGACAATATTACAATTTTTTTTACTTGCATTAGTAGTTCAAATGGTATTTAAAACTGATCTTTGCTTTTGATTTAAAGCAACAAGTCTTTTTAAGAACCTTTAATATGCTACTTGCTTCCTGAACTTTGCTCTGTTTTGACCCCTCAGATACTTTCTATGTAAGCAATATTTAATTGACCACGTGGATTCCTAAATGGCTATTTTAATTTTTAACAAGCCAACTTTAAATGTGTTTCACAGCAATCCTTAATCGCCATATAAACTGTATATATAACCTGATTTTGTATTCAATGTGGCAGGCCATTGCTTTGATTAGGAAATTGGACACCGCTTTGGCAATACCACCGGAATTGATTCACTTTTGTCTTTGTGCTTGTTCCACTTTGCATTGTGATCCACTTGCAGGTTGGCTATCTAATTCGCTGTGGAACATTTGATCTTCATTAATTTGCAGTCAAATAAGTGGGTCAGATCATTGAGCTGCATTTCATTCATCATATTGTGACCTAACATTCTAAATATACTGAGTTACGCAAGAAAATATCAGGGTGATTTCCCAAAAACTGGGAGTTATCGAAATGCAGCTGAATCTGAATGTCCTTTCCAATAATCTTGCCAAGGACAGCATGTAGATGAGAAGTAAAGGGGGGGGGGGGGACAAATATAGATCCTTGGGAGACCCTAGCGTTTGTGGTGTGGGAGTGAGAAGAAAAGCCGTTGCTGAGTCACTGGCTCCAAATGGATAGATAGGAAAGGAATTGTGTGCATGTGATCCCATTCAGCTGGAAAGAAATGGAGAGAATTTGGAGGAGGGTAGCATGGTTCATTATATTGAAGGCATTAGACAGGTGGAGAAAGATGAACTAAGGATCCTGGTGCTAAGAATGCCTGAATATCTTTCAAAATATTTACTCTCTCCTTCCTCTTCTGAAGATACGGAAGGCCTCCAGACCTGTTGGAGGCCTTCTGTCTCTTCAGGAGAGGAAGCTTGTGTTGTCTCACCTTGGTGATCATTCATTATGTGTGAGTTTAGAATGTTGGCAGGCCATTTTACTGTGGAGTACATCTCAGTTGGTTACCTTTCTGTGAGCAACAACAAACGTGGACAAACTTCTTGGATATCAAAGGATAGAAGGTAGGATGAGAAAGCCCTTTTGAGATCCCGCCCCCAGAATGTTGTACGCAAAAGATGTATTTCACTGTGTGTTTCGATGTACATGTAACTAATAAAGATATCTTTTATCTTTTGCCTGCTGAAGGTGAGTGAATATAATGTGTTTCTTCAAATTTGTTTGATGACTGGCAGTAACTTTACCAAAGGTGTCCCATAGTGGGCAACATCCAGAATTAATGATTGCAATACATTAGTTTGGGATTAATTCCCACACCACATGCAGCAGCACTTTCAGTCATGTTTGAAGACAAAAGTCTTCCAGATAAGTTATTGGTGTCATTATTTGGGCTTTGCATGCCACCACTTCACTGACAAGTGGCTGGGATTTGAAAATGGAACATGCAGTTTATGGGTAAGAAAATGTGGGTGAATTTCCTTGCCTTTTCTCTAATGAACAGCTAGCATTTAAAAAAAAACTGTCTCAGAAATTATTCATTTATTCATTCCCAGCATCATTTGTTACATTAGTGGACATTTAATCAGGAATTTCTTTTAAGACATATTTTCTCAACTAGTTTCTCTAGTCACTTGCTCTCCTGCATCACTGTGACTAAATTGTACAGAGGAGAAGATGTGGTTTTGTGTTTACCTATTTTGAATATATTATAAGTTAGGAATAATGGAGTCCCAGACCAGCCGTCCATTGTGGCAAGTCTTTCATCCATAACGGACTACAAAATGAAGTCAGGCAACATTACATCCCTTCCTGATGAGCTTAACGCATTCTATGCACACTTTGAACAGAAGGGGATTGGAATGCCACCACCCACACCGACAGCCTCCAATGCACCTGAACCCACAGTCACCGTTGCAGATGTAAGATCGGTCTTCCGGAGAGTGAACCTGTGGAAAGCATCTAGCCGTGTTCCTGACCGTGTCCTTAGATCCCTAGCAGATCAGCTGGTGGGGGTATTTGCAGACATTTTTAACCTCTCCCTGCTTAAGAAAGGCAAGAATACATGCCTTAATGACTGCTGACCGGTGGCTCTGACTTCTACCATCGTGACGTGCTTTGAGAGGCTGGTCATGGCACGCATTAACTCCAGCCTCCCAGACAACCTCGATCCACTGCAATTCACCTACAGCCAAAACAGTTCTACGGTGGATGCTATCTCCCTGGCCCTACACTCATCTATGGAGCATCTGGACAGTAAAGATTATTGTTTACTGACTACAGCTCTGCCTTCAATACTATAATTCCAGGCAAACTCATCACCAAACTCCGAGACCTAGGACACAACTTTGCAGCTGGATCCTTGACTTCCTGACCAACAGACTACAATCAGCAAGGATAGGCAGCAACACCTCTGCCATGATTATTTTCAACACTGGTGCCCCACAGGGCTGCATCATTGGCTCCCTACTCTACTCCCTATACACTCATGACTGCGTGACCAGATTGGGCTCTAACTCCATCTACAACTTTGCAAATGATACCACTGTAGTAGGCTGTAACTCAAATATCGATGAGTCGGAGTACAGGAAGGAGATAGAAAGCTTAGTGATGTGGTGTCATGATAACAACCTTTCCCTCAATGTCAGCAAAACAAAAGAGCTGGTCATTGACTTCAGGAAAGGGGGCAGTGTACATGCACCTGTTTATATCAATGGTGCTGAGGGTGAGAGCTTCAAGTTCCTAGGAGTGAACATCACCAATAGCCTGTCCTGGTCCAACCACATAGACACCACGGTCAAGAAAGCTCCCAAGCACCTCTACTTCCTCAGGAGGCTAAAGAAATTTGGCATGTCCCCTTTGACACTCACCAACTTTTATCGATGCACCACAGATAGCATTCTATCTGGATGTATCGTGGGTTGGTATGGCAACTGCTCTGCCCGTGTCTGCAAGAAACTGCAGAGAGTTGTGGACACAGTCTAGCACATCATGGAAACCAGCCTCCCCTCCATGGACTCTGCCTATACTTCTTGCTGCCTCAGTAAAGCAGCCAGCATAATCAAAGACCCCACCCATCCCAGACATTCTGTCTTCTCCCTTCTCCCATTGGGCAGAAGATACAAAAGCCTGAGGGCACATATCATCAGGCTCAAGGACAGCTTCCATTGTGCTGTTATAAGAATATTGAATGGTTCTCTAGTACAATAAGATGAATTCTTGACCTCCCAATCTACCTCTTTATGACCTTGCACCTTATTGTCTACCTGCACTGCACTTTCTCAGTAGCTGTGACACTTTATTCTGCATTCTGTTATTGTTTCACGTTGTACTTAATGCACTATGTAATGAATTGATTTGTATGAATGGTATGCAAGATGTTTTTTTTTGCTGTACCTTGGTACATGTGACAACAATAAACCAATTCCAATTTAATATCTAATGTTATTAGTATCCAAGTGAGCTGATTGATACCATCACAAAAGTTATGTTTAGTGACATGAGTGAGTGTGAGTAAATGAGGAATGGTAACATTGAAAATATACATTTTATCCAACTTTACTCCCCCTCTATTCCATTTATGCTACTGGCATTTTTTTTTAAAAGACACTTAATAGACTGAATCTCCTCGGTGTAGGTAGTGCCTCATGGTTGCTAACCAATTGTGACAGAGCTCTGAACCATGGACTTGAATCATGATAATTGCACAGTACAACAACAATTCAGGTAATCAAACCCTGTGATTTATTCTCAAAAATACAAATTGCCAGTAGTAAAGGTTTCAACAATTTAACAAGGTATTTAAACTTAAGCTTCTCATACCATTGTAATCAACTGTGTGAACTAGGCTTCCAAGTTAGCCAATGATCTGCCCTGTCAGCAGTGTGCTTGCAATTTGCAATCCTATATGCAAAACAACCATGCTCTATACTGCAAAAATCTGGTCCCCTTTCCTCCTCCAAATACACCTTCTAAACCTGTGTATAGCAATACAAATTCTGCTTCATTTTGATACTTCCATATATAGCTATGGGATATATTAGATTCTCGGGACAATCTATGAATCATGTGATCCTGTTCATAACTGTGCAACTACCAGATGGTCCTTTTGACGCATTAATCATAGGTTTATAACTCCTTTTGTGCTTCAAATGGGACTAACTTTCATGTCCTTGTGTACTCTTTACAGTTGTATAAATTTCTTTTGTTTCTGTGAGAATCTCCCAAAATCAGCCAGCTGTATTTCCCTCCTTATTTTGAGGGGGAAAAAAAACAGTTTTGGCAAAACAGTGACAGCTTCAGGAATTCTTTAGTTCAGTTTAAAGTCTTGTTGGTTTCACAGTTGTCTGGGAATGTGATCAATTTGTGGAAAACCAGTTTTTAGGTGCTTACTTACATACCAGCAGTTTGGGGATCTTGGGCTTAAAGCTCATTATGTCTTGAGCTTTGCTGGTGAAGGCGTTTATGGTTATAGTGGTATCATATCAAATTGTAATGGTTTCTTGCTGTAATGCTTTCTTGCTACATCTGTGAATCTACTGCATATGATGCACTAGGCATTGAATTAACACCTATTTGCAGATCGGTTATTTAGTTTGCCACAATTCAGATAAGTTAGCACTGCTTTCTCCTGAGAAAGAAAATACTACGCCAGCAGACCAATGCACGTCATCCAAGTTTCTACATGGGATAATCAATTAAGTGACATTCCAATTTACCAACACGTAACTGAAGTTAAATAGTAAGAAACTGTTATACAATCACTACAGCATTGCTACTGGGTAACACTAGACTGGTAGTGTAACTGAGGAATTTTACTGAGCATCAGCACGTCTCTGAAGTAAGAAAAGTAGAATTAGTATGTAATTGAAATATCCTTTGAGAGCTCAGTTCTCAGATGTACTGATATGTACAAAAGGCTTTATCTTGGTACAACCTTCAGATATAACATTTCAAATTCACACTGATATGGTGATCAAGAAAGTGCATCAGCATGTTTACTTAGGCGTCCGAGAAGATTTGGCATGTCCACGAGGATTCTCTCGAACTTTTACAGATGTGCTATGGAAGGTATCCTGATGGGTTCATCTCAGCCTGATGTGGCAACTGCTCTGTTCTGGTATTGGTTTATTATTGTCACTTGTACCCAGGTACAGTGAAAGGCTTGTTTGACAATCCAATCATATAGGTCAATTCATTACACAGTGCAGTTACATTGAGTTAGTACAGAGTGCGTTGACGTAGTACGGGTTAAAAAAAACAATAACAGTACTGAGTAAAGTGTCACAGCTACAGAGAGTGCAGTGCAATAAGGTGAAAGGTCACAAAGTAGATTGTGAGGTCATAGTCCATCTCATTGTATAAGGGAACCGTTCAATAGTCTTATCACAGTGGGGTAGAAGCTGTCCTTAAGTCTGGTGGTACGTGCCCTCAGGCTCCTGTATCTTCTACCCGATGGAAGAGAAGAGAGAATGTCCTGGGTGGGTGGGGTCTTTGATTACGCTGGCTGCTTCACCAAGACAGCGAGAGGTAAAGCCAGAGTCCAAGGAGGGGAGGCTGGTGTCCGTAATGCGCTGGGCTGTGTCCACAACTCTCTGCAGTTTCTTGCAGTCCTGGGCAGAGCAGTTGCCGTACCAAGCCGTGATACGTCCAGATAGGATGGATTCTATGGTGCATCTGTAAAAGTTGGTGAGAGTCAAAGGGGACAAACCAAATTCCTTTAGCCTCCTGAGGAAGTAGAGGTACTGGTGAGTTTTCTTGGCCATGGCATCTATGTGATTTGACCAGGACAGGCTGTTGGTGATGCTCTCAACCCTCTCGACCTTAGCACCATTGATGTAAACAGGTGCATGTACACCGCCCCCTTTCCTGAAGTCAATGACCAGCTCTTTTGTTTTGTTGACATTGAGGGCAAGGTTGTTGTCATGACACCATTCCACTAAGCTCTCTATCTCCTTCCTGTACTCCGACTCATCGCTGTTTGAGGTACGGCCTACAATGGTGGTATCATCTGCAAACCTGCAGATGGCCGATGGAACCTGCAGAGAGCGGTAACCACAGCCCAGTCCTTCACAGGCTCGTCACTTCCTTCCATCCAATCCATCATGGTGTGTTGCTTCAGGAAGGCTAAGAATATCATCGAGGATGCCTGCCACCCCGGTCATTCTCTTTTCTCTCTTCTACCTTCTGGGAGAAGATACAGGAGCTTGAAAGCCCGGACATCCAGACTTCAGCTCCTTCCCCTCTGCTATCAGACTTGTGAACCAATCACCTTTTTTACACCCCCTTCCCAGTGGTGCTGCCACATTCTCATACACTTAATTCTACCTCTCTCAGTTATTCTGTTATTGTCACTTTAGCATTTCTTCACTTTAGCACTACTTCAGATTGCACTACAATCTTTACACCATTCTGCTGTTTTGAGGACGTCGTATTTATTGTTATAATTATTATTACCATGTATACTGTTTAGTCTGTGAGCTTCATGCGAACAAGGGATTTCATTGTACACTGGTCTATGTGACAATAAACTAATCTGAATCTGAAATAGATAATGTGAAGCTGCTTTCAGCCACTAATTTTGCATTTCATGTTAAAGACGAATCCCCAGGAGAATTCCTCACTATTCAGTTAATTGGAATTTTCCAGATATGCTAAGGGATGTGTAATGGCTGGCACAGAAGAATGAGAACAGGGGAGTTCTCTTAATTATATTGTAGCATCTTTTACTTCTGTTTGAGTGCTAGTTTAATGTTGCTTTTTGTGCCAGGAATCTCTGATAATGCAGCTTTCTCTTCCTGTGAAGTGTTCATCAGGTTTGGTACTCAAGGCTCATGAAGTGGTCTTGATCTTTCAACCTTCAGACACACAAGGCAAGAGTACTCACATGAATTTGAAGGCTGCATACTATTTTGTTCTTTTGTAGTTTGAATCCTGTCTCTGCAATAGCCAAGCTTCACCAAGTTAGATTTGTTATTTTGCAAATTTATTGCTAACATTATTTGCTCACTAAAAATCTTAACTAAAATGTACTGCAGTTGTGGGACAGTCTTGCAGGTGGAGAACTGAGTGGCAGAGAATCACAACTGCTTGCTGTTAAGTAATGCTCTTAATCCAGTTAAACAGCTTAAAGCGCCATGGGAATGCTTATTAAACAAAATAGAACTGTGGTATATAATTAATGATTTTAGTACTTTCTGACAGAGATAAAATCACATAGGTGCAGAAGATGATTTACTGTTTATTGATTAACAACCTGAGCAGTGATGTTTTGGCTGTCGTAGAATTGTCAGCTGTCCAATAATCTTCAATTGGACAACTGTTAGGTTATGATGAGGGTATTGAGTAATACTTTATGGAATCAAATCTTTTTGTGATTAAGGTGTAGGTAATGGAGATAATGTATACCCTGATTCTGAAATTTCTGTTATTTTATTTTCTCCGCTAGAATATTATGGTTTTAAAATCACTTGTAATTCAGATCACTGGATAACTATTTACCCATTATCATATTTGGTGTTGCTGTAGAAATTGGAGCAGATAATTTAGGCTAACATGTCAGTGTGGTGCTGAGAGAATGATTGTCTAAGCCCCCATCTGCTTTCTGAGGGCAGTAGATTGATTAAAGCACAATTCAGAGTGGAGGAATGGAGTAACCTTAAAGATTATTTGTAATGCATCTTACAAATAATCTTGCTGTTTGTAGCATCTTTATGTGAATTAACTTCACCACAATAATGACTGCATTTCAGAAGTGCTTCATTGGCTTGAAAGTGCTTTGGTACGTCCTTTCAGGTGGGCATTATGTGAGTTCTTCCATCCCAATACAGTGCATGGGCAAAGTAAGATTCCGTCGTTAAAAAATTGGTTTTCAAATTCACACTAATAGTTTCCAAAATGCATAAATGTAACAACTTTGATATTAATATACTGTTATACCCTATTATCAATTTGGTGTTGGAGCATGGTAGTTGTACAGTTAGCAGTGAGATAACTCACTGTTAGGTAGGCAACCTGATTCTTCAGCACTCTGAAGTCAGGAATACCTTGCACGTTTTGGACATCACACAATCTGCAGTTTAACTGTGGCTCTCTGCAAAGGCAAGCTTGCAGTGTTCTGAAGCTTTGCATTTTCAACAGATGTTCTCTAGCTTGTTCTCCATACATCAAAATTTAAGTCACTGCTGGGCAGCATTTACTGCATGAATGCTAAACTTGAGGGAACTTGAGAATCCACCATAGATCTGTGTGCTGTGTTTGAGATCCTCTCTGAAAGGGGAAACTAAAATTTCCTATTTTGTAGAAAGTCTTTGATCAAACGAGAACATATCATTGAGCACTTCATTGAGGGATATGTGTTTGTGTGTTACTAATAAAGCTGTTACTAAGGGTTTGCATGGAAATTGATCAGTTTTTTGAAAACTTCTTGGACAAATATTGATATTCTTTTTGGTAATAGTTTATCAAAAGACAAAGTGCAAGATTGGAAATAAAACCACACACACTTTCTGTGATTTATTAATGCAAATGACCGTAAGAGTAACTAAGTTTGTTTGTTTTCCTGACTTCTTAGTCTGCACTAACTTGCTTTACCCTTCGATTTGTGTAGCCAATCTTCACTGAATTATTTCATACTGATCCTAGATGGCAGACAATACAAATGAAATTAATTGTATCAAGTGTTTGGTTATATTACAGTTCACTAAGTCAACATTCTGCTGCTGTAGAAAACATAACAGACAATGTTGATCCAGCAAGATTCCACAAGAAGTTTATGATTAGTCTCTCCTTAGCATAAAACAATGGCGGATTGAGTTTTGGATTGTTCAGGATTCGGGGAAGATCCCTGCTCCTGTTTACTTGTGCCAAGGAAGACAGAGTGACTGTATATATGCCCCTTACGAGGAGAAACTGAGCAAAAAGTACATCTCTAATTACAAAGTGCACCTTAAAATTCAGATTAATGATGGTAACTGAGATCTTAATTTGGTTAAATAAATGGGAGTAATTTTGTATTAAATGCCCTGTCCTGATGTGCGTTAGCACTTTATAATTGTGGTTGATCTTGAAAAACCAAAATCACATGGTTTCCATTCTTGCTTTAATAAATTTCTTGTCGTCTTAAAATTTGCAATTGCAATGCTCAAAATAGTGCACTAAAAATAAACGTTATTGGTTACTGTTTTGTGCTCTAATTTTGGAATTATTGAATCGTGCAACAATAGCTACAGTATGTGGAACTTGAAGAGGTCAAACATCCACTTTACACCGAGCAAAAATGAGGGTGCAGTCATGCACATTCTTTAGTTATTTTGTTTTTCTATAAAATCTTCGCATGACTGATAATGGGATAAAGCTGGTAACTAAGTGAATTATGAAAAGCTGAAATTGTAACAATTCACAGTTAAATCATTGGTGTGGGAATCAATGCAGATACACTTCCTGTAGTACATTGGAAGAAGTAAATAACGATCATTTATTGAAGATTTAAAATTCCTGTTGTTCACCTATATTTATTGTCAATGCCAATGGGCAAGAGTATTTTTCTTGCAGCTCTGGTTAATTGATCCCAACTTTTAATATCCCCCCTCAATCTTGTGCAGATGTCCTGAAGAACTCTTGCACCTTGTGAATAATAGCTGCTGGTAGACCTCATCATTTGGTATAAGCATCATATATTTTTAATCTCCAGCAGCCAGTGGCTGCCTTAAGGTTAGATGAGCATTTGACTAAATGTCTAGGGAATTGAAAGAATTATGCCTCCAACGTGGCTGTGGTGTGCTTTTGTACAATTGTAAAAAAAAAATTTTTAAAAACGTGAAGGAATGCATTCAGAGGAAGTATTGCAAATGCAAATTTGGTGCGATTGAAGCCAATAATCATTGGTACCTTGTGTTTCTTTTTCCCTTGTACGTAATATATGCAGACATATAAAATACAAACCCATTTATCAATCTCAATGACCTTATCAAGCCACCATCCTGAGTGTTGGTAGGTTGCAGCATTCTCTATTGGAGAAGTCAGTCTTTGGATGACTAAAGCAAAACACAAATTCAATATACCACCATTTTTGTCCAACAATGGTTGAATTGGTGCATAATGGCTGTGAAACGAACTGTTCACATTTTTCTAAACCTTTGTTAGGTCTTCTCCAGAACCCCAGCTTAAAGCACACTCAATAACTTGTCTTTTGTTTTCCTTTGTGCATCTCTCAATTTTTCAGTAGGTGGGTTGATGAGGTGAGGCCATTTTGAATGGAGAAGCCAGTAACAACTAATGATGGGTTAGTAAGCCACATGTCAAGGTTTTCTGGAGAAAAGATGGGTGACATTGTAAGCACTGCAGAGGAAACATTAAATTGCAAAAAGCTTTTAACAATTTAAATGAATGGACAAAACCACACCAAATGGATTTCAAATGCAAATGCATAAATGTGTGATCATCCACTTAGGCCTAACAGGGCTGGAACAGAGTACTTGCTAAATGATGAAAATCTGAAAGTACTGGATGCCCAAAGATAATTATGCCTTGGATAAGTGCAGAAAATAATCAAGAAGGTCATGGATAAGTGCCTACATTTAAAGGATTGAAGTAACAGCAGGTCTCCAATGTGCCTTACTTCGACAAAACGTGCAGTATTGTAGATGTTTCTGACCACTCCACATTTGGAAAACTATATTGGCCTTGGCCCAAATGCCATGTAGATTTTCCAGAATCTATCATCTCCAAGCATTACTATGTACCAAACTATTTACAGAAACTGGTTGTATTCATACAAATTTAAAGGGTGATTTGACTGAGGTTTCCACAATTAAAGGGGACTGATTCTATTTCTACTGATGGTGAGGTTCAGGACTGGGAGACATTGGCTAATTAGAGCCAGCCAATGCAGGAGTGAAGATGGGCAATTATTAATTTTAAATCCTGAAGGTGATAGTTTTTTGTTAATCATAGGGATGAAGGCATGTAAGGGAAAGGCGAGAACATTGTCACAGATCAGACAATACTCACTGAATAACAGAACAGGCTTGAAGGGCTAAATGATTTACTCCTTTTCCTATGATTCAGTGCCGTGAGATCTGGACTGTAACTGCAGCTGCTACATTTGGCATTGGCTTGGCTTTAGAACTGGCAAGGAATAGATCTCAAATACCTATGCATAAATTAGTTAATCTAATATCCACTTTAAAGGCAAGATACTATTTTCACAGAATAATGGGCAACAAATCCCAGAATGCCTTTTGATATGAATTGAATTTGTCTTGTTTGCTGTAAGTCATTGGTTTTGATGCATCCTTTACATGATGTATAAATCTCGGTTGTTACAAAAATAATGTGCTGGTTCTCAGCAGACTAATTGATTTTGCTCGCGCACTGCATTGTAGGTGCTCTGTGAGGAACATATGTTCAGGGGCACAAATAGATTAGAGTTCTGGAAGTTGGTCTCATCAGCAGCATAGCACTGAATTTGAAGTCCAATTCCCCAGTTTTGGCAGTAACATTCCAAAAGCAGTATTTTCAGTGCTCTCACAATGTATGAACTCTATTGCTATGACAACCCAAGAGGGTCTAACTTTGGTCTGATGATCTCCAGATACTGTGGCACAGAGAAGAAAATTCTCTCTCTCGCTCTCTCTCGCTCTCGCTCTCTCCCTTTCATCACCATGCTCTTTTTGAAAAGGTATAGAAGTAAACAGCTAGATTTTAAAATGGACCTTACCAAGAATAATTCATTAAAAGGAGAAAACACTTGTACTGAAAAAAAGTATTGCATAAATATTAACCATGCTGTCGTATTTTTCTATCCTGAATTCAGTGAGCCTCTGGTTTAATATTGATTTACAAGTCTGTATTATTATCATTACATGAAGACAGTCAAACCAAGCCAATTTGATACTACTTAATTTCTCAGCATTGAAGGATCACTGCATTTAAGAGTTAATGGGATCTCAATAATTAGATTCCTGAGGGTAAGGAGGATGTTTATTCAAATTTTCTTGTGTTGCAATGTTATTTATAGCACAGTTTCCAGTAAATTGGGTTGAGCATTTGGACATAACCTGTATGTGAAAATTGCAGTGTCCTCCCACAACACTAATAACTGTCTTTTCAACATTTAACAAGGTTTTTACATGCCCTGTACAGCTTTTAAATGTAAACAAGCTGTAACTGACCAACGAATAATCAGAGGCACAGTTGGATGCAATTTTGGAATAGCTTAATGGTCCTATTTTTACTGTTTATTTCGCTGAGATTGGGCAAACTAACTCTTTCATGTGGTGATGAATCTGTACACATCAACATTCTTCCTCAGCTTGATTGAACATTCCTTAAAACGTGGGTCTTTTTGTTTCTAGTAGTATTACCTTAGGCTCTCTAGGTTACCATACTGTGCACAGTTCCTTAATCAACCCATTGAGGACTTGATCAATTTTCAAACCTGTCCTGTAATATTTCAAAAATGTATTGTAACACTAAGCTTATATCCATGGGGATATAGGTTTATTGACAAGACAACACGCCTTCTCTTAGCATGTTGAGTCTTTGAGCTCACGATACATCAGTTACATTTGAGAAGCAGGCACACCACATTACTCTGCTACCCGATACAATTTCAATATAAAAACAGGGATACAAGGAAAATGGTATGAGGCCATTTCAGTTCCTTGTCTATACATTGGTTGGATTCTGTTCATCTCATCCATGACAATCCATTAATTTTCAGTTGTGGGTCATGTGAAGAAATTTGACTGCAGTTACTGTAAAGTCCTCATCAACTGCATTTAGCATGAAGGTCCAGTTTCACTTTCAGTATTCAAGTCCATTTGGTAGTCATGACAGAGCATCTGCAATGGCATTCTGCCTGGAACTCTACCCAATTGTATAACATAGAACAATTACAGCACAATTCAGGCCCTTCGGCCCACAAAGCTGTGCCGAACATGTCCCTACCCTAGAAATTACTAGGCTCACCCATAGCCCTATTTTACTCAGCTCCATATACCGATCTAACAGTCTCTTGAAAGACCCTATCGTATCAGCTTCCACCACCATTTCCGGCAGCCCATTCCACACACTCACCACTCTCTGAGTAAAATAACTAAGATGTGATTTTGGAATTCTTTACTTAGAGGGCATTAATTTCTTTTAATATAACCAATGACTTTCTGGATTTTAAAGGAATCAAAGAATGTGGTGATAGGACAGTAAAATACTGCTTATGGCAGCCATGATCTTGTTGAATGGTGGTGCAGGCTTGAAAAACTGAATGGCCTACTCTCCCGAATTATTCATATTCCTTTGCGTGCCTTTACTCTCGGTATAACCACTCAGGGCTGTCCGTTGGCCTTCCCTATTCAACACTAATGTGGTCAAGCTTGATGGGTGTTGGTCTGGTGACACCAGTGCAGCATCCCTCCACATTGAGGCTTGCAGGTTGTTTGACCCCGGCGTATCTTTGAACAATGTGCAGTCTGATGCAGTGACAACCTGCCAAACTCCAGTCGGGAGCCTAGGGGATATGCTTGCCAAAGATTGGCAAGTAGACGTCAGATCAGGCAATCTGATCCACTGTCCTGAAGCTGTCGTGTTATTGAGAGCAGGCAGATCACGTGACCCTCCTCCGTCACAGTACAATGTACACCTAGATTTGCAGAAAGTAGCATGTTCCACATTTAGAGATGCATTGCAGAACAAAACCCTGCAATCTCAGATTGTTTCAAGTGAAGAAAAGAAAATACCCTGTTACCTTTCATAGAATCACAGAACAATACAGGATGGAAACAGGCCCTTTGGCTTAACTTGTCTATGCCGACTATGATGCCCAACTAAACTACTCCCTTTTGCCCATGTTTGGCCCCTATTCCTCTAAATCTTTCCTATCAATATTCCTGTCCAATTGTCTTTCAAATGTTGTTAATTTACCTGCCTCAACCACTTCCTTTGGCAGCTCGTTCCATATATCTACCATGCTCTGAATGAAGAATTTGCCCCTCGGGTTCCTTTTAAATCTTTCCCCTCTCACCTTAAATCTATGCCCTCTAATTTTTGATTCCCTTTCCCTGGGAAAAAGACTATGTGCATTCACCCTATCTATGCCCCTCATGATCTTGTACACCTAACCTACCCAACCTGTCCCTCAGGCCCTCGAGTACTCGTAACGTTCTCATAAATTATCTTTGCACTCTTTCCAGCTTAGTTGCATCTTTCCTATAACAGGATAACTAAAACTGTGCACAATACCAACATGTAGGATGTTCCAAATATGCTCTTTAAGAAATGAATACTCTTCCCATATGTCAGTAGTATGGTATGTAACTCCATGAGCATAAGCAAGATTAGGTACATATGAACACATTTTCTTCAAGATACAACTTTCACACTCAAGTTCCAAGGTTCTTCACAGGCAATTAAATCTAATTTCTATTTTAATGCAGAGTAATCCAGCAATTAATTGGCACAACAAGCTACAGAAAGAGGTTTCTGCGATGTTTGTTGCAGAATGAATGTCGCCAGGATAAAAGGAGAACTTTTCCGCTCTGAATGGAAGCTTTGAATATTCACTGAGAGGAGAGTACACGACTCATTGATTCCTTCATCGTGTAGCACATTCATGATTGTGGACATGTCATTCTGGATTATACACTACACAGGAGTGGGAATAAAAGTATGACCACCTGATTCTCAGCTGCAAGTGCTATCTACTGAACCAAGGCTGATGTCTTGTTGATGCAACATCTAATGTTGTCAGGAAATTTGTGAATAGCATGAGATAACCATCTCTGCAGCAAGTCTGAACACCGATACCTCCACTTTTAGCAGATAATTGCTTAAACTCACAATACTTCAATTGTATCTGTTTATTAGTGTGAATTGTTTTGTCCATTTCCTAATTACTATTACTGTGTATAATGAGTGAATGCGCTGCAAAGCACTTGCTTAGCCTATAATCGGTAAATGTGCTCCAAATCTCTTCAGACACAAGGTTAGATTTTCTGACTGGCTGAAGGAGTTCACTGAGGGTAAATTCTTTCTTCTGGTGCTGCATCGTCCGGCCTGGCAGGTCTCTGGAGTTTACCTGCATCAGTGCTGAGTTAACTAATCTCAATCAGGATGGTGTTCGAGACTCTGCTCTTTGATTTGGTGTGTTAGTCGAGATCTCTGCTCCAATCAATTATTGACTCCTGTTGGGTTTTGGATATAGATAAGGTCTTGTTTTCATGTGATGCCCTCCACGGTTGAACAATCTCCCACACTCACTGAGTCTTCTGTTCCTTGGGCAAGGTAACAGAAAGGCTGTGAAACTGTGTCCTTCCAGGAGACAGCAAAATCACAAAAGAGAGAAGGCCGTTGCATGTGAATAAATGTTTTATTAATTACTATCTTGATGATAGATGGGCGATGCTGAAAATTTACTTATTCAGAATAATTTGGTGCTTATCTGAGATGTATTGATTGTTAAATATATTTTGTACTCCAAAAAACTTTCAATTGCACACTTGGATAATTTTTGAACATTTTTTGATAATTTCTGAATGGAGTTAGTTTATCAACGCTTTATTAAGTGATGAATCATTGATGTATTAAGTATAGCTGCAAGAATTAAAATGTCCCTCAACAGCAACTACAATAAAAGAGGCACATTCTGTTCCAAGTGATAATCTGAACACTTAATGTCTGGTTATGTTGCAAAAGACAGTCAGTGGAATGCCATGTTGTATTGACTATTAACTCTGAAATGTGAAATAGATTGAAACATTGAATTATGTCTGTTGAAGTTAAAAAGTCCTTGACTGCAATTTAAGGAGAATTATTTTCATTTTGTCACATTGGTGTCCAAGTGAATTCCATTTCCAGTAAAGGCCTTCATCGTAATATGAAATTTTGATGGAGAATTGTATCTTCAAGAACAAAATTCTATTTCATCTCAATTATTTCATTCTTGGTGCAGAAGGGAAATGAGTCAACTTTTTCCGGCATTTGCCAAAATTCTCTTTTGTCCCATATAAAATATCTGAACGAGTAAACAACTGGTGAATGGATTAAAGCTAATTGTGAATTCCATTGGTGTTCTAGTTTCATGCTGTTGAAGCCCCTGTAACCCCATCGTTTTCAGTGTATGCACTAGTGCTAGACAGAGCTATTTACCTGTGAGATTTCGTGCCACATAATGCCTGAAGGAGAAACGAGGCAGGATACCAGGGTACAGAGAATGCATTAGAAAAGTTGGGAAGTACCCCACTTGTCAGGTACCTGTACTGGGAAATCTGATGGGCAATTTAGGGTCGTCCTGCATGCTTGGGCTGTGCACGACCCCTTAAGCTAATGAGACTGAGCACTCGAGGTTCCCATTCGATGATCAAACGCAAAAATTTCACTGCAAACCTGTAGAAGTATCTTCTGTGACATGGGTGCCATTGATTGAAATGAGACCTTTGCTTGAAATTGAGGAGCCCCTTGAATCATCCTTGAGTGTCGTTTCAAGGAGGCCTGTTCATTGTGGTCAACCAGAAGTACAGCAATAAGAAGTCTAATATAACCGAGGACTGGAAGAGAATGATAGTTCTTAGTGGGAAAGTGCCTAGCCTTGGTACGTCCACCTAATCCCCTCTCTGAGTCATGAGTGAACCCTTGCTCAATTACTTAACACGGTAGTGTCTAAGGACTCTCATTGAAAGTCCTCAATGCAGTTTTGAGATATTAGTGCATGAAGTACCACGAGCAAAGAGACTAAAAACCTATATTACAATAGATATAATGGAAATGGGCTGATTAGTTATTATTGTGCAATTATTGCAATGCCAAGAAAAGAATGTGACATTGTGTTGATCATAAAGCTTCTGTTTGCACCTAAGTTGGATTGGGATGTTGGGAAAGCAAATACTGTATTTGTGTTTCATCATTTGCAAATATTTGATCCTAGAGTGGATAGGAGAGGGGACAGTGCATTTGGAAGGGAGTATTGAAATGAAATTGTGGGAACATTGACAGAACATGCTTCAAACTGTCAATAAATCTGGAGTTCAAAACATGGTAATGATAAATTTGCACTTTATCTGCTGGATTTTTTGTCATGTGCAACAAATTATTCTACTTGTGCTCTCACTTAAGGTCATAATCTCATTTTATTATGCAGATTGTTTTGGGTCACATTGCTTAAATTGGTGAGAATTGATGAGATGAGTAATTGCTTATAAATTTCAGCTTGCATTATAAAATAATATTGGCTTCTGATTTTAAAGTATCTTGCATCAGCAATAAAGTACGGTGGTCAAACATGAGCCTGTTGCATTTTTTTTTACAGAGGGATCATTTTCAATCTGTGGAACAATCTTTGGAAGATATAAAATGGATTTGCATTTACCACTTAACTTTAACCCGTGGTAATGAAGATACCATGAATTGCAGCAACTTAACAAATTAATATTAAATACTTATGTATGCAAAAGTCGATACTAAATTATATTTTTTTCTTTTGAAAGAAACTGGTTCTTGGATCGATATCTCTGTGCACTCTTTTGTGTTATTCCACTTTCAGACTCTTGGTTAACATTTTCTAGTTCTTCCTTTCAGAATTACTAAGCTGTTTTTCTAATTAGATGACTTTCGTCCAAGATAGTGGGAGATCATTAAAGGATGTGGGCCCAGGCAGCTATGTGTACACAGTAATACATGTTTATTTTGCCTACCCCTGAAGAAATTGTTAAATTTATGATCCTGGCCCACCACTGCTTTGGTAGTTTTTGTGATTAGCAATTTGACTTGTTTCAGAATTATGCAGTAATGTCCTTTATAGAGTAAAAAAAATCATTTTGTTGAAAATTTGGAACACAAAATTTTCTCATTGTCCATGAGTTGCAGTCTACCTACCCCATTGAATGACGTCTGGGGATTTAAACTCTTGATAATAGTTAACAGCAGCTTGGTTCCTTTGTACGTGCCTGGCATATGTTTCAAGGCTAGAATATGATGCCACTCCTTTAAATAATGTTCACATGTAACTTACAAAAAAAGTACTCAATAAATTTAAATTCTTAAGAAGTTACAAGACAATTTGATTAATTGAAAAAGGACTAAACTGGGCATCGCCATTAACGTTTTCTTTGTTCCATTGCAGAATGCCCTGAGGAGGTTTATGATCCTCGATCATTGTACGAAAGGCTTCAAGAACAGAAAGAGAAGAAACAGTCTGAATTTGAGGAGCAGTTTAAATTTAGTAAGGCTTCTTCTGTGCATTGCTTCTGTGGACTTGCAGTTAAAAGCTTCCAATTGCTGTGGCATCTCTCTCAATATGGGTATCTCTCTTTTGGAAGTGGGTTGACTACAGGACTGCTTGCTGAGAGGGAAGAATGTGTGGTGCAGTTCAATAATGTGTATTATTTTGTCGTAGTGAACTGAGACCTGCAAATTTGAATCAAGCAATAGATTATTCCCTTGCTTGGAGCTGTCAGAAACATCCTCGACTGAATGGTGGCTTCCTGCACCATAACAATTCTATGAATCTACTCTCGGATTCAAATTTTCAATTGTATATATAAAGATACAAAATAGGGGGCAGTGAACCATCCTTGTTAAAGAATTATAAAGGCTTTTGTTCATGAGAGGTATTGCTCTTGTAACCTAATACCATTTTTGGAAAAAAGTTGAGAGCATTATTGTAGTAGGAACAAATAAATATTGATTCCATTGTCAATATTGTGTTATTCCAGTACACCCCTCCCACTTCATAATTCGCCAGTGTCTTTTGTAGGGATGGAGTCTCACTTCTACAATCTTGTTTAAACTTCACAATCATAGTAAAGCTCTAATAATCTGGCACCCATAGGATTTTGGTGCTGCCCGATCAAAAAATTTTCCAGACACGTTTATTTTATTTGTTACTCAGTAGTATAATAAATTTCCCAGTGAATTTAGTGCCTTTAAAGGGAACAGAACCTAATCAGTTTCAGCTTGACCCCAGCTCTAACTGCAAACCTACCCAGGTTCCTGACCCCTGTCACTCGTGGCTCCAGCTGCTCACCCACTCACAGTGCTAATAAAAACACAGCCAATCTCACAAATATGCATATCCATGGAAGGTAGGTCTATAGATGATGAGGACTTGCTAACTAATAAGTGAGCTAGGTGTCGAACCGGTGGAATATCTAAGCAATCAGTTACTAGATTATTGGAGGTTTTTGTGCATTGGATTTTGAGGTCTGTCTGTTTATAATGTTGCATGTGACGAGCCACTTCTTTTGCTTTGTGGTATGCTGTTGTGGGTACACCAACTTGGAGAAATAGTTCTCAGAATGTTAGAACACCAAATTACCTGTCATTTTGGATGTAAAAAAAAGTATTTTGCCTGCAAGGCTTATCAAAATGTCTACTATATGAAGTAGACCATAACCAGAAACCTTTCATTGTCAGGATTGAACATTTATCTTGGCTGCTCTGTGAACATTGGACTTAATTTAAACCAAAAATAACTTCAGATGCATGTGTTGATGCCAAATGTGTGAAGAGATTGCTAGCTCATCTGGTAACACCCATGTTTTTATGCATAAGCAATGTAATAAATGTACATTTATTTCTGTGTGTGATAAATTGTTTTTTGTTTATCTGTATATTTATTTTCAATGCAGTCCTGGGTATAGAAAAATAAGAATGTTGTAGTGGCTGCTACCGCGATGTGCAAGCAAGACACTAGTCGATGGGCTGCAGAACAAGAACTGATTTATTTTCCCGCCTTGCGCGGGCCTTTTAAGAGGAATGGTTCCCGCCCACCGAAAACGGAAAATGACGTATGCGCTACGTCATCAAACTCTTCCCGCGCACGGGTTCTCCCCGTCGCTCGGGGAAGACGAAGGCCCAGCACCATCTTGGGCCTCGCTGCTCCGACGACGCGCGACCTGACCGCCGAGCTGGTTCGCTTGCTCGGATGGTGAGTCGCTACAATGTATTTATTTTTGCGCACCATAGTTTAAAAAAAACATTATGTTCTGTTTAAAATAATCTGTGAATAAGTGAGCTTACTGGGGTTGTCTGGTTATGGGTTTTAATTTTCTTTTGATGAACATTAGAAAATTGCTGTGTTTTTATCATTTCATTCAGAAAATATGGTAAGAGGTCTCGACGAGGATGAAACAAACTACCTTGATGAAGTTTCCAGGCAGCGGTTGCTCCTAGAGAAGCAAAGGAGAGATGAAGATGATAAAGAGCTGAAAGAATACAGAATATCCTTTTGTTCAGCATCAATTGAATCTTGATTGCAGGGACTTGGAAAATTTAGTTTCACTTCATCATAAAACTGAAAGCTTTCTCCTTTGTAGATTCAGCTTAATTGTATGGAATTTTGGCTCCTAGATTATCTCTAACTGACTCAAGTAAAAATTCCTCCCTTTCATTTCACTTTTAGTGAATAAAGAGATTCGCCAGAGGCCCAACATTTGGATTGTCAACTGGGCTTTTGCTGCTGGGTTCACTGGCAAAATGAAGTCAAGTTATTTTGATAGTCAACTATAAAGTATGCAGCATAATTTCTTCAGCAAGCATTTGTGAAACTGGAGAATGCTGAAATCTTAGCATTTACTGGATAATTTCTCTGATTATGTGCAAAATTGTCACTTTTTTTTCCTCCATTCTAGTCCTGGCATTTTTGCTTCTGTCACTCAGTCTTTCTAATGTGCTTTTGCTGTCATTCTACTATCAACTTTTGACAATCTTGTGTCTGATCACCTTCCTGTACTCTTCACTCAACATAAACCCTATCTTACCTGATAACTCTTAAGCGTTTGCTTAATATCTTGTATCCTTTCACTTGACCTGCCTTGAATGGGAGGTTGCATTACAGTCATGTCCTTCTTTCCTGAGTTCCATGTTTTAATGCCTCCAGTCATGTTTCTGCTGCTGCCTCTGTACCAAAGTCTGTAAAGGCACCCCATGGCTTATGACATCACTGCTTGTCCTGAATTGACCAGCAGTCTTTGATACAGAAGACCCCAACGAACCCCTGCTTCTGCATTTTTTCGTGCATCTCCCCAGAATATATCCTTGGTTCCATCTTTTCTAATTTACATGCCGTCCCTTGGCAGCAGAGTCAAAAATGTAGCCTCAGCTTCCATGTGTACATCCGTGTTACCCCACCGACTTGGATTGGTCATGCTGTTTGCCTGAGATCTAGTGCAAGGTGAACAAAAATTTCCTCCTGCCAAATATTGCGAGGAGCCAAGCCAGTATCTTTGGTTCTCATTGCAAGCACTCTTCTCTCACGGTAAATGGAAACAAAAGCAAATTGCGGACGTTAGAAATCTAAAATAAAAACAGAAAATGCTGAAACACTCAGCAGGTTAGGCAGCATTTTTGACCTGAAATGTTGACTCTGTTTAACTTTCCACAGACTGATCTGCTGAGTGATTTTAGTAAGGCGTTTGACAAGGTTCCACATGATAGGCTTCTTCAGAAGGTCAGAGGGCAAGGGATCCAGGGAGGCTTGGCCGTGTGGATTCAGAATTTGCTTGCCTGTAGAAAGCAGAGGGTTGTGGGGCAGGGAGTGCATTCAGATTGGATGACCGTGACTAGTGGTGTCCCACAGGGATCGGTTCTGGGACCTCTACTTTTCGTGATATTTATTAATGACTTGGATGAGGGGGTGGAAGGGTGGGTTAGCAAGTTTGCAGACGACACAAAGGTCGGTGGTGTTGTGGATAGTGTGGAGGGCTGTCGAAGCTTACAGAGGGATATTGATAGGACGCAGAGCTGAGCTGAGGAGTGGCAGATGGAGTTCAATCCGGGGAAGTGTGAAGTGGTACACTTTGGAAGGACTAACTCCAAGGTGGAGTACAAGGTTAATGGCAGGATTCTGGGTAGTGTGGAGGAGCAGAGGGATCTGGGGGTTCATATCCACAGATCACTGAAAGTTGCCTCACAGGTGGATAGGGTAGTTAAGAAAGCTTACGGGATGTTAGCTTTCATAAGTCGTGGGATCGAGTTTAAAAGTCGCGAGGTAATGATGCAGCTCTACAAAACTCTGGTTAGACCACACTTGGAGTACTGTGTCCAGTTGTGGTTGCCTCATTATAGGAGAGATGTGGAAGCATTGGAAAGGGTGCAGAGGAGATTTACCAGGATGCTGCCTGGATTAGAGAGTATGCATTATGAGGAGAGACTAAAGGAGCTAGGGCTTTACTCATTGGAGAGAAGGAGGATGAGAGGAGACATGATAGAGATATACAAAATATTAAGAGGAATAGATAGAGTGGACAGCCAACGCCTCTTTCCCAGGGCACCAATGGTCAATACAAGAGGACATGGCTTTAAAGTAATGGGTAGGAAGTTCAAGGGAGATATCAGAGGGAGGTTTTCCACCCAGAGAGTGGTTGGTGCATGGAATGCGCTTTCTGGGGTGGTGATGGAGGCTGATACGTTGGTCAAGTTCAAGAGATTGTTAGATAAGCATATGGAGGAATTTAAAATGGGGGATGTGTGGGAGGAAGGGGTTAGATAGTCTTAGGCGTGGTTTAAAGGTCGGCACAACATGGTGGGCCGAAGGGCCTGTATTGTTCTGTATTGTTCTATAGCTCATTGACTTGTGTTTCAATGTACTCCTGGTCAGCCATCCTTGGTCATAGAGTCATACAGCACAGAAATGAGCCCTTTGACTCACTATGGCCATGTAAACCATTAAGTACCTATCTATGTTAATCCCATTTACAGGCACTTGATCTGTAGCCTTGGTGTTCAAGTGCTTGTTTAAATACTATTTCAATGCTGTGAGAGTTTCTGCATCCATCACTCCCTCAAGCATTGTGTTCCAGATTCCATTCACCTTCTAGAAGGAAAAAAAACTCCTCTTTAGAACCTTCTAAACCTCTGACCTTAAATCTACACCCTCTGCTTTCAAACACTTCAGCTTTGGGAGAGAAGTTTCTTACCACCTACACTATTTATGCCTCTGTCAGGATTACCCCTTCCCCCGCCCCTCAGCCTCCTCCGCTTCAAGAAAATCAAACCCCACCTATCCAATCTCTCCTCTTAACTGAAACATTCCATAACTGGCAACATCCTAGTGAATCTCCTCTGCACCTTCTCCAATGTGACCGTGCTCTTCCCATAGCGTGGCAACCATAACTTCACAAGTAATCTGGTCGTGGCCTGACTATTGTTTTATCAAGTTGTACCATCATCTTCCTGCTCTTACATTGTGTGCCCCAGCTAATGAAATAAGAATCCCAAATGCTGCCTTAACCACTTTATCTACCTATACTCTCATCTTCAGGGATCTTTGAACGTTTACGCTAAGCTCCGTTTGTTCCTTGGTACTCCTTAGGGCTCTATGATTCATTGTGTACATCCTAGCCCTATCAGTCCTCCCAAAATCCATCATTTCACACTTAACAGGATTAAACTCCATCTGCCATTGGTCTGCCCATTTGACCAGCTCATCAATGTGATCCTGTGGCCTAAGGCTATCCTTCTCACTGTCAACTACACCACTAATTTTCATGTACCCGTGAACTTCCTAATCATGTTCTATTATTAATGTACTTAAGAAACAGGGACTGATCCCTCAGGTGCACCACTGTCACAGGCTTCCAATAACAAAAACAACCCTCCACCACCTGCCTCCTATTATTAAGCCAAAATTGCATCTATTTTCCCAACTTCCCATGGATCCCATGTGCTGTAGCCTTTTGGACCAGTCTCTTAAGTGGGACTTTGACAACGGTCTTAAAGTCCACATGGACTACAAGCAAACTGCCCTCTTTGATGCATTTTATCTATTTGAAAAATTCTATCAAATTGGCCAGAAGGGATCTCTCCCTGACAAAGTCAAGCTAACTTTCTTTTACCAATCCCTGTCTCTTAATTTTTTCCAATAAAGTCCCTGTAGAGTCATTAGCCTTACTCACCTGTAGTTTCCTGGCTTATCCCTGCTGCCCTTCTGAGTAAAGATATCACATTTGCTGTCCTCCAGTCATCTGGCACGTCAGTTGCAGCCAAGGCCCAGCAGTTTCTCCCCTTGCCTTCTGAATCAGCATGGAATACATCTCATGAGGCTCTGGGGATTTATTCATCTTTCAGCCTGCTAAGACCTTTTTTTAATGTTAACTTGTTCTAAAATTCTCCAACTACAATATCATCCTCTTTAGGGAGTACAGATAAGAAATATTCATTGAAGACCTCCTCCTCGATCTACCATCCATTAGCTTAAGATTACTTAAAACTCCATGGCCCATGTCCAAACTTGATCCAAGTCCCATTCATCTGTTGTCTCTGTTTTTGTTGACCTGCATTGGTTCCTGGTTAAGCATTGTCTAAACTTTAAAGTTCTCGTTCTTGGTTTCATCCTCCTCCATGGTATTTGGTCGTTCCAATTTCTGTAATTTCCTCCATCACCTCAATCCTACTAGAGAGTTGCTTCTCGAGTTCTGGCCTCTTGAACATCCCTGAATTCAGTCACTCCACTACTGGTGACCATGCCTTCATCTACAAAGGCCTTTTCTCTGCCTGTTTCCCTCTCTTTCCTCTTTTGAGATGCTGTATGTCCCTCCTGTTTCCTTTCTTAAAACAAAGTACCTTCATCTGCATTAATTATGTGATTTTTGTATTAAATTTTGTTTGGCATTAAGCCACATGAAATGATTTGCTGTCTTAGAGATGTTTTAAAAATAACTAGTTTGTATTACCATTTTTTCTCCTCTTTTGTCTCTTGGTTTCTGCAGTGCTTTTTGATAAGACTCCATGGATAGGCTGTGGGCAGCTGAAGATCACTGTATATGACGGGATCATGTTACAACTGTTTATGTAGATTGAAGAGTGTTTTCTGTCCAGAGGGTGTGAGCTGTTGCACACGAGCTGTTATATGTTGCTTTACCTCTCAGTTGAAGTTCTTAATGATTGAAGAGAACTGTCCTTGCAATTTAATTTTTTTTTTAGAATCTTTACCACTTTGATGCATAACAAATCATACAAGCACAGCTTATTAGTATGGAAAGGTTTACTTGCCTGCAAAGCAGACAGCTGGTTGCTGTTGGATTAAATAGGCTTACAAAAATGTGAAGGATAAAAATTTGAATAATTTTGTTTTTAATAAATTTCACATTGGAAATGAACCTTAATTACCTTTAGTAAAGTCTTAAAATGACCTTAATATTTAGGTCATAGAGCTATACAGCACAGAAACAGGCCCTTCGGCCTAACTCATCCATGCCAACCAAGTTGCCTAACTGAGCTAGTCCCATTTGCCTGCATTCGGCCCATATCCCTATAAACTTTTCCTATTCATGTACCTGTCTAAATGTCTTTTAAATATCATAATTGTACCTGTTTCTACCACTTCCTCTGGCAGCTTATTCCATAAAGAAACCATCCCTCAGGTCTACTTTAAATCTTTCTCCTCTCACATCAAACACATGCCTTCTAGTTTTGGACTCCCTTACCCTAGGGAAAAGACAGTGGCTATTCACCTTGTCTATGCCCCTCACGATCTTATGAACCACTATAAGGTCCCCCTTTAGTCTCCCACACTCCAGGGAAAATAAGTCCTAGCCTATGCAGCCTCTCCTTATAACTTAAACCCTTCAGTCCTGGTGTCATCCTTGTAAATCTTTTAAATGTTACTTAATTGCTTGAGTCGTGAACAAAGATTAAGAGAACGTGAACTTGACGATAGGTTGGTTTGCAGCAAAGAACATTGAGGCGTCTTAAGGAAGAGCTAAATAAATGTATAATTGGAGGGTGGGAAGGTAGAAGAATATGTTGAGTTGGGGAAAAGGGGGTTGAGAAGGCCCATGTAGAGTGTAAAACATTACAGACCAGTTGGTCGACATGGTCTGTTTTTATGCTGTACATTTTATGTAATTCTGTATTTTTAGTCATTGTACGGTTGCTAGTATGCTGGAAGGCAAGGTATCAAGTGAACTTTGTTCCAGGGGACATTCAACGGGAGATGTTGCAGAAGAAGGCCAGGGGACTCGTCCTTCAAAATGCTCCATGCATTGAGCAGGCTGCCAAAGAGTTGCATTTGATTATAAAACTGTTAAGCACCCAGCAGGTCAGTCAACATGAGTGGAAAAAGAAACAGAGCGCTGATGAAAGGTCATCAGCCTGAAACATTAACTTTCACTCTCTACAAATGCTGCCGGATCTGCTGCGCATTTCCAGCACTTTTTGTTTTTTTTAATTTCAGATTTCCAGCATCTTTGTTATTTTGATTTTGGAATTTGCATTCAGTGCCAATGAGCAAAGAGGAATCTTGCTTCAACTTGGCAAGGAGGTTTTGCATGATATTGAAATATCGAATTTGGGGGGACAACTCTGCAAGCATAATGATGGGCCCAACAATTCTGCAGTTCAGCATAATGATGGGTCCAACAATGGCCAACATCTCAACTTTCATTTCAACCTGGAAGCATTTTAATAAACATCAAAATGACGTAATGGAACCTCGGATAATGCCATCGTGGCCCTAGATAAAAGTGTTCTGTTCCCTGAAGACGTTCTGAAAATATGGACTTCTGATGAGTCATTCTTCTCCTCCTCTTCCTAGAGCTTTGTACATCTCTGCTCTCTCTTTGCTCATTATTTGAGTCATGCTCAATGCCTAGAGGAAACTCTGTTAGCCTTCCAATGCCAGTGAGCCACTTGTTTATGTCCTTATGTTCTATTATAGCTCATTCGTTGCCCGTCCATCTCTCCGATAATGTATTGTTCTTTTGAAGTAGGTTTTAGTTATTGATCAGAAAAGAGTGGGAAGACTCAACAGGGTCAGTTGAATCTGTGGAGAGAAAGTTAATGACTTGTTCTGGTACA
This sequence comes from Pristis pectinata, assembly GCF_009764475.1. Taxonomy (NCBI): domain Eukaryota; kingdom Metazoa; phylum Chordata; class Chondrichthyes; order Rhinopristiformes; family Pristidae; genus Pristis; species Pristis pectinata. The sequence goes on from NC_067417.1 coordinate 40,094,903, forward strand.
AAGTCATCAATCTGAAGCATTTACCACTGCTTCTCTCTGCACATATGTTGCCTTATCTGCTGAGTGTTGGGCACAGTATTGTAAGGTCTGAACATAGTCCATTATGAATTAAGTAATGTGATGTTAAATATTGTTTGTGCAAAGTAATTGCAATCTCCACATGGTTGTATTCCACCACTCCAGAAACACTACATAAAGCCCTACCTCTTTCTTGCATGTTATTCAACACAATTTGTACAGTACTTGAATCTTGATATATGTAGTACCTTGCATATATCTATGCTAAGTAATCCTTTCATATTTTTTAGCTTTGGCATCAGCTGCTCCCCCAGTTAAGTATCTTCTGCTTTCTGCCCTGTATGTGACTGAAGATCCACTAATATGGTTGAGTCTTATTTGCCACCTTAGCTTGAGGGCAATTATAGCTTGACAATAAATTAATGTTTATATCCTGTGAATGAATAAAACAAAATTTAGTCAGTCTGAGTCAGTTGTCTGTTGTTGGAGGATGGCATTGTGACCAATGAAGTGTTTTCAATTATTTTTTGATTCTCACTTGTTCTTAACAGGAAAATTCTGAAGCACGAGGGTCAAATTTCCAGAAATGTAATCCGAAATTGTCCGTTTTAATCCTTAACTGTGTAATAACAGTGCCCGCACAAAGCTAACAGCAAATGTTGAATCTAAAAAAGACACCGAAAGGAAAATGGCTGCGAAGCCAGCAGAAAACAAGAATAAGTTCTCTCAAGCAAAGCTGTTAGCTGGAGCTGTAAAACGCAAAAGGTTGGTATCCATTTTGGGGGAAAAAAAAATCAGTGAGACACAATAAATATGACAAGCAATTAAAGACAGTGATTTTTCTTTATGCTCCAACATTAACAGTGGTCCTGAATAATTAGTTGCCCAAGCTTGATTGTACATTTATTTTTGTTCATTCCAATCAAAGTTTTTATTGCTCTATAGTTTGCTTCAGTATCAAGTGAATATTGTTCAATTGAATATTGTCCATTTGGGAACCTTGATAAGTGCATTTGTCAGGCTATTTGATTACACGGGTCAATGGATAGGGATAATATTCAGAAACCCTAGTCAGTGTGAATTAATTTTTGCTACTGTTTTACCTTGGGTGCTCTGAGGTAAATTGTAATCCTTTTATTATGGCCTTGGTTAACACAGCTAATTTGGACAGCCAGCGTTTGAACATAATGCTTCCTGTTCTGTTTCCCTTGGATGGTGCAGGCTACTAATTTGCATGGGAGGTTATTGCTGGATCAATGGTTTTATTTTAATTTAAGATTGAAAGAAACTGCTTCAAGAGTTTTGCATAACACAAGTAGAATATTATGCAATCTTGTATGGCATCTTATTTGCGTATTGGTATATAGTTGAACTTGTTCACCTGCTGTATGCTTCAAGAGAGAAATCGCTTGAAGAAAACCAGATTAAACATGTCATTTTACCACCTTATGCTTTTATATGCAAGGATTCTAACTGAAATTGTCAATTAGTACCAGACTATGATCAGTTTCGCTGGATGGTCTTGCACTCATTAGAAACTGGGTTCACACTTGTTGGCCAATGTGTATAAAAGGAGACATTTAAGCACTTGTTTGGATGTTGAAAGCAGTTAATCATTGTGGTAAATTGTAATGCAGTTTTGTTTTCTGGAGAGTGCATTTATCTTGCCCAATTTGTTTTAAATTCACCACTTCCACTCACTTTTTTTCTCCATGTCTGTTTCTCTAGCTCCTCACCTCTTTTTGATATCTTGGATTTCTGAGCCCTCTGTCTTTTTCAGTACAGTGTGGAACAATTATGTGCATTTAAATCCCATTTTCTACATGTGGAGCTATAGTAACATTTATAGCATTTGCAATTTTCTTTTTGCCAGAAATTAGTGTCAGTTTCTATGCAAGTATAAACAATATCATCATCCAGATCCACCTGGACAGTCTCTAATCCAGGCTCAAGATTTTTCATTTCTCCAGTCCTTGGTTTGTTATTTGGTAATGAACTTAAAACTCAGAGTATTACTCTATTTGGGGAACTGGATATTGACTATGCAATCTGGAGTTCTTAGCTGCCAAGATTCTTGTGCCTATTTTGAAGACACTTTTACTTCTTATTTAAAAAAAAGGGGCCTTTTAAATAATGGGTTTATCAGGGGTAGAATTGTTCAGCCAAATAATCATATCAGTTAATAAAGTCTGAGCATTGCCCCCTCGTTTGATTTTTATCTACACAATTCCTCTCTTATTTTGTTGCAGTATGAGCAGAAAATTTTTATTATTGTCACCGTGGGCTTTGTAATCCTGTTGAAATTTTGCAAAAGTACATGAAGTTTAATACAAGAACATTTGCTATATCGGGCTTTAGTGTTCAACAACACATCCAACACATTATTATTGAACAAAAATCAAACTTTGTGTCATCACCTCTGCACTGAACATTTTTAATATTCAACTTCACTGTACATTTGTAACTCACAATCATAACCAGCTGCTTTGGATTGGTTGAGATCTCTACAACTGGTCTAAGCATTTTTGATATTGGGATTTTGGTGAAGGCAAGCAAAGGCAGTGGCAGGGGAAAATCAGGCAAAGCCACATCAACAAGCTTCTTGCTCCTTACTGTTGTTTAGTGACTCCTGCCAGATAGCAAGTGAGGACATTTTAAAAATTGCCCTTTTCATTGGTACCTGTAGACTGGAGATGGTATGGATGATCCCCACAACTCCAGTATCTTTCTGAAACTGATGAAAAATATCGATAGAAACATTGGAAAATCATTAATTCGTGTTTTTTTTAAGGAATAATTAATTTTAACCTCTAGAATCCCTGGATGATATGGCAGTACAGTTAGAATGGGTTCGGTTAATGCTGGTGTCATTCCCAGTTACTTGTCTCTTCTCCCTTTGATTTGGGCTGTTACAAAGGAAAGTGAATATTTATTGTTCATTGTTGATCAGAACGGGCTATCAGAAATAAATTTCAATGCGAGGTCACTGACCGATGTTGATTGTTTAGAGATTGAGTTGTGCAATTAACTTAAAGACACCATGGACACACATCCTGCTTTTAATAGTTCAATTAAAACAAGAAATTCAACATCTTGAGAAGTGAAAGAGGACATATTAAAATCAGCTAGTTTGTGGTACTTGGCAATGTTGTTAGGAAAAGTGCAGTGTGTTTCCCAGGTAGCCATGGGCCCAATTGCCAGCTGGATGTTGGAGCGTACTCTGCTTCCTGGCTCACATACTGGCCATAGTATAGTCACCCTGGTCTCCCCACTGACCATATATCAGTTTTGACCTTGATACTCCAGATGAGTTGTTGTAGGTAGAGTTGTTAGTTTGGATGCTGATTTTTTTTTTTGAGACCTCATTAGTTGACCTTGTATCAGAACTTTGGCCTTCCTTTGCATGCTGGGTGGTTCTTGAGCTGGCCATAGTGCACACCCTTTGGCAGATGTTCTTGAGGTATGTGCTCCTCATGTGCCCTGGGGAGTCTGTGAATATCCGGCTTACTATGCAAAGACTGTAAACTGGCTTTTGAGCCAGTCTACTCTTTCTCATTGCCTTCTTCTAGGTCTCGTGTTTGCGAGGGTGATCATAGATTTTTGTTTACTATCTGCAAGTGATAGGAGAGCTGATGAGAGCTTCACCATTTGTGTACTGCTTTTGTTCCACTCTTCGAAATACCCATTTTATCTTTAATTCCTTGGAATTTAAATAGTGATATTGTTGAACAGAACTTCCTAATTAATGGCTGACCTATTTTCTAAATCCTACTTTTTGATCACTTTTGTGAAATATCAGTTAGCCGGAAGCTGACCATTGTTCTAAGTTAGGTCTTGAAATTAATGTCAGATTTTCCTGAGCAATCCCGCGATTCTGTGTGGATCTGCAGATATTTTGTTCCAAACCTGTCAGGGACCTTGGGACACCCGCAAGAACATGCAGGTCCTGAATGTCCTGACAAGTGTTTTGCTGGCTGCACTCTGATGTTGGAATTCTTGTGTCCAGCAGCGGAGCATCAAATTCTGACAATTTCCCAGCAATTACGCTCCCTGCTGGCGCAGCAACTTTGTTTTAATGGAGAGGAATGGCTGCAAGGGAGAGAGTTAGGTTTCAAATCGTGTTTTGAGTTAATTGAGTCTCATGAGTGTGGTTTTAGTGTTTTTCAAGTGTCCATTTATTTAAAAGAGATTTGTGAATAGTTCTTGAATGTCCTCGACAGTGGGGAAATCCGGGGCTGTATCTTTGCCAATTGTCAAACATTCCAGTCGGCAGGGCTTGTCATTTACAGCTGCGGGGCACTGCATTTACAAGAACTCACTAACCGGGTTGAAGCTGGTTTTGTTCATGATGCTGCTAAAAGATCTAAATTGCTATTTGAATGCTCAATAAATGAATAATTCTGGTACTATAAAAACAAACTACCTTTAGAGCAAATAAGAAGATGATTATTGACTTGTCTGGGGAGTGGAGGCTGATGCTGTCCATTGTATAGGCACAGGCAGTGGATGGTTCCAAAGAGGAGACGAAAAATATATTTTTTAAAATGAAATATTGAAGGTGACACTTATTTATTCAAAATACAGCAGTGTTCATTTTCAATACAAAATGAATAATCTTAAATAATTTTAGCCCGAAGCTCTCAATTGAGCACAGCTGCTGAAATTATCCATTATGTTTATAATCATCGTTTGAAGAGTGGTGCTTTGGCTCTACGTATTTAGATATTTGGATTTGGAGCTGCAGCATTTTTCTTTGAACTGTAGCATTGGAGAGTAGTAAGGGAGGATATTTTACTTACTGGAGGCAATTATGTCCTGGATACAGAATGTCATCTTCCATAACTACTATGTTATTATATTTCGCATAGTTGCTTTAGCATACTGATTCAAATCAATTTGGCTCTGCATTCATGTTTCTCTTGTACAGCAATTAATGTAATTATCAGTGACAACTTGCTGAAATGTAATTGACGACCAGCTCTTCTGGAATAAAGTGATACCATTACACATGGAGATTATGAACAACTTGTAGAAGCAGCTCAGGCTGGTGAGTCTACTCGGTCATTACTAAGTTGCAATTACTTTGGAGACCTTGAATAAAATTTCACCCCATACGAGTATAAGTAGACTGAGTGGCTGTTGGACATAATTATTTTCTGGGCCTTGCCTTTTGGAGAATTTCAGAAATGGTGCCTGTGATTTCACGAAATGCTGTTGGAACTGGTGTGTAAGGTTCCATTGCTGGACCTGAAAACTCTTCCTCAAGCTAACTCAAGTGCCTATATAAATTTAATCCATAACCTCATCCTCGTGTAAGAGCAGAGTTCTGCCGGTTCAGTGATGCCAAGTATTTTTCTTAAGCTTTGCTTCATTGTGTAATTCTGATAGGATTAGGAATAATTGAGTGGCTTTGGAGTCCATAGCTTCAATGCAACGTGGGATATTATACTGTGGACTTGTTCCAGAAGATAAAATTAATAGTTAGTTCAATGTAGTAGCCTAGCAGTTCTCACAGTTTTGTCCTGGTAGTTTTAACAGAAAATTATTTTTGGCTGTAAGCCTGGTCAGTGTATGTAATGTTTCATAATTTGTTCATTTATTTACTTTTCCAATTTGTGTATATTTCACAAGTTACATTAATCAAGTTAGTGCTTTATTTTCTTTCCAACTTATTTATTGAAGCAAACAAATGCACCATGCCAAATTTCACTGTTCAAGTTCCATGATTTACCCACATATAATAATTACATTAAAATGTAGACTTAAAACATTGATGTTGAAAGTTTGTCATCTGAGTATTTTAATCCTGGCACTTTGAAAGGAAAATTGTCCAGTGGGAAAGAGTTTAAAGTCGCAATTAGAAAATGAAAGGTCCTTTCATCCCAACTTGACGATTGGGCAAATTTAAGATGGGGTGGTGGGAGGGGATATGGCGCGAGGTGGGTGGAGGATTGTTGTTCGGAAAGTGGATTTTATTGGAGACAATATGCTGTGGAAGAAGATCCAATAAGTGAGAAAGCAGTACTTGCAATGATTCTATTCTGATGTGTGTGCCTTGTGTAATGAGCATGCCTTGTGGAATGGGCATTCCTTGCAACAGAGTATCAGAGGAACCAGGTTGCTGAGGGAAAAAAAAATTACAATAGCAGTTCCTGGTGATTGGTGCGGTCAACTTCTTTCCAGTGAAGAAACTTAAACTAGTTAAATGTTTCTTCAGTCATATATTATTGTAACACAATGATCACAAAACTGAAATTTGCTGGTAATTTTGAGACTCGGAGCAGACTTGGTGGGCCGAATGGCCTACTTCTGCTCCCTTGTCTTGTGATCTTGTGACAAGGCAGATGCCTTGCAAGAGTAATTTCATGTGGTGTGATTGGAAGAGGGAAAGCAAGGAATGCAACTGTACATTCAAAGGAGTATTGCAGTGGGGAAGAATGCAGGGCAGTGGGATTAGCTTGAATTTCTCCAGCAATGAACTGGCATGGATATAATGGGCTGTAGCTTCCACTATTTGCTGTAAATTTTACAGACAGCAATGGATGAGGTGTTCTGCCGAAGTAATAACCGCATTGAGATAATTTTGTTTTCAGTTAATTATTTTCCCTTAGAAGAACTGATTTCTTTTGATTGTACAGTTTCACAGACATCGGTTGTATCACCCCCCACCCCAATCCCCAGTACTTTGAAATCATTCTTTTTACGTTGCATAGAAACTGAATGCATTTGACCACATTGGTGCAGTACAATAAGGTCCAATCCTGTCTATTCATAGATACTATTTATTTTACGATTATTAGATTCAGAGTGGGAAGACTGCTTATTTTTTAATGCATTCCTTAAACTCTTATATAGAATTCAGTGATAGTTTGTATTGGACTGGGTGCTGCTATCACACCATGTGGTGCTTTCATTAAGTCGGCTATTCATTTTGTGGAAGCTTTAACGCTGATGTCAGGCTGCAAGATATTTACATCTAATTTGAGATGATTCATCAAAAGAAGTCGAAAGGACCTTTTTGTAGCAACTTATTTGTTTTTTTTCTTGTCAGCTTGTCACTTCGTTAAAACCTTTTTAGAATCATGCCAAATTTCATGTTGTTCAGTTGCTTTAAGTTTTTATTTTATTAAGTTTACTTTTTATACAATTACAAACAAGCAATGTCGTTGTATATAATTAAGCAACAAAATGCATACATAGTGTAATGTGACATTTAGAAAGTACTTTGAAACACTGTTGTGGGATAATTTATTGCCCACCCATCATTGCTTTAAGTGGTGGTGGGATTTCCAGTTTAGGTTTTACAGTTGAGAAGCTTGAGAGATCAACAGGATGCAGCCATGTCAGTAAAACTCCGGTAATCTGACATGTATGGTGGTGCTGGACTAGCAAATTCTCTGGACTATTGGATGTTATTTGTATTAGTACCTCAACACACTAATTCACTTTTTTTGTTATTATTCAGTATTATAATAAATTTTCCTGTGAATCAGGAAAGTTTGAAGGGTGTGGGAACTGGGCATGGGTGTGCGGAGAGAGAGCGTGGGAATCAGGACCTAGAGACTGCAGGAGCCAATGCCCCGATGACTGGAAAGAGAGCACAGGAACCAGGATCCTGATGAGTAGGAAGGGAGTGCGGGAACAGTGACTCAGCTGAGTGGAAAGGGAGCGTGGGAAGTGGGGCCCAGGTGAGTGGAAAGACAGCATGGCAAACATTACCTGGTGAGCCAGATGCTGAACCATCAAGGATTCCAAGTAGTCATATAGGGGATTAAGGGAGTTTTACTGTAATGTGGGACTGGAGTAATAGGCATGGTTGAGAGAAATTCATGTGGCTTTTATGCAAGTCGGGCAAGCTTCATTCTATTTTTCTTATTAGCTCACTAGAAATTTGTCCGGTTGAATTTAAACTAGCAACTGCTAGTTTGCTTATTCAATACCGTAACAACTATACCAACAGTCACTTTTGTACAAGTTAAGATAAAGGTTCATGGGGGAAGATGAGTAACTTGAGCAAATTTCTGTATTATGCTGTTTTCTCGTTTTGTCAAAACTAAACAGTCTAATTTTATACCTCAAGATGTCACTAGTACATAATATATTGCTGAAGTTTTGCAACATGTTTTTTTTCTAATTTTTTTTTGTCATGAAAACATCATTCTTTACGGGGAATGGCAAGTAGGCTTCCAAACTTCCTTCATTTGCGCCCTTGAGCTAGATTTTCATTGGTGATTGAAAGGAGTTTGGGTAGATGAGCACTCAATGTTTGTTTCGTCCTTCCTAGATAGCTTTGTAGACATTATTTGGGGATTAAAAACAGAAAATACTGGAAACATTCAGCAGGTCAGGCAGCATCTGTGGAAAGAGAAACAATTAATGTTTCAATTCTGGGACCCTTCATCAGAAGAGGATAAAAGGGCTTCTGGTTTCCTGCCACTTTAATTCCCCATTCCCGTTCCCACTCTGTGGCCTCCTGGACTGTTTTATAATGAGGCCCAATGCAAGCCCATGGAATAAGTTATCTTTATTAGTCACATGTACATCGAAACACACAGTGAAATGCATCCTTTGCGTAGAGTGTTTTGGGGGCAGCCCGCAAGTGTCGCCACACTTCCGGCGCAAACATAGCATTACACCTCATCTCCTGTCTGGGCACATTGTAGCCTTTTGGACTAGATACAGAATTTGAGGGGAGCAAAAATCTGTTTTAATTTATGTGCATGAGGAGCAAAAGGAAAAAGTTGTGATGTTATTCAGAAGGTTACGAACGTAGCACTGAGGATGCAAAGTGTCTGTCAGAAATGCAGTCACCTTTATAAGCCATGTGACAGGTAGTCTAAGAGGGGAAATGAAACCTCATGTCCAAAGATTGTGTTACTTTTTTTAATTGCTAGACCAGTCAGTTGTTATGCCTAGTGATCTATTATCCATCAAAAATGGTTAAGTCTTAATTATTGATTGCTACCTTTCCATTAGCAAATATCTACAAAGTAACAAAAATGCAGTTGTTTGGTCTTTACCAGTTTGCAGGTTTAAGAGAGTTAGATGCCCTTTAAATCAGGTGTTGACTGGGGGAAAATAAGCTCGCAATAAGAGGTTACAAAAATGCTTCAGGAACAAATTTAAGAAGAACTCCAAACATCACCTTAAAGAGGATATCAAATGTGAGGTTTAAGTGATCTGATTGTTGGAGTGATGCAGATGCAATGGTGCAGAAGGTTGTCCTTGATGTTGATCAGATGAATCATGAAAGAGCGACGTTTCGACGTACCAAAGATGCAATTTTCGGTTACGTATGTTTTATATTGCTAATGATTCAGAAACTAAAGACAATCATGACTGTGATCTTCCTCTGCAAGTTGTCGTGAAAAATTACAGGACCTTTGCCGGCACACACTATAAGTTCATTTATTGGTGAATGAATTTGAAATAATTATAAACAAATTATTTTTCACTAAGCTCAGTACTGGGAAACATTGTGGCTTCCATATAATTAAAATGACACTGCTAAGTTTAACGTGACAGTGAATGTTTTCTCTGTAAAGACTGTGAATGTGACTGGGTCCCAATCCAAAAATTAGTAAAAGAGCTTCAGTCAAGCATTCCTGATTTTTTTTTTAAAAATTGCATTTGATGGTTTTACAGAGTTGGCATTGGAAAATGATAAGAAAATAATTACTTAAAACTCCAGTTAGAATTCCACGAAAATGCACTAATTCCCCAAGAAATAGCTACCATTGCAGCATCCCTCAAACATACCAGTCAGTATAAATCAATATCTTGGATTGTGTTCCTGTTGATTAGAAGATGGAGATGTGAAAAGTATTCTTTTTAATGGAAGGAGTAATTGAAAAGAACTGTAATACATGAAGGGCACAGTAATATCAGGTGGTATTGTGTAACACAGTATTTATACTTTGAGCTAATGAACTCATTGCATCTATTTTATTTAAATTATTTCTCCACTGTCCTGCTTATTGAAAATTGCAGGTGAAATTGGTAAATGTTTATTTTGGTTTCCATAGCTGCTGCTGTCCAGCTACATTTATAATGGATTTCTGACAACCTGAAATTGTGTGGCATGTGGAGTCTAATTGTGAAGGAAAGCTGAAGGACAGGTGTTAGATGGAGACCTGGGATGTTTGTAGACCAAGTGGTGCACATGATGAAGTCAAAAAGGTGGAGAGTGAGAAAATTACTTCTTTTCACTTCTACAAATTCCCATTTCCAGAATTGGAGCAATTTAAAAATCTGTTCTGAGCAATTTCTGTTTAAAAGGTGTCTATCCTTACTATAACCAAAGTGGGAAAACCCAGTTGTGCTGGCAGAGAGGACTTGTGATGCTGTTAACCCACTAACTGCAAATAAAGACATTGTGCTGTAAAAGAAAGCCCCATTTTAAAGATAAATAATAATTTTTAATTGGGGCAACTGCAGTGGATAGGAGATGGTGGCAGCTTTGAAGAGTATTTGGATTTTCTTTTGTTGGAAACTCAAAAGTGATCAAATTCTGTGAAATTCTACATTCATTGTTTTTGGCTGCAGGGTTTGAACTCTGTATTTGGCTATCGTCTTCAAACATTCTCCATGCAGAAACTGACGTAAATGTCGTCTGCTTCTTTGGCTTCAAAAATCAAACCTTGCAGCATACAAGGAGGCCATTTGGCTGCGTAGATCTGTGACAACTCTGAAAAAAGCAACCTAACTGAGATCCACAGCCCAGCCTTTTCCATGAACTACGCGAATTAGTTGCCTTAATGACCGAGTCCAGAAGTCCCAGTGGTGGTATTAATTCTTTCTGGCTTCCCTTATTATCTAGTTTTAACTTGTTCCATTTTATTTCTATCTTTGGCATAAAAACATTAGTCACCACTCTATCATATGTTCCTTTTGTTCTATGCATCATCCTTTCCCTGACCCCAATTTTCTTTGCAACTTAAAACTTGTTTGATTTCTGAATTTTTTTTTCCCTAAGTCTGGTGAAAAATCATTGACCCAATTGTTATATCTGTTTTTTGTCATCACAGATGCTGCCTGCCCTGCTGAGCATTTTCAGTATTTTCTGGTTTTCAGTTTCCTAGCATCTGCAGTTTTTCTGCTTTTCTATTCTTGGCTTCAGAAATTACATTGATGTGGCTTGATTGAGATCAGCTGGATCAGTACAGGCTTGGGAGCAACACTCTTTAGAGTTAAATAATACTTTGTAGCTTGAAGATCTTCATTATACAATTGAAATAAATTGCTGTAAATATGCATGAGATTATTATCATTTAGATGATACGTTGCTTAATTTCAAATAAAATGACTGGTTGTGTTACAGTTTTAGTTTATGTATTCAGCTGATGGTTAATACATTTTGCTAATCTCACTATTCAGTCTAACTGACCATTTTGATAGCAGTAAATAAATTCAAAAGAAGCTGATTAAAGTCTGAATAGCCCATCAATTAATGAAAGAGAAGCATGAATAAGCAAAGGCTCAATCTATCTCTCCAGTATCTTAATTCATCTTCTGGGCCATTTTATCATTTCTTGAATCCGTAATACGAAGTAACTAGGGAAGATTTTTTTTCTCTTAGCAGAATGATCAAAAACCAGGGGATGTACATTTAGAGTATTTGGTAGATGGATTGGAGGAGAAATGAGAAAACAATTTTCACCCAGGGGATTGCAGGGTTTTGGAACTCAATGGCCCAAAAGGGTGATAAGAGGCAAAAAGCTTCATCTTACTTAAACAGTACTTGGATGTGTACTTGAAGAGCTGTGACCTACTGAGCTATTGCTGGAAGGTGGGATTATGTCGGGCAGTTTAGCACAGGTTGTGTCATACATGATTCTACTTCATCTGGAAGTTTATTTTGAATGCTTGGTACACTAGGAAGAGAATTTTTTCTGAAAGATCTGTTTAAAATATCCTTTTCATTCATAAAGTTAAACACCAGGGAAAACAGGCCCTTCAGCCCAACTTGTCTGTGCCAAACAACTGAGCTTGTCTCATTTACCTGCATTTGGTAACATTTCCTATCCATGTACCTGTCCAAATGTCTTTTAAGTGTTGTAATTATACCCACCTCTACCACTTCCTCTGACAGCTCGTTTCATATATAAACCTCCTTCTGTGTGAGGGTGGCCCATTCGATCAAGATCCCACTGTAACCTTAGATAATCTTCTTCACTATCTACTATACCACCAGCTTTAATGCCATCTGCAAACTTACTAACCATACCACCTAACATTCTCATCCAAGTGGTTTATATAAATGATGAACAATAGTGGACCCAGCACAGATCCTTGCAGCACAATGTTGGTCACAGGTCTCCCTCTACCACCACCCTGTCTCCATACTGTCAAGCCTGTTTTGTATCCATTTAGCTAGCTCGTCCTGGATCCCATGTGATCTAACATCCCAGAATCAGCGTACCTTGTCAAAGGCCTTGCTAGAGTCCATACAGACAATGCCTACCATGCTTCCCTCATCTATCTATCTTGGTCAATCCTTCAAAAAAAAAACTCAATCAAATTTGTGAGGCATAATTTCTCATGCACAGAACCATGCTGGTTTTCCCTAGTCAGCCCTTGCCTTTCCAAATCGATGTAGATGCTGTCTTTCAGAATCCCTCCAATAACTTACCCACTTCTGACGTTAGGCTCACTGGTCTGCAGTTCCCAGGCTTTTCCTTGCAGTCTTTCTTAAATAACAGCACAACATTAGGCACCTTCCAATCTTCTGGCACCTCAACTGTGGCTATTGATGATACAGATATCTCTGCTAGGAGCCCCACAATTTCTTCCCTAGCTTCCCACAATGTCCTAGGATACACTTGATCTGGTCTGGGTATTTATCTACCTTATTGCATTTTAAGGCCTCCAACCCCTCCTCTTCTGTAATGTGGACTCTTCAAGACATCACCATTTACTTCCTTGAGTTCCCTAGCATTGGACCTCGTCCATTTCCTGTGGCTCCATACATAGGCAACGTCGTTGAACTTTAAAGGGCCCTATTCATTCTTCAGTTACTCTTTTGCCCTTAGTATACCTGTAGAATCTTTTTGGATTCTCCTTTACCTTTTTTGCCAAAGCTATCACATGTCCCCTTTTTGCATGTCTGATTTCCTTCTTAAGTGTACTACTTCACTGGGTTCAAGAACAGTTACTTCAACCTTTTGGTTCTTGAACCAGCAGGCAAAACCCTAATCACTACAGTTTAGCAACACTATGACCACTTAGCACTAAAATGGATTGTTTTTTTTTGTTCTAATTGTGTTTTCTTGTAAAATATGTACATAACTTGTGTTTAGTTTATGTTTTCTTGTGAATGCTGCTTATATGATACTATGTGTTTGTGATGTTGCTGCAAGTAAGTTTTTCATTGCATCTGTGCATACATGTACTTGTGTATGTGATAGTATGACAATAAACTCAACTTTGACTTTGATCCCAGCTGCCATAACCTGAGATGTGCCGCCGTCTTGACCAGAGCCTCAATATCAGTTATGTTTGTCATCATGTCCAATAGTCTTGCCGTACCTTGAAGTATTATTCTGAATGTGTGTGCAATATACACAGAGGTTTTGGTTTAAATACCTTACCAGATTTCAAATTCGTGCTTCGCTTTGTCTCTGACATGCTTTATAATTAAGATTATTCTTTTTAAGTAATTGTCAATTAATTTCCCTCTGTTCTGGTGTTGTCTACTTTGTTTCTTAATTGCTGCTCTACATTGTGTTAAACTTGAAAGTACTGTTTCTTAATCTTGTGGCCCTTGTGATAATCCTATCCCTTCACTCAAGGTCTATATTGTATTCAAATTATGTTTTCATTTGTTGCTCCAATTGCCTGAGAGATGCAAGCTCCACCCGGAGTTATTAACCACATCCTCTGTCTTGTTATTGTGGTCTGCTGATTGAACAATAACAATTTCTGCTTCAAGGCAATTTCGTTGGGTATGAAGCAACAAGTTTACATTGTCACTCAGCACCACTATACCATTTTACATTGTTCAATTGTTCCAAAAGTTCAGTTAACTCAGTCAACTGTCTATTGTGGATTCCTTTGAGTTTCACATTAATTAGAATGCCATCATGTTGATGAAGGATTTTTTGAAAGTCCAAATGCATTAAAGAAAAATTCTTGTCTTGTGGAATCTTCTGAATTTGTACGAATATTGTCCAAGCTTTGGTGTGACTTCTGTTTTATCTGCTTATGATAGACCATTGTGAGTGAGGCCTTTGGGTCAAAATTCCTTCCTTTTATTAAAAGTATAATAGTTTTCTAAAAGATCTTTAAATAGGCATCTTTATCTTCTCTTTTATAGCTATTTTTATTAAATTTTTAGATGACATTTAAAGCATTGGTACTGAGGGATGGCTTGATTTCCTGAAGAATATTCGACACTGCTAACAAAGGGAAACTGTTCTGCTCTTGCAGGGTTTGTCTCCAGGCTTCTCCCAAACAGTTTACCATATATTGTGGATTATCCTTAATAATAGTATATAAATTCATCTGCTGATTATATGTTACTTTGAAGCATCCCAAGGACAGAACAAGGCACGTAAAAATACAAATTCATTGCCATGCTCGGGAACCATTTATTTCAACTGTGTTTTTGACACCTCTCGTAATTCTTCCATGGTGGCTGAAGTCTGGTCCTCTATCCCTTGTTTTGCTCCTCCCTCTGTGTGGCCCAGTGTATGGCATAAAAAACACATTCTGTATCTGCTGGTGTGGATCTTTCAACAAGCTAGTCAGATTTAAACAGTAATGTATTGGCTAAGCATCCTTTATGTAAACAATCTGGAAAATAATTGTAGCTTAACTATGTTATTCTGCAAATGTTAAGTTTAAAAACATAAAGAACTAATGCATGGTGTCTTTATGTGATTTTACTTGGTCTGTCTTAGTAGCTGTAGCCGATAAGTGATTATTCTTGAAATCTTCAACTGAACCACGGTGAATTTTAATGCATTATCAATCTCAGCAAGAAGAAACAAACATATTAAAATGTTAATTCCATGTTTTCAATTTCACTTCTTGTCACTTCACTCTAGCTCAACGAGCTCTGAAATGGTAAAAAAGCAGAAGGTGGATAATGTTGAGGGAAGTGGGCAAGATGGTAAGTAATGTTTCCCAAATTATCTTTGTCATGTATGCCATCTGTTCCACATTTGTCAATATAAACAGCCAGAGTATGTGTGTAGTGTTCTCCTTGTGAGGGGAATTTTTATTAAAGACCTCTATGTTTGTGGAATTCTTCGTGTCACAAATGATCTTCACTGACCCAACATATTATCATGACTTCCATCCCACCAAAAAAGCAACAAATCTCCCATGGAACTAAACTCAATAGAGAGCCAACTCCAGCTAAGGTGTGGTTCAACTAGCCATTTCTTGCCTTTTTACCCAAGTAGGAGCGATCCACCTGAGTCCAATGCTGCTTTTAACCAAGATCTGCTGACCCAGCTTGCCAGCAGTAGTCACTGAATAATGATATTGGCAGGAGGCCTGGCTGATTCTTCTTTTCCTCCCTTAATTTCTCACCATCTTCCTCTGAAGCTGAGGCGCATCATGGCTCCTGTCAGGTAATGAGATACATCTTTGACTCCTCTCAGCTACGGATCAGCTGGCAGTACTCTTCTTACCTCCTGAGTCAGAAGGTTGTGAATTCAAGTCCCATTCCAGAGACGTGAGCACAAAAACCTAAGCCGAAGTTGCAAATACTCTATCGAGAGAGAGTTGCATCATTGGTGATGCCTTTTTTTGGATGAGTCATTAACTGAGGCCTCTTCAAATGGATTAAAATTGCTGTGTACAATTTTGAAGAGAGGGGTGTCCCCAGTGTCCTTAATATTAGTATATAAGTTCATTTGTTGATCATATGTTACTTTGAAGCATCCCAAGGACAGGACAAGACACGTATAAATGCAAATTCTTTGCTTTACTCAGAAACCATTTATTTCAACCACATTTTTGACACCCCTCATAACTCTTCCATGGTGGCTAAAGGTCTGGTCCCCTATCCCTTGTTTATCACTCACTCATGTTGTCTGTGGCTTATTGTATGTTGGTACAGACTGCCACATTACAAGAGCCTTGGCAATTCAACTTGGATACTTCAGAAATTGCAGGGTGTTTCAACTGGCCCTTGAAACATTGTCTATGCCTTCTCACTTGCTTTTTATTTTCCCCCTTCTATTCTTCTGTTTTGTGCCATCATGATGGGGTAGGTTGTGGAGTATGCAACAAGCTACCACAAAGTAAGAGTCCCTCACTGCACTCTCTTACAGTGCACTTCCAGAGTGGTCCAGGTATTGAAAGCTAGATGTTCTGGCTGGCTGCATGGCACTTTGCTGTTGTACATGGATCTCTGGCTAGAGTGAGGATTCCGATAGTCTTTATCCCCAAAAAGCCAATGGTTGCCTGACGCAGTAGCTGGAATGCACCAGGCACATTGGACTGGTGCAAAATAAACAAGTTGTGCAAGCTCCCCTGATTTTAACATTCTACATAAGCAGCTGTTTGTTGTGGTCACACTTGACTTGCATTTTTAAGGAGTGAAACTTCTGGGAGAGTTCATTGTTGTCTTTGGAGCTCTTGAGATGATGTAGGTACTGTTTATTATCATTCACAACCATATGCACAATGGAACAGTCAAGGCTCTGTGATCTCAACCCTCCTGCAACTTGGGGGATGTCTCTGTCACCAGCTCCTTGGGGCCTCAGATTCTCCAAATGCATTACTCCTCAACGGTGCACCTATAACGTGTGTCGTGAAACACATCTGCAGGAGAGACCCTCCTGGCCTGCACTTCCTCCTCCCCATCATCACGGATGCCCAATGGAACAAATGCCAAAGCACCCTTCCTTCCATGGAAAGGGATCACTGGAGATTCCAGAGAGCAGAACTGACACCACCTCCCACAGATATATGCTGAAATTCTACAGACGGTAGAACTTACTTCCTTAACTGAATGATTTAACATCATTTTCTTCGATGCTGAAACCCTCTCCATCACCAACAAACCTGCAAGACACTGAAGATGCCTTTGAATGGCGCAGGGCAGAGATGGAAGAATTTTGCCCGCTTCAAACAGTTGTGGGCAAATCGGAAGGCTTTTTTGACTTTGTGGGTGAGGCTTGTATAACCCCAACATTTACTGATCCCACTGCAGCACAGAAAGCCCTGTTTGCTGTAGAAAGCCTCGCCAAGGGAATGGGAAGGTTTTCCCTGCAATTTCCACTGGGAAGATTGCGTGAGGGAAGTACAGAAATATTTCAGAAGTCATCAGCGAGCACAGTTGAAATTTGTCCCAATATGTCTCAGTCGCTAGCAATAGAACTTAAATTTTTGAAATGCATATTAAAAATGTACATGCACTATTGGATGTGTATAATGCAGTGTGTCAATGCTCTGAAATGAAGGCATTCATTGGCAAGTGGAGGTTGTGGATTGACATTTGAAATATGATCAGCTTTTTCTAATACTGACAAACGAAACATGTCAAATGAAGTCTAACAAACTAGTATTGTGTAGGAAACCATGATTAGAGGTCTATCCGGAAGACCTACCTGCTCTGCATCCAACAGACTTTTCAGTAATCCCAAGCTATTCGCCCTGTGTCACCAAATCAGTTGCCCTGCGTGCTGTGAGCTATCAACAAATATAGGTCGACTGCAGAATTGATGGTTGGATGCAGGAACATGTACTTTGTGGAAAAAATGTAAACCTTTCACATTGAGGACCTTTCCGATTCCATTGGTATAAACTTTCTGGAGATGCTAGGAAATTTACTGCATGAAGCCATGGGCTGAAAAACACCATGATGCTGGAATAACTCAGCAGCTGGGCAGCATCCGTGGAGAAAAGCAGGCAGTCAACGTTTTGGATCAGTGAAGGGTCCTGACCCGAAACGTTGACCGCCTGCTTTTCTCCACGGATGCTGCCTGGCCTGCTGAGTTCCTCCGGTATCATAGTGTTTTTCATCTAGATTCCCGCATCTGCAGTTCTTTGCTCCCCATGAAGCCATGGGGTTTCTGGATGGAGACCAGCGATTTTTTTTTCTCTCTCTCTCTCACACACAGCGGCAGCAGAATTATGAAGATAGGTAATGACCTTTGGTCACTCTGTATGTTTTGTGCCCATCTATTTATGGTTTAGCAATTGATGGATGTCTGATGGCAAATACTCAGAAATAGTCATATTCAGAAGGAGCTCAGGGTTGTGGGGGTAGGTGGAAGGAAGGACATTCAATCTCATTCTCTTCCTTTTATTCCATCTCTCCTTTTGGTCCATAGATATGATTTGAGTGTGCCTAGCAAAATGTTAAAGTTATTGTCTTGTACCTGTTCTATGGCTGGAGAAAGGTTATGTGCCAGATTCAGTGAGAAAGTGCTGTCATCCTGTTTTGAAGCATTATTATACCATGTAACCCCCGTTTGGGTAGCCTAAGCTTTTTATTAAGTGTTATGTCACAGGGCTTATTATACAATATATTGGGAGTGCAGTATTATGGTCTCTGCTTATTACTTAGTTTAACAAATTCATTAAAAACCTAACTGTCCTCAAAATCCTAATGCTCAAAGGAGCTGAACGTTTGAGAATATTACATCTGACTTGTGATGCCATGTTCAATCGAGCAACATTGAATTGTTGACTAATTCATGTATAATTTATTTTCTGTGGATGTGAGAAAATGTTAAACTATAGGTAGGCTATGCTGCTTTCTGACATTTCGTTTGATTATTCTTCAGATGAAGTCTCCTGTGATCAAACACAGTTTTTCTCAACTGGCGTGGCAATCCAACATCCTTCAGCTTCTGTGTGTGTTGGAATACTACCGGGCCTTGGGGCGTACTCAGGGAGCAGTGACTCAGACGCAGAATCCAGCTCTGACAGTGACATTATCATTAACACTGGAGGACGAATCATTTCTTCAGTCTTTCGATCCCATCCTTTTCCTGAAAGCCCGTGAAATGACAGTGATCAAGGGCACAATGTTACTTGTATAGAAGTGGTTTGTAATACAAAGTTCCCTGCGTAAAATGGTAATTCTTGTTTGGACTGCTAAACCTTTGGCAATCGTGTATAAATACAGAATTTCACGTCCCTGGTTCAGAACTTGACTACGTATTCCACAGAGCATCACGGAGTAAGTGACTTGGGATTTGCGTCCGAAGGCCCGATATGTTGTTGAATACCATCAACGTTTTAAGTGAGAACGATTGTTTTTACACTAGCGTGTATTTGAAACAAAAATGACTTGAAAGTTAAGGCAGTAGAACAGCTAGCTATTAATGTACAGCCATGGATAAGCCAGCTTGCTTTGAAGGTTTTGGGCCATTTAAGAAATGAATAAATTCTCTCTCACTTCTGAATGCTTCTTCTTTGTTTGCCTTCTATTTTCTGTACATTGACTTTGCCACCCAGTCATCTGTGTGCTGACTTTTTTTTAGGTAACTAAAGTTCTGGAATCACAGCTGCCAAACACTCTTTTAGGCACTTTTTTAACAGCACACATTGGTTTGAATGGACCTGTGATCTTTAACCATCTGCTTTCACTTCATAGCCTTCTCTGTCATCGCTGCTGAGTTTGGCAGCTTTCTATGTGAAGTGTCAAGTTTAACCTGTGCATAACAAACTCGGTCCTGTGAATCTCTAATGTTTAATTCTTTAGTGGTAAACTGTAGTTATTCAAAGAACCAAAAACAATGGTAAACATAATTAAGTTATAGCTTTAAAAATGACAATGGAACTAATTGCTTGGAACTGAAATAAACAGCAGCTGATACTCTTGCATCTGTTTTTAGCCAGTGACCAAAGACAGCTTTCTCTGCTGTCGTCTGAGAACTCGGTAACAACAATGAAACAAAATGACAGGCCATGGTGGGAAGTTGTTGGTGGTCGAAATAGTGGTAGTGGGATCGGGGGAACCATTAGTGAAGGGAGTCGGTGGTCCACAAGGAAGTTGGGTGTGTGGAAGCATTCATGGTTCAAGGTCTATGATCTTGTTGAAATAAGGAGCACTTCACTCCAGGAAGAACGTACCCATCTTGTATCTTGTGTAGGTTTGATTTCGTACCCCTAGAATTCAAAAATTTGGTTTTATCAAACTTTAAAGTTAAAAACAAATCAATCACTTTTTGGATCTTCTGAGATGTTTTGTTTCAATAATTTAGATCTTTAGAGGATGATGTAATGTGACAATAGACATTAGGAATTACAGAGGAACAAACAGTCTGCTGGAGGAACAAACAAACAGTCTGCTGGAGGAGCACTCAGTGGGTTGAGCAGCTCCTGAAGGGGGGAAAGGAGTTGTCGACGTTTCAGAATCGTGGAGGTGGGTGCACTTAAAGCTGCAATCATATTACTGTGCTAAATGTGTTAAATATTTGCCCATTACTTTCGACAATTATGGCAGTTAGTCGTGAATGTGTGCACAAGGTAGGGACATTTCCCTTTTTCCTCACCACCACAACCCCAGATCTCCAGTAATCACCTAAAAAGACATGAGGCTGTAGATGTGCATGTACACATTCACTTTCCAAAAGAAGTCAATTTAAAAGATGGTTATTTTAAATTTCTGCACATACCCTAGGTAAGCTTTTGCAGATGGATTCAACTGCATGCTTTTAGATGAAACAATAAGGGGGAAACTATAGGGAATAAATGCTCTTTTTTAAACAAAGTGGAAGTGTAGCTTCCAAACTATGCCTGGCCAAAGTAGTCAGTTTCAGCTCAATGCTTGGTGGAGCAGGAAGAGGGAAGGACTGAACATGCAGGTCTTTCTGTCCCGAATCCCTCGCTCTGCATTGATTTTGCTCTGTAGAACAGAGGAAAGAGACGGTTACCCAAACAAACCAAACGTGGGCAGGAAGTGCCTTGGTGGGGCAGAAGTGAAACTACAAGTCAGCAGCAGGAAAGGATGTTGCTGTAGAGAAGGTGAATGGCAGTACAGACACCATGAGAAGGCAGACAGATGGAGCAGGTAAGAGGAATGGCTAATTTGTTCAGAAATGACAATTATGCAGACTACGAAGAACTAGAGCGATGTGCTAGTTAAATCAATGAGATCTGAAGTAAAAGTGGAAATGGATGTGGAGGTTTTCTATTGTCTGTGAAAAATCTGGACCAAGGGAAAAAGTTCAGAAAGCCAAGAAAGGCCCTAAGGAATTTTCTTTGGAATAAAGAACAGAGATTGGTACCCAGGTTAAGTTTGATCAAGGTCAGCTTTTGTGAACTTTGCAATTGAAGAGCACTTGAGTTTGATGGGACTAAAACACCAGGGGTCACAGTCAGCAGTACCAAGGCAACAAAGAGACCCAAGAGCAGGAGCACATGTCAGTATAAAGATGCAGAAGCAAGAGGAATCTGTCTAGGGAGACTCGGTTTGGAATTATGAAGCAACTGCAACCTTGGTATATCATGCAAACGGGAGCTTTCCTCTGAGAGGTTGGAATGGTACTTCTCAGAAAGGTTCTCTGGGAATCTCTTGAGTTTGGGTGTGGCTGATTCAGCAAAGCTGGAACAAGTGCAACACTGGGCTGTTAGCCATAAGGCAGGTAAGGTCTATAGAGAAGGCTGACTGGGATACAACACAGAGCTTGAAGTGAGACTGCATTAAACACCTGGTGTGTGTCTCAAAGCATGTGGAGTGACTGTCAAAATGGTTGTTCTGAACCAGACGTTTATTATGGTGCTTGTGACAGGAGTTGAGCAGTTTCAGATGGAGCTGGACAAACAGAGAAGAACACTGATACTATGGCAATAATATTAGGATACAAGACCAGTAATAAATCACTTAATTAAGATGCATGCTGATTTAACACTGGATTGCGTCTGCCCAATGTGCCATCACCCAGGCACGGCAGAATTGGATTTGATGCTTTTTGCCACAGGCAGAAGCCAAAGGAAGGATCTTCAGAAGGGAAGTGGAGATGAGGTCTGCATGTTGAAGCTTCAGCGTCTGAGGAGATGACTATAGGTATACATTGGAGTACAGAGACACGAGTGAAGCCCATAAGGCAGGTGCAGTGCAACAACTGAAGGGGTGTGCAGGTCTCTCCAAATGTGTCCAAGAGGACGAGACTGTTTGCAAAGATATCCGTCAGTTCATAACTAATGTGGGTCAGGGACATAATCAACTAGTAGATCTAGAATAAACTGGAGATACAGGGCAAAGGTTGCCATGAGAAGGTCTTAGGCGAATAGAAAACCTGCAATGTAACTAAGAGCTGTTAAAGTGTAAAATATATCTTCAATGTAACTAGATTTACAAGGTTATAATTTTGAAAGTAGCTGAACACAAATATACAATTGACCTTTGTTGACTTGTCAGTGTACCTGAGCCTCTAGTGTAAGTAAGTTTCCATTCATACAGCATTGTGCACCCCCCTTCTTAAAAGGGAAGCAGTATGATGTGGTCGACTGGCTATTAAGTGTAACTGCTCCCTTAAGATAGATGACTTGCTACTACCTTAAGAGAATATGGTTACCTTTTTGAAGTATTGTTGTACTGAGCTTGCAGTTTCAGCTGAAAACTGCCTGCACATTAAACAGTTGAGTTTTCTTGATGTTCCTTATCTTAATTGAGTGAAAATGACATTCAGCTCTAGACCAGCTCAGAAGAACCCCAGTGCATGACACAGACCATGTAAATGGAGTGGCTGCTCATTTCAGGAGTTTCATTATTGCTGCATGATTTTCTAAAGTGCCAGTGCTTCTCTGTACTTTTGCCTAACTCAGCAACAACTTCTCTCTCAGATCTGTATAATTGTTGGATAGGTTCACATCATAGATCACCCTGCCACACTGCGACTGTTCAATACCATCAAATGCCAACCAATTAAATATTTTTCCTTCTGAAATAAATTGGCTAATTGCACAAAGGTTGTCCAACTTTCCTGCTGGCTGACACTTCTGATTATTGTACTTTGAGTGTGGTGAATGCTGCCGAAAACCAAATCACTTCTATTGTAAATTGGGAGACTTGTTTTTAGTCTAGAGAGCCACTTATTTTATGAAGTTTCATCTTTTCAAGCCAGAGTACAGAGATTGATATGATTAATCAATATATGTTTAATAAAAGAAAATAATTGAAGATATTAAGAAAAACATCAATACGATTATCTAAACAAAATACTTCAGTAAATCAGAATTGTGCTCAGTTAAGTAATGCAATCCATGATTTGCAGAGAGAGTTTGTACTCCATTTGTACTCCATTGTCCTGACTTGAACAGATTGTGTTAATTCATGGCAGTTGAATTGATGGAAGACTTTGTGTCTACAGCATGTTCAATTCTGGCAAACAGGATGAATGTGGAAGACCAGTCTTGAGACTTGCAAGCTTAAGGAGAAGTATTCCTAATGATTTCAGTGATCAGTTTCATAGCCTTTTATTCATTTAAGGGTTGGTTAGATGGTACCAAGAGGAAGATTACAATAAAGATTTTAAAATAGTGCCATATAAAAAGTTGCTGTATAAGGGGGCATGACGTTGGGGGCAGTACATTGGCATAGATATTATTCTTCTTAGGCAGTCCCTTGGGATAGAGGATGGCTTGCTTCCATTCCGGCTCTGAGGTGGGGGAATGAGATAATTGTGGGTGCTGCAAACTCTGCCACAGGTGGTGCAGGAATGCTTGACAGGTAAGATGGATGGGTAGTTTGCAGGGAGATGTGCTCTGCCATTTATACTAGACTTCCACATTCTCTTGATGCATTGACTTAACATCCTGCTGAATTCTCATTCTCCAAGGGTTCACGTAGGCTGATGAAGATATTACAATTTTCACAGAAGGCTTTGAGAACATCTTTTCCTCTGTCTGCCTGGTTATCTCTTGAATTGACAGCGTTCCAAATAGAACGTCCATTTAAGGAATCTCGTGTCAGGGATGCAAACGACATGGTGTGCTCAACGGATTTCCTGAAGGTAGGTAACACCTCAATGATGAGGTTATTGGCCTGGGATAAGGTGATTAGCTTATCCTTTTAGTGGATTTGGAGGATGGTGCAGAGACAGTGTTGGTGGTCTTAGAAGCATATAGGAGGGTAGGGATCACTGCTGCTCATTCATCTAGGGATTTTATACCAGGATTGGGGTCTTAACTTCAGAAACCCTTATCCTCCATCACGCAAAGGTTGTGTTGGCACATTGAAATCTCTACCTTTGTTGAGAGGTGACCTCCGTGATAGGAGAAGTGGTCTATGTTTTTCAGGGCCTTTTTGTTAGTCAGAAAACAGTGTTATGCAATGGGGGCAGGCCTGTAAAAGACCTTGGTCTTGTGGAAGTTGAGTGCACGACCCATCCTCTTGTACATTGACGATGATTTGGAGTTGGCTTCTGAATGCTTGCAAATGCAAGTGTTGTCTGTGTTCTGCAGCTCACCTACTAAGGTTTGGGTGATCTCAGTTCTGGAGTGTAAGCAGTGCAGGTTATACGATTTCCCATTAGTCCTGTAGTTTAGCTCCAATCCTGTGAGAAGCTAGCTGGAGGTGAGATTCAGCACTGCAGCAGAGGATTGGCTATCTAGCAGAAGAGAGGTTCTGCAGAAATGGCTCAATTTCTGGTTGGTAACTATAACTAGTGCAATGCCACAGGGAATCAATGCTAGGGCCTCTGGTATTTAGAATCTATGACAATGACTAAGTTGAAGGGTCCAATTGTATTGTAGCCAAATTTGCTGAAGATACAAAGACAGTTGGAAAAACAAGTTGTGAGGATGACAAAAATATAGTGGGGAGTATAATACGGGCCATGTAAAGTCATAGGAAGAATATAAAAGCAGAACGTTGTTCAAATGGAGACAGTTACAGAATGCTGCTTTACAGGGAGACAGACCTGGGTGTTTGTATAACGCAAAGTTAACACAGGCACAGCGAGTGATTTGGAAGGAAAATGGAATGTTGGTCTTTGGAGTATAAAAGGGAAATCTGGAAACAGATGTAAAAGGTATTAGTGAAGCCATACCTTGAGCACATTGCACAGTTATGGTCTCCATATATGAGAAGGAAAATATCTGCACTTGAGGCCATACAGAGGAATGTTCACCAGCTTAATTCCTGGTTGCTTTATGAAGAATGATTGAATGGGTTGGGCCCATGTTCATTGGAGTGTAAAAGAGTAAGAAGTGGTCTTATTGAAACAAATAACACTTTGAAGGGGGCTTAACAGGGTAGATGTTGAGAGATTGTTTTTCCCCAGAGTTAGGGGGCATAGTTTTAAAATAAGGGGTCATCCATCTCAAATGTACAAGATGAGGAATTTCTTCTTTCACGGGGCTACGAATCTTCAGAATTCTCCACCCTAGGGAGTTCCAGAGACCACTAAATATGTTCAAGGCTGAGATGAGGTTAATGGGGAACAAGCAGGAAAGTAGAGTTGAGCCCAGGACCAGATTAGCCATGATCCGGTGTTCAACAACATTTGGCTTACTCCTGCTCCTATTTCTAATATTCTTATTTTAAACTGAACAGTTGAATTAAAGTGGATTGATCTACCTTTTTAAATTCTTAGTTTAATGTCATTTCTCTCCTATATCTGTCACTTCTGTTCCTGGTAGATGGCTTGGTTCTTATTTTTATCCTTAATGCTATATTTGCAAATATCAGTTTCCCAGCGGTGCAGCTTACTTCAGGTATGATTAAGCTTTTTTATCTGCAATTTTAATTTCTTTTACTGCAAATAAAACACTGTCGGTGAGAAGAGTTATGCTATGTATAATATAACTTACTGAAACATCTCTTGTAAATCATATATTACAGATAAATAAGTAATTGTAATAGTTTGACAAAAGTACAGTTTATTTAATCATACAGACAATGTAGACACAAAATGAGAGAATTCATCACTTATCCTTTTTGCAAGTTGGTAACATTATTTTCAAAGTGTTTTGTTTTAATCAGATATGTAACACCCAGTAATACAAAGATACATTCAATACTTTTAACAGTGGTGACTTGGAAAAAAGGTTGACCACTTTTACTTAGTGTTAAATGTCATACTTTTACAAAGCACCAGATTCTTCTTACAAACAAATTAAGACTTGAGTCATTGGAAATATTTTTTAAAGCAATGGAAACAAAACATTACAAATGGGGTATGTGCTGCAAAACATGCAAAGATCTTGTAAACATTTTCAGAGGAGTTGATCGGGAATCATGCAAGTTCAAAGGAAAAAGGTTTTGTGTTAGGCTGGATCAGAGTTGACTGGTGGAAGGTTTCTTTGCTTGAAGTACTGAACAACTTGCTGGGGTAGTTCTGCTAGGACAGATTTGGCCAAGGTTTCTTTAGGAGCCTGAATAACAGAGGTAAAAAAAAAAGATTAAATTTTATATTTTAAATAACAAAAGGGGCACAATCTGTAAAGGAATCCACAACTTGCATTGTTTCAAACATTAGTGCTCGTTGAACATCTTTTGACATACAGAAGTTGTCCATATGGTTTCTGATAGAAATGCCATTACTGCATCATCTAGTTTGCTATAACGTTAACTGCAAAACTTGAAAATCTTAACTCTGTCCATGATCAATATATTTATTTTTTAAGTGAGGATCTGAAAGGAGAAAATACAGATTATAATGTTTCTGGATCATGAACAATGTACACTTCTTGCTTTTAACATGATGTTCTGTCAGTTTAACATCTTTTGTAAGAGGGATGTGGAAGCAATCATCAGAAGCTGAGTGACTGATGGACAAGCATGGACAGATCGAAAAGAGCAACAATATTAAATGGTAGGTCACATTTACCCGATATACTTTAACTTTTTGAGTTGAGGGACGTGAATAGTTGAAAATAAACACAGAGAAGTCCACTTTGGATCCAAGACAAATTAGATTTTTATTAACGCTGAGTGACTAGGTACTGTGGAGAAGCAAGAGGATTTGGGCATCTGTGTATTCATTACTAAAAATTAGTGCATTGGTACAAAAATTATTGTAAAAGATTAATGAAAAACAGGTCATTATTGTAAGGAGTATGGAATTAAAAATGTGCAAATGTGATGCTTCAGTTGTACAGAGCCCATTAGGAACACTGATCAGGACTGAGTATGGTACTGCAACAGTTATATTGGCCATGGAATAAAATTATACTAGGCTTGAGGAACTCAATTGTGAAAAAGAGTGCAAAAATTCAATTTATATTCTCACAAATGTAGAAAGTTGAGAGTTGATTAAACAGAAGTCACTAAAGGAAATGAAGGGTTTTATAGGACAAGACTCTTTACTAGTGGCAGAATCTTACAATTGGAGCTTTACCTTCTGACTTCCTTTAGTAAAAATTCAGAACTTTCTCCCCAAAATGCTGTAGCAATGAAATTGACAGGTCTTTGAAGATAGGTCAGTGAATTGGATTTGAGGTTCAATCATTATCTAACTGAATATTGAGATCACTTTGAGTGGCGAAATGGCCTACCCTCATACCGTGTGGTGATACTATATCCTACCTGCCGAAAGCAGCAATAATGATGTGACTTCATTGTTGTGCCACCATTAAAAAAAAACAGCTTCACAGCCAATTAAGGTCCATTTGAAATATGAAAAACTGCTCCTTTCTTTGAAGGGAATTAGGCAGCAGGGAAGACAATTAAAAAAAAGTTAAAACACAAAATGGGTTTTAAAACAGGTTAAAAGGAAAAAATTTGTAACAAGAGCATAGCAGGAAACAGACAGCAGAGGAATGTTTTAATTCTTAAAATATATTTCAAGATTAATATCATGAAAAGACACTGATCAGTACTGGCAGCTCAACTAAAGTTAGGTGACCTCTGTTCTGGACTGCATTTGCTGTGGTTGGATAGTTTTGCATTAGTTCTGAGGTTTTTTTGAGGTGCAGCATTGCTGTGAAAAAGTGAGTAATGTGTCGGGGCAATGATGTAGCCTCATTTACCGCCAGTCTTCACTGAGGTTGGCTCTGTTGTGGACCTGTTGATTAGGATTGTGGCTTGTATACCATCATGAAGTAAGGGCAAGATAGAGGCTAATTTCTGTGGGCAGCTGAAGGGGATAGGGCGGTGAGGAAGGTGTATGGCATGCTTGTCTTGAATTTTGTCATGAAAGCAAGGGGTCTCTGCCCAACCAACTAACACGGATGTCAGGAGAAGCAAACAGGGCTCCCTTCCTGAGATGCCCTGAAGCACAACAGATAAGGGGCAATGTATGGTGCCCAATTAACCTGCACATCTTTGGGAATTAAACTGGAGCACGTGGGAGAAACCCACCCGGGTCAAAGGAAAAACATGGAAACTCCACACAGTGCCAGAAGTTGGGTTCAAACCTGGGTTGCTGGAGCTCTATGAGCTGGACCACTGTGTTGACAGAGGCACTGGCCTGCACACAATACTGGGAGCCCGTGACATAGACTGGGGAAGTGACAAAGCAGAATGAGTCAATTCAATGCTGCAAAAGTGTTAATCAGCACCAAGATTACCAGAGCTGAAAGTGGGAAACAAGTTGTACCTGCCAGCAATCAAAGAGTTAGTAGTCTGTTACATGAACATTAAAATGATCAATGTTGTGCAGTGCTAGAATCGAGGGCATTCATGAGAGTATAGTATTTACCTTGGTGACAGTGGATTTGCAGCTTAATTATTGCTTCTGCTGACAGGCATGATAATCCTCCCTGAAGGTGTTGGGGAGGGGGGTCAAGTGGATGTCTTGTTTATACAGCAGAGATTCTGTTTAATGCAGCTGTAACAAGGGAAGACTTGTATATGGAAGAATATACATTTTCACACAGCAGTTAGTTGCAAAATCAGAGAATGACATAGTTTGCTTCTAACGTGCATGAGATTTAAGGAAGGCACAGCTTTTGGATTTTGGTCTATAGAAGTGAGGTTTAAACAAAAAATACATCTGACAATGTTAAGGCTGAAACACCACTCCCTTTGCTGGTGGCTACAGGATTAAATGCTAGCAGCAGCACTGCATGTTATAAGATGCAATTGCTCTGCCAGAGACTAAGATTTCACTCATTTCCTGTACAGATGAATAATTCGGGACAGCAATCCCATTAGTGCAGTAATGTCCATTGCTCTCCAAGTCATCAACTTCCACTACTGAGGGCTAGAGTAGGTTGGAAATGTGGAAGACAATAAAGTAATTGATTTATGAGAGATTCTTAGAAGGAAAGTGTCCTGTGTTACTGAGGATTGTTGCTGCTGGCTTTTGTCACTGCCACCTTTGCCTTTCATTCTTTGAACCAAGATCTAACTACAGCACTTAAAGTCAAGGTGAGATTCTTTTAAATGTAGGAAAACAGTTTACAGAATTGTGCACGCATGTAGAAAGAGTCCCATTGGCTGTGCTGGAGTGATTCATGAGGTTGGTTTATTAGATGCCAGAGCAAGATAAGCATTAGTCGTGACCAAATTCACAAATGCAATTTGTCCTATGTGACTCTACCAATCTTCTTTCATCTTTCTTAACTTCTATCCTTCTCTAATGCCTCCCCACTGGCATCCAGCAGCTGCTCAACATCTATCTATAAAGTCATAGCTTCTTCCCATGCCACTGTTATCGCAGAAGTTCAATGTTCTGTACTTGCCGGCCTCCTTTCTGGGGGAAACACCAGGTTTTTTGAGGTTGTAACTGTCACAATAGATAAGGGCCAACCAGTTGATGTGGTATATTTGTTCTTCCAGAAGGCCTTTGATTAGGCACCACAGGAGATTATTAAACAATCTAGGACGAGGACTAGGAATTGGCTAATGAACAGAAAACAGTAAGAAGCTATAAGCAGGTCATTTTTGGATTGGGAGGCTGTGGGTGGTGCGGTGCCCCAGCGATTGGTACTGAGGCTCCAGCTGTTGACAACCTGGATCAATGATTTGGATGATGGGATCACCTGTAATGTACAGTTGCTGATGACAGAAAGATAGGTGGTAATGTAGCTATGCAGAGAATGGAGAGAGACTTCTTCAAATGGGATCCTGGCAGGCTAAAGTGAATGGGCCAAGGACATGGCAGATAAAACATCATGTGGGAAAATGTAAGATTATCCACTCTGAAGGTAAAAGCCAAAGCACTTTTTAAATGGTAAGGGCTTGGAAGGTGATGTTCATAGGGGTCTGGGTGTACAAAATTCAGAGATAACCTGCAGGTCCAGCAAGCAGATGTATTTAAGGTGGAGGTAAATAACGATCTGGCCTCCACCATCCCCAAGAGCAGAGAATTCCAAAGATTCACCACCCTCAAGAAGAAATTTCTATGCACTCACCAGACCAAACAGGCACTCTCTTCTGAGCTACACCAGGACAGCATCCCCACACGTCTCCTTGGAATGCCTGGCTCGTGGACTGGCCCAAATTGGAGGAGCGGCATGGGCGATGGCACTGCAAACCTCAAGTCCGTGCACCAGGAGGAGGATGGAAGAATTACACCACCTCAAGTTACCCACCTACCTGCCCCAATCTACTTGTAATAAATCGGACAATCCAGTACTGTGAAAATCTCAATTATTGGTCTTGTTGTATTTGTTTGAATGGGGCTATAACATGAAAACAGATTATCAATTATCGTAATGAGATACATAGAAGATATTTAATAGCAAGTTATGCCAGCTACTGTAATCTTAATGGAATAGACACAAAAATGAAGAGGGCAATTTGGACTTTAAATGCAATGCTCTTAACTTAGGAATGCACTTAAGTAGACCAGTGCATTCAGTGAAGAGAAGGCACCACTGGTGAGAGCAGCATTGAAAGAGTGCTTGAAAAATCATTCAAAGAGCAACACAGCACAGAAGAGGAGAGGCACTCACAATCACTGGAAACCAAAGCACTTCATTTGTGCCACATTAGCTTGATATTCTGAAACTTGTCACGTAATAATACAAGTGTAAAGATGCATTGCCATGAGCTGTAATTCAGTTTGAGATTGTTCAAATTACCATAATTTATACTGACTGGGCTATAATAGACATCCAACAATTAAATTGACATTTACCATGGTGAGAACAGGGATTTGGACAACATACTATCAGATATCACAGGAAATGACTCATTATTATACAGATAGTTGTGAATAAATCTGAGGAAAAAAACATGAATGCAAATATGATTGTAATATTTTACAAATAGCTTATTTATTGTATACTTAACTCAGATTGTAACTGAACTAATTTGTCTCATGTAAAGAGGTTTACCTTCATAATGTTCCTCAGGTAATCTCAGAGCTACTGGCAGGGATGCAACCTTTCAATAACATCTGTTAGTCACCTCTATGACAGCCTTTGTGTGGGGTGGTGAATAGTAACCTGTACACTGAAAAAAAGTGCAACCTACACACTGCAAGAGCCTAACCCATGCATTGATGTGTAGTGTGGCCCATGCACTGGTATAGGTTAACCTGTTTACTGAAGTGGTATAGTCCATACAGTAATACTGGATGATCCATGCACAGGTGTGGCATGACTGTCACACTCATTTAGAATGTCCCCCACCTACACTCAACACAATAAATACACTGAACACTGGGGCGGTATCGCCTCTCCTCCATGACTATATGGATACTTGCTAATTACAATTTTCTGGACCAAGCCAGCATTGCTCATTAAGTGAAACTTTTTGTCTTTAATGAGATGGTGGATCTGTGGATAAGGCTTCACAACTAGATTTCTCTTTCACCCAGCCGCAACCAGGTTCTCAATCTGCCAATCATTATGGGGCATCCTGAAAGGTGGGTTGATTGTTGGCCAATGACTGAAGCAGGACTTGCGACTTAACAGCCTTTGGTTAGGGAACTTCACATGGTATTGCTAGGAAGAGGACTTGATATTCAATGTGCATTAGTAAAACTTCCACCTCTAAAGCAGCTTTAAGGCTTTGGTTCTCTCATTCAGATAACGTAAAAACACAGATAGACTCACATTACGAAATTCCCGGAATGGTACAAATTGTACAATATCCCGCGTGGCTTCTTCCCCAGTGTAAGATCGTAGCACTCTATTGTCTCCATCCAGAAATTCCATTGCAGCGAAGTCAGCATTTCCAACCCCTACGATGATGATTGACATGGGAAGCTTAGCCGCCTGCACAATAGCATGTCTGGTCTCATCCATGTCACTGATAACACCGTCTGTTATAATCAGGAGGAT
Organism: Pristis pectinata; assembly: GCF_009764475.1. Classification (NCBI taxonomy): domain Eukaryota; kingdom Metazoa; phylum Chordata; class Chondrichthyes; order Rhinopristiformes; family Pristidae; genus Pristis; species Pristis pectinata. The sequence continues at coordinate 40,127,012 of NC_067417.1, forward strand.
GAAGTATTGCTGTGAATAAACAGAGAAAATAAGACCTTTCTCAGTAACAACCGATAGAAATTCCAATAGCTAAATATAAAATTGTATGTGAGGGAAAAATCTGTGGATCAGATGCACCAGAAATTGGGGTATCCAGTTTAGAATATGCAATAAAGGTCAAAAGTGGACTCGTGTGCTTTTGAGTCAACTAATCATTTAAAATCAATTTTGTTTTGTGCTTATATTAATAAAATAGAAAAGTTAGCTTGCTGTGGTCCCAAGTATTGAAGTGCAATGTTAGTAAATAAAACTGCAACACATGCAAAACTTGAAGAACATTCATTTGGTAATGGAACAAAGCTTTCTCATTCCCACAATAACCACACTTCATTAAGTATATGAAAGGGAAAATTGTAACAATGCAAGATTATAAAATACAAAGGAATGAGGGCTAAACATAATCTGTTACAAATAACACTTTTTGGCAATGAAATGTACATTCAACAAAATCAAAAGAATCAATTATGGAAAATAATTACCCAGTTAATCTTTTTCTCTTTGTTAAAACAAAAACTACTTTATTCATCTCAGTGCTGAGAGGCTATTGTTCCCACTACCACTTGGTACAGATACCAATAGATACAGGTTTATTAGTCACTTGCCTCAAATGTTATTCAAATGTACTGGCCTGCATCATTATACCTGTTGGATTGATGAATGCAGCAGAGTTAAAAATTAAATTGAAAAAAACCAACATTATAAAGATTCCTGTTTCTGTCTGATTGTCTGCTGATTAAGGAAGTGTTAACTCTAAGGAATTCCCATGTTTAGTTCCCATCGGGCCTCAACAATTGGATCAGTGGACACAGAATTACAGATGGATTTAGTCCCAGAACTCCCCATTCAACAACACTGTGGGGCACCATCATTAGAAGCATTACAGTGGTTCAAGTAACCCACCACTGTCTTCTTGAGGGCAGTTCAGGGTGGGTAATAAATGCTGACTTTGGCAGAGACACCTGCACCCCTAAGTGAATAAAAATAATCACTAGATTTTAGCCCTTGCTTAGGGAGATGTAAATGTGGCTCAGGTCTCCTGCTCCTACTGTTAGTAAGTGGGTCTAGGGGTTTGCGAGGGAAGGGGTGGTGATATTTGGAGGTGCGAGCAGGAACTACCCAGGATACACATGTATATGTATATTTAACATGCCCCTCCAAAAGCACACACCTTTTAGAGAATGTGGTGGAAAGTTTCAGCCAGATCCAATCAATTAGACGTGAGAAAACAGAGGCACCAGTCAAGGACGAGTAACAGCAGCATCAAAATCTACTGATATACAATGCATCCCACTAGTGCTATCAGACCAAACTTAAAACATGGGAGAGAGGTGACCTAAAGCTTGATCAATGAAGGAGCATTATCAATGGAGAAGACAGAGATAAAAGGAACAAATAAAAATGGTGCATTTCAAGGGCCTAACCCTGCCTCAAGACAACCTAAAACCCTTTACACCAATAAAGTACTGCAGGAAATAGAAGCAGAATATGCTGGAAACACACAGCAGGTCAGGCAGCATCTGTAGAAAGAGAAACAGAGTCTGTTCCAGACTTCAACCCACTGAATATTGCCAGTGCCAGTGTTGTGTGCTTTTTTATTTCAGATTTCCAGTTGACGATCCATAGCTGCCCTTTGAGGAAGACAGAATGGCAGTGATGTTTATGAAGGTATTTCCAAAGTTAAGCGTTTGAAACCATTGGTACCAATAGTGATTTGCAAAGGAAATCAAGGATCCAGACAAGCATACAAGCACTTTACTGCTATAAATAACACATGGTCTTCTGAGACCTTACACATTAGGATCTATGCATTCAATAAATCGTTGAGACAGAGTTGGAGTGCTGTACAAAATTACAGAAAATCTCTCAACATAATTTGTATGTTAGTTTTTATGACTTGGCAAATTCTAAAGTAAGATGCCACAGATTAAAGAGAGGGCCAATCCATTAAAATTGCATTACTGTTGATAGCTTTAATATTGAATCTTGCTATTCTGCCCACAAGTCTGACCTGGCACTTTGGTAGGGGAATACAACATTAATACCACAGCTCCCTGCTCTTCCTATCGTGTTGTAACAAGCTACAACAGATTCGTTAGCTCACATTCTGGATCATTTGTTGTTCACAGTGACTAGAAACCTATTTATCAAAATCCCTTCCGGTTCATTATTAGCTAAAGCAGTACTACAGCATCTATAAAATTATGAGGGGTATAGATTGCAGGAAACTTTTCCCCATATCACAAGGCAGACAAAACAAGAGGATGTAGATTTATAAGGGGGAAGAGATTCAGAGGGGATATGAGGGGGACCTTCTTCACCCAGAGAGTGGTGAGTACCTGGAATGGACTGCCCGAGAGAGTAGTTGAAGCTTGGTTACTAACAGCAATTAGCAAGTCCCTAGATGAGCACTTGAATCGCTTCGGCATAGCAGGGTATGGGCCAAGTGCTGGGGGATGGGATTAGTGCCCACTGTTTGGCATGGATGTGGTGGGCCGAATGGCCTGTTTCTATGCTGTATGTCACTGTTACTCTATAAACACTCTCAATGGGTTGTACTATCACCAGTACATGGTGGATGTGAATGCCACACCAAAAAATCTAAACATTACATATAAATGTACAATGAAGTCCCAGAGACTGAATGGTGCATTAGGTCAGCATGTCATTTGGATTTTGTATGGAACCTCTGTAACAGCTGTGGCTGCTGCAGAATGTGCCTGGGAAATGTGCCATTGTCCGGCTGTATGCTGCAGTGGGGCTCCGACACCCACCCTTCACCCCACTATTGAAGTTTGGGACAGAGATCGCAGAAGGCAAGAACTGCACAGATCTGGGTTCCATTCCCAGAGTCGAGCCCCAGAATGCCTGTGTTGTTCCTTTGCTCCACCCAATACATACTGCCCCCCAGTAACTTGGCCCCTAGAAAGCAAATGGCACAAAGAGGAAACTCCACAAGGGTAAGATGGAGACAAAACTTTGAGAAGCTGTGGCTGTAGGATGAGGCAGCTCGGGGTCAAATTGCTGAAGATTCCTTTTCCAAAAAGTTATTTAAGTGAGTAATTGCCACTCAGGGCAGCCTTCTGGCTGAGTAGTTACTGAGCAATCCTCTGGGGTAGTTTGGTGAAGAACAGAATGTCCTTTCTGAATGGACAATTTAATGGTCTGTACATCCTTTCTTCATTGCTATATACTGTGTGGTCAAGTGACACAGTGAGCCTCCAGACTATTTATGCAGCAGTTATTTTAAACAGGAAAGGTTTAAAGAGCACATAAAACATTGTTCTTGCGATAATCAGGAGAAGGGAATGAGTGAAGCTGTTGTTAGATATTACTGCGGTTCACTGCTGTGATGGTAAGGAGCCAAAGTCAATTAACATTTGAAAACAGACATTCATTCTACCTGGATTTTATTTGCACGGAATGGGAAATGCTGAGTCTAGCTCCATCACTGCTATCTGCTATCACTGGAAGTTTGGACTTGGAAATAACTACCAAAGGTAAGTTAAATGAACAGTACAGAAATATACTGTATAAAGGAGGTGCTTTTATTGGGAAAATAGATTAGCGTTTGAGGGAGAAGCACAAGCCCCTTAACATGGTAAATCCCCCATAGTATGGATCGATCAGGCTTTACATAATGCTAATTCCTCACTTAGTGGTACAAGTGTCATGCCAATAGTAAACACCACACAATAACAACTGGCATTGATATAGAGCCTTTATCATTGTTAAAAACCAGTATAGTTAAAGGGGATTGCGAAGCTTATGCCCAAGGATGGTTGAAGGCTTAGCAACCAATGGTGCAGTAAAGCAGGTGGAGAGTGAAAAGGAGTCAGGATCAGAGAAGCACACAGTTCTCCTGCAGCAAGCATTTACCTAAAGCATCCCACTTACAACATCGGGATAACAGTGGCCAGATCGTGATGTATCAAAACATCAAATGAATGAATGGTCTCATAACAAGCAGGTTGCAATAAAGGTCAGTCATTTCTCAATGATTCTTACAGCACAGAAACAGACCCTTTAGCCCATCATGTCCATGCTGACCACCAAGTACCCATCTACACTAATCTCGTTTACCAGCACTTGGCCCGTAGCAATCCAAGTGTTGGCAATCCAGGTGCTTGTCCAGCTGCTTACTAAACGTCGTGAGCGTATCTGCCTCCGCCACCTTCTCAGGCACTGCGTTCCAGTTTGCAACCACCCTTCGGATGAAAAAATCCTTCCTCAGATCCCCTATAAACTTCTTACTCCTCACTTAAACCTGTATCCTCTAGGCTTGAACACCTCTGCCATGGAGAATACTTCCTTAGAATCTACACAGTCTATTGCTTTCATAATTTTGCAGACCTCTATCAGGTCCCACAACAACCCCCTCCCCCACCACCCCACCCCACCGCCTTCATTCCAAGGAAGATAAGCCCAACCTATCCAGTCTCTCCTCATAACTGAATCATTCCATCCCAGACAACATCCTCGTGGATCTTCTCCACACCCTCTCCGATGCAATCACGTCCTTTCTATAGTGTGACGACCAGAACTGCACACAATATTCCAGCTGTGGCCCAATCAATGTATTATAAAGTTGTACCATGGCCTCCCTGTTTTTATACTCTACAACCCAATGGTCCATTTCTCATGGGTCATTACTTTCAGGCTTCAGATGAGCACACTCACTCCTTCTCACAAGTAGAGATTACATAGGCTGGGTTTGTCTTCCTTAGAGCAGAAAAGGCTGAGGGGGGTGACATGATTGAGCTATACAAGATCATGAGGGACATGTGATAGATAGTGAGAAACATTTCTCTTGAGCAGAGATACCTGAGGGAATAGGTTTAATGTAAAGGGTAGAAGATTTGGGTGGGTGGGGAGGAACCTGAGGAAGAATCATCTTAACCTAGAGATGGATGAAATTTGGGATCTTGAGGGAGAGGTGGAAGCAGATAATTGCACAATGTTTAAAGGAGTTCTTGAAACATTACGGCAGAGAAGGCTATAGGCCGAGTACTGGAAGATAGAAGCAGTAATAGTTAGGTACCTGTTGACTGGCATGGACACAGAGGACCGAAGGTCCTGTTTCCCTGCAATATTAGTCTATGAGAAAAGGAAGGAAATATTAAAGAGCACTGTGTGTTCTGTTTAACAATGTGGTTAAAAAATGATAATTGCAAAAATATTCTCTTTCTCCACGCTGGGCTGTTCTTAAACTTGTGCTGTCTGAAGAAGGCAGCTTCTTTATTTTGGGCGGGATTGTCCGATCAGTGTAATGTACTCACGTAGGCCTTAATCACAGGAAGTTCCTGCTAGAGTTTCAATTTGCAGAATACATTTTGATGAAGTAATGAAGCTTTGACACTTGGGCAGAAAGAACGAGAAGGAGACAATATGGCAGCATTTATCTGGTGTGCAGGAGCAGAGCAGCCTGAGTCCAAGTCCATGAACCTTTCAAATTGGCAGGGCATGTTGAGAGAGTGGTTTATCAAGCATCTTAGACCCTGCTCTTGCACTGGATGCAAAACTTCACAAAATACTGGCAAGGCCACGACTGCAGTCTTCTTCTGAGGCAGTCCCACAAGATCAAGGCTGACTTGCTTCCACTCTCGTTCTGCGGGTACCAATAGATTATTGCGTTGAATGTCGGTCACACTCTAGGAAGTTTGTGAAGGTCCAGTAGAAGGTGCGGAAGAGATTTACTGGAATGATTCTAGTTACAACATTAGACCAGAGAAACTGTGGTTCTTCTCCTTGATGTGGAGAAGGTTGAGGGGAGATTTGATGGAAGTGTGCAAGACCACAGTGGTTTTATTCAGAGTACAGAGAAGGGAGCTGCTCCCATCAGGAAGGATCAGGGGACACAGATTTGCAGTGATGAATGAAAGATGCAGGGCGATATGAGAAACAATGTTTATGCAGAGAGTGGTGATGACCTGGGATTCATTCCCTCTAAGGGAGGTGTAAATAGTCAATCAAGGCTTTTGAAAGGGAATTGGATAGTCTCTCTGGGGGAAATCATCTGCATGGCAATGGGGACAAACCTTGGGAATGCGAGTGGCAGGACTGTTCTACAAGAAGCTGGCATGGATGTGATGAGTCGAATGGACCAATTCTACAGGTGAAGAAAGCTTCCTGCTGTGTTTTGACAAGTCCTCCAGTGCTCTAGCAGGAAGGGTCCTTGTTAATGGGAAATGCGATGAGCAAAGTCTTCGGCAATGGCCGATTCCTCCCTGTGCTATGTTAGGAGAGCACAGTAGGTCAATGGCCACATGAGCAGAACATTGAAGTGGCAATCGGTCCGCAACAACCCTCCATTTGCTGCTTTCTAACACCTGCTGTGATGCTTTAATACAAGGACAAAATGGGGACCAAAATGGCTCAAGGCTAGGAAAGACCCATCTTGTCCTTCCTAGAGGTTGTTTAGTATCAAAAATGAACTGATGAAAATCATGCCCAGAATAAATCAGCTTCCAATTACAGCCAGGATATCAACTCAGTCATGTGGGAGTGACCCCTTTCTCTCTCTGGTGTCAGGTCAGGTCCTTAACTCCAAGTTCAGGCTCTGTTTACACTCTGACTGGGTGGGGTCTGGAAAGGAAAGAAAACCCTTTCACACCCAGACTACAATTAGTGCATCAGCAGCTTCTCACAAATTCTATTTATGTCTTTTCGAAAGAATTTGTCTGTGTCTACTAGAAGTGGATGGAAACTCCCATATCCTTGCCACGTCAGCAGTGGGAGAATGCCAAAGTTCTATCAGGAGAGGAAATTGCTGTTTATTCAGTCACAAATCAAACAAAAATCATGGTAATAAAAAAACTAGAAAGATTTTCGATGCATCATTTTGTAGAGATAGCTGAATGAATACAAGGTATAGAAAGGGACAACAGTTTCTGAGACCAATTAAATACACATCTCGGCAAATATTTATCCCCACTGTCACACTCTGAACATTCACTCACTTGGGAACAGAACCTTTGCTATTAACTTGTGAACAAGGCCCCACTGTTGAATGAGGTCATTGAACCCATCATGATTAAGGATTGAGTTTTAGCCCAATTAATTGGACAATTGTTAAGCTCATATAATTTCTTGTAAAATTGACTTCCTTGTAACTTTCCACTTTGTCTAAGCTTTACTTGGAAATGGTCTTTCAATAAAAAGTGTGCAGAAGTAACCATTTAAGTGGAATTGATGGACACCTCGGCTCACCCAGGGCCATCCGTGCACCATTTCACCAGTCTTTACCATTTCAAAATACTCCCTTCAGATGCTCTTCCTATTACACATCTAATGACCCTCTACGCCACCTGCCATCTTATTCCCCAATTGCTTAAATTGTTCTATATCCTTCAGTAGGTCCTGCACTCTTCTTATCACTGATTCTCCAATCTATCTTTGCATTATCTTCTAACTCAGAAATACTACAGATATTTCATCTCAGCTGAGAATGAGACTGTAAATAGGTATGGGCCTGGTATTGATTCCAGCTGCATCCTACTATCAATAGTCTGCCAACCTCGCTGCTTTTTCATCTCTAAGACCACGACCTTCTGTGCTGATAGCCCCTCTCAATCAATGCTGTGAGCCTTTATTCCATGTGACATTCTTCAGGCAGGGTCGATTGGTTCCATGACACCTTTTTGAAAGCCTTGGTTCCCCAGGTTGACCCATTTCCCATTAACCTCCTCAAAAAAAAATTACATTTTTCAAACATAATTTTCCTTTCAGAAACCATTCTGATTCTGTTACCATCTTAGGGATTTCCAGGCGCCATGTGTGATTAGCTCCGTTTCTTTCTCCACAGATGCTGCCTGACCTGCTGAGTATTTCTAGTGTTCTCTGCTTGGATGTGAAAATTGTCAGAAGGCAGCTTTGTGGCAGGTGGATAAGTCGGAAGATGAGAATGAGCGAGGAGGAGGAGGAGGGTGAGTGGCTGTGTTAGAGGAGAGAGGGTCTGAGCGGGTGGGGGGGGGGAGGTGTTGAAGGCAAGGTCAGTAGGAATGAGCTGAGGAGTCAGAGGGAGCAGGAGAGAGGGTAGGAGTGAGCAGGCTAAGGATAGGACTGGAGTGATGGTGGCATGGGAAGGAGTGAGCTGGAGAAGAAGGGAGACGGGAGAATGAGTGACAAGGAGAGCGCAGAGCCTGCTAAAGGATATGGAGCAGATAAAGCAATTGGGGAATAAGATGGCAGGTGGCGTAGAGGGTCATTAGATGTGTAATAGGAAGAGCATTTGAAGGGAGTATTTTGAAATGGTAAAGACTGGTGAAATGGTGCACGAATGGCCCTGGGTGAGCTGAGGTGTCCATCAATTCCACTTAAACGGTTACTTCTGCACACTTTGGTGAAGCTTTACTTGGATATTGTTTTTCGTAAAATGGAGAGTTATGAGGAAGTCAATTTCACAAGAAATTAGATGAGCAGAGGGGTGAGGGAGAGGAGGGGATAAGCAGGAGGTGAAGGTAAGCAGGTATATGGGAAAACAAGGGTCAGTGAGCAGCCTGCCATTCATACCGGCAGCTGACTCACTTTCCTCTTGCATAATCCACTCTAGACTGCAAAGGGTTAATAGCAAGCGTGGATCAAATGAGCAGTGTACCCAGAAGCAACCCAATGCTCATCTCCAATCTCGGCAACTCTGTCTGCAAAATAATTTTCCTCAAATGAAACACTGCAGAGATATATTCATTTATTTACATGCCTTGCCTGGCCAGAATTACTCATTAATAAAATTTAGATGCTTAAAGCAAATCCTTTTAATTGGGTTCCATTGAACTATGTAAACCAAAATAAATAATACTCTCTGCAGCTACAAACACAAATGTTTTCTTTCCTGAAATGACCAAGGAAATTTAACATAAAAGCAGCCTTGATCTTTGTTTGATTTAAGATTCATTAAATATGGGATGAACGCTATCACTGAACTACACATCAAATAAACAGCTGTACCGAGGCACACTGTAAGTAAAGCTGAACCAACTGCCTGCAGAATACAAGTAAACCATAATTAGGCACTGCTTAACTTTCCACTGCAGATACAATTAAATTTTAGATCCATTATGAAAAGAAATTAATTACATAAAGGTATGCTGACTTCTCTTGCCTGAATACCCAGTCTTTCTGACAATCCTTTTAATCTTTCCTTCTTTAGTTCAGCGTACAACTTTCCTTAAGTCTTTGAAACATTTTGCATTATTTTTCTAGATTAAGAAACATGTTGCCATCATGACAGAGAGGTGGTGAATTTTTGAAAAGTAGTATGAGTAACACGACTGGGTGTGGTAGCGATTTTGTGTGACGTCTGCCCTGTGCACAGACCCACGCATTCTGGAGCAATGCTGCGAGCTGCAGCACCCATGTGCTGGGGTCAGACGGATGAGTTGTGACCATCACCAACATCAACAGATTCGGTTATGAGGTGGCGTGGGCTCCCTCACCTTGAAACAGCTGTGATGATGGTCTGTCTGAGGTGTTCGAGCCTTGAACAGAAAATGCTGGAAAACACTCTATACAGGGAATACAGGAACTAGGGCAGCACAGTGGTGCAGCTAATACAGATGCTACCCCACAGTGCCCGAGACTCAGCTTCAATGCTGACCTCGGGTGCTGTCTGTGTGGAGTTTGCACGTTCTCCTTGTGACTGTGTGGGTTTCCTCCGAGTACTCTGGTTTCCTCTCAAAGTGTAGCGGTTAGCGTAACGTTTTACAGCGCCGGCGACCTGGGTTCAAATCCGGCCACTGTCTGTAAGGAGTTTGTACATTCTCCCTGTGTCTGTGTGGGTTTCCTCCCGCATTCCAAAGACGTACGGGTTAGGAAGTTGTGGGCGTGCTATGTTGGCGCCGGAAGCGTGGCGACACTTGCGGGCTGCCTCCAGAACACTCTACGCAAAAGATGCATTTCACTGTGTGTTTTGATGTTCATGTGACTAATAAAGATATCTTATATCTTACCTGCGGGTTGGTAGGTTAATTGGCCACTGTAGATTGTCCCTTATGAGTGGTCGAATCTGAGGGGAGTTGATGAGAATGTGGGGAGAATAAAAATTAGGATTATTGTGGGATTAGTGTAAATGAGTGGTTGATGGTCAGCACAGACTTGGTGGGCCGAAGGGCCTGTTTCTGTGCTGTACGACCATCTTTCCACTTAGCTGGTCAGGTCACATTAATGGAGACAGAACCAATGTTTCAGGTCAATAACCTGTCACCCTTTAGGTCCTCTTCAGTCCGATGAAAGGTCATTGACCCAAAACATTGCTTCTCTCCGCACTGATCTGCCAGACCCACTGAGCTTTGTCAGCATTTTCTGCTATTACTTTGGATTTTCGACATCTGTGGGATTTTTTGTGTGGAAGTTGGAAATTGATACAAGAAAGGATCAGTCAGGAAATCAATTCAAACATAATCTTGACAGCAGGCTAACAAAGTGCAGAATAAAACTAATGAAAGGACATTTAGGACTGATGTTACAAAATTCCTCAAACAAAGCAAAATTGATTGCTTGGATTTTACTGGGAATTTCTGCAAGCTCTGAATGAAACCAGGGGCATTTATTCGGGGTGTCCTGATGCAGGGTCTCGACATGAAACATGGACAATTCTTTCCCCCACAGACCCGCTGAGTTTCTCCAGGAGTTCGTCCTTTTCCTTACTTATTCCTTTAATGGAAGCAAGTCTGGGACTTGCAGACAGGTGCCACTGAACAGAGTCCAGTGGTGGAGCTCAGTTTTGCTGGGCTGCAGGTATTTCGGCTGAGGAAATCAGCTCTTTGCAGCTGCAGCAGGTTACACCAGGCACGGGATCCTTGACCTCACTGACTTTAATGCCTTTAATTAAGCGGCACAGTAGTGTAGCGGTTAGCATAACGCTATTACAGCACCAGCGACCTGGGTTCAATTCCCGCTGCTGTCTGTAAGGAGTTTACGTGTTTTCCCCATGTCTGCGTGGGTTTCCTCCGGGTGCCCTGGTTTTCTCCCACATTCCAAAGACCTACAGGTTAGGAGTTGTGGGCATGCTATGTTGGTGCTGGAAGAGTGGTGACTTGCGGGCTGCCCCCAGCACATTCTCAGTAACGCAAAAAGATGCATTTCACTGTGTGTTTCGATGTACATGTGACTAATAAATAAATATCTTATTTATTAGTGCTTGGGGTGCTTTTAGTTGCTCAAACCTTAACCAATGTTAATTTTAATTTTCTCATTATTTAGTGCTATTTTAATAGTTTATGGAATATCTCTGTATATTAGAGGCATTTAAAAACTATTAAATGACACACAAACAAAGGTGGACAATTTTGCCAAGTGTTAAAGCTTTCAGGGGTGTTTTGGGGTCAGGGATTTCCTGAGTGACACTGCAGGAGTCCTTGACCACACAGCTGGAGTCCAGAATGCTCCAGGCCGGCAAGCTGGGCCCTCCACCGCCACAAATGGTCATTGTGCATGGGGAAGTGGCGACAGGCAACTCGGGGCACCAGTCTGAGTGCAGTAAAAGTCTGGCCCAATGTGCACAATGGTCTTCTGGGTAGGGTCAGGCAGTAGTGGGAGAAACTCTGGAGTCACTCAGGGAACAGCCAGAGGAAGTGATGGGGCAGTCCCAGCGAGGCGAGTTTGGAATCATTTGGTTGACTTCACTCAGACAGACAGCGAGGGTTATCGAGTGTAACCAGGCACTGGTCGAAGTGCAGAGGGAGCTGGTATTTTCAGATACATCACACCACACCAGACGGACACACAGTGGTTTTCAAACATTTTTCAGGTGACCCACTTTAACTAAATGGTTCACCCACACAACCCGATAATAGCAATGAGCTCACCGTAAAACTAATAGTAGGTGCAATCAAACTATTGATATAAGCAAGAATCAGTCTTCAAACTCCTGTTAATGCTGGGAATGGCAGCTATAACATTCAGTGAGAGGGGGGAAAGGCAACATTTAGAACTCGTTTTCCTTTTTTTGCAATTGATGATGGTTTTTAATCTGGGATTAATACTTTTCTATTAGCCAAGGTTAATAAAGGGATATATGAGGAGAATGCAGGTATACTGCATCGTCACACATGAATTATGATCTTATTGACGGCAGGACTGGCTTGAGGAATGACACCGCCTGCTCCTGTGTTACTGCACCCCTGTAGCTCATTAATGCAAATTGCCACACACTGATGTGAGCAGCATGAATAAAATGACGGCTGTTCTGCTGCCAGAGGTGTGACACAGCAGGCCACTGGGACGCTGAATCAATGCTCCTACTGCCTGGACCTCTACAGATGAGCCCTACAGAGCTGGCTTCAAGACTCATGGTGGTCTGACACGCACGGCACAAAACTCGGCATCAGAAGAGGACAGCCCTTGCTAGCAGCTGAGGTGCAGGAGCTCAAAGGGCAGGAGAAGCGGAATGGAGGTTGTCGTCCAGGCAACAGCCTCTCTTCCAGGGCTGTCTGTCATGTGGGAAATCAGGAATTCAACCCCACCTGTCCATTCACCAACAGCCGGGTGACTGACCTTGCCCCTCTCACTGTTACAATTCCCATTCCCAGCATTTTCTGCTGGATTTTCTTTTTGTAACAAGAAACAAGGACCACAGTGGAAGGCACCAATACTGCTGCCTTAATCCTTGTCTCAGTCTCACTGGTGAAAAGTCCACTCACAATAGTATACCCATTAAACTGGAAAACCTGCTCTGATCAAGGATCACACCCAAACTATTCTCTCTCTCTTTAGCTCCCAACGACCAATTCTTGCATCCAACAACAAGCTAACTTCTGAATTCCAGCTTCCTTGGTTCCTTGAACCTCCTTCCTGGTTAGTTCACAAGGGACATTTCCATAGCCTGTGAGTGAGGTAGCAACACTTGCTATTTACACAGAAGATATACCTTTCACCTTCTTTGAGCAGCAGAAAACAACTACCAAAAACATAATAATTTAATAATTTTGATATTGCTAATGGGTAAATTTTTAAAATAAATTTTATGTATGATATATACTTGCACATAAAGTTAAACAAAACCTCGTAGAGTTGCTGCCTCACAAGTTCAGTGACGGGGTTTAAACCTGCCCTTGGGTTCTGCCTGTGTGGAGTTTGCACGTTCTCCCTGTGATCGCTTGGGTTTTCCCTGGGCACTCTGGTTTCCACCCACATCCCAAAGACGTGCGGATTGGTGGGTTAATTGCCCACTGTAAATTGTCCCTTGTGTGTAGGTGAGTGGTAGAATGTGGGGGGTGTTAAATGGAATGGAGGGAGAATAAAATGGGATTGGTCTAAATGGGCAGTTGATGGTTGGTAAAGACTCGGTGGGCCGAAGGGTCTGTTTCCGTGCTGCGTATGAAAACCCCATTTTGAATGGTAATGCAGTATGCTCCACTAAAGGTCTCCCTGCTCTTGGATGGAAGGCACACCAGGAATGGGTTCACAGTGACCAGAAAGAACCCTGCCACTTAGACTGAGTGAAATTGGACAGTTGTATCATCATCTAATAAGAAGAAGAAACTGTCTCACTACATTATCTGTCAGCTTCCGATTGAAATAATGGAGTATCAAACACAGAAGTAGTCACTGACAACTGTGACTGCAGTGGCACAGCACACTTTAGAATGCATTAGCAAATCTGATAAAAATGGATTTTCATATCTTCTGAAGGGAACAACTTTAAAATCTGAGAGACAGATGCTAACTAAGTCAGAGACACACAATATATTTTGTTCAGAGTCTATTAGCAAAGAAATATTTTATAATCACAGAAATGTATAACTATAAATTCCTCTTTGTTGTGCTTTAAAAAATCTCATTCTCTAGCTATGGGGCTGGTAATAGGCTTTCTTTTGAACCAATCTGTGCAACTATTTGACGCAAATGGCCACTTCAGGATGTTGTTGGTCTGGAGTCACACTGAGGCCAGACAGAGGAAGGATTATAATCCTGTTCATTTTACCCTGATCCTATACTGATTCCCCAATAAATTGTTTACCAAATATTCAACAGCCAGTTCTTTTTCAAGTGGGGGAGAAGGGAGGATCCGTCAATTGCAGTCATATTTGGCGGGGAGCACGTGGTTTACTGTATTTACAATAATGGGGCTCGGCATCTGCACTGTAGAAAGTTTGAGGCCCACGTACAAGTCCTCCCAAGGTTAAGGCAGGGTTCCGTTCCTGTGAACCGTAACCCGACAGTTCACAAGTTGGAAATGCGGCCGTGAGCAGAGCTCCCACACGGCAGAAGATGCCTGCAGCCCAACAGCAGCCGGCAAATCCGCCCTGCCGGTCTCCCAAACGCTCGCTCCTACGTGTGGCTCGTACAACAAGTTGGGACCTTCGTATCGTTAATCCGGAAAATGACCACAGTTAAAATTCCCAGCGTGGTATGGGGAAAACAATAGACAGTCTGTGGAGAGAGGGGGTGAGGTACTCATGTCCTAGGTTTAACAGGGTCTTTTCTTCTCTGACCTCATGGTTTTTGACTATCAACATGTCTACAAAGTGCACAAGAGAGCAATAGGGCTCCAAACATCTGGGTTTTGTGCTCAAAGCCGTTGGAATTGTTTACAGTCAGAGGCAGTCAAGTTTACAACACTTAAGCCATGCAAAGCAACAAAGAGCTACTATAACAGAAATCCTGTTGTGTATTTGAAGGAGTGATTTGCTTATATATGGCAGTTCGTGTTCAGTAGGCTGCTGGTTCATCAGGTCGTGTAGTTAACACCATTTCGACAAGGCAGGGACTCTGTGTATTGGAGGCAGGTTCTGTGCACAAACAGCAGGGTGCACCCAGAGCAGATGGGGAGAGTGCTCTGCCTGCCCTGTCATGAGTGACACATAGAGAACAGAGAGCGGCTTGGTGGGTGCTCTAGTCTATCAGTAGCCAGACTCAGGTGAAAGAGTACAAGGGGAGAGGGCATCATTCTTCACAGATTTTTAAACAAGAGACGATGATGTGCTCCTCAAATTCCAAAAGTGTTCACAATAATATACACAACAGAGGCATTTTACCCCAGCAGGCATGGCACTGCTATGCCGCTGTGATTGGACGTAAAGTTTGAAGAACTGCACTAAATTAATCTGGTCTGCTGGATCTGTGTCAGCTCTTGAAAAAATGTTTCCAATTGTTCCTACGCCCTTGTTTTATCCTACAGCCATAATGCTGTTTTCCTTCACGAGTTTATTACCAATTCCATTATGAGATTATTACTAACATTGCTCTTGTATTAGAAGGGGAGTAATGTAGAGGCTATTGTGGAGTGGCTTCACCTTCTAATGTCTGCAAGTCACATGAAGACTGGTTGGAGAGATTTCCCCAAAGTCATTGACCACCTGACTCAGATTCCAGGTCCTCCCATTCTCCAGTGAAAGCCCAATATCCACTTCTGGGTTCTGAACAAGCCAGAAGGTTATCCAATAACAGGAGCCAGGTTGCGTAAAGACACATATTCCAAATGGGGCCTATTAAGGACGTGCGTAAGTTCAACAACATCCTCATGATTTTGTATCCTGAGCCTTTGGATGCAAAAGCGAAAATTATTTGTATGTGGCTGGCTTGGGGTTTTATTCTCCAGTTAAATTACCGAAAAGAAATGACTGTTAAGGTGTAGCAGCTGATGCACAATTTATCAGACCCAGATCAGGTTGAAGAAAGTTCCTCTTTCTCTGGTCATCCTCAACCCACATTCAACAACGCTCAAAGTAACCTTCAAACCTCAGCAAAACACTGCTCCGAACATCTGCCGCAACCTTCACTTCTGTAAGATTAGCCAGAGACTACTAAACCTTACACTACAACAGGATAAGTTCATCAAAGAGGTCTCGCCACACCGACGTTAACTTGAGGTCCTCAAACTACTGCCATATCCCCAGGTTGACCGATTTCCTCCCACTTACCGCTGCTGATTCCTGCTGGATGGCCTGGCTGGCAAATCTTGCCACGTGATTTATTATTGGCGAGAAGTTGGTGGGTCCGTAAAATCGAATGTGGGGCAGACAGGCCGTATATGCTTGGACGATCCCTTCTACACCTACGGCAAGGAGATAACACGAGGTTAGACAGCAATGTATACATTTCAATCCTCACTTTCAGTTCAGTCCTGTGCATGTACCAAGTTAATATATGCTTCCCCCAAGTTAAAGGTAATGTTTCTAGGCACTTCACCTGCGTTACGCTTGGGATAATGATCCAGAGAATACAAGTTCAAATCCTACCTGGATAGGCTGAGAACTTGAAATTAATTGAAAAAATTCTGGGAATTAGAGGCTGGGACTGAAAGGGACCATTTATCCCCATTGCTTCACTTTGAGGAAGCAAACCTGCTACCTTTGCCCATTCTGGTTGATATGCGGCGCCAGTCACATACGTACTGGGTTGACAAACATCCCACCTGGGATTTGGAACAACGTTTCATGAGAATGTAAACTTAAGTAAGGAAGCCTAACCCCACTCTTTGAATGTGACAAACACATCCTAAACTCTGTCAGTGCAAGTTGATATCTCACAAACAGGAGCAATGTTTTTTTAAAAAAGGTAATTTAGGATTATCTAGGAATTTGGATTAAACCCCATCTAAATTTAATCTGGGTTCTGTTTAGTGGATGTTAATATACTCATATTATAGTCACCATGTGCTGATTAAGTAAATGTGCAAAAAGGAGCCAGATTACTTCTCACATTTCCTACAGTCAATACCAGACAGGTCACCTGATATACGAGGCTGAAGTCCAGCGAAAGTTGTAAACTGGTAACAGTCTGATGATGGACAAGAATCATTGAGTTTGAACCAAAGAGTAAACACACCTCATGGAATCAGCTCCTGGCCACTGAAGGAAACACAACAGAATTCTCTATTGCTCAGATAAATTGATGGGACAGAGGGTTAGTTTTGTCCAATTCCTGCTTCCCTTTGGATTCCTGCTCCATTCCCCAAGAGGCGAGTTGGACAAGGGATTAGTTACAAATGCCTCCACAGACAGAAAGTCTTGAGGCTTTGCAGCCTGGGGCTCCCCACTTTCCTATCTGTGACCAATAATTGACGTTCCCTCACTGTAGCAATTCAGTGGAGCTGCAGCATCTGTGGTATCAGTTTAAACAGAGACGAGTCAAATTCTTTTCTGATGGAAGCAAAGTCTTTCTGAGTATTTTTAAGGCAGAAGTTGATAGAAGAGGGTGAGAGGTGACCAGAGGACCGTGGAGTGGGTATTACAATCAGATCAGCTGTGATCCTGAAATGATGGGGCTGACTCGAAGGGCTGATTGGCCTAATCCTAGTTCATAGGTCACACCAAGGCTTCTTCAGATCTACTACTAAATGCAACTTGGATGAGTTTAGCTCAAAATGTTTTTAGAATGAATACAGAGGGAAATGTTGGATGAGTTTAGCTCAAAATGTTTTTAGAATGAGTACAGAGGGAAATGTTTTCTTCATTTCAAGTTCAAGGTTATAGTAAACAAAATATTCCTTGAAGATACCTGGAAACAGGAAGAATTAAGTGAAAAGCTGAAGAAACACTATTTTTTTGTAAAGTAGAGGCCTGATCCTTGACTAAGAGGCCAAGTGGACATTGTCCTACCAGGACTCTGTCGATGCCACACTACCCATGAACACTAGAGTCATACAGCACGGAAACAGACCCTTCGGCCCAACTCGTCCTGTGTTGCCCAGTGAGCTTGTCCCATCTGCCCACGTTCGGCCCATAGCCCTCTAAATCTCTCCTATCCATGTACTTATCAAGATAACTTTTAAATGTTCTTAACGTGCTCACCTCAGCCACTATTTCTGGCAGCTCATTCCAAATACACCCTTTACGTGAAGAAGCTGCCCCTGATGACCCTTTTAAATCTCTCGCCTCTGATCTTAAACCTATGCCCTCTTGTTTTTAGCACCCACTCCCCAGGGAAAAGACCATGTGCCTTCACCCTGTCTATGCCCCGCATGATCTTGTATACCTCTGTCAGATCACCCCGCAATCTCATGCGTTCCAGGGAATAAAGCCCTAGTCTACACAACCGCTCCGCGGAATGAGAATGGCTGGAGATACAGAGGAATTGTTTCAGGTCGAAGGTTCTTCATCCACTTGAAACATTTACTCTTTCTGCAGATGCTGACTGGCCTGTCAAGTGTTTTCAGAAGTTTTTTTTCTGGTTTTTTAAATTTCAGATTTCCAGCATCTGTAGTTTTTTTGATTTTCATGAGAAAGACCAGGTGTGAGTTAGCTAGATAAAGTGGGCACATAGTATGGGTGGAAACAGCATGCTGGTGAGCCAATGCAATGTGTCATATCGGGATTTCTACACAGGGAATTGCTGTCTTAAAAATATACTTGCAGACAATACTGTGACCATTAAAAAGGCCTTGTTCAAAAGCACTACATTCACAATTTAAAACTAAGTGCAAAAGATTTCAGCAGGAATTATATGAACAATTGTTGAAAATCGGAGCAGATTCCCAGGCTGATTAAATTATTATTTTTATATATAAATTATTATTTTTATATATAAATGCACTTGCCACAGACAAAGGATCTCTTTGTAAATCGAAACTGAATGCTCCCAGGCATCATTCTATCAGAGCAATGAATTCAGAAAGCAACATTAGCAGTAACTAGCACACTTGGGGGATTTAAGCAGGCAGCATCCTCGCAGTGATCACTGCTCCTGCCTGGAGCTGCTAAGAAACCAAACACAATTAGCAGTAAAGAACACGGACAAAGTACAAGGGGAGAGATGCGAGACTGTGAGTCACAGAATGAGGAGGCGGATGAACAGAATTACAGGAAGATACTAACCTGAACAAAAAGGGTTTGTAGGATTGAAGTTAATGGCAAATTCGTGGGACACCTGTGAACACAAAAACAATGGGGAAAAAAACACAGGCTGTATCATTTTGATGGCGTTCTGAAAACTATTAATAAATACAACTGGCGATTTCTATTTAATCTTTATCTGCAAAGGGTGCCACGCTGCAGGGAATCACTGACAGCATGTTCTACATGTCCCCGGTGGACCACCCTGTTAAAACTGCTGTCAGATTGGTTCCATAGTAATGCTGAGTGCCGTTCCTATTGTCGATTATGCCGAAAAAGGGTTTCCAACTTGAAATGTTAACTTTTGTTTCTCTTTGCTGGCAACTTATTCTCCTTTGAACTTGCCACTGCTTCCAGTGCCAAATCTCCCTTCTTGTAGTTTTTGATAAGGATTTAGCACAAACATTAGTTTCCATTAGAAATATATTATATTCATATGCCACCTATCAGCTTCAGGGAAGATGTAGCTTTCACTGCTTTGTGATGTTACATCTATAGTCATGAAGATTCAATACAACTGGGTGCAGATAATCAATCACATCTTAAAGTAACTGAGTGGCTTTTGAAAGAAAGGAGACTTAATGCAATCAGCACGTTTATTTAACAGGAATACAACAAAGCTAAGAAAAGAATGTGGTGAAGAACAATTTGCATTAGTATGTGTATACTCTGATGAAATGTCCTAATGGGGACTGCAGTTTATTATTCTCTTTCAGATGTTAATCAACCTTTGCTGTGTGTTTGCAGGAGAGCTGATTTGTGAATACAATAGGTGTCAATTCAAAACCACAAACTTTATGCTTCACTGCGGTCTTCCTTGACACAGAACTGAAATTAGGTCCAAGTTTAAGATCAAGGTTTAACACACAAGATGCTGGAGGAACTCAGCAAGTCCGGCAGCACCTATGGAGAGAAATGGACAGTCGATGTTTCGGGCAAAGAGCCTTCATCTGCCTGACCCGCTGAGTTCCTCCAGCATCTTGTGTGTTGCTCCATATTCCAGCACCTACAGTCTCTTGTATCTCTATTAAGATCAAGGCTTGCTTGCCATTATGTAACAAAGATAGAAATGAAGTAACACACGAGACGCTGGAGAGACCTCCCCTCCATGGACCCTATCTATACCTCCTGCCTCGGTAAAGCAGCCAGCGTAATCAAAGACCCCACCCACCCCGGACATTCTCTCTTCTCCCCCCTCCCATCGGGCAGAAGATACAAAAACCTAAAAGCACGTACCACCAGGCTCAAGGACAGCTTCTATCCTGCTGTTATAAGACTATTGAACGGTTCTCTAGTACGATAAATGGACTCTTGACCTCACAATCTACCTCGTTATGACCTTGCAGCTTATTGTCTTCCTGCACTGCACTTTCTCTGCAGCTGTGACTCTTCATTCTGCATTCTGTATTGTTTTACCCTGTACTACCTCAATGCACTGTGTAATGAATTGATTTTCCACTGTACCTCGGTACAAGTGACAATAATTAAACCAATTCCAATTCCTGTATTTCTCTTAGAGATGACGTGCAGTAAAGATCATATCCGTTATGCCTCTGTATGGACAGGATCATCGAACATAGAACAGCACAGGAACAGGCTCTTGGCCCATGATGTCGTGCTGAACTAATTAAACTAGTAATTAAACACCTCACTAAATTAATCCCTTCTGCCGAAACAATGTCCATATCCCTCCATTCTCTGCTCATTCATGTGCCTATTTAAGAGCCTCTTAAATGCCACTACTACCACCCATGGCAGCACATTCCATGCCCTCTAGTATTAGACAGTTCTACTCTGGGAAAAAGATACCGGATGTCTACTCTATCTATGCCTCTCATAAACTTCTATTAGATCTCCCCTCAGCCTCTGCCGCTCCAGAGAAAACAACCCAAGTTTCTCCAACCTCTCCTGATAGCACATGCCCTCTAATCCAGGCACCATCTTGGTAAACCTCTTCTGTACCCTCTCCAAAGCCTCCACACCCTTCCTATAATAGGGCGACCAGAACTGAATGCAATACTCCAGATGCGGTCTAACCAGAGTTTTATAAAGCTGCAACATAACTTCCCGACTGTTGAACTCACTGCCTCAGCTAATAAAGGCAAGCATGCCATATGCCTTCTTTACCACCCTATCAACCCGTGCCGTCACTTTCAGCGAGCTATGGACTTGAACCCCAAAGTCCCTCTGTACATCAACACTATCAAGGGTCTTGCCATTAACATTTGTACTGCCCCTTTACATTTGTTCTCCCAAAGTGCAACACTTCAGTGGCCGGATTAAACATCCGCCATTTCTCAGCCCATATCGGCAACCGGTCTATATCCGCTGTATACCTTGGCAATCTTCTACACCACCCACGATGCCACTAATCTTTGTATCGTCTGTGAACTTACGAAACCACGCATCCACGTTTACATCCAAATCATTTATATACATATATCACAAACAGCAGAGGTCCCAGTACAGATCCCTGTGGATCACCACTAGTCATGGACATCCAACCAGGGTAAGTCCCATCAACCACTACCCTCTGTCTTCTATGGGTAAGCCAATTCTGAACTCAAACAGCCAAGTCACCGTGGATCCCATGCATCTTAATCTTCTGGATGAGCCTACCATGAGGGGACCTTGTCAAACGCCTAACTAAAATCCATATAGACAACATCCACAGGTCTTCCTTCATCAATCACCTTTGTCATCTCCTTGAAAAACTCAATAAAATTGGTAAGACATCACTTGCCTTGTACAAAGCCATGCTGACTGTCCCTAATTAGGCCTCCACAGCCTTCTCTGGTAGGGAATTCTGCCCTCTATGTGCAGAAATTTCCCTCTCATCTCAATCCTATATGTTTTACTCCATATCCTAAGTCTGTGACCCTCGTTCTAGACTCACGTGCCAGCGAAATCATCCACCCTGCATCTGGTCTCTGCAGCCCTGTTGTACCTTTCAATGAACTCCCTTCTCATTCTAGAAACCTCTACTAAGTAAATACAGACCTAGTTGACCCACTCTCTCCTCATGCAGCCATCAGTCTGATGAATCTTTCCTTTTATGGCAAGTATATCTTTTCTTTGGCAAGGAGACTAAAACTGCACACAATACTCCAAATGTGATCTTACTGAGGTCCTTTACAACTGTAGCAAGACAGTCTAACTCCTGTACTCAAAACCTCTTGTGATGAAGGCCAACTTACCATTTGCCATCTTAACTCTGCTTCACCTGCACGTTTGCTTTCATGACTGGTGAGCTTGGACATCCGGGTCCGTTCACATATTAACATTCCACAATACATCACCCTTCGTATAATACTCTACCTTTGGTACTTCTCACCAAAGTGGACACCGTCACGTTTATCCACGTTATAGTGCATCTGCCATGTATTTGCCCACTCACTGAACTTGCCCAAGTTGCCTTGATGCCTGTGTGCCTTGCTCAATATCCCATCCAGTCTTGTGATGTTGGTAAACTTAGAAATACTACATACAGTTCCCACATCCAAAATGGATTCCAAAATGTGCAGTTTGTCAATTAAGTCTTCTATAGAAAGCAAACCGGTGTTTTGTTTGCAAAGTAGTACAAAAGTTAATAGGATAGTTTCAAACCTAAACAGTTAGAAATCTCGGAGAGCTAAAATTTTGGAGCCAGCAATCAGAAAGGCTGTCAGTGAGAATATTGCCTCAGTGAAGGACCCGTCTCAGAAATGCAACTTTGGCACCTTATTTTTAAACTATGTACTGCATAACAATCTTGTTTGTAGTTTAATTGATGAGCAAATTTAACTAAAGTTACTAAGCACACAGCATCTTACATTTGATCTTGAATATAAATCTGCAATATCGATGAAGATGGCTTTGATGAACTTTGCACAAGTTCGCAGCTTTCAGCTGCAGAGTAATCATCAAGGCAAGTCTTCCACAGCAGAACCCAAAGCACTTTGGCGAGGCTGGTGCAAATCAGTGCCAGGTTGCGTCGGAAGGCATCCACTGCTCTCAACAGCGGCAATATGCTTTAACTGCTAGAGATGTTTAATCATTATCATCATCATCATGCAGGTCTAAAGCTACTGAATCAATATAGTTCTAGTGGTGCGATTTCTTTATGGATTGGAAGTTTTCACAGTGAGAAGCCAGAGGGAAGGAGTCCACAGAGCACTGAACCCAAAGGAGAATTGGGCTCATGTAGAATTTATTGCACCGTGCCAGAAAGCAGAACAACTTCAAACCAAAAGTATGGTTAAATGATCAACACAGTCACACGAGCATCGACATGACAGCAGATAGATATCTGAGCAAATTCAGCCCAGTGCAATTGACATGGAGTACAGTGAAATGATATTTGGGCAGCGTATGGAAGATTTTAAGCCAACTGAAATATTTAGGACATTCATGAAGGTAATCAGTAGAACTACCAATGGCTGTTGTTGATGACACCAATTGACCAACGTTGAAGGGCAAAGACTGACTCAGAAAATTGAAGCTAGACAAGAAATAGGTGCTCAGTATGGATGTTTTAAAATCAGGCTTACAGGTACTACTGGGAAAGTGTACAGAAATGCTCCAGGACACCAGCATACATGTTACAGGTCACAATGCCCACATCCAGGTGCAAAATAACATACTGCAAGCCTTGACGTCTCCCAGATGCCAGCCAGTCAAGTATCTTCTGGAGAAGAGGCTTGGCTTAAAGACCCTCACCTCTAGGTTGTCATTGCCAAACAGCCCATCTTCAGCTTTCCCCTATGAAGCTTCAGTGTGTAGCCCTGCAGGGAACAACAAGCTCTTCTCAACCGTAAGCCCTCCCAACAAAGCCACAAGTGAAGAAAGATCACCTTGTTGCTTGCTGCTATTTGCTTCCCTATAAGTGGCCCTCACTGCATTGGAAATGTGGATCAGTATGTCAGGAGAGGAGTTGAATGCAATTGAACGATCACCGATTCATCCCCTGGCATGCTTTGGATGTGTGCACATCATGGGTAGGGTAGATCAAATTCTTTAATATGTGGGAACTGTTAAAATCTCTCATTGGTGACTCACAATGGCTGTTTTGCAACTACTGGGACCTGTAACACACACGTAACAGTTGAATTTCTGGGCCTATATATCTGCACCAATAATGCTCCAGGATCCCATATACTTCTCCACCTCTCTGCCACCTTCAGAGATCTGTAGATGTGCTTTGGAATGGGCTGCCATTTCCTGTGGTTGATCATCAACTTGCTAATGGAGCAAACACCACTCTGACTGATGCTCAGTTCTTTAGTGAATTCAGCGACAAAGTAACCTACTGCACTATTTCTGTGAGCCAGAAGGCTCAGAGGTGAATTCCAGGTTTCATTCCCAACTCAACTTGACACTGTTTTTATTTAATATTTTTATATTTCCCCACTTTTCATATGGCTGTAGGTGAGGTGGTCAATACACACAGTGGTACGCAAGGTCTCACAATTGTGTGGGATAGGCTGGATGGGCCAAAAGATCTTTGATTGTCAACGAGAAGTTGTGTGTTTGTATCTGTTTCTGTAAATAGCACATGAGCCAGAAAGGTTGGTGAGTTACTCCTTAAGCAGACACTAATATATCTGTCAGCTGAAAGACATTTGTAAGAAAAGAAATACAAAGTTCTATAAGGGGGGTACTTTGTTTTAGATGAGTATGAATATCTATTGGGAAACTACTATTTTTATGGCAAACACTGCCTTATAACGGCCTTTTGAAATAAAGGAATCTCTTGATGCATCCATTTACTGACAGTATAAGGCTCATTTCAGCTAACAGGTTTTGATAGCAATACAAAACACAACTATATATGGAACACAAACAATGTTCCACAGCATTTACAACTCCAGCTTCTACTTCTGCAACCTCATTGCCAAATGCAGGACATTAACAATGGAACATTTTGCTGAAGTCAATAGAATTAGCCATCTCCTGCTAGTTATCAGTTTTAGCAATTCATTTTTAAGACCGAATCTTTTTCCACAAATGGTCTGGACACTACACGGCCCTTCAAGATTTACTGGCTTCCTCTGCCCCAAAGATTTGTTTCAGGATGCATCCTCATTTCCAAATCCCTCCATGGCCTTTCCTCAGTCTACTGATGTCTCAGACAGCATACAGTGTCCTCTGGAATTCTTTTTCCGAACTACTTTACCTTGTCACCTCTCATAAGCTTCTTGCAGATCTCTCTCCCTCTCTTTGCACTTTCAGCTCTCCTACTAAATATCTCCCATCCTCACTGTGACCCATCTCTCCTTCTTCTGCAATGTCTCTGATGACATTCTTTTGCAAGGAGGACAACTCAAAAGCAAGTTGCTGTTCTGCAAAGAATAGTTAACATTTGAAGAGACTACCGCAGCCACTTTGCAGTTAACCAACTGGCCTTCATGTTTTTAATGCAGGGACAACAGACACATCCACGCAGAATGTCCATCAAACTCCTATTAATCTAAGGACTTTCATTCAATCCCCACATGGCCCTAGAGAGATCAGTTCAGCGAGATTTATGCTCTTAGAGCAGCACAACTACTGTACGCATTTCTCTTCTGCTGAAATACATCTCTAACTAATTAACAAGGACATTTGAATTTGGCAGATGAGCATTCACAATCTGTAACACAACAAAAAGATCTGCATGTTCTACAAGCCACCATCTGTGGAAATGGAGATGCTAGAAAAAAAAGATCGATTAGGACACATTTTGCTTGAAAAGTGATGGCCTCTCTCAGTTTTTTTTACACTTAACCTTCTCACTCAGTTACTGTGTTTTTCAGAACTTGCCATAGTAACACAAAGTCTTAAAATAACTTTAAATCAGTCTCAGGGAGATCATCATGATGATAATTCTAAACCAAGGGCAAAATGAAGATAGGCTGCGGGAAATATGATTTCAGATTCAATAATTCACCTTACCAAAGTAAAACAGAACACCCAAATGTGTAAAAAGTAGGAATTATTCATTGGGAGATACTTCCTGTCACAGAACTCCAGTTGAAGTGTGGAAATCTCTCTGCCAAAATAGCCCTGAATGCTGGGTCAATCGACACCTGAAGGGTTAGGAAACTAAGATGGGTAAATTGAGTTATGAAACTTATCAGCCATGAACTAATTGAATGGTGGAACAGGCTTAAAGGCACACCAACACCTCTGGTACTATTTCAGTCTGTGGGACAGGCACCCTCAGAGACAGTGGAAGTAATTATTGACAACTCATTCAAGGAAAATTGGATAGATTTCTCTCAGTAAATGGGATTTTGGGATACAATATAAAGTTACCTTGAGGTACAATATGCAGAGGTAGCATGATTCCACCGAGTAACTTAGAGCCAGGGCTCCAACATTCTGCTTGAGTGATCACAGTTAATGAGAATGATGAAAGATAAATTCAGGTGTCAGAATGAAGAGCTAGTGACTGAAGGAACAGAGGAAACCCATTGTCTTTGTGCCCTTTCGTAGCTGGGTGCAAGTGTACACTGAGAAGCTCGCCCTCTCCGAGGAGAGGTTTGGAATCCCCAGATGTCACATCACCCGTTCCCCACACCTGGCAGCCTCCATACCCGCTGCTTCATCCACCACTTCCACAATTTTGCCCCAAACACCATTCCCCCAAATCTGGTCGCCCAAACACCCTCCCATTCCTCCACACTGGTTCCCCATTCACCACTGCCTCAGATTTTGTGGGACATCTACTATCCTCCCAGATGTGACACCCAGGCTACTAACCCCTACAACTGTCAAACAGAATCATTTAGAATAGAAACAAGCTCTTCAGCACACTGGTTCGTGCCGGTTAAAAGCACATTAATCCCCATATTCCTCTCAACTTTATTCTCCCCATAATCCAATCAAATGCCCCAAGATTTTACCACTCACTTACACACTGGGGGTAATTCACAGTGGCCAATTAACCTACCAATCTGCACGTCTTTGGGATGTGGGAGGAAACTGGAGCACTTGGAAGAATTGAAGGAGTCATAAGAGAATGTACAAATTCCACATAGAGAGCAGCCGGTGGTCAAGAACAAACCCAGGTCGCTGGAGGTGTGAGACAATCTCGCTACTTGCTGAGCCACTGTGCCGCCTTCAAACGATATCTCCACCTGTATACCTGTGATTGATATATCTATGGTAGATATCTCTATCGTCTCCAGTCGCTGAAACCTGCCATGTGCTGCAGAGAAGTGCATGGCTGTAATCATGTACTCACCAAATCCTTTGCTCCAATGTCTTAAACATCTTCACCATGCAGATTATTTAAGTGTTGTGTGCACAGATCAATAATGTCAACAACTGGATGTGGGATTCACACTTTAGAATGCTTACAAATGCTCAGTGCTTTCCTCAAGGTATCCTTGTTTGATTAAAGGGTCATTGACATTGTTGTCTCTGTACTACCAAACAGAATAATAGGGAACTTGTTCCCTTCACCCAGTGATTGTATGAATACTTTGCTCCGTTTCTTGATTAATTACAATTGGTAGGATTTAGTTTGGGTCAGTAAGTAATCAAACCAAGTTACGGGCGAGAAAGAAAGGTAGCAAGCCTATTACGGCGACTCGCTTTAACTCAGACAGGAGGCAGCATGCGATGCCTCAGTCATACACTCATTCAGCAGTCAGGCTCCTTGTTAACTGGGGGATGACGACAATATTGTAAAGGATATTATAAGCAACATTACAAATGTTTGCCTGCAAACATTGCAATTTACTACCCTAATGAATGCCTGCATTAATGGATGGAACTGTTTTTTCAAGTTTGCTAATGATTATATCAGGTACAGTTTGATCAGATACAAACTGTCCTAATGCTGATTTACTGCTAATTTTAGAAGGATATCACACTATCTCTGTGAATTTGTCATTCGCCCATTTCAGTATAAAACTGGAGGTCTTCTGACCCCAAACTGGTCAAATCAAATTAATTCTGATACCCAGCAGAAGGAAGAGACTTTCATTGTGTTAATGTGGGTTGGTGTTGTGAATTGTACAAACACGTTCACATACACAGCTGGAAAGAGGGCTCAGAGCATCAGCCAGTCCCCTTCAGTGACACCAGTTTGCAAAAAGGAAATGAAATGAGAAAATGCTGTAGATACTTTAGTTTCTTCACCTTTGTTGCACTGAAGATGCCACCTTCCAAGGCAGGATCACCCATTGGTCTATTCTCCACTCCCAAGGATTCCTTCCATCTTGGATGATAGAGCTCTCAACCATCCCATTTCATACACTGCCTCACCTCCCTCCTAGAACTATAGTAGTGTTTCCCTTGTCCTCACATTCCCTCTCACCAGCCTCTATGTGCAACACTCTGCTACTTCTGGCATCCACCAAATGTACCTCTTCCTCCTCTTCCCTTCAGCATTCCCAGGGATTGCTCTCTGTACAACAACTGGTTCCACTCTTTAATCGTCCTTACCCTATTGTACCTACCCATGCAGGTAGGGTAGGTGCAATGCCTGTTTAGCTTTCCCCTCTCCACATCCAGAATTCCAAGTACTCCTCCCAGGGAACAAATCAAGTCACGGATGACGTTCAACTTAGTATATTGTATTTGCTGCTCAAGATGGTGGACACCTTGACATTAAGGTGATTACACTCAGATTGGGTGATGGTTTATGAGACCATTCGTTCATTCAGTTTAAGCATCACCCTGAGCTTCCTGTTGACCAACAAAAGACCAACAAGCACCAAGACCTCGCTTGGCTGGCAGTGAGAGGGGACCTCCCTGTCAGAGCCGTCCTGTACAGACTACATATCATCCCCAATGCACGCTGCCCTCGGGATGGCTGTGGTGGGGAAGAGACGGTCACCCACCTCTTTGCAGGCTGTGGATTTGCTAAGAGGGTGTGGAGAAGGATGCAAGGGTCCGTTTCTTGGTTCATCCTCGGCAGCTGCGTAACAGAGGACCCTCTGATCTACGGGCTCTTCCCGGGGACACACACCGAGACAGATTTCAAGGGCTGCCGGAAGGTCATCAACTCGGTGAAGGACGCCCTTTGGTCTGCCCGAAACTTGTTGGTCTTCCAGCACAGCGGGATGTCCGTAAGGGAATGCTACCAACTGGCACATTCCAGGCTGCAGGAGTTCGTGCTGAGGGATGCGCTGAAGCTCAGTGCGGCCAATGCTCTGTGGGGAAGGACCACAGTCTAGGCTCCTTCCTCTACCACGCATGGAGTGGCAGAGGTGGGTGGGGAAGCCTCTCGAAAAATAAAAGGGTGTATCACCCCTGGGGGCCACACACGTGGTAATGCTGCTGGGCTTTTTTCTTTTAAAAAGTTTACACCACTGAATATAATGACCATGAATTTAAATGTTTCTGCATAGTTTCTTCCTTTGTATATGTTTTTGATTATGAATAAAGTTTATTTTTGAAATAAATACAAAAAACCTTCTTGCAGTGCAACGTCATGTCTGTAAGTGAATACTGTTGACTGGTATATTTAAGGGTGCAGGAGTACGTGCTAAAGGATGCACTGAAGCTCAGTGCAGCCAATGCAAAGGCATTATGAGGAGGTACTACAAGCTAAGGTCCTGTCACCACCAGACACTGAGGGTCTGGGTCCTGTGTAACAGCCTCTCAAACACTTGACTCAAGCACTTATTGTTCAAAGAGGCCACATGAGTGGCATTAGTGCTTTGCAAGTAGAATGTATTGGTTTGATGAAACTTTGCGTGTAATGAAAGACACGTGTTGATTGTATTCTATTTCCTGTGTATATTTTTACAAATAAAGTTTATGTTTGAAATGTAGAAAGGAATCAGTCCTTGAGTTCCTATTCTACTGAAGTTCACTCTACTTTCAGGTACTTACAGCATCTTATCTACTTTTTTCAGTCTTTTGCACTCTTCAGGATTCAACACAGAGCTCACGAATTGCAGATGATAACAGCTGCATGTCTGCAGACCCCATTTGGTGGTAATGATGCTGCTGCTGTCACTTCAGTTCACCTGGACCCCTCTTCTGTTTTCTTTATTGACCCATTACCACACATTGCATTGCAACTTCAGCTTTATTATTTAATCTCTCCCTTCTTCCATCCCGACAAAGACCAACCCTTTGCTCCCCTGGCCACTCTCTCTGCCTCATTGCTTACAACACTAGCTTTCTTTTCAGTTGTGACGAATGTCACCAACCTGAAACATTAACTTCATTTCCATCTCTTAGGATGTTGCATGACCTGACTGACAATTTCAGCATTCCCTATTCTTTATGATGCCCATTTAAAATAAAAAGCTCTCAATAGACCCAGATAAACACTCACAGTAGTTTATTGAAGAGTGACAGAACAAGCACAAACTATTGTAAACAATGCTTAATACCACATCTCAAGAGGCTTACCTTCCAGTCAGGAGGTAACTGTGCACCAAAACCTAGGGCTGGAAACATCTTGTCTCTGCAGGGCGAGAAAAGGGAAAATGAATGAGTAAAAGATACAATTGATCCTTGTTCCAATAAAATGAAGAACGCTAATAATTCTTTTCAATTCCAATTATTCGAGAAGAGCAGTAGCTGCACGTGACAATTTAAATGTAAGAAATGGTGAGCAACTTGTATGCCATAGAAATGATTTACAGGATTCTAACTGACTCACATCACATGATTGATAATAATACAAAGTGTGTTATTGAAAAACTACTCAAAGAATTCACAGAAGAACAAATACTTAGAATGACAGTGAGCAGAAAATGCATATATAAACATGCAAAGTTCTATATGCAAATTTTATTCAGATTTCTTTTAAAGGAAACACACTATGGAAAGATGGCACATAATTTTCAAGGTAGAGGGAAAATACTTCAAGCAGCATTAACAGGGAACAGATTTTAATTAATGTTGTGGTTACTTAAAAGGAACGGAAAGGCATTCGTGTCTGGAACTGACCTAAACAAAGAGCACAAGGTTGCAGAGCAATACCTTGCAGATTTGGAACCACAACCTGCACTTAACTAACAGAGAAGTACATCGTACAGTGCTCTCTGTGCTCAGAGGGCAGCTCTGGGTCAGAAGGAGGTTAGTTTCAGTCCTACCACAGCGCTGACCGCATAATCCAGCCTGACATTTGAATGTCATGCTGGGGCGATGTTACATTGTTAGAGGGCCTACCATCTCAAGAAAGACATTGAACTGGTGCACCATCTGCTTGCTCAGAGTACACTCAAAGAGAAACAAAGAGTTCCAACATACTTCAATTGACCATCTTCAGCTGATTCATCAACAACCTTCCTCCCACCCCAAGGTCAGAAGTGGGAATGTTCACTGATGATTGCACAATGTTCAGTTCCAATTGTACCTCCTCAGCATGTGATGCAGCCCATGTCTGAATGCAGAAAAACCCAGACAACATTCAGGCATGGGCCTACAGGTGGCAAGTAACATCCGAGCCACACAACTGCCAGGCGATAACCACCTCCAACCAGAGAGAGGCTAAACATCTAGGTTTGACCTTCACCAGGTCTCCCGCCATTAGCATCCTGACCAACTGGTCCAGACACGTAAATTTGGTGGCTACAACAGGAGGTCAGAGGCAGGGCATCCTGTAGTGACCGATTCGTCTCTTGATATACCAAAGCTTTTCCATTGTCAGGAGTATGATGTCACTTCACTTATCTGGATGAGTGCATCAATCGAAATATTCACACCTTCTATCATTTGTACACTGTAGCAACAGCGTATACAATCTACAAAATACATGCTATTTCCTCATTTAGTCAATTCTGACAGCATCCTCCAAATCCGTGAACTCTACCAGCAAGAAGGACCGGGGCAGTAGGTGCATGGGAACACCACCATTTGCAGGTTCCCCTCCAAATCACACACCACCGTGGCTCGGAAATATCTCACTGTTTCTTCACTGGCACTGTGTCTAAATCCTGGAATTCCCTGACCTAAAATACAATGGGAGTACCCTCACTAGAAGGTCTGCAGTGGTTCACCACCAACTTTTCAAAGGCTATGGGCATGGCCAAAAAGTGCTGGTCTTGTCGGTGATGCAAACATGTTGACTTGTCATTTATCTATTTGTTATTTGTGGATTTTAGCTGCGTTTTCATGACAGCCTTTCATAATCTATTCATTGAAAAAGAGTTTGAGGTGTTCAGTGGATCGAACAAAACTTGCTGAATTCAAGACCGTTTACTATATTACTTGCAAAATAGGTCATACTCTGAGCAATGGTATAGGATATCTGTCCTCATACATTATAGTTATTACATCAACAGCACTGACCACACATATACAATGCAGTCTAGGATAACATCTGCAGAGTACTGGACTGAGCCCAATACATCACGGGCACATCCCTCCCCACCATCAGTAGTATCTACAGGAGGCGCTGCCTCAAGAAGGTAACATCCATCATCAACAATCCCCACCATCCGGGCCATGCCATCTTCTCGTAGCTACCATCAGGCAAGAGGTACAGAAGCCTGAAGTCCCACACCACCAGGTTCAAGAACAGCTACTTACCTTCAAACATTCAGTTCTTGAACCAACCCGTGCACAACCCTAATCACTACAGTTTAGCAACATTATGACCAATTTGATCACTTTGCACTAACGTTACTTTGTTTTTTCTGTTCTAATTGCATTCTTTCTTATAAAAAATTTGTATAATTTATGTTTAATTTATGGTTTTCTTGTGAGTGCTGCTTATATGATACCATGTGCCTGTGATGCTGCTGCAAGTTTTCCATTGCACCTGTGCATACATATACTTGTGCATATGACAATAAACTCGACTTTGGCACACCTCCACACTCAGAACTTTGGTGGTGCTGGACAGGCAGATTTTCTGGACTATTGGACGTTATTCCGTCAATACTCCATCACACCTTTCACTTGTTTAAGATGTTCCACAGTATTATTACAAGTTTCCCAGTGAACCTGGCATACTTAAAGGGAGTGCAGGAACTGGAGCCCCAGCTAATTTCAAGAGAGCCGAGGAACTATTGGGATTTCCAAGTTTTGCTACAAAAAAATGAAAATTCCAATGTGTGTGCAAACCATGCTCAATAGATAAGGTACAGCTGAAGGCTAAAAGGGGTTTAGACAAGTACAAAGTAAAGTTAAAATCCAACAGAGTTATACATTAAAAAAAACAAGGTATATTGAGAAAGTATTAAAAACAGCTTAAAAGGGAATACAAGGTAAACCTGCAAGGCATACTAAACATAACTGAATTATAAATATATTGAGGAAAAAAAAGTGCTTAAGGAAAATGTGGATCCATTAAATCCAGACATACATGCTACTGTGATAGGCAATGAAGAAAGTGAAGACTTACGAAATAATTAATTGCACTGATACACAATGCAGGAAGAGGACAAATTATCAGTGGTGCAAGAGAAACCAAAAGTAAATCAAGGGGAGGAAGCTTACAGATTCTCGGAAGAAAGAATATTGGTAAATGAGAAGCTACTGAAATGGCATCTGAGGGCTTCCAACCCAGGAAATTAAAATAGGTGAATCACAGAGTAGAAATTAATCCTCAAAGAGTTGCACTAAGATGTGTACATAAAGCAAAGGTTGCACCTCACTACTGAAATTGGTTTCCTTTGAAAAATGGCCTTGGAGAAGTGGCAATAAAGATTCACCCAATGATACTGAGGCTTCAAGGGATAAATGACGAGGACATTATGCAAAATCATGGCTTGCATTCCCAAGTACAGGAAATGGGAGGGTGAATCCCATTCAGATGTTTTAAAGAATAAAATGATCCAATAAGGCAGATATAGAGAAAGCACATCCTCACGTGGGTAGATCCAATACAACAGGACATCATTTCAACATTAGAGCTATTCGGGGATGAGGTCAGGATAAAAGATAATAGAAATGTTTAACCTTTTCCCCCCATAAATGTTGCAGAATCTTGACCGATAATAATTACAAGACCGAGATTAATCAATCCTTGTTCTGTGAAGGCATCAATAAACACAAGGAAATGTTGAACTGAGGTATTAATCACATCAACTGAATGATGTATCAGGTTCAAGTAGCTGAATGGCAACTTCTGTTCTCTATTCGATGTCACGTTTCAAGGTCACACAGCAACTCTAATTCTGTCTTGATTCAATTTGTGTTTCTTCCACTGATTGGCTGCAATGCGTAATTATTTATTTGTGATTGATTGCCAAATGCAAACTTTTCAAAAGGCTGCAAACCAATCAAAATGATCAGCATACTCTAGGCTGCCAACTATTGTCTGAAACAAGACCCAATATAATAATAACTCATCAAAGTAGCAATATCTCACAATTAAATGGCTAAGTTAACTCATAATAAAACCATTTGTGATTTCCATTAAGATTTCTGCTTGATGATCTCAGTTTTCCTCAAAAGCCTGGACTTGTTCTTTGTCAAATGGAGCATGTGCAGTGTATAATATGTTTTAAAATTAATTTGGAGGATATTTTTATTGTTAATATGAAACACCTCTTCCCCCTCAACATTTAATAGGATTATTTTAAATTAAATAACTTGTGTAGGGTTCATACATTCAACAGACAATGAAGACAGATTTACCTGCTACACTCAAACCTCCCTCAGCCATTTCCTGATCCAATACTAATGACCATCTGTGCTAGAATCACTCTATAATGCCATCCTTAATGAGAACAATCCAGGGACAGGTTACAGGAAGGGTAAGATAGAACAATGTCTCTGTTTGTTAGGTTGTTGCTACAAAAGTTCTATGTTGAAACTGGAAGCAGTGAGCAACTATCTGGAGTATCGCATTCTGTTCTGGTCACCCCATTATAGGAAAGATATGGAGGCTTTGGAGAGGGTACAGAAGAGGTTTAACCAGGATGCTGCCTGAGTAAGAGAGCAGGTGCTACAAGGAGAGGTTGGACAAACTTAGGTTGTTTTATCTGGAGCAGCGGAGGCTGAGGGGAGACATGATAGAGGGTTATAAGATTACGAAAGGCATAGATAGAGTAGACTGCTGGTATCTTTGTCCCAACGTCAAAATGTCTAATACTAGAGGGCATGCATTTTATGTGAGGGGGGTAAATTCAAAGGAGATGTGTGGGGCAAGTTTTTTTTTACATGGAGAGTGGTGGGTGCCTGGAATGCGCTGCCAGGGGTGCTGGTGGACGCAAATACGATGGAGGCATTTAATAGGCTCTTGGATAGGCACATGAATCTGTAGCTCTATTTGGCACGTTAATGTTATTATAGCTCATCTAATTCCTTTTGGGTGGTACCAGCTCTGACCTCTTAACCACTTGATTTGATAAGTAATCCAAAAATTTACAGATCTACCCTTTTGCGAACAACTGCAGTTATTCTTTGAGATTGATGGCTTTAATAAAAGCTAAATTTTGCCTGATGGGCAAAGACTTTAATGTGGACACAGAGAACTGGAGATTGAGAACATTCCAGGAAGTGTTGGCCCACTGACAATCATTAAAAGTAAATGAAATAACAAAGAGAAAATGCTGGCAGTTCGGAGAAGAGTTAGATAGTTTTTTTCCCATTTTTAAAAGCCCACTGGTCTGAATTTTTGGATCATGTTATTTTAACATGGGCAGTAGTCCTTCGAAAATTATCTGCCTTTTTTTCAAATTCTCAGCATGATTTTTTCCCCCTCAATTTCAATTTACAAAAAAAATTGATGTGTTAATGCCTTTGTCAAAGGCAAAGAAATACCATTCACGCATTAAATGTTTAGTTTCCAACTTCACCAACAGTAATGTTTACTTTTTGTTAAAACAATAAGTTTGTTAACCAGGTTCTCAATATGTGGTAACCAGAGCAATGAGCATTATGTTATAGGTCGCTGTCATTCTTTCCATGTGCACTGTGGAATGCTTCCTTTATTTTTTCAACCGAGCATAACATTTTAGGTAGGAATGCAAATAATTTTCAGATTTGGCAAGACCATCTCCAGTCATCTGCATCTGCTGTCAGCAAAAACAGATTGGGATACTAGAACCCAAATGTCAAATTCAGTTAAAGTCGTGGACTCGCATTAAGTAACATACTCTACTCCCTATACACTCATGACTGTGTGGCCAGATTCTGCTCTAACTCCATCTACAAGTTTGCAGATGATACCACCGTTGTAGGCCGTATCTCAAACAGCGATGAGTTGGAGTACAGGAAGGAGATAGAGAACTTAGTGGAATGGTGTCATGACAACAACCTTTCCCTCAATGTCAACAAAACTAAAGAGCTGGTCATTGACTTCAGGAAAGGGGGCGGTGTACGTGCACCTGTCTACGTCAATGGCGCTGAGGTCGAGAGGGTTGATAGCTTCAAGTTCCTGGGAGTGAACATCACCAACAGCCTGTCCTGGTCAAATCACCTGCCACGGCCAAAAGAGCTCACCAGCACCTCTACTTCCTCAGGAGGCTAAAGAAATTTGGTTTGTCCCCTTTGACTCTCACCAATTTTTACTGATGCACCATAGGAAGCATCCGATCTGGATGTCTCATGGCTTGGTACGGCAACTGCTCTGCCCAAGACCGCAAGAAGCTGCAGAGAGTTGTGGACACAGCCCAGCGCATCACGGACACCAGCCTCCCCTCCTTGGACTCTGTCTTTACCTCTCGTTGTCTTGGTGTAGCAGCCAGCATAATCAAAGACCCCACCCACCCGGGACATTCTCTCTTCTCTCCTCTTCCATCATGTAGAAGATACAGGAGCCTGAGGGCACATACCACCAGACTTAAAGACAGCTTCTACCCTACTGTGATAAGACTATTGAACGGTTCCCTTATACAATGAGATGGACTATGACCTCACGATCTACCTTGTTGTGACCTTGCACCTTATTGCACTGCACTTTCTCTGTAGCTGTGACACTTTACTCTGTACTGTTACTGTTTTTACCTGTACTGCATCGATGCACTTTGTACTAACTCAACGTAACTGCACTGTGTAATGAATTGACCTGTACGATTGGTTTGTAAGACAAGCTTTTCACTGTACCTCCGTACAAGAGACAATAATAAACTAATACCAATACGAATAACAACTAGAATGAGATAAAACAGAAAATTCTGGGGAATAAAAGAAACTCTGCAGTTATCCCTTGAACGGTCTCAGATCTGATTTGTTTACTGTTTCTTTTTCCATTGATACTGTCTGACCTGCTGAGATTTTCCAGTATTTTTAGTTTTTATTTCAGATTTCCAGTATCTGCAGATTTTTAAAATTTTCATCGAGTACAAGTTGTGTAAACTTTAACTGGAAAACTATCTAAAAGTTGCTACCTATAACTTTGGCATTGTTGAGTTCAGGAAGAAGTAAGATAGAATTTCCTGTTAGTTCACTTGAACTACAATTTTGTCCCTTTTAATAAGGGGGAAAACATTGAGCACCGCTTCCATTATGATCTTGTTGACACAGTAGAGAACTGGTTTTCTTGAACCCAAAGAAAAAAAAAATCAGTTAAAATTATAATCTTGCTTTGCTATTGTTCAGTAATTCCTTCTTTTGATCATTACCAGGGACCAATGAGCACTGGCCGGTGCAAAGCAATGACAATACAGTTTGTCAGTGGCAAAGTCACACACCGATCCGAAGATCAGAACAAAAATGCAGCCATTGCTCGAGAATCAATTACGTTTCCTGGGGTGAACAAATCATCGTCAGCTTTAATGACACTAAAATTAAAAGAGTAGTCGTGTATAATTGAAAAGTCATATTTCCTCAGAGATCCTATGGATTTACTCAGAGCATCTCCCATTTCTGCTGAGTAATTTGGCCCAAGCACTGCCTCATGAGTAAATGGGATTTCTGGCCAGATTCCACTGAAGGTATGACAGCAGAAGCTCACAGGCAATGTATTTTTGCAGAGATTTTTTTTAATCATTTGAAACTGTCAGTGCTATTCTACTGTAACTTGCATCCACTGGGGCCTACTGATATCACTACATATACAACTGGCTAGAACTGACACCATGTAAATAAGCAATCAGCCTCACTAGTGCAAATTTGGTTTCCACATAAATTGGTGTCCTCATTCCATGCCCATTTTCCTGTATCTGCTCTGTTCTTCCCTATTCACGTAGCCTCTGCTCCAATTGCTAACAGCAGTAGTATCTTCCTCAGCCTCACTGCCTTACAACATAGAACAGTACAGCACAAGAACAAGCCCTTTGCCCCACGATGTCTGTGCCAACTATGATGTCAAGTTGAACTAATCCCACCTGACTGCACATGATGTATATCCCACCATGTTCCTCTGCCTATCTAAATGCCTCTTAAACATTGCTATCATGTCTGCTTAACCACCACCCCTGGCAGCCCATTCCAGGCACCTACCACTTTCTGTGTAAAAAAAAATTTGCCCCACATATCTCCTTTAAACTTCCCTCCTCTCACCTTAATGTCCTCTGGTATTTGATGTTTCTACCCTGGGCAAAAGACTGAATACCTACGCTACCTACGTCTCTCATAATTTTATAAACTTCTATCAGGTCTCCCCTCGGCCCCTGGCACTCCAGAGAAAACAATCCAAGCTTGTCCAAACCCTCCGTATATCTAATACTCTCTAATCCAGGCAGCATCCTGGTGAATCTCCTCTGCACCCTCTCCAAATTCTCCACATCCTTCCTGCGATGGGTTGACCAGAACTGCACACAACACTCCAAATGCGGCCAAACCAAAGTTTTATACAGCTGCAACATGACTTCTTCTTATACTCTGTGCCCCGTACGCCTTCTTTACCACCCTATCCACTCCTGTGCCACCTTCAGGGAACTATGGACTTGCACCCCAAGATCCCTCTGTACATTTGTAAGTAAAAGAAGTTTCTCCCAAGTCTTTGTGCTAAATCCTTTCCATTTAATTTTAAATGCATCAGGCCGCTCATTCCCTAATTTTAAACACAGCCTCAATTATTCAAATCTTTATTTGATTTTTGACCGGGCAGCTCTGAGTGAATTTGCAATGTGCCCTCAAAATCGACTTTACATTTCTTCCACTGTAAACATCCTGATAGTGAAGGAAGACAGAGAACATTTCCACTTGCGGGAGTGGATCACCTCTAAGAGTTAAAGTGATCAGACTGTCAACGAGAACTTCAGAGGCAACTTCTTTACCAGAGACTGGCGTTAGTGTGAATCTACTGGGATTAGTGAGACAACGTAAAGGATACATTTAAAGGAAGCTGGATATGCATATTGGAAAGTGACTAGAAGGTTACGGTGATAGGGTTAGGTGAGGAAGGATGCTCGAGTTGGGCAGAGACACCAACCTGGACTTGTTGGGCAGACATGCAGTCAATGGTGAGCAGCAACAGGGAGCCCTGATGGCGAGACCTGTGCATCGATAGGACCTTCCATGTTATACTGGGTTCATGGGGCAGGCTAAGGCAAGGCCTGTCCACAAAATAGAGAACCTTCGACAGTGGCTGACTCCCATGGCCCACCCATTTCAAGTCCAACTGCCTTCTGTTATACCATCAGCCATGAATTCCATCAGCTTTTCAGAACCATTTTAATTACTTTTTGTACTTGACCCCAAAATCTCCCTCCATATAAAGCTTCCCCGCTGAGAATACACAAGTTTTCAGGCATCTATGAATGAATTAAGCCAATAGCACAGAAACATAAATCAAAACCAAAATCTAGAATCCTGATTCCTCTGCAGAGACTGTACTGGCAATCAGTCATCTCATTATGTTATAACACAGATAAACATAAAACAGTGCCTAAAGCCTTCACATCCATAAGTAAATAATGAGGCAATGGACAACAGAGGGATTTGACAGACTTGTTTAAAACTAACATGTTCCAAGAAACAAACGCTCTTTCCACCAGCTCAGGTGTCCAAGGTGAGGGGACAAATTTGCTCAGTACCTTTTGGTGGCGTTTCAATTAACATCAAACTTATCTTTTAATTTCTCTCTAATGTTTATTTATTCCTTCCCTCATTCCATTCATCCTGTGAAAAATAACTGGGGTAATTTTAACCTCAAAAATGACTGTGTTTGGAGAGGGTGGGAAGATAGGAATTGAGAAGTGCCAACCCTAAACCCGAAACTACTCAGTTCTGGATTCAACAGCAGCGGGAAGGAGTCTGCAGGATGTGTCTTGATAGTGGAAGAGGGGGAGGGTAAATTAGCTCATGCCAGGGAGTAGCATTGTTACTTAAATACGTTAATGAGACAAAGTGTCTCAGATTTATTGTCTGTACCAGATTTAAGGCTGGTCAGTCTGGTTTCCCAGTCCTTTGGCAGCTAAAGCAAGTTGAACATTACTGCAGAGAAGAGGCAAATGTTTACATTCACTGTTTTTGAGCTGTGGGGATGACGTGCCCAAGCATTCTGCTTTCCCCAGTGATTGGAAGATACACCCTTGTGAGCGAATGACCCTGCCGACCATTATTCTCCAGATCTACAAGCTCCTTGCATTGTCTTCGTGGTCTCCACAGGTCCTCTGAGATATTCATTCTCTCTTTTATAATTTCTATGGATGCTTGATCAACATTCACCATCCTCCAGTCCACCTGATCTCTCCACCCTATAACACTATGTCCTCTCCCAACCTCTGGTCATGCATCCCGCTTCCTTTCTGTTCCATGGCTGGACCCTGGTGTTAAACGATAAGGATGCCAACCAAAGAGTGAGTGCCTACCTCCCCTGGCCAGACCCTCTCAATCTGAGTGACGGCACATTATTAGGAAATTAGTAATCTGACCCTGACATTAAATTCAAGACCTGAGGGTCTCCCACCAACAAACCCAACCCCACGGCTTGGATCCTTGTTAATCACTGTGGCCAACATTTCTAGACGCTTTACATTTGCTGGAACAAGCGACTTACAATTCTGCCTGGTAAAGAAACAGCTCTCTTCTTGATTTCTTTTGAGAACTTCACTCTCCCATTGTATAGAAAGAGAGTACAGATTCACAAGTAGTGCGAGGTCTCCAGTGATGCACTGTCTAAATCATGACCGACCGGTGGCTCTGACATCCACCATCATGAAGTGTTTCGAGAGGCTGGTCATGGCATACGTTAACTCCAGCCTCCCAGATAACCTTGACCCACTGCAATTCACCTATCGCTGAAACAAGTCTACAGTGGACGGCATCTCCCTGGCCCTACACTCATCTCTGGAGCATCTGGACTACAAAGACACCTATGTTAGACTATTGTTTATTGACTACAGCTCCGCCTTCAATACTATTACTCCAAGCAAACTCATCACCAAACTCCAAGACCTGGGACTCACCACCTCCCTCTACAACTGGATCCTTGACTTTGTGACCAACAGACCGCAATCAATGAGGATACCCCCAGCACAATTATTCTCAACACTGGTGCCCCACAAGGCTGTGTCCTCGGCCCCCTACTCTACTTCCTATATACCCATGACTGTGTGGCCAAATTCTGCTCTAACTCCATCTACAAGTTTGCATATGACACCACTGTAGTGGGCCGTATCTCAAATAATGAGTCGGAGTATAGGAAGGAGATAGAGAGTTTAGTGACATGGTGTCATGACAACAACCTTTCCCTCAATGTCAGCAAAACAAAAGAGCTGGTCATTGACTTCAGGAAAGGGGGTGGTGTACATGCACCTGTTTACATCAATGGTGCTGATGTCGAGAGGGTTGAGAGCTTCAAGTTCCTAGGAGTGAACATCACCAATAGCCTGTCCTGGTCCAACACAGTAGATGCCACAGCCAAGAAAGCTCACCAGTGCCTCTACTTCCTCAGGAGGCCTAAAGAAATATGGCATGTCCCCTTTGACACTTACCAACTTTTATTGATGCACCACAGAAACCATCCTATCCGGATGCGTCATGGCTTGGTACGGCAACTGCTCTGTCCAGGACTGCAAGAAACTGCAGAGTTGTAGACAACAGCCAGCCTCCCCTCCATGGACTCTGTCTATACCTCTCACTGCCTTGGTGAAGCAGCCAGCATAATCAAAGACCCCACCCACTTGAGTCATTCTCTCTTCTCTCCTCTCCCATCAGGCAGAAGATACAGGAACCTGAGGGCACGTACCACCAGGCTCAAGGACAGCTTCTATCCCACGGTGATAAGACTATTGAATGATTCCCCTCATACGATGAGACGGACTCTTGACCTCACAATCTACCTTGTTTGACCTTGCACCTTATTGTCTACCTGCAACGCACTTCCTTGTAGCTCTGTATTCTGTTATTGTTTTTACCCTGTACTACCTCAATGCACTCTGTACAAACGGTACGCAAGACAAGTTTTTCCACTGTACCTCGGTACAAGTGACAATAATAAACCAATACAT
Source organism: Pristis pectinata (assembly GCF_009764475.1). Taxonomy (NCBI): domain Eukaryota; kingdom Metazoa; phylum Chordata; class Chondrichthyes; order Rhinopristiformes; family Pristidae; genus Pristis; species Pristis pectinata. Next base: position 40,169,046 of record NC_067417.1, read on the forward strand.
TCTGTGGCCGATTTTCTCCAACCACTAGCCTTAGGACCTTTTTGGGTATAACACCAGTCACGCAAACTCCTTTCTCAGCTGTGTGCTGGTCAGCTGAGTACAGACATTTGATGATTTTTCGCCTACTGACCGGTGACAGATACTTACCTGTGTGCAATCAGAAACAGCTTTACAATGCTCTTTAACCCAGATGTGCTGACACCAATTATTATGTCCCGTTCCTTTGCACCCCACATTGCCTCAGCACTACCGGAGATCAGTTAATTCAGCAAGAAATGGAGGTCTAACCCAGGACTTGTGTAGTAGCCAGAGTGAGAACAGCCACTCGTCGATTTTTTCTAGAATCATGCAATGTACTGTATTCGTTCAGAACGTAACGCTCACGGATGTTAGACCAAGACTGTTTGTTGCAAAGGAAGTTCAGCTTGAAGGTTAATGCAGCAGAATTACATGTCAAAACCACTTAAACCACTGCTGATGCATGCTGTCACAAAGCACAACATTGTGTTCAGCTTCACAAAGCCTTTCTGCCAGCAGAGACAATAAACTCCATCTGGAATGGATCTGATAAGTTTATACCCTTTTGAAGTACATTTTCAAAAGCCACAAACTTTAGTCATGCTTATTATTCACCAAGTCTCAGCAATCTGTCTGCAGATTGATCAGTGTGTGCCTCTGTAATGAACATCTTGCTTTTGTCAGTGGAGGATCGTTGCTTTAATTCCTTACCACCTGTGTTTTCATTCAACCATAAGATGTGGCCATTGCCAGCAAGACCAGCATTTTCCGCCCATCCCAATCAGTCAAGACCTGATGGCGAGTCACATTTAACTGCTGCTAATTAGAAAGGTACAGATTTTTGACTCTGCAACAATGAAAGAAGATACATTTCCAAATCGTGATGATATGTTACTTTGAAGGGAGCTTGCAAGATAGTGGTGTTCCTGCTTCTCCTGTGTGCTAGAGGCCACACATTTGGGACATGTGCCTGAAAAAGTCTAGTTGAGTAACTGCTGTGTATTTGGTAGATGGTACACGCTGCAACTAGTGTTATCCAATGATGGGAGGAGTGAATATTTAGGGTGGGTGATACAGCACTGATCAAGCAGGCTGCTTTGACCTGGATGTGTCAAGGTTCTTCAGTGGTGTTGGGGCTGCACTCTTCTAGGCAAGCGCAGAGTATTCTGTCACACTCCTGACCTGAGGCCTTGTAGATGGTGGAGTGCCTTCTCCACATCAGGAGGTCATGACAAGATACCCAGCTCCCTACTGCTCTTGCAGCCAAGCATTTATGTGGCTAGTTCAACTGAGTTTCTGGTCGATGGTGACCCGTCGAGGTGTTGGTGGTGGGGGACTTGAGAACGGCAATGCCATTGAATGTCAAGTGCAGAGGGTTGGACTCTCTCTTGTTGGAGATGGTCGTTGTCTGTCCCTTGCAAGGCATTACAAAAGCTTTGCCACTTATTAGCTCAAATCAGAACATTGCCCGTTTTTTTTTTGCTGCGTGTTTGCACGGACTATTTCGTTATCTGCAGACCTGTGAATGGAACTGAGCACCATGCAGCAACGAATAAATATCTCTACTTCTGAAATTATAATTGATAGTTCAGGGACTCCACGAGCAATGACCTGGGGCAGTAATAAACGGAGTGCTTTCCATCAATTCTAATTTAACCAGTGATCCCTGATACAATATTATGCTTCATCAAATGCTGCCATAATATAACACACAATCACTCTCACCTCAGGTCTGGAATTGAGCACTTTTGCTCATGTGTGAACAGCGGTTATAATGAGGTCTGGAGCCAAGTAGCCCTGACAGAACCAAAGTAAGCATCGATGACCAGCTTATCGGTACGTACGTGCCACCTTAGAGTCGACGTCACTTGTTGATGACCGCTTCCATTACCTTACTCATGAGTTAGAGAAGACCAGTAGGGTACCAATTGCAGGATCAAACCGGTTCTGTTCATTATGGACATGACGTGGTTGCGGAGTATTCCACATTGTTAGGATTATGTCAGTCATGTTGATGTACAGAAATAGCCTTGCTAGGGATACAACTAATATTTAGTGATATAGCCAGGGTGTTGTTGGGGCACATAAACTTTGCTGTAACCACCGTGTTCAGCTGTTTCTGATACAAGACTGACTTCTGTGATGATAGGGATCTCAATAGGAGCTGGAGAGAATTCATCTGGTCGATGCCTTGGCTGAATATGGCTGCAATGCTTCAGATCGTGAAAATCAAGAAACTGCAGATGCTGCAAATCTGAATTAAAAACAGAAAATGCTGCAAACACTCAGCAGGTCAGGTAAAGTCTGGGGAAAGAGAAACAGGGTTAATGCCAGAACATCCAATGAAGGATCTTCGACCTGAAACAGTTGACTCCCTGAACTATTAATCATAATTTCAATAGGATGGGTATGTTCTTGGAGCCTCCTCTTCCTGTTAATTATTTAAGTGTCCATCACTCAAGACAAGGATGTGGCAAGATTGTAACTCATTCAGATTTATGATCTGAAATATTAAACTCTTTCTCTCTCCACAGAAGCTTCTGACCTGCTCCATATTTCCAGCATCTGCAATATTTTACTTTTATGAGCTTTAATCTGATCTGTTCAGCAGTGGGATCATTCTGCTGTACAAGAGCACACATGTAGTCTTTCGCCGCGACATTTCCAGGTTGCCTTCTCAACTGTAGGTGCATCTGCTGGAGGTCCCAGCATGTTCTTCTACACCCCAGTGAGCCAGGACTGGTTCCCTCACCTAATAGTGTGGTAACAGATTGTGGTGGACTGTGAGTTTATCGGCACTGATGGCTCACAGTAGCACATGGTTTCCCAGTTCTGACACACCAGATCTGATTTTATTTCACTTCAGCATAACTGTACTGCAACAAGGTGGAGGGCCTCTTCAGTTTGACTTTGGAAGAACTATATGGTGGTCACTATTACCAATGCTGCAGTGAGCCAATGCTCTGGTACAGATAATTTGGTGAAAGCAGGGTCAGATAGATCTTTCCCTGTGCTGCTTCTCTTATCAGCTTCCATTGGCCCAGTCTGGTAGCCATGTCCTTCTGTTCTTGCCTGGCTTGGTCAATGATGATTCGATCACACCATTCTTGGTGAAGGACATCAAGTTCTTTACCAGGAGTATATTCCATGGCATTATTACCCTCAATACTTCTTCTCAGTGTTGTTGAAGAGAGAGGAATATGGAGCCATCACCTGCGGGAAGGCAGTAGGAGGTTCGCTTGCACATGTTTGCTCAATGCCACAGGACTTCATGAGGTCTGGTGTCAATGTTGTGGGCTCTCTTAATTCCTTCCCATCTATATACTTCTGTGTTACCGCAACAGGTGGATCTATCCCATCAGTGAGACCAGGCACCCCTACGAATGGCGATGGAGGGGTGTGGGACACTGGCTGAAAGTAAGTTTCTGTGAATGTGATTACATCAGTCTCTTGATTAACTAATGTGCTGGTTCTCCAATTTTGCCAGGTTCACGCTAGTGGGGAATACTTTGCAAGAGTGGATTAGGTGGTCTGACGTTTTTATTCATTTTATGGCTTTTGATGACTTTTTGCTACAACCTGAGTGCCATTTCAGGCGGCAGTTAAGTGTCCCGAGTCACAAACAAGGTGCATTATTTAAGAACAACAGACTTCTTTCCCGTAAGCGAATTTGTGAACTTGATACATTTTAAAGTAAGAGTTTAGCAATTTTTACGGTTACTATTAACAACAGCTTTTAATTCCACATTTATTTAAAATTTCAGCTGCTAAAGTGAGATTTGAACTTGCATCTGAGCAGGGCTCTGAACTGCTAGTTCAACAACCAAGCCACCGTGGTACCTTGCCCACTATTTCATCTGATCAGCCTAATGATCAAATATGGGTAGAAGGTTTATTAAAATTTAGCAACAAAGAACCATTGCATAACAGTGATCTAAACATACTTTAATCAATAAACCTGCAGGGACTGTTGAGCTTTTAAAACTTAAAGGGTTAGTTTGGACACAGATGAACTTTCCCTGAATCCTGGCAATTATACGATTTCCCTTTCAAGCATTCTCTAAAAACAATCATTCTTTGTGTCATAGTCTCCATAATTAATTCAGGGGACAAGGCTGAACCTTTGCAAGTATCTTTCACCAAAATTCAGAGCCAGTGATGCTACTCTGTATCCTACTGATGTGCATCCTTATAGAAATCAATAGGTGCCCAGCTAATTCAATTCACTTCCATATAACAGTGTTAAGCTGCTGTGTGTACTCGTCGTGAGGTCGTCTATTGTAGTACTGGTGGCCTGAGCAGCTGAACTACTTAACCAATCACAACTTAATTGGTCCAAATGGCAGAAGTGGCATCGAGTTACTTTATATATCAATAACCTGCTTACTGTCTCTCAGTTCATGTTCGAGCTGAACCACTTGTCTCCAAGCCTTATGGCAGTCCTGATGCAGAGAGCTGAATACCAGACAACAGTGATTAGCTGCTGTCCACACCAGGGCGCAGTTTGACAGACTACAGAGTGCTCTGAAGTGTCGTTGACCTGGATTGTTTACTCCATCCCTCTCTCCTCACATGCTGCCCGATCTGCTGAGCATTTCCTGCTTTATTTCAGTGCTTGGCAGAGGATGGCACCAAATAGCTGAAGCAAAACTGGAAATGGAATGAAAGGGAAATCTCTTCTGTACCACCTCGAGTCACACTGATGCAAAGGAAGACGACTGCGGTTGTCAGGAGGACGTCGTCACAGTTCAAGAAGATTACTGCTGAAGTCCTTCAATGAAATGTGTACAATCCGTGAATGTCTAGCCAGTCTTTGAATGTCTAACCAATACCCTGTTTTCCTTTATAAGGCTAGGACAGGACTGTCCATTGACAATTCGATTGGCTTAGCAACCCCTTCCAATGACAGCAAGACTTAGACAACAGCTGGACTAGACAAAAGAAAAACAGAAAATGCTGGACACGCTCAGCAGGTCAGGCAGTATCTGTGGAAAGAGAAACAGAGACCCTGACCGATCTTCAAACTGAAATGTTAACTCGGTTCTCTTTCCATGTTTGCTGCCTGACCTGCTGAGTGCTTCCAGCATTTTCTGGTTTTGTTTCAGATTTTCCACCATCTGAAGTTTTTCTAATGTTCATCAACAGCTAGAATTGAATTACCAGTGGTGTGCCTTCCACTTAAGTGGCAGGTATTGATTACTTTGAAAGAGAACAAACCAACAAATCCCCTTGTGGCACCATCACTGATCCTACCACAGTCAATATCTCTTGGCTCACCACAGAAATGTTATGACACAGAAAGAGAGATTTGCCCAGTTGAGCCCATGCCCGCTCTCTGTAGAGCTATTCTATTCCATTCCCCCAGAGCCCCACAAATTATTTCCCTCAAGCACCTATCCAATATCCAATCTCAGTCAATTCTACTTTCATGACACTTACAGGAATTAAAGTACAGGTCACCAGCACTCTCCTCACGTTCCTCTTGTGTCTTTTGTCCTTAGAACTGTGTGTTCTGGTCTCTGAACCCTCTGCTGATGGGTGCAGCTTCCCTCTGTCGAAATACATCATAATCTTGTTCACCTCTATCAAGTTTTCCTTGAGTTCCTTTGCTCCAAGGAGAACAATCTGATCTTCTTCAGTCCAATCATGTTGTTGAAATCCCTCATCCCCAGAACCATCTGAGTAAATCTTTGCTGCACTCTCTCTCTCACACAAATGTTCACATCTATCCTGAAGTGGGGTGACCAGAAGTGGATGCAATACAAGTGCTTCTCTAACTTCTGCTTTAGTTCTCCATGCCTCTATGAAAAATCATACACTTTACTAACTGCTCTCTCAATGTGTCCAACCATTTTCAAAGATTGAAGTACACGTATGCCCAGGGGCCTTTGTTCATCCACACCCTTTAGAATTGTGCTATTCATCTATATTGTCTTGTTCTTTCTGATGAAATGTGTCACTTCACACTATCCTATACTAAATTTCATCTGCCACTTGTCTGTGTAAACCTGGACCCACCCACTTGATCTTGTCCTCACCAATCCTGTGGCTACAAGATCAGGTCAGAGATGGGAGGGGGAGGGGTGGGGGGTTCCTTTTGATTCACCAAGGTCTTTCCATCATCTACAAGGCAGAAAGTCTGGAACTTGATGGAATGCTCCCCACTTTGCTGGATGAGTACAGTTCCAACAACTCTCGAGCAGCAAAACACCCTCTAGGACAAAGCAGTTCACTTGACGGGCACCCCATCTAGCAGCACAAACACTGTGTACGGTGCCTGCAGAGTGTACCACCAGCAGCCAAATACTCATTCTGTCTACCATCAGGGTACAGTGCCTGCAGTGTACACCATCTACAAAATGCTTGACTAGTTCCTTGTGGTCCATTCAGGATCCACTATCTTCATTATTAACACACTATGTCGATGAAATGCATTATCCACTGAATGCACTGCTGTAATTCACCATGGTTACTTCATCAGAATGTCTCTGCTCTGACCTCTCTGACTGCGTGAACATTACCATGTTCAGGCTACCCTCCACACATACCACCCTGACAAAATTTTATGTAAGAAGGGCAATGACTGCTTCCTTCCAAACCATCCACGTGCTGAAAAATGATTCAAAAAAATCCCTGTTTTAATCAAACTAAGTACCATAGACCACCAGTGATTAATATAAATGAAGGCTTTGGGATATGTTTTCCGACTTCTGTTGGTCACGCTGTCAATTACAAATTTTTAATGTTACACATTAAAAAGGACAAAGAAATCCAATGATTATCAATCTGCAGGAAAAACTAACAGTAATTGGAAAAGCTTCCAATTATACTCAATACACTTTTTCAACTCAATCTGACGTCTGCTAAAAATAATTAGCTTTCGTCGGACTTCAGAGAACCAGAGCAATCAGCCTGGTAGTCTTAAGTGCAATTTAGCAGCAAAATAAAACAGGGTAGATAGCACTGTGCAAAGCTGCAGGGCTTATCATTCAGCAGCTTATCGTTCAGGATTAGTTCTACGGGATATCTGCTCAGAGGCCAGTATCTTTCTTCGATCCAAGCAATTACCATTGGGTAAGCCTATCATATTTAATTCAGATTCCATCCAAGGAGATCCAATAGTGATCTTGTGCAGGAAATAGACTACACCATTCAAAGCATGTAGTGGTGTAATCCCGCTATCATCCACCAACTCTTCCACGTTGCTAAACTTACAGTTTTCTAGTGATCATAAGGAGTGTTTTTGTATGTAGGTGAATGTGAAAAGTTAAATATTATGACGACAATGCCCAAAAATCTAACCCTACACAAGGAAGAACTTCCAGTTTGATCTTTAGTCTGCACTATGGTACCAGAGGTTCTATTATTATTACGTTGATTATTTTATAGAACAAATAGAAATTTCACATTTGTTACTAGTTTGATTCTTTCTGCTGATCTGGTACCACCATCAATTAAATTTAACCTCTTGCAACTACACAGTGATGATAGTTTGAAGGGGCACAAGGATTTATTGCCCACCCGTGATGTTGTGGATCTCATGGACCTGATCTTCAACACGAATGAATACTTTTTAACCTACCTTTCAGTGAAGGTGGTGGTGAGCTGCCTTCCTGAGCCACTGCAGTCCTTCCTTCTAAGCACTTTGAGACATTTTATTACATTAAAGGCACTTAAAGCAATTTACTGTGATGGCCAGATCAAATATCAGAGGGAATTTCTTATGGTCAATGGATAACAAATGTCAGAACCATCACAAACTTCTGTTCTTTGCCAGTTAGGAAAACACAGTTTGTTTTGCATGAGGCAAACACTGGAAAGGTTGCTCAATAAATATTTTTTTAAACAGGTTAGTAATGATAACAGGAAGGTTATGATGGTATAATGATTAAGTTACCGGCTTAGCAGCTGACATCTGCTCTATTGCTCCAGGGACAGAAATCAATCTGGAATGATGGAAAAAAGTTTCAATTCAATAATAGTGGCCATGATACCAAATTGTTGTAAAGACCCAACTGAGTCACTGGCATTCCTAAAGGAAAGAAATTTGCTGTCCTTAATCTGGTCCAAACTATATGTGACTCCAGACATACCGATGTGGTCCACTGCTGAGTGCCTCTTCATTTCAGGGAGATTTACAGACACTCAATAAATGATGGCACTACCACTGATGTGCACATCCCATGAACAAATGAAAGACAAATACATGAAGCCACAGATCAGCCAAGGTCATACCAAGTGACAGACTATGGATCAAGGTCTAAATGATTTGCCCCTGATGCTATGTTCCACATAAATTAAAACCCACCAATAATTAAACAATCATCCCAAGAGCAAAAGAAGATTTTTCAACGTCACTAAATTATTGAAATCACCTCCATCCACATCTGACAAATGTTTTGCTTGCTAATAAACTCTGGGGGTAAATCTGTACTCCTGTCATTAATATTCTGAGAAGATGACACGAGGGAGAAACAGGAACTCGCTGTTATTTGCACAACTACTGGCAGGAAGAATTTCACTTTCTCAGTGCTTAAATCTATAAACTCAGAACAGAAGTTTACGAGACCTGGAATTATTCATTGAACAACTCAACAGAGCAAAAAAAAATCAAAAATCACTTCCAAGTACATTATTTCTGCTAAAGTGATTGGAGCTGAACATTAGTCATTAGGTGAAGCTATGAGTGGATTGACTGTATTCCATGTACTAAGTATTGCAAACCACATAATTGAGGAAAATTTCATGCCTGAATTATGTTGCTTTACTGAAGTGGTAAGCTTGGCTCTAATGGAGTGAATAGGAATCGCTCCAGCACTCTGCCTTGATAAGAGCTATAATTACAGTAGGAAAAAGCTCTCCGAAATTGACTGATATACGTGTTAAACTTGCTGAATTTCCATACCCTTTCAACCCACTTCCTCCACTAACAGCAAACACATGGTGAACTCACGAGTCATAATCCTGGATGATCTGTCCCACTGCCCAAATTGCAGCAAGGTATTCATTTGATTCCATGGAGTTGATGTAATGCAGGGAGCTGGCATCATGAGGGTTTCCATTGGATGCTGTGAAGTCAATCCCAACCTAAATAGAAAGCACATCACCATATGAGCATTGCAATTACCCCCCAAAAAAAAGCCAAGTTTAATGATCTTATTTCAAATCAGTTGGTCCTCAGAGTTTACCTGAATCAATTACAAGATGCTGAGGCTGGCAATTGGAAGCATTGCATCATAGTACCATCCTATAACTCCTTCCATCCAACTTAAGAAAGAGGCTGAAGCACTATAGAAGAACTATGTGGTGTGTGTTCACTCTTTCGTAATTGTTTATTATCCTTCATCCTATAGAACATAGAACACTACAGCACAGTACAGGCCCTTCAGCCCACCAATGTTGTGCCGACATTTGATCCTGCTCTTAGATCCATCTAACCCTTCCCTCTCACATAGCCCCCCATTTTTCTGTCATTCATGTGTATAGACCACGATACCAGGCAGTCCACTTTTAGGCTAATACACCAAGTAGCGGTGTGTGCTGCTTTTTAAGGCTGACACCTCATTGCTGTTAAGTATGCCTTGTTTTCAATGCAGGAATTAATTAATTCTGTTAACTAAAAATTGGTGAGGTTTTTAAATGTGCCAGGCACTCTGTTATACACAACGAATAATCGCTACACAACCTTTTAGCCTCAAGTAATGCTGGATGATGTTGTATGAAAGAAATGACCCTGAGATCTCTGCTGATTTACTCTGATGTCTGATTTCACCAGGTACCAGCTACACTCCTGTATATCCCTCAAATATCTATCCTCATTTGTGAGCCGAAGTGCAGGGTATGAGTGGCCACTTTTGAACATGGTATCTACCGTCTTCACACCATGACTGGTCCATGAATGACAATTAACATCAGGATTTCTACGACTCTCCTTCTCAATTACTCTTAGGTCATGGTCACTGAGGCTGATCATAGCAACTGCATTGATGCACAGGTTAAAATCAGTTGTTTGGCATAGAATACCCCCAATATATCTTCAGATTCATAACTGTTCTGAATAGGAGTTTGCCTGATTTTTTTTAATCAATTAGATTCTCCTGACCTTAAAGGGTGCACTACATTTAAGCAGTAGATCATGTTTAACATGCTATAATTTTTTTATGACGCAGTATATTCTGACATTTTGCAGAGGTCACTTTATATAAAAGTTGGGTACGTCTTCCAGAGTTTGTCTGTCGTTCTTTAAAACGCACTGCCCAGTTTTTAACTAACAAGGGAAGCTCTGTATGAAGTAGTGCTTAAACGACAACAATTAGGTGAATCTTGAAAAGTTTATGGTTTTCTTCATGGTAAGACCATTGGACTGTGTGTTGCCGTATTTTTGGGTATTGAAGGATCTGTATCTCATATAGAGTGCGGCTCTATATAAAATACTGAGAGGAGGTATATAAAATACTGAGAGGAAAAGGTATATAAAATACTGAGAGGAAAAGGTATATAAAATACTGAGAGGAAAAGGTATATAAAATACTGAGAGGAATAGATAGAGTAGACAGTCAGCGCCTCCTTCCCAGGGCACCAATGCTCAAGACGAGAGGGCATGGATTTAAGGTTATGGGTGGGAGGTTCAGGGGAGATGTCAGGGGGAGGTTTTTCACCCACAGAGTGGTTGGTGCATGGAATGCACTGCCTGGGGTGGTGGTGGTGGAGGCAGATACATTGGGCAGGTTCAAGAGCTTGTTGGATAGGCATATGGAGGAGTGTGGGATGGGGGGATATGCGGGAGGAAGGGGGTAGGTAGCGTGAGGGTGGTTTGATGGACGGCACAACATGGTGGGCCGAAGGGCCTGTTTTGTGCTGTATGGTCCTATGGTTCTTTAGTGCATCCATAGCCCATTGGTTATGAGTTGGTTGAAGGTGCCCAACAAACATTAGCTTCACTCTCCATACAAATCACAGGTCTGACATCCATTTCAGTCCCACTTATAATATCAGATCGTAATGAAACCAGCAGTCTTTATTGCAACAATTTAAGGTTGCCACTAAAACACTCTTTACCCTACCTGAATATGGAACTAAATGGGAATGCTCCACATTACATGTCAGGGTGCTATTAACCATCCAGAACTACATTTGACCCTCCAAGATTTAAAGCTCACGTGCCCCACTGCCAACCTTAGTTCTACTTGTGACCGGCATGCTGCTTCCTGGGGTTCAGTTTACCTCCCCAATGTCAGCTACATCCTGAGAATGAGTGGGAACCAATTTCACATGGTCTGCTACCTCATTAGCACTGGTACATGGGCTTGTTTACCACAGGAAACCTCTGCCGTAATTCCACCTGCTAATCCAATGCTACCATCAATTTTTAAGCCAAATATTCCTGTCCCGATAGATTATGGTAATACCCGACTCATGGACAATAATTTGGACACCTGTTTGTACTACTGACAAAGACAACGGCGCAGGGTCACTTCTACTTTTCCTGTTGATTCAATCTCACTTGTTGGGGAGGGGGCTGCAGTGGTGGAGAGAGGCTGATATCATACTTACACAATAAAGTAGAAGATACTTCATGATGCAGTAATGATGCAGCTCTACAAAACTCTGGTTAGACCACACTTGGAGTACCGAGTACAATTCTGGTCGCCTCATTATAGGAAGGATGTGGAGGCATTGGAAAGGGTGCAGAGGAGATTTACCAGGATGCTGCCTGGATTAGAGAGTATGGATTATGAGGAGAGACTAAAGGAGCTGGGGCTTTACTCATTGGAGAGAAGGAGGGTGAGAGGTATACAAAATATAAGAGGAATAGATAGAGTGGACAGCCAGTGCCTCTTTCCCAGGGCACCAATGTTCAATACAAGAGGGCATGGCTTTAAGGTAATGGGTGGGAAGTTCAAGGGAGATGTCAGAGGGAGGTTTTTCACCCACAGAGTGGTTGGTGCATGGAATGCGCTGCCTGGGGTGGTGGTGGAGGTGATACGTTGGTCAAGTTCAAGAGGTTGTTAGATAAGCATATGGAGGAATTTAAATAGAGGGATATGTGGGAGGAAGGGGTTAGATAGTCTTAGGCATGGTTTAAAGGTCGGCACAACATGGTGGGCCGAAGGGCCTATATTGTGCTGTATTGTTCTATGGTTCTATACTGGCACAGAAAAGAACATGTGAAATCAGATTTAAAAAACTCATTAAAAAAGCACATTCTCTCTCAAAGTTTCATGGACCATACTGCAAATTCCTGGATATAGTTCCTGAAGAAAGGCCCTAATTGCACAGTGAAGCTCTAACAGTGCTTCACTGAAGCCTGAGCAATTGGGTTGGGTCTTTCTGTAAAGTCTGGTTCTTTCTGACTGGCTTTTGTCCACATTAATCAGGGCAAGATTCATATCCAGTCATTTTGCTCCTGCATAAATATATTGAATCCTTCCTTTCAGAATATGATAAATATTAACAAAACTATGTTTGTGCAACCCACAACTTGCAATGCAGTTCAAAAATCCGTAAGTATGCAAACCTCAAAAGATCATCAAATGGCTCTCAGGATGCGGTAATTATTCGAGCAATTACCATCAGGGGATTCAGAATTATACTAATGATGTTTATTAAGGAAGTCATGTATTTACTGTTTTCAGAGACTGACGTACAAACTCACAAAGCTGGGAAGTGCTTGTGTCTCCAATTGTTCCTCAGAGTTCCCACAGTCTGGAATACTTCCAGTGCTTAAATGTCATGCTTGTATTTTGGGGACAAACAGTGGACACAGTACTCAGACTCTGGACTGTTTTGAAGATGCTGGCTTTAATCATAATTTAAATCCAATTATTTTGGCGATGTAGTTCACCATTGTTAACTACTGCCATGCATTGAATCTTAAAGCTTCTATTTCACCATTTGTCTATTTCATCACCATTGCTTATTTTTCCAACCAATGCATATTTACATCTGCCTATGTAAAATTTTGTTACATTGCTAACCCGCCCTCACATTTAGTTTCTCGGACGTGCTGTGTACTTTCTTAACTGTTTCATTCACTGCCACTTTCCACTGGATTTCCAGGTCCAGGTCATTTATAAAAATGAAAACAGTAGATCGCAACTCTCAGAAGATGCAACCACTGTGTCACCCTATGCCTATAGTATAATTTCTCCTATGGCCAATTTTACATTAATTCCCAGGTTTACCCTGTCAAGTAATAAGAAACTATTAAATACTTCCTGGAACTTCAGTAGACTTGACCTTATCGATATGGTTGTGACTCCTTTGGTCCTCAGGTGACCTTTTTACCTTCTCTCAAGTTTGCATTTTCTTATTCTTGCCACACGTACAGTTATGTTTTCCAGATTGTTTCATGATTGACAGCAAGACTGTGCTGGGATTTGAAAGTATAACAGATTACAAAGTGTAATGGTTGTGTCTTACAATTCTTCCTAAATGTTTGCTCCAGCAGAGTACCTTGAGTGAAAACCTAAAGCAATATATGTTCATTATTGCAGCTTCCTTCCCAGGAATGAGATACATTTGCAGAATTTCCTTTCTAATTCATGGGGAATATATATTCATCCCTTGTCCAGCAACTCAACCACTTTCATGGAACCTCAACCCCAGCACCACTGGTGATCTATTTGGTCAGTTGCTTCAGAGTATTTTTCCACACAAACTGCCACTAATTTGTTACATTAACAACAAAAAAGCATTCATCAAATTAATATCCTGGTGTTTTTTTCTGACAAGCTTGGTCTTAGAAACTGCCATTTGGAGCAATGACCTCTAATTGATCTTAGGATCTTGCTCTGAGCAAGTAACCTGTAATTAACTCTGGGTTTTGTTACTAAACGTGGCCTTAAAGAACTATGCCCATTCAAGTCAGGCCCATAACAGCAATTGAATATGGCACCGTCCTTATAAAATATCGCATTCTCTAATTTATTGCTCCACAGGGGATCTAATAATCCTTTGAAACCTGACAAAAAGCTTAAAAAAAACACAAATTGATTGTAAGAATGACTGTTGGAAAGGATTGTGAAGGTTAGATTCATTAAATTCACAGCATTACTTTACAATGCAATGTATAGTACTGGCAGAAATTAGGAGACACACCAGCTGTGCCACAGGAGACTTGCAGGGGACACTCTCACCTCACCCAGATGTGCAATAGTGGCAGGATCAGAGCAGTTCTCCTTTACACCTTGCCCAATTGAAGTGAACGGAGAGTAATATCAAGTGTGGAGTAAAACCAACCCTTCCCATTTCAAGCTGAATGAGCTGAGTTAAAATTGGTTCCAATATGCACTCCTGAGCAGAGTAACGAATCTGCTGAAAAAGGCTCACGAAAGTTAGTGGAAGGAGGAAAAAATGGAAAGGATGCGTCATGGGGATCTATGGAGTGCGAACAGTTCTGGTAGCCAATAATAACAAAGCAAATACATTCATGTGTAAAATGTTTAAGTAAAACATTTTCAAAAGTCAGCTATTTTGAACTTTACTAAAAGTTCCTTATGTTGTAAGGGAAGAACTCAGTAAAGCTTTTCCTGGCACACTTTGTGGGAGCTATTGGGCTTGGCTGACTCCTGCAGGATGGATTTATATTGCTATAATGCTACAACTATTTCCATTTCCCTTCATTCTAATTGGCACTGAAATTGCAAAGAATTCCAGTAAAATGGAGGCTCTGTTTCACCTTTCCCAGAAAATATGATCCAAAGTCAGCACCTCAAGCAAATTTATCCCAGAACTAATCAGATTAGAGATCAGCGGGATCTCAAGTCAGGTCAGATCTGGACGCAGGAATCTAACCATACTCCAGGAAGGAGCAACTGGATGACACTGAAGAGGGGAGAAAAATCTCCTGGCAGCAAATTTAGGCAATGATTATGATGTAGAATGATTATCATAGAAAGTACAGTATAGGAGAAGAGCCTTTTGCTTGGTGTTCAATGGACCAATCTATTCTAATTTTTATTCCTTGTACATTCCTCCAGATCAATATGCTTTCCAATTCAACTTTAAATAAAGCCCAAAACAGCCTCAATGGCTACTTGAGGCAAAGTAATCCCTGTTGGATAATAAGACCCTGAGTGAAAAGGTTTCTTCAAAACCACCTCATTCGTTTTGCTAATGACAAAGCAGCAATCTAGCCAGTTCTGAATCTTCTTTCTGCCAGCGCATCCCAAACTATTTGTGCCTCACATTTTTTTCCTCCAGAAATGTACTTTATTCATAAGATATCCAGTGAATACAATTGGGACACGTCTTTTTCTATCATCAGTTCAATACATTCCTTTATGCCAGTCATATTTCCTTCTAAAACAATGCACCCATGAAGTGTTTCAGAGGCTGTTGCACAGAGCTCGGTGCCTCAGTGTCCATTGGCAGTGAGACCCTCGACTTGTGGTCCTTCCCCATAGAGCCTTTGCAGTGGTTGGACTGAGCTTCAGTTTGTTCATCAGTATACACTTCTGCACCATGGGATGTACCAGTCAGCAGCGTTCCCTTACGGACATCTCCTTACACTGGAAAGCCAACGATTTTTGCGAGGAACAAAGAGCACCTTTTACCGAGTTGATGATCTTCCGAAAGCAGTTGATGTCTGTGTCAGGAAGCACCCTTGGAAAGCACACAGTCCTGTGTTATGCAGCTGCTTGAGGCGAACCTCGACAAGGGCAACTGCATCTCTTTCTTCATGGCAAAAGTAGTCCAAAAGGAGGCTCCCCACAGTCATCTCAAGGGCAGTGTGCAGTGGGATTGAGGTCCCAAATATGCATAAAGGATCTGACTGGGAGGGCCCTTCTCACTACCAGCCAAGTGAGATCTTGGTATCTGTGTCTTAATTGCCTGGACCCTTTTCCGCAGAATTCCCTCCTAAAACCTACCTTCCTTCTTTCATTTACTCACCTCATTTAAGATACTGCTAGAAGCAACTTCCTTGACCAAGTGTTTGGTCACTGCTCCTAATATCTCTTCCCAAAGGTTCAGTGACAATGCTTGACCAATTTCCACTCATCTGAAACATTCTGCCACCTTTCACTATTTTAAATGCATTTTATAAATTAAAGTTGTTGTTACTAAACAGGAGATTCATATATTCAAATTTACTTGCTTATCATCCTGTGGAAATGCCTCTTCTCACTGGTTTATGCAAAGCAAGCTTGGATAAACATAAAAAATAGCAAAGGTGATTACCAAATGCTATTGTGGTAAAATACAGCAAAGTCAGTTGTCAAGGCAACAAGTCACAGATGAAAGAATCAGAGCTCCAATCACTCTGGATTGAGTGAAACTAACATAACAGAAGGTCTGGAGACAGCTTCTGAAAGCACAACATTTTTTGCCCGCATATAGAACCTGGTTTTAGAAATTCACTTGTGTAGAAACCTGTAATAAAGAAATAAAACCTACTGCAGGTATAGCTGGTGCTATTTTTATTGATTAACAAGACTTGGCCGTGATTCAGAGACATGAATCTCCTTCTTCTCAGACTAAATAGTTTTCTTTTCCAACGGAGTCAAAATATTAACACAGGGATGAGAAAAGCATTTCAGCTTTGAAGCTCTATTTCAATCGAAACACCCAAGAACAAAACTGCTCCACCTCCAGAGTTAACCTTGCTCTAATTAAGCGGCCACCAAATGATACAAGAGCCTTAATGTTGTGATTATAGTCATAAGCAGTCCTGAGCTTGTGCCTATGGCTGAGGCACTGCTGCCTCTGCATTGGCTGGGTTAGGCAGGACATACCACCTGTTCTGAATATATATCTCAGAAAGCTGTTGAGAAAGTGTGGCCTGGGATCTCGATCACCAATGAGATACCTACTCCAAGGAAGATCTGTGACCAAGCTTAAAATGGGCAAGTTCATGACTTGCTTCACACCAGCCTCTTTGTCCAGAAGAGACCAAGTGAGTTGGGTGTTGAAGAGCTGGAGAACTTGCTCCAGGAGATGCATCAAAACAAAAGGCAGACCAATAATCAGTTTGGGGGCTCAGGTAATGCATAAAAATCCCTCTCAGCCTGCTCCACAGCTTCAATCATACCAATAATAATTCATTAATGAATAAATCCCTCCTCCCACTTCTTAAATGGCTTGCTACAACATCCCTGCTTACAGAGGCTTGTTTGATTTTGTTGAGAACAGTTGCTCAAAACCACATTGCCCTGACAAGGTGACGTGGAGGCTTCTCCAACCACTGCCCGGCATGCAGTGCAGGTGCTGCCACAATATGGTTCATCACTGAGTTCTATTATTTTGATCCCAGCAACCATGAAGGAATTGCTGGCAAATTGACCCTAGAACATGGTAATTGGATTATCCAAGCTGGGTATTGCCAATAACCTTGGCCTCATTCTTCTACATTACCAGCAAATTTTGGGAGTTACTGTTTGCTTTGATAGTTCTTTTCTCCACCATTGGACTTGGGTGACCCAAGACACGAGTAAAAGGTATCTGCACGGAGCTGAATCCTGTCTCAGGCGCAGGAACTTTGGCTACTCTTTCTCCCTCGCCTAATTGATCAATTTTAATACCTAATTGCCTTCCTGACTGTGACCAATCAGAGGAATCCAAACTGGCACGCTCCTGATCTTCCGATCCTCTTCAGCCTGATGGGTTTATAATGCCAGAACGTTTTGGGAGACAGAAATTGAGAACCTTGAGAGACTCCTTTAGCACTCAAGTGGTGTAGGGCTTTCAATACAGCAATTACTTAGAAGATTAAACATTTATTTTTTAAAGCCAACACCACTGCACTTAAGAATTAGGGGTAAAAAAAAAAAGGGCAACCTTGGGTTGACCAATGTGAGGCAGGAGCACTCTGATCTTGGGTGATTTTTTTGTTCCTGTATGAGACAAACATTGCTAGCAAAAAAAAAATCTCAAGAAAATATGGTATCCATTTTAACAACTCCATCCTGCTAAGTGACTTTCACACAACTGGAAATTAAGGCTGCAGAAATGGTGAGAAGCAGCATTCATCTGGATTGCAAGCTCAAATCGCCTGTCCTATAAGGAAGCCTCTTCAGTATAGAGAAGAATAAATAACAAGTGCTGATCGCCAGAAGTAAATTCATTTCAGAGTGAAAAAGGGCAGAGAGCTCGATTGATTCCCTCCCGGTGTTTTACTATAAAAGGCCAGCAATCATCAGTGAGCACAGAAAGGATTAGTTCACACCAACACCATCGCGTAAGAAACTACCTCATCTTGCTGCATCTTGCATGTGTCCGAATACAGGCTCTTGACAACAGATAGATGGTATCACACAATGCCAAAAATATATCTGTTACCAGTCAATGCATGTGACTACTCAGCAACAACACTAAATGTGCAGCAAAAAAATTGGTGTGCTGTTACCACATAGAGATATCAGGCTTTCCACACCTCTTCTCTGGTGCCATATCACTTACTATGTATTGTTATATAGTTGGCCCAGTGTGTAAATGCACCACTCAATGTAGAAACTCAGCCTGATTCCGGGAAGGACACTCATTTGATTCCTGGCCTCTGTCAAATGAGGTAACCGTGCCTCCTGAGTGGACCTCTGCACTTTACAACTATGCAATGAATTCTGCCAGAAAGTGCCCTGTACACACGATAGATACGGACAGGGTCCGCCAAAGCTTTGATGAGTACGCTGAGACGCAACAATCCTGCCAAGGTTCAAGTATAGCCACTTGACACGGTACAGGAAAGCAGTGGAGATAGTGGAGTCCCAAAGTGAGCTCGGGCCTGCTGAGCAAGAGGCCGATAGAGTTCTTACCACTTGCACTGTCCTTGCTGATCAAGGGTAGCCTCCAAGCCATCAATTAGAAAGGAGCTTCTTATAAAGTACAGTGCATTAGTTCGGACAGACTTTGCAAGAATATGGACCCATTAGCTCATACTTGGTTCTACTGAAGCAAGTGTGCATGACCGATATCCTAGCTTGACTTCAGCATTGACAACAAAAGGAGAACTCCTTCCCCATCCAAAGGATAGTAAGATTGATCATGAAGGAATGTGGAGGTCAGCAATTTTTGGGGGAAGAGATGAGAAGTGTTGAAACACAGCTTTAGGAGCAATAAACCGGAATTTCAGTGTCTGCGAGTCCTGCTCGTAAAGAGTTGCTCATAACAGTTCACAGATTGCAACTGGTGGTGTTAATTCTAATGTTTAGAGCTGCAGATTCTGAGCTGTTTTACAGCTGTCATTAACACTTGCACAAAGCAAATTGAAATCTAAACTTCGATATTTCTGGGGGCAGGGGTTGAAGTGTGAATAAACTTTTCCTGACTGGGTTACTAAACCCAGAAGGAACCAGGTAAAGAAACCACAGACACCAGAGACTGGAGATACTGGAAACTGGAGGGTCGAAGAGCAGCAGAGATCACAGAAGAGGAGCAGCGACAGATGGTCTCACCCTCTCCAGATTCCAGGTAAAGAAACAGCACCTCAGGAATTGAGTCTCCAGAGGACAATAGGAGCAGGGGTGGACCCCTCAAGCCTGCCCTGCCATTCAATGTGATCATGGCTGATCTGCCCCAGGCCACAACTCCTCTTCTGTACTGGTTCCCCGTCACCCTCAATTTCCTGACCAGGAGTAGTGATGCACATTTTTTGCCTTCCAATTCAATTTCAAGACCAACAGTCTAAAATCCTTACTCAGAGAAAGCAGTTTTTACTAGTGGCTTTTAAAAGACCAATTACAATAGACCAGCATGGAGATGGAACATTAGTGTCTGAGACACCCAGAAGGGCATCGAATATAAAGATGGGAAGCCACGTTGCAGCTCTATAGAAATTTGTTAGGCCACATATGGAATACTGTCTGCAGTTCTGGTCACTGCACTATAGGAAGAACGTGGAGGGTTTGAAATGGGTGCAGAAGAGGTTCACCAGGATGTTACCTGGATTGCAACGTATTAGCTATAAGAGACTGGATAAAATGGGATTATTTCTCTGGAGTGTGAAAGGCTGAGGACAACCTGATAGAAGTATATAAAACTATAAGATATTTACTTATTAGTCAAATATACATCGAAACACACAGTGAAATGCGTCTTTTTGTGTTACTGTGCTGGGGGCAGCCTGCAAGTGTCGCCATTCTTCTGGCGCCAACATAGCATGCCCACAGCTCCTAACCTGTACGGCTTTGGAATGTGAGAGGAAACCGGAGGACCCGGGAGGAAAACCCACGCAGACATGGGGAGAACATACAAACTTCTAACAGACAGCGGCGGGAATTGAACCCGGGTCGTTGGCGCTGTAATAGCGTTACGCTAACCGCTACACTACCGTGCCACCCTGATATCTATGAGAGGCATAGATAGGGTAGATGGTTAGAGTCTTTTTCCCAGGGTGGAAATGTCTAATACCAGAGGACATGCATTTATGGTGAGAGGGGAAAAGTTTAAAGGAGATTTGTGCGATATTTTCTGTTACACACACACACACACACACACACACAGGGGAAGTTGCCTAGAACGTGCTGCCAGAGGAGGTGAAAGAAGCAAGTACAATAGCAACGTTTAAGAAGCATTTGGACAGACACATGAGCAGGCAGGGAATAGAGGGATAGTTTAGACTGGCATCATAGTTAGCACAGACATGCTGGGCCGAAGGGCCTGCTCCTGTGCTGTATTATTCGATGTTCACATTCATTCGTTGCCTGGCTGCTCCACTGTGCTGACTCCACACTGTGCTGACATTTTACACTGAGCCATCCTTGCGCCTTCAACAGTATGTAAGGTTTAGGAAGCTAAAATCAAACAGGGCCCTTGAGAATTATGAAGAAGCTAGAAAAGAACTCATGGGAATTAGGAAAGCCAGGAGGGGCCATGAAAAGTAGATTTAAAGAGAATCCCAAGGCATTTAACACCTACATTAAGAGCAAGAGGATAACTAGGGAGAGGGTAGAACCACTTAAGAAGGGAAATAGGAATAACCTTGGTAAATATAGACCGGTGAGCCTCACGTCAGAGGTAAGGAAGCCATGGAGAGGATTCTTCAATAGGTTCCTTACCACTGATGTGAGGCTTACCGGTCTATAAACTTCCAGTGGTGCATCTGTCCACACCCAATGCTCATCTCATTGGACAACATGAAGATGGAACATCAGTGTCTGAGGCAACCATAAGAATCGTGTGGAAGGAGGTATGACAGGGCTCATCACCTTACCCACCCAACCTTCCCAGGAATCCACACTCGTATCCAGACTACTCTGAGGGACGATGGCAACATGGACTATGCCTCTCACTGAGATCTGTGATCTCGTGACTTCAAATACAGTCTCACATGTCTCCAGACTGCTGTTGTGGCTCTCAACCTCCCAGCCCAGGATCATTCCAGGCTGTTGTTGCTGATCTCTGCCACTTCACACAGTTTCCTGCTCACTGCCACATCACAGAAGACATCCAAACCCTACAGTCAAGGAAACCTTGAGCCAGAAAATGAGCATTTTGTAGCATTGCAAACTTACCCACAATACACGGAGAGTTCACAGAGATAGCAGTTTCACTCCTCGCAGATATCTATCGAGCAACCTCCTGCCTGGCCATAGCCCGAGAGTCTCTGTGGACCCCTTGCGCGCAGTGCATCCCTCCTCCTGCTTGTCTATTCAACCAATCTCTCCCACTCCATTCCAGTGAAACTTGAAGCACGCTCCTTCCCCTCTCCTCAGTCGGCTGCTGCCACTCTTCACACAGCACGACACGGTGGGGAGAATAAAATGGGATTAGTGTAAATGGGTGCTTGACGGTTAGCACAAACTTGGTGAGGCCAAAGGGCCTGTCTCAATGCTGTGTGATTCGACACGAGCCTTTGTGGCAGCAAAGCTGTGCCTGCCCCCTTAAGGGCTGGACCCCAAGATAGCAGCTGCCTGGCTAAGTGCTACCAGCTGTGTGACATTATTGCAGGATGGATCATTAGCACGCACTGAACCAAGCAAAGGGTGCCATTACACAATTAAATCCGACCACGCTGTTTAATACAGGTGGCATCAGCAGATCACAACTGTATGCTGGCAGTTTAGACTCAGTGCAGACAAATGTTTATGTTGTAGAATTGAAAAGACATCTTAAAGAGGAGAAAGAGATAGCTGGAGAGGTATATGGAATTTATGACATTTCTAAACTTAATGCCTCAGTAGCTCAATTGGAGGAACGATCATTTTAAGAGATGATCAAGAGGACAAAATTAGAGCAATAGAGACACTCTGGAAAACCGTGGGCTGGAGGAGATTTCAGAGAAAGGGAGTAATGAGAACATGGTGGGATATAAAGACCATTTATATTGGGGATACTCCAAGGTAGTTTCGATTCTAAAGAAAAGCTGCCTTAACAATGGTTGACCCCAAGCACATTTCCACTGACTGGAGGACTTGACCACTTCAGTCTGAAATCTCCTGTCACCTATTGTCACCAATGACTTCTGCCAGCAAGTTAAAGTCAGTACTCCCAGCTCCCTGAGGATTCCCTTCCTTAGGAATTCTCTACTCAAAATTAAGGCAACTGTGGTCAGAGAGAAGGATGACGTAGGTTGGAGATCGGGAAGAATTCCCAGGAAACGCCAACATATACTCTTTTGGGACCAAAGTATCTCGTTACAAAGAGCACACATTTGCATTGCTTCAACTTACTCATGCAATCTTCACCTTGCTACCACCAAAATCAGGTTTTCTAAGCTTATAGCAAACAACAGACCATCTTGGTTTTACAAAAGATCATCCACTTTTTCAAGATTTTATCCAACATGGCCTGGAAAATCTTGGCCAAAGACTCGACACCATTGGGCAGTGTTGTGCATGTCAAGCTCTTCATATGGATTGATAGTCAGATATTACATCTTATCTTTGTCTTCATAGGCTATGTTTTTGAATAGCTTTGATTCTGTGAACAAGTCTGAGGTGAGCATTGTCTGTCATCAATAGTTTGATTTTCAGCAATTTAGAAATCACCACAGACACACAATTTTGACTGCCTTAGGCACAACAGCTACTGGCATGGCCCACTCACTCAGGTGGGTTTTCACAAGCCCACCATCTGGTTTTAGCTGTCAAGTTCCTCCTCTTTAGAGCACATAGGGCTGGGGTGCAATAGACTGGCTTTGCATCTGCTCTAATACGAATATCTGGACTGTACCCTGTTACACCTGTGCAGTTGTCTTCACACATATTTGTATTCCTTTCCAACAATGTGTCATGTCGTGATGTTGAAGCATCAATGCTGAAAGCATTCTTCCAATCCAGCTCGAGTCATCTCAGTCAGTTTTTCCTATTAAGGTTGGTCTGTTTTAGAGTTTGCTTCAATGATTATCGCTATACACACTGTCCACTGTGCAGCACTATGTACTCCACTTTCCCTACTGTCTGAAAATACACGCAAGAACAAGTTGTCAGTGTGACCGTACTTTCTATTAACAGTTATTTTTGTTTTCTTGCTTGATAGAAGAAGTACTTCAGCTCAATACTAAACCATCTGCAGGTGTTTTAATTCACATATCAGTGCACTGGTTATTACTCGACACCTTTACTCAAAGGTCTGTTTATTTGCTGCCATTATTGATTGTGGCAGAGGTTCTATAGAATTCCAAGTTCCTCATAGTTTGGAAGTACTTCTTGCTGTCACTTTGAATTGCTGCTGAAATTACTTTCATTTATTGACCTAGTTTGGATCTGCAGGCTGTAAAAATGTGACCTTCCTGTCACCTTAGCTATTCAAGGTTGAAAAGATAGTGCAGTAATAGCCATTGCAACAATAGGAAATGAATTGGTCTATCCAATACAGTATGGAGTTGGTTCTGTAGCCTTGCATTGTGCCATGGTTCTCTGACTGTGGGCTACAACCCTATCGGTTGCTTGCACCGAATGTGATTGTCTAGCTTTCTTGGAATCCATTTCCATCAACACAGCAATTTTACAGGAAAGCTGAATGCCAGGTTTAGCGTCCTCAACAGCTTTGAATGAATTAAGGCACAATGAAAAAGGCTCCAAAATTAAATGCAAGGTTAAGTTATTTTGTGAAGCAACACAGAAGCTAATTGTCTCACCCTGCCTCTGGCCCTTTGTCCCAAACATATAACTTTCAGCTATTTCTAACAGCTTTGGATTAATATTCCAGTTCACAAGCCATCCATTGTCTTAAGTCACGTGGGATTTGGTATCCCAAAGTTCTGGCCCAGTCTTCATCAGATCATGGGCTTGCACAATAATGCCTTCTCCATCAATTTCCATGATATTATTTGCTATAAGGAATATCTCTTCTCACACTATGTATAAGCTAAATGGTTCCTGAGCCTGCCCATACATGCCAAAGCTTCTCATAATGCCAGGTGGGGCAGCATGTTGTTCCTTTCATATTCTACAGTGACATGGCTAAACATGGTGTGTGCAATAGTTCAGTGATAAGTCAACTCCTTCCCCCTATGGACTGCTGTGCAACCACTGGCATGGAATCTCATGTCACGGTGAGAAGGGGTTGACATTTCACTGGATAGCCCTAAGTTTAGCCATGTCACTGTAGATAAGTTTTGATGCTGCAAACCAACCTAAAGCTTTCCTTGCGAGTCATAAGTTTTATTGGAGAATCCTGAAGGAAACTACGATCCTTGTCACCAATTTGTAATGTCTTTCACAGATGCTTTGAGGCACAGCATTTATATATTCAAAGAGATACCGATGACTTACAAGACAGAACCCTTAATACAATATAAGCCTTAAAACAATTCTGACAAAGGGTCTTAAACTTGAAACATTAACTCTCTGTTTCTCTTCCCACAGATGCAACCTGACCTGAGTATTTCCAGCATTCTCTGTTTTTACATTAAAACAATTTACATGTTGAAATTTAAAGACGTACTGCAGACTGAATGCCTGTGACAATGCTATGTTGTTACATAGCAGACACACCACAAAACTCTCCTGCCCATTTGGATCACAGGGTGAACCCACACTTGGATGCAGAGAGAAAAGCTCACTAGTACAAATGACATGATACGTTGGCCAATGGTCTCAAATCTTTCCCACCATTTTGTACCATGAGATAATGGGAAAGAAACACGAATTGAATGGAAGTGAAAGCAAGTAGGGATGGGGGGGGGGGGGGGGGTGCAGAATAAGATCATCTGCAAGTTAGAACCAGGTCACTGGTAGGGTTGTTATATTTATCAATATCACATCAAATTCATGCACCATGACACCAGGAAATGGCACCAGAAAAAAAAACAATGAAAACTTAATGAGCAGCTGACATGGTTTGGCCTGGTCTTCTATTTTGCTGTAAATAACTTTTTGTTTACTGTAAATTTCTGTTTAACACTGACACCCCAGTGTGTTGAAGTCCTGGAGGCAGTGAACACCCCAGGCAAAATACTTCAAAAAAAAATTCTGCACCATGCCTCTAGACTGCTAAGATGCATTCAGGTAACTGAAATTCAAGGCTCACAATTCAGGAACGGAAGAGGAAACATTTATCTAGATCACTTGCACCAATTCCTTGTCCTGAAAGGAAAGTTCTTCAGCAGAGGCAAGTAGGTAATGGATAAAAAAGCATTGATTGTTCAATGTAAATTTTTCTCAGTGTGGCAAAGGACAGAGCATTCAATACTTCCACTGTACAAAGACTGGGATTTATCAGCACAGTAAGTACAGAACAAATCATTTCACACCATTCCCATCACCATAGAAACCATCATATCTTCCTGTATCTCTTGCTACTCAAACGTGTATGAATACAAGCTCTTGATAATAGACGGACTAGACTGCTAAATGTCAGATATATCCCTATTAGAGACATCTAACCATCCAAAGATATTAATACAAAGTAACATCAAAACTGCAAGAACGCAGATAAATATAGCCTCTATTAGTGACCTTTTTCTTACTTCTAGCTTATATTCTCATTGGTCAAAGTCTTTGCTTCTCTCAAGTGAATTTTCCTTTTGTTTCTGTTGCTGATTATTGCCCCTGTATTTCCTGTAATGTGCCTCTCCTTCCCTCATTCTTTGTTCCCTGCCCTTAACTCCCCATGACGCTCACTGCAATTACACGGCACATACTTGTCAATCACTTGAAGCAGTTACAAGGACATAACACCCCAAAGCTGCGGGAACTGCCTGCAACCTAGTTGACTTTTGCTCCTGCCATGTGCCAAGCTGTTTACCCTTTGACCAGTCACTGTTCTCTAATGTTCGGTAAAAACACCTGTAAGTGAAAAACCTCTTGGCACAGCAATATAATGCTACGTGCATGCAAGAAAAAGTGATTTCTGTTTATCTTCCTCTTCTCTTTAATATTTTTGAATCCATTTCAGAAAATTAAGAATGACCAGAGCCATGTTAAGCTCTGCTGGAGCACTGGATTTGAGCTCACAACCCCTATCCGATCATTAGTTGTTCAACTATCTTCTTGCTAAAATTGCCAGTTGTGAACTTCAACCCTGAATCACTTGCTTAGTACATGAATGCTCAGTCGGCATTTTAACTAATAACCGTGAGCTGGCTTCTGATGAGTTGGAGACAGAAAGGGGTTGAGGATGGTGGTAGTGACTGGCAATGGCTGGGTGATGCCTACTTCTTGCAGCTTGTTTCACTTCCACAATGTACTGGACATGTGCTCATTATTACCTTTGACTTTAACCTGTCACTCCTGTGGGAGTTGCCACTTTGCATACAGTTGCCTCCTGAGCTCCAACAGGAGTTGGGTCCTGGAAGAATTTCTTATTATATAGTACGTCCTCTTTTCAGTTCTGGTGAATTATGTGCATGCTTTAGTTGGTCTACCTACCCTAACTAGCAAGTAATACTAGATACAGGATGTTTAAAACAAACATGGCCTGCAGAGTAAATACAAATCATTCCCTCCCTACAAATAACATATTAGAAATATTAATAAAAATCAGTAATAAAACAGCACTGTACGAAAATGGCACCAAAAGTTTCGCATCAAAAAAAAAAACCAAAATAAAAAGCCTGCTTTGTTTGGAATTACTACTTTGTATTGTTCTGCTATTGCTCAATTGAAAATGAGCTGTGAAGAGAAAAATTGCAAACCTTGTGCAAGCACTGTGAGCCTCCACTAAGTGTTTATTTAAATAGATTTGCCTTCATCCCTGTGCCACATGAATTCTGGGCTCAAGTTGTGCATCCAATGCTCAAAACACTGACACAAATCAATTCGCTCTCAATCAGTCCTGACGCAGGGTCTCGACCTGAAACATTGACTATCCCATTGCTTCTGCAGATACTGCCTGACCTGTTGTTCCTTCAGCAGTTTGTTTTATGCTCGCTGAACCTCTGCTTCCATTCTCTAAATACACGGCTGGAATCTCTCTCCTGAGGCTCCGTCTGCCCTCTCAGATGTATCTAAAACATCTCAAGGCTCCACGTGAAAGAGGAACAGTGGCATTGTCTTCATTGTCCTTAGTCATTATTTATCACAGGCGCTAACATTCTCACGGATTATTTGGCTTTATTGCATTGCTGATTATGGGATCTTGCTGTGTGCAATTCCATTGCAGCGTTTTGTTTTACAACAGTGGGGACAGGCCCGTTAGCCCACGATTTCACATTGGCCGTCAAACACACATTTGCACAAATCCCATTTTAATTTCCCCACATTCCCATCAGCTCCCTCCACTCACCCACACTCTAGGGGCAATTAACCTGCCAACCTGAACATCTTTGGAATGTGGGAGGAAACCAGAGCACCTGGAGGAAACCCATGTGGTCACAGGGAGAATGTGCAAGCTCCACACAGACAACGCTGGAGTACAGGATTGAAACAGGATCACTGAAGCTGAGGCACTAGCTGTGCCACTGTGTTGCTATAAAGCACTTTTGAATGTTGTGATATGTGCTATACAAATGCAAGATCACCTCTCTTTGTTTTCCTCTAATGTGCAGCAGAAGCCAGCTTAGGAAGGAAAAAGTCATCATTCAAAATTATGCACCAAAAAGAAATACTTAAAATTGTCCAGAAACCTTCAGGCATGTAATATTGTTTGTTCGTTATAAAATACGTTGCCTTCACCAGATTAAAGGAAGACAAATTAAATGATGCATGCAGTGTCTCAGAAAACATGCTACACTTTATGCCTCTAAGTGAATTAATGCTGTTTAATGGATCACAACACTAATTTGAATCAAATTGATAACGAATGAAACTGCTTCAATTCTTATTTCTCCATTGCTAAATGCAAGAAGTATGGGTGGGAGAGGAAAGAAAGGCCTCAGGCAAAAGGAACAACAATATTATTAGTGCGTTGGAGCAATCTGAAGCTTGCAAAGTGGGACACATAATGGATATCACCCTGACATATTTATTATAGAGGTGGAAAAACTCAGCCCCATCAGCCAAGAACAATGGAGTTGCCGGCAGACAACTGTTGGCAGACAGCAGGCAGACAAAGCCCTCTCACTGTCGAACTTTGTTTCTGAACAACAAAAACACATTGGTTTGGGTATTTCATATTGCGGACATTAGGGGAGGATCTCAACTGATGTTTGGTCCTTGTGTGTCATGGTACGGGCCTGGAAATTCCACATCACATTCTGCCATGCTTTGTCTGGTGAGCTGAGTGACAGTCTTAAGTTCCCTGAATATGTAAATTGAAGTCCCACAGAGGTCCTAAGACAGGGACAAATTTGGGAGCATAACTTGCACCCACATCAGGTTTTGAGAAGTCTAAACAATGTCCTTATAGGAAATGCTGGAGCCTGTTTAGTAAACAATCTAAGAAAGTCTCAGCTTTCATCTTTGTTGGCCTAAGGTAGGAGCACTTGGTCTGCAGGGTGCAGGAAATTGAGAGGGTTCCACTGATGTGTTTGAGGTCTGCTCTCTGTCAAAACTAGACTCCCCCACACTCCTAGTGACCACAACCACAATTGGCTCGCGTGCTCTATGAGGTTTAAAGATGTTGACTTCTATTTACAGCTTGCCAAGGAAGCCATGTGAACGTGTTCATGTGACACTTGGATTCGAGTTGAGCTGCTTTGAGGCTGGCAATGCTCTAGAAACCAATACTACACCTTGGCACCTTGCCTGTGCAGTGGGAGCCTGAGGCAGACCGTTTCCCCTTTGATAGGAAAGGCCATATTTCATCGAAGAGCACAGCAGCACCAAAGGTCTCTGTTATTGAATATTACATTGCACTGTCCATGCATTCCTCTACTCAACCTCATCATCAAATTTTATGCTTCAGACCAAGCATTAATTAATTGAGTGTAATTTTGACAACAGATAATCTGAACATCTTAAAATGGTCTAATAATCATCTAGTATTAACCAACAGCAAAGCAATTATAATTTCAGATTCTGAAAAATGGAGGCTTGAAATTCAGTTAAAAAGAAACACATATAACAGTAATGGGGAAATGCTCATATTGATAGCCTGGGCTTATCAAAACCTATAAAAAGCCGCCTTCTCCTTTGGAGCTTGGAATTCAATACCAAGCTGGAACTCATTTTCCCACCTCAACAGAAACCCACCACGAATTTGACCTCCAATCCCAGAGGTGAAACACTGGCTGTTGATCCAGAGATGCTACTCGTGTCGTCTTATTAATGAACTGAGCAAGGTATTGTTCCAACTCATTCCAACGTATTGCTGTTTCCATTCCCAGTGCTTTACTCATACCTTGCTGGGAGGTCACTGTAGACTTGCTCCATTAGCAACTTGTAGGTTCAGCAGCTCACCAGAATTTATGAGTCCTGTATCGGAACCACACTCAGGAAGGAGGCAGGGGTAGAGATGGCCTCAGCATGGAGGGGAAAGAAAAGGGGAGGGTGGGGTCAGCCCAAGCTTTCCAGGCTGCATCTTGTCGCTCCATAGGATAAGGAGGGGCAATCATGGACTCCTCCTTGCCTGGGAAGATGGACCCAGGCCAGTGCTCGCCATGACAACCGTCAACCCCGGGAGTACAGGCTGTAGCTGTCTCTCAGACAACCACTACTCAACCAACCAGAGAGGTGCTTCAAACTCCAAGCTGACTGTTGCAATGTTCAGCACACACAGGCTTCGCTTCCTATGGCACTGCAAGTATTCTCCCCACATTGTACCCAGACTCACACACACACAATATTAGGTTGCAAGCTCTACACCAATTTAATCTATGTTTATGTTCAGCCCTAAGTGAAAAATTAAAGCAAAAGCTGTCTTGACAGTAACTTGAACGGGTGATATCCAGGCAATCTCAACGGTATCAGGATATCTGGTCACCCTGTGACCAAACAGTAAAGACCACAAACAGGAAACAAAGTCTGCTTGACAGGTGATCCCTGCTCTTCTGCTATTTAGACGGACCATCAATTATTGGCAAACATGTTGGCGAAGAGAAGGCTGCAAGAGATTTCAGATTATTTTGGAGAAAAGCCCCTTCTTCTCCCCTCACAAAAAAGGCAGAGCCAATTACAAGGCTACCTACACAGGAGGAGGAACAGAACAATACAGGTTGGAAGAGCCAATCCCCCCGAGGGTCTTCCAGCAGCAACACTCTACCTGTCTGAGGAGCAATGTATCCAGAAGGTGATTGTCAGAAGCAGCAGAGATCAGACACTAACTGCTGGCAGAGATCCAGACATTATACTGGTATTGCTGTCTGTGGAGGCGAGGATCACGGTCACCCTAAGTTTCTTGGCCTGTGGGCCAGTCCATGTGGAGGTGTCTCATATTCACTGTGTACTGCAATGTTGAAGCTGGCTGCTACATACTCAACAGCATGAACTTGGCAGATCTGCTCCATTAGCATTGCAAGAGAAGTCTGTCACAGCCAGAAAGACCACCTTCTAGCCTTCATGATGCAGCTCCAAAGACACTAAAGAATATTTGCCTCATTCAGCATGGGGCAACCCTTGATAAATACCACCACCAGAAAACATCTCAACTTTCTCTGCAGCCCAGAGCCATGTACCAAAGCTCCCACACTCAGGGAAAGGCTTTGACCTGCACAACCCAGATAACCCTGGTGCTGCTGTCACAGGTCTTCTTAGCCCAGTAACGCAGACTCCAAGTCCACCCTATCCTCATTCAGACAGAATTAGTGCGTGAACTCGCCCTCCAGTTTCTTGCACCAGGCCTGCCCTTTCCTGGCCTGACCCTAATCCACTCAGGTCTGGAGTCTCGCCTCATGCAGGTGCTCACCCTAAGCTGCTCTCTGTGAAGTTCCAGCGCTCAGCAGCTGGGATGCGAGCGTCAGGTACAGACACACTGTGTTGTCTTTGGTCTTGCTGCTTATCAGCCATGGCCTGTGCCTCTGAAAGAAGAAAGGCACAAAGGTGTGGTTATGGTGAGAGGCACATTTGAACTATCTGCATGTTGTAAAGCAGAAGAGGTATTGTGTGCTGAGGGGAAGATTGGGTATTAGAAGAATTATTACATTGAGCATACGGTCATCTGTAATTGCTCTGATCCTCTGCCAGCCCTGGGCCCTGTGATGATCAAGCTCACGATCCTGAGCACCTTGTTTTCAAAGCAAATTAGACAGTGTACACGATGGTCCCCCTTCTATTCTGTTGCTGCTCAGGGTTGTTTGGTCCTGTTGTAAGAGAGGGAAAGGGGTTAGTGAGTGTGTTGCAATGTGTGCGTGTGTTTGTGTGTGAGCGTAAATGCAAGTGCATATCTATGTGTATGAGAGAAAGAGTATGTGTGTGAGTATGAGTGAGTGTGTAAGAGTATATGTGAGTGAGTGTATACAAGTGAGAGAGAGAGAGAGAGAGATGTAGCTTCCGTGGTGCGGGGTTGAAAACTTGTGTCAGGGGTGGGATGTGTTGGAGTAGTGATGTGTGTGTGTGTGTGTGTGTGTGTGTGTGTGTGTGTGTGTGTGTGTGTGTGTGTGTGTGTGGTTGAGAAGCTGTCGGCAGATGGGTTTGGTTGCTGTTTCCACTGAAATTATGAAACTTCTTCCTGCACTGCAATTAGACCTGACGTTCTGCGTGCAGGTCACCTCCTCCCACTGGGCTTCACCTCAGCCCTTGGTGATTCTCTGGACACCTATCCCTGCAGGAAAGACATCTTTTCTAATATCCACCCTTCGGTCATGATGTGGGTACTCCCAGGCCTGTGCTCCAATCATTGTAATCAGTGTTCCTCAAGCTACACAGCCGCTTGGCTATGACTGCTTCTCTCTCCACAGATGCTGCCTGATCTGCTGTGTTCCACAACATTTTTGGGTCTTTATTTCAGATTTCCAGCAACTGCAGCACTTTATTTTCCAGAAGAATTTGCTGGCAGGGTTGGATGAAGAGGAATTGGAGGAGACTCACGTGGAACATAGCAACTGATCAAGGGGATTTGGATCGAGTGGTCTGTTTCTGTGCTTAACATTCTATCTAATGACAGTAAGTGAGCTGTGGCAGTCGCCCTGGTAACATGCTTGTGAGGAAGTCTACAGTAATTTGCAAAGAATGTGCAGGTTCCAGGATCGTTAGTTATGAATGCAGCCGTCTTTTTTGAATGAGGCCGCCAGTTATGAATTTCTAATGAGCTTGGCTGCAGCTCGAGAGCTATAAAAAGAAGGAAACTGCAAAGAATCCTCTCAGCCCAACAGCTTTATAAAGAGGCAGCCAGATTTTCATGAGCTCCCACAGCTCGCAAGGGGACAAGTGCAGAAGTACATGTCACATTCGGATTTGTGGCAGCTTGTTATTTTACTCTTCAAGGAAACAAATAATAGCCGACATTCATGTTGTTCTGCAATAACAGAGCCATCATTTCTATAATAAATTTGGTAAGTGAGTTTGGAGAATGCCAAGCAATTCGTAGCATGGCACCTGCCCTCAGTTGTGTGATAATTGGCTTAAATTTCCTTGACACTCAGTGAAGGGCTTTTGTGATCTGACACCATTTATCGAGGTCTGAAGATGTACTGGAATACTTCCCGACAGATCAAGGCTCCTTTCTGTTGTCCTGGGCACGTGATCATATGTTTTGCTTCAATAACAAGTCTATTGAAGACCCTGTCATAGCGGATCAGCAGATTGGCAATAGAGATATGAAAGTCAAAAAGACTGCAGTTAAGAGGGGGTAAGTAGCCCCAACGCTGTTGTCAATTAACACTTGAGCTGGCAGGCTCCAATCACATTGAAAACACAAATGCGATGATTCAATGATCCATGCATTGACCATAAGGATGGACGGTGGGAGGGCAGATACAAACTGTGAGTTCAGGAAATTATAGATTTCCAGTTGGCCAAGCTCCCAGCTGATGTGTAGAGCCAGAGCACCACAAGGCTGCTATCGCTCGCTGAAGCACTGAGACACTTGACGTCTGGGCACGTCCGTGGGGAAAGGAATACAATTGGCAGCTCTTAACCACACATTCCTGTGAGAATCCCACACGCAAGAAAAAAAAGAGTACTAACGGTATTAGTTCTACCTCGCCCAATCTCTGGCACAGCACCACTTTAGCACACATATGAATCAATATCGCGACCACATTCTTTCTTTTCAGGTTCCATTTCAAGATGGAGTTAGAAGAAAAACATCCGTGTTTAGCTTTTTCCAAAGACAGAGAGCCAGAAATTGATTGTTGTTTGCTACTTGCCTCCGTGCCATTCAATTGAAAACGCATTTTTGCTGAAGACAATGAACATTGCTGGGAAGTTTCACACTGGATATCAGTCTGATACTTCCCAACATGAGCTGTGCCTAAGGGATAGTCACTCCCCTTGCAACACTCCTTTTGGAGCATCTCCAGGTAAATTAAACCATATTCTCCTCAGGGCCGTTATTGGTCACTCACTGAACCATTGGATTATAATTGCTGCACTGGCCTGGACTGCACTAAGGTACCTTGCTTATATTGAGCTCCCAATGCTTACCATGGCAACACAAGAGATTCTGCAAATGCTGGAATCCGGAGCAACACACACAAAACGCTGGAGGAACTCAGCAGGTCAGGCAGCATCTATGGAGGGAAATAAACAGTCGACGTTTCGGGTCGAGACCCTTCATCAGGACCTGAATGTGTGGAATGCTTACCATGGTACTGTCTGTCTTCGCCCCCACCCACCAATCTCACCCCTTGACCTCACCTCACAACCCCCCTAATCCTCTATGTCCCTAAGGCTCTGACGCTTCCAAGGTTCTGACTCCTGCCGAGGCCCCAGCCCATCAGTCTCCCAAGACCCTGATCCTTGCCACTCCCACTGAGGCACTGACCCTCAAACCTCCACCTCTCCGAGCTTCCAACCCTTCAATCTCAACTTTCTGGGCTCCTGAATGCACCCCTCCCCACCCCTCACCCTCTAACCTCATCCACCCTGACCCTGACCTTCTGCTCCTCCATTGTGCTGACCCACAAACTCTCCTTTCTCTCCTCCACCTTCAATCCTCCTCCCACCCCCTACTAATGACCAACACACCCCCAACCCTATGTTCTGGCCCCACAGCCTCTTCTATTCCCCATGGCTCTAACTGGCTGCTGGTCGCCTCTCCCAATCTGCCCTCAGTCTCAGATGGCACCGGGCAACAGGTGCCCCTGACTGGGACTCCCAAGAAGGTACCTTTGGACCCCCAATGCTCATTACTGCATTGTCTCCTCTCCCACCCACCCCAGCCTCCGACTCATCCCACCGCAACTGTTGCTGGAACAGTAACACCTTGGACCTGGGGCTCTACTCAAGTTTGCAGCAGCAGGCCTATGACTGAAATGGCTGCCATAATCCATCAAAGAAACCCTGCATACATCAACTACTTTAATGCCACACAACGTTTTCTGGGACAAGATACTATGCATTTTCAACAAGTCAGGCATTTCTTGCCATGGTTTAAGCTCAACACCAGAAACCAAAGCATGACGTGGGTGGTCTTTAGTCCAAAGCTAGAAAGGTACTTTACATCAATTGCTCGCTGTACAAATTCTATTTTAGATGCAGGAGTGGCTGGTCACACTGAGTCACAAGTGGCTCCCAGTAAACCAGCCACGGTGACACTACCTCACTGACCCGTTGTTTGTTCAGAAGCCATAATGAAGGCCGATCTATCAGCAATAACAAAGGTAGAACTTCATGGCTTGTGGTCGGCAGCAGGTTTTTTTTTGTTGTTAAGGATCTGATTGAAGCACCACGTGTGTGCTGGCAAAAATTTACAAGGGAACATCAATGAAGATTGTGAAACTTCTACTTACAGTGAACATCAACTGGCAACCGCCAAGGATATAATCCAGGAAGGAATAATTTCTGGTTATCTGAAATAAATGACACCAGAAAATAAGCATTTGTATAGTCCCGTTTACATATTTTAAAATAATTTATCAGCTTTTGTATAATGAGTTAATTTACACATTATTATAATCACAGGTCACACTATTCCAGGCAACCTTCACAAATCATTCACATAATTAGTGTGCTAAGAGTGTTCAAATCTTATTAAAATAGATTGTTTTGCGAATTTTCTCCAGCAATTAGAATTTGAACAAAGAGCTGCATCTTAGTAAGAGGTAAATGTTACCTTGCAAGATTTAACAACAATTATTCCAGAATTCTTATAAGTCTTTTTCTTCTTTTGCTTCTTGGCATTGATGCATTCAAATTCTACCTACAAGCAGGAGGGGAGAGTCTCTTTAGAACGATGAAAAGAGTGATGGGTTACTTTTTAAAAAGAACCTTTGCACGCCGTTTCTTTTGCAAATTGGAAATAATACATTTCTTTTAACAATAGGCTTTCTGAAGAATTAAATGGCTCATTTGATTGCAAGTTTTCCCACTGGAATCCAGAGTCCCACCACTATCCACCTCCATCCCTTCACTAGTGCATCTTCTGTCAACTGAAAGGAAGCACTATACAACCGGTAGTCATGGAGATAACTCTGGCCCACAGCATCTCATTCAGCCGGAGCGAAGAGCAGGAGAGGGATTAAAAACAGATGACAAAAGTACATGGATGTGGCAGTAAGAATGTGGTTGCAGTGAGCTGATAGCAGCCTTACCCTCATTTATACACTTTAAGAATAAGAAGCTAGTATAGAAAAGCAAAAAAACTGCAGGTGCTGGAAATCCAAAATAAAAATACAGAATGCTACAAATAATCAGGTCAGAAAGCCGCTGTGCAGAAACAAACTGTTAATGTTTCAGGCCAGAACTGGAAGGAGTTAGAGGTCAAGGGTGCTTTAAGTTGCAGACGGGTGGCGTGGTCGCTTCCTCACAACTCCAGAAACCCAGGTTCAATCCAGACTTTCAGTGCTGCTAGTGTGGAGTTTGCGGGTTCTCCGTGTAGTTCCTCCGGTTTCCTCCAACATTCCAAAAACGTGTGGATTGGTAGGTTAACTGTTCACTGGATATTGCCCCTAATGTGTAGGTGAGTGTTAGAATCTGGGGGAAGTTGATGGCAACATGGGGAAAATACAATGGAATGGTGTAGGATTAACCAGGTGCTGATGGGTTGGCATAGACTTGGTGGGCTGAAGGGCCTGTTTCCCTGCTGTGACAATGAGAAGAGGGAGGGGTAGAGGGAACAAAGATTGTGGTCATGGTCGAGTGGAGACCAAGAGAGACTGAATGACACAAGTGGTGGTGGTGCCAGCTGAGAGAAGGTGGTGAAGGCTTGTGAATCGCCAAATGCAGATTGGGCGACCACTTCATAGAACTTCTGCATTTAGTCCATAAGATTGGCCTAAGCTTCCATTTTCCCGTCACTGTAAATCTCCATCGAACTCCCAGACTGACCTCTCTGCCTCCGGCCTCTTACAATGAAGCCCGGCGCCAGCTGCGGGAATAGCATCTCACCTTCCAACTGAACCATTGCATCTCCCAAGACTTAACACCGATGCAAGAATTTCAAATAACTGCCTTTTCCCAGTACATTGGAAATGGCCAGTTCTGCTGAAAGACCTGCAGAACCTTCAGATGAAGGAAGTACCTTAAACTTTAAGGGACAACCTTCAGATTAAAGAAGTACTTCATTAAGGATATACCTTAAAGCTACAGCGAGGGTACAAGGCAGTACAATACTAAGGAAGAAAAATTGGAGGCAAGATGACAGAATTGAGGTTTTTCCAATATACCCATTAGGTTTTAGGCACAAGAGATTTAGCAGAACTTTTTCTCAAAATTGTGAAGGATGTGGATGTAATGAATGGGAATCCATCATCTCCAGCTGGGAGCAGGCAGGAATAGGAATTATTGATTTAAATTTGCCAGTGGGTGAATGAGCAGAGAGATCTTCTCCCTGCAGTATGGAATGTTTTACCACCAGGAATAGTTGAGGCAGGAACAATGGCATATCTTGAAGGAAGAGCAGAATAAATATCTGAAGTAGAGCTGTGGGGCGAGCACAGGGGATGAGGATTAGCACAGAACCCAACTGGATATGATGAGGAAAATGGCCATCCACATCTGAGGCCCTGTGATGGTTTGAGACCAAAAGTGCAGCTTCAAATCTGTAGGTGCGTCTTTGTTTAAAAAAAACCCTCAGCAATATGTCTCAAAGTCATAGAGCACAGAAACAGGCCCTTCAGCCCACCATGTCCATGCCAACCTTTTGGCCCATCTACAATAATCCCACTTGCCCACATTAGGACCATATCCTTCTATGCCTTGTGTATTTAAGTGCCTGTCTGAATGTTTCTTTAACGTAGTGATTGTATTTGATTTCACCACCTCCTCTGGCAGTGAGTTCCAGATATCAACCACTCTCTGTGTGAAAAAACTTTCTCATTAAATCTCTTTTAAAACTCCTTCTGCTCACCTTAAACCTATGATCTCTTGTTTCAGGGGAACAAGATTCTGACTATCTACCCTGTCTATGTCTCTTATAATTTTATTTACCTCTATCAGGTCACCCCTCAGTCTCCTTCTGCAACAAGTAGCCTATGAGTGTTTCAAAACCATGAACAAAATATTACCTCATTCCTCATAGATCAGAGTCAGACTTCCTTGGCTTAGCCAAGTGCAGACCTCAGTAAAACTCTCCATTCTGTTTACCTGAATGAATGACTCTGCTCTGTGTGGATTGCTGCATTAACTCTCCCTTCCCAAGTGACCTTTCCAGCTTCCACCCAAATGGATTACACACACACACATTCAATGCAAAACATGGAAATTGCAGCGTTGCTGACCGAGATTCACCATATAATGAGTGTCATTCATGAGAAATGAAGAAAAGAAACAAAATCTTGAGCTAATTGTTCACTGATTGAAGTACAAACTTTCCAAAAATTGTGTGCCACCACCTGAAAAATCTCAAGGGCTATTTTCCCAATGATTTTAAATGAAATTAGCCTATAATTGAGCCAGCAACCGTCATTATTGGTTAGTTGTCTGAACCTTAATCTAGAAATCAGAAGACAAATTCTACATTACCACTCAAGGTCAACATTGAGGCAGAGCCACATAGTGCAGGTGGGGTCTTCCGGATAAGATTTTAAACCAGGGCTCAGGTTTGGTCTCTCAGGTGGATATGAATATCCTCATGGTACAATTGAAAAGGAAGGGCCACATAATTATCACAAGTGTCCTATCCCGTATTCTCAAACAACACCACCAATGTCAGAGTATCTGATTATTATTGACAGTGGGAGACGGCCAGCTTGATTTTTGCTTTAGTCAGAGAGTGAAGATGAAGATGAAGATGAGAGATGGAGGAAGCAGGTTGCAACCCCTGGTGATGGGCAGGGAGAACTCTCCCGTTCCCGAAGTTTGGTATTGGTATATTATTGTCACTTGTACCGAGATACAGCGAAAAACTTGTCTTGCATATCGATCGTACAGGTCAATTCATTACACGGTGCAGTTACATTGAGTTAGTACAGAGTGCATTGAGGTCGTACAGGTAAAAACAATAACAGAGTAAAGTGTCACAGCTACAGAGGAAGTGCAGTGCACGTAGACAATAAGGTGCAAGGTCACAACAAGGTAGATCGTGAGGTCAGAGTCCGTCTCATCGTATAAGAGAACCATTGATATTCCATTGAGCTGAATTATCCTGCGTGACTGACACCTCAGAGCCTTCTTGGTACAGAATTCCAAAGATACACTACCCTGCAAGGGAAGACATTTCTTTTCCTCTCAGTCCAGAATGGCCGATTTCTACTTTTGAAAATGTTGACCCTTAGGTCTGGACACACCAGTAAGGGAAACATCAACTCCACATCTATTCTACCAAGCTCTGTAAGAATATTGTTTGTTCCAAATGGGGTCACCTCTCGTTCTTCTGAACTCAGTATAGGCCTAATCTGCTTACTCTTTCTTCATACAACAAACGGACTGTTCCAGGAATCAATAAGGTGAACCTATGTTGCACTCTCTCTATTGTAAGTGCACCCTTTCCTGGGTAGACACAAGAGAGCAGTACACAGTATTCCAAGTGCCCCAGTACCAGCACATCCCGACACCTTTGACAGGAGGCAAAGAGTGGGGTGGAGCTTTGACAGGGGGCCGAGCTGGGGATGGAGAAATGGAAAAACTATAAACATTTAAATCAGAGGATAAAAGGTATATTAGTTACTTATCGCTTGCTTATTTTATTACAATGATTTTTTTTAGTACTTTTAGTATCAAAGTGCTTTTAAATTTAACTTCATTTATATTTTAAGTTTTTGAATAATTATTTTTTGAACTACTTAATACATTTTTAAAAGCATTTAAGTGCCTCTGAAATGGCAGAAATAAAGCACAGCTGAGAGAAACCAAAGCTCCATCCCCAGCTTTGACAAAAGCTGGGTGAAATTTTTTCTCCTTTTCCCCAAAGACAAAGAAGCTTCATCGGATCTTAACTGTCACGTCAGGTCACCGAGTTTCACCCTATTGGAGAAATTCTCTTTCTTCCCTCCATTCCCTTCCTACAACTTCTCTGCTCCCAAAATAAACTTGCTTCTCTCTGTCTTAGTTCTGATGAAGTGTCTTTGACCTGAAGCATGAATTCTTCTTCTTTCCACAGATACTAAATGCTCTGCTGTTTTTCCAGCATCTTGTTTTTTTTATTATTGAATGTGAGATAGAGGAGTTACAATCTCTCTTTGCTACACACAGACTTCCTGAGCAAGTTGTATCAGATAGTGGTCCATAGATTAGACCATTTCATTTAAGTAACACGTAAAGAAAAATATAAAATGCTACTTCTCCCTACTACCCAGATTCAAATGGGGAAGCAGAAAGTTACTTTTCACGGTGGAGGAGGAAAGAAATAATGGAAGATCGACTGAACTTCACCATGAAACATCCATCTGCAGCCATTCTGAGCTAGAGGACAATGCCACACTGCACACAGGATTTACTTCTACTGAAATGGTAATGAATGGAGGACCCAGATACAGGTGACTTGTATCCAACTTAATTTGGTAGGGCAGCAAAGGAGAGGTGATTAAACGTCAGGACACAGGCCTCAAGGAAATGAGATTCCGCCTGCAGGACAGAGTTTGTGATGGAGCAGTTTGTGGTCTGGCAGGTTATAGATATGGTGATGGAACTCAGAGGACATTGTGGCTATGCAAATTTAAGAACTATCGTTTGAAAACCTGAGTGAAATTCCATAAAATCCACATCGACTTCTCAATCCTAGCATATGTACCCAGGAGAATAGCAAAACAAAACTTTGAGATCATGGACATATCTGGCACGAGTCCAGCTACTGTTCAAGACGAGTCAACGTAGGTTTCTGACAAGTGTAAAGGCTACGTTATGTCCAGAGATGATGGTCCTCTAACAATACCAGCTGGATCTATGACTTCAACACAAGCAGCACCAGCACAGCTATGAAGATCACCAAGCATACAGAAATAATTAACTAGTAATTTAAGTTTGTAATAATTATAAATCTGTTAAATCAGTTCTTTTGTATATATAAAAAAAAGTGGGGAAAAGAATGTAGCAAGTGTAATATTGAAGGTTAGCAGTGATCTCAACTTTAAGGTTGCCATCCCTTTAAGGATTAAGACATGTGACTAACTGCTCTCTGGGCAGCGGCAATCTTTTATAGAAAGTTCCAGAGGGCTGTGAATAAAATTCATACATTCTTAGTGCTCCTCACATCTCATGTATCTTAGTCTACAAACTCTGCGATGGACTTCAGTGAAGGTTAAGAACCAATGACCGCACGTTTTACAACTACTGCCCTTCACTTTATCACAGACCTTCCCTTTCGTTCTTTCCTTCTCCCGATAGCACCCCATCCATCCCCCTCCTCTAAACCCATCTTCTACTTCCTGGCTGTGCATTTGATTAAAAGCTGTTGAGTCTCTATCATCGTCCAGTTACGTCAAGAAAATGATCATCATTGGAGATGTTCATCCAGTTTCTCTCTACAAATGTTGTCTGACACGTTGAGTATTTTCAGCGCTTTCTGCTTTTACATGATTCTTTGTTTTTATTGCAGAAAACACTCATAAAGCAGAGTGTTTTTTTTAAAACCAAGTAATGCAAAGCTATAAAGTGTAGTGATCCATGCAAATGTTGCTTGAAATCCTTAAACAGGCTGAGAAAGGAATAACAATAAATGTGCGGTGACAAGCAGGGATAAACAGTGGCACAAATTAATGATTAAAATTAACCCAGTTGGGTGGCCAGGGACATGTTGGGTCTAAGTAGTGGAAGGAGATTTTGGAAGTGCAAAGACCTGGAGAATGAAAAAAAAACCAGAAAATGTTGGAAAAACTCAGCAAACCAGGCAGAATTTGTGGAAGGAGAA
Organism: Pristis pectinata; assembly: GCF_009764475.1. Classification (NCBI taxonomy): domain Eukaryota; kingdom Metazoa; phylum Chordata; class Chondrichthyes; order Rhinopristiformes; family Pristidae; genus Pristis; species Pristis pectinata. Next base: position 40,210,647 of record NC_067417.1, read on the forward strand.
ACAGTCAATGTTTCAAGTCTGCGTCCCGTGTCAAAACTGGGGAAGAGAGATACGCAAGTTAGTTTGCAGAAGGGTGAAGATGGGGAAAGCAATGTGTACAACAAAGGGTATCTGTGTAACAGGGTGAGCCAAACTGGCTTAGTGCAGGGCAGTTAGCAGCACATTAAGCCTCTTGGTCTGTGTGATGTGTTGTTTACAGTAAGGTGGTGGGACATATACAGCAGGCCAGACTGATTCGAGTAGGATAAGGAAAACATTGACAGTTTCTCTTCCCACAGATGCTGCATGGGCCGCTGAGTTTTTCCTAGACGTTTTCTCCTTTTGTTTCAGATTTCCAGTGTCTGCGGTAGGGAGGATGATGACCATTTTGCACTCGTCTGTTTAATCTTAAAAACAATAGGGGTTCTGGCTAGTGGTTAATCCATCTGCAGCACTACCAAGGAAGCAGCCTGAGGAAACAGATTTAGTCAGCAATGGAAAGAATGTAATTGCACTTCTGATTCAGTTGGACTGTGCAGCAAGACTGGGAGGGTTAATCAGTGCCAAGTACTCCTCCCAGATGCTGCCAAGTAACCTACAATGAACGACTGTGTCAATGAATGGAGCATACCTGGAAAGAAGTATTCTCCAACACCAGTCAGCAGGAATTGGCAATATGGGCAACAAATCTTGGCACCTCAACAGAACTGCAGTTTAAAGAATTCAAATCTAAAGATGCCAAAACTGTGAAAATAAGAGTGTCTGTGTTGTGTGGGGGCGAATACAGGAGTGAATGTTGCCTAACTGGAAATGATAATTGTATTTTTTTTTGTTAACGCTACCCATTAAAATAGATGTATGGATACTGCCTTGAATCAGAAAGATATGAACAGACAAAAATAATGAGCAGAGCTGCTCTATTGAGCCTATCCCACATCTGTAATGCCTAACACCGCCCCCCTCCCCACCAGTGACCTGAGAGAGAAAGATCCAGGGCCAATTATGGTAGGGTACATCTGAAAATTCAGCACCTCCCCTCCCCTTTAAATGGTCAGGACATTACATATATCTTACATGTGCAGCTCATCACTCCCCAAGTCTTCCTATGATTACATGACTAAGGCAGGTAGTCATCTGCAAAGAAGCACAAACATAATCTGCAATGTGAGGTGTGATAAAGATTAAGGCTTTACGTAAAAGAGTACGTTGCTATTCATTTTGTGTTAGCTCTGAGTCATGGCCAAAGTAACGTAATAACATCACCTTTAAATTCAGCATATCCAAACCTCAACTGAACTGAACTCTTCATTCGTCCTTTGAAAAAGCACAAACCATAACAACTTGTGTAATTTTCACTTCTGTTCACAAGCAAACACCTCCTGCCAATGGAATGCAGTCGAGTATCAACCTTTCCGACCACACCAGTCTATCTTAAGGCTTGGGCAGAGTCCCTTGAAACACGGAGGTTTCTTCTGAAGCCTCACAACTGGGTGACATTTCACAGGGACAGTGAAAGAACAGCAACTTAGCCAATCCCACCCGGAAATCCCAAAGAACGGCACAGAGACAACCCCTTGCATATGTGGAAGGTTGTGATGAGCCTTGAGGGAGAGATTTAGAGCAAAAATCTTGGGTTTGAAGAGGTTTTGAAAGGAAGACTTTAGGCAGGCAGATTCAGAGTGTAGGGGTGAGAAGGGGGCGAAGGACCCCGTCACTCAGGATGGGCTGAAGTAGCAAGGTCAAACCCAAAAGAATACAGACAGATGATTGAAAAGTAATGACAGAGGAAGTAGTACGTGTGAAGCTTAAATAAATAGCTGCACAGAATCTCACCACCCTGCCAATATCAGAGTATGTTGGCCCGGAAATTCCTTCTTACACTTCCAAAAATAAAAGGTGCTGGGCAGTTGAAAATTGCTCAACCTGTAGAACAAAATTGCTCACTTACTGGGCAACTGAACGCCTGCTGAGAGATTCAACTTCTGACTCTGTGGTGGAATTTTTTTTTGCCCTAGTTCCATTTCTCTGGCTTAAACTTCTCCAAATGACACCAACAGTAATCCCACACAAAATTTGTCTGCAGTGACCAGATCAGAGTTGTTGTTTTTCAGACCAGGGAAGTAAAGGGATATGGGCCACGTGCAGGCAGATGGGATTAGTTAGACTAACATCATGGTCGGTGCAGTCATTGTTGTCTGAAGGATCTGTTTCTGTGCTGTATGGTTCTATGTTCTAAATCAAGGAGGAGGATCGTTGTGGCTACAGTTGGCAGTGGAAGTCATTTTGGAAGTGACTGCAACTTTAGTGTAAACCACAGCACCAGGTGGGAGGAAGCGGGCTCCACAATTTCCCGCACATGGTGCACCGGAGCTCGTGGTTCAGGAGTGGGAATGGAGGGGACACGTCCTGTATCCAGGGGGAGAGCAGGCCCTACGGACACACACTCAGAAGGCACTGGGAGCAGGCAACCCTAAAAGGTCAATGTCAGGAATCACAAGGCTAACTTATCACGACACGAGGAGGACATTTGGCGCATCACGCCGATGCCATCTCTCAACAGAGGAATTCCATCGATCCCATTCCCCTGAGGCCCTGCAAGTTAGTCTCTCTCACACACGCCCATCAACTCAAGTCACGTCCTGAGGACCTGAACAGTGGGCCACAAATCACACGGTGAAGTTCAGGAACCACACTGTCAAATGCTCCCACCAGTCACCAATTAACAATTCATTAGGAGTCAACCATATGCCCCAACATACTCTCATAAACTCAACGCTTCATTACCACACCTCACAGCTTGCATATGCTGCCACCGTTCAACATACCCACTATTTTCTATTTGTTACAATAGGGGCCAGCGATATTCCGAGCAGCATTCACTTTAAAATGTCCAAGATGGTTCTTAAATTTGCTTGCTCAAAATGCATATTTTGTAATGTTTCTGATTTACAATCACTATTTCTGCCACCCCACACTGGTAATAATGAAAGGGCATAAAGTGCAGTTCCCACTAATGGCAGACAGAAGCACATCACACACTGATGTGATGGTGTCCTGTTGCTATCATAATGAAAATGCAAACTCAATAGATTAATCACACAGCTGCTAGTTTTAAAATTCATTCACAGCATGTTGGCATCAATAGAAAGGCCAACTTTAATGGCCCAGATCAAGTTGAATAAGTGATTCTTGAACCACTAAAATAAAAAACTTGCCCCATTAAGATTTAACGCGTGGTGTTGATATCCCTCTCATGTTGTCCCACAGCCCTTTAGAGTATTGAAGTCCTTGTGAAGAGCAAGTTGCTGTTGCAATACCAGTAGTGCCGCAGACAATTTGTCCACACCAAGCTCCCACCAGACACATTCACTGAAGGATAAATATCAGCCAGGACACTGGGAATAATCTGCATTTCTTCCAAGGTAGTGCCAAAGGGTCTTTTACTTCTATCCAAGAGAATAGATGAGGTCTTGGTTAAATGTCTCATCCAAAAGACTGACCTCCAATCAGAGTGTTACTCTGGTGCACCAGATTAGATTTACGTCCTCAAGTTTCTGGAATGGGACTTGAGTTCCAAACTTTTGCCTTGGAGGTGAGTGTGCTGAAACCTAAAAGGCTGGAACGAGCGCTAAGAAATGGCATTAGGCTGGTAAACTCTTTTTGGCCCAGGTTGGCGAAATGGGCTGAATGGCGTCCTTCTGATAGGGTAACAAAGAAACTGGCCCTTCGGCCCATCGTGTCTATGCTGATCGTCAAGTACCTATCTATCTACCAGCACTTGGTCCGTCGGCTTCTGTGTGTCAGTGATTCAAATGTTCACCCAGACACTTCGTTAGTGCTGTGAGGATCCCTGCCTCCACCACCTACTCGGTCAGTGCATTCCAGATTCCAACCACCTCTGGGTGGATAGGTTCTTCCTCAGATCCCATCTAAATCTCTTATCCTTTACCCTAAACACCTATGCCCTCTACTTTTAGATGCCTCTACTATGGTGAAAAGTTTCCTACCATCTTCTCTGCCATAAGCTTCAATGTTTCTATTCTAACCCACAGCAACCACATTTCATTGTCCGCAGTGCCTTGAGAAATCATGGAAGTTTTTATTTCACAGAGGAGGAAATTGCAGTCAAGGCAAAATTTTAATGCCTGTCTCAGTGACTGCAAGTCTTTCTTCAACTTATTTTCACAGAATTTCATGCTCCTTGGGAAGACCATAAGAAGCCCATCCCCATCACAAGTAAATGCCCCAGCACTAAAGCAAGAGCAACAGAAAGAAACACTGAACATTATGCTGAGGGAAACTGGTTCCTGCACGGCAGCCAAACCGATCAAGAGCAGCTTGAGTCATGTGCAGGGATTTTATTTTTAAACATGTATTTTGTGCTCTTTGTGATCTGACATGTTGTGGCTCAGGATCTCAATTCAGAAAATACTCAATAACCCAATAATTCAGAAAGTGAATGAATGGGTTTTTTGAAAAGGGTTCTACTCAGTGAACTAGAATTTACCATGGCAACTGCATCCGTGTACGTCAGCCTCATTTGGTATTAAGGTCACAGAATAAATTCTTTTCTACACGAAGGAACAGTTTTTATTTTTCACTGCATTACAAAGCACTTACCTCAGTAGCATGTGACCAATATTAGAATATTTACACTCGTTGCCAATGTGCATGTGTTTGGATGTCTGCAATACATCATGCTTCCATCCTTCCTCAGTTTTTATACTTTATTAACTCCCACCCCATTGTGCTATGGCGGTTATACCCTGGAGAAATTGTGTATCACGCAACGATTTCAGATGTGATGCATTCCCCAGCATGTTGGAATTGGCTTTTTAAATACAAGGAGACATTTGTCTGCTGTGAGAATACAACTCAGTGCACTGAACTGAATGCCATGATGAATCATGTACAATATGGCAATTTGTTGTAATTGTACATTTCTTTCTGTACCTCAGTGCTTCTCCAGAAATTACTGTTTGCAACTCGAGTCCAAAATCCCCTTTGTCTACTATTTTAACACAGGTGTGAATCCATTTACTTTAAACTTTGCCTTAGTTATTGTGGGAAGAGGAATTTCAAATATTTTTCTGCGAAATGTGATCATTTCTGGCTTCAAAGAATTAAATCACTCATAAGGATAAAAGAATAAAAAAGCTCTTTGCTGGACCTCATCTTCATCAAGAGCTGCCTTAGCCTCGTGGAACCTGTCGAGCTCCTAGCCTCCACAAATGAAAGCGAGTCCACTCAGTGTGTGGTCTACGATAGGCCTGCTCTTGCACTCCAGCCACAGAGCCAAGCGACTCTGGTTCAGCAGGCATCATTAGCCCTGTCACTCTAGTGGCTGCATTTCTGGTGCAACCATTAAACTCTGGAAGACCATTCAAATGAGTGTTCATCACAGATAAGCCCTATTCCATCAGTCTCTTTTTCTCATCCTCTCTGTCCCTCTACCTCTCTCTTTCTGACCCTCTCTTTATTTCTCTCCCTGTCCTCCAGTTGCTCTGTCCCTCTTCAAGCTTCTTTGTCCCTGTATCCCTACTGTCCTCTTATCTCTGGCCTTCTTTTGCTTTCTCTGTCACTTTGACCCTCCATCTCACTCTGCCTCTGTTCTCTTTTCACCTCTACCAGTCTCTCTTGGTCTCTCAATCCCTCTCTCTGCCCCCCCTCACTCACCCTCTCCTGCTATGACAGGGCCCACCCTATGGAGATCATCAGCAAGAAGCCTAACGAATTCTGCCACATCTTAGCTCGATGATGCTGTACCCAGTCATGGCATCCAAACCACCAATCAGATAACTCAGAACCTGGGACCATCCTGATCTTTGTCCCCTATTGTCACCTCTGGTCAAGTATATAAACACATGGGCATCAGAAGGCTTTCACTATGGTGTCTGGAAAAGGAAGAGAAAGGGGTGGTAAAAGACTTTGGCAGATTTTTTGACAAGACTCTTGCTTAACCTGTAATTCTGATTATAATTTGAGCAAATAGCTCAGGATATCCAAGGGAGCAGTCACACATACCAGAGAGTCATTCAAAATTCCACCAGCTTCCCAATGCTAGAACTCTTCAGAGAATAAATCCAGACACGCATGGCAACACGCTGTGAAACCTAGAAAGAACACTCCATCTGAATAAATAAATGTGAGAATCGGGAGCTGTTGATAAGGTTACAAAGAACTGATTCGTCACGGGGCCTAATTTTGTAATGAAAGTCAAATTTCGAGAGTATATCATAACATACTTCACTGGCAATGGCACCATATCAAAGCTGGGCATCTGGAAAGGCAACCCAGAATTGCTTTAGGGAATTCCAAATTATTGAAGGGCTGCTTTACGCAATGCAATCTTTTGTTCTTAGCAAAGCAGGCAAATTGGAAAATTAAGCCTTGTTATTGTAATTCTTCAGCCTGCACTCCTGGTTAAGCTGTACTACACCGCTGGAAAGATTAGGATTTAATGCTCATCCCCAGTTGCCCTCGAGAAGGTGGTGGTGAGCTCCCTATACACTCACGACTGTGTGGCCAGATTCGGCTCTAGCTCCACCCACAAATTTATAGGTCATATCTCAAATAACGATGAGTCGGAGTACAGGAAGGAGATAGAGAGCTTTGTAACATGGTGTCATGACAACAACCTTTCCCTTAATGTCAGCAAAACAAAAGAGCTGGTCAGTGACTTCAGGAAGGGGGGTGGCACACATGTTCCTGTCTATGTCAATGGTGCCGAGGTTGAGAGCTTCAAGATCCTAGGAGTGAACATCACCAATAGCCTGTCCTGGTCCAACCATGAAGATGCCACAGCCAAGAAAGCTCACCAGTGCCTCTACTTCCTCAGGAGGCTAAAGAAATTTGGCATGTCCCCATCAAGCCTCACCAATTTTTTACTAACGCACCACAGAAAGCATCCTATCTGGATGCATTACAGCTTAGTATGGCAACTGCTCTGCCCATGACCGCAAGAAATTGCAGAGAGTTGTGGACACAGCTCAGCACATCACGGAAACCAGTCTCCCTTCCACGGACTCTGTCTGTACTTCTCACTGCCTCAGTAAAGCAGCCGGTATAATCAAAGACCCCACCCACCCTCTCCCATCGGGCAGAAGATACAAAAGCTTGAAAGCACGTACCACCAGGCTCAAGGACAGCTTCTAGCCCATTGTTATAAGACTATTGAAACGTTCCCTAGTACGATAAGATGGACTCCTGACCTCACAATCTACCTCATTATGACTTTGCACCTTGTCTACCTGCACTGCACTTTCTCTGTAGCTGTGACACTTTACTCTGTATTCTGTTATTGTTTTACCTTGTACTATGCACTATGTAATGAATTGATCTGTACGAATGGTGTGCAAGACAAGTTTTTCACTGTACCTCAGTACACATGACAAAAGTAAACCAATTCCGATTCCTTCTCCAACCACTGTAGGCCCTCTCACGAAGGTGCTCTCACAATGCAGTTAGGGATGGAGTTCCAGGATTTAGGCCCGGTGACAACAAAGGATTGATTTCCAAGACAGGATGATCAAGACACAAGGGGATCCTGCAGATGGTGAGACACCCTTGTGCCTGCTACCATTGTCCTCCTTGGCGGTAGAGGTTGCAACTTTAGGAGGTGGCATTGGAGTAGCTTGAATGACTAACTGCAGTGCCTTCTGTAGATGGTGCACACTGCAGCCACTGTGTACGGGTGGTGATAGAGATTAACGTCAAGCATAGTGGATGGGCTGCTTTCTTCCATATGGTGTCAACCTTCTTGAATATTATTGGGCTGCATTCAGGCAAGTGGAGCTCATTGCATCAAGCTCCTAACTCGCCCCTTGCAGTTGGTGGGAAGGCTTTGGGGCACTAGGTGAGTCACTCACCAAAAGGTGCCAAGCCTCCAACCTGCTTTCATAGCCACAATATTTACGTGGCTGGTCTGTTTAATTTTTGATCAATGGTGACCCACAGGATACTGATGGTGGGGGACTCAGCAATGGCAACACCGTTGAATATCAGAAATAGGTGGCAAGGTTCTCTGTTGTTGGAGATGGTTATTACCAGGCACTTAGGTGGCGTGAACATTATTTGCCACTTATCAGCTCATACCTGGACGATGTGTTTGTGCTGCTGCCTGCAGGCATGGATTAGTTCATTTGTTGAGATGCCAATAAAATTGAATATTGTGCAATCATTAGCAAACCTCCCCATGATGGAAGTGACGTCACTGATGATAAGTCTGTTGGCTCTATGAATGCATGTGCATCAGGACTTATGACCTTGCACCTTATTGTCGACCTGAACTGCACTTCCTCTGTAGCTGTGACACCTTACTCTGTATTCTGTTATTGTTTTTACCCCGTACTACCTCAACGCACTGTGTAATAAGTTGATCTGTATGAACGGTATGCAAGATAAGCTTTTCACCGTACCTCGGTACAAGTGACAATAATAAACCAATACTTCGCCAGTTTGGTCTGCGGTGATGCTGGCGAGGCACCCTCGGTGGTGAACATTGAAGTATCCCACCCAGAGGATATTTTGTGCCCCTGTTACTGTAAGTAATGTTCCTCGGGGGTGGTAGAGAACCTGATTCATTGGCTAAGACAGAACAATAGGTGGTACCCGGGAGGAATTTTGACATGATGTCATGAGATTTCACATGAGGTCTGGAGTCGATGCTGAAGACCCCTAGGGCTACTCCCTCCCACCACTGTGCTGTCACTTCTGGTGTGTCTGCCCTGCCAGTGGGTCAGGGTATATCCAAGGAGTGTGATGGAGAAGTCAGGGACATGGTCTCTAAAGTAAGATTCTGTGGCTTATGACTATGTCAGACTGTTTGCATGACCAGTCTATGGGACAAATCTCCCTCATTGGACACCAGCCCCCAGATATTTGCAAAGACCGTGCAAGGTTAACTGGGCTGGGAATAACTTCAGCATGTCCAAATTCAGCGACTAGGTCAATGCCTGTTGGCCTATCTGCTTTTACTCTTTTTTTTAAGAAAACACAGTAGGAATGGTGCAGTATAGTGACCTACTGGGCTACCACAGAGGGCGTGGACATTGGTCCACCTAAGCCTCAGAGCTTACTAAAAATATCAGGGCAAAGGGAAAGTACTCAAGGGGAAATACAAGTCACAAAAGCAAAAATGGAAAACTAAAAGAAGAAAACTAAAGCAACATAAAAAACTTTGCAGCGCCGCAGGCGAGAAAATCAAACAAACAAATAACCCAACTACTTATCATTCAATGCAACATGGCAAATGAGCCATATTTGGGATTTGACAGCTTAGTTCCTGTAGTCATAGTGAAAAATTCACAAACACATTGTGAATATTATGATCAGCAAACTTAATACCAAAGAGTTGGCTTGCTCTGCATGGATGACTGATGGTGAAACATAACGGAGTTCCATATAAACCACTTTTCAATCCTGTTACATGCAACAGAGGAAATCTTCCCTAATGTGACTTTTCAAATCCAAAGGAAAAAAATGAGAGAACCAGAGAATTAGGAAAAATAGACTAGATCACATCACAATGATCAGCTAGAGATCCCAAAACTGAATCCTCTGTTGCTATAACTACCTCAAACTAATAATATTTTCCACTCGTGTCAAAGTCCACGAATTTCTAATTAAAAATACGGACAAATCCCCAGCTAAGTAAGTATGATTTAATTGTACAGTGCAAGTTTGGTCGTGTTCGTATCACCAATGCCACCTAACTTGGTACAAGGAGCACAGTCACAGGATAGTGCTGCAGAATTCCAGTTCTCTTAACAAGGAATTTCGAAGACAAGCCAATATATCAATAAATCAGAACGATGCCATAACTGACTATGTACCTCTACCAAGTCGCTTGCTTCAGACATCTTGGTCACTGTCGTCTCGCACTCTCCGATAAAGTCATGTCCACCATCATTATCATAATCGTAGCACAGAACCTGGAACGAGAGTAGCACAAGTACGGCAGATTAACACCTGTGAACGTCAACAGATTAGCAGGCATCGATTTGGATCCTGGCCTGTGTTGGTAATGTGCAGAAGGTGTTTCATGTGAACATTTCTCAAGCCTAGAAATTGGACTGGAGAAAACCCATCTGTGCCTGTTTTTTTTCTTTCCAAATCATAAATAGCTAGGGGATTTGTCCATATTTTTAATTAGAAATTCGTGGACTTTGACACGAGTGAAAATATTATTAGTTTCAGGTAGTTATAGCAACAGGATTCAGTTTTGGGATCTCCAACTTATGATTTCGGGTGTGAACTGCAGTGCATGCACACATTCCCTGATGACATCCCACCAATTTCATTTCCCCGCCCAATGACTACACGATTTGTGTAAGTGGGTGCATGATGGTCAGTATGGGAAATCGAACTGGGCGCTTGCTGCCATGATTTACCCTAATGCTGCTATTGTTTCCTTGTTGTATCTCGCGTGCACAATGACGTCAATACGCTCAGGACATTATCAACCGAACAGCTGAAGCTGAATCAAGAGGTCACAATTTGCAGAAGGCATTTCTAACCCAGTTCCACAAGACTACATCAAACTAGTAGTAGTGAAGCCTGCATGAATTAAAGAGATGATAGGGGGAGCACATTTATAATTCTATCACATTACTATTTTCACTAGCAGCAACCCGAGGCACAGATCAATTGGTATCTTCGGCTCATCGATGCCCACCAGTGCTGCACTGTTACACCCCTCACATGACCCATTTACCGCCCCCTCCCCTCGCTATCATCCCTCCCACTGTTTCCCACCCTGCTACGCCACCCATTTCTCTCATCTCCATGGCAGGCTCTGTGCCCGAGACAGAGAAACTCTTTCAACAGTACTAATCAGATTTCCAGCAGGCAGCAGCAAATAGACAGCAGCTTCCTGCACCTGTCGTCTGAGAACATGGGAGTGGGCTTCGAACGTCTCTTTAATCTGTAAACCACGATAATAACTTAAATGGAGGAGGTTCCAATACTGGAAATACCATTTTCTTTGCATTGGGGCAAAAAAATGGGTCACCAAAAGTGGATGCAATCCAATTACTAAGCATCAGTTTCTGTACTACTTGTGATTTCCTTCCTTTCTTTACACAATGATACAGGACAGAAGGAAGTCACTTGGCCACCATGCCTACATCAGCCCCTAGGAAGGGCTGTTCAATTGCTCCCAAGTCTGCTCTTTCTCCATAGCCCTGCAATTATACCCTTCAAGATTTTCTCATTCCCCATTCACCTGAAGGGTCGCTACGGTATCTGCATCTACTGCCTTTCATGCAGCACAGTCCAGATTCCTCACTGGAATTCTCCTCGCCTCCCTTACAGTTCTTACATCCATTTTCTTAAATCTGTGTTCCCTGTTTACTTCTCCTCCTGATGGTGGAAAGGGTTTCTCTCGAGTTATTTCATCATTATCTTTCAAATGGCTATTATTTTCCAGAGGTCAAAAGGGACAAGTTCTGATGTTTGTGCTCATGCTCCTGTGTAACCAGTTCTGTGAGAGTAAATAACACCAGCTTCACCCAAACAGGCCATTCATCCCTACTTACTGCGATTAAAATATAATGCTTCTGGAGCAGAAATGCAAAACTGATATCAATTCTTCTTTTGAGGGCTCTACTGTTCATGTCCACCTCTCTGCAGGGAGCTCTGCCAACTACTACGCTACCACATACTCTTGTTTAGGTAAAAATATCTACTGTTAACCTGGGATATGTTGGTGTTTGGTCGTACTCCTGCTAATAATTGCAGATATGGTCATTAATGGTCCAAGTAATAACCCAAGATACAGAGGTACAGTCAGAAATAGTCTAACTTCAAACCAAAAAAAAATTGCACTCTGGATGAGATGCAAAGAATAGTTTACAGGAAGCAACATACTGAGGTATCTAGAAATAGCAAAACAGTTCTATGTAAAAGCTCACCTGCGGTGTTTTTATCTTGAGCACCACTGTAGGTCTCATACGCAAGTGCATCAAAACTAATGCAAGCTTAAAGATTGCTACTGGGAAAGTTCAAATTACCTTTATGTTTTTGTCCACATGGCCATCACACAGGGACACAAGCGGCATGCTGAAAGGCTTCCAGATGGGGTCAAGGGTATTTTTGATAACCTGCAAAACAAATGAGAAAATTGTTGGGAACTGCACAATCCATGTCCAGAATCAATCAGACACCTTTCCCGAGGTTTCTATTAAGTTGGTCCTGCAGTTCTTAATGTCAGCTGAGCCAACGGTGAATAAAATAAAATCACACGAAGAGTCTTCCGTGCTAGCTAGACAGCCCACTAAATTGAGCCTGGCCACAGCTGAGCTACTTGGCTCACAGTTGCCTGAACCTTGAACCTCAGGGTTAGAAAATTATCCTCTGTTCCCTGCACTAAAGACACAAAATAGCAGAGGCCAAAGCTCTGCTTCTGAAGTTTGGCTCCATTGAGTTGGAAGTGGAATACACACACACACACTCACACACAGAGCTATGTTGGGCATTTACTGCACGTGACCAAAAATCAAGCTCTACCACCTAGTCTGCAGTCTATGCTGAGTTATTTGACATTACCCTGAGGGGCAGACTAGACAACATGGAGTTAAAAAGGGAAAGCTTCTGATTGCTAGCCAGTAACCTCTCCTGGAACTGTGCTTCCACAGGCAAATATGGGAAGATGTAATTAAGCTTGGCAGGCATGCCCTTCCAGTCCAATAGGCTGCCAACATCCGTCATAAGCCCAATGCCTAAATAATTTGCCACTTGGGTGAGATACTCCAGAGCATGTAACATCTGTAAAACCAGATGTTACAGGTGTCAGGAGTGGAGAAAATTGATAAAAAGGATGCGAATTTTGGATTATTACAATTAACCAGCGTAAAGTGAATGAGTCCGACAGACAGGCAATGCATGCCCAGGGTTTGAGAGAGTGCAGCAGAATAAATATTGTTCCTCCGTCTTCAAGTCTTGGATTTGGTGCTGGTCCAGAACATCACATCAGTTTCAGAGCAGTGATGACTCAGGGCCCAGAACGCAAGGTGCTGCTGTCAGCCCTTTTGGAAATCCTAGAGTCCCACTGAGAACAGAAAAACTGGCTTCTGTCAAAGAGTCTCATTTGTTGCAGATTTTAAGGTTAAAATGTTGAGGGGATCTTTGAAGTGCAACTCACCGTGAGAGTAAAGCCAGTCTTGGGTGGCAGACCTGTGAGCAATATCACACAAACAACCTTTAATACACCCAGCCCTACTATCAGTAAAATCAATGGCATGGAACAGGTCTGAAAGTGCAACAGGCAGTTGATGCAGTGCCACCTGCGTTGTGCTATGCCCCAGTATGCATTTCTATTGCGTAATGACCTGGCTACATTCCCCCTTGTAAACATTGCAAACCAAATCTTCTTTCCAGCTGAATCTCTGCTGACGATTAAGGGATAAGTTTTCTTAAAAGGTCAGTCCTTGCTGTCAAGCCATCCTTGGCTTGAAGCATGGGTCAGTCTGGACCCTGTACCCCCACACCTCTTGAACACCAACACTAATTAGCCCAAATCTCATTCCCAGTGTGGAAAATTCTATTTAAATGCTTTGGCCAAGCACTGGTGAAACACTATCCGGTGAGGACAGAGAGGGGTCTAAATTGCCAAAAGATCAACATCCTGACATTGTCTATCAAAAGGGCCACAGCAGCCTCCATAATTTCCTACAATTCGATATAAAATTAAATCCAAATAGTGATGAGTTGAAGTACAGGAAAGAGATAGAGCGCCTAGTGACATGGTGTCATGACAACAACCCTTCCCTTAATGTCAGCAAAAGAGCTGGCCATTGACTTCGGGAAGGGGAGCGGCGCACATGCTCCTGTCTCCATCGATGGTGCTGAGGGCTTCAAGTTCCCAGGAGTGAACGTCACCAATGAGCTGTCCTGGTCCAACCACGTAGACAGCACGGCCAAGAAAGCACACCAGAGCCTCCACTTCCTCAAGAGGCTAAAGAAATTAGACACGTCCCCTTTGACCCTAACCAACTTTTATCAATGCACCATAGAAAGCATCCTATCTGGATGCATCACGGCTTGGTATGGCAACTGCTCTGCCCGTCACTGCAAGAAACTGAAGAGTTGTGGACACAGCTCAGCACATCACAGAAACCAGCCTCCCCTCCATGGACTCCGTCTACACTTCTCACTGCCTCAGTAAAGCAGCCAGCATAATCAAAGACCCCACCTACCCCAGACATTCTCTCTTCTCCCCCCTCCCATCGGGCAGAAGATACAAAAGCCTGAAAGCATGTACCACCAGGCTCTAGGACAGCTTCTATTCTGCTGTTATAAGACTATTGAACAGTCCCCTAGTACAATCAGATGGACTCTTGACTTCATAATCTACCTCATTATGGCCTTGCACCTTATTGTCTTCCTGCACTTTCTCTGTAACTGTTACACTTCATTCTGCTATTGTTTTTCCTTGTACTACCTTAATGCACTGCTGTAATGTACAAACAGTATGCAAGACAGGTTTTTCACTATACCTCAGTACATGTGACAATAATAGACCAATTTACAATTCGTCTGAAAACAAGAGTTCTAGTCCAGCTCAGGCAGCATGGGTTAAAACCAGTCTCTATGCTAGTTTTGAAGATCCTATGCAAAACTGCACGAGCCAATGCACTGGTTGAAAATCTACCATAATTCAGCAGAGATGGGCAAACTCCATCAGTAACCTTAATGTTAGTGGGTGTGGGAAAGGAAAATATCCACAACCTTTCTTGAGGCAGAGGGCTAGCTTCATGCTGCAAGCAACTCATTCCATTCAAAGCATGCAGATGTTTGATAGTAAGACTGGAAGCAACTTTCCACTTATCATCATCACCTTCAAAGCACAGATAATCACTCTGCCAAACATCAACTCCAATTAGTGTCACGGGAATATCCAGTAACCTGGTTGGTCAGTCCCAGCCCTCAATGCAAGAGTTGTGCCGGGGGAAGAGGGGAGAACAGACGTGTGGCAAGAGCGGAATCATTTTCTACTTATTGATCTTTCCTCTCATAAATATGATTTCACTTATTTCCTTCAGATGACAGAGAGAAGCAATGTAAAAATAAATTTGCAGTAAAACGAGAAGTGTCTCACTTGACCTTTACAACAGAACCTGGAAACAATGAAGTGATTCATATGCAATAAAAACTCTCCACGCAAGCTGTGATTTTAAAAAGGCATTTTATATCATGCGTTTCTAATGTGACAGAAATTCTAACCAGGTACTCTTGTAATTGTCACATTTAAAATATGTAACCATTCATTATTGCCTCCTCAGTATGGGTTATTTGGCAGCATTACACCGTGCTTGTTTTTGCCACAGTTAATAGGAGAGTGTGTGTGTGTGTGTGTGTGTGTGTGTGCGCGCGCGCATGCGTGCTGTGGATGAGACACAAAATAAGTAGTGTAATGGCTCATTCAGTAAAAGCCAGCAAATTTATTTCAAGAAGCACTTAGGAAACCCCAGGAAGGACCTGGCTTATGCTCTGGCCTGGGCTGTTGAACGTACAGCAGCCAAGTTCCAAGAGTCATAGAGTAATGGCATAGAAACAGGCCCTTCCGTCCAACTTGTCCACACCGACCAAGCTGCCCACTAAGACAGACCCACACCCGCGTTCGGCACATAACCCGCTAAACCTTTCCTCTCCATGTACCTACCCAAGTGTCTCTTAAACGTTATACCTGCCTCCATCACTTCCTCTGGCAGCTTGTAGCTTGTTCCATATACACATTACACACTGCGTGAAGTTGCTCCTCCCGTCCCTTTCAAATCTTTCCACTCTCCTTAAACCCATGCCCTCTAGTTTTTGATTCCCTTGCCTTGGGAAACCTCTGTGAGAACCCTCCATTCCCTGTGATAAGGAGTGAGTATTAAAAGGAAAAACTGGCAAGAGGTGGAATATTTTATCAAGACCGAAGCAAATAGCCAGTGTAAGAGGAAGATTGCGTGCAGGTTTGGTAAGTTATGCCTGATTTACACCCTCCTATTGATCCCTGCTCCCAAATGCAATTTGGGTCAACATCACGATACACCCCACCCCCCGCCCCCATGCTCAGGAGCTGGATGTTGAGTTTTTGCAACTCACCCGATTCAAAAATGGGATTTGCCACAGAAGAAAAAAGTTAGTTTTCTGTGCCTAGAAATTATATCGCACTATGCCCTGCTTCCAATGAAAAGTAAATTGTAAAGGAACATCAGAGACTTGCTGCAAATGGCACGGACTGAGATTTTCATTCCTATTCTCCCATCTGCTGGTGGGCTAATGCATGGACTGTCCTGGGCCCTGGACATGCACAGTGGTGACCAACAGTATCCAACACTGCTTCCTGGAATGAGTCCATTCATGGTAGCCCATGGATGGTGCGGGCGATTCATGCTGAAGCAAGTGTTGCGAGTGGAACCTAAACTGCAGTGTTAGTTAAAGGGCTCCCGACAGAGCAGATCCCAACCCACGGAACCCAATGCCAAAAACCCACCAGCAGGTAGGTCCCCTTTTGACAAAGATCGACCTGGCCGTGCTTCTGGATACCTACTACTTCCCACCCAGCTATTACTCTCCACCCAGCAACACTCAGCTGTTCCTCAGTACTGACTGACCTCCCACCCCACCTGACAACCACCTCCATCCTGGCTGCCAGCTCCTTCTCCCCACACCATTCTCCACTAAACTCCTCCTGAACCCTCTCCTAGCTTGCTGCCCAATTTCCTCTCTGATGCCTGGACCCTGGCTCTTCCCCAGTCCCATATCCCACCAATCCTTGTCCCTCTTCCCTGTGACCTCCCCATGGCCAACCTTCCCAGTACTCCGAGCCAGACTTATCGCATTTCATTCAGCCATTTGACGGTGGTGGAGTAGCTAACGAGAAGTCTTTTCTTGACGCACGGCCTGTTCAGTGGGAATCAATCTGGTGAACGTTTGCTGCACACCCTCTGTGGCAAGATTATCCCTCCGTGGGTAGGGTTCCGGACACTATTTGAAATGCTTGTGCAAGTGAAGTAAAACACCTCTACTCTTGTACTCAAATTGTCTTGCATTAAAAGACAATATTGTTTGCTGTCCTGATTCCTTGCTCAGGCTGAACATTAAGTTTCAGTGATTCGTATACAACTGGAATCACAGCTGGATGCTCAACAGCTGTGGCAGGGTTTGCACAAGGTGAGGTCAGGTAGCACAAATGGCAACAACCAATCTCTCCCAGATGAGATCAATGCCTGTTAAGCACGCTTTGATAGGGAGAACTGCGACACACCCACACGAGCCCCCACATCTCCAGATGACCCTGCAATCTCAGTCTCTGAGGCCGACGTCTGGGCATCCTTCAAGAGGGCGAATCCACAAAAGCCACCCGGTCCAGGCGGCGTACCTGATTGAGTACCAAAGATCTGTGCGGACCAACTGGCTGGAATATTTACAGACATATTCAACCTCTCGCTTCTGCGGTCCAAGGTTCCCACCTGCTCCAAAAAGGCATCTATTGTACCGGTGCCCAGGAAGAGAGTGGTGACCTGCCTCAATGACTACCGTCCAGTAGCACTTACATCAACCATAAAGTGCATCGAGAGGTCGGTCATGGCACAAATCAGCTCTTCGAACTGAATAAAACCTTGGAGGTGACCTGGATCCACTTCAATTTGCCAACCGCCACAACAGGTCAACAACAAATGAGATTCCTCTGGCTCTTCACTCTGCTCTGGACCACGCGAACAAAAGGAACTTGTACGTCAGGCTGCTGTTCATCGACTACAGCCCAGCGTTCAATACAATCATCCCATCTAAACTCATCAAGTTTCAAGATCTGGGCCGCTGTATCTCCCTCTGCAACTGGATACTCGACTTCCTCATTGGCAGACCTCAGTGAGGATTGGCAACATATCTTCCTTGCTGATCGTCAACACACGTGCATCTCAGGGCTGTGTCCTCAGCTCCCTGCTCTGCTCACTATACACACAAGTATGTGGCCAAGCACAGCTCCAATGCCATCTTCAAATTCACCGATGACACAACTGTTGTTGGACAAATCACTGGCGTCAATGAGTAAGCTTATCGGAGCGAAATAGGACACCTGGTTGAGTGGTGCTACAACAACAACCTCTCAATGTCAGCAAAACTAAAGAGCTGATTATTGATTTCAGGAAGGGGAAGGAGGGTAAACATGTGCCAGTCTACATTGGGGGGGGGGGGGGGGGGGCGGTAAGAAAAAGATACTTGGCAGTGGAGAGTTAGGAGCTTTAAATTCCTGGGCGTTAACATATAGCACAGGACATAGATGCAATCATAAGGAAAGTGTGGCAGCATTTTTACTTTCTTGGGAAGTCAAGGAAGTTTGGCTTATCACCGAACACGCTATCAAACTTCTACAGATGTTCTGTTGAAAGTATCCTGACTGGTTGCATTATGGTCTGGTACAGCAACTCGAATGCACAAGAACATAAGAAGCTGCAGAGAGCAGCAGACTCTGCCCAATACATCACACCACATCCCTCCCCACCATTGGAAGTATCTACAGGAGGTGCTGCCTCAAAAAGGCAACATCCATCAAAGATCCCCACCATCTGGGCCATGCCATCTTTTTGCAGCTACCAATCGGGCAAGAGGTACAGAAGCCTGAAGTCCCACACCACCAGGCTCAAAATCAGCTACTTCCCTTCACCCGTTCGGTTCTTGAACCAACTGGCAAAACCTTAATCACCGCTACAATTTTGCAATACTATGACCACTCTAATCACTTTGCACTAAAATGAATTTTTTTCTAATTATGTTTTTACTTGTAATAATTGTGTATAATTTATGTCTGTGTTCTTTCTTGTGAATGCTGCTTATCTGATGCTATGTGCCTGTGATGCTGCTGCAAGTTTTTCATCGCACCCGGGCATACATGTACTTGTGCATATGACAATAAACTCAACTTTGACATCCCGTTACCTCTGAATAACAACACATTTCAATCTCTCACCATTTAACAAAACATTTCCTTTTTCTTTTTAACCTCACATTATATTCCATCATTCATATCTTTACCCTTCCCCATAGTCTATGTTCCTCTCTCCCCCCCCCCCCCCCCAAAAAGCCTCCCTGCATTGTCTTCACATCCCATATTGCCTTCCACCTTTGTATCATACTTCAATTTAGTTCCCTTGTCCAAATCTTTGATATTTATCGTGGGCAGCTGGTGCTCTAGCACTGATCCCTGTGGCATCCCAAGTCTACCCAATTCTACTTTTTTCAAAGTGTCCTGTACCACTTGCTTAATGATAGATTCCAGGATTTTCCCTGCTACTGATGTTAGGCTATCGGTCTTTAATTCCTCCATTTTCACTCTCCCTCCTTTCTTAAATAGCAGGGTTGCACTGGCTGCCTTACAATCCGTGGGAACGGTTCTCAAATCTGACGACCACTCATCTTCCAGAATTCCATTGATGATAGCCACCTCCAAAGCTACCTCCTTCAGAATTTTGGGATGCAGATCATTAGGTCCTACGAATTTCTCTCCTTTCATTCCCATTAATTTCTCCAGTTTGTGTTACTATTGTTATTTTTTTTATTCAGCTGCTCATTTACTCTAGCCCTTGTTCTCCACTACTTCCACAAGACTTTTCCCAACTTGCTCCATGAAGATAGGCACAAATGTGTTTAATTTATCTGCCTCTCTCATTCCTTAAAATTAGTTTCTCCTCTCTCAGTCTGTAAGGGACCAAAATTAACTTTTGATAATCTTTTTTATACATCTTTAGAAGCTCTTACAATCATTTTTTTATATTTGTTTGATTTCTCTCATATTCTACTTCCACTCTCCTTATCAATGCCTTGGTTCTACTTTGCAAGATTCTGAACTTTTCCCAGTCCTTACATAATAGAGCCAAGTGTTAACAAGTCTTTTCTGCAACTTAACACCATCTTTTACTTCACTTGTTAGCTGCAGCGCTTGTTAGGATTTTGTGCTATTAAAAAGGGATACAGTTGGAAACTACATACTAATACATTAAATATTAATCTGATTATTTATCACATTTTTTTTGATGTACCTTCCCAATCTTTCATGGGAAACTCCTGCCTCTTATTTTGTAATATGCCTTAAATTTTAGACCCTGGTTTCAATTTAAATTGAATAACTCCCATTTTTCATACAAAATTCTATCATATTGTGATTGCTCTTCCCCAAACACCCCTTAACTACAAAATTATTAATGAAGCCCTTCTCTCTGCACAATACTAGATCTAAAATTGTTCCCTTGTTGGTTTTTCAACATACTGATCTAGTAAAACCAGTTAATATACTTCACAAATCCATCCTCCACACTACTACTGTGGATCATGGTCTGTCCTGACTACATCTGTTTGAAGGTCTATTGACATCTCCCACTCAAAGTTCCCACCCCTTTCTGCTTCCTAGCTCCACGCAAACCAATTCTATTGTTGCACTATTTCAGAACACATGATAAACTGCTCCTCCATTCCCCCATCCCAGTTGTCACTTGGTGCACTTCAAAGCTCAAATTTGATTCTACTTAACAAATGAAATTTGAGAGTCACTGATCATTCCTATTGTCTAAATAGTTGGTTTGGCCTTCAATTAGTTTTGAAATGTTTAAATTATTAACTCACTGAAGTAAATAAACAACTCCATCAGTAAGTCCTTTACTTGTACTCAATACATTGGTAGGAGTGCACTCATTAACGCATACATTTTCATTTGCAGCATAAACCCTACTGAACAAATTCTGAGAACCATGTATGATTCCTGAACTAGGACCAGTTTGCTAACCATTTCACAATGGCTTGGGAATTTAATTGCAGTTCCCAATACTTCATGAATCAATTCGCTACTATTAGTTAAAGACAAAAAGGGAGGATAAATGTCACTTTGCAGTGGAGCACACTAATATTCCGCAACAGCCTGTCAGAAGTTTATTCTTCTGAAATAAGCCAATGTCGCTCAGCTTCCCAGAGTTTGCTCTGAAATTTAACATGAGCTTTACAGCCAATTCTGCAGATGGCCCACACTCTGCACGTGCATGTTATTTTTTTTAATGAGTAACTGGGCCTCTTTTAATGAGTAGCCTTTACTTGGTGTTCTCTTGGTCAACAGGGTGCCACTGAATAAATATTCATTTGGTCATTTAAAATGATTTCTCAGCATGATTTCACATCTGCAAACCCGGAACTCTGGAGGAAATGATTATGCCTAACATAAACCCAAAAGCTGAAGTCATTTCCCTTCCAGGGTGAAAATGGACAGAAGCTGTTATAAGAAAAATAACTGTTACTCCCTTCTTATGCACACAGTTGGATGCTTCATATCGCAGTCAGGTTAGTTAAGCTTTCAAAATGGAGTGCAGCTAAAGGGGCAAGGAAAGACAATGGAAAATAAGCAGGAAGATAACAAACCAGGGATCAAGAGGAAGGGAATCAAAACAGTAGGATTGCCAAACAGAGAAAGATTGGGGTTTGCCTCTCACAACGCTGGTTCATCTCAAAGAACATTACAGCAAAATTAAATAATTTTGAAGTGTGATTTCTGATTTGAATTTGGAAATGTTCCATCCAATTCCTATAATGTTCCCAAGTGATCATGACCTGCCCGGGGTCGATCACGTCTAACGAATCTTAGAGTTTTTCGAGGAGGTTACTAAGAAGGTCGATGAGGGAAAGGCAGTGGATGTTATCTACATGAACTTTAACAAGGCCTTTGACAAAGTCCCGCATGAGAGGCTGGTCCAGGTTAAGTCGCTTGGCATTCAGGGTGAAGTAGTCAGTTGGATTCAACATTGGCTTAAACATTGGCTTAGTGGGAGAAGCCAGAGAGTGGTAACAGACGGTTGTCTCTCTGACTGGAGGCCTGCGTCTAGTGCTGTGCCGCAGGGATCAGTGCTGGGTCCATTGTTGTTTATCACCTATATTAATGATTTAGATGACAACATGGTAAACTGGATAAGCAAATTTGCAGATGACACCAAGATTGGGGGCAAAGTGGACAGCGAGGAAGGCTATCAAAGCTTGCAGCGTGATCTTGACCAGCTGAGTAAATGGGCTGAAAAATGGCAGATGGAATTTAATGCAGACAAGTGTGAGGTGATGCACTTTGAGAGGACAAACCAGGGTAAGACTTATACAGTGAATGGTAGGGCTCTGAAGTGTGCTGTATAGCAAAAGGGACCTGGGAATACAGGTCCATAGTTCTTTGGAAGAGTCATCACAGGTAGATAGGGTCGTAAAGAGAGCTTTTAGCTCTTTCACCTTCATAAACCAGGGCACTGAGTACAGGAGGTGGGATGTTATGTTGAAGTCGTACGAGGCGTTAGTGAGGCCAAATTTAGAGTATTGTGTGCAGTTCTGGTCACCTACCTACAGGAAGGATATCAATAAGCTTGAAAAAGTGTGCAGAGAAAGTTTTGATGTTGCCGGGACTTGAGGACCTGAGTTATAGGGAAAGGTTCAGTAGGTTAGGACTTTATTCCCTGGAACACAGGAAAATGAGGGAAGATCTTTTTGAGGTATACAAAATTATGAGAGGTATAGATAAGGGTAAAAGCCTGCATGCATTCACCCTAAGGTTGGGTGAGACAAGAACTAGAGGACGTAGGTTTAGGGTGAAAGGTGAAATACAAGGGGAATCTAAAGGGAAACCTCTTCACTCAGAGGGTGGTGAGAGTGTGGAATGAGCTGCCAGTGGAAGTGGTAGATGTGGGTTCAATTGTAACATTTAAGAGAAGTTTGGATAGGTACATGGATGGGAGGGGTTTGGAGGGATGTGGTCTGAGCACAGGTAGATGGGATTAGGCAGAAGATTCAGCAGCATGGACTAGATGGGCCTGTTTCTGTTCTGTAGTGCTCTGTGGCTCTAATCTTGGTCAGTATCATTGGTTGAGGGTTAATTTGTGGCATGGACACAAGGGAGGACTTCCATGATTTTTAAAATAGCACAGTTGGATAACTTCCACCCACCAGAGGTTTGGTTGAACAGCTCATCCAAAAGGTAGCAGCCCTGACAGTGCAGCACTCCTTCCGTCCTGACCTAGAGTGCAAGCCTAGCCTTTGTGTTCAAGTCTTTGGATTGGGTTTTGAACCAATGAATTGAGCTTTGTTGAAACACAAAAATTTTACAAAGTATTCTGGATACGACTGATGAACTACAAGGCGAATATTACTGGAGGGGGTAATGGGCACATTGTCCATGATCTGACTTCTTGCCCATGCTTGTTACCCTCTCCAACCCCGAGCCCCACACAAGGCCTGCAGTCAAACTAACTACTTCAGCCTGCATGGCTCCCAATGACTGAGGCCCCAGCTCTGCAGCTATCCTACCAACAGGTAGGGCTGCAACTGGTGACCAGGGTCCCTGACAATGCCCCACCCCAGCACCATCTTCATAGCTGTTGACAGCTCCAACTGCTTGAGGCCTGTTTCACTTCCCCCCCACCCCCACCAAATCCCTTTGATAATTGGAGCTGAGATTGCATTAAGACATCAAAAGTGAAAATTTTAAATCAAACTTACCACCATGTATTTTTAATGAAGGTTGGCACACCCATTCAAATGAATGGAGGTGTTCCAGATACACTGGCTGAGGCAGTGGGACCAGATGCAAATTGTATCCCGCTCCTTGGCTGTACACGTTATGCAACACCCCAGGAGTTATAGAGAGAAAGATTCTATATGCCAGCAAATGCCTTCCATTTGTATCCTGTACATAACTCAACAGCAATGTGCAAGCATGCAAGTACAGAACGTGGCAGACAATCCACTGTGGCTAGTTGGCGGTTCTTTGTAACCATTGGCACTATCCAGTCCATTAATATATTAGCAGATGTGTGGCCTAGATAGGCCATTTCTGGGCTAGTTACAAAATAATCCGAGATGGATTCATTAGGAAGAGTATTCTTCAAAAGATTCCATTAAGTACCTCTGCGGGTGTAGGAATAACACAAAAAAAATGATGCAAAGTGCTAAACCATTTTTTTGTTAAAATTCATGAAACAAATGGGGCTTGTACTTCCAAAGCAGTTTAGAACACAACGACAATGAGTGCAAATATACAAACAAAAATATGGAAATAAGCTGGTCAAATTCAGGAACTAATTTTAATCATCTGACCCAAGACTGGGACAGGTGTAAGTGAAAATACGTGGGAAGGTTTTATAAACTAAATAGCCAGATGCAAATTGTATCCAGGCCAAGTACATTTTTAATCCCTAAAAATGATCAGAAACAGCAGGAAATACTTAGCATGTACGGCAGCATTTGGGGATTTGAAATTGTCGGCATCAAAGTACAATCTTTATTTCCAGTTGTGTGGGCCCTCACACTGGCAAACCCATCAGAGAAGTATGGCAGGAGTATAATGTTTTGGTTGTTGACAACAAGCTTTAGAGGTATGAAGCAACATCGTGTTAATATATTGAACAAAGATCAAGAAAAATAAATGCTTCCATTAAAGACTAGTAATGTCTGTTTATAGAATGGAGATTTTCCAAGCAGGTTGGAAACAAATGAACCATTTAATTCATTTGATTATAATATAAACAACATATTGAAATTGTAGTCAGACATCAATTCCAGCAAACTATTGGTATGCTTACACAGAAATGAACTGTGGCAGAAAGGAAGATCAGTCCAATATTCAAAAGTTGAATTAAACCAGTTCCTTCGTTAACACCTATGGAGGTTTAAATATTTAATGTTGCAATGTTCAAGTGTTAGGCTCACAACAATCTATCGGCAGAAAATACTTGCCGTGTAAGCAGATTTGAAAGCTCCAATTGTCATAGTTTGAAAATTACATCACAAGAAAATTGGTCCAGGGATAGGCCATTTGCCTCTCAGGCTTGTCCCGCCATTCAATGCAGTCATGGATGATCCGCCTCAAGCCTCAACTCCTCTTCTGTGAAATTTCCCCATAGCTATCAATTTCCTATTAAAAATGTATCTAATTCCTCTTTAAATGCCTCCAGTGATCTAGCTCCTAGAGGTCCGCGCTGTAGAGAATTCCACAAATTCACCACCCTCAGAGACAAAATTCCTACACACCTCAGTTTTAAATGACTGGCCCCTTATCTTGCTAGTATTCCCTCTTATTTGAAGGATCTATCCTATCATGCCCCCTTAGGACACATTTCAATTAGACCAAACTTCAAACTCCAAAGAAAATAGATCAAAATTCTTTAGCCATTCATGATAAGACAACACTCACATCCCTGGAATTATTCTGGTGACTCACTCCCAAATTCTCGATTCTTCAGTCTTTTTCCAACTACCCTATTAGAACTGTTTAACATTTAAGTGCCTTAACAAATAACCCCTTACCTGTCTATGCTAAGTTACCAGTAGAAAAAAAAAGGCAGGTTGATTTCACTTCATAGAACAGAGCGGCTAAATGATCAAGTGAGAGGAAAGTGACTTGAGATAACAAAGACACCTAGAAAGAGATACCCCAAGAATGAAAAAGGATGGAACTAGATGCGAGAGTCAGAGACTAAAATTTCTAACATTTCAGATTAATTTTATTTTTCCGAGGGGCCATTTAAACTATTTGGGTGGAATAACATTATTCAAAAGACAGTGATGATGTTGTAGCCTTACTGAAATTGTGAATAGGTTTAAATCATACAGATTGCAGAGCTCCTCCTACCATAGTCAAGGCTCTCTTTCCTCATCTCCACTTGTAACCCATTGTTCCCAGTTAACTGTAGTCACATACTTGCAATCTATCTTGTACATATCCTTAGGAAGATCAAATTTCATGCTATTAATATGGAGGCCAAGTGTTTTTAGTGCTATTGTGGACCCCACTATGCTGGGTATTTTTTTTGCCCTGGCCTTGCCCTTGATGCCCTCCCACCAGTCACGTCTGGGGGTCAGGTACGAACCATTGGAATGAGACCCATAAGTTATATTGAACCATTAAGTTCACAAAACCCTCATCTAACCCTGGTTAGAACTGGGGCTCATATGGCTAGTTTAGGTGAACAGTTAATATGGCATGATAAACAAGGTAATGAAGTTTGATTTATA
Source organism: Pristis pectinata (assembly GCF_009764475.1). Classification (NCBI taxonomy): domain Eukaryota; kingdom Metazoa; phylum Chordata; class Chondrichthyes; order Rhinopristiformes; family Pristidae; genus Pristis; species Pristis pectinata. The sequence goes on from NC_067417.1 coordinate 40,236,639, forward strand.
TATTGTGATTGATGACATTAGAATGTCCCAACATACTTCACAGCCCATCTTATTTCCTTGTCATGGCCAATTTGGAACATCAGCTATAAATCCAGTTTAAGGCAAGCTCATGAGTCTGATGTTCTGGAAGAGAGGGAGTGAGTCTTTGTAATGTCATTAACCAAGCCCGCAGAGGGGCCAGAGTTTTGTCACGTGGTCAGTAGCTGGATCAAAGTTGCCAGTGTCAAATTCTGCAGAACTCCTGATATGCCAGCTGTGAATTGGACAACCAGAGCAGCCATATCCCATTTGAATCTAATTTAGTGCCTTTCATGATTCAAAGCTGGAAGGCTTTAATGCTGGGTGGAGGTTAGATGCTTATTCTGGATGATCAGTTTCACTGCATATCCTATCTACAAACTGCTGCACTGAGAGTCCTTACAAGGGTGTTCACAAAGACTTCCAGGAAACCAAACAATGGGTTGGGAAATTCACTAAATCCCCGTGCAAGGGAGTCTGGTCTCTGTTCTCATGTAGCAAGCTCAACAATCACATTATGGAACAAACAGGATTGCGATAGTGATCAGATAGTGCTATTCATCAAGGTATAAACAGTTTCCAGTGTACCCAGGACCTATCCCTTCCTCCAAGATAAATCTGTGGAACTTTTGTTTTTATATCCTAAACATGCAAGGCCAAATGGGACCTTGCTGTAATGTTTCTTCTGAATGATGGCTCCTTCAATAATGTAGCATTGTCTCAGCACAACTTGAGGAAACAATGGTCAGTAGATAAATATACTTCTTACATTTTCCTTCAAGTAAAATATCAAGAGACATAAATGGGGGATACAATCTATGGGATTGCCCCAAGAGGTAACATAGACTCAATGTGCTGAATACCCTCCTGTTTCATGAGAAACAGGAGATTGCAAGGACATGCAAGAAATGTTGGTTATGCCATTAAGAAAATCCTAATTTTATAAACAGCAGAAAGCAAAAGAAACAACAACAAAACCACCAAAAGGAGTGGGTGCCAACTCTGTGGTTAGGCAGCAGTTAGGTGGATAGGGAGGAGGCCAGCAGAGATTTAAGGTATGGGACTCAAAGAAACAGGATGTTTTTAAATCAACAGAATCAAAAGGGAGGTGATAGAAGTGTAGAGTTTTGAGGGTTCTGCGTAAGATACAAACACATGGAAAAATTAAAGATCAATACACAAGAAGTGCTGGAGGAACTCAGCAGGTCAGGCAGCATCTATGGAGGGAAATAAACAGTCGACGTTTTGGGCTGAGACCCTTCATCAGGACTGGAAAGGAAGAGGGCAGAAGCCAGAATAAGAAGGTGGGGGGAGGGGGAGGAGCACATGCAGGCAGGGGATAGACGAGTTCAGGTGATAGGTGGGTGGAGATGTAATAAACAGAGGTTTAAAAAAAAAACTGAAGATCTTGTATCTTACCACAATCTCTAGAGACCTCCTTTTGTATGGCAGACAATTAAATACTTTTGAAATTTGGTAGCTGTTAAAATGTTAAGCCAATACAGCAGTCAATTTGCCCAGAAGGCTCCTCACACGTTACAAGAGAGGAATGATCCGTAAATCTATTTTTACCGTGTCGGGGTAATTCTGACCTTGGGCAATAAGGTAAAGTGACAATGATGGATAAGTCACCCATTAGATCCCTCTCTCATTTCATTAAGATCAAGAGAACCGATAAAGGAGAATGATATACAGTATAACAGTTCAAATCATTATACAGTTCCATAAATATGCATCCACACAAGTGTAATTAATTAAAATAAAAACCAAGGGTTATGTACATTGGTGTCTAATCTGATACTGTCCATTTTTCATTACAAGTCAAAATTAAAATTCATACTACCACTCCCCCCATTTTGAAGAATGATAGCTAAAATATTGTTACAGTTATCATAAAATGATAAGCACAGAAAGGAACTTTATCATGCCAACATCAGCTCTTTAGTAAAGCTAAACTAAGGAGGAAATGGATAAATACACTTAGTGAAAATTATAGGACTTTAGGGGAAAGCAGGGAAGTCACTGGTACTATTATAGTAAATCTCTTCTGCACCCCCTCAAAGATTTTGCATTCCTTCCTGAAGTGTGGAACTCAGATCTGATGGTACAGTGATTAAGGCACTGGACAATAAATCAGAGACATGAATTAATGATTCAGAGAGAAGTTCAAACCCTGGGAGCCAAGGAATTTAAATCTGGTTAATCAAATAAAATGTAGAATAAAAAGCTTGTACTAGAAACAGAAGCCATAAAACTACAGGATTATCATTAACAGCATTAAAATGGCTAATTACAGTGTAATCAAGTTATCTGAACATTTAAAGCAAAGATGCAAATCTTTAAGAAATTTGTACAACCAAACGTTAAGGCGGATCCAGACAGGATTTAGTGATGTCTACGCCTGTAGAGAAGTAACCAGCAATGTTTTGCTGGGAATTCCTACAAGGACTGCAATGTGCATCCCTGTATAAATCTTGGCAATTTAATTGATTGCCCTGCAATCCACAATGGGGAATTTTAATATCAGGCGGAGTGAAGAGCAGGTCCATTCATTAGGCGCATGGAAGAACTGGTACAATGGATTACACTCTAGCCTCAGCACTGGACTACGGATGGAATCAGATCTGAGCAGGATACATTGATCAACAGCTTGCCCAGCACTTGTGTGATTCTTAATTTCTAGATTTCTAAACACTTGCAGTAAGTAGCTGGGGCACCAATAATGGTCAGCAAAAGACTGATGCAATTAGACACATGATGAGCACTAGGGAATTTAATAAGGCAGCAACAAAAAAAAAAGCGACCATTGATATTTTCCTCTTTTACACTTTGATGGTGTTCAAGTTTGCAAATCAGAAGCATTTTGAGTTAAATAATGGAGAAAGAGCCATAGTCAACATTGGTACTGGTGGTGAGCGGAGGGTCTTTAATACAACTGAGGACTCAACTTGCATCTTTGTTGATTCCCCAATTCTCACCCAGCCCACCAAACAGCTTCAGTGCCCATTCCGCCCTCTCCCCACCCCATTTATATAATCTGATAAGCCACAGTGATTTGATATTAAATGGAAGCATTGTTTCCACAGATGCAGAGAGAGGGCTGGACTCTGACCAAACCCCCTCAATGCATTGTCCAAGGGAACAATTCATCCTACCACAAGAACCATGAAGCACTTCAAAAGGTTTCATAGGACTTGTCAGACCTCAGAACATATAGGACCTTCCACATCATCAGGAATTAAAAACAAAAATAGCTGTTAACTACATTTCATTCAGTATCACAAGACAGGAGAGTACTCCATCCAGCAAGACATCAAAAGAAAGCTACCTCTGTTCGATGTACCAGCATCCATTTCCCATCTTCCTCTTGTTTAAAGAATTCTAAGTAAGGGTCAGATTTCCCAAAGAGATCCTAGAAAAATAAAATTTAATTGAAAAAAAATAAAGCATGGTTCAAATGCCAACCTATTACAATCTTAAAGAAAACTATTGGTTAGTTATTCTTGTGAACAGAAACCAAAGACAGCAATGCAATTGGGCAAATATTGTTACATTGGATTGGATAGAAAGATGTTGCTTTATAAAGCCACGTACAAATTATTTGCAGACTGTTGGCATCCACTACCATTAAAACATCAGGCAAATGCCCGGTGATCGAGCGGGCTGTCCAGTGCCACGTGTGTGGGAATTTATGCTCGAGATGTGATAGCAAATTCATTTAATACAAACACTGGGTAGCAGCAATATGCAGGTTACATTCAAGCTGCTGCTGAATGGGCAATAAACAAATTAACAAGGCCAAATACCTGCATGGGAAGCCCTACAAGAGGAATAATTGAATTGAAGCTGTAGAGTTATGCAGTGTGATAGCTCCCATTCAGTGGGAGCTCACTGAACATGAATGCGTCTTACTGAAGATTAACTGGGCATTGCTGCCTAGTGGCTGTGAAGTCCACTAGCAGCAGTGAGTTTGCCGCCCTGGGTCAACATTACTCTCACCATCCTCTTGGCTGCTCCCACACTGGTCATCAGAGAATGGGAAAAAATCCCCATCCAAAAGTGTTGTCTATTGGAGTGAGGGTGTGGCAGCATTTCCTAACATACCCTGCAGACGTCCCATCTACGATGTAGTTGAAAGAGACCGTGCAGACATGGAGAGAAGACAATGGACATGGCTAACCGTGGAAAGGAATCAATGGGCCCCTCTGGCAATGGAGAGACATGAAAAGGGCACTTCTAGTGATGAACAGATGCCGATGGGCACTGCTAGCAACAGTAATGGGCACTTCTAACGATGGACACAACGGACTATGGAGAGACATCCACGGGAGCGATTGAGTGAAGTCCATGGACATGGTTAACAATGAGGAGAAATTAAGGAGTTTTAAAAGGGACGTGGGAAATGAGCCCTTTGGGCAGGGAATAATGTCAGGGGGTAGTCAAGACGACAGCTGGACTACATTTCAGAGGATCACCTGACCAATCCCAATTATTGAGAACAAGTTCCTGCTTAAATTATTCACATAAAAGTGTTTCTTTTACCCATGAATACAGCTGGTGTGATTTCCAGTTGCCTTTAACGCTTCTTCAACAAAAGGTACCTCAGTGCTCTCACCAGTTGGTGAACTACACTGATTACTGTAATCTAAAAGCCTATAATTATACAGTTCAAACTGTTCAGACTAAAAGGGGTCCTCACAGAGGCACAATTGAAGGAAGAATGGAAGTTAGAACGAATGTTAAAAATGTTTCCAGTTACTTTATTTTACCTCAGTGCAATGTACAAAATTACTATGGTGCAACTATATTAAGAATCAATTGTAAATATATTGAATAGTAAAATGGGGTTTACGGTGCTCCAAGTAATCAGGAGATTACAGCAATGGGTGTGCATGCTAATGACATAATTGATATTATTTTTCAAGTGAGATATTCTTCACAGGGATGTTAGATTGTGCATAAATCACCCATCCACAGCCTGCATACATCATATTCCCTGCAATTCAGTGCATATTCACTGTATCCAAGGTACCACACTAAATCCTAGTTTTACCTCCAATGCATCCAAAGCACAAAATGGTGCAGGGATACAATTGAAGTCATTGGTCATAATTTACATGCAAATCTATACACTGTGCTCATTGGCCCTTCCTCCTCTTTGTAGGTGATTTGTTATTACAGAACTTCCAGGCCCTGGATGGATATGTCCCACCATCAGAATCATCCACAACTGATTACCCCAGCCATTACAAGTGGAATAATTAAGGGGATATATATTTGCTCTAGAGACTGAATAGCCAATAAGAAGTCAGCAGTGTTCCCAGCCAAACCTAAAGAGGCAGCACTGGTCTCGAAGCCCTCAACCAACCACTTCACCAAAGAAGGGACTTGGCCACGGCCACTTCTCAGCACAGGTTTTCTTTTGCAGCGTTACCCTAACATTACGTTCTCTTTTTGAGAACGCATGCAAACCTTTGGTTCAAAAAGCTGAGGGAAACTCACAAAGTTCAAAACCACATCAAAAAGTTCACTGTAGCATTTTACACGAGTTTGATTTAACAGGAACATTACTCAGAAACATTTTACCCTGATGATCAGAAACATATTGGAATGATTTGAATCATTTAGTCCTTCATAAGCCATTACCCTAAATACTATACCTTTTTGTCCAGTTTTTTCCCAGCCATGCTGAGGGTGATTACTCTGTTATCCGAGATTTCTTGGGCACTTATCTGCAATGACAGGAGAAGCAGCATTAACACATCTTAAAATTTCCTCAGCCAGATGCCAATCAACGCAGCTGCTGGATGGCAATGGTGAAGTTAGAATTCATACCAGCATAAACCACATAGCGGAGGAGCTGGATTAAAGTCCAGGTGCACAAGTGTTCACACCTCCATATTTTTGCTTGAACACTTACACTGGGACAAAACTTGCTTACATAATTTAATAAAACAAAACAATCTTTATTTCCCCCTTCCAGACTTGGTGGGCTAAAGGGCCTGTTCCTGTGCGGTCCTGTTCTATGGGCACCAATTTCCTGTCACGTGCTAAAATACAAGAGGAAATCACTTTTGACGACATTGAAAGCTTAAAATTTGTACTCCAAAAGGTAGCAGGGGAAGCTTTTTAGTCCATCTTCTTTGTCTTTTTATAAGATTGTGCCTTTTGTTTGAGTTTGGTAGCTTTGCCTCCATGACCCTGAGGAACACCCCCAGGTACACATCACTCCATGTGCCAAGGTGCTTCCACTGGCAGTGCTGAACTTGTCCATCAGGTTGGCTGAACTTATACCAAAGCATGCATACCCTGGGCATTAACTGTTAGCATCGAGCACATCTACTTATCAAAATGCAGAGTGTGGCTTCAACTAGTGTCCCCAGCTATATTCCTTCATTCACTCAAATCCTGCTAAAGTACTAGCTCATTGGATTACGAGCAGAGTTGGCGAGGCTATTCAAAACCACCAATGAACTTGATCTGTCTGCTGAACCAAGGCTCTGCCTTTTATTTTGCTTTAAACATGGATTATGTTAAACTTTACCGTACCATTATTGTTCCTTTTCCAGCAGGTTTCCCATTGGTTAGGACAAGTGGGCGTGTCATCTTCTTGCTTGAAACAATCTGTGCCATTAATCAAAACGGTTTACTTTTAACAGCAAGTTTGTGAGATCAAATTCATTCTGAAACTACACCAAATTTCACACCTACCACTCCGAGAGTACATGAAAATTCTCCAAGAAAGTCATGCTCATAAAGCTGTTTACTGGATTTGTCCTGGTCAAATAAGGCAAACTTCAGTTTCTGCACTTCTTCAAAATGATAGTCCACCACAAACTTCTTGGCAAATACTGGGTTTAGATTGTTCACAGCAGTTTCTGTTCTTCCAATCTGTCAGCGAAAAACATGTATAACAGGAGTGGTTCAGTAACACAAAGGAGAAATCACATAATGGACACTAATTTCTGTTACATGCTAAAAACACAAAAGAAATCACATTTGATGACATTGCAAGCTTAACATTTGCATTCCAAAAAAGTAGCTTTTCACTTTATCCTCCTCACCTTTTTACAAAAATATCACAAGATAATGCTTTGTATTCAAGTTCAGTAGTTTTGCATCTGTGGCCCTGAGGAACACCCCAGTACATGTCACTCTATGGGTAGAGATACTTCTAGTGGCAGTGCTGAACATCCTTCATCAAGTTAGGTGACCTTATACCAAAGCACTGATTAGTACTCAGAATTTACCTGTTGCCATCTTCTTACAATTCCTATTGGTGTGGCTCAGCTGGGAGCACCCGTGCTTCCGACTCAGAAGGCCCGAGGTGTCTCTTCCACGCTTTTACAGAACACTTTGCATTGTTGGAGTGTTCCCCTTTGGTTGAGGAGCTGCACCAAGCCTTACTCTGCCTTTTCAAGCAGATGCAAGACAACGAACACGACTGATTTCAAGGGTGCGGTGCACCAGCTGAAACTAATCCCAGTACAATCAGCTTCCAGCCCACCTGGTCTATGCCAACTATTTACACTAATCCTACCCAAATCTCATTTTTATCTCCCCACATTCCTATCACCTCCCCTGATTCCACATTCATCTACACACCAGGGAAAATTTGGAATTGGAGTATTATTGCCACTTGTTCTGAGGTAGTGAAAAACTTGTCTTGCATACCGTTTGTACAGATCAATTCATTACACAGTGTATTCAGGTAGTACAAGGGAAAACAATAACAGAACACAGAGTAAAGTGTTACAGCTACAGAGAAAGTGCAGTGCAGGTAGGCAATAAGGCGCAAGGTCACAACAGGGTAGATTATGAGGTCAAGGGTCCATCTTATCATATTAGGGAACTGTTCAATAGTCTTATAACAGCAGGATAGAAACTGGCCTGGTATGTACTTTCAGGGTTTTGTATCTTCTGCCTGATGGGAGAGGGGACAAGAGAGAATGACCTGGGTGGGTGGGGTCTTTGATTATGCTGGCTGCTTCACCAAGGCAGCAAGAGCTATAGACAGAGTCCATGGAGGGGAGGCTGGTTTTCGTGATGTGCTGAGCTGTATCCTCAACTCTCTGCAGTTTCTTGCGGTCCTGGGCAGACCAGTTACCATACCAAGCCGTGATGCATGCAGATAGGATGTTTTCTATGGTGCATTGATAAAAGTTGGTGAGTGTCAAGGGAGCCATGCCAAATTTCTTTAGCCTCCTGAGGAAGTAGAGGCGCTGGTGAGCTTTCTTGGCCGTGGCATCTACATGGTGATGTTCACTCCTAGGAACTTGAAGCTCTCAACCTTCTCAACCTCAGCATCACTGACGTGGACAGGTATGTACACTACCCACCTTTCCTGAAGTTAATGGCACAGTAGTGTAGCAGTTAACGTAACACTATTACAGCGCCAGTGAGCTGGGTTCAATTCTGGCCACTGCCTGTAAGGCGTTTGTATGTTCTCCCCGTGTCTGCAGGATTTTCCTCCGGGTGCTCTGGTTTCCTCCCACATTCCAAAGACAGGTGGGTTAGGAAGTTGTGGGCATGTTACGTTGGCACCGGAAGCGTGGCGGCACTTGCAGGCTGCCCCCAGAATACTATGCAAAAGATACATTTCACTGTGTTTCGATGTACATGTGACCAATAAAGATATCTCATCAATGACCAGCTCTTTTGTTTTGCTGACATTGAGGGAAAGGTTGTTGTCATGACACCATGCCACTAGGCTCCCTATCTCCTTCCTGTACTCTGGTTCATCGTTATTTGAGATACGGCCCACTACGATGGTATCATCTGCAAACTTGTAGATGGAGTTAGAGCAGAATCTGGCCACGCAGTCATGAGTATATAGGGAGTAGAGCAAAGGGCTGAGGACGCAGCCTTGTGGGGCACCAGTGTTGAGAATAATCGTGCAGGAGGTGTTGCTGCCTATCCTTACTGATTGCGGTCTGTTGGGTGGACAATTAATCGAGCAACCCACACATCTTTGGGATGTGGGAGGAATCCTGAGTACCCAAGGGAAACCCATTCAGAGATGGGGAGAATGTGCAAACTCCACACAGCCAGCATCAGATGTCAGGATTGAACCCAGGTTACTGGAGCTGTGAGGCACCAGCTCTACTTGCTGCACCAGAGTTGCCCAATCGATATCAAGTTTGCGCCTGTTAAAAGGGGAGATTTAATACTGAATCAACCACTGCTGGTAGTAATTGTGCCGTCTGGGCTGCACAGACAATGACTGCAAGCACACACCTTCTGTTTCACTGAGCCTTGTGCAAGTGGACGCCCAGGGAGAAGTCTTGTGCCAATCGGGCACCAGCAGCTACCAAGAGCCAGAGGTGAAGCAACCAATGTCAGGAGCTGCCCAATATCCTTACACTCTTCTGTCACTTGCAGGAAAATGCAGGACACCTCCACTGTCCACCCAGGCTGCATCATCCAGAAGAGAAGGTCATGGGCTTGGACACCAGCGAGGCAAACACCATCTATCCAATTTCATTGACACTGACAGTGCAGTCATGCTTACCCTCCTTTTCACATCCCATTCTCCCCTCGTCCCACAACCTCTGCCTCAAGATTCAGATGGACAAATCAGGTATTTTTCACTTCATCCTCTGCTCACCACGAACAAGTTCAGTAGTTAGAAGATGCATCCAGTAATAACATCCCCCAGCTCAGATCCTGGGATTTTGTGGACATTAGGCGGGATGTTTAGAGTTGGGAGCTGCCTGATGTGATTTACCAAATGCAAGTGGACTGTAGGTGAGTCATGGGAAGGGGACCACTCCTTGGTCCCTCTTTAGACTCATCCTCTCCATTTCCTGCAACGCCTTCCCCAAAAAACATCTGGAATGTGCAGAAAATGCTGATTAAACAGCATTTCCTCCAAGTTGAACCAGTCCCATTATTCAGATAGTGAAACCACATTGACCTACCTCTGACCATTTCCCATTGATTCCATGAACACCACACAGAAAGGGTCCGATTTAGATGTGACATCTCTGTCCAGGAGATTCTGGCCAGACACCGATAACTCCACTTTACAGACACAGTACTCAACTGAGCTGGCGAGCAGTGGTAGGAGCTGGGGTTACAGTGTACGCCATGTGGTCGTTTCCCTGCAGGTCTGTGGGTTTCAAAGAATCACAAATGACGTTAAGTTAGTTACAACACTCAGCAGAGACCACAAAGCACTGCAAGAAGTTAGCCCCTTGCATATGATATCATCGCTGCTTATGGTATAAACATTAAAAACAGACCTCTAAAACCACCTTAAATTTTGCTCGCCCTTCCAAAAAACGTTTTTCCAAAGCTTAGAAAAATACACTAGAGCAAGTATTAAGTGTGAACATATAGAGGCTCCTAAGGTGACCACAACCTTAACAACGTGATAAGAGCATCCTGTAACATTGACCAACAAATCGCCCTTTATCTTCCACACGTTCCTGCAAGGCTCAACATTCTTGGTTCCATCATCTCATCTGTTCAGAACTATATATCCTACTTTTCTTTTGGTTTCAGAAGTGATCTCCAAGAAGATAGTTTCCCATTTCCTTTTCTATTCCATTCAAAAATTCAGTTGTCCAGAAAGCCTGTCAAGCTCAGGATTCTAATATATATCTTTTAAATTTTGTGGAATGTCTTCCAGCACTTCCTGCTCTCCTGAACAAAGAGACAGTGATAAAAACCAAAGTGCTGAAACTCTCAGCAGCTCAGGCAACATCTGTGAAAGAGAAACAGAGTTAGTATTAACAGAGTCAGCTGAAGGATTATCAGTTTGAAATGTTTTTTTTCTTCGCCACAGATGCTGCCTGATCTGAGTATTTCCAGCATTTTCTGTTTCTATTCCAGATTTCCAGCTTATGATTTTCAAACAAATAGGTCTGCATTCTCCAACCTCCAGCAATCATCGTGGAACATGATTAGCATCAACCCAAACATTCTTCAGCAATCTCACTACATTGAAATCGTGACTCAAAGCCCTGCCTTTCATTTAACCAATTTTGGTCAGGACCTCAGAACTGTTGAGCTCTTCAGAGGTTAAATACAAACAGCCCTCAGAAAATTCTTGAAAACTTTGTTCTGCCCGGCCATTTAACCAACTGTAGTTTCCAGCTGCCCTCCGATATGGCAATCAGCCTCAGAAGGGGGCTGATCTTATGGGTATCTGGAACCTCAAAAGGCAGTCTACAGTCTTTAAAGGGGAGACTACGTTGTGATTGCAGGAATCGGTGGAAGTTTGCTGAACAGGTGCCAAGCCCTTGAGCAATGATATCACATGCAGGAGCTGGAGAGGAGGAGAGATCAGATTTATCTGAGGAGGCCCAGGAGAACCTCCAGATAAACCAAGTGTAGCACACGTTGAAAGCTCTAGCAGGGGTCGAGGCCGAGAGCCTGGATGAGTGTCACATGAAGTTCAATGATCTTGAAGTCAAGGTCAGTGAATGGTCAAATGCCAACTCCACCTATGCACCATTAGCCCAAAACACTGCTTGCCTGAGCCACACTTTCATCACTCACCATCAACAGGGATTCACCCAACATTCCTGGGTTCACCTCACACACATGACATTGATAGGAACACCACCACCACACTTCTCAACTTGCACACACTGGCCAACCACGGCACCCCAAAAAGATGTGCTTCGTCCTCCCTTGCAGGACAGAGTGGCAAATAATCAGACACAGCAGCAACTAGTGCCAGGAGACAGGCAAAGCTGGAATAATCTTACGGAGGAGATGGCACTCGCTGTCATTGGTCGTCGAGGCTGTGGTCAATGACAGGGCTAAAACAATAGGGAACAATATCTAATCCTCCTCACGTCCACTTCCTCTATCTCGCAATTTCTTCTGATTCGCAAGCTGTAGTATTCATGTACACTTCTTCCTTTGCCTTCCTCCTCAGCTCTCGCCTTGTGCCTTTCCCCTTTTAGATACCCTAAAGTTGCAGCCTGCCCAGGCTAAAAGAGAAAGAAGAGAGCCAGTATCGACCCTGCACAATGCAGATGGTTATGGTGCTTTTACAACAGGGATCATCACTGACCCTCCTGATGCAACAGTGGGACATTGCAGATAGCCCCAGCTCCGGCTGAAAGGAGCTCAAATAAAAGTTCATTGTCATGGTGGCCCCTTCAGTTTCCAGCACTACTGTCCCCATCCCATTCTCAACTTGTAGCTGCGGTTGGAACGTCTGGCAGAGTTCAGTGAGGTCTGCGCTTCACCTCATTGAAGTGCAGACATCTTACACAATACTCTCTGCAAACGTTCGGGGTAGGAGATTCACTCCGTGAACACACTCAACAGATAATGGCTCCTGCCAGAGTTCCCCTCCGTTTCCATCTCCGCCCTCTTCCAGCAGCTCGTGCTGTTCAGCATTCCCCTTACTCTTTCTCCATCATACGCTACTCCAACATTTGCACGCATGTTTGGGAGTAACTGGCTTGTGTGGAAGCCATGAAGTCAAGACATCATTCACCCCCTGCCACTGTACCCCTTGTGGACTTGAGCAATTTATGGGAAACAACAAACACATGTTCCACTGTCAGGTTAAGGGGAGGGTGTAAATTGAAGCTCTGAGCTTGCAAGTTGCAGCACAGGCATAAAAACAGCACTTCACAGACACCTGCTCAACATTACTTAAGGTATTAACCATACACAGACACACACAAACATGTTGGCATTACCAACATGGTTGTGTGTGTGTGTCTGTGTGTAGCAGCCATAAAACCCACACTTTGGAACTATACTTCACCACACTAACTCCTGTTAATGTTCCTTTCTTCTTACAACTTGTAAAACAGTGCTGGTGACTACTTGGTTAATACCCCATTTCATCTGATCTTGTGCATAAATCATCTGGCTGAATTATTTTAAATGCAGCAATGTCTATTGAGGAAGCAGCTGTTTTGAAATGTATTCAGGACAGTTTTCTCCATCAATATCAGGAGGGAGGGAAATGCTTATTAAATCATGTCCAGGGTTATTGAGCAGAGCAAGCAAGGAGCTAAAAATATAGTTAGATGCATGATCACAATTAAATTAGGTTCAGTACAGGGGAAGAAAATTACATAATGAATCACAGAGAACTTGATCTATTAAATGAAAGAAACATTATGGAACTATAAATCAGTAAAAGGCAGTATTGAGATAGGAAATGGGAAGAGGACGTGCATCCCAGGATAGAGGAAGTGGGATGATCCTAGATAAGCAGGAAGATCAGATCAAATTTGAAACTTTTTTAAAAAGTTTAATTTAGTGTTTCAGGTAAATTAAGAAAAAGTTGGTAGCAAGATAACAGTTAGGGAAGCTACAATCCCAGCGATTTGAAAGGCTTAGTTTTATTCCAGTTGATCTTTCAAAGAATCGTAAAATACAAGGGAATAGAAAGCAGAGACGGGACCTTAATGAAATTGAGAGTAAACTGAGATTAATGGATTGGGCAGAGAAACTGGTAACTGTAATAGGAAATGATGCAGCAGCCACAAGAAATTTTAGTGGAGGCTATCCAAGAGAAACAACACCAAAACATTATTCAATGAACACCTTTCTAAGCTCCATGCATTGTAACCAACTCCTTCCCTCACCGTGGCCACTTTGCCAGGCTGAAGCAGCCCGTTTGCAGTTCCATCGGTCAACTGTATACATCCTTTGCACCCAAGACCATTTAACCCTGCATCTTTCACTGGCCAAGGTAGAGAACTTTCAACCTTGATTTTGTCACCAATAAACTCAACTGTCTCATTGCTCCCATGGCTGGCCACCCATCCTCCTCCCTCTGTGAACTTCAGTTCTTCCAAAACACTGGCATACATAGACCATCCCCTGCCAAGCCCCCTCACTGGAAAAAAAAACCAAAAGTATGCATGCAAGCATGAGAAATTTACATTGGAGAAATGACGACTTCTTGATATAAACTAGCCCATCATATCTCCAATGTCAATTTCTCATCCTTGTGGCTCCATGGTGCCCAAACCTTGCGATTTCCTCCTACCTCCACCAATATTCCGTTCCTCTAATCTTAGAATCTTGTGTATCCCCTTCTTCCTTGTAACCTGAACTATGAACTGCTCGAGAAAAAAAAAGTCAATATTAACAGGAGTTGATGTTTCAGGTCAATAACCCTTCCTATGAAGAAGGGTCATTGACCCAAAACATTAACTCCATTTCTCTCTCCACAGCTGCTGCCCAAACCTGCTGAATATTTCCAGCATTTTCTGTTTTTTTAGATTTCTAGCACCAACAGCATTTGATTTTTAGTCGCTGGTCATCATCTCTTCCCACAACTGGGAAATCTAGATTAAAACATTGCTGTAAAGATAGTACTATTATAAAAACTTAATCTAAAAAATTACTTCTGGATCTGCTGTGTTACAGGTAACAGAACAAATGGAGTACTTCACAGAACAAAAGACAAGTCTCTTTGAGTAAGATCAAAAGGTAAGGAGGTATGACCGTCATGTAATGGACTCAAAGGTCCCACTGAAAAACCACCATGCACACGACTACATCCAATTACTGTCTCAATATGGTCAAACAGGTTTAGACAATCCTGTGCCAGTACACAAAAGGTATCTGCCACAAAGCAGCTGGGCTGAGGTAAATTATTAAAAATATTTAACTGCAGAGAAAGATATGTAAACACGATTGGGCGGACCAACCAGTTGTACCACAGCGTGTCCTGACTTTTACACAATCAAAACATAGAGAGCTTGTATTAAGTACGTCACTACCACATGCACTCAGCTGGATAAAGAAGGGACCTAGTAATTAAACAGAAAAACAACAATCACTTACATTTAATAGCTTTTGGCTGGGATAAATGATAAACAGACTGGTCCATGCATGCTTCCCTCAACATCTGTGCGATACACTTATGTATTTGTGGAGAGGTTCTTTCATTTATCTTAAATTTTGATTTTCCTGTTTTGCTCATCTTTTATCCCCTTCCAAATATTTGTGTCTCTTGGATCAGTTTCAGCTTGTGTCTACTGCTTTATTGAACTTTTGAAACCATTGCCTCTCTTCCTCTTCACATCACTCTGCCTCTCACTTTTGCCCACAGTGGAGGTATCCTTGGAGCTCCATTGAGCAGCTCAGAGTAAACTGAAGTGCAGAGAGAAGGGTGCACACAGGAAAGAATGCATGTAATGGGAGAAAGCCTAACAGAATACACTAATGCACTATACTTGCTTCACAATCAGATTGTGCATGCATGCACTGTAGCACATTAGTTTTGGAGGGAATTAATTTTGTTACCTTTCAGATTGCAGGAGGATGCATCCTACAGTGCTCAGAAGAACTGCAAAAAAAAAACTGCAGATGCTGGAAGTCTGAAATAAAAGCAAAAAATGCTGGATATACTCAGGTCAGCCAGCATCTGTGGAGAGAGAAAAACAGCTGATATTTCAGGTCACTGACCTTTCATTAGATGCTGCCCGACTTATTGTGTAGTTCCAACATTTTCCATTTTCATTACAAAAGAAATGCAGTTTGGAGCTCTCATTATCTGTCCTATCTGTGCACCTTAACCGCAAACTCAAAGCGGCTTTCTCCACTAAATAGCGTGCACACATTTCCTGTTCCTGGGGGTTGGGGGGGGGGGGGGGGTGGTGGGATTCAGACTTAAAGGTCACATTAAAAATAAACATTTAAATCCATTTTCTATTCATTTGCGTCCATCTCATATTCCTCACACAAACCAGGGGCTGAAATTTAGAATTTATCTACCAATGAGTCTATAGTTCCGCTGCTCCAATCCCACAAAATTCAAGAGAGAAAACCCAGCTGCTGGAATAGAGATATCACGTGACAGAATTCTCAAGAGTTGCACTCAATGTTTGGATACTCCTGTTCCATTTGCCTACAAACCTGCCATACCATTCCCACTTCTCAGCAGTCCTTGCAATATTACATCCAGGATTGCAAATATTGGGAGCAAAAACATTGGCAGACAGGAGAGAAAAATGAGACGAGCCTCTTTCACTGAAGAGTCTCTGTCTTAAAGTTCTTTTAAACTTATTGAAGGAGCCTCCAGACTGGTACTTGAGAAGTCTGCATCTCTCTCACACAATCTCTTCAATCCAGACTCAGGTCAACCCTCTATACCTACTTAAACATTCAGTTATTAGAAACCACTAAAATTATTGAATTGCAAACAAAAAATGTGTTTGACAAGAATTTTTATATTATGCTCTTATAGCTACACTGAAGGAAGATGCTAGGAGTAAGGTAATGCAGGGCTTGCATTCTTTTACCAGTAATGCAGTGCAGAGGCACAGCAACATAATGCCAATTCCTCACAGCTCCAGAAACTTGGGTTCAATCCTGACCTCCGGTGCCATGTCATGTTTGCACATGCTCCCTGTGACTGTATAGGTTTTCTCCTGCATTCCAAAAACGTGCTGGTTGCTAGGTTAATTGGTTTCTGGAAAAGAAACTTATCCCTAAGTGCAAGGATCAGTCTGGAATTGATGAGAGAGAGGCGAGAGAGCAAGGATTACAGAGAAATGAGTGGGGGAAATAGGATAGATGGTACTACACTAATAGATGGTACAGACTCAATGGGTTGAATGGCCTCCTACGCCATGAGAAATATGTAGATATTAAATGTAATCATCTTATGATAAAATGCAAATAAAAAGTGTACCATGACTCCAGCAAAGGTTGAGAAGATCGTTCTGCGACAACAAATCAGCGAAGCCCCATTCTGCTATGTAGTGTGAGATCTCAGGCGTGGGAGTCTCGGGGTCCTCAGTTTAGAAAGAGTTTACGTTTTTGTTTAAAAAACCAAAGAGTCAGGGTCTCTTCTTAAGAGAATGTTGACTAGAGAGTGCACATTGACCAAGGTTCTCCATACAGTGGGAACAGGCAAGGGTGTGCAGCTACCAGCAGGACACCAACTCAGCAGGTGGTGGAAGGGAACTGGAAACAGAGCTCTTTTGTTAAAAATTCAATTAATCTGCCCCAGGAGCACGCATGTGGTTTTCACATTAGTAAGATAAAGAACAGTTCAAACTTAATAGAGAAGAAACAGTTCAAACTTAATAGAGAAGGGAAATCAAATTTATCAATCTTTTATGGGAGGTTATATATACCCAAATTCCTGTTAAGTATGTACTAGTCAGAGTACAACAGTCACGTGGCATCAAAACAGGTCCTGGGACCCACCAAGCCCATACCAGCCATCGAGTACCTATCCATTACTAATCCCATTTTCCAATATCAGCACGTGACTTTCTTTGCCACGGTGTTTGAAGTGCTCATCTAATGTTGTGGGAGGACCCATCTCCTTCAGCAACACACTCCAGATTGCAACCACCCTCAAGTCCCCTCTATATCCCCTACCCTTTACCTTAAGCCTGTACACTCTGCTGATGAGAGGAAATGCTTCTCACTATCTACCCTATCTATGGCCTCATCAGTCACCTTGAAATCCACAAAACCAAAGAGAAAACAAGTCATAGTCATAGAATCATACAGGATGGAAACAGGTCTTTGGCGTCCTGTGCCTGTACCACCCATCAAGTACCCATCTGAACTAATCCCATTTTCTAGCACTTGGTCCAAAGCCTTCTACGAGGTTGCATTTCAAGTGCACAGACCAAATCCTGATGGTTTGGCATCTGCCTCACCAGATGAGGTTACTACGCTTCCCTGAAACCCACTGATCCCTGCACTCCCGAGTATCACCGGGGCCCTGGATCCCAAGCTCCCCGGAACTTCCTAGGTTCATTGGGGGATTCGTTATAATACAGTATAACATCTTAGACTAATTAAACATATTGGGGTATTAATACTGAATAACATCCAGAAAATCTGCCAAAAGTCCCAAGTGTGTTAGATTATCAGAGTTTTACCCTCGCTCCTAAATGTTGTGAGTATCTGCCTCCATCAACCCAGATTTCAACCACGCACAAGAGGCCACCATGAAGTCCTTTGGAAAACCCCAAGTATGTAAGTGGCTTAAAAAGTCACAGGTAGAAGAATGGTCAACTCAAGGCTACTTGAGTTTGTATGGGATATTCAGTACAAAGGTGAGAGTTTATAGACCTAATGGTCCTACAATATCGTCTTCAAAATGCAACAGAGCAGACTCATTGCAATTTGTTATCCTAACACGAAGCACTGAAGTACACTTGAATTCTGAAATTATATGTTATTTCAGGTTGGTGTAATTATGATAGGCTCAGACTTCTTGGCTTTCTCCCACCCACCTCTCCACATTTAAATATCTAAACCTGAAAAATGTGAGGTGATGTATTTTGGGAGCACTAATAAGGCAAGGATAATCATAATGAATGCTACAACCCCGAGTAGTACCGAGGCACCTTGGTGTACATGTCCAAAGATCCCTGAAAGCAGCAGCAAAGATAGACAAAGTAGTTAAAGCAGCACACTTGCCTTCATCATCCAGGGCATAGAATACAAGAGCTATGAGGTTGTGGTACAACTACAGAAGGTCCCCAGGTTACAGAAGACCTGACTTATGAAAATCAAGAGTTTATTCTGGGAGAGCAATTCTCCCAGATTCTGCTGTCATGTATTGTACTTGAATCATCACCAGGTAACAATGCATAGATCACCCACAGAAAAGGCCAATGCCTTCTCCAAACTCTCCTTCAAGAAAGATCAAACATTTCACACTCTGAGCCATTTGTTGGTGCACACTTTCTTTTATTAAGCTGCTGATAGCTTTCTTGCTGTTTAGCAGATCGGCTCCCGTCACTCTACCTGATCTTAATTCAGGCAAATATTTGTCACAGTTCACTTGCTGGTACAACTCCTATCACCTACACTGTGACCTTCCCCAATCTACTCTTTGCAAATTCAGTCCCCAAGTACTGTCGAGGCTAAAGATTTTGCATCACGATTTGGGGGAAATTGTTCATCTATAACTTACAGAAAAGTCAGTTTATGGACAGTTGTCAGGAATGGAACCGTTATGTAACCCAGAATCCCCTGTATACAAGACAAGTTAGGCCACAGCTGGAGTACAGTGTGCAGTTCTGGTCACCACACTGTAGGAAGGATGTGATCACACTGAAGAAGGTGCAAAGGAGATTCACCAGGACCTTACCTGGTTTGGAGCATTTTAGCGATAAGGAGAGATTGGATAGTCGAGTTTGTTTTCCTTGGAGTGGAGAAGATCGAGGGGGATCTTGGCTGAGATATACAGAATGATGAGGGGCATAAACAGCACAGATTGTGAGAAGCCTTTCTCCTTAGCAGGATTGTCTATAACTAGAGATCATAGACTTTAGGCAAGGGGCAAGAGATTTAGAACAGGATTTGAATTACTTCACCCTCACCAAGAGGGCAGTTGAAGTGACCGACCCAGTCCTGAAGAATCCATTATAAGTCAGGCATGGTAGTGTAGCGGTTAGTGTAACGCTTTACAGTGCCAGCGACCCAGGTTCAATGCCAGCCGCTGTCTGTAAGGAGTTTGTACGTTCTCCCAGTGTCTGCGTGGGTTTCCTCCCACATTCCAAAGACGTACGGGTTAGGAAGTTGTGGGCATGCTAGGTTGGTGCTGGCAGTGTGGTGACACTTGCGGGCTGCCCCCAGAACACTCTATGCAAAAAGATGCATTTCACTGTGTGTTTTGGTGTACATGTGACTAATATAGATATCTTATCTTAAGAATGGAGGGAAACAACCAGGAATGATAATGAATACAGAAATAAAGGGTAAACTTAAACCAAAAGGGCACACACTAACTACGTGGACAACAAAGGAAAGGATGGTACAAGGGCAGTGAAGTCAGAAAAGTCAGTGAGGAAAGTAAAGAACCATTAAAACTATGGAATACAAAAAGAAATAGTTCCCTGGGGACACAAGTAACAAGACAGGATAGAAATGTACGACATTGATGGGAAATGAGGAAAAGATAGGGTGAAGCTATTATTAACAAGCCTTACCATCCCTCTCAGCCAGCAATACCATCTATTGTTGCATTTAGACTCCCTCAGTCTCCACCCAAATCACAGAATCTTTATTTTCTTCAACCCCTCCGTTCTCTGCAACTTAAAACATGTTTGATATATAACTATCCCTTGTTCTGATGAAAGATCAATGACTTGAAATGTTAACTCTATTTCTCCCTCCACAGATGCCACCCGACCTGCTGAACACTTCCAGCATCCTGTTATTTTTAAAAAGATAGGAACGTGCACCTCCTGTAACAGCTCACATTTGGCGAGTTAGAGCAAGGTGTTCCCCATTTGGTATTCCCCATTTGGTATTCATGACCAAGGTGACCTCTTGGGTCGTCCAGCACCATCTGTTTGTGGAGCAGGTGATCACATCATCCATAGCATATACAGACCCTGTTGGGGACCAACTACCACCTTTGAGAGAGGTCAAAGTGATGAAGCATTTCCCGCTTTGGATGCGTCCTACAATTCACTCTCCATTGGGATACTGGGTGTATGTCACAAGCTATTGTTTCCACCCCTCCCCCCCACCAGGACTGCACTAGTGGGACAATCTAAACAAGGGGGCAGTTACCAGATTAGGGTGTGGTCATTTAAAGTTGAGGTGCATAGAAACTTCTTTATGCAGAGGGTGGTGAATCTCTGGAATTCTCTGCCCTGGGGAATGTGGAGGCTAGGTCATTGGGGGCATTTAAATAGAAAGCAAGTAGTTTTTTTTAAAAAAGATCAGGGAATGAGGGCTTTGGAAACTGACTGAGGAGAGGAGCGCAGATCAACCACGACCACATTAAATGGTGAAGCAGACTTGAGGGATTGAATGGCCTACTTTTGCTCCTATTTTCTTATGTTAAAACTGCACAGAAGATAATTTCAATTGCTGCCCAAGGAATATAATTGTACAAAACAACCTCATTAGGATATAGCTATCATACTGTGCAGATATCTAGTTAACACATTACAGCAAGAGTGTGATAGCATTTGACAGGGTGCAGAAAAGATTTACAAGGATGAAGGTATTCAGTTAAGAGGAATGATCACCTGAGCAATGGCTGTTTTCTTTGGAACAGAGGAGCCTAAGGCATGATGTGATTAGGGTGCATAAAATAGTCTGAAGCCCAAACTGGATGATTAAGAATTTCCCTTACTAGAGGATACAGATTTAAGGTAATAGAAAGAGCAGTTGATGCAGAAACTTTCCTTCCTTTTATAAAGTCCTCAAATGAGAACTTGTTGCACTATAACCCAGAAAGTTATGGATCAAGGACCAGAAAACTAGTTTTGACTAACAAGGACAGAATCCTATGATTTTATAATAGTTACACGGTGCAGAAACAAGCTCTTTGGCTCACCACGCCCATGCTAACTATTGAATACCCATTCCTACTGATCCCATTGTCCAGCACTTGGACCATAGCCATCCATGCCTTGGCAGTTCATATCCTCATCTCATTGCATTATGGTCCACATCTTTCACTACATCTCCAGTTCCAATCACTCCAATACTGGTAGCCATCCTTTGCCCCAATTCTGAATTCCCTCCTTGAACATTTCCATCAGTCTACCTCTCTCCACCTTTAGCTATGCTTTAAAATTTTCCCTCTTGGAATAAACATTTGGCCATCTGCCCCCATATCTCCTTTTATGCCTTGGGGTTAAATATTGCTTGATAAAACTCCTGTATAACATCGACTACATTAAGAGTACTAAGAGTGAAGAGAATGTGGAATTCACCACCACAGGCAGCAGTTGAGATAAGAAACACACAGCGAAATGCATCTTTTGTGTAGAGTGTTATGGGGGCAGCCCGCAATTGTCGCCACGCTTCAAGCGCCGACATAGCATGCCCACAACTTTCTAACCTGTACGTCTTTGGAATGTGGGAGGAACCAGAGCACCTGGAGGAAAACCCATGCATACACGGGGAGAACGTACAAACTCCTTACGGACAGCGGTGGGAATTGAACCCAGGTCACTGTAATAGCGTTACGCTAACCGCTACACTACTGTGACTAGCATACATGAACAAATGACGGAATTGAATATTGATAGGGTTGGGAGGAGTACTGTGTGGATTACAAACAAAGGATAGGCTGGCAGAGAAAGCAAGTTTCCCTATACTTAGCTGGCTGCTGCACTTTACTGCTAAAAGTGGTAGAGTAAAATGGTATCATTGAAAAACAATTGTTTGTTTATAAAAAGAGCAAATTCAGGATTGCTTTTCAGAGAGCAAAATGGTGGGTTATGGCTGACCTGCTAGTACTTAATTGCTACTTGACTTAAAAGCAACTAATTCAGACGCCCAAGTAAGTTGTATGGTGTTGAGAGACGAGGGTGAGTAAGCTCTATTCCAAGCAGAGAGTAAGGGATGTATGTTCCCAAGGTGCAGCATAAAGAGTACTTCAAGACAAGCACAAAAATAGTCAGGATCAACAGCACAGAATGCCAACATGAGGATGTGGGGACTGAAAAATTGACAGGGTTTAGTTTTTTTTTGAAACTGACAAGTCAAACGCTCGAGGATGAAAAAAAAGAGTTCCTTGCTACAATCCAACTGACTCTTCAGGTTAGATAAACACATATGGTTATTCAGTTAACAATGTTTTCCTTGGATTTGGGTTAATGTACAGTCAAGGAAAAGAGATACATATTAGAGTTCTATGCTGGTCTCTGATTTATGGAAGGCTCTGTTTATTTATATCCATATTTGTTCATCTGATATAGGAGGGCTGCATTTACAATCGTCTTCATTTAATTATCCAAAATTTACTCCGCTGTCAAGGAGTAACTACCAGAACTCACAATCCAATTACAACGAGCAAATCTGGATTTGATTTTATAAATGCTTCCTGGGTCTGCTGTGTTGGTCCCCCAAAGAGCTGCTAATTTCTATGATATTCCAGAACCCTTGGCTGTTTACCACATACACCTGCACCAGTTCAAAAGAGTTCCAAAATAAAACTGAAGTTGTCTGCTTTTCAGTCCCTTGACGGAGAGGATGATTCTAGGAAGTACTGAGGAACAGAGATACCTTACTGTACATGTCAATGATCCCTGAAGGCAGTAGCACAGAGATACAAGCTGGTTAAAAAAGGCATAAAGTATTCTTGCTTTTGTTAGCTGGGCATCGAATATAAAAAGAGTATGAAAGTTATAGTTTGACTTTATACAAAAAAAACATTAGTTTCGGCTGTTGTACTGAGGCACACTTCTGGTTGCTATTCTATAGGAAGGACATATTTGCATAGGGTAGAGGAGATTCACTAGGATGATGGCTGGGATGGAACACTTCAGCTAGGAGACTGGATGTCCTTGGGGTACATAAAAAAATTATGGGAGAGGGGCATAGTTAGGGTAGATAGTGAGAAACATTTCCCTTTAGCAGAGGTGTGTGACCAGAGAACATAGGTTTCAAAAGGTTAAGGGCAATATATTTAGAGGGGATTGAGTTTGTTTTCCCCCCGACTGAGACGCTAGTAGAAATCTGGAACCTACAGCCTGAAGTGGTGGTAAAGGCAGTACTCTCACAATATTTAACAAGTGCCAGGAAGAGCACTTGAATCACCACATCATAGAAAGCTACAGGCTGAGTGGTGGGAAATGGGATGAGTGTAGATGGGTGCTTGCTGGGCAGCATGGATATGGTGGGGCAAAGGGCTCGTCTCTGGGTTGCACGGTTATAATTTTCCACTTGGATTCTGAGGCGACTAATATGGAAAACACAGATTCTTCCACAGATGGGGCGAGCAGCAACCAATGTTGTTTTACATGGGTCGGTCATTCCTTCCACCATTTACACTGGGCTTCATGTCCTCCCAACACATGGACTCAAGCTTCTCAATTCCACCTCTCCACAGGTGAGATTTCCAGGAGCCAGAGCAGATATCGCTTCTTGTTTTGACTTTGAGAACATCCGTGAATCTTTTCCTCTACCTGCCTGGTAATCTCTTCCTCTGAGCGAGCCCAGAACAGAGAGTGTTCAGGAGTCTGGTGTCAGGCATGCCCAATGGGAGCTGACCAAGTATAACCAGGGTCTCAGTGTTGGGGCATTGACCAGGGGAAGTAGAGGACACAGAGGGTGGTTTGTGTAACCTTCTGGTAGTTTGGGCATTTTGCAGAGACAGTATTGGTGGTATCTTTCCAGTGCCTAGAGGTGCCTGCTGCAGGTGGCCCCCAGCTGCCACAGGTGGCCCTGGCTCCCACAGCCACTGTTACCTGGTGGTCCAGGAGTTTCATTCCAGTTTTAAGGTCTTTATATTGATGGAATGATAGAAATGGGTCCTTAATGCCCACCTCACCCATACCAACCATGGTGCCCAGCTACACTAATCCCATTTTCCCTCATTAGGCCTGTATCTCTCCATTCCTTTCCCATCCAAGTACCTGTCCGAATGCCTTTTTAAACACTAACAGAATCTGCCTCCACTACCTCGGACAGCTTGTTCCAAATCTTCACCATCCCCGTGCAATGAAAATGTACCCTTTGGATCTCCACTAAATTTCTCCCCTCTCACTTTAAACCTGTGCTCTAGTTCTAGACTCCCCTGCCCTGGGCAAAAGATTTTATTTGTCCTATTTATGCCCTTCAATATTTTCAAGCTTCTATAGGGTCACCACTCAGCCTCCTCAGCTACTGAGAATAAACCCAGCCTACCCAATCTCTCTTTACAACTATTGCCCTTTATTCCAGACAACATCCTGGTGAATCTCTTCTGCACTCTCTATTACATCCTTCCTGTAATGCAGTGACTAGAATTGTACATAATATTGTAAACATCGGTTAGACCACATTTCGCACAACTGCGGCACGATGCCCCAAGTCACATTCAAAGCCTGTTTTCCTCAGATGCTGTGTTGGTGCATTGAAGGCTGTGATGAATTCCATCAGTGCTGCCTACTTTTGCTGAGAGGTGGCTCCCAAGATATGGGTGATGCCTCAATTCCAGTGCCTGCAGCAATCCTCATTGGTGGAGAGCATTATTGCACAGTGGGGGCAGATTGCTGGAGGTCCTTTGTCTTGTAGGGACTGAGTGCAAGGTCCATCCTGTCATTCACCGCAGGTGAATGAGTTGATGACTATTTGGAACTGGGACTCTGAATGTGTGCATATGCAGGCATCGTTTGAGTACTGCAGCTCAACTAAGGGCGTGTGACCTTTGTTCTACAGGCTCCATGGATTCAGCAGCTTCCCCATTTGTCCTCTGGATTACTCCAGTGCAAAGCCTGTTGGAAGTGAGGTGCAGCATTGCTGTGAGAAAGATTAAGGAAAGCCTCACAGCAATGACACACGTGGCCTTTTCCACTTTTGTTGGTCAACAAGGCTGGTCAAGGGCACACGCATCAAGCAGAGTTGCGGATGGGGAGGCTTCAAAGTGTTCCTTCCTGCAGACGTTGACTGCCTCTCTGTCCTTGACAAGTCCCACTCTGTCCTTGGCTCTCAGTGGGATGGAGCCTGGTTGTTTGGACATAGGTAGTCTCGGTGATGTGGAAGAGCCCACACGTGGTCATAGCCATCCACAAATTGTTGGGCCTCTTGTACTCTTCCCATCTACCATTCATTTCTTCTGCACAATGTACAAAATGCAGAGGAGTAGGCCACTCAGCCCCTCAAGCTTGGTCTGCCATTTAATAAGATCATAGCTGATCCAAATGTAATCTCAACTTCACATCCCCATCCACCTGCAGTAACCTTTCACCCCCTAACTTATTGAGTATCGAACTACCACTGCCTTAAAAATATGCAAAGACTACTTCCACTGACCTGCTCCAAGGACTCAACCCTCAAGAGAAAAAAAAATTCACCTCATTTCTGTCTTAAATTGAAAAGCTTGTTCTGTATTCTTCCAATGAGGAAACATCGTCACAACATCCACTTTATCAAGATCTCTCAAGACCTAGTATGCTTCAGATGCCCGTAGAGACGTTCTTTTTCCTTTAAAAGAGGCCTGTGTAAGTGGTTAATAAGCTCCTAGATCTCCCAGTCATTCTCATCAACAGTTCTGGTTCTTCTTGGTGGAGAAGCCGAGAGTCTTTCTTTAGGTGCCAATTATCATGGGCTTCGTGGCAGCCCATATGCTCTGGTCATTCTGTGGCTCCTGTTGGTTGAGAGTCCACAGATTGTCTGTGAGGCACCTACACAGAAGGAATTACCACTGCAGTCCATTGACATCAATTGATTTTGTGCTTCAGTATTTCTGTGACATTCGTGTTTTGGTCCAGTTTGGAGGAGATAACAGGGGAAATTAGGCAGCAGTCAGTCTAGCAGTCATTGGATTCCGTCACGGTGGAGGTGAAGTGAAAATCCTTGTGATCCCTCTCTTGCATAATATAATCCAACAGGTTCAAAAAAAAATTGTATAGCTGCTCCTAAAGCAGCAGTAAAGAGGGATATATTAAAAATGCCCAAATAATGTATTAGTGAGTTGTAGATAAGTGATTTGATTACATTCGACAGCAAAAATTGTTGCACATTTGTATGTGAAAGATATTTAATTGGCTAGTTGAAAAATCATACCCCAGCTTCTACGAAATAGAACCATTTTATTTGGACACTTGGATAAAAATATGAATGGTGACACATTAACACCAAGACATTTTTAGAAAGGGTGCACATGGGGACTCAATACATTATATTAAAGCTGCACTTCAAAAACAACTCATTGAATAACAAGTAATTAAGGATGATCAAAGATGTTCAAAATCTGTCCTTTTTGTTTCAGAATTCCATTTTTTTTTAAAAATAGGCATATTTGTATACGGAAAAAGAAATCAGTATGGCTGTCCATATATTGGACTATTTTACCTACCTAACCATAATGGACACACATTTTCAAACAAACGTCCAAATTAAATAAATCAACCTACTGCCTTCCATCAGACTACAGAAGTTAGAGACAAATGGGTTTAAGAAGACGCTTCACTGCCACAATCAAAGTTGTGATAATCCCATCTCCACAAAATGCTCCGAGTGCACAAGTGCGATGGGGGCCATTGTTGCCATTTCTACTGCACCAAAGCTATCATTGAACATGTTTTCATGGCATTTGCAGTCTCAGTAAATACCCGAATTGTTTGGGTGTGGGTAGAGGAGGGCTCGCTGTAGTATGTTCAGGAACATTTAATAAAACTGCTGGCCACCCTTCCACCCACAAAGTTGGTTTGAAAAATTGAGTTGGGTAGCTGGTTCCCTTCAGTCTCAGAAATACAATGGATACACACTAGGCTCAATGATTTAAACCTCTTTATAGGTAACACTGTATCGTCTGCTTTATACTCAACCAATTTTGGCCTCAGTTAGAGACCAGTTAATTGGCCAAAGATGGTGCTTTGCGGAGTTACCAGAGTGGATTTACAACAGCCTAAAGACAAGATCTGATGTAGAGTCTCAACCCGAAAAGTTAAAGATTCCTTCCCCCACCCCCCTCGTCCCCCCACGGATGCTGCCCAACCTGCTCGGTTCCTCCAGCAGTTTCTTTTGCTCCAGATTCCAGTACCTTCAGCTTCTTGCATCTCTATAGATACAAGATGATACTATTACATTGCCAGTGGGAGGATGTGTATTCAGATTAGACGAGAAACAGAATCCTTTGAATGTTAGCAGTGTGGCTGTATCTATAGAGTGGGGCCACTACAGAGCAAACAGTGCAGATTTATTTGAGCTATAATGCTGAAGATACCAGGGTTCTAATCCATATACGTACATCTACCAAGTCAGACAGCAAGTGCACAAGTGGCAAAGAGGCTTCCTCAGGACACAATTAGCACCTTTTGCAGAAAGACAGAGACAACTCTCACTATGGAACTGCCAGGCTGCCCGTTTCACGCTATTACCCCTCCTGTCTATATTTTTAAAATCTACACAATTAAACATATTTAGAGAGCAACAACCCACCTACAATCTGGGAATTTTCTCACACTTTATTTAGCTCCTGGTGAAACGTTAGCTGACTGGTAGCTTTATGCTGAACGATTCTCTTGCATTAAAATTTGTGTTACTTTAAATTAAACCAATTACCACAATTTTTGTCTCATTGTTGTTCACGGTGCTCATTGCTCCACACGATCGAATGCAATAATGACCTCTGCCCCTTCCCAAAAAACCTCCAAATGCTGATTTATCCAACAGTATCCAGAAGGCATGGACCTGCCAAGGCCAAAGTTCTCAAATACATTACATGTCTACTGGAAACTTACCTGTGTGGCAATTATTCTTTTGCAACCTTGAACTGTGAATGATAACAGGCTCCTTAACCACACAGGAGAGCACAGATGAACCTGGAGATTGTACGGCTGCAGTGTGCATACAACAGGTTGTACCATGTCTAGATACCCAGACTTGGTGGACCAGTTAAAGTTTTTTCTTATCTCTCTTTACTGTTTTTTGTATTCAGAATATTAAAGTCCACAAAAGGACTAGTACATGGTTTCAGGGGATGCAGGTTACAAACACCCTTGATCAACATGCACTTAATTCTACTCTGCATTGTGCAAATTGTCTGCATTGCAAGCAAAGAAATAAAATGCAACAACCTCCATATAAAAATTTACATTTACATGAAACACAATAGCATACTTTGCAAAATTTACTTGTTCTGTAATTTTATCAGGACAAAACAGAGTCTGTTAATGTTGCCAGTTTTGTTGAACCCTACATAGTGGTTTCACGCTGAATGTTAATGTGAATATCTGGTGGCAAGGTGCCAGTTACCAGTTACGCTGCAGCTGGCACAACATGGGACTGTGACAAACCATTCTTTGCTGCTGTCTTACATATTCAGAATGCAAGATACCAGATTTGAATCACCACTCAGAATGTACCCTTAATAATAGCAAAACACCGAACTGCTACATTTGTTAAAATTTCCCTACAGAGGTCCAGCATGTGCAGCGAGAGAAAATGTTATGACAGATCGAACAAGCTAAGGGTGCCCAAATTCCTCATGACCTGGGAAGAATAAAGAACAAGTATCAGCAATCCTCAAATTCTGAAAGGCAATGGAATCACATTAGGTAACATCTGCAGACACAGATGTTAACACTTCAGATGTGGGACCATCATCAGATGAAACTTTAAAAGGAGTTACCATCTTCCCTTTGTAAAATATCACAAATTAAAATCGTATCTGCTGGAAGCAAGGTTTGGAGACACATTGCTTTAATGGAGACAAATCAGAAACCAGTTCCAACATCACTGTGGCCAATGAAGCACCTTAGACACCACAAAATGCTTTGCATCACAGGTGATCCTCGGGCTGAGCAACTTGGTGAAACCATCCTTTTTCCCCAGGCAAAGCAGATGGCACCTGGCATATCACCCATGCAGGTACTAACCAAGTCAAACTCTGTTCATTTTCCAATAGATACTAGACATACAGCCTGCTATACCTTGATGTTTCTGACACAAACACACATATACAAATCAGATTTGACATTAGTGTATGCACTCACACAGACACATACAATCCAAGCTGGTACTGGGTAAGGGCACTCTACTTACAGATACAGCATGAACAAAACCTTTGTCTATCATGATTCGACAAATAAAAAAAGCCCTAGACAATTTGAAAAGAAAATCAGGGTAATTCTTAACCTTCCTGGGCAAGATTTATCCCTCAAGAAACATCTGCAAAGCATTGGATGTTTCCCATTGACATTTGGTTCTCTTAGTGAGTGTAGCTTGGCTGCTGTGTTTCCTCTGTGACAACACTTTAAAAAGTTATTCATTTGCTGCAAAACACTTTGGGGATGAAGTTATGAAAAGTGCTGTGAAAATACAAGTTTTCTTTCACTATCTGGGTACAATTTCATTGTTTTCTTTAACAAAAATAACTGTGGTAAAAATAGAATAAATGAAATGTACCAAGCTGATTATTTTTTTTGGAAATAAAAGCACAAATTTTCCCAAGGATGCAGGAGAAGGGCAACAGAGTGTGATCACAGCAACTCCTGAGGTGCTTGATCAACAGCTTGGCATGAGGAACATTATATGCAGGAGCCCTCCATACTTTGGGGGGGGGGGGGGGGGGGGGGGGTGGTGGCGGCAGTGACTGGTGGAACTGCAGACACCAGATACAGTAGAGTTATACAGCACAGAAACAGGACCTTCAGCCCAATTGGTCCATGCCAACCAAGATTCCCATCCAAGCTTGTCCCACTTGCCCATATTTGGGAAGCATCCCTCTAAACCTTTTCAATCCACATACCTTTTAAATGTTGTTAATGTACCTGCCTCAACCACTTCCTCTGGCAGCTCATTCCATATACTGATCACCCTGAGTGAAAAGGTTGCCCCTCAGGTTTCTGTTAAACCTCTCCCCCACCTTAAACTTATGCCCTCTAGCTCTCGATTCCCCAACACTGGGAAAAAGACTGTGCGCATTCACCCTATCTATGCCCCTCATGATTTTATACAGTTCTATAAGATCACCCCTCATTCTCCTACACTCCAATGAAGTCCCAACCCGCTCAATCTCTCTCCATAACTCTGTTCTCAAGTTGTGGCAACATCCTCAAATCTCCACTGCACTCTTATGTGAAATAAAATCAGAAGACACTGGAAACACTGAACTGGTCAGGCAACATCTGTTGAAAGAGGTATAGAGCTAGCATTTTGGGTTGGAGAACCTGCATCAGAACTTAAAAAAAATAGCTTTCAACCTGAAACTTCATCTCCATTTCTCACTCTACAGGTGCTGCTTGGCCAGCTGAGCATTTCCAGCATTTTCCAATTTTTACTTCAGGCCTCCTTACTTAATGGGCCTGCTCCATGCTTGTGGCACTGAAAACTACCCATTAAAGAATGAGCATTATACTGGATAGGCTTTAGTTGAGAAGTTATCTACATTACAACCAAGGCTACAGTTCAGATTGTAAAGTGCTCTGGGATATCAATGTCATAGAAGGACTACATAAAACGCAAGCCTTTCTTTAAGCTGGAAAGAGAAGCTGTTACTGGAGCTTCGATAAGTGGCTTCAAAGCTCGTTTTCAAGGACAAAAACCATTTACTGTTCCATGCTTGGGGGCCACCTAACGTTTCCAAAATTGTACGATTAAGGATTACGCATGCATTCTGTAACTGCATGTTAAACACCAACCCCGTGCTAAAAATCACATGCCGGAAATGATGAATATTCTCTTGATAATTATGCACAGATAAATTTATCCATGTAGTGACATTTTGGTAAAAACAATGTAGCCTTTGTAGATAAATCTGTTCTTTTGGAGTTTTAGTGACAAATACACATTTTGTTTATATCCAAACCATGGTCCTGCTGTATTTTGACGATACCAGTGTGAAAATCATTCTACATTTAACCTTAAGGAAAGATCACACAGCAAGTAGATAAAGTACAGGGCACAAAGCAATAGAGCATCACAGATGCAACAAGTTATTGCTTCCCCTCTAATGCTTCGAGGTTAAACCAACCCATTTAAGAGGGATCAACGGAAAACTAGAGACCTTTGAACAATCTTAACGCTTACCTCTTCAGAAGATGATTGCTTAGGATAGGCCACTGGATGTTGTACATATGGATTTTAGTGAAGTTTTTGACAAGGTCTTTCAGGGTAGACCAACTCAGAAGATTAAGGCACATGGGATCCATGGAGACAAGGTAGACTGGATTCAAAATTGGCTTGGCCATGGAAGACAGTAATAGTGGAGGGATATTATTCTGATTGGAGGTCTGTGACCCAAGGTGCTCTGCAGGGATCAGTGCTGGGACCCAAAAATACTTTCGAAGATGTAGATAGGCCAATCAGCAAGTTTGCAGACAGCACAAGAATTTGCAGGGCTGTGGATCACGAGGAAAGTTGAAGGATTCAGCAGGATATAGACGAGATGGAAATGTGGGGAGAAAAAAATAGCAGATACAACTTAATCCAGACAAGTACGAGGTGGTGCACTTTGGGAAGTCAAATGCAATAAATGGTAGGAGCCTTGATGGGTAGAGGGATCTTGGGGTGCAAGTCCATAGCTCCCTGAAAGTGGCAACGCAAGTAGATGGGGTGGTAAAGGCGGCACACAGCATACTTGCCTTTATCAGTTGGGGTGTTGAGTATGAAAGTCAGAAAGTCATACTGCAGCTGTACAAAGTTTTGATCAGGCCACATTTACAGTATCATTTGCAGTTCTGATCACTGCATTACACAAAGGGTATGGAGGCTTTGGGGAGGATGCAGACAAGGCTCACCGGGACATTGCCTGGATTGCAGTGTATCAGCTACAAGGAGAGGTTGAACATACTGGGATTGTTTGGAGGCAGCCAAGGGACATGCTAATAGAAGCATATAAATTATGAGAAGCATAGATGGGATGGATAGTCAGTCTTTTCCCCCCAGTTTGGAAATGGCAAATACTGGAGGGCATAGCTTCAAGGTGCGAGGGGAAGAGTTTAAGAAGAGACTTACAAGGGAAGTTTTTTTAAAAAAAACACAAAAAATAGTAGGTTGCTGGAGCATGCTGCTAGGGGAGGTGGAAGCAAATATGATAGCAATATTTAAGAGGGATTTAAACAGGTGTGTGAATAGACAGGAAATTGAGGGATATAGACAATGGGCAGGCAGATGTGCAGTTTAAATTACCATCATGGTCAGCGCAGACATCATGGACCAAAGGACCTATTCCTGTACTATACTGCTCTATGTTCTACACAAAATCTCTAATGCAGAATTCAGCAAATGAGCAAAATACAAGTTCACCCTCACCTCATCACCATGTTGAATATTTCTAAAAGCTTTCAAACTGGAGCAATTCACAGGAGAACAAAACAGACCCCTTTTGGTTTTGCACTCAAGGCTATGATTGCTTCAATTTGTACAATTCCCACGTAACTTAACTCCTGTGAGTACCTTGGACTTGGGGCATATGAACTTTGAATTCATACATAATTTAAAGGAAGAAAACAATTTCTGGAATTGAAAGTATAACATTTATCTCCAGGAAATGTCAAAGTTCACATATGAAGTGGTGTCATTTCTGCCCAAGGTAACTTTTTGAAAATACAAATGTACCACAGATTCTCACTGGTGCGTAGAAAAATATATAATGGAAAAAGGCAAAAAAGCAATTACAGCACAGGTTGCGAGCTGTTATTTTAAAGAAACAAAAGCCCGAGTTGGCCATCCGGTCACTGCTCTGACTGACATTCAGAAAGATCACAGTTTCACTTTCCTGTATTAATTCTGATTGCCTCGATTCCTTTACTGTCCCTAATTTGTTGATCTTGGTGTTAAAACTATTGAGCAAGTGAGCCTCCTCATGTGGTCAATCCCAAAGAATCACTACCCTCTGGTGAAAAAAATTTCTCATCTTATTTCTGAATGGCCGACCCCTTATTCTGAGACTGATCTCTGATTTTAGACAGCCCAGCCGGGGAAAAGTCATCCTCACATCTGCCCTGTCAAGCCTCATCTGTCAATAAAAATCATCTGTTAAAGTCTGTTAAATCTCTCCTCATACAACAAGCCACCATTCTAGGAATCAACATGGTGAACCTTCAATGCAGAAGATAAGAAAAAGCAGCATTTGCAACCATTCAGAACTTCAAAACGTTCAATTCACAGCCAATGAAGTGCTTTTGAATGGTAATCACTTTCATTATATTGGAGGGCAAGGCAGAAAATTTTAAACACAGCAAGCTCTCTCGGCAATGAAATAAATAACCAAATCATCTGCTTTAGGATTCTGGCTGGGAAATAGACATTGGACATGATACAGAGCTCTGGTGAAAATAGTGCCAAGGTATTTTTTTTAGGAAAAATAAACAGGATGTGGGCATTGCCGACAGGCCAATATTTATTGCCTATGCCAAACTGCCCTTGAGAAGTCGATGAGCTGGTTTCTTGAACCTGATGAAGGTACTCCCTAAAAAAACGTTATTGGGAAACTCGTCAGAACATTACAGCAGTATGGAGCTAGAAGACTGCATGTCACCACACTGTGCCTTACAAAGATTGCTTAAGGATATTCTTCTACCTCATTGCCCTGTACACAGAGTTCCAGGACTTTAACCCAATGACGATGAAGGATCAGCAATACACTTCCAAGTCAGGATGGTGTGTAACCTGGAGGGGAACCTGAAGGTAGTGGTGTCCCTATGTACATGCTGTTCCATCTATTAGAGGTCACAAGTTTGAGAGATGTGGCTGAAGTAGCCTTGAAGAGTACCTGCAGTCCACTTATAACATGGTGCACACTGCAGCCATGGTGCACTGAATGAATGCATTGGATGGTGGACAGTATGCTTAACAAGCAGGTTGTATTGTCCTGGACACTGTTGAACTTGCAAGTTTTCTGGAGCTGCACTCAATCAAGGCAAGTATTCTATCATACCCCCAATCTGTGCCTTGTGGAAAAGCTGTGGGGAAATCAGGAAACAAGTCACTTGCCAAAGGATACAGAGTCACTGATCTGTTCACACTCATTGCATCTACATGGTTGGATCACAATCTCTGGTCAGTGGTGACCCTTGGGATGTTGATGGAGTCTTGGCAATGGCTTTGAATGTCAAGCATAGGTGGTTTGGCACTCTCCTATTGGAGACTGCAATTGCCTGGGGCTTGTACAACAAGAAAGTTCCTTACCACTTGCAAGGCCATACCCGGATGCTGTCTAGATCTTTCTGAATGTAAGCACGGACTGCTTCAGTCTGAGGAGCTGCGAATGGAAGTGATTGGCAGGATGATTGACCTCCAACCACCAAAACCTTTGCACGAAGTACAACTCCATCCATTGGAGTCATACTGCACTGAAACAGGCCCTTCAGCCCACCGGGTCCGTGCTGACCATCAGGCACCCAGTTACATTGATCTCTCCACATTTTGATCAACTCCCCCCAGATTCCACCACTCAGCTACACACTAGCAACAATGCACAGCTGCCAGTTAACCTCCAAAGCGCACATTGGGAGGAAACCAGGCCATAAACAGGGAGAACATGCAAACTCCATACAGGCAGCGGTCAGGACTAAACCTGAGTCACTGGAACTGCAAAGCAACAGCTCTATCAGCTGCACCACTGCGCAACCCTGGTTTTTCTCCCCCCCCCCCCCCCCCCGCAAAAAAAACCTTCTGATTTCAGCTTTACCAGGACGCTTTCACGCCACACTCGAGTCAAATGCCGCCTTGGCGCCAAGGAGAGAGACATTCCCTTAGCCCTTGACATGCATGGGAGAGAGATTGGATCGGTCCTGCCCCTCTGAAAGTGCGAAGGTCAGTAAGGTGGGACCAGGTTCGATCCCGGGCTGAAACTCTCGGTCGTGGAGCCAGAACACAGATCCCAGCTACAGGAAAGCGAACACTCGGTGGCCCAGCATAACGTGGAGATGAAACTTCCAAACTGGGTCGGTCGTTCCTGAACCGAAATCTGGGTTTTAGCGAGAGATTCGCCCCGAAGGGACACTCAGTCGCATATTTATCTCACAATATAAAGTCTGGTGCATCCCTAACTGACTGCAGTCACTGTACGTCAGTTTCAATGGAAAACACACTCACCTACCCTCGGCTTCACCTCCTTTAGCTCGGACTCAAGTCCAGGGCGTACCTAACCCGGGCCACCGTTTCAACAGCAACAAGCACAAGGCCAAGATATCTTCGTTTCCCCTTCTTCAATATAAAAGCACCTGAATGCCGGCGGTGAGCCCCGGTCCGAGGGGAGGTTTCGCGCCACACATTAGTGCCGGCGTTTACTCCAGCCCCACGTGTTCAACATACAACGCAAACACACCAAGGCTGGGGACTGCCAGCGGCTGTGGTCATCCACCCGGGGGGTTGGCTCCACGGCCGCTGCCCGACCTGCTGAGTGTTTCTGGCACTTTTCATTTTAAAATTCGTATTAGCAGCCCCTACAGCTTTAATTTTTTTCATTTTTTTAAAATTCCACGTGTTTCCAGAAAATGAGCAAGAATAAATGCCCCTGACTTCGCCCAGTGTAATACAGGGAATTAAATCTGACCCGAGGGACGGGCGTGACTAAATCATTATCTACAACTCCCTTAAGACTGCAGGTTGGATATTAGTCAACTTTATTTGCAATGACCGATGTAAGGTGACTCAAATTCTGAGTCACGTGAACAATTAGCATTTGGGGGATTAGACCCGTGCTCTTCAATTTTGGCAATTCAATTCAAACAGCCGTCACCTTTTTGGAATCTAGGCGTATTACACACAGTGGGATTGGATTTGGACATTTTACTCGCGGGAGAGAAAAAAACAAATCAAAACTCTGAAGTCTTGCAAGTTGTTATTGCATATGCAAAGACCAAGGCGGAGATTTGGGGCCCGATTAACTTCAATTGTAAACAGCTGTTCCCAAGAGAGATCTACATTAGACAGTGAGATGGTGAAAGTAATTATCAATTCCAACAGTTAACATTGGCTCCACACCCACCTTCCGCAGCTCTGATTAGTTCGTATTCCCTCGGATCTGTTAAATCCTATCGGCCAGGAAGTTGCTCGGTTCCCATTCAGCAACAGAAGTTGAATTAAAAGTTGAATTTGTCATTTAAGAGAGAAAACACCGTCCACAGGCAGTCGGGAAGCCGCTGAAATCCACAAGGAAAAACAGGCACCGAATTTGAAATTGACTGAGGCGACTCCAACTTGTCAGTCTCAGCTCCTCCAGCGAGCGGCGGACAGATCCGCTGCGATGTCACCACACCAGTCTGGCATCAGCGACCATTTCCTCCGCTCACATCGCCAGCAAACTTCCGACCATTATTTCCCCCCCAGCGACAATTACTGCAGACGCTCACTTGGGTCTCTAGCTCACTGTCTCACTCACACACACACACTCCGATTTCAAAGACTCCGCCTTGTTCGAGAGTGGAAGGCGTGCTGGACTCCTGGGGCACCCGAGAAGCAATCCTGCTCTCCTGTGGCAACTGCTGCTTATAGACAGAGAGAAAGTTGTGCTTTCCAAAGACTACCCAATCGGCAGTCACGGTCGTCAGAGCAAAGACTCTGCAGGGTGTCGCCGCTGCCGCTGGCGATTTAAAGTCTTCTCAGTAAACACACCCACTACAATATTGTAATACGGCGCTTTCGCCTTTTCTGTTAACCCTCAAGGTGACGCGGGAGTACCCGAAGCATCAGCCCCAGACCATCCAGCACAGCTCCCTTCTCAGGGGAGTGAACCACTGAACCGAAACCATACAAAAGTTAACGAAACGGAGTAGTAACATTATTTGGTGTTCCGCAACGCCCACCGATCTTGGGGTGCACGCCGGTTGCGGAAACCACGTTGCTTTGCTAATTTACACACAATTATCTTCACTTGGAACAAGGCTGCCGCGTACTGTGGGTCTGGATTAAAATGATGCTTCCTTAATCCCACGACTGTTCCCAAACGGAGCCAGAACATCAAGGGAAGTGTATAACACAGAGTTACAATTAAGGTTGGACGGTGGTTAAATGAATGCGTGGAGATGTATTTGAACAATTTCGTTTTAACCTTAATCCCACGCCTGTCAATCTCGGTGATTGACAGACTCGGCATTATAACACCTGCACCAAACATGCCCGGTCTTTACTAACACTGGCAGAGGCGGTAGGCAGGGGAA
This sequence comes from Pristis pectinata, assembly GCF_009764475.1. NCBI lineage: Eukaryota > Metazoa > Chordata > Chondrichthyes > Rhinopristiformes > Pristidae > Pristis > Pristis pectinata. Next base: position 40,274,129 of record NC_067417.1, read on the forward strand.
TGGGTTTGAAATGTTCCCGACCGCCTCGACAAGGTTTGTTCCAGGGTTCTGGTCCTGTCAATATGGCTGTCAGAATCCGAGCATTCGCTCCCCGTTCCTGCACTTGCATCCACGTGGCCAATGTGGACAGAGCAACCGCTGGGGGAAATACAGCCAGTGTTGGATGCATGTTACCGGCTGACGGTGCCACTGCCGGCAAGTACAGCCAGTGTTGGATGCATGTTACCGGCTGACGGTGCCACTGCCGGCAAGTACAGCCAGTGTTGGATGCATGTTACCGGTTGACAGTGCCACTGCCGGCAAGTACAACCAGTGTTGGATGCATGTTACCGGCTGTCGATGCCACTGCCGGCAAGTACAGCCAGTGTTGCATGCATGTTACCGGCTGCCGATGCCACTGCCGGCAAGTACAGCCAGTGTTGGATGCATGTTACCGGTTGACAGTGCCACTTCCGGCAAGTACAGCCAGTGTTGCATGCATGTTACCGGCTGTCGATGCAACTGCCGGCAAGTACAGCCAGTGTTGGATGCATGTTACCGGCTGCCGATGCAACTGCCGGCAAGTACAGCCAGTGTTGGATGCATGTTACCGGCTGCCGATGCAACTGCCGGCAAGTACAGCCAGTGTTGGATGCATGTTACCGGCTGCCGATGCAACTGCCGGCAAGTACAGCCAGTGTTGGATGCATGTTACCGGCTGCCGATGCAACTGCCGGCAAGTACAGCCAGTGTTGGATGCATGTTACCGGCTGCCGATGCAACTGCCGGCAAGTACAGCCAGTGTTGGATGCATGTTACCGGCTGCCGATGCAACTGCCGGCAAGTACAGCCAGTGTTGGATGCATGTTACCGGCTGCCGATGCCACTGCCGGCAAGTACAGCCAGTGTTGGATGCATGTTACCGGCTGTCAGTGCCACTGCCGGCAAATACAGCCAGTGTTGGATACATGTTACCAGTTGACAGTGCCACTGCCGGCAACCTGTTCCCCCAGAGTTCGGGCAGGGGGGCGGAGCGGAACAGCCAAAATATCCATTTATTTCTCCGTGGCGTCCTTATCGCATCTTCTTAAAGGGAAGTGAAAATGCACCTGGCAAACACTTCCCATTTGTTTACAAACGCATAATCTTACCCAAAAAAGGCAAATAGGAATTAGCGGAAGAACATAGTAATGATAAAAGGATGTGGCATACAATTGACCGTGAATAACAAAAGAGGAAGTACCAAAGCAAGAGGCTCCCTGGGCTGCACAAGATAAAACCCATGGGAAACCACAGCGAGCAGACAACAACGGGGAAGAGTTAGTCTGCACGGAACGGCAGGACGTGACAGGAGTTAGGGCAGAAAGGAGAGAGAACGATATTATAGTTGGACGTACGGAAAGGACAAAGCTTGGCTTTCGGACGGATCGGACTGACATACCAGCAGGAGCTGGGAGAGAGCTGGCGGGAGAAGAGGAAGGAAAGGCTTCGGGGGTGTGGCGTTGTTGCTGTATTCAGAAAGGGTCAATGATCCAGTCCTGAAGCAGGGTCTCAAAACTAAACGTCGACCTTCCCTTTGCCTCCACAGATGCTGCCTGACCTGCTGAGTTCTTCCAGTGCTTTGGTTCTTTTTGCTACATGATCCGGAACTCCGGCTGCTGTAAGTGAACCTCCGCGCGGCCAAACCAAACTGTGGCCTGGTTTGGCGAGGTGGATCGCAAGTGCGCCCATGGAAACCAATCTTCCATCCTCTCTCGGGGGGGGGGGGGGGGGTTGCATTCATGCTCTCGATATTTTCACTTTGAAAATGCCGTTGCTGTTATCCTGACTGCTGCTCCTCATGGCAAGATGTGCAGTCTGAAACTGGACCTTCAACTGCCTGAGATACACCTCCAAGGCCATTTGCAACCTCCTTCACTAACACACAGCAACAACATGCAGCAGCCACTTGGGGAGCACTGCACCGGACCACTAAGGCAGACAAACGCCAGCAGAAGGCAGGCACTAAGAGAAGCACAGGGGTGATCAGCTAACGTTTGTCTGTTGGCAGTTTATGTACAGCATTGTCTGGAATGTTGACATGGTGTTATCACTGTGGGCAAGGGGACGCTGGGATGGTCAGCCACTGAAGGAAGATCAAATGGAAACGGCAGAGAGATGGGGATTTGGAAATTTGTTACTTCAAGTGGAGTCTCATCATTTGGACATGAAAAGCCTGGCCAGAAAGGGTCTCCCAAATACTAATCCATGTTCCTTTTCTTCCTGCTCCTCAACTATCTTCTGCATGGTGGCTGCCTACTTGATGTACGGCATAGAACTGATGACCACAAATTTGTTGACATGCTCAGCCGCATCTTGGAAAGTTCCTCCAGGCATTGGAGGCATTGTTTGGGTACATTGCTTGCTCAGTGTGCTTGCGGGTGGGCATGCATTTGGACTAGTGTTTCACAGATTGAGTCAGAGGGAAAAGTGAAATGGTGAAAAATGAAAGAGAGACAAAGGACTGTAGATGCTGGAATCTCGATGGAAAACACTATGTTGCTGGAGGAACTCAGCAACCCAGGCAGCATCCGTGAAGGAAAGCAGGCGGTCAACGTTTCAGGTCAGGACTCTTCTTCAGGACAATCAAAGTGAAAAATTAAAGTATCGTGACACTACAGGGCACTAGTCAGAGGTCATCATAATGCCAATGCTGACCAACTGCACAGTCAAGGAGTCAAAGCCCCTGTGCTTGTGGAGCACCTCTGCTTTCAGATGTAGTGCAGCCAAATGCATCCTGCACCTTTGGAAAGGCTGCAGTCTCAGTTGCGTTGTTGCTACCTGCTTCCTGCCAGGAGAGAAGGTGATGAATTTTGCACCAGCAGTTCCAATGCCTGCAAAGCTGTGGAGGAACTTTCCAATACACACTTGAGTAGAGAGGACCTGTGACTTCACCAATGCAATAGTGTGCTGCAAGCTATGAAAAGTTGTAATTGTCTTCTGCTCCAGCCAGAGGCAATGTGATTATAACAATGTGATTACAGACTCTGTCTGTACCTCTCGCTGCCTCAGTAAAGCAGTCAGCATAATCAAAGACCCCACCCACCCTGGACATTCTCTCTTCTCCCATCGGGCAGAAGATACAAAAGCCAGAAAGCATGTACCACCAGGCTCAAGGATAGCTTCTATCCTGCTGTTATAAGACTATTGAATGGTTCCCTAGTACGATAAGATGGACTCTTGACCTCACAATCTACCTCATTATGAACTTGCACCTTATTGTCTGCTTGCTCTGCACTTTCTCTGTAGCTGTAACACTTTATTCTGCATTCTGTATAGTTTTATCTTGTACTACCTCAATGCACTGTGTAATTAATTGATCTTTATGAACTCAATGCAAGACAAGTTTTTCACTGTACCTCGGTACAAGTGACAATAATAAACCGACTCCAATTCCAATATGCATAACTGTATCTCTTTAATCTAACTGAGGTTGAAGTGCAATGATTGAAGGTTACAGAATAAAATATCATTAACAGTAGCAATGCTGGTTAACAGAGCCATTCAAAATTATAATTTCTAGGTGAATACAATGTAAGAGAAGGGGAAACCATATTAATTGTGGTTACATCACACTTAGTGTTCTGTGCTGGAAAACAGAAGTTAAATATTACAACTGAGAGGGTATGACATTCAGAAATGACAGAGCAGGTTGGGGAACTTTTCTAAAATAGTTGACCTGATAACATTCTTCCTAAGTATGAAGGGATTCGATGAGGGGGGCATAGCAAAAATGTTCCTGTTTATGGAGTTATCCAAAACAAGCTGTCAAAAATATGAAATAGTTACTAATAAATCCAGAAGGAACTGAGATGAAGCATCATTACTAAGGGAGTTGTGAGGCAATCTAATCCACGTAGAGATTAGAGGTGAGTAATATAAATGAACACGGGGAAGATAGTTGAGTATGCATGACAAAAAGGTGCAGAAGACTAAGCTGATCAAGAGAGAAAGCAGATGATTTGTATGTTGTATAAATGTCAGTCGAACAATGTCAGGCCAAATGGCCCATTTTTGCACTGGAAGTTCTATAATCTAGAAATTGGATCCAT